>NC_059089.1:8197126-9397126 GCF_020497125.1 Mauremys mutica
TTTTTGAGATGGGCCAACCACATCTGCACACAGTATTCAAGATGTGGGCGTACCATGGATTTATATAGAGGCAATATATTATTATTATTGTCTTATTATCTATCCCTTTCTTAATGATTCTCAACATCGTTCTGTTCGCTTTTTTGACTGCCGCTGCACATTGAGTGGATGTTTTCAGAGAACTATCCACAATGACTCGAAGATCTCTTTTTTGAGTGGTAACAGCTAAGTTAGACCCCATCATTTGATATGTATAGTTGGGATTATGTTTTCCAATGTGCATTACTTTGCATTTATCCACATTGAATTTCATCTGCCATTTTGTTGCCCAGTCACCCAGTTTTGTGAGATCCTTTTGTACATCTTCGCAGTCTGCCTGGGACTTAACCAGCTTGAGTAGTTTTGTATCATCTGCACATTTTGCCACCTCACTATCCTTAGACCTTCATCTGAGGATCTGCAAGCATGTTAGTGACACTTATTAATGAAGCTCCCAAGCGCCCTGTGAAGTAGGGAGGTTTGATGAGCCCTGTGTGTCCAGGGAACAGAGACACAGCAGTGGGAAAGTGTCACACATCAAATGGCAGAGTATAAGGCAGTCGTGGCTACCTTGTCAGAGGAGCCATAGGTCTAGGAGATTCATCCTGGCCTTACCAGAAAGTGCTTGTGGCCTCTAGGGAGTATGAGGAATTGTCTGACAGGGATTTGACATGACCAGTTATATGAAAGAACAGGATGGCAGCTGCCCACGAAGGAAATGGCCCTGCAATCATGGTGTCTGAGGGCTTGTATTACTCATGCCGGTGATGAGAGACAGAGAGACACCTTGCCCTCCTTGACCTTCACCCACTCGCCAGTGCTCAGCTCTCCCTTCTGCTACCTGCCCCAACTCCCAGGATTTTCCTTCTCATAGGCCTTGTGCCCTGGCACCGCCTCTTACTCCCACTTTTCTTTATCTATAACTGCTGTGGCTGTTCTCCATGTCCCCACCTGGACACATGCGTTTCCCCGCTTCGCTCATCTCCACCTGTGTAGCAGGGTGGACCCCTGCTCCTGCCTGAAGGGATTAAAAACAGCCCTGGGAAGGGGCTGTGGCTGGGGCAAGAAGCCTGGGCTGATTGGGAAGTGGCTGCAACTGGGCCACGCCTCAATTAGGCCCAGCTGGCCCCTATATAAGAGGCTGTGAGCCAGAAGCCCGGACAGTCTCCCTCTGCCTATAGAGGGAGATCGGCCTGGCTGCAGGGAGCTAGACCGGGTACCTGAGGGGAGCAGGGCTGGGGAAAGGCAGAGGAGCTGGGGAGCTCCAGCCTGGAAAGCCCCAGGCTGCGGCCTAGCAGTGGGCCAACTGGTACTGAGGGTTGCAGAGGGCAGCCCAGGGGTAGGCCAAGGAAGCAGGTCCAAACCCTCCTTGCCAGTGATGAGTGGCTGATACTGCAGTCTGCCCCAGGACATGGGGCTAGACAATGACTGGCAGTAGCCATACACTGAGGCAAGGTGGGGATAGAGGGTGGGGGTTCCCTGAGGAGGGGAGACCCTGAGAGAAAGGGGTTACTGCCGGGGGCAGCCCCCCATGTAAAAGGGCACCAGGTCCAGGGAGGGACACGGGGGCCAGAGGACAGGCGGATCAGTGGCCTGCAGAGGGCGCTCCAAGGCTGGAACGAGCTAATTCCCGAGGACAAGCAGCAGGAGGCGCCGCAGGGGCGAGTCCGACCAGTTACAACCTGCCAATACTGAAGTTACTCTCATCTGCTGACAGTGAAACATACACCCTGAAGGAAACAGGAAAGTCTCAGCCAAGGGTTTGGTCCCATCCCATGGCTCTGGATATGGGGCCCAGTTTTCCTGGAGGCATCCTCACCATTGTCTGCAAAGCAGCCTCTCTGGTCACCTTTCCCTAAGTGCACGGGGAGATGCGAGCTGAGCCGAGGACAACACCTTGTGGACCAGGGAGCAGGCAGTGCCCCAGCTTGGCACATTCACTAGAGACCTCATATGTGGACTGGTTACAGAGCTTCCACCCCAGAGAAAGATGCGTCAGATTTGTACCTTTAATATATGTCGGTGCCCTGCCAGTGATGACTGCTCTCAGCATGTATAAATTACACATGGTGCCATCTAGTGGCTGAACAGTATAAGAACAGTTTAACATTCCATTCCGTTTGCTATTTGACTCTTCTACCATTACGTGATCATGCTCTCTTTGAAAGTTCAGTACAGATCATGGTGTTAAGTGTATTTGAACCAGACTGGTTTTCTTATTACATGACAGGAACACTTAACAGCTTGGTCATCTGTGTGTACATTAGTTGAAATGACTTTCTCTGGTTGGTTTGGAGTCTCTGAATATTCTTCTTCTTGTTCTGCATCCACCATCTGTAAAGTTTGCTCTATTGACTGTTCTTTCTGAGGAACAAACCGTAGATGTTGATAGTTTCTGTTGAACTCTCAACTGTCATTCTCAGTCACATATGATCTGGGCAATGAATTATTGTTCTTTACGACAGCTGGAGTTCTCCATTCTTTTTCTCCATTTAGTTTGACACACATGTGGTCACCAGGTTCTAGGCCCAGCAGTTCTCTAACTGAGTGGTGTCTCTTATAAAAATAGTCATAAGCTCTTTTTGCCTTTGTAGCTGATTTGGCTACTCTCTTCATGTCTGGCCACTTTGGAGATAGTTTCTTTTCCGAAGTCAGAAGAGCAGCTCTGAGCTGCCTTCCCACTAGGTGTTGTGCTGGACTATATCTAGTAGATGTTACCAGTGTTGACCTGTAACTCAGAAGAGCAAGGAGTGGATCTTTCTGCTATAGGATTTTCATGGCTGTCTGTCCAGCTCTCTCAGCCTTTCCATTTGCTTGTGGGTAATGTGAGTTGCTTGTAATATGACCAAAATCAGATTTCATTTGGAATTACTTTAATTCTGCTTCAGTGAACTGTGGTTCATTGTCCATCACTAGCTGTTCTGAAATACCAAAATGATTCTTGATTGTCTGTACTAAAAGTTAACTCCCTGATTGCTTTGATGCAGCAAACAACTGCAAAATATCCATATTTTGTGCATTTTTTACATCTTGCACCTTTGGTAGGACCTACATCTCTTGGGCTATGAATTTTTCCATATCTTGTGCATTGAGTCTGAAATACCTTGTAGTTAGCCTGGAATTTGTCTCTCTTAGCCTCAGGGAATCCTCTGATAATTACTTTTAGCACTCATGATGCTCTGTTTACAGCTTCTAAGCTAGTTTCTTCTTTTTCAAGTTTGGCAAGTTGCTTTTGGTTTTTCTGTTTCACCAGCTCAGACTGCTTTGCTATTTAAAAAGCTGTGTGTATGGTTAGGTCTGTTTTTAAATAGTAACTGCTGTGGAAGATTTTTATCTTCAAGCTCTAAGACTAATCTGTCTCTGATATTTTCATACTTTACAGTCTCAAAATCAAAGTTTTATGTCAATGCATGTAAAGCTCTGATAAAACATTTGACACATTCTCCTAGTTGTTGAAGTCTCTGGTGAAATCATGCCCTTTCATAAATCACATTTTTCTGAGGTTTAAAATATGCATCAAACATAGCCATAGCCCTTTCATAGTCATCTTTGTGACCGTCTCCTATAAAGGTAAAAGATTCAGAGATATGCTGTGCTTGCTTCCCCATAGCATACATTAAAGAGGATACCTGAAAGTCACCAATTTCCTTGTGGAGTTTGGTTGCAATGTGAAATCTTGCAAAATCCTGCTTCTAGTCTGTCCATTTTGAAAGTCTGTCAGATATGAAGCTCTCTGGGGCATTGAATAGTGAGTGCCATGTTGATGAGATCCTGCAACATTTGTTCTTTTTGTTTACTTCTGTTTGCAACATTTGTTCCTGGTTCCCTTCTGTTTCTGTTCTCCCCAGGCACCAGTTCAACTGCCTTCACTTCTAACACCATGTCATGTACCAGATATGGAGTGGTTTCAGTGCTTCCATCTCAAAGAGAGATACATGAAATGTGTACTGTACCTTTTACAGTACTTAAATGCATTGCCAGCAATGCCTATGCTCAGCATAGCTAAGGCATGTTTCACACATTGTCACCTCCTGGCTAAACACTATAATATGTTTAACATTCCACTGGAAACTTCTCTGAGCTATGTGAAAGGGACGCTACCCTCCATAGAGTGTCTCTCTCTGCTGCTTTTAGTACTGTCCACCACTCTCTTCCCTCCTCTTGTGGTTCTTCTTTGCCTTTGGTGGCTTTTCATTTCCCTTCTGCCTCTTGTCTGTTTGGTGCCATTCAGAGTCCTCTCCTCAGAGACTCATAGACTTTAAGCCCAGAAGGGACATCATGATCATCTAGTCTGACCACCTGCACATTGCAGGCCACAGAACCTCACCCATCCATAACCATAACCCCTAACCTCTGAGTTACTGAAGTCCTCAAATCATGATTTAAAGATTTGAAGTTACAGAGCCTTTTTCATGGCTACATCACATTGGCAGCTCATAATCATCCTGTGATCAGCCAATACACTGAGGTCTTTCTCCTCCTCTGTCACTTCTACCTGATAAGTCCCTAGCTTATAGCAAAAATTCTTGTTGTTAGTCCTTAAATGCATGACCTTGCACTTTGCATTATTAAATTTCATCCCATTTCTATTACTTCAGTTTTCAAGCTCTACCAGCTCTTCTTGTATGATATTCTGGTCCTCCTCCATATTGTCAACACCTCTTAACTTCATGTCATCTGCAAATTTTATTAGCACACTCCCACTTTTTGTGCCAAGGTCATTAATAAAAATAAATAAGACTGGTCCTAAAACCAAGCCCTGAGGACAGTTCAGTCAGTATGATCCATTGTAGTCTCCCCTTTAACCAGTTCCTTGCCCACCTTCCAATTCTCATATTGATTCCCATCTTCTCCAATTTAACTAATAATTTTCCATGTGAACTGTATCAAATGTCTTACTGAAATCCAGGTAGATTAGATCAACTGCCTTTCTTTTGTCCAAAATCAATTATCTTCTCAAAGAAAGAGATCAAATTGGTCTGGGATGATCTACCTTCCATAAAACCATGTTGTATTTTATCCCAATTACTGTTTACCTCTGTCCTTAACTACTTTCTCTTTCAAAATTTGTTCTAAGATCTTCCATACAATTGAGGTCAAACTAACAGGTCTGTAGTGTCCCAGATCGCTTTTTCTCCTCTTTTAAAAATTGGTACGATATTAGCAATTCTCCAGTCACAGGGCGTGACCCCTGATTTTACAGATTCATTAATAACCTTTGGTATTGGGCTTGCAATTTCATGTATCAGTTCTTTTAATATTCTTGGATGAAGATTATCCAGGCCCCCTGACTTAGTCCCATATCCTCATTTCTACTTCTCATTTCTATTAGCCACCCTGCCACTAGCCCTAAGATCCTCATTATCCTTATTACAAACTGAGGCAAAATATATGTTTAGGCATTGGGACATACCTAGATTATCTTTAATCTCCACCCCATCCTAAGTGCTTAGTGGTTCCATTTCTTCCTTCCTTGTTTTCTTTTTATTTATATGGCTAAAGAACCTTTTACTATTGGTTTTAATTTCCTTTTCAAGCTCCAGCTGTGTTTGGCTTTTGGCAAGTCTCACTTTTTCCCTACAGTTTGCGAGCTCCAAGGGGTAGGTTTCCTTGCTGATCCATCTCATCTTCCATTCCTTGTAGGCTTTCTGCTTTCTTTTAATCACCTGGTTGAGATGTTTGCTCATCCAGCTTAGTTAGCAACCCTTCCCTACTATTTTCCCCCCTTGCTTGGGATGCAGGCTTCAGATAGTTTCTGCAACTTTGACTTAAAGTAATTCCAAGCATCCTCCACATTCAAATCCTTGAGTTCTTCAATCCAGTCCACTTCCCTAACTAATTCCTTTAATTTTTTAAAGTTTGCCCTTTTGAAATCAAGGCCCCTAGTTGCAGATCTATTTTTGTTTATCCTTCCATTTAGTTTAAACTGAATTAGCTCATGATCACTTGAACCAGGGCTGCCTTCTAGAGACAGTTCTTCTGTGAGGTCCTCGCTACTCACCAAAGCCAAATTTAAAATGGCATCACCTCTTGTAGGTTCAGCAACTATTTGGTGAAGAAATCTGTCAGCTGTCACATCCAGGAAAATCTGGGCCCTACTATTATTAGTAGCACTTGTCCTCCAATCTATATCTAGGAAATTAAAATCTCCTATAATTCCTGGTAGTATTTAGTTCATTAAAAACATTAAACAGGTCTCTATCCGTATCCAAATCGGATCCTGGGGATCTGTAGCATAACCCACACACTATCCCAGGGGATCCTCTGGTAGCTTTCTTCCCCAAAGTTATTTTGACCCAAACAGACTCTGTTTTATCCAGACCATCACTTCTAATTTATTTACAGTCAATCTCATCATTAATATACAATTCTACTCCTGCATCTTTAGCTTTATTTCCTAAACAGCACATAGCCTTCAATACCTGTACTCCACTCATGCCTACTATTCCACCATGTCTCTGTTATCCCTATAATATCCGGTTTCACTTCCCGCACCAATAGTTCTAGGTCCTCCATTTTGTTACCCAGGCTCCTTGCATTGGTGTACAGCCATCTTTGTTGTTTCTGCTTGGCTGCGCCCAGATTCATCACCCAATTAGGTACAGTCATTCTATGGCCAGTATCACCTACCTAACTGTTAGCTTCATTGGTATCAGCACCATCTTTCCTCTAAATGTTCATTCTCCTACCCACTGCTGTTCCTTTCTCCACTGCTGTATCCTTTCTTACTTGATTTTCCTCACAGTCAATATTAGAAGCTTACATGAGCATCTCCCAGCTGTCTCCCCCAAGTTCCTAGTTTAAAGCTCTTTTAATCAGTTGTGCAAACCTCCATCCAAGAAGTCTATTTCCATCCCTACTCAAGTGGAGTCCATCTCTCTAGAACAGTCCTCTATCCATGAACGCCTCCCAGCAGTCAAACATCCCAACTCCCTCCTCATAGCACCATTGCCTGAGCCATCTGTTGACCATCATAATCTTGTCTCGCCTTCATTCTCCTCCTCTAGGGACAGGTAGGATGCCACTGAAGATCACGTGAGTATCCATTTCCAGCAAGAATCTATCAGTATCATTTTTTCCCACACAAAGGATAATCAGTGGATTCTTTCCTGCTCCCATTAGGATTCTCTTCAGCTTCAGGTCCACACCCCGTATCTTAGCTGCTGGCAGACAGTGCACCCTTCTGTTCTCCAGATCAGCTCTGGTGACCAGCCTGTCTGTTCTTAGTAGGGAGTCACCAGTCACGTAGACCTGCCTTTTGGTGTGATTGTCTGGCCTTCCTCCTGTTCTTTCTGGCTGCAACTCATCTTGTCTTTTGTTTTCCCTTGCAATCTTCTGTGAGTGATCCTGTATCCTCCTGGGGCTCTGAACTCTGGCTGTCTCCATTGACTCTTCCCCTCCTGTTATGGGACTAGCCACTGTTCTCTTCTCCCTGGCCCTCCCTCCTTCTGTTACTGCCTGCTGAGCCCCTTCTTCATTCTCCAACTCCGCAAACCCGTTCCTGAGCTCTATTGCTCCTTCACTAGTCGGGTTTTTCCTCTGCCTGGTTCTCTTAGTCACATGCTTCCACTGGTCGCTTTCCTCACCCAGCAGCCTCCCCTCAGAGCTCCTCAGTCCAGTTTGCATCTGTGAGTCTTGGCTTTTCCCCTTCAGCCTTTTCCCATCCCTCCATCATCTGTTCTAATCGCCTTCAAAACTCAGCCATAGTTTCCACTTGGATCTTCTCTTCCATCAGCGGCATTTCATACAAACAAAGCTCTTTTGGGGTCCCTGCTGCAGGATAATGTACATCCCACAGCTCCCATATCCAGTCATCTTCACTGGCTCTTGCGTTCCGTGGGTCATTGCCACTTCTGCCTTTGAATCTGTCACAGCCTTCCCGCCTAAGCTCCTGCTAAGGAAAACAAAAACCAAAAAAACCCAAACAAAAGCAGAACACCACACACACACACACACACACACACACACACTCCAACCGCCCCTTTCAAACTCCCACTCAAACTCTCCTGTTTTCAGCTCCATTTATTTGCTCCTGTGCAGCTGGCTGGCTCCTTCGCTCCTCAGTCCCTTCTTCATTGTTTTCTCTAATCTTCCCCGTCAGTGACCTCACTCACCCGCATGGCTTTCCCTGCCCCTTCCACCACCAAACCTAGTCTCGTCTCAGCACGTTTCCAGCAGCCTCGCCAGCATCTCTTTCGAGCTGACCCACCACCAACTGGAACTCATTTTCTCCAACTCTGAGTATCTTGCCTTTCCTCTTGAGCCCATTCCTTCACCTCCCTTTTCTACCACTGTTGTGAGCTCCGCCCCTCCTTGTCTCCAAGGCGCATGCTCACTCCTTTTAAAGTATCAGAGGGGTCGCCGTGTTAGTCTGGATTTGTAAAAGCAGCAAAGAGTCTTGTGGCACCTTATAGACTAACAGTCTTTTTGGAGCATGAGCTTTCGTGGGTGAATACCCACTTCGTCGGATGCATGAGACATGCATGAGACATGCATCCGTCAAAGTGGGTATTCACCCACGAAAGCTCATGCTCCAAAACGTCTGTTAGTCTATAAGGTGCCACAAGACTCTTTGCTGCTTTTACTCCTTTTAAAAGCACCCCATCCTCCATGTCTCCATGGCTAACACCCTCCTCTGTGCCTTGGTCAGCTCTCACCTGGACCATCATTACCTTCTCCTCCCTGGCTTCCCCACTTCTCACCTCTACCTACCAAACATCTCTCCTTCCCCACTGTTCTGGCCCCATCAGCTCCTCTTCTATCCCTCCCTTGGTTTCTGACCTCTGGCCCCATCCATTTCACACTTATCCCTCCTACCTTCTTGCAGGATCTTGCCCCTGCCCATTTCTCTGACCTCATGTTTTCCAGCTCCCTCCTCTCATGCTCTGTGCACCTCCCAACCCTTCCGTCTCATTGCTCCCACTCTTGGCTTACATCTACCATCTGCTTTCCCTGCTCCTTCCAATCTCTCCCTAAAACCCACGAGACCAGGGTTTATCCTGCCTAGTTCTCTTCTCCAATAATGTCTCCTCCCTCTGCTAGGCTGCAGCTGTTCAGGGCAGGGATTGTGCTTTACTGAATGTGTGTAAAGCAAAATTTACATTCACAGCAATATACAGTTTTTTTTTGTATTCATTATAATACGGTGAAAAAGTAAAGAAACAACAGAAAACCTAGAGGGTGTTTTCATCTTTATTTGATAAGGGGGATATTAGCAGTGCATTGTGGGGGGCGGGGGGTGTACACTAAGGGGGACAATCTGGAGAAGGGTGAAATATAACCATGGCAAGCAAGAGTCTGCATAAGGTAAAGGTAGGGATGGATTTGACAGTAGATAAGAGGCCCCATAGAAGTCGATGATGCGCACTGATTCTTATAGAGCAGGACCGAGCCCATGGGTGACTGTGAATTTGGAGAAGACAAAGTGAAGGATCAAGGTAAATAGCTGAAGAGGCAAGTGCTGTTTTCAGGGTATTTGCTGATCCTAGAAGAGCCTGGTGCTGACTAACTGGAAACAGCAAGTCCAGATCCAATGTTTACAATGGGAAAAAGAGGAACTTCCAGATGTGCAGAAGAGTTTTGTATGTTAGGAATAGTGAGACCGTAGGGACAATATTTGTGACTAGCTGCAGGAGAGTGCACATTATCCCTCCTTGCCATGCCCAATGCACACAGGCTGGGAGCGTGGTACAGCCACTGCCTGGGCAGCTGCAGCCGTACTAGCTCCTGTGTTTGGCTCTAGAGGCCCCTGGGTCAACCCTAACCCTCAGCTGCACCTGGGAGCGTGGATTTAGCAAGGGTGAATCACCAGATTTAGAGACAGGTCAATCAAGTAAGACGAAATGAGCTACAATCAGGCTAAGCTGAGTAGATTTTGGGCAAGATGGATTATTGGAGGGCTGCTGATGAGCTGGTTGGAAACAAGAGCGACACGTGGGAGTTACATGGTGCCCTTGCCTTCCTGAGACACTACCAGTTCTCCCCTGGTTGTACTTCCTTTTCCTTCGCCCCTCGCCTCAGCAGACAGATGGATGCTGCCCCAGGGACAGTTCTCTTGCCAAGCAGCAGGTCTGTTTTGGGCAATGGGTGGTTGCATGGCCTCTGCCGGTTGCTAGGTTATTTCTTTGCTAGAAGGTGGGAGAAAAAAAGCCAAGAAAGCTCACCCTGGACACAGCAAAAAGTGCATCAATCCCCTGGCCCAGCCTCAGGGCTGGCTGGAATATCATCCCATGGAAATAATGGTCCTATTCCCCTTCTCCCCTCTGCCCCTGCCGCTTCTCCTTCAGCATCGCTCTCTCCAGGCCTTCCCCAGCCTCTCCTGTGGCTGGCACACAATGCAGCCTCCTCTCCTGGCTGCTCAGTGATGGGCTTTGTCCACTACTGACACTTGGCTCTTGGTGAGGCCCCGGCAAGGGGCCTGTGAGTTTTGGAGGGTGGGGTGTTGTCCACAGTGACAGAGAATGGGAGCAGAGGAGACAGGGTACGGGGCTCCTCTGTGGTAACAGGCGCCTCTCTAGTAACAGGGATCTTCAGAGTTTTCAAACACATAAACAAAACATTTAAAGCTAGAGAAGGCAGATGATGATGACGACGATGATGATGGATGATGAACTGGCAGTGCCCATGAATGCCGGTCTGGGTTCTGTAGGGAAATCACTTCCCTCTTCTGGGTCTGGTGTTGGGTGGGTGGGTGGCGGATGAAGCTCTTTCCCGTATTAATGACAAGTAAATTCTGCCTTTCCCCAAACAGATTCTAGTCTCAATGTAGCTCCTTCCTGCTGTGATTTCAGCCAGGGAGGTGAGCGGGGAGAGAAAACACACTGAGCACAAGTCCTCCTATTCACAGCCAAAGTCAAACCCGCGCACTCAGGGAGGCCTCACAGCACACTTCAGTCCTGTTTTAGCCACATAGGCACCGCATGGCGCCCTGCCCATGCCCACTGGAAAACCCGAAGAACATTCTCTCTAGAGGCAGAGGTAGATGGCAGGGACCGGGTGTGTCTTCTTGTATTTTTTATCATTTGCAGAAAATCAGGTTCTTTCAGCCCTTGGAGTCCATCTGCTTGGGCTGATCACCGCTCACACTGTCACCGGCATTTCCAGAACAGGGAGCCGTATCTTCAATCCCTCAGTCTGCTCCCACTCAGCAAGTGCTCGTGTCACCTTGGGCTGGCTGTGACGCACATTGCTGGACTGGGGGAGACGTCCCAATCACCGCTAACCCTCTGCCTTTGTGCTCTGGACTGCATCCTGCTCTCATGAATCCCAGCCCCACAGGGAGAGGAAAGGACGGAAAGAGGATGGGGAATTCTCTCTGCTGTTGCATGAGGTTTCATTCTGGCCATTCTGCCTCAGCCTGGTGGGTCTGAACCAGAGCAGGGGAGAGGGAGGCAGCTGGTACATGGGGCGATCGAGAGAGACTCATCACTGTCACTTTCTTTTGTCTCTTTTCAGTGAGGATGACGCTGCCACAGTGTACAGATCGGCAGCCATGCTGAATATGACGGGCTCAGGATACGTGTGGCTGGTGGGGGAGAGAGAGATATCTGGCAATGCCCTGCGATACGCCCCTGACGGTACTTACCTCCACCTCTCTGTGCTAATCTTCATTGCATGTGCAGTGCAGTGCAGTGGGATCTTGGCCCATCACTAGGACTCCTGGGTTCAAGAGGAGAGCCCAGGGAGGAGACAGTGCTCTGAGCGCTGTCCTGGCTGTCACAGAGCATTCTGAGAAAACAACCAGCTCGCTGTTACTTCCTGTTACTAACAATGTTACCCTCTGATGCACCCCAGAACAGCAATCCCAACGCCACCAAACAAACACAAAAGAAGCAGCAGCAGCAGCAGCAAAACACCCAGGTGCATTGTTAATCAAAACATGCACTAACCGTGAGCCAGTTAGGACAGCAACAGTCTGAATAAAACATAGTAACAGTCCCAAGAGCAGATACGGAGCAGCAGACTCTGAGTAGCTGCACACACCCCAGGCTATGCACGCGCGCACACACACACACATGCGCACGCGCGCGGGTCCTGCGCTTCTAGGCGGTTTATGCTAGCCTCAGTGGCTCACTGTGACCATCTCTCTCTAGGGCCAGGGTCACAGTCTACTGAGCCCTTTTCATCATAGGCTGCAAGGAGGTTGGGGAGAGAACTCCCACAGTCTCTGTTCAGCCTCCTGTCCTGACAGGGGCCTGACTTCCCCTCCCAGGAGCTGTTCCTGTAGTGGTGAGTTGAGGGGAACCCGGGCCCGCCCTCTACTCCGGGTTCCAGCCCAGGGACCCTAATGGTAGCAGCTGTTGGCAGCCAACTTTTCACTGCCAGAGATGCTACATTTCCCTGGGACACTTCCCCACAGATCTCCTGCTTCTCCCTTCTTCACCCTTACCTTAGGGCTCCCTTACCGATGGTTTGGGGGTGTCTTCATTAACCAGCCCTTCAGCCGCACTTCCTCTCCTCTGGCTCCCTGGCTCTCCCCTGCCTGACTGGAGTGAGCCCTTTTTATAGTATCAGCAGGGCCTTAATTAGAGTCAGGTGGTCACATTAGCTTAATGGCCTCACCTGACTCTTTGCACGTTAATTGGAGTCAGGTGTTCTCGTTAGCCTGGAGCAGCCCCTGCTCTGGTCAGTCAGGGAACAGAAAACTGCTTATCCAGTGGCCACTATATCTGCCTTCTGCTATTCTGCTGTACCCAACTGGCCTGGGTCTGTCACACTGGCCGGAGGCACCAGGTGATCCTGGGGCCATAGATGATACCTCTGATGCAGCACAAAAGGTGGATGGTGTTGCTGTGGCACAACTTCCACAACTGGCCACTTGACATCATATGCACAAAGAGCATCCTCTTCCCTATCTGTTCCCGTTCAGTAGGCAGTACATCTCACTGGTTAACAATGAATTCTCACTGTGGTAAACTCGCCACACTTTGTACCCTGAAGCTTCCAAGATCATGCCACAAGTATTGAAAACGCTTCCAGACCCTCCCCTAACATATATTCCTTGTCCAGGATAGAACACATGGAGTCTAGCATAGATACTCTTGTTGAAACTCACATGTTTCCTAGACACGTCAGTTAGCTTCGAGGATGGCAGAGGAGTGGGATGAACCTTTTTCATCAGCACGGACAACTTGGTTCTCATAGGTTGACTGAAGAGCCAATAGAACAGCGTTTCTCCAATACGTTCATGGATGTACTCCAAATATCAACTTAATGCAACAGGGAAGGAGGTATTTTGACATTCCTTCAGTATGTGAAGTATATGCTTTCCCAGAGTCCCATGCAGTCTCTCCACTATTCTATTCCTTGGGTATGGGACACAGCAGATTTATAATGTACCATACCAATACTCATCAGAAAGACCTCAAATTCTCTGGATACAAAAGGTGTCCAATTATCTGAAAGAAAGCACTCTGGTAGACCAAACGTAGCGAATGATGTGGTTAGGCAAGAAATGAGCTCCTCTGAGATGCCTTGTGAAATTATGAATGCAATGGGGCAAAGTAATAGTCTATAACCGTCAACAGTGTGTAGCCATGCAGTGCAACTGAGGGGCCAGTAATATCCACTGCAATTGTCTGCCACGGTCTGTCTACAACTACCAGTTTCAAAGGTGCCGGAGGAACAATAGTTCTATCCATGTCACTCAATGTCTGAGGGCAGCCCTGGCCACCGAGCATAACTCTGCAGAAGTTCCTTCATCTTTGATAATCCCCAAATGTCCTTCATGAGCCATATCCAGGATTGCTTGTCACAACAGGGATGATCACTCAGGCTTCTCTGTATAAAATATATTGAGTAGCACATGTCTTCACTGGGAGCTCAGAATGAATTTTGTAGACTGTAGACAAGTTGTGCTAAGGACTGGGTCTGGCCAACCTCCTTGTACAGCACATATCACCTTGCACAGTTCAGCATCTTGAAGATGGCATCAGCAGTCCTCCCTGAGTCAGTTGACATCTCTTTCAGTCAACAGCATACGGTGTGCACTGCTATTTCTGCATACGAGGGTGTCAAACCAGCAGAATTTCTCGAAAGCATGGGCAAGTATATTACATCTTCCTTTGAGATGTACCAAATCCAAGTCATACTGCTGCAACTGGATAACCCACCACTGCAGCCTCACATGCAGTAGATCAATTGCCTTATGACAGAGGCCTGGAATAGGCAAATGATCAGGTTCAAAGGTGAAATGTCTTCTCACTACGTAAACCTTGAAGCATATAATAGCAAAAACCATTGCCAAGAGCTATAGCTCAGTCTGGGAATAGTTTGCGTCTGTTGAGGTGAGAGTATGGGATGCCATCCCTCCTAGAGCAGAACTATGCCCAGACGCTGATTGAATGCACCAGTTTGAACCACTTTGGGCTTCCATGGATTAAAATAAGCACGGGATTGGATCCGACAGAGGGCTTGATGCAGGGTTTTAAAATCCTGCTTTGTTTCTTTGGTCCAAACCTACTGGCCCTGGCCCTGGGTTAAATCTCCCAGCGGCTTGGCAAGGGTACTGAAACTGGGCAAAGCATGGCCAGCTGTGTATTAGGCTAGGCCAAGGAACAAACCTCAGCCGCTGCGATCAGCAGGTAATGGTAACGGAGCAACAGCTGGCAGCCGTTCAGGTGTCGCTTTCATACCACGGGCTGGCAGAGAATGCCCTAGAAACCCTGAGCGCCGTCATGCCCTAGGAACTCGACAGCATTTTTTGCAAAACTGCACTTGGCCTCCTTCAACTTTATGTCAGCTAGTTGCCGTTAGGGTAGCACCTGGGCCAGAATAGCATTATGCTCCGGAAGAGATTTAGCAAAGATGAGACCGTCCTCCTAATAGCAACTTGCACCCTGGAGCTGAGATACCACTCTCTGAAATGCTTCAGGAGCAGAGACTAAGCCAAAAGGGAATCGTTTTGCAAAAAACGCTGTGGCTGTGAATGGGCGACAGGGGATGAAACACTTGGTGATTATCTGTTCTGTTCATTCCCTCTGGGGCACCTGGCACTGGCCACTGTTGGAAGACATGACACTGGGCTAGAAGGACCATTGGTCCAACCCAGGATGACCATTCTTATAAAGCCACAGCTCGCAGAGGTTTCCAGAAAGCCTTCGTAGTGTCCATAAAGCATCCAAAAAGCCTGTTTCTCTGTAAAAAGGGAAAGAGGAGATGGGTTAGAAAAACAGTCCCAGGCAGGAGGAACTCGGCACTCAGAATAAAATCTTGAAAGTATGTTCTTTCTCCAAGGTCATGTGTGATGTTGCAAACATCCAAATAATTTTAGGGCCAGATCCCTGCTTATGCCAGCTTCAGTTTCAGAGACCTAGTGGGGAAGGGCAGCCTTTTGCTAAGCCCCTCCCTTTCCAAACGGGATTGGCTAAAGCAACCTCATATAGTGTCTGACTGCATCCTGAGAGCATGTTGCAATAGCAGCAGTCCAGTGCATTCAGCACTTTGGAGAGGAATCAGCTAAAAGGACACTGAGGATGGGAAGCTAATTCACTGGCATTAGAGTTGCTTTGTGTTGCAGTCAGTCTAATTGCAGCGTTGAGTTCAAATTGTCGCTAACCAAGCTTATTTCTCTGCCTGCTTCCAGGGGAACAACAACAACTTTAGCGGATATCACTCCCCCTTGCCCAGAGCAAACACCCACTCCCGTTCTGCCAGTAATGCCTCTTGGGTTTCAGTTCCACATGCATTGTCTACCCCTTCTGCTGCCTGCCTGCCTGCCTGCCGTGTGCTCCCCATAACACAGAGCAAAGTAGCAAAGTGCCTTCCTACAGAAGGAAACTGGCAGTCAGGTAGCCCCAGCTTGAGCCTAACTCCTCAGCACCAAGGTTTGTAGGGAGCGGGTCCCCCACGGTCCAGAGTTCATTGGCCTCTTGGTGGAGCTCTGCTAGCTGAAGGTCAGGAGCAGGGGATCCATGGATCTTAGTCCAGTGCTGGCGAGAAGCACCTGCAGGGAGGGCATGTCTGCCTGGGGCTCTCTGACCAGTGCCATGCTCTCTGTTTGCTCCAGGCGTGATTGGTTTGCAGCTCATTAACGGGAAGAACGAGTCAGCTCACATCAGCGATGCCGTCGCAGTGGTAGCTCAGGCAGTGCATGACTTATTCGAGAAGGAGAATATCACGGACCCCCCGAGAGGCTGCGTTGGGAACACCAACATCTGGAAGACTGGCCCTCTTTTCAAGAGGTACCTGGGCACATGGGCTCCCTCCACCCCCCACTCCTGCATACCTTAGGTTTGGTTATTTATTACCAATTGTTACTTTGGGTAGGAACTGGATTATGAGTTCCCCAAATTCCCCAAATGTTTGAAGAGGCAGTGTAACCTAGTGGTTGGAGCACAGGACTAGGCATCAGCCTCCCGAGGTTCTCATGCTAATCCTGCAGGTGAATTAATCCACTGAGGAGAGAGGGAAGGGGGTTTGAATTGATACTTAATTTTTTAATTTTTTTTAAAGCTACATGATTTCATCACTCAGGATGGAAAGTAAATCTGTGCATAATAATTAAGAGCAACAGCGATTACTGCAGGAAACTGCAGGGAATGTGCACAACCACTGCTATTCCGATCAGCTATTTTCAGATGATCATTTTCCAAGAAATTCATTTTCCTTTTGGTGAATATGGAAAATCAATTTGCAAAGTCTAAGCAACACACTAATAGGGAATGAAACAAATATAAGCATAATCTTGTTCATGGTATAAAAAAAAATGCTAGTAACTTTTTATTTAATTTTGTACTGGCCTACAGCACAATAGCATGTCAGCTTGAAACATCACACGGAACTAGACCCCACTGAGGAGTGGTGAATAGAATTGGGGGAAATGGTTTTCATTTAGAAAATGTAAGAGTTTTAGAAAATTGTGCACTGTGCATGCAAAGGAGCTTTGTTCATAAAATCTGTAGCTTTACCCCTGGGATGGCCATTTGATCTGGGAGGCTGTAGGCGTGCTCTTTGGTGCTGGGGCACTTGGGAGATCTGAGGCTGAGTTGCTCTGTGGGATGGGATCTGGGTGCCCTGGAGCTCAGTTGCTCTGCAGGATCTCATCTTGGTGAGACTCACTCTTGCTTGGGGGAAGAAGTGAATTTGTAGCCTCCCTCTCTTGATATTCATTCAGTGCCCAGTGTCCCATGCTAGCTCACATGGTCTGATTCGTTTCAATCTGTTGTGTCTGCTCCACTGCTCAGTTCATAGAGTAAAACCTGCTGAGCTCAGGGCTCCATGAGGTTTGAAAACTCAGGGGTAGTTCCTGGGCTCATTGCAAGCTGCTGGGGCCTCTCTAGTCTAGGGAAAACAGATCCACAACTTTTATCTCATTGACTAAAGAAGGGTCCGATCCCCTAGCTACCACATCTCTTCCCCAGATAGCCAGGCTGCCCCTCACTGAGCTCTCCTCCGCCTGCTGCCCTGTGTTCTGGGAGGGGAGCGGATGAAGAAACTTGTACTGGGACCTAAACGGGGGTCTTCTTTGTAGAGTGTTGATGTCGTGCAAGTACACTGAGGGCGTGACCGGGAGAGTGGAGTTCAATGAAGACGGGGACAGGAAATTCGCCAATTACAGCATCATGAACCTGCAGAACCGGAAACTGGTTCAAGTTGGGGTTTACAATGGCAGCCATGTACGTATGTTCCTCCAGGGAGAGCCGCGGATGGAGGTGCAGAGCCTGCACCAGGCATCTGATGTCTCTCTCTCCTCTGGGTGACACTCGCAGGTCCTGCCCAATGACCGGAAGATCATCTGGCCGGGGGGAGAGACAGAGAAACCTGCGGGCTATCAGATGTCAACCAAATTGAAGGTACCAGCAAATGTCTCCGCTGGGCGAGATGGAGCCACTGGTAGCTCATCTCATGTACAGGGCTGCCGGGGGCGGGGCGGGGGGAAGTGGGGCAATTTGCCCCAGGCCCCAGGCCCTGCAGGAGCCCCCGTGAGAATATCATATTCTATAGTATTGCAACTTATTTTTATGGAAGGGGCCCCCAAAACTGCTTTGCCCCAGCCCCCCTGAATCCTCTGGGATGCCCTGCTCATGGATCTCCTGGCCTTGGGGCAGGACGGGTCTCAGTCACACTAAAAAGCCTCTTTATGCTGAGCCAGCAGCACCAAGGGGCTGTCCCGTGGGAGTGCGTGAAGTTACACGAAAGCACGTCTGTGCGCTGACAAACTCCGCCCTGGCAGAGCAGCGCCCGGGGGCTTGTGAATGAGGGGCAGGCCCAGACTCATTCAGGGCTGCATTGTCTGTTTGTAAATGGGGCCCTGGCCCGGTTCCTAGCTCAAAGCTAAAGGGGCTTCGTTTTAGCTTGAGCTGGTGTGACCTACTGGACAGAGCACTGGCCTGGGATGCAGGAGACCTGGGTGCTCTTTCTGGTTCTGTCACTGGCCTGTTGTGTGACCCTGAATAAGTTACTTTGCCTCCTTCTCTGCCTCAGTTTCCCATGTGTAAAACAGGGGTAATGCTATTAGCCTCATGTGTAAAGTGCTTTGAAATCCACGCACTGGGAGAAGTGCTGCGGGAGAGCGGGGTGGGGGGAGGATTATTATTATTATCATTATGCATTTGAAGGAGCCTTCCCTCTGTGACCTCTGACCCCTTCAACACACACTTCCTGCCCTTACTTTCAGAGCCCACCCAGCCTGCTCTCCTGGCTGAACCTTGCTTTAGGGAAGGCGACGCCTTTATTGGTGACGGGCACCGTGGGAGCTAGACTGAGTAGCCCAGACAGTTTGTGTTTTGCTGGGGCCTGGTGTGTGTCCCACACCCGCTTGGGGAATGAGAAGGCCCCTGGCACAGGCTCAGTCTCTGAGGCAAACAGGCATTTCTGCTTCCTCCACAGATTGTGACAATTCACCAAGAGCCCTTTGTGTACGTGAAAGCAACACAAGCCGATGGAACATGTAAGGAAGAAATTACCATCAATGGAGACCCCGTGAAAAAGGTCTTTTGCACTGGACCCAATGAGACCATCCCAGGTAACTGTTCTTCCAGTGAGTGAACACGCAGCAGCAACTCACATCAAAAAAGTGAGGGAGCCCAATCCTGCTCTGCGGCCTGCAGACCGTTAAAGGGAGCAGCCCACTGGAAAATATCTGAGCCCCTGGGCCGGCCAGAGAGCACCCCAGTCAGCTCCTCTCCATTGCCACGTGGGTGCTGGGAATCTCAGACGCCCCAGCGCAGATTGATGCAGCCCCCATGCAGGTCTCTCCTCTCTTCTCCTCCTTTCTTCCCTTCTCTCTGACTCTCCTCGTGCCTTTCTCTCCCTTACTCACCGTCTCCTTCCTTTGTTCTCTTTCTTTTTGTCTCTTCCCCCATCAGGGGCGGCTCTAGAAAGTAGGCTGCCCCAAGCAGCGCGGTGCGCCCCCATCCCCTAGTAAAATCTCCCCTGGCAGTAAATTCCAGTGTGGGAAGTTACTTTGCCTTCCTAAATTCCTTGAGTTGAACACTGTGTTCTCCTTCATTTCCTACCCTGAATTGTTGAACAGTGTTGCTGTGGGCTGTTAAACATCCACTGCGTTCCACCCCAGTGGTGAATGCATTTCAGTGGCATTGGCAGGTCTCCTGTATAGCCAATAGGGTATTAACCTTGCTAATTCACTGCGCACCTAAATCGCAAGTAAAACATGTCTGGGTGTTTCTCATTTCTGAGCACAGGGTTGCAGTGAGGTCTCATTGCTGTGTCTTCTTCACGCTGGCAAAATACATGGCAGAACGTTTACTGGAGCACTTGGCACTAGTCCCACACTATTCCACATGGCACAGGGCAGATGCTTTCTCTTAGCTGTGAGCAAACTTGTTCGTTAGCTCACTAATTCGCAGCCACGGGTCTCCCAGTCCTTCGCATGGGCTCACTAGGTTCTGCTGGCTTGGTTCTGCACTGATGTGCTGGATTCTCTGCAATCTTTGTGGTGCTGCATAACCGTCCCTCACCCCTGCTCCCCTCCGCAGGCCGCCCCACTGTGGCGCTGTGCTGCTATGGCTTCTGCATCGACCTGCTGATCAGACTTGCAGGGGTGATGAATTTCACCTACGAAGTTCACCTGGTTGCTGATGGTAAATTTGGCACGCAGGAGCGGGTGAGTTTGGCCCTGTCCCTCTGCCCTGTGTTGACGCAGGAGAAGCGTCTATGGGCAGCTGTCGGCAGCAGCTGGGGTTCCTGGGAGGAGCCTGAGCCAAAGCCCCCCCCCACCCTCCGCCCCGGTGGGAGAGGTTGAATGGGCTGACGCTGCCTGTGGAGGTGGTGGCACCTCGGGGCCAGCAGCAGAGCGGGGCTGACCCTGGCTGCCGGCTCTTGCAGGTCAATAACAGCAATAAGAAGGAGTGGAACGGGATGATGGGGGAGCTCCTGAGCGGCCAGGCAGACATGATCGTGGCGCCCCTCACCATCAACAACGAGCGTGCGCAGTACATCGAGTTCTCCAAGCCCTTCAAGTACCAGGGGCTCACCATCCTGGTGAAGAAGGTAAGGGCCGGTGCAGCTAGTGCCAGCAGACATGCCCCTCGGAGACAGGCCGAGACGGACGGTGGGTTCCCTCCCCGCACCCAGGCAGCCCCAGCTAATGAGTGACTCTGGACAAAACCTTCACCTCACCCCGCTTCTCTTCCTGCCCAGGCCTCTCATCCGTCCCTGCCCGAGGCTGCTTCCTCCCCATCCAAGGCCCCAGGGCCTGCGTCCCAGGACCCTCCCCTGCTCCTGAGTCCATCCCGCATTTACTGGGCGGGCTGCAACCATTGTACACCAACCCTGCATTTTGTACTGGGTCCTTGGCCCCGTGGGTTTCAAGGCCCTTAGCTCCAGCTCCACGGGGCAGTGAGACCCCCTCCTGGAGCCTTGCGCTCAGTGCTGTTGGTCGGTCAGCGGCGGTGACTCCAGGGGTGGGACTGACTCTCCTCTGCTGTCCCCCTCCCAGTTTTAAGCACTACCCGGAGACCTTCCCCGCTGGTAGTTTTCATTACGATCACTCTGGGCCCCTCCCGGCACTCCCTGCTCCCTGTATTTGCTGGCGTGTGAGGTGCGTGCTTTGGCTGTCTCGTTGGGCTTTACCGGTGAGTTATTAGCACCAGGGGACAGCGCCCTGGGCACTGGGTGGGGTCACTTACTGCTAAGCAGTGAATGAACATAAGGGTTGGCAATACTAGCGCCACCACCGGCCTGTTCAGCCTCCTCCCTCCCGAGGGTTGCCAACTTTCTAATTGCACAAAACCCAACACCCTTCCCTGAGGCCCCGCCCCTGCTCACTACGTTCCCCCTCCCTCACCCTCACTCATTTTCACTGGCCTGGGGCAGGGGGTTGGGGTGTGGGACGGGGTGAGGGCTCTGCTCTTGGGGTGCAGGCTCCGGAGTGGGGCCAGAAATTAGGGGTTCAGGGTGCAGGAGGGGGATCCAGGCTGGGGGGTGGGGATGAGGGATTTGGAGTGCGGGAGGGGGCTGCGGGTTGAGGCAGGGGGTTGGGGTGTGGGACGGGGTGAGGGCTCTGCTCTGGGGGTGCAGGCTCTGGGGTGGGGTCAGGGATGAGGGGTTTGGGGTGCAGGAGTGGTCACTGGGTTTGGGGGGGCTCAGGGCTGGGCCGGGGGTTGGGGCACGGGGTTACCTTGGGCGGCTCCCGGTCAGCGGCGCAGCGCGGCTAAGGCAGGCTCCCTGCTTGTCCTGGGGCACCATGCTGCACCCCAGAAGCAGAGAGCAGGTCCGTCTCCTAGGTGGGGGGTCAGGAGGCTCCACGCGTTGCTCTCGCCTGCCGGCACTGCCCCCCAGCTCCCATTGGCCCATTCCCTGCTCTCCAGTGATGGCACCAGGGCAAAGCAAAGTTTCCATCCACTTTGCACAAACACGATCTTTGAATCCTCTCTTTTAAGAAGGAAACTAAACCCTCGCAGGCTGGAGAATGGACATGGCCCCTGGACTCTCTCTGTTGGGTGGAGGCTAAACCTCCCTTGGAGGCTGAGTGAAAGTAAAGCATCTCTGGAGCCTCCCCTTTAAAGCAGGGACTCCAAGCCCTCACCTGCAGGAACAGGTCAAGCCTTGGGACCATCCAAAGCAGAGGACGGGGAGGGAGGCAGGGCTGGAGGCAGGGGGCTGGCAGAGGGATTTGGTTTCCCAAACGACTCTTTCCGGCCAGGTGCCAATGCTCCTTCCCTCTCCTCCCTCTGTGCTAGGAAATCCCCCGCAGCACCCTCGACTCGTTCATGCAGCCTTTCCAGAGCACGCTGTGGCTGCTGGTGGGACTCTCCGTGCATGTGGTGGCCGTGATGTTATATCTCTTAGACCGGTTCAGGTAACTGACCTTTGGGTGAGGGTGAGGGTGGGAGTGGGGGTGGGGGCAGGGGGAAGGGAAGCACTTAGGCCAGGGTGGGGAGGGGACAGGGAGGAGGCTCGTGTGAGAGCTCTAGCTGGGTTACTGACACACGCTCTACACGGGCTCCCCCGAGGCCTGTTGGCGAGTGCTACCGCTGCAGTGTCAGCTCTGGGGAACGTCTTACCCAGGCTCCACGGACTGCACTGGCTCCTGAGTGGCTCTGGGTGCCATGGAGCTAGTGTGAATGGCTCCTGGACACGTGGGAACCTGACTCTTGGCACAGTGGCAGTCTAGAGGCCCAGCTACTAGCCCCTAGAGTTAAACCCAGGGGGTTCAGGCCAGGGCAGACTTGGTGGACTCTGGAATTTGCTTCCCTCATTTCCCCAAGAGGCTACGTGTCCAGCCCTTCATGCAGCGTGACGCCCACCTCTCCAGGCAGCCCCGTACCTGTGGGCACCAAGATCTCATACAACTGACGTGGGAGCCGAGTCCATTCGTACCTTGCAAGTGGGCAATAGGCTGTGAGCCAAGAGATAGGTCCATGCTGAGCAGATGCCCCCAATGGACGGGAGTGGGAAGAACTACCTGTGCAGGGGAGGCCTGGGAAGCAGGAGGTGGTTGTGTGACGTTGCAGGAGGAGGTTGTGGTCCATGCGGCGCAGTCACGTGGGGCTGGAGATGCCGAAGGCAGCTTCAGGGTGTGGCCCTGGTGTGGGAGCGTTGGGAATGGGACGTGCCGGGCAGCACCGGGGGTGCCTGGGGCGGTGTGTGCCAGCAAAGCAGTTGGCCCTGTGTTTTTCAGCCCCTTTGGCCGGTTCAAGGTTAACAGCGAGGAAGAGGAGGAAGACGCACTGACCCTCTCCTCGGCCATGTGGTTCTCTTGGGGAGTGCTGCTGAACTCGGGGATCGGAGAGGGTAAGATCTGCTCGAGTTCAATACGAGTTATTCAGGGAACCTCAATGGGCTGCCATATATGAGAGGTGAGACTAGATGGTCCCTTCTCGCTTTAAATACTGCGAACTGAGAAGGCATTAGCACACGTCCGGGCCCTCGGAGTAGCAGGCCCAGTTGCTTCATCTCAGCTCTGAGGAAGACACCAGTCCAATGTGCTTCATATCCATCTTCCCCTCTTTCGGAGCGGCAGCACCAAGTCCTCCCTGGGTGTGTCTCCCTCTCTGCTCCTGGCCCCACTGCTGAGCCCCCCCTGCTAGGTCCAGGCTGGGAGCTCTGTGACCTCCTTGAGTTGAGCCGTATCAATGGGCAGCCACCCCGGAGCAGCTGTAGCTGAGCTGATGAACTCTTCTGACCAGCAGCAGCTCTCACGAGCTCTTGGAGTCCCTCCGCAGGGCTCCCACAGGGACAGGAGGAGGCAGACGGCTCCCAGACCAGCCGGGTCCCTGCTCACATGCTGCTGTCTGCTGCAATACGCTGGCGCTGGGGGCTCGATACCCACCTGTGGGGAGCACTGGGGCTTTCAGAGGAGCTCTCTTGAGCTCAGACCTTTCCCAAGCAGGGCTAGTGCTCCCTGCATGCTGGCCAGCTGAGGAGAGAGGGAGCCAGGGAGGTGAGAGTGAGAGGTCCTGAGCAGCCCAGCCTGTGACGTGCACAGGAAAGCTGTGTATGTCCCAGGGGAGGGGCTGCACCGTTCCCTACAATGAACACGCCGGAGAAGGGCAGGGGAAGCTCTCACATGGGAGGCTAATAATCCCGTAAAGGCTCAGGGCTCCCATGTGCAGCGTGCAAAGGGTCTCTCCATCTCACTGTCTGGCAGGACCCCAGCAGGCAGGTCACCCAGTAGGAAACTGCAGGTGGGATTTAGATCGGCCCAGTGTCCTGGCCAAATGACAGCTTTGGTCAAGGTGGATAGTCTGTCAATGGCTATTAGCCAAGATGGTCAGGGATTCAACCCCATGCTCTGGGAGTCCCTAAATCTCTGAGGGCTTGGCTACACTGGAGAGTTGCAGCGCTGGTGGAGGCTTTACAGCGCCGCAACTTAGTAACTGTCCACACCTGCAAGGCACATCTAGCGCTGCAACTCCCTGGCTGCAGCGCTGGCTGTACACCTGATCTGCTTGAATGAGCATGGGATGATTGCCTATGCTGTTCACTCCCTCTGGGGCACCTGGCATTGGCCACTGTCGGACGACAGGATACTGGGCTAGATGGACCTTTGGTCTGACCCAGTCTGGCCGTTCTTATGTTCTTACCATCATTGCATTCTGGCCTAAAATGCCTGCTCCTAGTACAAAGACATGCCAGGGGATCGTCAGTGATGGTGGGTGGTGAGGACATGGCACTTTCAGTTGTACCATGTGGGAGAACTGGCTCACTGCTGACTCAGAAGGACGAGTTCCCGTGCAGAAGACACATCACCTCTGCCTACATCACCTCGGCCTTAGTGCCTCCCACTCAAGCACTGGCCTGCCCACCCCCCACCCCCCCCCAGCCATGAATTCTCTCTGCTGTGTAAGCGGCTGCTGAGGAAGGACCTGCTGTCACACCAAGACAAATGGTTTCTCTTCCACGCGGGCTGGGACACGGTCCCACCATGTCTCACCATGTCACTGAGCATCAATTCTCCACTCTGGCAAGAGCTGAGCTGTCTGTTTGGAGGCACTGCTGACCAAGGACAATCATTTCCAGGGCGGAGCTATTTGCCTCTCTGGCAGAGGGGAAGTGTGGGGCTTCTGTACTGGGAAGCAACACAGCAAACTGGGCCTGTGTCCTCCCTTTGCACCAGTGTCCTGACAGTCACAGAATGGGGCCTGGAGTCAGCCATGGGACTCCCATAATGCCCTGTGGCTGAGAGCCTCAGGAGACGCGATTGGACAGTGGTAGTTCAGACAAGACAAGGGGGATTGTTTTCCATCCCTGGGTATCAGATCCATGGTGTCTCGCCGGGTACCTGTCTGCCCTGGGTGGTCTCTCCTTGCTGACACACATGGAGCTGCATCTTTGCTCCTAACTCTTTTTCCTTCCCCCCCCTCAGGTGCTCCCCGGAGTTTCTCTGCTCGTATCCTTGGCATGGTGTGGGCTGGCTTTGCTATGATCATTGTGGCTTCCTACACTGCCAACCTGGCTGCCTTCCTGGTGTTAGACAGACCTGAAGAGAGAATCACAGGCATTAACGACCCTAGGGTAATTAGCGTGTGTCTTTCTGAGAGGGTGTGTGTGTGTGTCGTGTGTCACTGAGGCAGGGTAAATGCGGAAACATACGACGGTCCAGTGTGCATCTGCTGTCCGGGAAGTGGGTCCTATAGCTCGACCTCTGGCGCCAATAATCCTTGGAGCCCCCAACACAAGTGCTCAAGGTTCTACGCTGAGGTGTAGCAGCCAAGGCAATGCTCCCCTTGTGTCCCTCCCCCAGACCCAGCCACGTTCTCCAGACACTGCTAGGAAGAGGCTGCTGGCTCCCCTCAGCTGAGCCATGGGACCTGCCCCTGCCCATCTGCTCTTCCTGCTGTTTTGTGTTGTGTGAGAGGGGGCAGGAGCCAACACCCAGGAGATGTGAGGTGTGAGGCCTGCAGGCTAGGGCAGGAGGGGTGAGAGGGAACTCCTGGCAGCAACTGTTTTACAGGCAGGCACAACCCCCGCCCCAGCACTGCGAAAACACGAGGGATAAGAATCAGTGATGGGGGAGGGGTTCCAAAGTTGTGAAGGGCCCATCGAGCCCCCCCCCCCCCAGGCTGTCAGCTCGTGTTCAGCACAAAGGCAGGAGAATAGAGCCCAGCATCGGTTCTGCCCCGGTTCCCTCAAATACTGGTGCAGGCGCTTACACGGCGTGGTGGCCGGGAACGGCCGACCGGCCCAGCGAACCGGGAATCCTGGCCAGAAAGAGCACAAATCAAGGTGCTGTCATTGTCAGTGCTTAGGAGACGATTCATATGTACTCACGCACTATACAAACCCAGCTGCGCCCCGTTTCCTGCTCTGGAGAGCTGACGGCTGAAATCAGACAAGCCAGGCACGTCACAGGCAGTGCCCACCGTGAGAGTTTGGGGGCCACTGCTGAGGAGGGCCAGGATTTTCACAGGGAGTCAGGTGCCCGGCCCTGGTGCACCAGAGAAGGGAGCAGTTCGGACAGGCGAGTGAGGGCTGGCAGCTGGACATGCAGTGGTGAGGCGGGAGGGCGTGGAGGGAGGGAATGACCCCCGTCCCCCAGTGCACTGGGACTGCTGGCTCCAGCCGCTCCCCTGCCAGCCTCACAGCCGGCTCTGCCTTGCCTTGCAGCTGCGGAACCCCTCCGATAAGTTCATCTACGCCACGGTGAAGCAGAGCTCGGTGGACATTTACTTCCGGCGGCAGGTGGAGCTGAGCACCATGTACCGGCACATGGAGAAGCACAACTACGAGAGCGCTGCCGAAGCCATCCAGGCCGTCAGGGACAAGTGAGCGAGGGGCTGGGCCCTGCCTGGCTGCTGGGTTCCGTGCAGGGAACGCGCCCGCCCCCAGGCTCGCTGAGTGTGCGGGGCTGCCGCTGTCATTGTTGGTCAGGGCGTAGGGCCTGGCGCAGCGTGTGGGGCCAAGCCCAGCCTGTCACTGCTGCAGCCCACGCGGGGATCTTCCTAGGAGACAATGGCCTGGATGCTTGTGGGCCGGGGCCAGGCGACCTGGCACGAAGGGACGGCGTTTGAGGTGCTGTTCTGTGCCCAGGCAGGGATGGGGGGGGCAGATATCGGCACTGGGGCTGGCTGGGATTAAATCTACTAATTCTGAGGGGAATCAGGGTGGGGTGGGGCTGGTCCCTGTGCCAGAGGGCTACCAGTTATGAGCGAAGCAGGGCCATTCAGCTGTCCACAGGACTGTGCTAGTGCTATAGGGAGCAGAGGTTTGGGGGTATAATGCCAGGATGTGCTAGTGCTATGGGGGCAGGGGTATGGGGGGTGTAATGCTGGGATGTGCTAGTGCTATGGGGGCAGGAGTATGAGGGGTGTAATGCCGGGATGTGCTAGTGCTATAGGGGGCAGGGCTATGGGGGGTATAATGCCGGGATGTGCTGGTGCTATAGGGGGCAGGGGTATGGGGGGTATAAGGCCAGGATGTGCTAGTGCTATAGGGGGCAGGAGAATGGGGGGTGTAATGCCGGGATGTGCTGGTGCTATAGGGGGCAGGGGTATGGGGGGTGTAATGCTGGGATGTGCTGGTGCTATAGGGGGCAGGGGTATGGGGGGTATAATGCCGGGATGTGCTGGTGCTATAGGGGGCAGGGGTATGGGGGGTGTAATGCCGGGATGTGCTAGTGCTATAGGGGGCAGGGGTATGGGGGGTGTAATGCTGGGATGTGCTGGTGCTATAGGGGGCAGGGGTATGGGGGGTATAAGGCCAGGATGTGCTGGTGCTATAGGGGGCAGGGTTATGGGGGGTGTAATGCTGGGATGTGCTGGTGCTATAGGGGGCAGGGGTATGGGGGGGATGATACCTGGGGCAAGCACAGAAAGGCGTAAAGCTTCTCTGTGTGGTGCTCTGAGGGAGGGCGGGGGCGGGGGATACAGGCTGGAAGGGGCCTCTCCCTCCTACCCAGACAGCAGGGCGGGGACCTGCCTTTCCCCTGGGCACCATGAGATGGCGTCTCTACAAGGGGCTGAGTAACATGAAGTGCTGTGTAAACCCCATTTCGCATCCATGGTGCAGCGCAGTCCGGCTCTGAAACTGCTTCTGCCCTTCAAAGCGGGGCTGCTGCGCGGAGCAGAATGGGTGCTGCTGCTTCCCTTTAAGAGACTGTATTGGCCTTGCCTGATGGGTAAAAACTGTATTAAGATGATGTTAAAAAAAAAAAAGGGACCGGTACAGAGTTTAAGCACAGACGTTTCTGGTTATCAGGGAATAACATACAGATTATCGAGGTGCAACGTTTGGTGTAAGATCGGGTGGCATAAGGAGCAATACATAATCATTATAGCTGACAGCAGTTACCACCCTCTGCAGATCATGCAGCTGTAGTAATTTAAGACATGCCAGTCCATGCTGTCACACTGACTTGGCGTCTCCTTTCTCCGTGCTGCGGTAGCAAGCTCCACGCCTTCATCTGGGACTCGGCAGTGCTGGAGTTTGAAGCCTCCCAGAAGTGTGACCTGGTGACAACGGGGGAGCTTTTCTTCCGCTCTGGCTTTGGGATTGGGATGCGCAAAGACAGCCCCTGGAAGCAGAACGTCTCCCTGGCCATCCTCAAGTCTGTACACGCTCTCCAGGAGCACGCTGAGCTCTCCGAACATTGCATGTGCTAGGACGTGATCAGCTGTGTGTGTGCAGGGGCTAGCGTAGGACTCAGGATACCTCTGCTGAGCTGTTGCTCTGCACCTGCCTAATGATCCCTGACCAGCAGGACTGCGGACCTAGCCCAAGCAGCGATAGAGAGCCCAGCTATGGAATCAGGGGCACTTTGAGCCTGATTCCACATGATAAGCCACATCTGTTCCCTGGGCAACTTGGAGGTGAAAGTTCCCATCCGGCTGAGACTGGGTTTCCAGGGTCTCAGCTCCAAGGGGAAGTTTATCACCATACTTGGGGAGGAAAGTGCTAAGATTTTTTTCATGAACGCTAAGATTATTTTTAAAGAAAACACAAGAGTTCTCAGAATTACCCCTTCATAAGGTGGGGAGGGATCGGCTCCTTTTTTCCAGCTCTTGGACAATGGAAGGCTTTGGGGTGCTCTGCCTCCATGTCCATCGTCTCTGTGACCCACATGGGCTCAGTATATAACTAGGAAGGTTTTTTCCTAGTTGCCAGCACCATGAACTCCCCGTAGGCTCTGAGAGCCCAGCTCGGCTCTGTCTCCCATATGCAGCAGCACCAGTACCCATAACCCATCTGTTAGAAGTGTTGATAAGGAGCAGTGCAGCTGTGTGCCTATAATATTCCTCCATCAGTTCAGAGTTAGTGGTTTGAAATATGAGCCAGATATCACCCAGCTCAACTCTCACATCCTGGATGAGTTTGTGGCTGCAATAGTTAGAAAGCCCAGGAACATAGGCATGGTCCATGTACATCAGACCTGAGGTCCATCTAGCCCGGCGTCCTGTCTCTGACAGTTGCCAGTGCCAGATGCGTCAGAGGAAGGTGCAAGAATCTCTGCAGTAGGCAGATGTAGATAACCTGCCCTCAGGGAAATTTTCCTCCTAGTCCCCAATAGTTAGAGGCTGGCTTTTGCTCTGAAGCAGGTGAGTTCATAGCCCTGCATGGGCCATTGTTTATTCTTTGAATATTTACTCATCATTCTGGGTATTCTTGTTGGCCACAGAAATGTCCAGTCCCTTGTTCAGTCTTGCTAAACACTCGGTATTAACAATATCCTGTGGCAATCAGCTCCGCAGGCTAATTGTGCTTTGTGCAAAAAGGACTTCCTTGCATATGGGGTATTGCCATGGATCAAACACTGGCTAAGAAACAGGAAACCAAGGGTAGGAATCAATAGTTTACATTATTAGTAGAAGGTTAACAGCAGGGAGCCACACAGATTCTGGTTTAGGCCCAGAGTGGTTTAATACATTTATCAATGGGTGTGGGAAAGGGAGCGAGCAGGGAGGTGACAAAACTGACGGGTGAGACAAAATTTACTAGGAAATTTAGACTTGAAATTAGCCGAAGGTTTCTAACCATTAGAGGAGTGAAGTTCTGGAACAGCCTTCCAAGGGGAGTAGTGGGGGCAAAAGACATATCTGGCTTCAAGACTAAGCTTGATAAGTTTATGGAGGGGATGGTATGATGGGATAGCCTAATTTTGGCAATTAATTTGGCAATTGATCTTTGATTATCAGCAGGTAAGTATGCCCAGTGGTCTGTGATGGGATGTTACATGGGGTCGGATGTGAGTTACTACAGAGAATTCTTTCCTGGGTGCTGGCTGGTGAGTTTTGCCCACATGCTCAGGGTTTAACTGATCGCCATATTTGGCGTCGGGAAGGAATTTTCCTCCAGGGCAGATTGGCAGAAGCCCTGGAGGTTTTTCACCTTCCTCTGCAGCATGGGGCACGGGTCACTTGCTGGAGGATTCTCTGCAGCTTGAGGTCTTCAAACCACAATTTGAGGACTTCAATAACTCAGACATAGGTTAGGGCAGGGCCGTCCAGAGGGGGGGGCAAGAGGGGCAATTTGCCCCAGGCCCCGAGCCCCACAGGGGCCCCCACGAGAGTTTTTCGGGGCCCCTGGAGCGGGGTCCCTCACTCGCTCCAGGGGACCCGGAAAACTCTTGTGGGGCCGGGCCCAGGAGCTTCTTCGCTCCCGGTCTTCGCCGGCGGGGGGTCCTTCCGATCCGGGGCGGAACGACCCCCCGCTGGCGAATTACCGCTGAAGACGGAGCGGGACCCGCCGCCGAAGTTCAGCTCGGTCTTCGGCGGTAATTCAGCGGCGGGGGGCCCTTCCGTTCCGGGACCCGCCGCCAAAGTGCCCCCAAGACCCGCGGCGGGGGTTCCCCGCTGCCGAATTACCGCCGAAGACCCGGCTGCACTTCGGCGGCAGGTCCCGCTTCGGCGGTAATTCGGCAGTGGGGGGGACCCCGCCGCGGGTCTTCGGGGCACTTCGGCGGCGGGTCGCGGAATGGAAGGGCCCCCCGCCACCGAAGACCCCGGGCCCCCGGAATCCTCTGGGCGGCCCTGGGTTAGGGGTTTGTTATTGAAGTGGGTGGGTGAGATTCTGTGGCCTGCATTGTGCAGGAGGTCAGACTAGATGATCATAATGGTCCCTTCTGACCTTAAAGTCTATGAGTCTCAAATTATTTAGGTTAGTCAAGACCAGAGAAGATGGTGAGGACTTCAGAGGGACCAGCCAAGAGCAAGGGATGGGCAGCATGATGGCAGATGAAACTCTGTGTTGACAAATGCAAAGTAATGCGCCTTGGAGAGAATAATTAGAACCATTCGTGAAGGGCTCTAAATTTACTGGATCAACTCAGGATAGGGCGTGGCCATCAGCATAGACAGCTCAATGGAGACCTTTGCTCAGTGGGCAGCCGTGGTCGAGAAAGCCAACAAGCTGTTAGGATACCTAGGGAAGGAGAGGGAGAAAAATACAGACAATCCTGCCAGGCCTTCATCTAAATCAGTGGTGCGGCCTGATCGCTACCCTGCGTGCAGTGCTGGGCACCCCACCTCCAAACTGATACTGCAGAATTAGAGGGAATTCAGCGACAGGCAGAGAGAATGACGAGCTCCCATCTGCAGAGAAATTGGGATGGCCCTCAGCTTGGGATGTGACGGGACACACAGCAGGGCACACAGCAGGCATCAGTTGGGAACTGAACTCCCATCCCTTCAGCACTAGCCAGTGTGCCAGTCTTTGGACCACACACGCTGCCTTCACCCAGGCTCTCTTCAGCCCCATCCGCTGGAGCACCCTCCTCAGGCCCTTCTGCCTGTTGGAAGGTGGGTCCCATCTGGTGGGGGTGTCCCTCCTGTCCATCCAGCACAGAGCTGGCTGCCTCAATGGGAGGAGCAGGAAACTCAGTGCTGAGATGGGCCCATATGCTGGCCCTCTCTGCTCCTCCAGCTCAGCAACTCTGGCCTCGGGATGCTGCCCTGGAGCACTGAGCCCCATGAGCTGCTGGTTTCGGGTGCAGACGCATGACACGTGGCCCCAGGGCAAGTAGTCACACACCCCTGCACTCTTCAGCTCACTGTCAAAGCTCCCGCTGGTCTCCAGTCCCCTATCTCCATAGTTACACGGGACTGGCTCTGACTGGGGACCAGGCGATGTTAGGGAGCTGAAGATACAGCTGGATTTTAATTATTATAATCTCCTAGCGGCTAGTCGACCCACTCTGTCCAGACTCCCCTGGTTCCCCCTCACCTGCCGCTCGCTGCCCAGCCTGGGCCTCTCTGTGCTCGGGGAATGGAGCTTTTCTCTCATGAACTGAGCCCCTTGGTTCTGGGGTGCGAGAGCCGATGGACATGGAGCCTGTTTCTGAGCTGCACGTTGAGGGGTTTGCTTTACTTGTGCATTACCTGACAGGTGGATTTAATCTCCCAGCAGCCCCCGAACTCTGCCTGTGGAGACACACCTTCCAGGATTGCGTAATGATGGGCCGTGGCACTAACTGTGCCCCAGATGCTTCACAAATGCACGTTTGCACACCCAGTAACAGCCACACACACTACACGTGCACAGGTTCACTGTAGGCAGGAATATGTGTGCACATAAATAGAATACACATGCACGCTGTGCAGTGCACACACAGTGCTCTGCCTGGAGCCATCATGTGCTCCTCCGCCCATTTGCACACACGTCACCCCCCTTCTAGCACCGCCTGCCAAGAGCAAACGCAGAGCAGCTCCTTCTAGCCTCTAGCATAAGGGGCAGTGAAGCTAAAGTGCAGAGAGTGAGGGTGATGTGGGCAGGTGTGAATGAGACGGGCTGGTGTTTCTGAGTTCCCCTGCTCCCATAGTGTCAGTGCGAGCTCCCACAGAGCCGGGAGGTGGTCTCCAGTGAATGCTCTGTATTGTCTCCTTGTGCTTTCAGATCCCACGAGAACGGCTTTATGGAGGATTTGGACAAGACTTGGGTGAGGTATCAGGAGTGTGATTCCCGTAGCAATGCCCCAGCAACACTCACCTTTGAAAATATGGCAGGTTTGTTCTGCAAACCTCTTTCTTCCTGTTGGCTCACTAACCTGCTTTCCTTCACTCTAACCCTCCCAGCTCTCCTGAGGTCTAAACTCCACTTCTGGGGCTACGCGTCCCTGTGGTCTGAGAGTTTGCTGTGTTGAGCAATGTCCTGTTCCCACTGGGGGATCAGAAATGGCTCTGAAGGCCCCTGCACCCCCAATCTTCCCCTTTGAGGCCCCATTAGCTTGTGATTTTAAATGTCACCCTCTCTGAGCACGACTCACCTCCCACTCCTCCAGCCAAGCCACAGTCAGTCCCCAAGGCAGAGCCCAGCATCCCAGCCAGAGCCTCAAGGGAACCAGGGCAGGAGAAAACAAGCTGAGCATCATGAGCCAAGAATGTAAGGAAGCCAGCATGCCTAGTGGCTAGAGCAGGAGGCTGGGGTGCAGGGCCCCAGACTCACTGTGTGACTTTGGACAAGTTGCTTCCCCTCAGTTTCTCCCTCTGGAAAATGGGGAGAATGATACCTACCAGGGGTGGGCGGCCGTAATTGGTAAGGAAGAATTTCTTCAATTAGTTTTGCCATGTTTCCTGTTTGCAAATTGTCTGCAACCAGATGGCAGTTTTCTCGGACATCCTCACCCTACAGGGAATCACCCAGGAAGTCCCAACAGTAATGCTGCATCAGTGGCTCCTTCCCCAGTGCTGTTTGGGGGTGTTTGGGGTCCAAGCTGTGCTGCCTGTATGCATCACTGGTCAGTGTTCCCAGAGCAAGTGTGAGGACTGCCCAGAGAGAGAGACCAGGCTCCTCCATCTCCTCCCTCCCTTCTCCTGCCCCCACTTGAGACTCAGTACGGCCACACCTCCACTGTCCCATCCCTCTACAATTGATTTCCCCTGCTCCCGGCCCATAGTTTTGGCCACCAAAGTGGTCACCGCAGTCAAGGGGCACCATGTGCAACCTCACTATACACACACACCCCTGCGAGTGGACACAGAGTCACCTGATATGTGTCAGGCTCCCAGTGTATCCCTGTGGACTCTCTGGGGTGGCTGGTGTCTCTGTCAGTTGTTTGTACAGCCCTTGTCCCTGATTGCAGCCTCTGGGTGCTACAAGGATACAACCAATAATAATAATCCAAACTCAGAATTAGCTTTTCATTAATATTCTGCAGTATTCCCTTCAAATTCCCTCTTTCCATGAACATCCCTGCTGGTAAAGTCCCTGCGAGGATATTCCCAGGAAGTGAGCGAAAAAAGGGTGTAAATGCAAATGAATCCTCATGGAAAGGCTCTGCAGTATTCGCCTTCTGCTGTGCTCCACCCTTGGGCATGTCTGGGGGCAGAATCCCTGGCTGCCGGAAGCTACTGCCGTGCAAAGGGTTATTGTAATTCTACAAGGGAAATGAAGTATCGTGATGCTGTTTCTATTGTCCTCTGTGTAACTTTTCTGCTTATTTCAGGTGTATTTATGCTGGTGGCTGGAGGTATTGTTGCCGGGATATTTTTAATATTCATAGAAATAGCTTACAAAAGGCATAAGGATGCGCGGAGGAAGCAGATGCAGCTGGCGTTTGCGGCCGTTAATGTGTGGCGGAAAAACCTGCAGGTAGGACAAACCGTTTTTAGAGCAAATCTCCAACAGGTGCGTTTTCCATTACTTCACCAAATCAGTGACTACAGAGCTATGGGATAGCCCAGGGGCCCCATCGTCCCTTCCCCTGGGTCCCTACTAACTATGGGGGTGACTGTGCTGCTAGCGGCCAAGGCCTGGATTCCCTGCCTTCTCAATGGGAATTCCCCTTGGCACTAACACACTGTCTGATGCAATCTCTCCCAGGAGGTGAGTGGTGCACAAATCTAACCAGGACACCTGGCAAAAAATCGCTTCATTCTCAACTGTGCTCCCAGGGGTGGTCTGGCACATTGCTCGGCTGGAGACTACGTGCAAGAGCCGGGTCTCATTCTATTTGAGCAAACAGTGCCAGCACAGCTCCTTTAAAACGCCATTGCATTGACGGACCAGTATCTGCCTGCGCTTGACAGCAGATGATCACAGCATTAAGCTGCTGTCGATGAGCGCCCTGTTCTGCTGCTGTCTGTGGGGGGAAAGGCTCGCGTGACCATTAATGAAACACAGCCAAAGCAACCCCCCGTGTAAGTGCAGTTGCAACCTTCATAACTGGGACCGATTCCAAAAAGAGGTGGTGTGTGCTCTTGTCAATTGGATTCCACAGATTTGGAGACATGGGCATCTCTTGATGCCCACGATTCATGCTGGGGGCTAATCATGCCAGTTTCTGTTAGAGCACAGATTCCCCAGGGCTCATTCCAAAGGGCCATTGCTTGCTATGGATTCTCTTGTCTACAAAGGGGTCGTTTCTCCTTGCCCCTCAAGTGAGGCAGGATCTGGAGGGAATCTGGTGTGCCTGACACCTTATCATAGCAACATAAGTGAGCCCGGTCCAGCTGGCCTGGCTAAACTTTCTCTCTTTCCCAGCTGCTATGGGATTAACCCTTGCTATGTCCCTGGCCCCAGTTTAGGACATCTGGAGTTTCTCTCTGAACTGTCTGGGCTGTTTCTCGTGTTTGGGGAAGCAAACCAGCGTTCAAAGAGGAACGGATCCTTTATCCGAAATCACTATCCAAAGGAAGTGTGAATGAAAGAGAGAGAAACAGTGATTGGGAACCTTCAAAGCCGTGTTGCTGTAAACAAGTGAAATGAAATGGCCATGTGATAGCAGCATTGACTATGACATGGGAGAGGGCTGCTCAGGTGTAAATAACCTCCCTGAAAGCAGCAAAGGGGAAAGACTGAGGACTGGCTGCTCTTTACTTTATTAGACTAACTGAGAGCTCTTTGGGCTCAGTTCACTAATACAGTATTGCAAAAGCCATTTCTGGTTTCCTTTGCTTCCAAAAAGCAGCAGCACTGAAGTGGTTAAGTCTGCTGGGACAGAGCACTAGAGTCACACTGCCATTTTTCACTTGCCAACCTTCTAGAAAATACTGCACTGGGTCACTGGGCAGAATCTGTGGGACTGTGAGCTACGCATGTCACCCTGTGGGTATAAACAGAGTCTCATGATAAAGATCAGTTTGACAATGTAAGACTTTTCCACAGGAGGAAACGTCAGACCACTAGTATCTGGTACATTACTAGAAGGTAGGCAAGTGGAAAGATTTATTTGTTAAACCAAACAAACAAAAATAATGGGTTTTGGGATCACAGTTTTGCCATGGCTATTTCCTGAGATGCCATGGAAGAAAAAGACATTTCATTCCATCCATCTTGCTTTCTTTTCCGTTTGTGCATGTCCGCAAAAGAGAGTACTGAAAAGGAGGAGGAAATGTATCCCCCGAGCATGCACTACGCACCAGCGGGATACATTTTGGTTACCCCCGGGCGGTGGTAGAGCCAGACCTGGTTACTCCTTCCCCATCCGAAAAGGTCACGCTCATTGGCACTAAAGCAACCGGGGAGGAATTGTTCTGCCGTCGTGGTATCTGGCTGGTCCCCACCGCTAACAACGCCCTCTGCCCCCGGCGGCTGGTGCTCCCAGCCTGTGTTAACCAGGTCCGACTGTCTAACACCCATGGCTACATTTTTGAGTTCTGTTTCTCTTTGAGTTCATTCCAACCCCTGATGATGTCATAGCGCTAACGCTTCGCTTCTTTCCTTTCTTTTCCTTTTTTTTTCCTTTTCCTTTGGAAAACGTTCAGCTTTGCTCAAATGCATCATTTAAATTTTTGAATACATTTTTTACAGAATATTCATACAATGACTTCTCTTTCAATGCAGTCCTCTCTCTCTCTTGTGGCGCTAGGATTCAGCTTCAGAAAAGGCCCAGAGCATTTTTTTTTAGTGGTAGGTGCAGCATCTCACCTCTCGGTCTAGCTAGACTAGTTCTGGAAGCAAGGGGCAGGAGTCATGCAGACATGTCTGTTAGGAACCAAAGGTCATTTAGCCACCGAATTTTAACTGGCTCCCCCGGGAATTGAGGCCAGCCATACAGACCTTTAAATGGACACAGAAAAGAACAGGGCTACTCCCCCAAAGGGGTTTGCATTTCTCCAGATCCTAGGCCAGTCCAGCTAGTCATAGCCCCCTTGTAATTCCTTATTCAAGTTAGGGCCATGATGGCCCCTCGTGGAGGAGTTGGGAGTGACACCAGCAGAACATCTCCAGTAGCCGTCTTACCTAAATGAAGGACATAACATGGGGCAGTATTCAACTAGATTTAGAGATTCAAACAACACACTAGAGATCTAATCACTTATACATATTCATTTTAGGATAGAAAAAGTGGTAGAGCAGAACCTGACCCTAAAAAGAAAGCCACTTTTAGGTCCATCACCTCCACCCTGGCCTCCAGCTTCAAGAGACGTAGGTCCTCCAAAGATACGGTAAGAGGAAGAAGAACAATTCTGCCCTCTCTCTTTCTCTCTCTCTCTCTTTTCTGCCATCCCATCGACTACCACACACCCATCCCGAAGCTGCCAGTGTACATGCATAGCCTCATGTTCGTCAACAGTCAGTCAGTGAGTCAGTCTTCCCGTGTACCTGAAAGGGTTCGGGGACTCCTGGAGAGCAGGCAGGAGCTGGTCTGTAGTCCTGTGATGAGTTTGGAGATGCTACCGAGTTTTTTGTTTTGTTTTTGACTGGTTGAGTTTTGAGTTTACTCACCGTACTGGTGCTTACCGTTGGAAAACAATGACTATTTTTTTCCTGTTCCTGAGTGTTCCTGTAACTGTTTGTCATTGTATGCCTGAAATGATCACCCCGGTTTAATTTAGGCACTGTCTCACCTCACCGAGAGCCATGCGTGTCACATTCTCTACATGTGGTTTTTGTTTGTGACTGAGAGCACTCAGGACTTACTGCTAAGTGCACAAGTAACAGCTGTCTCTGGTTATGAGCAGCATCAATTCAGCTCTAGAAGAGAGACACCGATGGTTGAGAGAGGAGTTTTTAAAAACCCAACCTGATTCAAATAGTGTATTTCGCTGCTTGAGTACAACTGCTTGCTGCCTCTAAAGCCCAGTAATGTCAAATGGAAATACTGTGTCCTCTCCAGTTAGCAGTTCAGACACAACTCAATCAGGTTGGGCTGTTGAACTAAAAGCCAATACCCCATCGGTGCCCTTTGCATGGTGCCTCTTGTTGTATGCCACTCTCTGCAGTTTGGTTAATCTGTTGTAGCAGTTGGATATGGGAGATCCATTTTGGGCCAGGCATCACAGTTAACAGGCTGCTGAAACCACCTCCGACCTGCCCTGATCTGCAGATTTCTGCCCATTGCAGATTTGCTCAGGGCAGGTTCACATGGAGGCTGTTAGACATGATGCATGGCTGGGAACGGAGCGCCATTAATGAAACTGGGGTGGCAAAACGCAGCCCACCATGCTCTGCAATTCACTTAACCTTTAACACAGAGGTGCAGCCCACAGAGACTAGAGGGACCTTCAGGAACTAGCATGTGATGGTCCATCTTGTTCCCAATGCATGATGGGACATGTAGTCTCTCTGGGCCATGGCTCTGTATGCAAAATGGGGGTGACTCCATTTTATGCTAAAGTAGAGGCTTGCTCCCAAGTGATGTAGCGCACGGTTTGGATCAGGCTCAATGTGCAGTAGCGAGCTGCTGACCAGCCAAGCCCTCAGCTGGGCCGGGTTGGGCTGCCCCTTCCCTAGAAGCCACTGCTGCTGCCATCTCACCGAACGGGATCCTTTACCTTGGCTGTCATCTCAGGATATGCAGCACATGCCAGCTGGTTCAGAGAACGCAGGGGAAGCCCCCCGGCACCTTGAGGAAGGGATCAGAGACAGCAGACTGGAAGGAACCACAGCGCTAGTGTTACCCGTGCTGCACTCTCCAGGCGGAGAAGCTCTCAGCCTGCACTAATGACCCCCCCATCACATCACATCACATCCCCGAAACCCAGTACCGCTGAGCAGGCAGGAGGGTGTGAGGTGAGATTGCCTGCTGGGGGCCCCATGATGTCACTCCCGCTAAATGTCTCTCCACCTGGAAGCACGGAGCACGGAGGGGGGAGCAGAGGGTGAGGAAGGAGGAGGGGGGAGGCTCTGGGGAGCTGGGCCGGGCTACAGAGCTGAAAGGTTCCTTCGTGGGTTTTGTGTGTGGCATTGGTGACTAATGCCAACCCCCGACACCAAGGAAACCAAGGAGGAAATGAGGCCCCTTGTTCCAAAGTTAACCACTAACCCAGAGCGGGGCTGGAGTGCCCTGGGCAGGGGAGAGGGGTAAATCTGGCCTGGAATAGCAAACTGGAGAGCGGGGGGCCGGGAGCTGGGTCAGAGGCAGGCCAGCTGGGGTAAGTGCTCCGCTGTGGGGAGAGAGGGGCTCCGTGTGCATGTCAGGGCTGCCTGGGGCCTGGACTATTCGACACCCCCACACACAGGTGGGTGCTGTGCACGTGACAGCACCTCCAGGCGCCCAGACCCCCGGGGCTCCCGCCTCAGGGAAGGAAAGGCCTGACACCGTAATGAGGCTGGGGGCCGTACCCCTCCCCAGTTACTCTCTATAGCAGCGCCCTATTCCCACCACCCTTCACTGCTCTCCAGTACGTCCCAGAATGATGCCTCCAGCGGGTGCCCAGCCCAGCAGCAGGGCACCGGCACCCCCTGGAGCAGCAGCGTGAAGGGTCTCACCCTCCAGCCAGCCTTTCACGCTCCTGGGCAGGTCACTGGCCTCACGCCCCACCGAGCCCAGCCTGTGGCCCTCGCACAAGCTGGCACGGGAAGGTGCACCCCAACACCGGCCTAGTTCACAGGGATCTTCTTGTGCCCCGTTAACCGCAGGAGACAGGAGCGGCCAAGACTCCCTGCCGCTGGTTGTGTGGGGGTGGGCGGAGGCTCTGCCAGCTCGAGATTATGCGGTGGCTCTGCCTAGGGCAGCAGCTGCCATGACTGAGAGCTGGGCACTTCTCCCGCCCAGGCCCAGTCTGTCCCGCTGCCGTGTTCCCTGGAACCAGAAGTGAGGATAGTTTCCACACAGCCCTTGGCCCGGGATCCCAGATTAGATTAAACTGGGTTGTAAAGACGTTCGCTTGTTGGCTGTTTTTTGTCACTACAAGGCAGACGTCAGGTTGTTTGGGCACCTCAGCTCCATTTCATTCCTTAACACGTTTGAGTTTCTTCTACGGTCAGCTGGAGCGCTGATGTTCTTGGCGTTATAGTGCTTGGTTTGGGGATAATTACAGCAGCGTTACCCTAAATTACTGATACGAGCTCCCAACATGAACTCCAGCTGAACACAGTTTTTATCCGGACATTTCCTTGGTTTTAAAATTGTTTAAAATCTCGTCTGTGAACACTAACCAAGAAACCACACAACCGTTGCCATGATTGACAGAGACATCGTTTCAATCTGAAATCATTGTCTTGTCTTGTGACATTTATGGCCAAATTCACCAGTACACTGGCTGCTTTATGCCAGTCTGGCCCTGGCCAGTTACAATGGGCTTACAGCTGCTTTGTGCTGGCAGTGCAATGCAAATCAGCCAGCGCATGCCTTGCCGTTCCCTCCCCATCCTGCCCTGCACATTTCCCTGGGCAGGCTCCCCCAAATGCCTTCTGAACCCCAGACGTTCCTTGCATGCGTGTGGGCACACGTGCACACTCACATCCATACATGTACACACGTGCACTAGTGCCAACTCTTTGGAGCAACACAATTTTAAGTGCTGCTGGAGCCAGTCTCAGCCAATGAGTGGAGAAGCTCCAGCCCTCACATCATTTTCAGCTCTTCCCCAGGGGAAAAGCCCCTCTGACTGGCTGGATGCCGTCACCACTTGTCCACCTCCTGGGGAAGAGCAGCTAGTGAGAGCTGCTGCAGGTGATGGGCCGCGCTCACCTCCAGGAGCCAGAGGGGTTTGGACGTTAAGGAGGGTGGGGTGCAGACAGTCCCTCTTTCAAAATGGCGTCATCTCTTACTCTCAATGGGTTTAAAGCCCTTCACGAAGATGGCCAGCGCCTCCCATATTTCTTCAGTGGAAACAAAGCCAAATTGCTTGCAGAGAAGTACAGTCAGAAGGCAGCGAAGAGCCCTGTGCAATACCAATGAATGGAATTGGGCGACATCTTTGCTAAGGGCAGCCTAAGTCCCATTGAGAGTGATAGGAAACGGCAGCCATCTTGAGAGAACAGTCGTGCTGAGTTTCTGTGAAGGGGGCCGTTACTCTTCAGCCTCTGTTAGAGGAGAAACTTTCATTTACAAAAAATAATGGGGACTAGTCCTTAAAAGTGCTTCTAAAAACTACCCATTGCACCAGATATACCCCGGCTTCACCTCTCGGCTGGGGCTCGTGTGACTAGACAATGGTGGTGGGTTTGGGACAATTGAAGGCCCTTTCTTGAAGGCCCAATTTTAACATTAATTTTAGCTCATAAACTTATTACTGGAATTACTTGGCATGTCCAGAACATTCATTTAGTATTCAAAGAACAATTGCTGGAATCTTTCACGCAATAGTGTATGTTTCCGATAGAACCAAGAGACGGGATTGTGGCTTTAAGTGTAAAACTCACTTGAGCTGTAACTATGGAGCGTCCCTTACAGACACTGCTTGTGATGCATGTAACACCCAGTGACGGAGCACAAAGTCTCCCAAGACACCAGCAGGCTTTCCACAAAGACAGACCGAGCCACACATAATCCACGCAGATTCAGCTCACACTGCGTCTGCTCTAGTCCTTAGATGGCATTTGAGAGGCCATAACGCCTATAGACAAACCTGAGATGCACATAATCCCCCTAGAAACAGTACAAAATGGCAAAATAACAGTAGATACAGAATGAGATGGACACACTCATGAAAAACATGGCACAAGGCACAAATAAATGCCAGACACTCCCCGAAGATCCCACTGAGAGCCATGCAATCCACTGAAAACCACTTTGGTGGGCAACCAATCGTTACAGAGCCCACCTGAGGTCCCAGACTGCCCTGGACAACACCTGAGAGGCCGCATTCCTCACACAGAGCATGGGATGCAGCTGACCCTGCTGGCCAGAGGGGTGATCAGAGCATTATCAATTTCTGTCCTGACTGTTCAGTATCTAAACCCTGCACTGGGTTTCTGTGCTCTGGAAGCAGGGCTCCAGCAGGGCCAGAAGGAAGTGGTTAGTAGGGGCAGGGCTGGGGAGGGAGAGGATTGTCTCTGAGAATTGATTTGTCTATAACTAGAGATTAAGACTCAAATGGAGGAAAGTTGGAAGTTCCTCTTTAGGGGCCTGATTCATCGCCCTTTGGAATCTCCTTCCTTTGGCTTCAGTGGGCACTGCCTTAGCTGTGCAGGAGGGTTTTATTCTACCAACGTGACAAGGAGATGGGACTGACGGGCCATGTCTGGGATCTGTAAACCCCTCCTGTTCCTTCTGGGTGATGTTGCACCCTCTCCCTGAGCTCATGGTGGTGGGTTTGGAGGGCACAGTGCTTGGGGTTATGGTGCTCAGGCAGGGAGCCTATCAGCAGAAAGGAAGTCTGTTTAGTTTTAAAAGGCTTTTCTTAGGGAGGGAGTAGTTTTGGTTACTAGCAGTTCAAACCAATTTCTGCCTCCTGTGAAGGGTGGGGGAGGTGTTTCCAAATGAGCTTTTGCCAAACTCAATCTGTAGGAAAAGCAGGAACCAAATTCCAGGCCACATCGTTACTGCATGTCGTACGTTGGCATTTTCACATTAACAACAATTTATCACAACTAAACCATGGGGCACATTTCTTTACCCACTTGAGGGGAATGTCAAAAGCAACCACTGGGACAAGGAAGCCACGTGCCCTGAACTAAAAGTGAAATGAAGCAGCCCAATGATAACTGGCCCAATGGGCTGGCTCAAATTGATTCACAGGGTTTCTTGGTCTCAGTTCCTCGCAGGAGCTGAGACTGAATTGTTCACCGAGCGCTATAGAAGCTGCCATATTCTGTAGAAACTGTACTGTCTCCAATGAACTCTCCGCCAAGCCAAGCTGTAGGGATGCTTGGGAACTGTCTGCAGCAACCTATGGAAAAGCTTTGATTGCATTTGTAATTGACACTAAGACTGCAACAGTTTTCCTGCCGTTGCATCATCCCTGAGTGCTACCCTGTAGGGACACACATTTGAATGAGCTGCGCCAGGCGGGCAAGTGCCAGGGCTGCCTAACATCTCGCTCTCCTTGTCTGTGTATTTGTCTTTTGCAGCAGTATCATCCCACTGACATCACCGGGCAGCTCAACCTCTCCGACCCCTCAGTCAGCACTGTGGTGTGACGTCCTCCAGCAGGAGCCATCAGTCCCTAGTTTAAGACAGCCCAGCCCAGGACTTCCTTTCAAAGGGACACTGATGGGTCCTTACTGGTGAGTCAAGAGGGATGCATCCTCCATCCATACGCAGTGACTTCATTGTCTCTCTCCTGCCCTTCCTGGTCCCACTGACACGTAACGCCCCAGATTGCACTACAGAACTAGGGACCATTCTGGAGCTGCACTGTACAGAGATGATCACTTCCACGTCATGCTATGTTTTACTCAGTATTGCCACTGGCTGCAGATGAGTTGGAATTAAGGCAAGAGGAGACGGCTCTGAATGGCCCACGGCACCTGGCCGTCTCATGGAGCAGCGGCAGGAAAGGCAGGGAAGGAGTGGATGTTGCATCCTTTGCAGGGGGTGGAGGACAATTTGCTGAGACCTTGTTTGTTCCTAAGTGCGTGTATGGACTATCATAGCCTCTGCCACATACTTCACATGCCACAGGAGGACTGTGATGTGGTCTGGTAGCACTGGAGCTGCTGGTTCCTGTCCATAGCTCAGCACGCAAGGCACATGTCTGCCTCTGTTCTGGTGTCGTCGTTTCAGGGAGCGGGTGCAGCCACACAGTCCGTTGATGAAACATGTTCCCTCTGGCTACAGTTGGGAAGAGCCTTTTCTCCAGCTCTCTCCATTTCCAGATGATGATAAAGTCCACAGCTCCCTATTCACCCACCCCTCCTGTCTGCACCAATCCAGCCCCTGCCCTGCACCCACATTAGCCATCTGTTTCTACATGGCCATTTGCTATATGAGTAACATTGGCACCACCTCCCTCCCTCCCTCAGCTCCCCACTGCTGGCACCACTCCACCCTGCTGTGACAGAGGTGGCTCGGAGAAGCATTGCTGGCTGCTCGGTGAGGTCCTGTCAGTGTGTTTTGAGCTCCGCCTTGAGGCCGTCTGCACACAAGACATTTGTACGGGCCAGGCCACACTGAGCCCCGCTGCAGATGGATGCTCAGCCCAGCAACGCCATGTTTAGTAATAAGGCAAAGCAGCCTTGGTACCAGGCACTGGCGCGCACTGAGATCACTGCTCTGGATAGTTTGGTCCATCCCTTGTCTTTGCCATCCACCTCGCTGCCCCAGCATCTCCATAGCTCACGCTGCAGCAATGTACTTCATAGCAAACGGCCAAAGGCTTTCTGCCCTGTCCCCTCACAGGGGCTAGACTGACGTTCCTGCTGAATGCCCTCAAGTGCTTCTAGTGTCACAGCGTGGCCTCCCAGCACCACTAACGAGGGCTGTTGTGAGCAGTGTGCCCTGGGCATGAATACGGTGCTACACACACACTGGCAGGATCCTTACCCACCGGACCTGCACTCACCATTAAACCGGAAAAGCGAGCTCACTAGCGCCACCACCAGGCCTCCTCTGAACATGCCACAAGAGCTCGCAGTCAGCCTGGCACCACTGGCATCTCTACAGTCAGCGCCTAGGCACAGCCCACCCATCGTGGTGACCGAGTCACCACCACACATTCAACGGACGAGCCGCAGAAGAGGGGGCGCTCGGAGGGACACTTGCCCATTCCCAAGGTTCTTGTCCATGCTCTGCCCGATTCATCCCGCCTCGTACGTCTCCAGGTGCCGTCGTCTCCTGTCAGGCAGCGGGGAATGAACGTGGCCAGCAGTGCCGGCCTGGAACCCTACTGCACTGTCTAGTCAATTCTCTAGCAACTGCACAGCAGGCAGGCGCTCCCCCGTGTACAGTGTGTCGTGTGCGTGCAAAGCTGTTGGTCTATTTAACTCTTGCATGTGGAATGTAGATACATTTTTTAAAAGCAAACCTGTCTGCAGTGTGACACTCCAACGCAGCCCCACCTGGGTGCACTGGCCGCTCTATGCCACGGCGTGGCGTAGCGGCAGCTACCTTCCCCTCCAGTACTTTAACCCCCAGGGCTGCTGGCCACTGCAGAAGGAATTGGACTGTACAGTATTTCCAGACTCAGTGGGCCAGATCCTCAGCTGGCATGAATCAGCGAACCTCCGTTGACTGCAGTGGCACTATTGATTCCAGTCAGGCGAGGCCAGTTTACTCCAGCTGAGAATTTGGCCCACGCTATGTATACTTTGGTGTCATGTAACTTAAAACACCCTTTTGCCAGAGCTGGGTGAAGTCCAAACTGGACCATAAAGAGGTTTATTCCACTGCCTCGTGCCTCCCTTCATTTCGTAGCCATTTTCAATTGAGACCCACCCAGCAAACCCAGCGGCTGCCACCAACTCTGAGCCTCACCTGGCGTTACTGTCAAATAGTTTACAGATAACAAAACAAAAGGCAAGGGATGGAGCAGAGCAACACGTGGCAGAGCCAGCAATGGGCACCAGCTCCAGGAGGGACCTGGCGAGAGTGTGAACATGGGCCCACATGCCAGGGGATCCCAAGCCAGACTGCTCCCGGAGCTGATCTGTGCCTGAGCCATCGCTCCAGACAGCGTGCGAAGACGTGCTCAATAGTCACACAATAGACGAGCTGCTGGAGTGCGGGGCCTGAAAACTGGCTGAGCTAGACACATTCTACAGCTGCAGCCCAAGCCTGTTCCCTTCCAGGTTTCTGGGAGCCCTGCTAGTCAGCTGCAGCTGCAGCCAGTTCTTAGCTGACTGACAGCCAAGTGACTAGCATGCTAAGAACCAGGTCATGCTGCCTTTTTGTTCATTAGCATAAGAGGCAACCTGTTACATGCCTGAAAAGGAGCATGATTGCTAGATAGACAAGCAGCTCTTCGAGCGCCAGGGCTGCTGCTCGCAGCTCAGGGGAGCTCTCTTGAACAGGACGACCTTAACCAGCAGTCACAAAAAGATCCTCCGCCCCCCATCACCGCACACAGGTGCCCCGCAGGCTGGGGGCTGGGTCCCTAGGTGTAGGTACTGGGGGTGAATCTCACCATGGCAGCAGGTTTGCAGAGTCCTAGGGCGTCTGACAGATTTTCAGCCCAACGGGGCAGATCCTCAGCTGGTGTAAATCGATGTCGTGCCCTGGCTCCAGGACTCCCCTGACGTCAGTGGTGCTGTGCTAATTGCCACCAGCTGAAGCTCCGCCCCTGGGGGTCAGTTCTGCTTTGGCTGCGGTGGCTCTGCACAGCTGGCACCGAGGGCAGAACCTGGCCCCTGCTCTTCCAATGGAGGAGTTCGAGAACTCTGCTCTCGGCGCCATGGAGTCATTGCTGGGGGCTGTATGCTGAGCCCTGCGCTCTTCCGGTGAACGGCACTTACTGCATGACTGAAGTCACAATTGCACTGGGTTATATACAGAGGTGTCACTTTTTATTTACTATTAGAAGTGCAATTTACACACCCTTTGCTGTAGTGTCTGGGTGCTCTTTGCTGATACTGTTATATACCGGCTACAGCCACACACGGGTACTGCCCTCTGCCTTTCAGCACCTGCCTTCTAAAATCGGGTTGCAGAGGAGTCCATAGGAAGAGGAGTCTTTTATGTTCTGGTGGCCAGAAGCCTCAGCCTGATCTCCAGTGGAAGCTGGTTCTGACCCTTACTAAGGAAGCTCAGTACCTGATCCGTTCCAGGAATGCCTGGGACTTCCTCAAGGTCAGCACCCTGAGGTAGCCAGACCCCGACCCATCCAGGGCTTTGTGGAGGAGAAGCAAGCCGTGGAATTGGAGTCTGGATTGGGTAGGTAAGGGGAGTAGCATACAGAGCACTTTTCATGGGTTCTGCTCAGTCTGCTCCAGTAGTATGCAGGCTGCAGCCAGAGCTTCCAGGTCGTGCTTGGTCAGCGCCAGGGACAGCATATTACAATGGTTAGGCTTGGAAGCAACAAAGCAATGGAAGGGGATGGCGAGGTCTTCCTGGGAGTGCAAGGGCACTGCTGGGCAGATGCAGACTGTTACCAGCAGAACCCCAGGGTCATGCACCTTTTAGGAAGCAGGGGTGATGCCCTCAGCCCGAGATGTCGTTCCTGTTTTGGCTAACCCATTAAAATGCCTCCCTCTGCCAGTCAGTAGCCCCTCTCTTGTGCTCATGCAGCTCCGGAGCTGGACTAGGAGGCATCACAAGCTGTCTGACAGAGACAAGGAGATTATTCTGGCGCATGCAAGGACTAGGCTACAATGCACTAGGGATTCCCAGGTTAAGATGGGTGGGTACAGGTTCTTAGATTCCCAGGCCGGCAGGGACCATTGTGATCATCTAGTCTGACCTCCTCTGGGCCAGAGAACTGCCCCAGAATGGGTCCTATTGACTGACAGCATAGTTTAAGAAAAACACCCAACCTTGATTTTAAAATCAAGTTATGGAGAATCCACCACGACCCTTGGTAAGTTGTTCCAATGGACCATTACCCCTCCCCTGATTTCCATTCGGAATCTGTCCAGCTGCACCTTCTACCCACTGGCTCAGCTTAGCCCTTTCTTTGCTAGTTTGAAGCACCCATTATTAAATCTTTGTTCCCCATGTAGATACTCACAGCCTGGGACCCCTTAGCCTTCTCTTTGTTAAGCAGACTAGAATTATCTCTTTGAGTCCAGCTCTATGAGGCAGGTTTTCTACTCCATTAATCATTCTCGTGGCTCTTCTCTGACCCCTCTCCAATTTATCACTGTCCTTGAATCATGAGCACCAGAACGGGACCCAGGAGTCCAGCAGCAGTTGCACCGGTGCCAAATACAGAGGTAAAACAACCTCTCGACTCCTCCTGTTACTGAGATGGAAGAAATAATAACAAAGCAGTAAGGCAGCGTGAGGCTGAGACAATATTTCCCCTTAAAACGATGCCCAGAAAATGTCATAAGTAGAAAGGAGCAAAGGGCTCACCCCCTCCCTCGACCCTGCCCCCTGGCTGGAGAGGAAGCCACAGTGTGTCAGGATGGATTTAAGCACAGATCCCTGCATCCTTAGAATCAGACCCCTGTACTGAAAAGAGACCCCCGCCCCCATTTGTTAGGAGTGACTGGCCCTCAGTGCCGGACCCAGAGGAGCCCAGAGGAGGAGGGCTGGGTGTGTCTCAGCCCCATAGATTATGTAACTGATGGGATGGGTGATCAGAGGGAAGGAGTGGCAGCTGAACACTGCCCAAGGCACCAGGAGGCTGCCAGGCAGGGCTCGCGCACATTCCTGCTCCACCTGACTCTATGCAGAGAGGGGCCAAAGTGACGACTTCCTGTGGGCACATGGGGAGGCTGAGACCAGGCTGTGCTTAGTGGGTGCAGCAGTGCTGGGTCCCCAGCCTGTACCTGGGACTGGGCAACCCAACCCCACGGGAGCAGTGAGCGAGGCCAGGCCAGCAGGGAAGGAGACCGGGGGAGATGGAGGTTCAAGGGCCATAAGGGGATGGTGGGTGAGGGGGAACACTGGGTGGGGAGCACATGTGGAGGGTTTGCTGTCAGATAACACAGTACTACTCCTTAGCACCTAAGATCCCTGCGTGTGTTCCCAGCACTGCACACGTGGTGCTGCGGGAAGGGGAGAACAGGCTGCCCTGGAACGCCCAGAGTTTTACTGGGACTAGCCCGTGGGGTGCACACGGGGTGTGTGTGTGTGTAATGGAAACACATTTTCCACGTGTGTTGGATTCCATTGTGCTACTGAGTGGCTCTCAGGCCTGGCAACCTGACTATTGTCATTCCCCACTGGTAGGGTGGGTAACCCGGACTTGGGGGTTGGCTTTGGCTCTGGGAGCATTGGCCGTGCAGGAAGAGCTGGAGCCAGGAGTAATTGATTTGGTGATGCTCCCTTTGGAGCCAGAATGCAGTTCCCAGAATCCAGTGCAGCTCTCTTGACGGCCAATCTCTGCCGGTAGGTCACAGCGAGCGCTCATTGTCCAGGTCTGCAATCTGAGCTCTCAACACATTGGGCACAAGGAATAGTTCTGTTCCCGATTGTTGGGCCAGGTCCCAGTTCAGGTTTCCAGAGCACACACTCACGGTCACAAGTTCAAAAATTCACTTGCCACAAATATTCTCTAAAATGTACCATTCCTGTGAGCTCTCCTGTCCGGGGACATGTTTGCTGGAACATCAGTGGGACATGAATGCAAACAGGAAGTGAGCACGGCCAGAGCCAGCTAGTGTTGACATTCACATAGGTAGGTCCAGAGCATTGTTCAGTGTTTGCCCAGCTCCAGCTCTCTACTCATGACTCCTCGTCCTGAACATCCACCTCCGTTCCCTGGGTGGAAAGGTGTGTGCCTCTGGTTTGATTTGCCCATGCTCTGCTCTAAACACAGGAGGAACCAGAGCAAATGGCTCCTATTTCTCCAGGGTAGTAGCAGCATTCACACCCTGACCGTTCCTCTGAGCACACTGTGGCTGCTACCCAACCACCAGTGCAGTAAAGACTGAGAACACCGCAAACCTAAAGGCAATTCTCAGCTCACCCTACTGCAGCAGGCACCAGGTTTCCTATCCTGCCATCCCAATCGTGTTAGCCCTGTGAATGGGTGCAGGGACTGCACTCAGCCGCCGGCTGTCACGTTCATACTGGGGGACTGGGCTGGGCAGGCCAGACGGTTACACCCTTCGGCTAACACTGGAGCCCTGGTAATGGAGGGTCGCCCCTCTAGGTGCCTTTGAGGCAAATTAGGAAGCAGAGAGGGGCCTTTCACCTCTCAGGTGCTGGCATGAACCAGGCTGGGTGGGAGCAGTTCCCATCTGCTGCTGGTCAGGGGCAGGTGTGGAAGATGATGGGGGGGGTCCTCAGCCCAGTCCTATTGGCTCTCACTCCATATCAGAACAATTGGCACCTCACTGGCAGGCTCTTGGAAAGAGCTGGAGGGCTCGGGGGTGGAGCCAGCACTCGCCAGCCAGTGCAGATGGATGTTCAGGGAAGTCTTGCTGAAACGTTGGGCATTTCCCCCTTGGTTCCTTGCTGCAGCTCCAAGGAACGTGAGTGGTGCTCATAGTCCCCTGGGGGAGAAGGAAAGGCCCCGCCGCAGGGGAAGGTAACACAATTCTCTTCCAGTGCCCACGACAATGCTTGCCAGCCCTGGGACACAGACAGTACCTCGTCCCCTTGCTGGGCCACCCAGAGTGACTGCAGCCATGGCACTCCCATGCGGGTGGGCTCCTCACCAATAGCAAAGTTCGTTCAGGAGGTGGTTATAGGCCATGGCCAGAGAGCCAAGGAGGAGGCAGATGAGGATGCTGGCCAGGAAGGAGGCTGGGCCGATGAGCAGGAAGAAGGCGTAGTCCCGGGGGTGCAGCAAGCTCTCCTGGCAGTGGCTGAAGGACTCGTTGCCAATGGCCAGGAGGGGATACTGGTTGAGGTGCTCTGGGAATCTGCACAGGATCAAATTCTCCTCTGCCAGAGAAAGACAGACACAAAGGTCAGGCCGGGCCATGGTTCCCAACCTGGCAGCAGCACATGGGAGCTGGCTTGGGCTCCTGCCTGGGCCGGAGGAGGGCAGCGAAAGGAAGGGCAGCGCCAGGGAGGGAGGCTGGGCAGGGCAGTGCTGGGCAGGGTGGGCCAGCAGCCGCGGGGAAGACTTGCAGGCCGGCTGGGTGTGCTGGTGCTGGGCGAGGTCACGCAGGACAATCCAGCATTGGGAGGATGGGGCAGGCTGTGGGCCATGACGGCAGCCCTGCGGTGGGGCAGGATGGCAGCGCTCAGGAGGAGCATGGCCTGCTAAGTGGCCAGGAGCAATTCCCCCCCCCCCCCTCGGTCTTCTCGTAGTGCCACGGGCGCCAGGTGAAATGTGCTGCGCAGAGCTGGGGTTAATTCTGTCAGCCCAACGGAGTGTCATGGAAACATCCCGCCCAGGCTACCGCCTCAACACGACGGCACCGGGAGCGAGTCGGTGCCCATGGTGATACACACGAGGAAGTAAGTCGGGGGGCTGATGGGAGGAGGCTGAACTGGCTCGAAGGCTGAGGAACTGGAGCGGGGTCTGGGGCAGCCGCTCTCTCAGGCCTGGGGGTACGATGCCCACGGAGCTGTGGGGGCGGGGCCTGGGGCAGCCCCTCTCCCAGGGCTGAGGTTATGATGCCCACAGAGGGCGGTGCCACCCCTCAGCTGGGAGGGGGCTGTAGGGACAGATGTGCTCCTCCTGCTCCTGCACCGCAGCGGGAAGGGTGTCGCCATCAGCCGGGGGGGGGGGGGTTCCTCCGCCTGCAGGAGGCAGTGCCGCCCGCCCGCCCACCAGATAGTGCCGCTCGCAGCCGAGGAGCCGGCAGGAACCACACGGCACTATCTGGTGCCCACCATGGGGCCCTGGGGCAACTCCATAAACAGCCTCCCGTCCTCCCAGCCCCGGCTGCACTGGCCTCTCCTCTTCTTAGTGGACTGGGGGACAGAAAGGCGCCAACCTGAAACTCCCTGTAAGGGTTCAAATCACAGAGGCCTGGCACCGGCTGGCGCTCGTTACCCCAGCCAGGCCCAGTCAGAGAGATAACGCGGGGGCACCCTGCTGCCTGGATGGAGAACCCCAGCCAAGTGCTGCATCTGGCCCCTGCCACCCTGAGCACACACGGGCTGTGCAGGGCAAGGGGAGCCGCTGTAGGCTGGGAGACGTCCAGAGCAGAGCGCAGGGCCCAGGGGAGGAAGGGCTGGAGCACAGGGCAGCTCTGGTGGTGCCCCACAGCTGGAGCCTCCCTGGCACTGACACTGCTCCCAGCGAGGGGCTGGCCCCTCACCATTCTCAAACTCCCTATCCTGAGCTGGGGACCCTGGGACGCCCCTCGGCGCCCATGGCAGGAGGGCCTATCCAAAACAAGGGGCCAGAGGGCTCTGCCTGTGCGGAGCTCCCTTCCCTCAGCCCCACGGTCATAGAATCATAGACTATCAGGGCTGGAAGGGACCTCAGGAGATCACCTAGTCCAACCCCCTGCTCAAAGCAGGACCAATCCCTAGGCAGTAGACTGTCCTTGATTCCCCTTTTACCCAGGCTCTGCGGCACATGGGCTGACTCCTTGCGGCCTCGCCCAGGCTTCGCCAGCGACATCAGTGAGCAGGCTGGGGCCACAGTGGGGGTCAGGCCCTGGCCCTCACTCCCTGCTCACTGTGTCCTGCCGGCCCAGCCCTGCTCCCGGTGAGTTGTCACTGCCCCTGCAGAGCAGGGGATTGCAGGGGATGCCCAATACCAGGCCCCGGAGGCTTCGTTCAGAGCAGGGCTGTCACCCGAGGGATTCGTGTGTGACCAGCAGTGTGGTGGAACCATGCAGCCACATCCCCTGCTGCAACCCAAACCCGCCTGCTTCAAGGGGAGGGGACTCCTAGGGAAGCCTCATGTCCACGGACCCTGCCTCTAGCCAAGAGGATGGAATAAATCTGCTGCCGGCAGTGCATGAGATTCACTCGAGGCTCCCTTCTCCCAGCCTGGCCAGCCCTGGGAGCGAGGGAGTTGAGTGGGGCTGGCTGGAAATTGAGAACTCTGCAGCAGAAGGGAAATGAGACCTTGTACAACCGGAGACCCTGAAATAGGCCAGTGGCTGGGCTCTGCCTGACTCGGGGCAAGGACGTCAGCCTGGCTCCCCCACCAGGCTACAAGTTCATAGCACGTGTTCGCTCTGGCCCAATGACCATTGAATTATTTCTACAAAGTGGAACAACTTCAAACAGGAGAGATTGAGAGAGACCAACTGTATGGCCCAGTGGCCAGGGCCCTCTCCCAAGATACGGGAGTGGTGGGTCTGGGCCTGGCCTCTGAGAACGTTGTGTCAGAATCAAGAGGGTTCAGTGAAAAGGAAGCCGGATTGTCCAATGTAGAAAAGGTTTCACTGAAAAATTCCTGCCCGGCCCTAGGCCATGCTGTTGTGCCACCCGTCCAGTCTTACCTTGGACTTTGTCCCTGTTGCCCATGATCCAGAGGAAGAGGGGCTGGATTTCACAGGTGCATGCCCACGGGTTGCCCTGCAGTGTGAGGGAGCGCAAGGCAGGCAGGTTCAGAAAGACGCTGGCATGCAGGGACCTCAGGGCATTGCTGTGCAGAAAGAGCTCCTGCAAGCAGGGCAGTGCTTTGAGCACCTCCGGGGGCAGCTGGCCAAGCTTGTTGGCCCCCACGTTGAGAGTCACTAAGCCTGGGAGAGGCAGGAAGGTCTCGGCCGTGAGCACGGTGAGGTAGTTGTTGCTCAGGTCCAGCTCCCGCAGCGCCCCGAGCCCTGCCAAGGCCTGGCTGTGGACGCTCACCAGGACATTGCTGCGCAGGCTGAGGTTCTGCAGCGCGGGCAGCGAGCGGAAGGCGTGAGCCTTGAGGACGGCAATGTGGTTGTAGCCCAGCCACGCGGCACTGGCGTTGGTGGGCAGGTTGTCAGGCACAACGCGCAAGGCTCGGTAACTGCAGTCCACTTCCCCAGAGGAGCATCTGCAGACGGCAGGGCAGCCGGGGGAGGGGAGCGGGCAGAGGAGGAGAAAGGCCAGGAGAGTGGCCGGGCCCCTCCAGCCAGCCATGCTTAGCTGCCAAGAGCACCACTCAGCTCCCGTTCCCCCAAGTCCTCCTGGCGCCTGCCGTGCCTGACACACCCAGCCTTCCTGGTCCGGCTCAGCAGCCCTCCCAGGTGAGCTCTGTGGGGCGGGGGCAGCCGGCAGGGCGGGAGCCAGGCCGGGGGCACGCGGTGCCTTGCACAGGTCTCGGACCCCCTGCAGCTCTTCGGGCACTTTCCTCCCCCTGCAGAGCGCAGCCTCACCTGCGCTCTGCAAACATGAACCCGGCTGCTCAAAGGCCAGCGGCTCTCCCCGGCTGTGGTTTCTTCAGGGCGGAGCTGCACTTTCTTAGCAAACATTTTCACAGAGCAGATGCTGCTGCCAAGACGCAGAGCCAGGGTCCCCTCCCCCACCCCACAGGAGCCTGCTCCAGGCCAGGTAGTGCAGCAGTGCCACACACAATAACCTTAAGGCCACACCCTTGGGGGACTGGCCAGATCCCCTGCACCCAGCCCATGCTCAGGCCTCTCACAGGGCTCGGGCTGCACTGCCCACCCCAGCTCTCACTGCTCTCCTCGGCCACTGGGCCCGGCCCCTCCACCCACTCCTGGACCCTCTCCCCTTGGCAGCTCTGATCCAGGAACCTGGAGCTGGGGCACTGGGTCCCTCACCTCCTGGGTGAGTGCTCTAACCAGCAGGCTGCACAGTCACACACACCCCCGCCCGGCTTGTGCCCTCGCTGGTGCTCTCACTCTCTCAGTCGCTTAGGCCAGAAAGAGAGGCTGCGAGCCTGAGAATGGCTCTGTAGCCTAGTGGGCAGAGCATGCACCCAGCTCACGGGAGAGCCAGGAGCCAGTCCCCCTGCTCCATGACTGGTTCATTAATTGGCCACATGCCACAGCTCCACCAGGAGAGACTGAGGGAGCCCCACACTGCACTAGGCCAGAGCCCAGTGGCTCATGCACTCCCCAGAGAGGGGCCAGGCCCCTGATCAATTCCCCCTCTCCCCATTAGATCTCCCACACCCCAAGGGAGTACCCTGCCCCCAGGGCTCAAACCTGTAAGGCCAGTCCCCCTGCCTGCCAGATGGGGCCCCCAGCCGAGCGCTCCTGGGCCCTGGTTTGGGACTCGCTCCAGTGGGAGATAGGCACCAGCTGCTCCCTGTTTGCAGAGGAGACACATCGGTGCAAGGGCGTGAGACCTTCACAGACACAGGTGCCGAGGGGGGTTAGGCGCCTGCAGAGTTTCAGCGGGAGTTGTGTGCATCGCAGTGGTGCCAAACCCAGACTTAGGTGCCTAACTCCTTTTATGCACTCAGGCCCTTCTGCCTTCCCCTCCTTCTGGGAGCCCCCCAGACCTCCAGCCCCCAGCAGGGCCGCTGCTCAGTCTCAGGCCAGGGCTCTCAGCCCCGCCTGGAGAGATCCGGGACGGGAGGGGAGGAGCTTGGTGCTCTGCAGTGTCCGTGTGCCAGCCAAGGGCTGGGGCTGCATCCTGAAACTGGCACTTCCTTGGTCTGAAATTCTTTTGAATCTGCAGAAAAGGTCAATTAGCCCCTTGGTGCAGCATCTCCTGCCCCTCACCTCAAGCGCTGAGGTGCCCCCTGTGACGAAGTGGGGCTGTTTTTAATGTTTCCTCTGAATACTGTGTTGGTGCCTCAGTTTCTGGCCGACCCTCTGTCACCTGGCAACTAATGGCCTGGCCCTTCCCCCCTGCAGGGGGCTGCTAAAGGTGTGGGAGAACAAAGAGATCAGGTGACCTCCTGGCCCGAGAAAGAGACAAAGCCCAGCGAGGAGGGGCTGGAGGGGGGGTTTCAGTTTTGGAAGCTGGCTGGAAAGGGAGAGGGACATCCCGACGGGGCTTGGGCTTCCCAACGGGGCTGTGGCCTCCCCGGGGCCCCCAGATGGACCTAACTGAGGGGGTCCTGCTGTCTGTGCCTGCAAGACCTGTCTTGGACTGTGTTCCTGTCGTCCAAATAAACCTTCTGCTTTACTGGCTGGCTGAGAGTCACGTCTGACTGCGCAGTGGGGGTGCAGGACGCGGTGGCTTCCCCAGGACCCCGCCTGGGCGGACTCGCTGTGGGAAGCGCACGGAGGGGCAGAGGATGCTGAATGCTCCAAGGAGAGACCCAGGAGGCGAAGCCGTGTGAGCTTCTTGCCCTGGAGACAGGCTGCTCCGAGGGAGAGGAGGCTCCCCAAAGTCCTGCCTGGCTTTGTGGGGAGCAGTTCCAGAGCATCGCCCGGGGACCCCGTGACACTTCCCACCCTGCTCTTCCCCTCACCCTGGCTCCTAGGCCCGGGTGCTCACTGGAGCTGACAGAAGGCTCAGCTGGAACCACTGCGTCTGCAGCTGGTGCACCTGGATGAGGCGAGGGGCCCCTGCCAGGCTGGTGCCTGGTAACTGTCTCCCTGGATTGCTCCTAGTCTGTCCCTTTAATGTCTCACTAGTGAGTCAGGGCTGATGCTGAGTCCGGCGAAGAGGCTACCTATGGATACTGCTCCCCAGGGCCCTGGACCAGCTCAGCTGGGAGTGGGCTCCTAGTTCACGCAGCTGCGAGTTGCTGGCCCCGCCCCACTCAGACCACAGCAATGGGATGGTTGGGAACATTACATTGAGCCCCTTCCCCCAGCACGTTTACAACAAAACGGCAGCACAGAACCGAATGGGAAAGGGAATAACCGGGGGAACCTTTGCAAGACGAGCACTGGGGAGCCGTCACTGCTCTGCCCTTTCCAGCATTCCCTGAGGCACTGATTGCTCAGGGGAGTTCGCTGTGGTAGATGATTTTAGATGCATTCATTTGATCACGCTCGTCCTCCGAGGTGAGGTTGAGGGACTGTGACACTTTGAACTGCACCATGGATACCACAGCCAGCTCCTCGGGGTCCAGGACGCCCAGGCTGGAGTCTGGAAGGAAAGGAAAGAGAAGACGCTACCTGGGATGATAGGAGCTGCTCCCAGATCGGAAGTGCTCCAAACCGCCCTGCAGAACAGAGCAGGCCCAGCAGACGCCCCTTCCAGGGTCCAGGAGACCAGGAGACAACTGCTGCTCCGGACAACAGCCTCCAACAGCTGGAAATGCAAAGGCGCCTGTGACACCAGGCAGCTGCCCTGGGAGTTCCAAAGCCATCGTGTGCGGCCCAGACCCCGGCGAACACGTCCTAGCCAGGGACTGGGCACAGCCTATTCCTACCACTGGCTGCTGCTGCCATGTGCTCACTGCTGGCCTGTCCAGCACAACAGGCTCAGAGGACTCCCTGTCCCTGGAGAAGACTTGGGTGTAGCTATGCTGGGGCCTGCTCTTCTGTCCTGCCACGGGTAGCCCTAGCTCCCACCGCCATCATGGCCGACTTGTGCTGGCTAGCATGGCCGATGCCTGGGGAGAGCTGGTGGCTGTGTGGCCCCTGTATGCTCACAGGAACTGTCGGAGACCCAGAATCCAGGCCCTGGAGTCAGGAGGCTCAGGATTGGGTGGAAGCATTGGAGACAACAATCTGCACTGGCTACTGCTCTGATCTCCCCTCCTGGAACACCCCTCTGGAACGCAAGGGGCTGCTCCTGGGCCGTTACCCGTTTGCTCATTCCTAAGGGGCATGGGGGACAGACTCTGGCACAGTGTGACACTGAATAACCATAACTATTTCCCTATGTTAAGTTCTCCTCACGCCTTCTATGGGTCATCTTAATTATCACTTCAAACGTTTTTTTTCTCCTGCTGATGATAGCTCATCTCAATTGATTAGATTCTTCCTGTTGGTATGCGTACTTCCACCTTGTCATGTTCTGTGTATGTATAAGTATCTCCTGTCTGTGTGTTCCACTCTATGCATCCGAAGAAGTGAGCTGTAGCTCACGAAAGCTCATGCTGAAATAAATGTGTTAGTCTCTAAGGTGCCACAAGGACTCCTGTTCTTTTTGCAGATACAGACTAACACGGCTGCTACTCTGAAACCTGAATAACCATGGGTCCCTGTGGCCAGGACCTGCTGCTCCCAGGCTGGGTGGAGCCACATTTGGAAAAAACCCTGAAGCCTCCTGACTTTGACAGATGGGCTGCCATGGGCCAATGGGCTTTAAGCAAAGAGGCCGCACAGCTGGAGCAGGTCTCCCTGTCTCCCATCCTGCTTGGGGAGGTGGAGCATTTAGCAAATCTGCCAGCCCCTGAGCCATAGAAGAGGGTGCTACCGGCATCCCGGGCTGACTGTGACCAGCTAGCTAGGTTTGAAAGGTGCTGCACCCTGTCTTCACTAGTATCTAGACTCCATTCACTAAATCACACTAGCTAGCACACTTCTAACGACCTGCTCCTTCCCTCATCCAGACGTGGGCAGTCACCCCCAGACAGTGCAGGAGGGGACAAGCCAGGCACCCCTTGCTTGCCAAGGTCTCACAGACCCACAGGCCGCAACCTTCTACCCCTGGGGACCCTGCAGGCTGGCTGCCCCTTCCCTGGCTGCTTTCTGGGGCTGTGTCTCCATGGAGGGGGATTTGCATCAGGGCTTTTTGCACCAGTTGTCAGATGAGCCAAAGGCAAAGCAGGAACGCTGTGAGCTTTCCAGGTGGGGGAGACGGGAGAGTCCACCAGGGTGACTCTAGCATCTCAAAGCCTGACGAAGCCAGAAGATTGAGCTGGGAGGCTTCTCCTGCTGCCCCCTGCCATGCCAGGGCTGGAGGCACAGCCCTGCCCTCAGTGCTAGGAGAAGCTGTGGTACTCGGCATCTGCTCCAACCTGGGGCACAAAAGCACCCAGCTAGGCCATGGGCGATGAGGACTCACCAGAGCAGAGGGGCAGACAGAGGGAGCAGTTGCTCCGGGCCGTTGTGTGGCGACAGTAGTCAACGCAGCGCTGCACAGGGACACCACACACTGCAAAGAGACATGAGTGGCTGTTATCCTCTCCCCAGAGAGACAACCCCCCACCAGACCCTGCGTGACGAACGCCCCAGCACCGCCCTGAAACCTCACAGTCAAACTAGATGCGACAGACAGCAAGAGCCAGCCCTCCGCAGCGCTGCCTGTTCCCTCGGCCTGTTTTCCTGTCCAGGTGTGGGGTTTTGTATCCACCGCCTGTTTCCCCCTGCAACGGGGGGTGGGATGGGGTGGTGTGCACACGATTGTGCATGCACGAGTGTAACTTAATCCCCTGGCAGCCTGCAGGGGCATCACCTCCACCTAGGGTGGCCAGACAGCAAGGATGAAAAATCGTGACAGATTGTGGGGGGTAACAGGCGCCTATATACGAAAAAGCCCCAAATATCAGGACTGTCCCTATAAAATCAGGACATCTGGTCACCCTACCTCCACCCACAAGGGCACCTGTATCGAACGCCCAGGACCCTGGCCCCCCAACAACGAGCTCCTGAGAGAAGTGGCTCCAGGCCATTCCCTTGGCCAACAAGCAGTCGGGTAGCTGAAGAACGCCAGCCCCAGAAGGCGGCGCTCCAGTCCCTGGGGAGGGTTGGGTTTGTCTGCAAGTGATAATCCAGGGCCCCGCTCTCGGCGTGGGGCGTCGTCCTGGACTCGGCTCAGGCCCTCATGCTCTGACTGGGTGGTGCTAGCCCGAGGGTCCTGTCAGGACGCAGGCAGCTCCCGCTCCAGCCTGCTCTCTTCAAGGCTCTGGAACTTGGCTGCGAATATCTTGCCCTGGGAAGAACTGGCATGAAAGGAATCACATCGCCAGGAGAGAGAGACTTGGGAATCTAATCAAAACGTCACTTCTTCTTAGGCACCTGTGCACACACATGCTATCACACACACTCACACGTGCGCGCGCACACACACACACGTGTGTGTGGACATAATGTATGCACCCCCCCCACACACAAATACACATGCACACTCACACCCACACACGTGCACACGGGCTCAGCTGGGATCCAACAGGGGACAGTAACCGGAATGGCAGAACTACAGGGGGCGCAGCGGGTGAGCTCCCCAGCTGCTGGCTGGTCAGTGGCCCGTTGCTGCTGTTTACCCAGCTCTGGCAGCGAGCTCGCTGAGACGCTGAGCAGGACACAGGGCTCCAGGCTCCACACCATCCATGCTGGCTGCAGCTCACGATTCAGGGCTGCCGGGCCATGGCACAGGGCAGGACTGCACCACAGGCATAAGGTCTCTGGGGTAGCGCTGCCCCTTCCCTCCCAACACACCCCGTCCTCCTGTTTATGCCAAGGGCAAGGGGGCAGCTGGCACAGAAAGTGTCAGGGCCTCTGCTACCAGCTTTACCCCAGCACGGAGCCCCCCACCAGTGGGCAGGAGAAGCACCATTGTTGGCATCTCAGCAGAGAGGCCCAAGACTCACTGAGCGATTGCACGGGAGGGGTGAGTGCAGGGTCTGAGGCACATTGCCAGCTGGTGGGGGGGGGGGGTAGCTGCTGCTGCCCCCACCCCTGCTGGACCTGTTCTGTGAATAAACAGAGACCAGGCTGCAGGCTCTCAGCTGACACTGGCACTGCATTCGCCACAAGAACCCCCCGGCCGGGCCCTGAGCCGTCACGGTCACGGGGAAGGAGCTCTGGGCACCAGCAGGAAGGGGACTGGCAGATCCATTGTATCTGAGCTCTGGACACCAGCGAACAAGACCTGGCCTACAGATCTGTGGGGAATCACGGGATCCATTCCTCCTAAGGGAGATCTTCCCAACCATTCCACTCAGAGAGTCCAGGGAGAAAAGTACATTGACAAACAAATGCCTCACATCCTGCCAGCCCTCCTGCAAACAACACCGAAGGGCGCAGAGCAGGAACCAGTTTAATTATCCTGACATGCCAAGAGCTTGATTTTATTATTCTGTCCTACAGCAAAGCTCGGATTTCAACACTAATCCCCAGCCGGAATGCGCCACGTGACTCCCACAGCACAGCCCAGACCTGCCCCGGTCACGCACAACTCTGGGGCCCACAACACAACCCTCCCCTGCCCCAGCCACGCACAACTCTGGGGCCCACAACACAGCCCAGACCTGCCCCGGCCACGCACAACTCTGGGGTCCACAACACAACCCTCCCCTGCCCCAGCCACGCACAACTCTGGGTCCCACAACACAACCCTCCCCTGCCCCAGCCACGCACAACGCTGGGGCCCACAACACAACCCTCCCCTGCCCCAGCCACGCACAACTCTGGGTCCCACAACACAACCCTCCCCTGCCCCAGCCACGCACAACTCTGGGGCCCACAACACAACCCTCCCCTGCCCCAGCCACGCACAACTCTGGGGCCCACAACACAACCCTCCCCTGCCCCAGCCACGCACAACTCTGGGGCCCACAACACAACCCTCCCCTGCCCCAGCCACGCACAACTCTGGGGCCCACAACACAACCCTCCCCTGCCCCAGCCACGCACAACTCTGGGGCCCACAACACAGCCCAGACCTGTCCCGGCCACGCACAACTCTGGGTCCCACAACACAACCCTCACCCGCCCCAGCCACGCACAAATCTGGGGCCCACAACACAACCCTCCCCTGCCCCAGCCACGCACAACACTGGGGCCCACAACACAGCCCAGACCTGCCCCAGCCACGCACAACTCTGGGGCCCACAACACAACCCTCCCCTGCCCCGGCCACCGACAACACTGGGGCCCACAACACAGCCCTCCTCTGCCCCTGCCACGCACAACTCTGGGTCCCACAACACAGCCCAGACCTGCCCCGGCCACGCACAACTCTGGGGCCCACAACACAACCCTCCCCTGCCCCAGCCACGCACAACACTGGGGCCCACAACACAGCCCTCCTCTGCCCCAGCCACGCACAACTCTGGGGCCCACAACACAGCCCAGACCTGCCCCAGCCACGCACAACTCTGGGGCCCACAACACAACCCTCCCCTGCCCCAGCCACGCACAACTCTGGGGCCCACAACACAGCCCTCCTCTGCCCCAGCCACGCACAACTCTGGGGCCCACAACACAGCCCTCCCCTGCCCCAGCCACGCACAACTCTGGGGCCCACAACACAACCCTCCCCTGCCCCAGCCACGCACAACACTGGGGCCCACAACACAGCCCAGACCTGCCCCAGCCACGCACAACTCTGGGGCCCACAACACAACCCTCCCCTGCCCCAGCCACGCACAACTCTGGGGCCCACAACACAGCCCTCCTCTGCCCCAGCCACGCACTACACTGGGGCCCACAACACAACCCTCACCCGCCCCAGCCACGCACAACTCTGGGGCCCACAACACAACCCTCCCCTGCCCCAGCCACGCACAACTCTGGGGCCCACAACACAGCCCAGACCTGCCCCAGCCACACACAACACTGAGTCCCACAATACAGCCCTCACTTTCCCCGGACACACACAACACTGGGTCCTACAACACAACCCTCACCCGCCCCAGCCAGGCACAACTCTGGGGCCCACAAAACAGCCCAGACCTGCCCCAGCCACGCACAACTCTGGGGCCCACAACACAGCCCAGACCTGCCCCGGCCACGCACAACTCTGGGGCCCACAACACAACCCTCCCCTGCCCCAGCCACGCACAACTCTGGGGCCCACAACACAGCCCTCCTCTGCCCCAGCCACACACAACTCTGGGGCCCACAACACAGCCCTCACCTGCCCCAGCCACACACAACTCTGGGGCCCACAACACAGCCCAGACCTGCCCCAGCCACGCACAACTCTGGGTCCCACAACACAGGCCAGGTAGGGTTGCCAACTTTGGCTGGATGAATTCCTGGAGGTTTCATCACATGACATTATCTTTAATTAAAGATTAATCTTTAATTCCTGGAAACTCCAGGACAATCCTGGAAGGTTGGCAAAGCTAAGTCCAGGCCATACACAACACTGGGTCCCACAACACAGCCCAGGCCACGCAGGACTCTGGGATGGTGATAGTGACTCTGAAATGCTCAGGGAGATTAGAGAGGCTATTAAAATACAAAACTCAATAATAATGGGGGATTTCAACTATCCCCATATTGACTGGGTACATGTCACCTCAGGAAGATATGCTGAGATAAAGTTTCTTGACACCTTAAATGACTGCTTCTTGGAGCAGCGAGTCCTGGAACCCACCAGAGGAGAGGCAATTCTTGGTTTACCTTGATTTAAGTGGAGCACAGGATCAGGTCCAAGAGGTGAATATAGCTGGATCTCTTGGTAATAGTGAGCATAATATAATTAAATGTAACATCCCTGTGGTGGGGAAAACTCTACAGCGGCCCAGCACTGTAGCATTTAATATCAGAAAGGAGAACTACACAGAAATGAGGAGGTTAGTGAAACAGAAATTAAAAGGTACAGTGCCAAAAGTGAAATCTCTGCAAGCTGCATGGAAGCTTTTTAAAGACACCATACTAGAGGCTCAGCTTAAACGTAGACCCCAAATTAAAAAAACATAGTCAGAAAACCAAAAAAGAGCCACCATGGTTCAACAACAAAGTAAAAAAAGCAGTGAGAGGAAAAAAGGCATCCTTTAAAAAGTGGAAGATAAATCCTAGTGAGGAAAATAGAAAAGAACATAAACTCTGGCAAATGAAGTGTAAAAGTATAATTAGAAAGACCAAAAAAGAATTTGAAGAACAGCTAGCCAAAGACTCCAAAAGTAATTGCAAACATTTTTTTAAATACATCAGAAGCAGGAAACCTGCTAAACAACCAGTGAGGCCACTGGACGATCGAGATGCTAAAGGAGCACTCAAAGACGATAAGGCCATCGCAGAGAAACTAAATGAATTATTCACATCGGTCTTCACTGTTGAGGATGTGAGGAAGATTCCCAAACCTGAGCCATTCTTTTTGGGTGACAGATCTGAGGAACAGTCCCAGATTGAAGTGTCATTAGAGGAGGTTTGGGAACAAATGGATAAACTAAACAGTAATAAGTTTCCAGGACCTGATGGCATTCACCCAAGAGGTCAGAAGGAACTCAAATGTGAAACTGCAGGACTACTAACTGTGACCTGTAACCTATCATTTAAATCAGTTTCTGTACCAAATGACTGGAGGAAGCTAATGTGATGCCAATTTTTAAAACGGGCTCCAGAGGTGACCCTGGCAACTACAGGCCATTCATTAAATGGATTAAAAACTGGCTAACTGATAGGTTAGAAAATGTAACTATAAACAAGAAATCTTTACTAAGTGGGTGTGTTTCTAGTGGGGTCCCACAGGGATCAGTTCTTCGCTCTACACCAGTGGCTCTCAAACTTTTGTACTGGTGACCCCTTTCACACAGCAAGCCTCTGAGTGTGAACCCACTTATAAATTAAAAACACATTTTTATATATTTAACACCATTATAAATGGTGGAGGAAAAGTGGGGTTTGAGGTGGAGGCTGACAGCTCGTGACCCCCCATGTAATAACCTCGTGACCCCCTGAGGGCTCCCAACCCCCAGTTGGAGAACCCCTGCTCTACACTATTTAACATTTTTATCAATAACCTAAAAGAAACAAACTCATCACTGACAAAGTTTGCAAACAACACAAACTTTGGGGGAACAGTAAATAAAGAGGACGGGTCACTGATTCAGAGCGATCTTGATCACTTGGTAAGCTGGGTGCAAGCTAACAATATGCATTTTAATACGGCTACATGTAAACGTATTTGTCTAGGAACAAAGAATGTGGGCCATACTGACAGGGTGGGGGACTCTAGCAGAGACACATATAACACAAACCAATGGCTGGAAGTTGAAGCTAGACAAATTCAGATTGGACATAAGACCTACATTTTTTAACAGTGAGAGTCATTAATCATTGGAACAATTTACTAAGGGATGTGGTGATTCTCCATCACTAGCAATTTTTCAATCAAGACTGGGTGTTTTTCTAAAAGCTCTGCTCTAGGGATTATCTTGGGGCAGGTCTCTGGCCTGCGTTACATCGGAGATCAGGCTAGATGATCACAATGGTCCCTTCTGGCCTTGGAATCGGAATCTAAGCCCACTGCTTCTTGTTCTACCTTCAGTGGACACGAAGAACAATTGATCACAGTCCTCTTTATACCGGCCAGCTTAGCTAAAAACTCTTGTCGGGTCCCCCCACGTCTTCTTTTCTCAACACTAAACATACCCAGTTGTTTTAATCTTTCCTCACAGGTCATGTTTTCTGAACCCTTTATAATTTCTGTTGTTCTCCTCTGGACTCTCTCCAATTTGTCTCCATCTTTCCTAAAGTGCAGCACCCAGAACTGGCCACAGGACTCCAGCTGAGGCCTCACCAGTGCCAAGCAGAGTGGGGCAAGCACCTCCCATGTCTTAGGGCAGGTCTACACACAAAACGGTGCAGCAGCGCAGCTACACTGATGTACCTGCACTGCTGTAGTGCTTCAGTGAAGACGCTACCACACTGATGGGACAGCTTCTGCCACTGGCATAGTTCATCCATTCCCAGAAGAGGCGGTAGCTATGTTGACAGGAGAAGCCCTCCCATCGACACAGTGCGGTCTATAACGGGGGTTAAGTTGGTATAACTGTGTTGCTAAGACGTGTGGATTTTTCACACCCTTGAGCAACGTATTTATATTGATGTACATTTATAGTGTAGACCTGGCCCTGCATACGACACTCCTTTTAATACACCCCAGAATTATATTACCCTTTTTTGCAGCTGCATCACATTTTTGGCTCATGATCAATTTGTGATCCAGTATAACTCCCAGGGCCTTTTCAGCAGTGCTACCGCCTAGCCAGTTACTTCCCATTTTGTAGTTGTGCGTGTGATTTTTCCTTCCCAAGCATAGTACCTCACACTCATCTTTGCTGAATTTCATCTTGTTGAACTCAGACCAATTCTCCAATTTGTCATGGTTGTTTTGAATTCTAATCCTGTTCTCCAAAGGTCTTGCATCACCTGCCGGCTTGGTGTCATCTGCAAATTTTGTAAGCACACTCTCCAATCTATTCTCCAAGTCATTTATGACAATAATGAATAGTACCAGACTCAGGCCTGACCCTGTGGGGCCTACTACATACGTCCTCCCAGTCTGACAGCAAACCATTAATAACTATTCTGAGTCTAATCTTTCAACCAGTTGTGCACCCACCTTATGGTCATTTCATCTAGACCACATTTCCCCTCGTTTGCTTATGAGACCATCATGTGGGGCCGTGTCAACAACCTTACTAAATTCAAGATATACCACATCTATGCTTCCTCCCTAGCCCCTGGCCAGTATCCCTCTCAAAGAAGGAAATTTGGTTGTTTGGTGAGATTTGTTCTTGACAAATCCATGCTGGCTATTCCTTATAACCCTATTATCCTCTAGGTGCTTACAAACTGAATGTTTATGGATTTGTTCCAGTATCTTTTCAAGTACTGAAGTTAGGCTGACTGGTCTATTATTCCCCAGATCCTCTTTGTTCCCCTTTTTATAGACAGGTGCTATATTTTCCCTTCTCAAGTCCTCTGGGACCTCACTCATCCTCCAGAAGTTCTCGAAGATACACCGCTACCTCGATATAACGCCACACGAATTTGGATATAATGCAGTAAAGCAGTGCTCTGGGGGGGCGGGTTTGCACACTCTGGTGGATCAAAGCATGTTCAATATAACACGGTTTCACCTATAACGCGGTAAGATTTTTTGGCTCCCAAGGACAGTGTTATATCGAGGTAGAGGTGTAATTGCTAATGGTTCCAAGATTGCATCACCTAGTTCTTAAGTATATTAGGATGAATTTCATCAGGCCTGCCAATTTGAATACATCTAACTTATCCAAATATTCCTTAACCTCTTCTTTCCCTATTTTGGCTTGTGTTCCTTCCCCCTGGTTGTTAATATTAATTACCTTGTGCATCAGGTCACCATTAACCTTTTTAGTGAAGACTGAAACAAAATTGGCATTAAATACCTCGGCTTTCTTGAGGTTATCCATTGTTAGCACGCCTTCCCTACTAAGCAGAGGACCTACACTTTCCTTTGTCTTTCTCTTGCTCCTAATATATTTAAAGAACCTCTTCTTATGCTGTTATGTCCCTTGCTCGGTGTAAGCCATTTTGTGCCTTAGCGTTTCTGATTTTGTCCATACATGCTTATCTTTGAGAAGTCATGGAAGACGGGAGAGATTCCAGAAGACTGGAAAAGGGCAAATACAGTGCCCATCTATAAAAAGGGAAATAAGGACAACCCAGGGAATTACAGACCAGTCAGCTTAACTTCTGTACCCGGAAAGATAATGGAGCAAATCATTAAGCAGTCAATTTCCAAACATCAAGAAGATGCTAAGGTGATAAGTGACGGTCAGCATGGATTTGTCAAGAACAAATCATGTCAAAGCAACCTGATAGCTTTGTGGATAAGCCAGGGTAACTAGCCTTGTGGATGCGGGGAAGCGGTAGGTGTGGTATATCTTCACTTTAGTAAGGCTTTTGATACTGTCTCGCCTGACCTTCTCATAAACAAACCAGGGAAACGCAACCTACATGGAGCTACTATAAGGTGGGTGCAAAACTGGTGGGAAAACGGTTCCCAAAGAGTAGTTACAGTGGTTCACAGTCATGCTGGATGGACATAAGGAGTGGGGTCCCGCAGGGATCGGTTCTGGGTCCAGTTCTGTTCAATACCTTCATCAATGATTTAGATAATAGCATAGAGAGTACATTGATAAAGTTTGTGGATGATACCAAGCTGGGAAAGGTTTCAAGTGATTTGGAGGATAGGATTTAAATTCAAAATGATCTGGGCAAACTGGAGACATGGCCTGAAGTCAATAGGCTGAAATTTAATAAGGACAAATGCAAAGTACTCCATTTAGGAAGGAACAAACTGGGAAATGACTGCCTAGGAAGGAGCACTGTGGAAAGGGATCTGGGGGTCATAGTGGACCACAAACTAAATAAGAGTCAACAGTGTAACACTGTTGCAAAAAAAGCAAACATCATTCTGGGATGTATTAGCAGGAGTGTCGTAAGCAAGACACGAGAAGTAATTCTTCCGCTCTACTCCGCGCTGATTAGGCCTCAACTGGAGTATTGTGTCCAGTTCTGGGCGCCACAATTCAGGAAGGATGTGGACAAATTGGAGAGAGTCCAGAGAGGAGCAACAAAAAGATCTAGAAAACATGAGCTATGAGGGAAGATTGAAAAAATTGGGTTTGTTTAGTCTGGAAAAGAGCAGACTGAGGGGGGACATGATAACAGTTTTCAAGTACATAAAAGGTTGTTACAAGGAGGAGGAAGAAAAATTGTTCTTAACCTCTGAGGACAGGACAAGAAGCAATGGGCTTAAATTGCAGCACAGGAGGTTTAGGTTGGAAAAATTTTCCTGTCAGGGTGGTTAAGCACTGGAATAAATTGCCTAGGGAGGTTGTGGAATCTCCATCACTGGAGATTTTTAAGAGCAAGTTAGACAAACACCTGTCAGGAATGGTCTAGATAATATTTAGTCCTGCCATGAGTGCTCGGGACTGGACTAGATGACCTCTCCAGGTCCCTTCCAGTTCTAGGATTCTATGCTTGTGCTATTCTTTTATAATCTGCCTTAGCAATTCATCCCTGTTTCCACTTTCTGTAGGATTCCCGATTAACATCCCCTATGGAATGACACACCCCAAGGCTCCCGCCACCCCCAACCCCTTTTCTCACCTCACCAGACCAGGCAGCAGAAGGGCCAGGGCTCTCACCTTGGGCTGCCGACACCCGGACTCTGCCACTGCAATCACACGCGGGTCGCTCTTGGGGGGCAGTGTATCTATGACAGCGCAGGCCGCTGAACCCCTCAGCACAGACTGCAACCGAAGAGGAGAGGATGCTCAGCAGAGCGCAGCAGGCCATAGGCTGGGTGAACAGATCTAGCCCTTGGCACCCACCCAGCCCCCTGACAGCCTTCACAGAGCAGAGCAAGCGTCGCACAGAGGGTGACCAGATGGGACACACGGGGTGGGGGGGGTGAGTCCTGCCGGCGGAGCAAAAAAAAAAGAAGCGCCAGCAGAGAGGGAAAAATAAAATAACGGAGTCCCGCCGGCGGGGCGGGGGAGGGGAGAAAGAAAATAAACGGAGTCCCGCCAGCAGAGAGATAGAGAGAGAAAATAACCCGGCGTCCCAGAGTCCCACCGGCACAGGGGAAAAAAAATAAAATAAAAATAAAAGCGGAGTCCTACCAGCACAGTAAAAAAAAAAAAACCGGAGTCCTGGAGTCCTGCCGGCAGAGGGGGGAAAAACGGCGGAGTCCCGCCAGCGGAACAAAACCAAACCAAACAAACCAGGAGTGCGAAATATCAGGACAAATTGCGTCCTGACCAAACATTGATCGGGAGGCGGGACAAACACCTGAAAATCGGGACAGTCCCAATTTTATCGGGACCACTGGTCACCCTGGTTGCACAAATGGGTTAACAGACTCATCCTGCACCGGCCCCAGGACACAGGGCACGCTGGGCCTGACTTACACCCCATGGGGCTTTGTAGAGGTACAGAATCAGCAGGGCATAGGACCTCCCCAGCCATGCCCCCTCCCTCTCCCTCCCCCCAATCCCCAGCGCCCACCCTGTCTCTGCCCTGCCCCCAGCCTGCCCTGGAGCACGCCCTGTGCCAGAGGCCGGGATACAGGCAATGCAGCAGCCCCCCTGTACCAGGCTTATTCCCAGTTTACCTGCCCTGCGGCCCAACAGTGAAGCTAGGGCGGGGAGGAAACTGAGGCACTGATTGATGGGCCTGACTGACCCAAGTCACACAGCAGATGAGTGGCAGAGCTAGAACTAGAACCCAGGTCTGCTAAGTCCCCAAGCCTGCTCCTCCCCCACCCTACACCAACACCCGGGCACTCCCCTTGCCTGGGTGTCAATGACTCGGCAAGGAGCCAGGCAGGGTAGGCTCAGGCCCACAATGCCTTGCTCTCAGCACGAGGCCATGCTACCGCTTTGCAGATATGAGGCTGGGAGGCCTTTGGGTGGGGATCTGCTCTTACTGGTCCATATGTAGAGTGTGGAGTTGGGTCGGGAGATGATGCCAGCCGTGGAGCTGATCAGGTAGACGCCCGTCCCAGCCTGCAGAACGGCTGCGCACACGCTCCTCTCACGGAGGCACTCCTGCTTGGCCTGCTCCAGGCTCTCGGCAGAGGGGTGTAGGAATGCTGGGTCTCCCACCACGCCCCGGCCAGGCTGCTTCACAAACCACTCGGTAGCTGGGGGAAGCAGAGGGTGAAAAACAATTTCTCTGGGTCTCTCATGAAACACATGTGCTGTCAGACACACAGCTGCGAGCCACGGCCTCCTTTCCACTCCGCACAGCCAGCAAATGCCCTGCACTAGACCCTCGCGCCCCAGTGCCATGGCGCTGCTGGACATGACGGTCCCGCTGCAGGCACGGCAGGGCACGTGACAATGAGCAGGAACAGAAACCCGCAGCCACCCAGGAGTTCCGAGGTGTCGGTGTGTCCCCAACAAGCCACAGCCAGCTTCAAACCCCAGCCACGGCTAAAGCCAAAAGGGGCGGCAGGGAATGGGCAGCGCAGGAGGATGCTCTGGGGCAGGAGGAAGTGTAAGCAGGTGTGCTGCTGCACCGGGAACCGGCCTCCAATAAACGCCCTTTGGGGCTGGATTCACTGCCTCCACCCAGCCAAACAGCAGGGCCACCTTTCCGCACGGGACTAGCCATTGGTGGGGCCTCCGTTGTGGGTGAGACACATGACAGGGGCTGAGCACCCACCCTCAGAAACTCACGGCTCTTTTTCCAGCCACCTCCTGTCATGCTTCCTGTGCTGGGGCTGGAGGGCAGGGCTCAGAGCCAGCTCCCCCGCCAGGGCAGACTAAGGGAGGTGGAGGAGGGACAGGATTGGGCCCAGTGCTGTCCCACTTTCTGACTGGGACACATGGCAGGAGCCTGTGAGGCGGCGTGAAGGAAGCGGAGGAGAAAGTAGCTGCTTCCAAAGCGGGGGGGGGAGCACAAACGCCCCCGGGGAGTGGGGGGCAGTGATGGGAAAGGGGGCACCCAGCCTGTTCTCCCACCCAGACTGTGCCAGGGCTCTCAGCTTCCCCCCGGGCTCAGCAGGAACAGGGGCTGCTAATTCTGCCCGAGACGTGACATTCTGGAGCAGAACGTGACCCTCCGTCCCAATCCGGCACATGCTCAAATTTCAGTTTTATTCGGATTCCTCCTGCTGCTGCCCCTCATTGAGCTCTTCCCCCGGCCAGCGCTGGGCGTTGCTGGGAACAGGGGAACAAGGACATCTGTTTGGAAGGTGAGGCGGATACACCGTGCCAGGAGAATTGTGATCTAGTCTGTGTACTCCTTGCTATTGCTACAGACACAAAGGAAGGGGTTATTAAGACGACGTGCCAAATTGTTACCGTTTGGCTTTAAGAATTTAATTCCTTGCAAAATTACAAGTAATTAAAGATCAAAGGCGAGATACTTTTTGTGACTGCCATGGTGCTAGGGGTTATTTTCAGCTCAGATTTGATGGTTTGATGGTGGCTATAAGGAAGATGTTTCTAAAGAAGATGTAATTACAAACTAATTACCCATAAACTAGGCCTTCCCAAGCTTAGGAACCTGTTTTTAAACTCTGCAGGTTCCTTCCCAGGCATCCCAAACCCCCTTGGCTTAGTAGTGCTCCTAGACAAGTGGTCGTGTGTGTGGGTAGGGGGGAAGGATCTGGAGGGCAGAGCTCACTGGGGTGCACCTGCAGAAAGAGGCTGCTAAGGGGCTGGAGGAGGCAGCAGTTCTGGCGAGCTCCTAAACTCTGCAGGAATAGAGAGTTGCACTCCTGGAGAGCTCAGAAATTTCACTTGAGCCAGCCCCCTGTGAGCTCTGACAGAGCCCGGCCCCCAGAGGCAGGTCAAGGGACAGAGAAGCTTTATACAGTAACTCCTCACTTAACGTTGTAGTTCTGTTCCTGAAAAATGCAACTTTAAGCAAAACGATGTTAAATGAATCCAACTTCCCCATAAGAATTAATGTAAATGGGGGGGTTAGGTTCCAGGGAAATTTTTTTCACCAGACAAAAGACTATATTATATATATATACACACACAGTATAAGTTTTAAACAAACAATTGAATACTGTACACAGCAATGTCGATTGTGAAGCTTGGTTGAGGTGGTGAAGTCAGAGGGTGGGATATTTCCTGGGGAATGCCTTACTGCTAAATGATGAACTAGCACTCGGCTGAGCCCTCAAGGGTTAACACGTTGTTGTTAATGTAGCCTCACACTCTACAAGGCAGCACGAATGGAGGGAGGGGAGACAGCATGGCAGAGAGAGACAGGGACACACACCCTGTGTGTGAGAAAGCTAGATGTGCATTGTCCCTTTAAGTACGCTGACCCCACTCTAAGTACATTGCCTTTTTAAGTAGACTAGGAAGTTGAGACAGCAGCTGCTTCCAGCAAGCTCCCTCAGTCCTGAGCTCTGTTCTGTCACCCACACCCCTGCCGCTCTATGGAAATGGGGTGAGCAGGGGGGACTGGGATACTAGGCCCCCTTTCCCCCCCACCACCCCAGGCAAGCAGGAGGCTCCTGGGAGCAGCTCCCAGGCAGAGGACAGGAGCAGCACATGGCAGTGGGGGAGGGACAGCTGAACTGCCGACAATTGATAGCCTGCTGGGCAGCTGCCACACAGGGAACTTAGGGGAGCGGGGAGCTGATGGGGGGGCTGCTGGTCCACCCTGGTTCCAAGCCCCCACCAGCTAGCTCCAACCGGCTGCTCTTTCTTCAAGCAGTGGACAAAGCAGGTGGCTGCCAAACAACGTTATAAGAGAGCATTACACAACTTTAAACGAGCATGTTCCCTAATTGATCAGCAATGTAACAACGAAACAACGTTAACTGGGACGACTTTAAGTTACTGTACAACAAGTTAGAGAAGACATCACAAAAGAAGGACCTCCCTGAATCAAGGAGAACCATTCGAGTCCTGCCCAAAGCAGCCCCACGTTACTCCTCTGGCCACTGACCAGACACAGGACCTTGGCGAGCGATGGCTGGGGCCAGGGAGGACACTGCACTTCCACTGGAGCGGCCTTTGCAAGCTGGGAGGCCAGCAAGCATCTCTCTGCAGTTCTGCTGGGCTGGGAGGGACTAAAGTCATGTCTGTTTGCTGGCCCCAGAGGGAAATGAGCTGGGGGATCCCTGTCCTGTTCTCTGTCCAGCCCTACAACGGACGCTGCTTTGCCCACTTACTGGCAGTCATAATGGCAGGGCCAAGGACCAGCTAGGCCAGAAAGAACAGGCCCCCCTGTCAGCCCCCTCCCATGGCAGGGGAGGGGGGAAGGAGGGAAGTTCCCACGGCCGAGCCCAGGCTGCACCTGCTCTGGGGTTAGCTAATGGACTCAGTCCCCAGGGCTGTCAATGCAGCGGAAGTGCTGTCCTGCTCCTGGGAAAGCCAGCGTGGGGCTCAGGCTCTGGCTAGTCCCTTACCCTCGCTGCACTTGCAGATGAACGGCTTTCTCTCCTCACAGCTGGCATCCGTTAGAAGTCCGCTTGCTGTATCCAGCCACACACAATCCTTCAGGCCGCCGTCCGCCAGGTCGTCTCGTAAGTGCCTTCCCCAAAACATAAATGAACAGCGGGGCTGTTACTGTGTGGCAAGGCGTGGCCAGCCCCAGCACTCGCCTAAGCCCTACGCCCAGCGTTGCTGACCACCCCTTCCTCTCAGCAGCCTAGCTCCCCTGGCCTGCTCAGAGGGGCTTCTCTTCGGGTAGGAAGGTGGGAACTCCCAGGAGGCCCTGGCACAGACCTGCCCTTACAGAGAGAAGTTGGGTTATGCTGTGTCTGATGCTCCCTGCAGCACAGTTGAAACCTGTGGCAAAAACACATCTCTGCAAGGAGCAGTTGAGGCACCAGGCAGCACCCTGCACTCCCCGCTGGAGAGGCAGGTAGCCTGACTGGGGGGCCATCTACTGGCCAAACTGTGAACTGTCACTTGAAAGGAGATAGGGCCTTTGCATGATGCTCTGTACAGAGTCACAGATTCCAATGCCAGAAACCGGCACTTGATCAGCTAGTCTGCCCTTCCTGCAGAGCACTGGCTGGTGCGCCGCCCCCGAATAATCCCTAGAGCAGAGCTTTCAGAAAAACATCCAGTGATGACAAATCCACCAAGCCTTCCTGGGAAATTGGGAGGCTGCGTTGCACTGTATGTCAAGAATGTATGCAACACACACACTCCCACCGCATGGACCTTTGTCCCCTTCTAGTGGCTAGATCACATCTAGCGATTTAGGACTCTGCCCCTGCTCTGAGCTACCAGGAACAGCCCTTTCCTTCAAGTGGCAGAAACTGGTGCTTTTAGATCTCGAGATCCCAGGTTCATTTCCTGCAGGTGTCCCAAACAGGGCTACACTGCCTGGAACCACCAGACCACCCAGCTCCCAGAGCCAGGCACAGAACCCAGGAATCCTGACACCCAGTGCTTTAGTGCTGGCTCACAAATAGCTGCTCCCCGCACAGGATAACAGCAGGCCTCTCCCAACGGTTCCTCCTCTAGCTGCAGTGGGTGGAGATCTGGGCTGTGTATCTGGAGGTTATATGTTCAAACTTGGCTAATGGCCTGTGTGGGGCAAGACCACTGCTTGTGGGTGAAGAGAGCAGAAGACTCGCCCTGTGTGAGCGCCACACGGGTCAGAGATTGATCGAACTGACGTCTCTCTCCAGAACACAACTTTGCTCTCCTCGGTGGCACATCAGCACGGGGGGGGGGGGGGCTGGCTGCCTCAGGGTGTTGCTAATGAGCTACAGAGCCTTCCACCTGCAGGGGATGTGTGTGACTCCAGCCCACATCACAGAGATGAACAGATCTTCCCACCCAGTGGGCATTTGGTGGCCCCTAGCTGGGATGTTTGCTGGGTCTCAGTCCCAGCTCCCATGTCATTAACAGACGGCAATAGCTTAGCAGCAGTTCACAAAGGAGGGGAGACTTCTCTGGATAATGAGGACGTTATCCCATTTGATGGCTGGGCACAACATTTGGAGATAGAAACCCCCATGCTTCAGTGCAAGAGCCAGAACCCACTGCGGGGATTTAGGAAGAAACTTTTCTGAGGGGAGGTTTACTCCCGAATTGCCTAGTGGGGGGTTTCAAACGCCTTCCCTGCAGGAAGTGTCTTGTCCTGGCCACTGTCGGGGACAGCACACTGGACTAAATGGACCGGCGTCTGATCCAGCCTGCTGATTCCTGTGTTCCTCTGCCTGGCCAAGACTTGTACAGGCCCTGCCGTAACAGCTTTCATGTAACGTCCATGTCAACAAGTATCAGGAAAGCCAAGTGCTCACTCCGCGAGCTGCCTGGTGATGGGATCGCGTGTAGTCCATTGAAATACGGATTCATCCGTCTGATCATTCAGGCCTGTCCAGAAGGCACCCCTGAAGTGTGAACATACCCAGTCCTGGAAGGAAACGGGACAGTCTCAGGACTGAGGGGCAAGACATCCTCTTACACTCCTGTGTAGGGTAACCAGATGTCCCGTTTTTGACGGGGTAGTCGTGTATTTAAGCCCTCCTGCAAGTGTCCTGACTTTTTCTTTAAAACATACAAATTGTCCCACATTTTCTGTCTCCCCCTATCAGTACTGGCGGGTCCTGCTGCTGGCCGGATCCTTGCTTGCCAGCCCTCCGCCCACCAGCAGTGAGTGGGGGGGGGTCCAGGGGCTGATGTTGGGTGTGGGTGTAAAAGGCTGGTGGTGGGGCGAAGATGCAGTACTCGGGACCGGCCGCTCCCCCTGCTGGGTTGTCAGCGCAGCCCCCACTGCGTGCTGGCTCTCGGCCAGCAGGGCCCAGCCCCCTGTCCCGTTTCCAGCCAGCACTAGCTGCGCGCTGAGAGCTGCAGCAACTGGTGAATGCGGACAGGCGCCAGCCTCTCCTGCCCCCCCCCCGTCTGCCCTTTACATGCTTCCCCTCTCTCTGTCCTCTCCCTGCTTTTCCCTTTCACCTCCCGCTGCCCGCCCCCAGCCGGGCACGTCCTGCTCCCAGCTGTGCGGAGAACCAGCCCCTGGTCGGAGCGCGCAGCTGACAAACAGCCTGGCCGGCAGGTTCCTTCCTTCCCCCGCTGGACCAGCGCCCCGGGAAAACCCAGGACCCTCCGGCCCAAGGCTCTGACCAGGAGGAGCCAAGCCCTGCACATGCCAAGGCTTAACCCCTTCCTGCCCACACTGTAGCCGGGGGACAGGAAGCGGCTGGGTTATGCTGGTGGCCAGCAGCAGCCTGGAGGTGTTAGCTGCCTTTCGTCACTGTGCAGGTAGGAAGGGACAAGCTGCTTCCAGCCACGCGCTGCGGGGAGGGGGGCAGAGTGAGGGGGAGGAGAAGAGATGAGCTCTGCAACGACCCGGGCCAGCTCACCCCTTCTCCCCCTCTCCCGCAGCTGAAAGCAACTCCCGTCCCTTCCCTCCCACCCAGGGACGAAAGGCTGCTGCTGGCCACATTCTGGTGTGCACCCTGGCAGAAATCAGGGGTGGGGGCGCCCTGTGTGCCCCCACCCACGTTGCCTCGGGAAGACACAGCGCCAGGCACCAGGAGAGGCGGGTCCATCCTGGGGGCCCAGCCAGGCATGGAGGGCAGAGAATGCTGGGCAGGGAGAGTTGGGTTGGTCAGCTACCCACTCCCTGTGTGAGAGAGGTGTACGGGAGTGTGTGTGTGTCCTCTCCCCATGCGGGGGCGGGGTAGGGGTGTGTGTCACCTCTCCCCGTGAGGGGGCAGGATGGAGGGGTGTCACCTCTCCCGGTGCAGGGGTAGGATAGGGGTGTGTGTCACCTCTCCCCATGCAGGGGAGGGGGGGAGGCGGGTGTGTCATCTCTCCCCATGAGGGGTCAGGATGGGGGGGTGTCACCTCTCCCCGTGCAGGGGTAGGATAGGGGTGTGTGTCACCTCTCCCTGTGCGGGGGCGGGGTAGGGGGATGTGTCACCTCTCCCCGTGCAGGGGCGGAATGGGGGGGGATGTCACCTTTCCCCGTGCAGGGGTAGGATAGGGGTGTGTGTCACCTCTCCCTGTGCGGGGGCGGGGTAGGGGTGTGTGTCACCTCTCCCCGTGCGGGGGTGGGATGGGGGGGTGTCACCTTTCCCCGTGCAGGGGTAGGATAGGGGGGGGTGTCACCTCTCCCTGTGCGGGGGCGGGGTAGGGATGTGTGTCACCTCTCCCCGTGCGGGGGTGGGATGGGGGGGTGTCACCTCTCCCCGTGCGGGGGCGGGGTAGGGGTGTGTGTCACCTCTCCCCATGCGGGGACGCGATAGGGGGATGTGTCACCTCTCCCTGTGCGGGGGCGGGGTGGGGTGTGTGTCACCTCTCCCCGTGCGGGGGCGGGGTGGGGGGGGTGTCACCTCTCCCCATGCGGGGGTGGGGTGGGGAGGGGTGTCACCTCCCCCCGTGCGGGGGCGGGATGGGGGGGGTGTCACCTCTCCCCGTGCAGGGGCGGGGTAGGGGTGTGTGTCACCTCTCCCCGTGAGGGGGCAGGATGGGGGGTGTCACCTCTCCCCGTGCGGGGGCGAGATGGGGGGGGGGTGTCACCTCTCCCCATGCGGGGGTGGGGTAGAGGTGTGTGTCACCTCTCCCCGTGAGGGGGCAGGATGGGGGGCGTCACCTCTCCCCATGCAGGGGCGGAATGGGGGGGGGTGTCACCTCTCCCCGTGCGGGGGGCGGGGTAGGGGTGTGTGTCACCTCTCCCCGTGAGGGGGCAGGATGGGGGGCGTGTCACCTCTCCCCGTGCAGGGGAGGGGGGTAGGCGTGTGTGTCATCTCTCCCCGTGAGGGGGCAGGATGGGGGGCGTCACCTCTCCCCGAGTGATCTCTAAAGCCTTCAAGATAAGAAGGTAAATAAAAAGAACCCAACTACCCAGTATTTCTTTTTACCAGGAGCTCAGTCAACTTGGTGTTAATTTGAACGTTTGTACTGCCCAGTTCTGACTGGCTGCCCTTGAACTCGCTTGAACACAAGTAATTTTGCCGGGTGTCCTGTATTGAGCACAGGGAAATTTGGTCCCCCAGCTCCTGCGCCACATTTCAAAGCGTTGGGCCTAGAGATCACAGCAACGCTGAGTCCCTGCAGCTCGGGGCGAGCTCAGCACCTCTGCATCTGGATGCCTGACGTTAGGCAGCCCAGTGTGAAGACAACGACCTGTGTGAGAGATGGGGGGGGGGGCTTGTTTCCTACGCACACAGTTAAAATCAGTCTATTCTGCCCCCTTCCTGTTCTTCACACCCTGGTCTATGTCCTCCGGCTCCTCTTGGTTTCAGTGTTAGGACTCTGCCTGCTCAGGGTGCTGGGCGGCTGGGTTCGATGGCCCCCAGATTAGAGCCCTGTTCCAGCAGCAGGGCCGGGAGCCCTGCCCCACCTCATGTCCTCTCGGAGGCCTGAGGCACATGCTAGTCCAGCGGGTCTCTGGCGCTCTGCTGGGTTGGGCTCTCTGGCTCTCACCTTCTCCTGGCGCGAGGTCAGATACAGCAGCTCTGTCTGTCTGAACTGCCGACACATTCGCAGCCCCTCCTGCCAGGTGCTGCCAGCCAAGGACGAGTCCAGGTAGTAGCAGCTGCCATTCCAGTGTCTCCAGCCAGGCTCCGTGGGGCAGCGGCTCGAGGGAACTGCCACGGAGAGAAAACACTGTCTCAGAAACAGGGGCTCAGGATCATCTTATGGAACAGCAGTGGAGCATCCGAGCAGGCACAGCACTCAGCAGTGGGGGGAGGAAATGATCAGGAAGAACCACAGAACCCCCCACTCAGTCCAAACCCAAACATGGCCCATCTCTGGGCCCAACCTGCCTCTCCGGGCAGACACACACACACACACATCCCCGGGCTAATGCCCATGCAGTCCTTACCCACTCTCACCCCTTTGGTCTTTTCAGTCCGAGCTCGCGTTCCCACTTTCCATTTTCTATTTATTTACCCAGATGGGGGCTGGGCTATAGCGTACCATGCTATTCTAGCACAGCCCCACACAACACGCCATGGCAAACAGCATACTGGGCCGGGCCGGGCCGGGCTGTGTCTGCCACAGGGGGCCGGGCCAGGCCGGGCCGTGTCTGCCACAGGGGGCCGGGCCAGGCCGGGCCGTGTCTGCCACAGGGGGCCGGGCCGGGCCGTGTCTGCCACAGGGGGCCGGGCCAGGCCGGGCCGTGTCTGCCACAGGGGGCCGGGCCGGGCCGTGTCTGCCACAGGGGGCCGGGCCGGGCCGGGCCGTGTCTGCCACAGGGGGCCAGGCCGGGCCGGGCCGGGCCGTGTCTGCCACAGGGGGCCGGGCCGGGCCGGGCCGGGCCGGGCCGTGTCTGCCACAGGGGGCCGGGCCGGGCCGGGCCGGGCCGGGCCGTGTCTGCCACAGGGGGCCGGGCCGGGCCGTGTCTGCCACAGGGGGCCGGGCCGGGCCGTGTCTGCCACAGAGGGCTGGGTTGTGCCGGGCCGGGCTGTGTCTGCCACAGGGGGCCGGGCTGTGTCTGCCACAGGGGGCCAGGCCGTGTCTGCCACAGGGGGCCGGGCTGGGCCGGGCCGGGCCAGGCTGTGTCTGCCACAGGGGGCCGGGCCGGGCCGGGCCGTGTCTGCCACAGGGGGCCGGGCCGGGCCGGGCCGTGTCTGCCACAGAGGGCTGGGTTGTGCCGGGCCGGGCTGTGTCTGCCACAGGGGGCCGGGCCGGGCTGTGTCTGCCACAGGGGGCCAGGCCGTGTCTGCCACAGGGAGCCGGGCTGGGCCGGGCCGTGTCTGCCACAGGGGGCCGGGCCGGGCCGGGCCGTGTCTGCCACAGGGGGCTGGGCCGGGCCGGGCCGTGTCTGCCACAGAGGGCTGGGTTGTGCCGGGCCGGGCTGTGTCTGCCACAGGGGGCCGGGCCAGGCTGTGTCTGCCACAGGGGGCCAGGCCGTGTCTGCCACAGGGAGCCGGGCTGGGCCGGGCCGGGCCAGGCTGTGTCTGCCACAGGGGGCCGGGCCGGGCCGTGTCTGCCACAGGGGGCCGGGCCGGGCCGGGCCGTGTCTGCCACAGAGGGCTGGGTTGTGCCGGGCCGGGCTGTGTCTGCCACAGGGGGCCGGGCCGGGCTGTGTCTGCCACAGGGGGCCAGGCCGTGTCTGCCACAGGGAGCCGGGCTGGGCCGGGCCGGGCCGGGCTGTGTCTGCCACAGGGGGCTGGGCCGGGCCGGGCTGTGTCTGCCACAGGGGGCTGGGCCGGGCCGGGCTGTGTCTGCCACAGGGGGCTGGGCCGGGCTGGGCTGTGGTTGCCACGGCGTGCCGGGCTGGGCTAGAACCCTAGCCTACTTTCTCAGTATTCAAACCTGACCTGCTTTGCTTCTTGCTTCCTGCCACTGGCTAAGCTGTGTCTGATCTCTCACTTGTCCTGCTCCGGGGACCTGTGCCCATGTACCCAGAGCAGTGGGGGCCCCTGGCTCGTAAGCACACACTGGAGGTGCTCACCAAGCGTGGCTTGAGGAGACCCTGCGCCACAGACTCCTGTCGTCCCTCTCGGGAAGCGAGTTCCACCCCTGGTGGCCCCTCACTGAGCTGAGATCTTCCCACAATTGGAACTGAACTTTCCTTGGCTCAGGCTTTGTCTGAGCCCTGGGGTGGGCAGCTGGTTGCCCTCCTTTGTATGTCAGAGGTCCCTGTCCCCAGCCCTGCCTCTGGCAGAGCACTGGAAACCAAAACCAAAACAGGCACCTCCAGTGAGCAAAGGGGCGAAGGAGCCAGAAGGACCAGGGAACTGCCAGCCCTGCCAGCGTTCTTCAGACCCAGCAGCACCAGTCAGCACGCACCGGTAGGGCCCGCAAACAGGGACTCCCTGGCCCAGCAGCGGTGTGCAGCAGCTTCCCCAGGGGAAGGTCCCGTAGCCAGCACAGGCCTCTGGCCAGACCCAGGTGCCCACAGTGTGATTAGCCTATAAGAACGGCCAGCGTTCATGTCATCACACCAGGGCAGCTACAGCTGCAGTATAGGAGTCAGGACATCTGTATCCCTGGGCCGGCCATGCAACAGGCTCCCAGGCCATGCTCTGAGCACATTGAACTGTTACCATGCAGGAGCCTTCAGCCACCTCCCTGACAGGGGCCGGGGCACTCCCCCCACCCCCATCCACAGAGCCAGCACTGGAGACTGGGGAGCTCCCTCCCCGCCCCCGCTCTTGGGGCTGGCTCAGGAGACGAGGAGCTTCTCCCCGCCTGCACCACCCTAGGGGCTGGCACAGGAGACCAGCTGCCGACCAGGCATGCAGTATTTTCACAGCAGGTTTGGCAGCTGCTGAACAGCGCGGGTTACTGAGTCTGGCTCAGGGCTGACCGGCTCCCTGGTCAGTGCCTGGTCCGTGTGTGGTGTCCCAGGCTGTCCCGAGGGTCTCAGCACTGAATTGTTCATTGGGGCAGCCTGGCAGGTACGTACCCTCCACTCCTTCGCAGACCCAGGGCTTGAGTCCTGAACAGTTGGACACGGTAAGACCAGAATCCCCCGGGGCTCCGATGCCCAGGCAGCCTCCCGGCAGGAGCGGCACACCAGCCAGCCTGAGGCAGAAGCACAGGACGGTCTCTCCAGCAGCAGCCAGAGCCTTGCAACACAGGACAATGCAGTGCAGGGAGCCCCTGCAGCTCACACCTTAGGCCAGGGGAACCCTCAGGCAGGGCCGGCTTTAGGCCTATTCCACCAATTCCCCCGAATTGGGCCCCGCGCCTAAGAGGGCCCCGCGCCCAGTGAGAAGCCCTTCCCTGGCTAGAGGCACCTTTTTTAATTTTTACTCATCCGATGGCACTTCGGGTCTTCAGCGGCACTTCAGCGGGTCCTTCAGTGCTGCTGAAGACCTGGATCGAGTGAAGGACCCACCACTGAAGTGCCGCCCAAGACTCGGAGCACCGCCCGGTGAGTACAAGCCCCACGTATTTTTTATTATATTTTATTTTTTTTTAAACACGTGTGGGTGTTTTTTTTTTAAAGTCATCCCTACCGGGGCCCCGTCGAAACTGTTCGAATTGGGCCCCGCACTTCCTAAAGCCAGCCCTGCCCTCAGGAACCCCTCCCATGGAAAGGGCCACAGCCTTAGCCCACTGGAGAGAGACGGGTATGGTGGGCACCTCCACCTGGGCAGGATGCACCACACTTTGGGCCTACTGATGGGGGCAAGCAGCATGGAGGAGGGGTCAGGAGGTACCTCAGTCCCTGAAGAATGGAGAAGGTCCCTTGCCCCACGGGCAGGGCCGGGATGGGGAGAAACGCCCCAGGTGCCTGTCCCCATGGGCAGGGCGGGGAGGGGGAGAAACGCCCCAGGTGCCCGGCCCCACAGGTGAGGGAGCAAAGGGGGATGCCACCCCAGGTGCCTGATCCCCCAGAGGAGTGCTGGACTCACTTACCGTCCCTCACAGTGCCCCTGTACACAGGCCGCGCCAGCTGCTCTGTCTAGGAGAGTGGGCAGGTGAGTAGGACTGGCCGGAGGGAGGCCCAGGTCTCCTTGCTGCAAGACCAGGCCCAGCTAGGGTGTGAGCACTGCCCCCTGAGCAGCAGCAGCCCCCAGGTATTACACCCCAAGGACAGCAGGCTGCGCTGAGCAGCTGGAGGGCAAACCCACCTGTCTGTGTGTGGGCATCTCCACCCTAGGGGAACACACCAGCACCCCCCTAGCAGGCCCATCTGGCACCGTCAGCTACACACTCACCAGGGGGCAGCACCATCTGCGTGCTGAGCCACTGCCCACGTCCAGCTGCCATCGCCATCTAGGTCATTCAGCCCAGTCCAGCTGTCCCTCTGCACCATGGCTCTCACCCAGGCCTGTGGGGAGTCGGGACCTGCGTCAGTGCAGGGCACATCTCCGCTCTCCTACTCAGCAGAGCTTAGGAGGGGCGGGGGGTGGTAAGTAGCCAAGGGCAGCCCAGAAGGAAGGAGACATGTAGGGGGAATCCTGGGGCAAGAGGCAGGGGGTGCAATCAGCCAGGAGGAGCTCATCCTGCCCCATGGCCCCTTTGAACTCCTTCCCAGCTAGCCGGCATTCTGCTACCCTGCACACAGCCTGGGGGAGGATGCAGGGGTGTATCCACACTTCCCGTCCCACCACTCAGTGACTGGAAAGGGGACAGCACAGGGAAGTGGCTGCATGTCTCCCCCTCTCGCCAGGGGACCACCCCCTGGAGCCCTCCCCATGGGGAGGGGTGCTCACTCTGCCCACTGCACTGGCTGGGCACACTGCTGCTATCCCTTCCGCCTTCCCTCCGAACCAGCTCCAGCCAGGACATGCCCCAGGTCACCCACAGGGTAGGCGCCCAGCAGCCAGAGGCCATGGGCCCCTGTGCACGGAAAGGATGTGCTGGATGTGAGGAACCAGCTCAGCCTCACAAGGAGGACAAGCCAAGAGCCAGAGGGAGCCCCTCCGGGCCCCTCCCGCCCCACGGGCAGGGAGCAGGGGTGTGGCCGGGAGTCTGGAGAACCCCGTCCTACAGCGGCTTCTTCCCACCCAAGGAGCTCAGCTGGCCCTCACCCCTTCCCTGCGCTGCTACCCCACCCACAGGCACAGCAGGGGAAACGCAAGGCGGCTCCAGGGCGTTTCACTGCGGTGACTGCTCAAGCGACCTGGGCCCAGGAGTCTCGCGCACACACACACACGCACGCACGCACGCGCGCGCGCCAGGGGTTGGAGTTAGGAAGGCTCCTCGGTTTCCTCCCTGCTTCCTACTCTGTTCTGCTCAGGGAGGGGCCCAGGCGTCCTGCCTCAGCCCATGTACGGCCCCTGTACCTTCTCCTCCAGGCTATCGAGAGCCAGCAGCCTCATGCCTTCTCCAGAGGCACTGCAGGCTGCCTCCGCTTGCTGCCACGTCTTGGCATCACTCTCCTCCACGTAGTAACAGTGTCCGTCCCAGTACCACCAGCCAGCTCCTCCAGGGCACCTCCCGCTCACGAGACCTGGTGAGGCAACAAGGAGACAGCCTCACTCATCACCAGGACGTGCCCTTTGGCCGGGGCCTGCAGTCCTTGCCCTCTGGCTTGGCAGGGCCTCCCCATATACCACAGTCACACTGGGGGATCTCTGCGCTTTCAGGAGACAAAGAAGCCTAGCAATCCGATCGGTGGGTTGGGGCCTGGCCAGGCTGGCCTGTGGAAAGCTGGAAAGGAGACTGGGGTGACAGAAACCATCCTGAACAGAGACTGGGTCTTGCTGGGGTACGGTTTAGCCATTTAGATGCACATTGTCACTTTCATGTGCTTGTAACCGTCTCTGCCTTTATCCCTTTTCCTTGGTATCACCTGACCAGGCTCTTTGGTTAATAAACTTGTTTCACTTTTACTATGAGCCAGGTCAGTGCTGGGCTTGAGGAGACGGGTGTGTTTACCCAGGTACATTAATCAGTTGTGGCGCAGTGACTCTTTAACAGAGCAGCGAAGCTCCTGTCTCCTGTGACTGCACCGTGGTACGGGCTGTGCCCTGCAGAGACAGCTCTGAGGAGCTCGGGGGCAGGAGTTCACTGGCTGTTACCTGCTAGGCGAGGTCTGGCCCAGGATGGCCTCGAGGAATTTGCTGGGGGTGCAAACAGGCTGGTGTGACAATCTAATGCCAGCAAAGCTCCCTCTTGCTGTGGCAGGGGGGTAACATGACAGCTCCCAGCTCGGGGTACTCCAGCAGAGTGTTACATACCCTTTCCCATGCAATGTTTCCTTCCCCTGAGGGGATCCCGGTGCACCCATCGAGGGATGGGCTGGCATTGCAGGGTGTGATGGTGCCTTCCCACGCCTCAATACAGGCAGTGCATCCTGCACTGGGCATGCCCTCACCAGTGCCACTGTGCAATCCAGGGAGGGCAAGGGCCAGGGGCTTGGCCTGCCTTTCCCAGACGCTGCTGCCAGCCGAATGCGCGCAGGAGACGAAGTGGTTCTGGGCAATACGGGAAGGAGCACAGCACACAGGCTGCAGGGCACAGAGCTGCCCCTGCACCATCGGCCACGGCTGCGGCCTGGCTGGCATCTACTCCAGGGTATCCCTGGGGGTAAGAACCCCCCAGACTCACCCTGGGCCCCACAGAGCCAGACGGGTCTGGGGTTCTCCTCTCAGTGGTATGTTTTTAGGTGACACCAAGTGGCGGGCGGAGACTTGGGGATGGTTGCTCTGCCCTTCAGCTCAGTCCAGCTCCATTCATCTCCTCCCCCCTCCATGTTAACTGGGCTCCACCCCGTCCCTCCCCAGGTAGCAGAATCCAGTGCATGTGCCTCCCATCAGAGCACTGCACACACACCCAGCCCCACCCCGCCCGCACTGGGGGTGGGGGCACCCTTACCATGTAGACAGGAAGGGCCAACCCTGCGGACACAGCTCAGGAGCCCTTCGCAGCAGCCACTCAGGGGGTTACAGGTGCGAGTGCCGGGGCAGGGCAGGCAGCGCCTTGCACACCTCACGCCGGAATAGCCAGGGGAGCAGGCTGCAAAGACAAGCACACCGGTCACACAGCAGCACCGCGGGGTTGATCAGCGATAGGCCTTGATCCTGCTCTCGCTGGAGGCAAAGGGAGTTTCACCAATGCCTGTTGGAGCAGGAGCAGACCCTGCGTGTTTCAAACTAGCCCGGGCCCAGCCCTGGAGACGCTACAATCGGGACCCAATCTGCCCCTTCCCCAGAGGCTGCGCAGCACCTAGCAGGGCTTTCCAGACCCACAGGCGCCCCAGCGAATGGGGCTTAGCCCCACGCAGGAGAAATGCCCAGCCAAAGGGCAGCCCTGACTGCTGCCCCCTAGGACCCACCCAGCAAAGCGGGGCCTGACTACCTGACTTGACGTAGAGGGTGGCACCGGAGCCAGGACTGTCGACGAGCACCGTTCCGTTCACCGTGTAGTAGGCACCCTGCAGCTGCGTCACCCCGGTGCAGTTCTCTCTCTGCAGGAAGCAGGAGTCCTTGGCTGCCCGCAGCGAAGCGTGTTTCTGCCACACAAAATCCTGGAAGGAAACAAGCAGCTTCTCCCGAAGAGCCGGCAGCTCCACCTCTGCAAAGAGGGTTCCCCGCAACCCTGTGAGTGACAGCCTCCCTGCGCACACCTGCCCCCCACAGCAACAGCCTCCCTGCGCACACCCGCCCCCACAGCAACAGCCTCCCTGCGCACACCCGCCCCACACAGCAACAGCCTCCCTGCGCACACCCGCCCCCACAGCAACAGCCTCTCTGCGCACACCCACCCCCCACAGCAACAGCCTCCCTGCGCACACCCGCCCCCACAGCAACAGCCTCCCTGCACACGCCCGCCCCCACAGCAACAGCCTCTCTGCGCACACCCACCCCACACAGCAACAGCCTCCCTGCGCACACCCGCCCCCACATCAACAGCCTCCCTGCGCACACCTGCCCCCCCCAGCAACAGCCTCCCTGCGCACACCCACCCCACACAGCAACAGCCTCCCTGCGCACACCCACCCCACACAGCAACAGCCTCCCTGCGCACACCCTCCCCCACAGCAACAGCCTCCCTGCGCACACCTGCCCCCCCCAGCAACAGCCTCCCTGCGCACACCTGCCCCCCCACACAGCAACAGCCTCCCTGCACACGCCGCCCGCCCCCACAGCAACAGCCTCCCTGCGCACACCCACCCCACACAGCAACAGCCTCCCTGCGCACACCCGCCCCCACAGCAACAGCCTCCCTGCGCACACCTGCCCCCCCCAGCAACAGCCTCCCTGCGCACACCCGCCCCCCACAGCAACAGCTTCCCTCCGCAAACCCGCCCCCACAGCAACAGCCTCCCTGCGCACACCCGCCCCACACAGCAACAGCCTCCCTGCGCACACCCGCCCCCACAGCAACAGCCTCCCTGCGCACACCTGCCCCCCCCAGCAACAGCCTCCCTGCGCACACCTGCCCCCCACAGCAACAGCCTCCCTGCACACGCCCGCCCCCACAGCAACAGCCTCCCTGCGCACACCCACCCCACACAGCAACAGCCTCCCTGCGCACACCCGCCCCCACAGCAACAGCCTCCCTGCGCACACCTGCCCCCCCCAGCAACAGCCTCCCTGCGCACACCCGCCCCCCACAGCAACAGCTTCCCTCCGCAAACCCGCCCCCACAGCAACAGCCTCCCTGCGCACACCCGCCCCACACAGCAACAGCCTCCCTGCGCACGCCCGCCCCCCACAGCAACAGCCTCCCTGCGCACACCCGCCCCCCACAGCAACAGCCTCCCTGCGCACACCCGCCCGCCACAGCAACAGCCTTCCTGCGCACGCCCGCCCCCCCACAGCAACAGCCTCCCTGCGCACACCCGCTCCCCACAGCAACAGCCTCCCTGCGCACGCCCGCCCCCCCACAGCAACAGCCTCCCTGCGCACGCCCGCCCCCCCACAGCAACAGCCTCCCTGCGCACGCCCGCCCCCCACAGCAACAGCCTCCCTGCACACACCCGCCCCCACAGCAACAGCCTCCCTGCGCACACCCGCCCCCACAGCAACAGCCTCTCTTTGCACACCCGCCCCCCCACTGCAACAGCCTCCCTGCGCACACCCGCCCCCACAGCAACAGCCTCCCTGCTCACCCCCCCCCCCCACAGCAACAGCCTCCCTGCGCACACCCAGCCCCCACAGCAACAGCCTCCCTGCGCACACCCACCCCCCACAGCAACAGCCTCCCTGCACACACCCGCCCCCACAGCAACAGCCTCCCTGCCCCCCCCTTGCTCCCCACCACCAGCAGCTCCCTGGGAAGAGACAGGCCAAGGTCAGGCCCTGCCCCGCACAGTTCTGCTCACAGCATGAGCACTCCCTGTACACGCCAGGCCTGGCCCTGCTCCAGGGAATGGGTGAGGGCTGCATGGGAAGGCGAGCTCCTGGGGCTGCCAGGGGTTCCCCTGCATTGACTAGAGCTGGCTGAGGAGCTCTGGAGGCCTGGCAGATGAGCAGCCTCTGCGGGCGCCATTCCAGCTGGGAGTCTCAAGCACCTGCATGTACCTGTACAGCCCCACAGATGCCACAGCAACGGCCCGCAGAGAGACTGGGGGGTTCAGGTGAACTAGAGGGGGCTGCTTTTCTCAGCCCCGAGGGCGGCCCAGCCCTGGCACCTTGGTCCATGGGCAGGTGGGAGTTAGGAGCAGTTGGGGCTGGGAACGTGCAGCCAGCCCCCGTCTCACAGCAGCGGCTGGGAGCTCTGGAGGGAGCTGGCTCAGCACTCCAGGGCCGAGGCAGGGAGATTCTCAGCACTGGGCCATGCTGGAGCTCAGCCACGGCTGGCCTTACCATGAGGCGCGCTGAAGCGGCCGCCTCGGGTGCCAGACTGTGGAGGGGCGCCACTAGGACCCAGAATTGAGACCTATCAAAGTTTTGGCCCAAGCGAGGGGACATGGGGGCATCATTTGAGCTCCCCACCTCAGATGCCAAAATGTTGTGGGCCGGCCCTGAGCTTAGCCTAGAGGGGCAAATGGTTAGATTTCAAATCCAGGGGCCTGACTCCTCTCAGTGCCACCCCCAGAACTCCCGTGGCTGCGGCGGGCAGACTCCTGATCTCCACCAGCATGAGTGCCAGGAGAACCAGGCTCTCTGGCTCGGACAAGAGCTCCCCGCTAGCCAAGCGAGCAGGGAGCCTCCAGAAACACGCCGTCCCCCCTCCATGACCCAATGGCTGATTCGGTTGCAGGGTGAGGGCAGCGCTGCTCAGGAACAGCAGGCCCTGAGTCCCTGACCCACAACAAGAGCCACTATCGGTACTGAGGCATCCCACCCTACCCCGGATCAGCCACCAAACAGACCGAGCCGCTGAGAAAGGAAAACAAGAGACGTCTCCCTTGCACGGCACGGCACTAATCGCCCCTCCTGGAGAGCCCCTTGAGGAGAATTGGCTCAGGTGTCAGGCAGCTGCTGAGACCGAGCCCTACTTCTCCTCACGCAGCGACTGGCCAGCAAGTCTGAGCTGCCTCCGCTCTGCGCTGCAAGGCACGTGGAGGGCTCTGCTTGGCAATCCCTGCTAGGAGCCTGCCGCTGGAGCACGGGGAAATGGCCCACGCTCCCCCGGGCTTCCTGACTCCCCGCCCCCCTCACACAAGCAGAGAAAGCTCCTGCGGGGGAGACCAATGCTCTGACCTTCTGCTCGCTGGCAAGACCAGAGGGAGCTCGAGGGATAGCGCTTCTCAGGACCTCGGCCTTCGGAGGGGGTCCCGCAGAGCTGAAAGAAGCAGAACAGGAGTATGCTGGGCTGAAGAAACCTTCCCCAGGGCTAAAGCTGGAGAGGGGCTGGCCGCAGGGCCAGCACAGGACAGGGCCTTGAGCTGAGAAAGGCAGAGGCGAGGGCATCCGGGAGCTGCAGAATAGATTGTCCTAGAATAGGAAGAGCCCAGAGCCACTCCTTCCATGCTCTGTTAAGGATGCGCCAGAGCTCCCTCAACCTGGAGCCCTTCCCTGTGCCCTGTCGCTGCCCCCCCTGCTGAGGGGGCGACTCTGACAAGGGTTACAAACCCCACCGTGTGCTCTGCACACTCTGGGAGGCTTGGCCCCTGGGGCAGATCACAGGGGCTGCTGTGAGCACAGGCTGCATGGCCCGTTCCCCCGAGCTGTTCCCCCATGCTGGCCAGCTCCAGCGCAGGGGGCGGTTGGGACCCCACAGACAGAGGGTCCCTGCCCTGGAGGTACTGCAGGGATTTTCTGCCCTTGCAGAGTGCAGGAGCAGCAGGGAAGCAAACTGTCAATTCTCTGGGTCCGTATCACCCAGGAAGCCCTCTCCTGTTCCCCGCTCTTTTGGCTCCCAGGAGATGCCCTTCCATGGGCTTTGTGGGCCGGTCTGGGGCCAGGTGGGGGTGAAGCAGGCTTGGCAAGAGTACCACACTCCATGGGGCCAGGAGACTCCCTTCCCCTGGGTCACCTGGACTGAGCAGCTGCAGGGTGGCACTGCATCTATAGCGTGGTGCTGCCATAAGGAAGGAGACTAGCAGAGCACCAGCCATTGCTGAGACAGAGCGTGCTCCTGACTGCACATGGTGGGCAGGGTCCCTTCCCTACAGATCCCTGGGAACCCTGGGTGAAGGGGACAGAGTCAGACCTTGCAGTGCCCCAGCCCCACCTCCCAGCGGGAGCAGTGCTGGAGAACACCACAAGTGGAACCTCACAGAGGTCTCCTCCCCACGGCAGGAGCAGGTTGGTGGGACGGAACCTCTGTCCCATCTTAGCCCCTCCCCCAGCTGCCATGATCTTACCAGAATCCCAGATATGTAGGGCTGGAAGGGACCTCAGTAGGACAACTGGTCCAGTCCCCAGCAATGAGGCAGGACTCAGTATCACAGGCGCCGACTTCCTCCGGGCCCTGGGAGTGCTCAGCCCCCCACTCCGCCCCAGGCGCCGTGCCCCCCTTCTCTCTAGCCCCCACCCTGCCCCACCTCTTCCCGCCCAGTTCCACCCCTGCCCCACCTCTTCCCGCCCAGTTCCACCCCCTCCCCCGAGCACACCCCCTCCCCGCTCCTCCCCATCCTTCCCAATGCCTCCTGCATGCCGTGAAACAGCTGATTGCGGCAGCAGGAGGCGCTGGGAGTGAGGGGAAGAAGTTGATCAGCAGCGGAGAGGCACTGGGGAGAAGTTGGCTCCTGGGGGTGCTAAGCACCCACTAATTTTTTTCCATGGGTCTCCAGCCCGGCGCTCTCATGGAGTCAGTGCCTGTGCTCAGTATTATCTAGAACATCCCTGACAGCTGTTTGTCTAACCTCGTCTTAAAACCCTCCAGTGAGGGAGATTCCACAACCTCCCTAGGCAATTTATTCCAGTGCTTATCCACCCAGACAATTAGGAAGTTTTTCCTAATGTCCAACCTAAACCTCCCTTGCTGCAATTTAGGCCCATTGCTTCTTGTCCTGTCCTCAGTGGATAAGGAGAACAATTTATCACCCTCCTTTTTATAACAACTTTTTACGTAAAGGCTTATCGTGTCCCCTCTCAGTCTCCTCTTCTCCACACTAAACTAACCCAATTTTTTCAATCTTTCCTTGCAGGTCATGTTTTCTAGACCTTTAATCATTTCTGTTGCTCTCCTCTGGACTTTCTCCAATTTGTCCACATCTTTCCCAAAGTGTGGTGCCCAGAACTGGACACAGTACTCTACTAGAGAGCTCATCAGTGCTGAGCAGAGTGAAAGAATTACATCTTGTGTCTTGCTTACAATACTCCTGCTAATACGATCCACTATAACCCCCAGTACCTTTTCTGCAATACTCCTTCCTAGGCAGTCATTTCCCATTTTGTATTTGTGCAACTGCTTGTTCCTTCCTAAGTGGAGTACTTTGCATTTGTCCTTATTGAATTTCATCCTATTTATTTCAGGCCATTTCTCCAGTTTGTCCAGATCATTTTGATTTCTAGTCTTGCCCTTCAATGCACTTGCAACCCCTCCCATCTTGTTATCATCCACAAACTTTATAAGTGTACTCTCCCTGTCATTATTCAAATCACTGCTGAATATATTGACTAGAACCAGACCCAGGACAGATCCCTGCTGTCAGGATGTCACCTGTCCAGGTTTTACACAGACAGTTTGGTTTTTGGCTTCTGTGTCCAGATGCCAGTTAAGGTTGCCAGGTGCCTGGTTTTGGGGGATCTGGCAAGCCTAAATAGCACCCAAACCAAAAGCCTGGTTACCGCAGGGCATGGGGAGATGCCTGGTCATTAACCCCTGCCAGCCCCTACCTGCAGGCTGAAGCAGCTCCCGTCCCAGCCCTGGAGCAGAAGGAGCCCAGCTGGGGTGTGGGGAGGAGGTGGAGACAATACAGCAAGTGATGGGGGGTGCGGAGAAGAGAGCAATGGGGCAGGGTCTTGGGGAGGGAAGAGGTAGAGAAAGGACGGGGCCTCAGGGGTCTGGTTACCCACAATTAGAAAGGTGGAAACCCTAGATCCCCGCTGGCCCCCACTCGCTCTGCCCTTCCAGCTCGATGGTGAACCATCCATTCCTACTCTCTGAGTAAGCTTTTCCAACCAGTTGTGCATCTACCATATAACAGGTTGATCTAGGCTGTATTTTCCTAGTTTGTTTATGGGAAGATCATGTGACACAGTATCAGAAGCCTTACTAAAGTTGAGGGGTTTCCCCCCATCCACAAGGCTTGTTACCATGTCAAAGAAGGTTTGAGATGATTTGTTCTTGACAAATCCATGTGGGCTCTGTTACTTATCACCTCATCTTCTAGGTGTGTGGTGGGGCGACCACCCGCTCCTGCCCGGGAGGGGTTAGAAGTAGCCCTGGGGAGGGCTGTGGCTGGGAGAAAGCAGCTACTAGGCTGATTGGGCCACGCCCCAATCAGGCCACAGCTGGCCCTATAAAAGGCCAGTGAGCCAGGAGCTGGCAGTCTCTCTCTGGCCATAGAGAGAGAAGGACCTGGCTGCCTGGAAGCTGAGCAGGGTACCGAGAGTGGAGCAGGGCTGGGGGAAGGCCAGAGGAGCAGGGGAGCTCCAGGCTGGCAACTCCCCAGGCTGCAGGGCCTGGTCCTAGGCCCACAGAGATACTGGGAGGCAGAGGAAGTCAGCAGGTCAGAACCCCTTGCCTATGATGATTGGCTTATACAGACTGCAGTCGGCCCCAGTGAAAGGGGGCTAGATGGTGACTGGCAGTGTCCCATAGGCTGAGGCAAGGTGGGGATAGAGGGTGGGGGTTCCCCGGGGAGGGGAGACCCAGCTCTGTGGGTTATTACCTGAAGGGGCAGCACCCCAGGTAAAAGGGCATCGGGGTCCGGGAGGGACACGGGGGCCAGCGGCAAGTGGGACATTGGCCTGCAGAGGGCGCTCCGGAGCTGGAAAGAGCTAATTCCCTCAGACGAGCAGCAGGAGGAGCCGCAGGGGTGAGTCCTGCACAGCTACACGTGGTGGAGAATGCGGGCATAGGTGGTCCACCCCTGATACAAGGGGCGAGGGCAAGGACTGTGAGACTATTGCCCAAATCTGAGAGTTTGGAGACAGAAGATAGAGGACAATGGAAAACATGGACTAGTACTGGAGAGCCTGTGTGGCCCGGCTCGCCGAGCAGCAAGCGGGGCTGCTTCAGCAGGGCACATGGACCTTGTCAGAGGCCAGGCACCTGGGGCTGGAGGCCGGTGCCAAGGCCTAAAGACTGTTTTGCTTGTGGGTGACTGGGACACTTGAAAAGGGAGTGCCCCTACCGTATGGAGCAAGGAGGCTCCACCCGGGACACTATGGAACTGCGAGAGCGCCTCCTGGAGTCATGTGCAGTGATGAAGGCATGGCCCCAGCTGCCATATACCCCCAGGAGCAGGATTTGGGGATTCTTCCCCTGGAGGATTTGGAGTGTGTCTGTGAGGCCCCAGGAAGCCATCCTGAGATCGAACGTGCTTTACAAGGGTTTGAGCATATTTCAGTGGCATAGAGGATCATCCCTGGAGCAGCAGTGCCTCTCTCCCGGCACCCAGCCAAGCCTCCCGTCTGTCCTGATGAAGCCATGCACGACTTGCTTCCCAGGGACCCTGTGAAGCAGTGTCACAGTCAACTAAGTGTCTAGCCCTGTGGGCTGGGCCCAGCGTTCTCTGAATCCCCCTCCCCCTCAATCCACCTGGGTTCAGACAAGAAACCAAAAGGCAACATGAAAACATTTTACAAAATACATTAGAAACAAGACACAGGTTTGATAAAGGAGTGGGTGGGTGAGATTCTGTGGCCTGCACTGTGCAGGAGGTCAGACTAGATGATCATAATGGTCCCTTCTGACCTTAAAGTCTATGATTCTATGACAGCGTAGGCCCATTACTCATTGAGGAGGGAAAGACAATAACAGAAAACACAGCAATGGCTGAAGTGTTAAATGGCTCTTTGCTTCAGTTTTCACCAAAAAGGTTAACAGTGATCGTATGACTAACACAGTGAAAATCCGTGTAAATGGGGTAGGATCTCGGAGGCTTACGTAGGGAAAGAAGAAGTTAAGAAGTTAGACAAGTTAGATATTTTCAAGTTGGCAGGGTCTGATGAAATGCATCCTAGAATACCTAGAACACTGGCTGAAGAGATCTCTGAGCCACGATCGATTATCTTTGAGAACTTATGGAGGATGGGGGAGAACCTAGAAGATGGAGAAAGGGAAATATAGTCCCTACCTATCCAAAGGGGAATAAGGACCACCCAGGGAATTATAGACCAGTCAGCTTAAGTGTGGTAACCAGGAAGACAGTGGAGCAAATATTCAAACAATCAATTTGCAGGTACCTTGTAGCCGTGCGGGACTCACCCCTGCGGCGCCTCCTGCTGGTTGTCTCAGGGAATTAGCTCTTTGCAGCTCTGGAGCGCCCTCTGCAGGCTGGTATCCCACTTGCCGCTGGCCCCCATGTCCCTCCCGGACCCCGGTGCCTAGCATTCTCTGCAACCCAGGAAATGTCCACATGGACTCCAAACAAACTCAGACAGGATCTCTAACAGCAAACCCACGCAGAACAGGACCTCTCTGTCCGGGGATGCGGGTCCACATCAGACATACATCTCCAACCACCATCAGCTACAGATCCAAGGTTTCGTAAGCATCTCCTTACCAGGTCTGGGGCAGGCTTGATCTCCAGGACTTCAGCAGCCAGATACCTCCTGCAAACGAGCTCCGCTTCACGCTGACTGCCCTTGTGTTCCAGCAACACACAGGATCCATGCTTGAACACCCAGCCGGCGAAGGGAGGACATTTCAGAGAGGTGTATGCTGCCAAAGAACGGGAGTGCCTAGTCACCGTCACAGGCAGAGGGGCAGTAACAAAGCTGTGCCGATGACGCAGGACAGAACAGCACTAGGGCGCCGCTGTAAGGAACAAGGCGGTGACGACATCTACCAGTGACTCCCTACCACCGTGCTGTCCCTGACCAAGGCTCATCCTACCATCATGACACTCAGAGGCCACACTGGGCATTCGGTGTCCTGGGACAGAGCTACTGGCAGCCCCGAGGGCGGTGGGGAGCTGGGGCATTTCAGGAGAAAACAGATGATCAGTGTGATGAACAGAGCAATACTGGCCTAGGGAGGCCCTGCCCCTCCACAGGTGCACTGCATGGTCCCAGTGGAGGAAGAGTTTGACAGGACCAGGGTAGCCCAGGAGAAGGGGGACTGGGATGTTCTAATCCCAGGCAGTGTAGGGGATACACTGAGGGAGAAGAGCCTCTAATAGAGGAGGGGCGTATTCGGCTTCGCAGTGAGACAGGCCAGGGGCTGAGGCAAGGAGCAGGGCACCAGCAGACTCTGCTCCACACACTACAAGCTCAGCTAACTTCATCCGGGTGAAAGTCCATCCCCCCGCTCCTCTACGCAGTGCAGTCGCACACCTTCCGTTACCCCAGCACGGCTGGGTGTAGTGCAGCCCCTGTGTCCTCAGCACAGTCCCACACAGGCCCTGGCTCGGGTAGGAGCTCACGGGAATCTGCCAATGCTGGTGGCACTTTTCATGTCAGCAGCAGAGTTTGCTGTGAGATGACCTGGCCTTCGCCTCTTTGTCCTCCCCACATAGCCAGTGCCTGCCCCCTGGGCAATGCCCCAAGTCCCTGCCCATCTCCCTCTCCCCCATGCTGCTGACCTGCTGCCTGTGCGCCAGCGGGCTGTCTGGAGTACAACAGGCCATCGCAGGTGCCTGTGAGGGGGTTGCAGCTCACTCCAGCGTCACACGCAGGACACTCAGACTGACAGTCCTGCCCCGTATAGCCCGGAACACACCCTGCATTAGGAAACAGACACACATGAACCAACCCCTTCCCACCGAGGAATCCCCTGGGACGCGCCGCTCTCTGGAGCTCGGCAGGATCACCCCACGCAGGGCCACGCAGGGAGGTGCTCCCAAGCAAGGGGGAGTGCCCCTCCCAGACTCGGGGAGCAGAGACTGTCTGTGGACTTGGATCCCCTGCAAGGCAAAGGCCCGTGCTACAGCTACAGCCCCCAGGCTCCCTGACAGCTGTGGGAAAAACCTCCTGGCCCTGCTCTCAGAGGCAAGAAGGAACCGCTGCAGCCTGCAGGGAGCGGGGCAGGTGAATGGTTGCCCGGGTACCTGCTTTGATGTGCACAGCAGCTGTTGGGTCCGTTGCTGGATCCTCCAGGTTCACAAAGCGTGTCCCACGATAGAGGTAGTACGAGCCGGCTGTGCTGACCACCGCGCTGCAGCCCCTGCCCAGGGAGGTGCATTGTGCTTTGGCGGCTACCAGGGAGGAGAAGCTCCCCTCTGCAGACAAGCTTCCATAAAAGGATTTCCCAGAGACCTCCTCGTAGAACCCTGCAGGTGCAGAGGAGCCCAGCGGGTGGTTATTCCGGGATCAGCCTCACACATGCTCCATTGGGCAGATCCTCCCAGAAGCAAAGCTGCTGTCTGTGCATCCAGGGTGGTAACATGCCCAGCCTCCCAGCCTGTCCGCCCTGCGCTGCCCCTGGACACAAGAGCACTCGTTGCTCTGCACCACATGGAGCAGTGGCAGAACGAACCAGGCACACACAGTGATTGATGGCACTGCAGCCCCAGCAATAAAAACACCCACCCCAGACTGGACATCCAGGCTCCTTTCCAGAAGCCTAGCAGATGGCTCTGCAGATTCTTACCGTTTCTCTGCGGGGTCTGACACACCCAGCGGTGAGGTCTCTGGCATGGCTCCTCCTTCAGGAAGCCAGACGGCAGCAGCAGGACACAGACCATTTCACTAGGAACCTCTGCCGGGAGAATCCAGCTGGAACCAGAGAGTGGTGGAGAAGCATCAGTGAGGAGCAGCATGGTGAGGTGGTGGAGTGCCACATCCCACAGCACGCACTAGAGGGGTCACTTCCAGGGCACGGGGCTCAGATTAGCCACATAAACACCAAATTCACCGGTAAGAAAGACCTGGCACTGCAACTGAGTGGCTCACAAGGGCTTATGGCTAAGAACTTGGAATGGCCTCTAGCCTGACGTGCACCACAGCTGAGCCCTGTGCCAGGCTTCTGGACAAGGAGATGGAAGTTCCCATCCTCCCTTACACTTCTGCAAAGGTTGTGTGCAATGTCCAGCCACTGCATGTGCGTTCCTGAGCTCAGGGACAGCTGGCTTCCCACTGCCAGGGGGGCAAACTGCATGAGGCTCAGGGCTTCTTACCTTTGCAAATCCTTGTTAAAGGAGGTCCCATCGGCCCATTTGTGCAGAGAGCTCCTGCGGGCGCCATGCAAACCAGTCCAGACGCTCCAAGACAACGCCTCTTGCAACCAGCTCTAGGGTGAGCACAAGGCAGCTAGTTGTGTGTTTGACGAAGCACTGGACACCGATGCCAAAGGCTAAAGACATCTCAGCATCTGCTGCCCTAGCACAGTCACCTCCAGCTACAAATGCAATTGCCTGAACACTGACATCCAAGACAGCAGCAAGGGATGAGATGTTAACCCTCTGAGCGCCATGTCTGTGTGTTGGGGAGGGAGGGGCAGAGGAAGGATATGTTTCCTGTGACATCGAGGGGGAACACATCAGATCTATGTCCCAACACACCTGCAGGGCCCTCTGCAGAGAAACTCATGTTATGGAGAAATCCTGACGCAGAGAACTAAGCAGCACCTTATCACACCCTTCAGCCATTGCTCAGCCTCCGGGCAATGATTAGCACTGGAGAGACTCCACGCTATGGAATCTTGGTTTCAAGATTCTTGGTTTCTTCATATGGAGACGGGTGTTCAGGTCTGAACTCTTGGGGAAGCAGAGGAGAAGAGCAATGAGCAGTGGGAAAGTAAAGCCAAAATTCTCATGGCTATCCCACGGGCAAGGCTAATGGCACAGGGAACTAGCAAGCAAGCCCCCCGGAGAGTCCAGAGGGGCCCAGATGTCAGCTAGCCCTGCGACCGTGGCAGTGGGGACGCCCTGTCCCACACGCTGTGACAACGGCTCATGGGCTCAGTGAGGATTTGTCTGCTGCAGTTTGTGGCTATGTTTTAACTCGAGATAACTCAAGATACTCGGCAGTCAGTTAACACACGTGACTGTAAATGCTAATCTGCCTCGACCAGCTAACATGTTTAAATTCCAGCTTGCCTTGTCGGTCCTAGGACTTTCACAGGTGCTAGTTAACATGGGTTAGCGAAGAGGTTAACCCCACAGCCCTGGGTGGTCCCCTGGCACGAGGCAGCCTGATGTTACAGTCGTGTCAGTTTCCTCTAGCCTAGCCAGACCCCAGGGCCCAGTCCCCGCGGGGGCAGAGGGTACTCACCCGATCCTCCGGGCTGCTCAGCGTGAGGAGGCTCCCGTTCTGGAATCTCTGGCAGTACCTCAGGGCCTGACTCCATTCAAGGGCAGCACCTGCTACAACGTGGAGGCATTTATTTTTCCTGGATCTCCAGCCCGGGGCTCGGGGGCAATGCACGTCTGAGGGGAAAGACAAGGCACGTTTACTGAACCACGGCAGGATCACGGCACTCCACCCTCTGGCCAGCGTCCCCACTGCCCAGAGACGAGCTCATCGCTGTGCAGCTCAGCTAAGGCCGTGGTGCCCAAGCCGCTCTCCAAAGGGCCCAGGGTCACCATCAAAGCTCAGGGGCAGCTTCTCTGCCGTGTTCTGCTCCCTTTGCACTGCCCCGGTGGCATAAAAGGGGCAGAAATCCCTGCATAGAAATACACACACCTCTCTCTGCACAGGGTGGCCATGTGCCCCCAAACTGGGACACTTTCCCGAGTGCCCAGCAAGCTGAGCTCCGCAATGCTGGGGGGGCGAGGGGGGGAGAGATCTGCACCACACTCACGGATGTGCCTTATCTGCCTGCCTGGCCGCACGTCTGGGCAGCTCCTCCTGAGTGGCTCCCCAGGCTGGGAACGGGACAGCATGGTGGCTCCAGCAGGGCTCCTGACTGCCCGCCAACACCGTGAGCACCAGACCCGCGTTCTGGATCATGTGCTGCAGGGGGAGCTAATTAAATCGCAGCTGCCAGGCCCCATGGGGCTGGGGGGACCTGCTTGCTCCTTGAGAATGGGGCTGGGGTGAGGGAGCGGCATGTAACCTCCCCTCTAATCCCACACTGGCACTGCCCCTCCCCACTGGCACTGCACAAATGCCCCGTTTTGCCAAAAAGTTGGGATGTCCATGACAGAGTTTTAAAAAGGGACTGTCCTGGCCCCCAGCTCTGCAGCTCTTAACACAGAAGGAGATGAAAGGATTGGGGTCCATTGTGTTCTGGGGTCCCTGGGGAACCATCACCAGCTGAGGGAGGTTAGAGCAGCCCCCAGGCTACCCTAGCCTGCTCCAGGAGCTGGCTGGTCTCACCTCTCCCGGGGGCCGGGGGGGCGGGAGCCATCCGGTTCCAGAGGCTGCCCTAGGCTCAGGCAGAGCCAGTCAAGCCCCTGCCCTGCTCTCCCTGGGGCTCCCACAGCCCAGCAGGGAAGCAGCTGAAGGAGCAGCCAAAGCTCCTCTCCTTCCCCTGCAATGCAGCAGGCAGCCAGTGGAGGAGCTGCTGAGCAGATGCAGCAGGGAAGGGGCAGCAGGTGCCCTGCTGGGAGAGGCGCTGCCCCCACCTCCAGAGAACAGCCGGAGAAAGTCACACCCTCTCCTTCTCAATGGGCTGCGTGCTCCAGGGCACGTCCGCTAATCCCAGCCGAACACAGAGCCTGCGGCGCAGCACCTTCCAGGCCACTGTTCAGAGCCCTGAAGACAGAGCTGGCTCCTGAGCTGTGGGGCAGGGGGTGCCCCATCCAGCCAGGACCCCTCCTGCTTAGCCATATAGGAAGGGCAGGGTGGCAGCCCCCCAGTGGCCTGGCCTTGCTCCCAGCAGGAACATGCAGGGCTCTGGCCGAGTTAGCCACTGCAGATATGGACAGGAACCTCCCGTCCCGCAGTGTGCAGAGGGAAGGCGCGAGGGCTGAGGGGCATTTAGGGAGGGAAACCAGACGTGCGAAGGACACTCTTCATGATCACCTTCATCTAGTGCAAAGCGTAGGGCCTGGGAGGAGCACTTCTGCAGGAAGAGCCCTGGGCTCCTGGGCTTGCGAAAGACGCAGAAGCCGGAGTGCAGATTCTGGAGGCGCTGGTCCGGCAGCAGGCGGAAGGAGCTCCTCCCATCAGAGGAGCAGTCTGACTTGCACCCCAGCGAGACTCCATCCAGCCCCACCTGCGGGGAAGACACGGGATGAGTCACACATGCAGCCACGAGGCTGGGAGAGGGGCTCTCATCAGGGAAGGGAATTCGGTGCAAAGCACAATTCCTAGAGCCCCACCCTCCCCAGCTCCCAGAGTGCCCCTAAGCAGCAGGGTTTGCCTACTGCCCCGGAGGGGGAGAGTGGCCTATCGCACCCCTGCCAGGGATCCCCCTGGCCACCTTACAAGGGTGGGGTCTACACATAACAGGGCTGACGTGCAGCATCCCCTGGCAATGGGACACGTCTAACGCCGACAGGGACTCGTGTAACCGACAGGAGGCGCCATCACTCTGGAGCGGAGACATTACAGGAGAGGGGAGACGACCACAGCTGCCAACTTTCACGCAGTAAATAAGCCCCCTGATTTTCACAATAAGCCCAAAATCAAGCTAATCCCATTTCAAAACAAGGCCAAAACAAGCCAATCCCTAAGAACCCCAACACTCTAGGTGACTAGATCCCCCGGCGTGCAGTCTGGGACTGTGGTGGGCCCGCTGTGCACCCCTGACTCTCTCCCCCCCTTGCCCCTGCTTGCCGGGAGCCAATCAAAAAAAGAAGCAACAAGCAACTCACAAGCCAATTTCTTCATCGGTTTGGCAAGCCTGGAGATGACCTGGCTCTAATGTGAAGTTGGATCAACAGGAGCAGCATGTAAACAGCCACCACACGCCACCCTCCACCCTAATGGGAAGGCAGCCCTGCCACAGCTGAGCAGGCAACACCATCTCCCTGGCCCAGGGAAATCCAGGTCTTTCCCTGAGATTACAGAGAGGGGCTCAGTTACCTTAACCAGGACCAGAACCGAGATCAGCCCTATTCACAGCCTGGTGCTCCACAGAGCCAGCCAGATGACCAGCCTGGGCCTGGAGCTGGTGACCTGGACATGAAGGACTCCATGCAGTGCCGCGGGATGTCAGCTCCATTTACCAGCAGACACGAGGAAGACGCAAGGCTGCGGAGTCGGCCATCCAGCTGCAGTCCCCAGAGGGAGTTCTTGGGGCAGCACTCCGCAGCAGGCTCCACGTAGACCAGGGCACGCTCTGGATCCGAGCACAGGACTGAGGGGTGTCCCACAAGCCAGAGCAACCCGAGCCACACGAAGCCAGCAGCTGGGGGAGCAGAGTAGACTGGGGTGAAGACCTTGTGTGGGGGCAGGAGCAACATACACTCAGTCCAGGACGGAGGTTGGGGGCACATGCATTTGCACGGAGGTTTAGCCAGACCATGCTGCAGAGGAGAGACCCCGAGGGCAATCTAGCCAAAGCAGTGACCTCACTCTGGGGCCATCCCTGGAACGTGCCACTGGGGCGTGGGTGACCTAAGTGGCCTTTTGACTCCCAGTGAGGAAGCAGGTTGCTCTGGGGAGACCTGGGTGGTGCTCTGCCCTCTCTGGGTCTGTCTGCATGGCAATGTTAGCCTAGGCTGCAACCTTCCCCCGTCCACATACAGAAAACCTCTCACCTGAGTGTGGTGGTGCCTTCAGTCAAAACAAGCTGGCCCAGCCGGGGGCAAGGGCTAAAGCCAGGATACCACTTGCATGCAGGCTGGAGCCCACCCACTTTGCAGTGAGGACACAGGCTAAATCACCTGAATGCTGATAGGCCTCCAATGCCTTCCCACAATTCCCCTGTGTGCCCTGAAGAAAAGACGGTTACTCACCGTGGTAACTGTTGTTCTTCGAGATGTGTTGCTCCTATCCATTCTAGTTAGGTGTGCGCGCCGCGCGTGCACGGCTCTCCGGAACATTTTTACCCTAGCAACTCCGGTGGGCCGGCTGGGCGCCCCCTGGAGTGGCGCCGCTATGGCGCCTGTTATATACCCCAGCCGGCCCGTCCGCTCCTCAGTTCCTTCTTGCCGGCTACTCCGACAGTGGGGAAGGAGGGCGGGTCTGGAATGGATAGGAGCAACACATCTCGAAGAACAACAGTTACCACGGTGAGTAACCGTCTTTTCTTCTTCGAGTGATTGCTCCTATGCATTCCAGTTAGGTGATTCCCAAGCCTTACCTAGGCGGTGGGGTCGGAGTGAGACGTGGCAGAGTGTAAGACTGCGGAGCCGAAGGCTGCATCGTCTCTTGATTGCTGCACCAACGCATAATGGGAGGCGAAGGTGTGGACAGAAGACCAGGTGGCCGCTCTGCAAATGTCCTGGATGGGAACATGGGCCAGGAAGGCGGCCGACGAGGCGTGCGCTCTCGTTGAGTGAGCAGTGAGGCGTCATGGTGGCACGCGAGCAAGCTCGTAGCATGTCCGAATACACGCCGTTATCCAGGAGGAAATCCGCTGGGAGGAGACCGGCTCACCCTTCATGCGGTCGGTGACTGCCACAAACAGCTGGGTCGAACGCCGGAAGGGCTTCGTCCGCTCGATGTAAAAGGCAAGGGCCCTGCGGACGTCCAGGGTGTGAAGCTGTTGTTCCCGAGGGGAGGCGTGCGGCTTCGGGAAGAAGACTGGGAGGAAGATCTCCTGGTTGAGGTGGAAGGCCGACACCACCTTAGGGAGGAAGGCCGGATGTGGTCGAAGTTGCACCTTGTCCCCGTGGAAGACGGTGTATGGTGGTCCAACCGTTAGAGCATGGAGCTCAGAGACTCTTCTCGCTGATGTAATTGCGACGAGGAAGGCTGTCTTCCAGGAGAGGTAGAGCAGAGAGCACGTGGCTAGAGGCTCGAAGGGCGGTCCCATAAGCTTGGCCAGAATGAGGTTCAAATCCCAGGTTGGGGCAGGACGCCGCACCGGCGGGTACAAGTGGTCCAGGCCCTTAAGGAAGCGGGAAACCATCGGGTTAGAGAAGATGGACCGACCTCCCATAGATGGACAAAAGGCGGACACTGCTGCCAGGTGTACTCTCAAGGAGGAGACTGCAAGACCTTGCTCCTTAAGGTACCAGAGGTAGTCCAGGATGGTAGGGACCAGGACTACGAATGGATTGAGCCCTCGTTGATCACACCAGAGTGCGAATCGCTTCCATTTCGCAAGGTAAGTGGAGCGAGTGGAAGGCTTTCTGCTCTCTAGCAGGACTTGCTGTACTGCCGCCGAACAGTCCCTCTCTGTGTGGGTCAACCACTCAGGTACCAAGCTGCAAGATGGAGGGACTGCAGGTTCGGATGGCGGAGTCTGCTGAAGTCCTGGGTGATGAGGTCCGGCCATAACGGAAGGGGGATGGGATCCCGAACGGAGAGCTCGAGCAGCAGGGTGTACCAGTGCTGCCTCGGCCAGGCCGGAGCGACGAGTATGTCGCGGGCTCTGTCCCTCCGAAGCTTCAGTAGCACTCGGTGCACTAGCGGGAATGGAGGGAAGGCGTAGAGGAGACGATCCGTCCAGGGGTAAAGGAAGGCGTCCGACAGGGAGCCTGGCGAGCGACCCTGGAATGAGCAAAACAGGTGGCACTTCCTGTTCTCCCTGGAGGCGAATAGATCTATCTGGGGAAACCCCCACCTCCGGAAGATTGTGTGGACGACATCTGGACGGAGGGACCACTCGTGGGAGAGGAACGACCTGCTGAGATGGTCGGCCAGCGTGTTCTGCACTCCGGGAAGAAAGGATGCTTCCAGGTGAATTGAGTGGGTCACGCAGAAGTCCCACAGGAGCATCGCTTCCTTGCAGAGCGGGGAGGAGCGGGCTCCGCCTTGTTTGTTCACATAAAACATCGCTGTGGTGTTGTCCGTGAACACCGCTACGCATTGGCCTCGCAGACGGGTGTGGAAGGCGTGGCACGCCAAGCGAATTGCCCGCAGCTCCCTGACGTTGATGTGGAGGGAGAGCTCCTGGGGCGACCAGAGGCCCTGGGTGTGTAGGTCGCCCAGGTGTGCCCCCCAGCCCAACGCCGAGGCATCTGTCGTTAGAGTCACGGACGGACGAGGAGGGCGGAACGGGACTCCTGCACATACGACCTCTGGGTCCAGCCACCAGCCGAGCGAAGCGAGGGTAGGCTTCGTGACCGTGACTACTTTGTCCATCGAGTCGCGGTGTGGGCGGTACACCGACGCCAGCCAAGATTGAAATGGGCGAAGGTGCAGTCTCGCATAGGCGGTGACGAACGTGCACGACGCCATGTGGCCCAGGAGGCGTAGGCAGGACCGAACCGTTGTAGTGGGAAAAGCGTGCAGGTCTCGGATGATGGAGACCATCGTCTGGTGCCGGGCGCGAGGGAGACAGGCCCTGGCCACCGTGGAGTCGAGGACCGCTCCAATAAACTCCACCCTCTGAGATGGAGTCAGTGAGGACTTCTCCACATTGACGAGAAGGCCCAGTGCCCGAAATAGGGAGAGTATCTCGGCAACTTGGTCTGTTACCAATTGGCGGGATGGCCCGCGAACCAGCCAGTCGTCGAGATAAGGGTAGACATGAACTCGACGACGGCGGAGGTCTGCAGCAACCACCGCCATGCATTTGGTGAAGACCCTCGGAGCGGTGGATAGGCCGAAGGGTAGCACCGCAAACTGGTAGTGCGCACCGTTGACCACAAAACGCAGGTAGCGTTGATGGGGAGGGTAAATAGCAATATGGAAGTATGCGTCCTTCATGTCGAGGGCGGCAAACCAGTCTCCCGGATCCAAGGAGGGAGTGATGGTCCCCAAGGTCACCATGCGAAATTTGAGCTTGATCATGTATTTGTTGAGCTCCCGGAGGTCCAGAATGGGTCTGAGGCCTCCTTTCGCCTTGGGGATGAGAAAATAACGGGAATAGAATCCCCTGCCCCGCCTGTCTTGCGGCACCTCCTCTATGGCACCCAACCTCAACAGAGTCTCGACCTCTTGCAAGAGGCATTGCTCGTGAGAGGGGTCCCTGAAGAGGGACGGGGAAGGTGGGTGGGAAGGAGGGGGCGAAATAAACTGAAGGTGGTAACCATACTGGATAGTACGGAGTACCCAGCTGTCCGACGTGATTTGGGACCACGCCGGGAGGAAGTGGGAAAGGCGGTTGCAAAATAAAGGGGTTGGATCCTGGGAATAGACTGATGAGCCGTCCTCGGGCGTCCCATCAAAATTGCTGTTTGGGCCCTTGCGGGGCCTTGGACGACGCCTGGGCCTGGGTGCGCCTGCTGCCTGAAGGTCTACGGCGGTTGAGGCCGTTGCGCCGACTATTATAAGGCCTTGACCTGGCCTGGGTAAAAGGCCGGAAGGGCTGCTGTTGGCGGAAGGAGCGCCTCTGGGTAGCTGGTGTGTACATACCCAGAGTGCGGATAGCTACATGACCGTCCTTCAGGGTCTGTATCCTCGAGTCTGTTTTCTCTGAGAACAGGCCGTGAGTCTCAAAGGGCAGGTCCTGGAGGGTATACTGCACCTCCGGCGGCAAGGTGGAGGACTGCAGCCAGGAGATGCGCCGCATAGTTACTCCAGAGGCCAAGGTTCTGGCCCCTGAGTCCGCCGAATCCAGAGCAGCCTGGATGGAAGAGCGGGAGGCTGTCCTGCCCTCTTCGACCAGAGCCAAAAATTCTCGTTGGGAATCCGTCGGGAGCAGTTCCGTGTATTTCGTGAGGGACACGAAAATGTCGAAGGCGTACCGGGCTAAGAGGGCCAGCTGGTTTGCAATGCGCAGCTGGAGACCCCCCGCCGAATACACCTTGCGGCCCAACAAGTCCATGCGCCTGGCGTCCTTCGACTTCGGCGCTGGGGCTGGCTGTCCATGCCGCTCACGGTCATTAACGGACTGGACGACCAGTGAGTCCGGAGTGGGGTGAGTGTAGAGATACTCGTATCCCGTGGGGGGGACCGAGTATTTACGTTCCACGCCCCTTGCCGTAGGGGGGACGGACGCCGGCGACTGCCAGATGGTCGTGGCATTTTTCTGGATTGTTTTAATAAAAGGCAGGGCCACCCGCGTCGGGGCCTCCGCGCCGATGACGTTGGTCACCGGGTCTTCATCTTCTGGGACCTCCGCCACCGGAAGGTCAATGGCTTTTGCCACCCTGCGGAGAAGGTCCTGGTGGGCTCGCAGGTCGATCGGGGGAGGGTCTACCGTAGCGGCGCCCGCCACTGCCTCATCCGGAGAGGAGGATGAAGACAGAGTCTGTACCACTACCTCTGCCGGAGGCTGCTCAGGGGCTTGTGAGGTTGAGGGAAGCCCTGCGGGGTCCGACGACGGTATGGTCTCCCCCAGTGGTGTTGGGGGAGGGCGGCTCACCGTGGCTTCCGGTATCCTGCGTTCAGCACCCACTGGGCACTGGGACAAGGGGAGCCCTTGGGACTCATAGCCGGCCCAGGGGACCCAAAAACCCCACTGCTGGTGTCCAAGATGTTGGCTCTGGGTGGGAGCCCGGGGATCTGTCTCGCTGTCCGCCTGGGAGACGACCGATGGCTGACGCGAAGGCCACGGGGGTGCAGAGGCGCTGATGGAGTGCGCCGCTGAATGAGTCAGCTTATCCCCGGACGGTGCCGAGGAGCGGTGCCGGGCGTCATGGTGCCAGGACGGTGATCTGGACCGTCGGTCACTTCGGTACCGGGAGGCAGAGCGTGACCTTGATCGCCGGTGGAGAGAGCGGCTGCGGGAGTCGCGACGTCGAGATCGGTACCGGGAACTGGATCTCCGACAGTACCGTCGGTCCGGTGACCGGGACCGTGAGCGGTGCCGGGAGTGCGACCGGTACCGCGAGACTGAGCGGTACCGGGACTGCGACCGGTGCCAGGACGGGGTGCGGTACCGAGACTGGGATCAGTGCTGGGATCGGGACCGGCGTGACGGCGACCGTTGCCTGGACCGGGACCGGGTCCGAGGCTTGGAGTGTCGCCCCTCTCTTCCGTCAGGGGTCTGGGGCCGCATCATAGGAGGCTTGCCCAACGATTGAACAGCCCACACCGGCGGTGCCGGGGGCCGGAGGCTCGGTGCCTCTACGAGCTGAATAAGCTCTCTCGCCGTCACAAACGTTTCAGGGGTGGACGGGAGATGCAGCTCTACCGCGGCCGGCGCCGGGGAGCAGGGAGGTACCGGACTCGACGGCTCTTCCGGTGCCGGAGTCGGCGGAACCGTGCACGGCTTGTGCACTACCACAGCCGGTGCCGGAGGTGCCGGAGGTGGCTGGGTAAACTGTCCCGAAGCTGCAGGTTTTGGAGCCGGGTGCGCCGTCTTCCGCTTCCTCTGGGGGGAGAGGGAACGGTGCCGGGACTTCGGTGCCGTCTGCGCGCCCTTAGGAGCCTCGGTACCGGGACGGCTCGGTGCCGCTGGTGCGCTGCGCGCCGAGGATGGTTTCAGCAGTGCCGGGGACGGAGCAGGGGGCTGAAGTGCCGCCTCCGTAAGGAGCTGTTTAAGTCGCGAATCTCGCTCCTTTCTTGTGCGCGGCTTGAATGCCGTGCAAATCGGGCACTTATCAGTCCTGTGCGATTCCCCGAGGCAGCGTAGACAGGAATCGTGCGGGTCGCCGATGGGCATAGGCCGCTGACAAGCCGCACAGGGCTTAAAGCCCGGTGCCTTGGGCATGAGCCCGCACCGGTTGTGGAAGAAGAGGGGCTAACCCCTCTAATTCCCTACTATCACAACTATAACAACTATACAACTAACTTATTCAACTAATCTTAACTAATACACTAAGTGAAACAACTATATACACTAAAGATACGGAGAAACGCTAGGGCTGTGGAGGTGAGATAGCACTCCACTGTTCCAACTGGCCGTCACGGGCGGTAAGAAGGAACTGAGGAGCGGACGGGCCGGCTGGGGTATATAACAGGCGCCATAGTGGCGCCACTCCAGGGGGCGCCCAGCCGGCCCGCTGGAGTTGCTAGGGTAAAAATGTTCCGGAGAGCCGTGCTCGCGCGGCGCGCACACCTAACTGGAATGCATAGGAGCAATCACTCGAAGAAGAACAGACAAGTTTTCCCACAACTCACTGGGAAAGGATCATGGAGGCGCTCAGCACACTGAAGCACCCAGCACCATGGGATATGTCCCCAGACGTCCCTGCAACCCATCTCGGGGGGGGGGGGGCACCAGGGAGGACACACTGACTTGGGTGAGGCCGCTCCATCTGGGCTAAGCTAACGCAGGTGCCCGGGCCTGGCAGCCAATCACCTGGGCTAACTCTGCAGTGAAGACATCTGTGCTCTAGCATCCCCTCGCACCTGCAGCAAGTTAGCCCTGCTCTGGGATAAGATTATACCCTGGCATGGCCCCTCCCCGTCACAGGGGTGTGCTGGCTCTCCAGGCAGGGCGCCATGGCTCACTGGGCTGGCCTTTCAGCTGGGAGGGCATGATGGGTTCTCACGGAAGATCAGCACAGAACAGGAACTCAGGAGACGTGGACATGACTCCTGGCTCCAGCCAGGCCCCCGGAATGTCCTGGGCAAGTCGCTGCATCTCTCTGTGACTCAGTGCCCCTCTGTAACAAGTCACCTTTCCTCTCTCCTGGCCTGTCTGTTACATCGTGAGCTCATTGGGGCAGGCTCTCTCCCCACGGTCTGGGCAGCCCCTGGCCTGGCTCTCCATTGGAGCCGTTTGGTGTTAGCATCCTACAAGTAATAACAATTCCCGTGGGGTAACTTGGTGTTCCTGGAACCCAGAGCTGGACAAGCACCTGCAGTCCCATACCCAGGGACCATCTCTGCTAACAACTCCTAGCAATGCACTGACCCCACCAACCTCCTGGGACTGAGTGAACGGGGACAGTCCCCCTGGATTGCCCCAGACTTGCAGTGCCACCCCCAGGGTCCCAAACAGCGACTTTCACAGCTAAGCAGGCGACAGAGGCGCAGTGCCCCTGGGACCATGCTGCCAGACAGCACAGCCAGAATAACCAGGGGTCACCCCAGCACCTGCCATGCAGCCCGATGCCACAGGGCCAGGGCCACGTACACCTTCTGCCAAGGGCAGTCTGCTCCCCACCTCTGGGCTACAACTGGAAGAAGCTGGAGGCAGATAAGGGGAGGCTGTGCCTTGCCCTGAGACGTTCGCCGTGCCCCTCCTCACCTGCACTGTGGCTCGCTGTGGGGATCTCCACGGCTCCAGACCTTCCATCAGCCAACTGGCTCCAGCTCACCACGTTCCCAGGAAACTTCCATTTGTCCCTGGAGGCTGCCAGCTGCTTCACAGAGAGCCTGGGGAGGGCTCTGTCCCACAGGTTCACCTCACTCAGCTCCCCCACGTATGGGCTGCCCACAGTAAGGCCCCCTGCAAAGCCAAACCCACAGAACAAGCTCAGGCACACGAAGGCTCAGCCGCGGGCATGGGGCTGGCTTGGGAAGGGGAGAGGGCTCATTGACACCTCAATACACCCAGGGGACAACAGGCACCTGGGCAGCTCTGGGGCACTGTGCCCAGCTCCTGGGAAGTGGGTGCTGACTGATTCTTGGAGCGACACCGATGAGCCCACAACAGACACATCGGCCTCCCCAGGCTGGAGGGCAGGTCACACTCACCCTGCTGCGGGCAGAGGAAGTAAAGAGGAGAATAGAGGGTCCCAAGCACTGCTCCCAAACTGAGCTTTGCAGCTCCCACACTCAGGCTGTGCTGCTTTGGGGACATTTCCCACCATCCCTACCACCGGTGGAGCCCCTCAGGCGTGTGGGGGGCACTAGCATAGACCGGCCACCGGGGGAGCTCCACCCAGGGGCTGTAGTATGAACCGGTTGCAACGGTTTTATCTCCCATGTTTTCTATCCCTCCTGAGGGCAGGTTTAGACAACACGCAGACTAAATGGCTGGTGGCATCCCTGCCTCCTCTAGTGTCAGCCTGAGTGCAGCTGGTTCGGGATTAGACACAAAGCCTGACGGGGCAGACAGGGCCTGCGAGAGGGGTGAAAGGAATTAACAAGAACGGTGTCTGTCATAGACACAGGGGCTATATCCCTGCAACACACAAACACACCACTATGGCACACACAGGGGTTATATCCCCATACATATACTGACCCTGCAACACAATCACACCATCACATACATGCAGGCTCTGTTGCCCCCTAACCCCCCCCCCCCGCCCCCCCCACACACACAAACCAGCAGTCTCATATGTACACACACCAGCACAAAACTCAACACACCGCATACACCAACACACCTAACTAAACATACACAGGCTTTATCACACACACCCCGTCACAAAGATAAGCTGTATCAGATACACAAAACACACAACAAACTTACACCGCAGCACATCACACACAAAACCACCAACAGAGGCTCTATCACATGCATGATCACAAAGAACACACCCACAAACACGCACACACCACCATATCATAGAGCCACACACACACACACACACTTGCACTTATAGAGCCACATTTTCAAAAGCATCCATTAAATCGGTGCTTGTAAATTTGCACACAGCCCTCTTGTGGGCAGGTGGCCTGGTGTACTTGTGCCAGCTGATGCCAGAGCTCCGCGTGCTCATGTGTGCAGGCAGCATGCGAGTGCTCATCTCAGGTTGGCAGATCACAGGCAAACAACTCCCTGCCCCAAAACTGTATGTGCAAAACCGCAGGTGCAAATTGAGAAGCTGGGCTGGAAATGAGGCTCCAAGCTCCACTGCCGCTAGTAACTCCAATAGCTGCTCAGCGGGCCCTGAGCCACAGTCACGTCACGGTGCCTGTGTTACCAGCAGTGACTGTTTCCAAAAGGCCGATACAGAGTCTAACACGCTCCTGTTTCTCTCTTAGCACTCGGCTGCTTTTGTGCAGGCAGAGAAGAGGTGTTGCTGTGGCTGAGGTGTGCTCAGTCACCCCCAACTCAGTGCAGGGAGTTGTGGGTGCCAGTCACTCCCCAGGCATGGTAGCCAGAGTGCTGCCGCAGGGCCCCTGGATGGAGGCTCACACCCAGTCTCCAATTTCCTTTCAGGACCCAAGAGATATTTGGCAGAATCCAGGCCAAGGCCAAGGAGCTCACCTTTCTCCACGATCGCCGGCTGTCCAACGTTCCACACCCCTCCCACCGCCAGGCCCTTCCGCAGAAACCCAGCACTGTCTGCAAAGTCAGGCTCCCAGGGCTCTCCGTCAATGAAGACCATGTAGGGGCTGGCGGACAGGTCACTGGAGATAGAAATGGCAAGATGGTGCCAGGACCCATCCAGGAGAAGGCCAGCGGTGCCCCTGAGCATCACAGCCCTGCAAGGGAGGGCAATGGGGTGAATGAAGGCTGAGCAGATTCCCAAATGAGGCATGTCCCTGACCCACAGCTTCCCCTGTCCTCTTCCAAGCTGCCCTGCAGGCTTGGTTCCCACGCATGGCAGCATCTGTTAACTCTTTCACTGCTGGGCCTTGGCCACACTTGCAGAAGGAAGAAATGTACGTGGAAAGTTCAGCAGTGAATCTATGGCCAACACAGTCAAGGACAAGGAGAACGAATTTTTAAATCTATCAGGAGCAACAGGGAACCTACCAATGGCACAGGTCTGTTAGGACATGGATATGGCAACATTGTCAATAGTGCTGCAGAAAGGCAAAAGCGTTCAATCAGCACTTCTCTGGATGATGTATTGATATCATATAATGATGGTGAAATAGTTTCTTTTCCAATGGCAGTTAAGGATGACATTGAGCAGTTTCAATTAAAACCTTTAAAATCAGCAAGCTCAGGTAATTTGTACCCAAGAGTTTTAAAAGAGTTGGCTTAGGCGCTCTCTGGGGCTTTGATGTTAATGTTTAATGAGTCTTGGAAAAACGTGGAATGTCCAGAAGATGAAGAGAGCTAGTGTTGTGCCTATATTTTACAAGGGTAAACAGGCTGAGCTGGGTAGTTACAGGCCACTCAGCCTGACACTGATCCCACACAGGGTCATGGAATGGCTGAGAGAGGGGAGAGGCCGTCACCCTGGCAAACCCTGAGCAGCCCTGCACACCCCATCGTGCAGAGGGCAGCAGGCATGCACACACTCTTCCTAGCCCCGGCCAAGCCGTGCCGAGGGACCTCACTCACCCTTTGAGCCAAAGCTCCAGGCCTGCTGGAGCCAAGAGGAAGAGTGCGAGCTCGGCCGGCCTCGATCTCACCCAGTAGCTGAGGAGTCCCATCTTGTTGGAGGAGGCAAAGGTGCTTCGGACCCACAGGCCCAGGGTGAAGCCGCTCAGGTAGCGGGTGACTGCGTTCTCCAGCCGCAGGGCGCTCCTCAGAGCAGGCTTGCCGCTGGGGAGACGCATGGCAGATGAAGCCCGATACTCTAGTGAGGATGCAAAGAGAGCAGCCATTAAACCAGTACTGACCCGTCACCCAGCACAAGGCCAATGGTGCCCCCAGGGAGCCCAGCGCCAGGTGCAGCCTGCGGCCCTGCTGCCTGGACTCGCACAGACCGAAATGCTTTGCTGCTCTAAGGATTCTCTCCTCTCCCCCGGGAATAGTCAGAGATGGGCCTGAGCCCCAAACCTGCCCTATGCCTGGGGGATGAGGATCTGGGGTTTGAATCTGGATGAACCAGGGCCCTGCTCCCTCTTTGGGACCACCCTGCTCCTTCCCAGAAGGCTGTGATGTGCCCTCCACGTGGCCAGGGCTGGATTAGCAGCCCACTCCAACACCAGTGGGCAGTAGGTGTCCTGCAGCCACCGGCTGTCACTCTCCAAGCACACCACATCCAAGGCCTGAGCGTCACCCTGCTGCCACCCCGACCACCCACACTGCACCACTGCTGGGCACAGGCGAGAGGCCCATTTTGCTCGGTGTGCTCTACTCATCAATGGTACCCTCAGGAGGACACTGGCTAGGGCAGATGGCAGAGGCTTCCCTTGTTTATTGTCGCTGGCTCCAGACTACATGGGCTCTGCCTACGTACAGCCAGAGTCACAGGCTTTAAAGGTCATAAGGGATCACTAGATCTCCTGTGTATGACAGGCCACCAACGCCACCCAGCACCCACACACTGCACCCACAACCGAACTGAGACCAAAGGATTACAGCCCCGAGGAGACTACACAGGCAGAGAACAGGAGGAACTGAGGTGCACGAGGTCCCTGCAATGGCAGGGAAATAGTTCCCCTTTCACTAGCAGTAAGGGAGCAGCAGGCCAAACGGGTGTCATCAGTTATCATGGCACAAGCCCAGTGAGGCTGCATGGCTCCAGTGGAGGGCAGGACCTGGCTCCTCAGCTCGGACTCGGACTCGCTTCACCATTCCATGCGTGCCAGGAGCCAGGACAAAAGCTAAAACCTCATCTCCCTCTCTAGTGAGCAGCTCATGTGTGCAGGGTGATGCCCAGGTGTGTGCTCGGAGAGCGACGGCCAGCGGCCGCAGAACAGCTATTGCCGCGGGAGCGAGCTGCTAGCCACCCTCACCAGACAGAGCGCCTGCTCACCCAGCTGCCCCTGGGGTGGGGGAGTTCGGACCCGGAGACACCGGGGCTGTGGAAACTGGGGCCCTGAGACCCACAAGTGGGGACAGTTCTGCCCCTTGACGCTCCTGGGGATCTGCTGACTAAGAAGGGTCTGTTTCTACCACCCCTGTTCCGAGGAGACGTGCCGCAGAAGCCAGCCTCCCACACCTCAGGCAGAATGAATGCAGCTCCGCTGCCCTAGTGTATCAGCTGGCTCCTCAGCATCGAGCCTTTGCTGACTGCAGGGTAAAACCACACCAGGCAGCGGCCTTGGAACTATCCCTGGGGCAGTGGGCAGGCCTGGCAGCCATCCGCCAGGGGTCAGTAGGACTCTCCCAGGCCGGTGTCCCGGCACGCTGCACACACATGCATCTTGATGCTAATGAAAACGTCAGATTAAAGGCCTAGGGACCAAGGGGGAAGAAGCACAGCATAGGCAATGGCAGACCAAGCTTCTCCTCACTAACACCTCCCCTGCAATGAGCCTCCAACCTGCCCTGGAGGGGAGAGAGGGGCAGTTCGTCTCTGTGGCCCTGCCTGCTCTCTGGACTACCCAACAGAGGAGAATTGCATTACACCACTGACCTGGCCAGGCTGGCACCCATGGCCCGGAGGTGAAGGTCTCTGTACCCCACCCACTGCCATGGGTCAGCCAGTCCCCACCAAACAAATCAGTGGCCGCGAGGAAATGGACTGAGACCACCAATTCACTTCACACAGCCCCCACGATCACTGCTGGCCTGGCTCGGATTGGAACCAATGAGCTCGGCTTTCTCTTTCTAACGCAGCTCCCAGCGTGTGTTTACCTAGAGATGCATTAGCCACCGTCACTCCAGAGATCAGCAAGGAGCCAAGGTTGGCAAAGGAGATGGCCCGGTCACTGAACACTCGGAAATGCTCCTGGTGGTTGAAGAAGCCAATCATGCCAGTCGGGAAAGTGATGAAGCCCCATGTACTGAGCCCAGTGGCAAAGGGCACTGGAACTAACTCCTTCTGCACCGAAGCCCCGGTGAATTCAGCAGCCAGGCTGCCATACACATGTGTGGCATTGGACTCTAGGCGCAGCTGGAAGAGCGCTGCCCTGGTGTAGGCCTTGGTCAGCATCACAGTGCACACAGAATAGCGGGGCAAGGAGAAAACGACATCAGCCGTGGCATACGGGCCCATCCCGCCGGGGAGGGGGAACTCCACGGGAGCAGGGAGCCCGCAGGAACCTGGCAATGAAGCACACACTGGGTTAGCTGCAGGCTGCATTCTGAGGCTCTCACCCCATGCAGCATCCTTTCCAGAGAGCTAAGCGGAGCTTGGGCTCTGGGTGGGGCTAACAGCAATGTTCCCGTCAGCAGCCAGTGCCAGGGTGGGAACAGCACAGGGTCTGGACCATGAGTCTTTCTGCACCTTGTCCAGGTGCTGCCAGCCTGGAGACTGAGACCAAAGCACAGCAAGTTTTCCACTGCCCATGGGCCTTCCCGGAGCCCCCTTGCACGGGTGAAAGGGGAGCTCAAGGACTGGCCTGTCTGCAGAGGCTGCTAACAAGGGGGCTGAATGGTGCTTCTGAGTGGGGGCAGGGGACCTCTGCCCTTGGCCTCGGACTGGCACCAGCATCTTATTGTACCAAGTCCCCCTCCCACCCAGCAGACGAGACCTGCACTTCCCTGCACCGCTGACCTGGCCAGGCTGGCCCATGGCCCGGAGGTGAAAGTCTCTGTACCCCATTGTCAGGGCCAGGGGCCAGCCAGTCCTCACCAAACAAACCCACCAATATTCGTGTCCTCATAGGGCAAACATTCCCATCCCCTCCCATTTTGCCAGGAGGCTGGGGAAACCTGATAGGGTTGCCTACGACTGCAGTGACTGGACCCGATGGTCCAGGCAGGAGATCCCGTCCAGTCCTACGTTCCTATAAATTTCCCAGTAAAAAGACCAAGCTCAGTGGCAAACAGCATGACACGTATTCTATTCCAGCTGTGCCCTGAACCTGCCGGCCCCCTGGCACATGAACATGCTGCATGCAGCGCTCCAGTTCTCAGCACCACAGAGTTCCTACAGCCTCGCATCCTTTCACTGGTGTAGGGAAAAAAATCCATCCTCTTGGGACAGGAATTCCTGTTTGCTCTGCACAGCCCAGACATGTTGCCCCAACAGGCTAGCGCTTACTGGAAACCTGACCACAGGCCCAAGTGTGTCCTGGGGTGCAAGAGACATAGCTGGGGGGCTCTGGGCAACCCTGACCCTAGGGTAATAGCCACATTCCACGAGACAGGCCCCTTGTGTGCTCAGGTCACCTGGCTGGGCGAGCCTGCATCCCACTCACCAGGGCTGTCTTTGCAGAAGAAGCCAGTGGCTTTGGTAGGGGGTTCGGTGTCGCACCCTCTGGTCTCCCATGTTCCGTGTCGAGAAAGGTCAGATGGGCGGAGAGCCATCACTGCACACTGGCCAGACAGATTAGCCACGGCTGCTTCAAGAGAAGAGAGGAAACTATATTTGCTATGGACTGTGGAATCTCTTCTCCTGCCTGGCAACTTCAGTCGAGACTCCAGGGCACCTAAGCAATAGCAGGAGCTGTGGGATGGAGGGCACTGGGGGGTGAACTCACACAGCTCCTGTCTCTGGGCCCTGGCGAAGGGGAGTTTGGGGAGCCTGTCGTAGCCTCTCATGGAGGGGTGTTCATATCCCAGACCGGTCACTGAGCTCGGGGAGAGGGGTGTGTCCTGACTTGGAGCAGCAAGGGGGGCTGCAGGTCCTTGCTGAGGGGCATCTCCGGAGCTTTGGGAGCAGGGCAGGAGTGGAAGAGCATCTCAGCACTGGGGTCCATTGGCAGAGGAGGGCCAGCATGGCTGACGGACATTGTCTGCTTTGCTAAGAAGAGAGCCCCAGGAGAGCCAGTGGGGTATTGGCAGAGGAGGGCCAGCATGGCTGACGGACATTGTCTGCTTTGCTAAGAGGAGAGCCCCGGGAGAGCCAGTGGGGTAACACCTACGATGATGCCACTTGTAGTAGACAGGGACGGTGGTGTCGCTCCACCGCCACGCCGTGCTGAACTGCAGCCCAATCCACATATGCCAGCCATCTGCAGGAAAGGCATCTAGAATACACACGCAATGCACACAGCCATCACTGAATGCCAGGACAGAGCCTGTTCCCGACCACCTCAGCTGAACACTGTGCTTCAGCAAAGGGGCCTTTTCTCACTGAGCCCCTTAAAAACTTCAGAGAAAAGCAAAAGCAAATCAGGCTGGAAAATGCAGTTGTACTAAAATAACCCTCCCTATCCCTAGGGTGCTACATGGCCCCCATCCCAGCAGTGTCTGAGGCCCTCCTCACACCCCTGGGGCGGTGCTGCTATCCCCGTGAGATAGATGGGGAACGGAGGTCCAGATTTCCCAAGGTATTTAGGCACCTAAAGATGCAGCTAGGATGGGGGTTAGGCACCGCTCTGCACCTTTAGGTGCCTGAATCCCTTTGTCAATCTGGCTCTGTAGCTGTTCTGGCTCGAGCTGGGGCTGATGCTCTAGGACCTGTGAGGTGGAGGGGACCCAGAGCTCAGACTGCAGCCTGAGCTGGAACATCCATGCTGCAATTAAACAGCCCTGCAGCCCGAGCCAGCTGACATGGGCCAGCCACTGGTGTCTAATCGCAGTGTAGACAGACCCTACCAGGCCTTGGCTGAAATGCCTCCCCTGCTCTCCGCAGACCTGGCAATCTGTTGGCTCAGCTGCTGTCTCCCACTCTCCCCAGGGTCTAAGGTCTGGGGCTAGATGGGGAGCTGGGGACCCTGTATTCTCAAGGCCTGTAACCTGAAGGTGCCCATGAATGTGCAAAATGTGAATAGAGCAGAGCCCAGCAGAGTGAGGCTGGTGGCAGAAGTCAGGGGTCAGAGCACGGTGGGTCTGGGGGCAAGGAGGGCAATAGATGAGACTCTAAGATAGAGGGAAGGGAAGGAGACGGAATCCTAAATGACTCTGAGACTTTTCAAAGAATCACTCAAACTGTTCAGGTGTTTGAACTTCCAGGCGTTTGAGGGTTTGCCCATCACATGATGGATGCTTGGCCTCCCTGCCTCAGGACAGCAGTGCAGCAATTACGGAGAGTCAGGGAAAGGAGCAGAGAGTCAGTCAGCAGAACTGCCTCTGCAGTGACTTGAGTTAGAATGAAATGGCAAAAGCTCCTGACCCTCATGGTACAGGGAGAAACTGAGAAATCCCAGCCCAGCCCCACAGTCGGCGCTCATGGGGAACTGCTTTGCTTTTAAGCATCAGGAATCAGCCCCTGCTGGAGTCACGATACTGTCCTGTCCCAGCCATTGGTTCTTCCAATCTGAGTAGCCCCTTATATGTTATCTCTCTGTCCAGGGCCTCTCTGCTTCCCTGGCAGTATCTGTATGTGCCGGCCGGGAAACAGCCTGGAAAAGCTATTGTGCAATAGCCCCCAGGTGGGCAGTGTTATTCTGCAGGAAGGATACGTCTACATCGCAGCTGGAGGGGTGATGGATACCCCGGCTAGTGTTACTCTAACTAGTGCTGCTAAACATACAGCCACAGCAGCACAGGCTGGTCAAGCCCGCCTGGAACCCTGGGCCTGTATTCATGTTGCTAGCCCAGTTGGGGTCTCTGCCACCCCATAATCACTGCTATTTTTAACTATGCTAGCCCTGGTCTGTCTACGTGAGCTGCAATCACACCCCTGACTGCAGTGCAGATGTGCCCTACGGGTGCAGTTTAGCTAACGTCCCTTTGGAAGCGTATCCACCCGGGGAGCTGGCATGGACTAGCTGCTCTGCTTTACATTGAACCCCCAAGTGATTTTACAATAGCGTCGCCATCCAGACAAACCCTGAGACTTCAGGGCTCCCTCCTCCCTCTGCTTATTGCCCACTGGATCCCTTCATTCACTTTGGTCTCAGTGAAATGGGGTCCCCCGCACAGGCTCCCTACCAGACAGGAAGACGTTCTCATCTTCACCTTGGACACTTGCTAGGCTCCCCCCAGACTGCTTGCAAAAAGCCAACGCTTGCGGCCAAGTCCTCATTTCCCAGAGCGCAGGGAAGTGGAATGTGTAGCAGTGGGCGCGGAAACGCACAGCCCTCATGGAGCTGGGGAAGGCATCTAGGAGAGAAAGAGATCAGACACTAACCAGGGACAGCAGGAGATCCTGTCCCACTGGGCCAGACAGTGCCTTCCCCAGCCCAGCCTGGCCCTGCTCCCCCTGCAGCTCCATGGGCGGCACTTAAACGCCCCCACCTGGGGAGGCTAGTTCCCACCCCTTCCACCTGAGGCCCTACCCCACCCCATCCCATCCCAACCCATCCACCCTCCTCCCTGACTGAAGCCCTGAGCCCCCCACCATGGCCAGAGGAGCCCCCCCAGACGCCCTGAGTCCTGGCCCACCGGCCAGCCCGAATCCTGGCTCACTGGCCAGCCCCAGCCCTGGAGAGCTGGTGGCAGAGGCGGCTTTAAGCCGATTCACCCGATTCCCCGGAATCGGGCCCCGCGCCTAAGAGGGCCCTGTGCCTAAGAGGGCCCCACTCCGGGGGTCTTAGGCAGCATTTCGGTGGCGGGAGTTTCACTCTGGAAGTCTTCGGCGGCATTTCGGTGGCGGGAGTTTCGCTCCGGGGGTCTTTGGCGGTATTTCGGCGGTGGGGGGGTCCTTTGGTGCCGCAGAAGACCCAGAGCGGGCTCCCCGCCGCGAAGTGTCGCTGAAGCCCCAAACTGCCGCCGGGTATTGGAATCGGGCCCCATGGGTCATAAAGCCGGCCCTGTCGGGGGGCCCCAGTGCCAGCGGGCCAGCCCGAGCACTGGCCCCACCTGCCCCAAGTCCCAGGCCGCTGGCCAGCCCGCCCTAGCCCCCTCCCGCTTCGGGGGAGAGGCTGAGCAAGGGCAGAAAGAGGAGCAGCCTCAGCTGGGGCCACAGGGGAAAAGCGGGACAAAGGAGGGGACTTCGGGGCAGAACATGGGCGTGGCCATGCCTGGCTGTTTGGGGAGGCTTAGCCTCCCCGGCCTATGATACCCACCTCCCATGAGCTCCAGAGAAAGGTCACCAAAGCTCTTTGTCCATCTGTCTGTATCTGTGGCAGGGACCCCATGGCGGGGGAATAGCTCAGTGGTTTGAGCATTGGCCTGCTAAACCCAGCGTTGTCAGTTCAATTCTTGAGGGGGCCACTTAGGGAACTGGGGTAAAAATCTGTCTGGGGATTGGTCCTGCTTTGAGCAGGGGATTGGACTAGATGACCTCCTGAGGTCCCTTCCAACCCTGATACTCTATGATCTGTCCATCTGCCTGTGCTGGAAAGATTTCCCTGAAGCTGCCTGTTTGTCCATCCAGCCATTCCTCAGCTGTTCCCCCTACCCGTAGCTGGCATCTCACAGATGAAGGAGCTGGTGCTGTTGCAGTCCCAGTCTCTCCACTGGTTGAGGTAGAAGCCCACAAGCTGCACACAGTGCTCCCCCTTGGGGTGGCTCCACAACCAATTCCTGGGAGACAAAAGGCACAGAAACCCCAGGAGGATGGGGGGATTAGTCAGAACTAGAGGCCAGGACTGTCGCTCAGAACAGCCACAAGAGAAAACAGAACAGACAGCCATGTACTCCCTGCCAGGCAGAGAACATGCACAAATCAGAATCAAATATGCTTCCCCCAAGCCCCCATGTTTTCAATGACCCTGTGAAAGCTAGGGGCACCTGGAGCTGCTCACAGAGAGCAGAGCTGAGTGACTGCCCCGAATGGAGACACAGGGCCAAAGCTCCCAACTCCATCCCACTCACGCAACCCTCGGACCTTCCCTCTGGACATTACCCACAGGCCCTGCTGCTAGGAACTGTAGGCCTGGTGCTTCAGGAGCCTCACAATCCACAGAGACAAAGTGGGCTCTGGCTGAACTAATGGGGATGTGACAAACAAGCCAGCCAGCCCCGTCAGTCACATCATGTCCCTCTCAGGGACACCATGATTCACTCCATCTGCTACACAAGGAAAGGAGCTGCAGGAGCCCCCAGGAACAGGGCTCTGCAAGGCTCCAATCCCAGGCCTGATCAGTGGGTTAAGGGTGCTCTGGAACCCCAAGTGCGGCTCCTTCTCCTACCTGTACCAGCTCTTTGAAATTGGGGTGCCATCCACCCAGGTGAGCTCAGCCTCTCCTGCGAGCCGGGCCAGCCCCATCCAGTACTGAGATCCAGGCCCCCCTCCACGGTCCGTGAGCTCCGTCAGGAAAATCTGCACCAACAGAGGCAAAGGGAAACAAAGCCAGAGTCAGGGGATGCAGACAGGTGCTGCGTATCAGCCTCACGCACTAGTGTGGGGCATGGGGAGGGGTAGGAAATAGGGAGGGTAGGAGAAGGGGTGGCACAACAATGCAGGCCCTGGTATTTGGGCTGGGCAGCTTGGGTCGCTATGCGGCTGCCTCATGGCTAATATAGGCCCTGTCCCCAACATGAACAATGAATCTGAACCCTGAGCTGCACCCTGCCGTGGCTCTGAGGGGGGGTCTCGGAGATTGTAACGTGGCCGTAACATCTGTGCCTCTGTGAACTGAGCCTGACTGCCGTGCGCATTAACCCAGTCCCTCACTGACATGAACTATCCCTGCAAGTGACCCGCAGATTAACCCCAGTCCCTCCTCTGTACTGGACTGCGCTCTGGAACGTGCCAGGGCGTAAGCTGCCCATTCTCCCGCCCCCGGTGCAGGGGGCAGCTCGACTCGAGTGCAGCTCTCTGTATTTCCCTCCCGCTCAGCCAAGCCTCCCTCCCTGCACACGCCCGGGGCTCGGCCCTTACCTGCTTCCTGTAATCCCCGATGACAATTAATTCTGCCTTTCTCTCCTGGCAGAAGGCTCTGGCCCGGCTCCAGGAAAGGGCAGGCCCCTTGGCCGGGACAAAGAGGCAAAGCGTGTTCCTGTATGGCAGCCAGCCGGCCGGGCACAGCCCCCACACTGCTGGACAGCAAGCGAAAAAGGAGGGCTTGCACCCCAACATGGAGCCTCTGCCTCACAGGCCCTGTCGCCCTCGCCTTGGCCTCCCGTGCACAGACACGGCAAGGTCCCTGCAGTACGGCCAGCACAGGCCAGCTCGGACAAGGCAGGGACTCCAAGCGGAGACCAGACGAAGGGGTTTGGCAGTTGAGCCAACACTGCAGGCTATTGTTTGTTAGGGGCTCAGGGCTGCCGTGAGTGGGGCAGAGAAAATCCTGTACAAGCCAGAGCAGAGGCTGCCTGTTTGCTCTGGAGGCAGCGTCCTGCTGGCTCCCCTGGCGGCTGTGCTGTTGCACTGTGCAGAGCACGCAGGTGCCTTCTGCCTGGCACATGCCTGAACAGGAGCCTGTCAGGTGCTCGTGGATCCTGTGAGGTGAGGCACTAGGGTGGCGATGTCCCGATTTTATAGGGACTGTCCCAATTTTGGGGTCTTTTTCTTGTATAGGCGCCTATTACCCCCGACCCTCTGTCCCGATTTTTCACACTTGCTGTCTGGTCACCCTATGAGGCACTAAGGGACCAGAAGGGTCTTATCAGTTAAACCAGAGCTGGTCTGGGGCAGGCCTAGGAGGCCTCTCCCCAGGGCTGGCTCCTTGGGGCCGCCTAGGAGGCACAGGCCTCCACGCACAAGGGACTGGCAGAAATCGACTGGGCAGGCTGTTTCCTCAGCTCCACACCTCCTGCTGCCCCCGACCCCCCCGCCCCACCATTTCCTCACCACAGCTGGCCAGGGTCAGCTCCAGGGCCACTCGGACGGCCACGCGCCAGCAACAGCCAGCCCTCGCCATGGCAGCAGCTATGTCCAGCTGAAATCAAAGCACAGCCACAGTCACCCTCCGCGCTCTCCTTCGGGGTCTCTGAAGCTGCTGGGTGGGAGCAAAATCCCCCCAACTCCACCCCGCAGTCCAGGCCCTGCATGGCAGCAGCCCCACAGCTCGCAGGCATAGCCCTGCCAGACCTCCAGCTCCACTGCAGAGGCAGCAAACTCAGTCCCATTCCCAGTTCAGTACTTCCTACTGGGGCTGGGCAGAAATTCATAAAAACAAACCCTCAGGCCCAAATGCCGACCCGGTGGCCATCGGCACATCACTGCACCGAGAGCCGTAGCCTGTGGGCGCTGAACGCCTGGGTGCCTCGAGCGGAACTCCCGCAGATGGGGGCACCCAGCATCTGAAGCAAATCTGGAAAACGCCGGCCCCGTCTCGCTGGGCCTCAGCTCATCAAGCACCCTGCTGAAAGCCACTTCCGCCCTCGGGCGCTGCTGTTCTGTGTGTATGAAGAGCCACGGGCCCTGGAGTCCGAGGGCTTCTGGCACAGCCCCTGGCACTGCAGTGGGGCTAGGGGAGGCGAGCTGCCCCTTTCGGCTCCCTTCAGGGGGCCGGGCCCGAGAGCCTATGGCCTGGCTCTTCTCCACAGCACCCAGACCCCCGTCTCACCCAGAACAGCGACGGTCCCACAGACACACCCACCCTCTGTAGCTCCCCAAACCCTCCCCCACGCCAGGAACATGCACTCCATCACCCCACAGCACTCCCCCACTGCCTAAGACACACCCCTCATCCGCCCAACCCCCCCCCCCGGAACATGGCCCTCACCCACCCCCCCGGAGACGCCCCTCATCCGCCCAACCCTGCCCCCCCGGAACATGGCCCTCACCCACCCAAACACTCCCCCGCCACCCTGGACATTCCCCTCATCCACCCAGACCCTCACCCACCCCCCTAGAACATGCTTCTCATCCTCCCGAACCCTCCCACGCCCCCCGGGACACGCCCCTCATCTGCCCAATCCCCCCTCCCCCAGAACATGGCCCTCACCCACCCCCCCCCGGAGACGCCCCTCATCTGCCCAAACCCTCCCACCACAGAACATGGCCTTCACCCACCCAAACACTCCTCCGCCACCCTGGACATGCTCCTCATCCATCCAAACACTCCCCCACCCCCCTAGAACATGCTTCTCATCCTCCCAAACCCTCCCACACCCCCCGGGACACGCCCCTCATCCACCCAAACCCACCCCCAGGGACACGCCCTGCATCTACCCCAATGGGTGAGTTCAAGCACACACACACAAGCACACACGTACATGCATGCACACTGACTCACGCATGCCCATACAAACACACGCATCACACACGCAGCGCTCATCTGCTTTCCAGTCCTTTCCAGGCCCTTCCTTGGCTCTCCTCTGCTCCTTTCCCAGAGCATTGTGGGGCCCCTGCAGGCCGCCCCCAGCACTGCCATCTCCAACTGGCCCACCCGCACGGCCACTCTGTGCCCTGAGCGCCCCGATGGGATGGGCCAAAGGGGGGTGTCGCAATCGCATTAGTCCAGCTGAGTTGGCTCGACGCCCTGACAAGCTCTGTCCGGACACAGGATGACAGAGTGGAAGCCCTGCGTTAGCCTAGTCCCCCTGGCCTTCCCCCGAAGCTGAAATACAGCTTCAGACACGCCCGCCTGGATGTTGATGGGTAATTTCATGCTGAACTAACCCCACAATTAAAACACCCCCTTTTTGCCTGCCCAGGTAGTTAAGAATACGAAGGTGTGGTTCTGCCTCTGGTTATTAGAAGAAACGTTTCTTCTTTGGGATGTCTGACCGCACAGAAATCTTGAAGGAAGGAGGGCTGGGTAGCCACATAGAGGGGTGTGTCCACCACCCAACAAACACCCAGGTGCCAGGCTGGTTACAAAAACGTGGCCTGAAGCCCGACTGGGGCCAAGAATACACTCAGAGCACTTGCCAGGCCAGTTCTAGCAGTGGAGCACTCTGTTGTGGACACAGCTTATACCGGCAAAACTGCATTGCTACTGGCATGGCTTATTCCAGCTCCCCCGCAGGGGCTCTAGAAACCCCTTTGGTTCATAAGTCTCTTAGGGGTCAGTAGGGGAACCCAGGCCCACCAACTGCACTGGATTCCAGGCAGGCAAAATCAAGCTTCAACAACTCCTTCTGCAGTGCCCTGAGCTCCTTCCTACCTCCTTCTGTGGCCTTCTCCTGCAGTGTCGTCCCTTCTCTGGGTGCTGTCTCTGGGCAGCTTCTCACCAGCTTGCGAGCAGGACTTTCCATCTCCAGCCTGCTTGCTCCTCTGGCAGCCACCCTGCCCCTCTGCTTCTCAGCTTTTTTCTTCTCTCAGCTTCTGTGAGGCTGCCAGTCCGTGCTGGCAGATGGTTGCTTCATTAACTCCTTAGTCGCCAGGCCAGCACGGGGTCTATACACCCCATGACTGTGACCTCTGGTAACTTTATTAGCATGTGTGTAGGTTCTTTTATTGTTTTCTAGATGTTTTCTCTGTAATGCTTTTACTGTAAGAATATATGGGCCTGTTTCGAAAGGGCTGTGTGATATCGGGTAACTACTGGCAATACACCGGGCATAGCCTTCAAAGAGAAAGGGAAGCGCACATGCTGGTGTGTTAGGCAGTCTGGCTTGCTGGGAATATCACAATCCAGGCAGGGAACTGTGTGGCCTGGAAAAACCTCAGTCAGGAGGGAGGGAGAGATGTGAGTCTGCGCCCAAAAGAGGAGCTAGGAGCTTAGACTTGGTGCCCTTGAGGGACCACAGAGGGGGAATACAGGGGCAGTTGCCTGAGCTGTGGCATATATGGTGGCAGCATGTGTGGAATCTATGAAGGTGTGAATTGCCATAAGTGCCACCAGCAGTGAAAGTGTTATGGATCCACATGATCTGTTCTACGCCCCGGCTTTCCCTAGGAGGAACTCCTTCAGTGTGCCAGCCCCCCAAAGGGCCCCACTCTTCCGTAAGGGCAGGCCACATGGCCTCAACCCCTCTGAGACCGAGCCGCTGGGCTCCAGCCCTCCTGCCTCACACTGTGAGCTCTGCCTAGCAAGGCCAACTGAGGGACACTCCTGGTCTGAGACCTGGACACTCTTCAGGGGCCAATGTACCTCCACACGTATTTGCAGTGACGCCAGGCAGCCTTGTCAAACCGGTAGGTTTATTAGTCAACTGGAGCACTGGGAAGTGCTCGGCCTAAGACAGAGAAGCAAAGGTTAAGGAACCATCCATTCTGGCCAAGCCAGCACTCCACAGCTCTGTCCCCCTGTCTCTTTGTCAGTCCCCTGCAGACCCATGCTGAATTCACATATTCTGCCTGCTGGAGTTTCCCATGGGCGGGTGTCAGTTGTTCAGTCACTGGGGTTCCCATTGTCCTCTGGATCCTCCATTGATATGGGTCTGTTTCAGCCAGTCCTTTAACAACCCATTCACACCACTCCAGACAGTTACGTGACCCAACCCCTCATGTCTCCTGCTCTACCCCCAGAGCAGCTGTCTGACCCTTTTGCACCCACTGGGAGCAATCCCTAGTCAAATAAGTCCCTGCCATGCATATCACTCATAAACATATTACAGAACATTCCTACATCATCACAGCAAGTACTGTAGGCAGGAAACGCATGGAGAAAAATGGAGGAACAGCAAAAAGAGAGATGGGGAAAATGAGTTATGAACAGCTGAAGAAAGGTTGGCTGCTTGAGCTGTGCAAAGCAAAGCAACTCAGCACTAAAGACCAGACAAAGACACAGCTGACAGATACGCTGTATTTTCATGACCAGAGGAAGAAGGACGGTCCAGGTTCACAGGGCAAATCCAGCCCACTGGCAGAGGGTCCAGCAGGCAGGGGAAATCTTGGAGCCAACTTCCTGGAGGGAGGCCAGAGATAAGTGACAGAGGCAGCAACCATGTTCCATTGGGATGAGGGCACCACTGCACAGGAATTGTGGACAGTTAGTCAGAGTAGGAGAGGGACAGAGTGCATCTGGAACCCCAGCTGCTTGAGGCGTGGGAGGGCCAGCACTGGCACGAGGAGAAGCAGTCGCAACACACGGAGTGGCATTATCAGCTCAAGATGGAGACGGCACCAGCAGAATCCTAGTCCAGCAGGTGAAGCCAGATCCCATGTACCTGTCCTGAAGGGTGGCATAGAAACATTGCAATCTCTGACCCCTCAGTGTTTCTCAGCTACGGGGTCCAGCTACTCTGCAGGGCTCGGACGCTCTTTCTCTCAACATAAACCTGTCAGTGTTTGAGAACAGAAATCCTGTCTGTGATTTTTCCCACCAGCTGTGACACTGCATCCCATATTTTTCATAGTGGTATGATGACATAATTATGCTGCATCTTGTACAATATATGTCTTGTGAGGTGTCTGTGGAATAGTTATAATTTGCTGAATTTGATTATCCTATTTCTGTGCATGTATCATTTTTGTTTCTAAAGTTGACTATATATATTTATTTCAAATGTGCTTACTCTGAGTAACACCCCCAACTAGCCTTTCGGGAACAACAATGAAGAAGCTGCTAGACAGTGCCGATGGCCCATCAGGAAAGACAATGGAACATGAAAGAGCTTAGTCTTATGGTGAACGTTTCAGCCAGCCCATGAGTAATGGTTGCTATGACTCAGCAAGGGCATGTGACCAGACCACATGACACTGAACTCCATTTTGGTACCTGTATTTTTTCACAAGCTGGACTGGGAACTGAGGTTGGAACAAAAGGTTCCTGCCATACGGAAAAGCTATATAAATTGGGGTGTGACATCATCTTTTGGCCTCATTCCCCACACAAGAGAACTTCTGGAAACACCTGAGGAACAAAGACTGAACTGGGGGAAGTGCTGGTCCCAGGTTAAAGGGATTTCTAGCCTGTGTGTGGAAACTTGCTGGACTGCTTGTCAGGGTGAGAAATTGCTAATTCAGATCTAATTCATCCATCTAATATGTTAGACTTAGTTTGCGATTTTGTTTATTTGCTGGATAATCTGCTTTGATCTGTTTACTATCACTTATAAAGTTTATGGAGGGGATGGTAGGATGGGATAGCCTAATTTTGGCAATTAATTGAGCTTTGATTATTAGCAGGTAAATATGCCCAATGGTCTGTGATGAGATGTTAGATGGGGTGGGACATGAGTTACTACAGAGAATTCTTTCCTGGGTGCTGGCTGGTGAGTCTTGCCCACATGCTCAGGGTTTAGCTGATCGCCATATTTGGGGTCAGGGAGGAATTTTCCTCCAGGGAAGATTGGCAGAGGACCTGGAGGTTTTTTGCCTTCCTCTGCAGTGTGGGGCACAGGTCACTTGCTGGAGGATTCTCTGCACCTTGAGGTCTTTAAACCATGATTTGAGGACTTCAGTAACTCAGACATAGGTTAGGGGTTTGTTATAGGAGTGGGTGGGTGAGATTCTGTGGCCTGCATTGTGCAGGAGGTCAGACTAGATGACCATAATGGTCCCTTCTGACCTTAAGTCTATGAGAAAATCTATCTTTCTGTAGTTAATAAACCTGTTTTTTACTTTATCTTAACCAGTGTGTCTTTAAGTGGCATGTCTGAGGAAAAATCTCAGCTTGGTTAACACAAGCATGTTGTGTATATCTTTCCCACACTGAAGAGAAGGCGAACTATATATTAATGAGCTTACGTTGTACAGTTCCCTGGGGGGGTGCAAGCCTGCAGAGCTGAGAAATTGGCTGGCTGTCTTTGAGTGGCTTAAGTAAAGCACTCAGGTAACTCAGTTGGGTGTATGGCGACTCCTGCTGTCGTGTTGGGTGATAACAGGGCCTGGAGAGGCTGGCTGTATCTCCATTAAAGCAGTGTGAGCAGGTTAGAGAGGAGCAGCGGTTTCCATGGCTCCCAGATAGCACCCTGGGGGTGACAACCCATCATACCAGCCATGCCACAAACACTCCCTCCAACCACTGTGAAAGATGAGCAGGGACACCATTGCATTGTAACATAGTTGTCCTTCTCTCCAGGCACTGCATGTGAGGCATATTATAGGTGGCGGGTAATGGCAATAGAAATGTTGGCGTATGAGGGAGTGAACACATCAGGGCGAGGCATTGCCAGCTTGCAGAGCAGGGGTCTGGGTGCAGTTGTGGAAAGGGACCAGGCTCGAGGGGGGAATGCATTGACTGGCCCAGGGGCATGGCTGAGGAGGTGTGCTGGAGCCGGGCTGGTGGGGCACAGCTGATGTGTCATACAGTCAGAGAGTTTAAGGCCAGAAGGGACCACTAGATCATTTAATCTGACCACCAGTTTATCACAGGCTACTACCACTACCCAGAACCTTTACCAAGCCGCCCAGCTATGCCCTCCACCTCTGAGTGCAGGTGCACCAAACACCATGGCTGCTCCTGGAGCATATGCAAAGAATTCCCATTGGCTCCAAGGGAACAGAAGGAAGGTGGCATGGGCACCACCTTATTTTCCTTCTCTTTTTGCCTTTTCCCAGTGTGGGGTGGAAGCCTGTAGTGAGTGACTGGGCTACAAGAGGAAGAACTTGTGCATTTCAGCAACTGTAGGGTTGGCAGAGTGAGTGTTTCTGTGTTAATGGAGTGTATTAGGCAGTGCTAAAATAGGGCAGCGTTAAGGGTGCCTGGACAATCTTAATTCTGCATTTCCAGGTGTTCAGAGTGTGAGTTTTGCTCAGCTCAGCTTTCTGCAAGGAGATAACATCACCTAGCAACCGGACCTCTGCCACTGCATTTGACTTTGGTTAATGGGAGCTGCCCCTTTAAGAACAGGCTGGAGCAGATATTAGCATGTGTGAGACTGAGAACGAACATGAGAGATTTAGCCTGTGTCCAGAGAGAGGACCCTGCCAAAAAGGGCAGAACCCTATTTAATAAACGTTTCTTTCCAGAAATCAGCCTCGCTCTCCGTGGGTCATATGACTGATCATGGGTCTTGGATACCCCAGGGCACTGCCAGAGAGTGACAGAACCTGTCCCTGTAGGTCCCCAGTGTGAATCCTGCTCAGCAGGGATTGAACATTGTTCCCATCTCATGGGGCCTTCAGTGCTTGGTGGCCCTGACATGAGGTGAGTTTGATGAGTCTTGTGGTTAAGTGTAGAAGGCTGGAATGTCATTGCCTTGGTAATGCTGGTTAGGCTGCTGAGTGCTTCTGTCCTTGGAGCTCCATTGTTATTAGTGCTAGCAGATAGTGCAGCCTGCTCATTCAGCAGACCTCGATGTTACTCATAAAGAAAGACCACGGGCACAATTTGGCCAGGTTTCCTACCCTCAAGGCACAGTACTAGTGTCCCATAAGTGCTACACTAACACACGAGTGCCCAGTGGCAAGGAACGGGTCAGTCAGCAGCAGGAATTTCTGCTCTCTGCTCGTCTGCACAAAGGGTTAAGACCAGGTACCCCGATTTTTATAGACTGGGACAAACAGGATACACACCACCTTATGTATTTTATGACATCTGTTTGTTATCTCCCCTTGTTCCTGCTATCTTGGGCAAAACATCCCTATTTATTATTTTGTCAGACCATCGTATCTTGTACTAGATTGGGGTGTATCCGTACTAGCTGGAATATATTTACATACATATCGAGTGCTGAGTACACTAGCAACAACTTTGCCAAGTTCATGTACTGGACAGGGAACTTGTGAGCATCTGCATTAATACATGGCCTGACTTGGGTTCACAGCCTTTGGTTCAGGCTCAGATCTGCACCAGGCCCAGTGCTCCAGGCTCGCTCTCTCTACTACATTCTCCTGCTTTTTGTATTTTTATGGGGAGGATGTTTACTCAAAGCCAGTGACAGATGTAGCCTCCTGTTTCAATGGGTGCACTCCTCTCCCATTGCCATCTCCTCCTCGCCCGGACCACCCACAGAGGCAACCTCTGCCCCGGCACAGCAACCCTAACCTCAGCCCAGTGTGTGTGAGCGCCCTGCCCCACACTCACCCTGAAGTGGCAGCTCCTATCCTGTGACCTGGGCCCCCCTCCCCACTCCAGGAATTGCGACCTGGCTCACAGGCTTGCAGTGATGCTCAGGGTTGGCCCAGACTTCCTCCTGGAGGGACAGCCAGGCCAAATTTTAGTGGCATGTGAACCCGTGAGCTGAGCCACAGCTCCCAGAGTTGGGAGCTTGGCCCAGCCCTACAAGACAGGAGCCGCTGCTGGGGGGTTTCTGTGGGTGCAATTGCACCCATGAACCTCTGCCATAGAAGCCCTCGCCCAAAGCCCTGGCAGGCTAACCAGCAGGGAGGAGGTTCCCCAGGAGAGGGAGAGGCAGGCTCACCGGCCCCTTGATAACGTACACAGAGCTTCCCCAGGCAGACCGAGAATGACGAGGGTCCAGGAGGGAGCAAGGATCCCCATGTGATGATCTAGCTGGCTGAGGGGACTGCAGGCCCCGGCCCAGGGAGATAACAGGGCTTGGTTACCCTCCCTCATCAGCAGACAAAACAAACAGCCTGGGGCTGCAGCGGGGCCATGCTGGGGGAGCTGTATACCCCACAGACAGTTCAGGCAGCAGGAGGTGCTGCCCAGGTGTGGCCTGGAGAGGAGTGCCCGCACTCTGTGAGGGGTGGCTCAGAGACCCAGTCTGCTCCTCCCTGCAATCGCTCTCTGCCCAGCCAAGTTAGGGGTTCTCGTCACACCTTCCAAACTTGGCAACCCATCCCCAGCCTAGCCCTGGGAACAGCCTGCTTAGCTCTCAAAGTCAGCCATAGCCCCGCAGCACAGGCACCGTCCGCAGCAGCTGCTTCGGGGGAACTGCGGCTGGGGCACCGTCTCCTGACAGAGCCCCAAAGGCTGCTGTGTGACTGGCTTCTCTTTGGAGGACGCTTTGAAGGCTGAGTCGGCCTCGGGCCTGCCAGCCGCCCGGGGCTGCTCCTTCTCAGACTTCACCGCTAGGAACACTGCCAGGTCCAGGTCGAGCATGGTGACGCCGCCGCGGGGCGTAGGCGTGCTCTGGCGGCACTGCGGACAGGGGATCCACCGCTGCTCATTGGCTATGGCATCGAGGCGCTTGATGCAGGCCTGGCAGAAGGTGTGGCCACAGTAGAGCCGGCGCGGGAGCCTGCTGGACAGGTTGTAGGAGGAATAGCAGATGATGCAGTCGATCTTATGGCTGCCTCGGCTGGGAGGGAGGGAATCAGCCTCGGCTCCAGGCTCCACGTCCTCTGCGCCGTCCCTGCCCAGGGCCTGAGACATACTGCGGAGGGGCAGGAGAGAGGAGCCCGTCAGACACCTGGAAAAGGGCTTCAGGCTGCAGAGAGCGGCCTGTGCACAGGTGCAGCGGCTGTGATGGGCTCAAGACAGTGAAGGCCCTGGAGCCAGGCTGCCTCCCTGAGGGGCCATGCAAACAATGGAGTGTGGGAGAAAAACAGCAGCCTCGGGGCAGAAGTTGCCAGCCCGTCACATGGGAAATCCAAGGCAGACAGGCCGAAAAACACAGGCCTCGTGGCCAGGGCGTGCGGGTGGGGGGGAGGTGTCCCAGCAGGGGAGAAGCATGTGCATGGAGGAGAAGAGGGGCATCCGAGGGCAGAGCAGCATGTGGGGGGGAAGGACACAAGCGCTAGGGGCTGGTCGGGGCAGTGCAGCCGTCTCTGGGGGAAAGCGAGGCCAGATGGGGGGAACAGGAGGGGAGGTGCAGCTGAGGGAGCAGAAATGGGAGGTTGAGTGAGGGGAAGCAAATGAAAAGGAATCCCATTCAATGACATCACATGAAGGCAGACAACTAAATATTGACAGATGTAATAAGTGCCTGGTATTAAATGAGGCTATTGCTGTAACAGGCAGTGTAGAAACTTGGTGGAATGATGATAATCAATGGGACATGGTAATACCAGGGCACAAAATACATAGGAATGACAGAGTAGGTCCCACTGGTGCGGGAGGGGCACTATATGCAAAAGAAAGCATAGAATCAAATATAGTAAAAATCTTAAATGAATCAAACTGTACCATCAAATCACTATGGACAGAAATAACAAGAGGATGGCAGTAGGGAAACACTACCAACCAGCTGATCGTGATGGTGACTGAAGTGCTCAGGGAGATTAGTGAGGCTACAAAGACAGAAAACCCAATAATGATGGGGGATATCCCCATATTGACTGGGAACATGTCACCTCAGGATGGGATACAAGGATAAAATCTGTAGACACCATTAATGACTGCTACTTGGATCACCTAGTTCTGGAACCCACAAGGGGAGAGGAAATTCTTGATTTAGTCAGAAGTGGCACGTAGGTTCTTGTCCAGTAGGTGAACATGGCTGAACCACTCAGTAATAGTGACCATAATGTAATTACATTTAATATTTTTGTAGTGGGGAAGAGACCAAAGAAACCCACCACAGTAACATTTTACTTCAAAAAGAGGAATGACACAAAAATGGGAAGCTAGTTAAACCGAAATTAAAAAGAACAGTTACAAGACGAGCAAGGTACAGAGAAACAACGGCACATGGTGAAACAAGAGAGAAGAAGATGCAGTTAGAGGCAAAAAGATCTCTTTTAAAAATTGGAGGTCACATCTATGGAAGAAAATAGAAAGGAGCATAAACTCTGGCAAATCAAGTGTGAAAGTATAATTGGGCAGGCCAAAAAGTAATTTGAAGAGCACCTCGCAAAAGGTACCAAAACTGACAGCAAAAAAAAATGTAAGTACATCAGAAGCAGGAAGCCTGCCCAACAATCAGTGGGGCCACTGGACAAAGGAACACTCAAGGATGATAAGGCCATTGTGGAAAAGCTAAATTAATTCTTTGCCTCAGTCGTAACTGCAGAGGATGGGAGGGAGATTCCCACATCTGAGCCATTCTTTTTAGGTGACAAATCTGAGGAACTCTCCCAGATTGAGGTGTCAGTAGAAGAAGTTTGGGAACAAATTGATAAATTAAATAATAATAAATCACCAAGACCAGCTGGGATTCACCCAAGAGTTTTGAAGGAACTCAAATACAAAATGGCTGAACTTTCAGGAAGCCTATGACAAAGTCCCTTACCAAAGGCTCTTAAGCAAAGTAAGCTGTCCTGGAATAAGAGGGAAGGTCCTCTCATGGATCAGTAACTGGTTAAAAAATAGGAAACAAAGGGTAGGAATAAATGGTCATTTTCACAGTGGAAAGCAGTAAATAGTAAAGTCCGCCAAGGATTTTTGCTGGGACCCATGCTGTTCAACATATTCATAAAGGATCTGGAAAAAAGGGTAAATAGTGAGGTGGCAAAATTTGCAGGTGATACAAAATTAATCAAGATAGTTAAGTCCAAAGCTGACACCAAAGCATTACAAAGGGGTCTCACAAAACTGGGTGACTGAGCAACAAAATAGCAGATAAAATTCATTGTTGACAAATGAAAAGTAATGCTGGAAAAAATAATCCCACTATACATACAAAATGATCGGGTCTAAATTAGCTGCTACTACTCAAGAAAGAGATCTTGGAGTCGTCATGGATAGTTCTCTGAAAACATCTGTTCTATGTGCAGTGGCAGTCTAAAAAGCTAATAGAATGTTAGGAACTATTAGGAAAAGGATAGATAACAAGACAGAAAATATCATTATACCATTATGTAAACCCATAGTATGCCCACACTTTGAACATTGTTGTGACACAGGGCCAGAAAGGGTTATACAACTAGCAGACTAATTGACCCAGATTCAACCTTTAGAGACATATTATTAGATAATGTCTGTGGTTTTATGCGTTTACATATATATTGTTAGAGGTTGACAATGTAACAAAACAATTCCTGTCTACTGCTGTATTCTGTTAATTCAGAGATCAAAAGAAGATGTTAACATTTAAATGAACTATGAATGTGGTGATATCACTGTCTTAATTTCTCTTGGAAGTCTGTAGCAAACTACCTGCAAATGGCGGGAGATAGGCAATTGCCTTATGTTAATCCATGTAGCTAATTACCAGTGATGCTTAGGAAATAGGAGGTCTACTTCAAAGCTAGGATAATTGCCTATTGTTCACCCAAGGACTGCATGCTGTCAAGAGGCTGCCTGGGAACTGTAGGCTCTTGGACCCTGCTCCTTTTTTATCTCAGATCTGCTTAAGCTTCATCAGGGGAAGTTTGATTTGCAAGACTGAGGTCTCCAGTTCCATTTTGGATCACCCTGATATTGGATATTTGGACATTGGACTATAATCTGGTGAACTGATTCTGGAAAGGACTCTTAGCAACTTTAAAGATCAGCGTCTCTGCTATGAAGCTGACCTAAGAACTCTATTCATACCTGTATGTATAATGATCTTTTAATCAATATTCGCTCTTTTCATTTTTAATAAATCTTAATTTAGTTAATAAGAATTGGCTGTAAGCATGTATTTGGGTAAATCTGAGATATTCATTAACCTGGTGGGTAATGTGTCCGATCCTTTGGGACTGGTAGAACTTTTTATATGATGAACAAGATGTTCAGTAATCTTCATCATATTTGCCTTGGCTGTCTGGGTGGAAGATCAAAACTGGGTTGCTTTAAGGAAGCTGTGTTTTGGGTAACCAGTAAGGTATCATAGAAGCTGTTTTGTTGCTGGCTTGGTGAATCTAAGTATTAGAACAACCACCAGTTTTGGGAATTTTCTGCGCCATTCTTTGCAGTTTACCCTAATTGAGCAATCTCAGTATACCCCCCCTGGAGCCCCGGTCACAACAGTTCTGGTCGCCCCATCTCAAAAAAGATATATTGGAATTGGAAAAAGTACAGAGAAGAGCAATAGAAATGATTAGGGGTATGCAACAGCTTCCATATGAGGAGAGATTAAAAAGACTGGGACTGTTCAGCTTAGAAAAGAGACAACTGAGCCGGGATATCATAAAGTTTTATAAAATCATGGAGAACGTGAATAGAGAAGTGTCATTTACCCCTTCACATAACACAAGAACCAGAGGTCACCCAATGAAATTAATAGGCAGCAGGTGTAAAACAAATAAAAGGAAGTATTTCTTCTCATAACACACAACTAGATAAGTTGATGGAGGCTAGGTCCATCAATGGCTACTAGCCAAGGTGGTCAGGGGCACAACCCCATGCTCTGGGTGTCCTTAAACCTCTGACTGCCAGAAGCTGGGAGTGGGCGACAGGGGATCGATCACTCAATAATTGCCCTGTTCTGGTCATTCCCTCTGAAGCACCTGGCATTGGCCACTGTCAGAAGACAGGACACTGGGCTGGATGGGCCATTGGTCTGACCCGGTCTGGACATTCTTATGTTCTTATCTGAGGGGCACAGGAGAGGCGGGAGCAGGCCGGGCGAGGGAGAATGGGAAGGGAGATGGGGCCAGGGGAGGGGGAACAGGAGAGGAGGTGGGGTCAGAGTTGGGGGAAGCAAGAGTCTGGGGGAGGGGGAATGGGAAGGGAGGTGGAGTCGGGGGAGGGGAAATGGGAGGGGAGGCAGGATGCTGGGCAAGGGGGGATGGGAGGGCAGGTGGGCTTGTGGGAGGGGAACAGGAGGGCAGGTGGGGCTGTCTGAGGGGGAATGGGAGGCAGGGGCCGCTGGGGAAGGAGGAAATGGACATGAGGGAGCCCAGTGAGACAGGCTCCCTTTCCTGCTGAGCTCCGGCTGGCCGCTGCTCACTGCCCCGGGCTTTGGGGGCACACATAGTGCCGGGCACTGCGTAAAGAAAGGGTCTTGGTTTTGTGACATCCTGCACGGGAGCTGCACCCTCGGGAACCTCACCTTTGCAGTGCAGCTTGAGGGCGCAAGACAGAGCTAGGAGCTGCCAGCCCCTCTGAGCCCTGCACTAGGCACAGGCCAGGCTAGATCAGGAGCCACCTGACCCCCCCCCCAGCCCAGGGCAGAGGCCAGGAGTTTGCAGGGCTTGCCCGGCGCGGGGAGGAGAGAGCCATGCAGCTCAGGCTGCCTGGCAGAGCTGTGCAGCCCGAAGCCCTCTGCGATTAGAGTCCCAACAGGGAAGGAGCAGGGGCGATGGAGAGGGGGCTCAGCTGAGTGCCCTGCTGTGCCATACCACACTGGGGGGCATTTTGGGGGTGTCTTCTGGGCCTCAGACACAAACCAGTTCCCATCACGCAGTCCAGGGAGGTGACTGCCAGTGGCATGTGGGGTCGCCCTGGCACCCTTCTCCAGCCACATTCCTACCTGTCCCGGCGATGCTGTCACCTCTGGCAGGGCTCAGCAAGGCAGTGAGAGGGCTGCGCAATGCCGGGGGGCTGCAGCCTCTCATGAGGAGCAGCGAGGGGCTCTGGCGTATGTGCGGCTCTTCATGCAGATCGCAGCTGCTGCTCCTCACTCTGGTAATTATCCTGGGTTCACGTTTCAGGGACAGGCGCGCTATTGTATCTGCCAGAGGGAAGCCAACCCAGCTAGGTTGGGTTACAAGAGCCCTGGCTAACAATGGCCTCCGAAATCCAATAACACCCTCCCTCCCTGACTTCCTGGGAGGATTTAATACCCGACTCTCCCCTAGCTCAGGGATCTCATTAGTGAAAGAAGCAATTTGTGAGATGCCCTGGGCTTCACCCGGGTAAGGAAATGTTTAGAAAATCAGCTTTGCCACATGTGAATGCATGATGACTCTGCCCACCCGTCAGATCTTAAGTGCCAGCCGGCAGCCACGGGGTATGTGTTATGCAGCAGGCATGACCCCATGGAGTTAGCACAGTCAGCGTCAGTGCAGGAGCTTCCCCCAGCAAGGAGGCCTGTGCTCCAAACAGGCCTACGCTCAGCAGAGCCAGCTCTTGAACATCTGCTCTGTACCGAACGGCTCCAGGAGTCCTGCAGTTTGGATGCTGCTTAGGAGTCCTGGTCGTACCAAGGAGGATGCTCCATGATAGGGTTGCAGCTGGAGACGCCCCCTGGAGGCAGGGGATTGTGTCATTAGACACAGCGATCTTGGTCATGTGCTGGCCATGAGAATCTTTGGCGACTGGCACAGTGGGTGTGTTGGAATTATGAGTATTTTGCAGGGTATTACCACGACATTAATGTAACCATAAATTCCTTCATTAAATCCCAGTGCCAAATGGCATTCAGACAATTGCTCTAAACATGCCTAAAAAGCGTAACTAAGAAGCCACGTACTACACCCAAACAGTAACAGGACACTGATAAGCGTTTGCTCAAGATACTTACAAACAGGCTAAACCAGGGGCGCTTCGACCCTACTGGTCCGGCCCCAAAGCGGTCAGGCAGGAATTAGCAACAAACTCCTTGAGAGTTCACTTCTGTAGCCGCTCTAACAAACAAGTGATGTCATTGCCAGCGACTGACTCCTGTGAAACACCTGGTTTATGACAGCTCACCCTTATTTCCAGGCTGGATCCAGATAAGATTTACAACCTCTTTTCTCCCAAGGCCTTTCCTCCTTGTCTCTCCCCTCCTTCTTGCTGACCAAGTTTTCCCTTTGCCCCTGGGTTCACACAGGCCCTGCTTTCTGAGATAGCGCTGGTATGTGGAGGGGAAGGGCCATGCTGGCTTATCTTAAGACAGATTTTCTGTGTCTTATTTAACACCATCTGCAGGGACCCGTCTCAGAGGCCTTCTTTTTAGAACTTCCCTTTATTTCATTAGTTGTTCTTTGAACCCGACATTCGCCCTACGTCATTCCTTCTGGCCTTATCACTCAGGATTTTCAGGCCTTTCTTTCTACTTGCTAGTCAGGGCCTTTCTATATTTCCTTAACCAAACGTAAACTAACTCTAATTTGGAAACTCTTCAACCTGTCCCGACTTAAGTCAAAGACCAAAGTAAAAAAGGTGCTAACCAGGGAACTTCTGTTCGCTGATGATGCTGCACTCATAGCCTACGATGAAGATCTATTAAGAACTCATGGATCGCCTTTCAAGTCCTTCTCAGGCATTTGCTCTCACCATCAGCATTAAGAAAACAGTTGTAGTAGGACAGGGGGGTCCACAAGATCCTTCAATCACCTTAAATGTCAACCAGCTAGAAGTAGTCCAAAGTACAGCTATTTAGGTTCTACAGTGATCACCAGGGGCAGCTCCAGGCCGCAGCACGCCAAGCGCGTGCTTGGGGCGGCATGCCGCAGGGGGCGTTCTGCCGGTCGCCGGGAGAGCGGCAGGCAGGCAGCCTTCAGCGGCATGCCGGCGGGAGGTCCACCGGAGCCGCGGGACCGGTGACCGGCAGAGCGCCCCCCGCGGCATGACGCCGTGCTTGGGGTGGCGAAATGTCTAGAGCCGCCCCTGGTGACCACCAACCTCTCACTGGATGAAGAACTAAATATTCCCATTGGAAAGGCTGCCACCATCTTTAGCAGACTAACTAAAAGAGCCTGGAACAACTCACTGCTGACCATCAAGACTAAAATGCTAGTTTACCAAGCCTGCATCCTCAGCACTCTCATGTATGGTGGGGAAACATGGACAACTTCTGCTCATCAGGAGAAAAGGTTAAACAGTTTTCACCTACATTGTTTACGCCACACACTCAACACCAAATGGCAGGATAAAGTCACCAATGCAGAGGATCTTCTAAGGGCAAATTTACCAAGTGTGACAGCCCTGCTCAAGCAAAGACGACTGCACTGGTTGGGCCATCTGAGTAGGTTGGAAGACGGACGTATACCCAAGGACGTGCTATAGGGGGAGTGATCAGAAGGAACAAGAACAACAGGACGTCCCAAGCTTTGCTATAAAGACACATGCAGGCGAGATATGAAGGAATTTGGAATTGATCCTGACCAACAGGAAATCTTGGCAAGTGATCATAACAAGTGGCGCCATCATCTCCAGCAGCGTATCAAAGTCCATGGCAGGAGCTGTGGGGAATTATTCAAGCCAGGAGCTGTGGGAGCCGATTGAGCCCTCAGGGAGATGCTAGAGGAAGGCAGTGACACAGCGGGCACTGGGCATCTGAGGGTAAAGGGTTGAATAAGGGCAGGGACAGGGGAGGGGGGGAATCACAGAGACCCATTCAGGGAAGTAGCCTGGGGCCAGACAAAAGAGAAATAAGCCAGAAATAAAAATTATAAGGGCCAGGTGCTCGGGTGCAGCAGAGCTCTGCATGGTGCATGGTGGGGGCATGGACAAAGATGGTTTAAGGCCACCTCCCTCCATCCTGGGAGAAGATGGATTTCAGAGGTCCCCCTTGTTAACCTACAGCAGCCTCGGGGCTATTACAATGGCAGGCATTGCTAGAGAACACCACGCCTCCATCTCCCCACGTACGTACGCTCCTGACCCAGCCTCTGTGGTGGGGGGTGTAGAGCCAGCACCACTGTCTTGAAGCTACCAGGAGATTCCCCCATGTGAGAGGAATCCTCCTCTACTCACTTATGGCAGCTTTAAGTCTCCTTTGCCCCCCTGCATGGCACCAAAGAGCTGGAGCCAGAATGGCTGGACACCAATGTGAGGAACTTACAGCAGAGCGAGGTGAGCTGGACCATGTGGCGCTGGGAGAGGAACTGGACACCGCGGATCGGACTAACGCACTCCAGAACCACCCGGCAGAGGTGACTGGGAGCATTCCGTCAGAAATGGTACGTCCGCAAAATCAATATTTTCCACAGGAAAATAGCTAGTTAAAGGGGAGGGTAATTACCCACTGGAACAATTTACCCAGGGTCATGGTGGGGTCTCCATCACTGGCAATTTCTTAAATCAAGCTTGGCTGTTTCTCTTTTTTCCTGTGAACTTTTTGTTAGTTTTTTTTAAAAATATACGTACAGAAATAAAACAAACCTCATACAAATGTCTATTGACCCTTTGCTACCTAACATTTGCTATACTTGAAACATTTAATTATATATATCGGGGATGGCCCAACCATGGCTCGCAACCCGCATGCGCCTCTGTTACACTTAAAGTGCAGCTCACAAAGCCCCCGCAACCTCCTCCATTCTCCACCTACCAGACTGGGGCGGGGTAGGGGGTGGCTCGGGGCTTCTGTCCAAACAGAAGGAAGATGGCATGTTTACACTGGTAGATATATTTCCACTCCATCTTCATCTCCACACTGAACCTTTCCTTTCCCATTGTCAAAGGGAGGAAGGTGTTATGTTCAATAAACTAACTGGTGGTCAAAATCCCAGTCCTAATCCAATCTGGCCAAATGGCAGGTTGCCTATGTCTGCTATACAGAGTTTCAAATTACCCCAGTTAGAGGCCTTGGTCTATAGAACGGGACTGGACGTGTGTTGGTGTCACCCTGCAAGGAGTAACTGTGACATTCCCCAGGGTACAATCTGGACCATTGAACAGCTGTGGCCCCTCAGTTCTTCAACCTGGGATGCCTTTTACACTGCTTTCCCCAGTCTGTTACTGCCCAGCTCTCTCCTGGACAACACAAGCGCATACAAAGTCCGTCATTTTATTAATAGAAAATGATATGAACCAAACTTGTTACCCCAAATGGAGCTTCCCAAACGCTTCAGTCCAAACACATTGGATCTAAATAAAACAGTCAAAGAAGTTTATTAACTACAGAAGATAGAGTTTAAGTGACTATAAGTAATGAGGCATAAAAATCAGAATTGGTTACAAGACAATAAGAGTAAAATGCAGTGCTTGGAGAGGGGCGGGGCTTTGACTGCCATGCCATGTAGCTGTGAATGATGATGGATTATGATTCCGGTGGGCAAGGATTCGCATATGGATTCATATGAGTAAGTGATGAAGTGTGGCTTGCTGGACCTAACTGTATAGAGCAGAGGTGGGCAAACTACAGCCCGCAGGCCACATCCGGCCTGCAGGACCCTCCTGCTCGGCCCCTGAGCTCCTGGCCTGGGAGGCTAGTCCCCGGCCCCTCCCTGGCTGTTCCCCCTCCCCCACAGCCTCAGCTCACTGTGCCGCCAGCGCTGTGAGCTCTTGCTGGTCAGCGCAGCTGCAGAGCCGGTGCCTGACCTGGTGCTCTGTGCTGCACGGTGGCGTGACTGGCTCCAGCCGGGCGGTGCGGCTGCCTGTCCTGGTGCTCTGGGCAGCGCAGCTGCAGCACCACCGGCCACCAGTGCTCTAGGAAGCGCGGTAAGGGGGCAGGGAGCGAGGAGCTTGGATAGAGGGCAGGGGAGTTCGGGCGGTGGTCAGGGGCTGGGGGTGTGGATAGGGGTCGGGGCGGTCAGAGGGCGGGGAACAGGGGGGTTGAACGGGGGCAGGGGTCCCAGGGGGGCCGTCAGGGAATGGGGGGTTGGATGGGGCAAGAGTCCTGGGGGGGCCGTCAGGGGGCGAGAAGCAAGGGGGGGTCGGATAGGGGGCAGGGCCTGTGACACACCTGGCTGTTTGGGGGGGGCACAGCCTCCCCTAACCGGCCCGCCATACAATTTCAGAAACCCAGTGCCGCCCTCAGGCCAAAAAGTTTGCCCGTCCCTAGTCTAGAGGAATAGTGCTGGCTTGTTAATTCCTAATTGTTCCTGAACATGCGTTTAGCTGAATTATTTCAAACGATGATGCGATGCAGTGACAGCAACAAACTTTCTTCATGACTGTAACAGGGTCCTCTGCTGCCCCGATAAAGCACCGAGAGGCATCTCTTGCTGCAGCGCCCCTGGCTTTATTTACACAAGTTCCCACCACCAGTGATACTAGTTACAGAGCTCGCAGGCCTGACGATCTCCTCTCCTACCCAGAGTCTGCCCTCAGCCTGGAGACTGACCTTCCCCCGGCCATTCCCCTTCCTCTGGCTGCCAGCCAGCCTTTATAGCCCCTGAACCCTCAGGTGCAGCCAGTTCTACAGGCCAGGCACCAGGCTTCTCCCCAGCCCCAATCTATTTCCCCTGATTGGGGCTGGCTGAGCAGGGCTAATTAGGTGCCTTTGCACCAGCCCCTGCTACAATGACATTTAAAATATGATATTTAAATGTGTGAAAACAGTGCACCAGTCACCCATTGCCAGGCAGGCCAGCTGCCACCACCACCCAACCTTTCCGAAACAAAACTACAAGTGCATGAACAAGTGCACACAGAAACCCCCTCTCGCTGCACGTCCCCTGCCCCCCCGCTTTTCTCCTTTCCCTTGTGTCCCTGTTCTCCACATACTTGGCACCAGGAGTGAGGGACGGAGACATCCGCAGGAGAGGGGGTCAAGACGGGGGACTTCATGGGGCTACGTTGCCCTGCCCAGCTGCTCATGGGGCCTGATCTCGTGGAATTGTCTGTGCTGTTTCTGGAGCGAGGGTGGTGTCAGCTGGCGTGCGTGTGTGCTCGCTCCGTGCGCTGTCCCAGCGCTGCGCAGGCAGCTGATCCTGCAGACCTCGCTGATATCCCCCAGAATGACCACAGGCGCGGTTCAGTGGCGAAGGCGCTCGGCCAGGCTTATTGTTAACCAAGCATGAGTCCTAACGCCGCATACGTGCCACAGCTACACTACCGCGTGTGCCCGTTCCAATGGACCAGCTTCGGCAGCAGTGGGGCTTTCTGCTGCCCCCTAGGCCAGCCGGAGAAGCTCCTCTAGGATTTCTCTTTTCTACGTCAATACGAACAAGTTACGTGTTACCCTCTTGATGTAGCTACTTACCACCCTACTCCTTGCACCTGTTGGTTTGAACAAAACATCCCCCTCCGTTGTTCTGCCTTCCTGGCTTTATCTGATGAGGGGTTGGTGTGTCCCTGTACCATCATCAGGGAGTGCGTTTACATGAATAGCCAGTACCTTGTACTTAGGAGTGCCTGTGTTTTTGCCGAGTTCATGTACCGGACAGAGAACTTGTGAGCAAGCATCTGCCTTTGGTTCATAGCCTGGTTCATGGCTGAGATGAGCCGCTTCAACAGTTCTCTCTGCTGAGCACTGTCCTCCCTTCGCCATTACTCCTGTTCCAGGACCTGCATCGCAAGTGCCTGCTCCCACACTGAAACCCAGCCCTCCAGCCTTTCCTCTGTGCCTTTGCTCTAGTCCGACATCCCTCTGGTTCTGCTACTGGACCTGCTTGTTGGGTCTCTCCAGAACTTCAACCATTGGCCATCACTGAAACGCTTCCACGGCCATGAAGGTCCATTGGGCCAGGCTTGTATTGCACTGAGGTCGAGCTGTGGAGGTCCCGCAGCCGGCAGAGGTCGAGGGACCTGCAATAGGACAGGACACAGAGGGCTGTTGTCTCAAATAGCTCAGTGGAGGAGCTCAGAAAAATTCTGTGTGGAATGTCAAGGACATAAAATGTTACATTTCATAACTGGACCTCAGTATATTGTGAAAGGGCTGTCTCAGGCCACAGACACAGCCTGGTTAATCGCCGCTCAAGAAGTGCGGCGACACTGTTGAGTTACAAATTCTACACTGCTTGGCTTGAGGGGGCTGTTCACTGGCCTCGCTACAAAAGCTTTTTCTCTCATGTCAGGGCCTTTCACACTGTGGAGGACACAACTGTCCTTGTGGTGCCCTGTTAGCAAAGGGAGCTGTTATTCCAAACCGCTGTAGTGAACAGCACATGAATGAGTGCAGTGAGCTGGTCCTGGACTATATGCCCTTCCCCGCAAGATGACTGCCGATCTGGAGTTCCTGCTTCAGGAGAAGTTTGCAGGTATCAGTACCTGAGACGGGGTCAGAATTCGTGAGTGAATCAACAGGATGCTGCATTAGCTTCCACATGGTGTACACTGTTATGGGTGCATGCAAACACGCAGCCCTCCACAGGCTCCACACACAGCCTCCCCCTCCCCACTCCCAGCACACGTCTGCACAAACATTCAAAGCCCAGTTGTACTTGGGACAAATGGTTTTGTCCCCTCTGGACTGCGTGGACGGCCTCCAACTGAAATGGACTAGATTTGGAAACGGGACACAGTTCTGCAAACGCACACACAGAGTTCACTGGTTCCAGGTGGCTCCATCGACCAGTGAGTGATTACAGAGCGGCAGACTGAAGGCAATGTAAGGCCCAAGCAAAAATCTGTGACTTCCCAGTCAAAATAGTCTTAAGGTGTTCCTTACTGCCTGTTAGACTCTGCCTGTTGGTATGCATACATCCACCTTTTCATGTTCTCTGTATGTATAAATATCTCCTGTCTGTGTGTTCCATTCTATGCATCCGAAGAAGTGAGCTTTAGCTCACGAAAGCTCATGCTACAATAAATTTGTTAGTCTTTAAGGTGCCACAAGTACTCCTGTTTTTCTTACTGCCTGAATTTCCCAGTCACCATTCTGAACGCCACTGGGGGAGACTCCTGGGCACTGGGATACGAGCCACTATTAGCAGGTATATGTTGCTAGCTGGGGCTTCTCATAATTTTTGCACAGGTTCATAGAGCAGAAACCCCTCCCATTACTGCAGCAATAAACATTAAAATGGAGCCAGAAACGTAATGGGCTCAGGGGCGGCTTCTGTCCCTTCTGTGTCTGCTGCTGCTCCGCCGGGGACATTCCCCTCCACGCTCAAACCCTCCTGCAGGATCCTTCCATGGTCGCTGAACTGAGCCCTGCCTCCCCCACGGCTTTCTCCCATAGCAAGGAATGAGCAGAATTTCACACTGGGGTCTGGCAGTTCCTAGTCTGGGGCAGGCAAAAAGGTGACAGGAGCAGTGGGAAGGGGGACAGAAAATCCTGGCTGGGCTGCGAAAAAAGTGCCTTCCTGCAATTCTGTTGGCAGCCACAAGAGGGCAGCAGCAGCACACTCCCTGGCACCGGCAAGTGACCACCCAGGCACAGAGTGCAGCACTTGTGAGCCAGCCCCCCAAATATCATGAGATTTAAATAAATCCTTTCTCTGCCTTCTGGCTCCTGAGCCCAGGACACACTAAGGCCACATCTCACAGCCGTCTCGACAGCCCAGGCTGAAATGACAGCTGGAATCCCCCCATTACCACAGGACTCCAGGAGCTGGGGCTTTAAGGGAACCACCAGCTATTGTGAAGCTGGAGCCAAAGCCACAAGAGGTGCCTGCACTGCAGCCCCAGAGGCCAGAGCAGCACTGAGTCCTGCTGCCCCAGATTCCAGCGACCAGGCCGTGCTGCGCTCGCCTGCGTCCCTCACACCCACAGTGAGCTTGGCACGGCACTGGGACGTGTCTGATCTCACCCCAGCACACACACCCCACTGCATCGGAGGCCCGGGGCTGGGCTCCCCCATGCAGGCATGTGCAGCGGTGGGCATGAAATGCTCCCGTTCTCTTTGCACAGGGGCAGGGTGGTAACCCAGGCCCTGGCACTACCACACGATGCAGCAGCACAGAACGCTGGCCTGGGCAGAGAGACAGCCAATGAGAGGGCAGCTCGAGCTGGGGGGGGGGTCGCAATCTGCCAACGGGACTGGGGGCAATTCGAGAGGAAGGAGGAGAAAGAGGCAGCGCTGGGTGAAGAGGGGATTGGCTGAGGAAGCTGGACCAGGAGGGGCCCTGTGCAAGGAGCCCAGTGCAGAACTGTGACCTGTGAGGTTGACCATGGGAGGCTGACCCAGGGAGCAGAGCTTGGGCACCTGGACCAGGGGGCATGGCCCTGTGGGCGAGGCGCCGTCATTCGCACGTGGACCTGCTGGGAAGAGGTGTGGCCGTCGCAGCGTCAAAGCAAAGGAGCATCGCACGTGGGAGAGGGGTGACGCGGGACTTGGCAGCCAGGAGGAGGAGTGATGAAGTGATGAAAAACCTCTTCTGTGCTGGTCATTTACAGTTGGTTCTGTCCCTACGCGAGTTCCGCTGGTACTTTCTGTCCTATGATCACTCCCCTATTGCCATTATGTTACTGTGCCTGCCAGGTTTCGGGGGAGGGGAGGGGGGGCCTTCATAAGGTTTACAATTTAAGGTTTTCTCTGTCGTGTTGGGTTGCTGCTGCCGCTCCTCACCATAGCCTGTCACTGCACAGGGCGAAAAGCCCAGCCCGCGGCCCGTGTCTGGGGCGCCCCCTCGCCCCGCCTGTGCCCTGTGCCCTGAGCCCGGCCGGCTGCCCTCAGGAACTGGAATGTCTTGGTTTCTGAAATCTTCAGCTGTAGCCCAGCCAGACTGACCTGTTCTGCATCCCCCTTGGGATGGCACGAAGCAGCCCCCAGCTCTGGGAGTTGAGACCTTGTGCGCCCCACAAAAGGGGTTTAAATCCTGGCTCCCAGCCCCCCTTCCCCTCCAGACGGTGCCCCTGCTCTGAGCTTCCTGCTGGACTGGCACAGCCCTGCCCCCAGGACACAGTCCATGACCCCCCGCCAGGAGCCTGTGGGGTACTGGTGGGGGCAGACGAGCAGCGGGCTGCGCTCTGGGCTGGGCTGTGTCTGGGAACAGGCCTCACCTGCCACACCTGCTGAATCGGGGCTGGGGTGCAGGAAAGGAGTGAGGGCTCCGGCTGGGGGTGTGGGCTCTGGGGTGGGGCCAGGGATGAGGGGTTTGGGGTGTGGGAGGGGGTGAGGGTTCTGGCTGGGGGTGTGGGCTCTGGGGTGGGGCCAGGGATGAGGGGTTTGGGGTGTGGGAGGGAGTGAGGGCTCCAGCTGGGGGTGGGGGCAGGGGATGAGGGGTTTGGGGTGCAGGCAAGTGCTCCAGGCTGAGGCAGGCGGTTGAGGTGTGGGAGGTGGTGAGGGCTCTGGCTGGGGGTGTGGGCTCTGGGGTGGGGCCATCATATGCCAGCAATGCCCCTCTGCTATGTACATCGGCCAAACTGAACAGTCCCTACGGAAAAGGATAAATGGACACAAATCAGATATTAGGAATGGCAATATACAAAAACCTGTAGGAGAACACTTCAACCTCCCTGGCCACACAATAGCAGATTTAAAAGTAGCCATCCTGCAGCAAAAACCCTTCAGGACCAGACTTCAAAGAGAAACTGCTGAGCTTCAGTTCATCTGCAAATTTGACACCATCAGCTCAGGATTAAACAAAGACTGTGAATGGCTTGCCAACTACAAAACCAGTTTCTCCTCCTTTGGTTTTCACACCTCAGTTGCTAGAAGAGGGCTTCATCCTCCCTGATTGAACTAACCTCGTTATCTCCAGCCTGATTCTTGCTTCCATATTTATACCTGCCTCTGGAAATTTCCACTACATGCATCCGACAAAGTGGGTATTCCCCCACGAAAGCTCATGCTGCAGAACGTCTGTTAGTCTATAAGGTGCCACAGGACTCTTTGCTAACACGGCTACCCCTCTGATACTTGACAGTCAATAGAGTTCCTGTATTCTAGTTCCCTAAAATATACAGCATGTCACTATTTTAACCTGTTCTACTTGATACACTATGTTTGAAATAGCCTGGAGCAGTGGTTCTCAACCGGTTTGAGCTTGGGACCCATTTAAAAATATTTATGGCCTGTTGCAACCCAGAAAATTGTCCGGGTGTGGAGGGTGAAGGGACCTGGAGTCTCCGGTATTCTCAGCCTGGCAGAATAGGGCAGAGGAGAGGAGTAGCAGGGACAAGGAAGGTGCCTGTGCTGGATCCCTGGATTCTCCGTCACTGACCATTTTAAAATCTAGCTTGGCTGTTTCTCTAACAGATCTGCCCTAGGGATGATTGGGGGGCAGTTCTCTGGCCTGTGTTATACAGGAGGTCAAACTAGATGATCACAATGATCCTTTCTGGCCTTGGAATCTGTGAATCCCACCTGCTAGCACCATGGCCTCCACACAAAAGCAGTTTCTCCTCCCTTGGTTTTCACACCTCAACTGCTAGAACAGGGCCTCATCCTCCCTGATTGAACTAACCTCGTTATCTCCAGCCTGATTCTTGCTTGCATATATATACCTGCCTCTGGAGATTTCCACTACATGCATCCCACGAAGTGGGTATTCACCCACGAAAGCTCATGCTGCAAAACGTCTGTTAGTCTATAAAGTGCCACAGGATTCTTTGCTGTATATTACATTGGTGGACATGCAGGTGAATGAGCTGGTGATGGTGTGGCTGATCTGGTTAGGTCCTGTGATGGTATCGCTGGTGTAGATACATGGGCAGAGTTGGCATCGAGGTTTGTTGCATGGATTGGTTCCTGAGTTAGTCATTGGTTTCAGAGTTACAAACCTCCATTCCCGAGGTGTTCGGGACACTGAGGTTCTACTGTACTGCAATGAATGATCATTAAGGCTAGTGATTTACTTGAATACAAAACCAAAAAACAGGGAACAGGTGGGGGCTGGGGGGAAGGCAGAAGAGCAGGTGGGGGCTGGGCTGGGAGGAGCCAAGAAGGGAGCAGGTAGGGGTTGGGCTGGGGGGGAGTCGAGGAGGGAGCAGATGGGGGCTGGGCTGGGGGGATGGTGAAGGGGGAGAAAGTGGGGGCTGGGCTGGGGGGGTCGAGGCAGGAGCAGGTGGGGGCTGGAGGGAGGTGAGGCAGGAATGGGTGGGGGCAGGGGGGGAGGTGAGGGGGAGCAGGTGGGGGCTGGGCGGGGGGGTCGAGGCAGGAGCAGGTGGGGGCTGGGGGGAGGTGAGGCGGAGTAGATGCAGGCTGGGCTGGGGGGAGTCGAGGCAGGAGCAGTGGGGGCTGGGGGGAGGTGAGGGGAGCAGGTGGGGGCTGGGCTGGGGGGAGTCGAGGCAGGAGCAGTGGGGGCGGGGGGGAGGTGAGGGGAGCAGGTGGGGGCTGGGCTGGGGGGAGTCGAGGCAGGAGCAGGTGGGGGCTGGGGGAAGGTGAGGGGAGCAGGTGGGGGCTGGGCTGGGGGAAGTCGAGGCAGGAGCAGTGGAGGCTGGGGGAGGTGAGGGGAGCAGGGTGGGGCTGGGCTGGGCTGGGGGGAGTCGAGGCAGGAGCAGGTGGGGGCTGGGGGAGGTGAAGGGAGCAGGTGGGGGCTGGGCTGGGGGAGGTGAGGGGAGCAGGTGGGGCCTGGGGGGAGGTGAGGGGAGCAGGTGGGGGCTGGGCTGGGCTGGGGGGAGTCGAGGCAGGAGCAGGTCGGGACTGGGGGACATGAGGGGAGCAGGTGGGGGCTGGGCTAGGCTGGGCTGGGGGAAGTCGAGGCTGGAGCAGGTGGGGCCTGGGGGGAGGTGAGGAGAGCAGGTGGGGGCTGGGCTGGGCTGGGGGGAGTCGAGGCAGGAGCAGGTCGGGACTGGGGGAGATGAGGGGAGCAGGTGGGGGCTGGGCTAGGCTGGGCTGGGGGAAGTCGAGGCAGGAGCAGGTCAGGGCTGGGGGAGATGAGGGGAGCAGGTGGGGGCTGGGCTAGGCTGGGCTGGGGGAAGTCGAGGCAGGAGCAGGTCAGGGCTGGGGGAGATGAGGGGAGCAGGTGGGGGCTGGGCTGGGCTGGGCTGGGGGGAGTCGAGGCAGGAGCAGGTCAGGGCTGGGGGAGATGAGGGGAGCAGGTGGGGGCTGGGCTGGGGGGAGTCGAGGCAGGAGCAGTGGGGGCTGGGGGAGGTGAGGGGAGCAGGGGGGCTGGGCTGGGGGAGTCGAGGCAGGAGCGGGGGGTCTGGGCTGGGGGAGTCGAGGCAGGAGCGGGGGGGCTGGGGGAGGTGAGGGGAGCAGGGGGGCTGGGCTGGGGGAGTCGAGGCAGGAGCAGTGGGGGCTGGGCTGGGGGAGTCGAGGCAGGAGCAGTGGGGGCTGGGGGAGGTGAGGGGAGCAGGGGGGCTGGGCTGGGGGAGTCGAGGCAGGAGCAGTGGGGGCTGGGCTGGGGGAGTCGAGGCAGGAGCAGTGGGGGCTGGGGGAGGTGAGGGGAGCAGGGGGGCTGGGCTGGGGGAGTCGAGGCAGGAGCGGGGGGTCTGGGCTGGGGGAGTCGAGGCAGGAGCGGGGGGGCTGGGGGAGGTGAGGGGAGCAGGGGGGCTGGGCTGGGGGAGTCGAGGCAGGAGCAGTGGGGGCTGGGCTGGGGGAGTCGAGGCAGGAGCAGTGGGGGCTGGGGGAGGTGAGGGGAGCAGGGGGGCTGGGCTGGGGGAGTCGAGGCAGGAGCAGGGGGGGCTGGGCGCGATGTATTGGGCAGTCTCTGTGTCAGAGCGACAGGAGCCCCCCCGCTCCCAGCCAGAGATACCAGCTGAGGGCTGGGCAGGGACTGGTCAGGGCACATTCCAGGCCCTAGGGACTTTTCTGGTGGAGCTAAAGTGAAAGTGAACATGGGACGTGGGGCACGTGCTGCCCGTGCTGGGGTGGGGCTGCCAGCTGAGCTCCCCACAGCAGGGCTGGGTTGGCTGAGGGCAAAGGGCTCCCCAGGGCTCTGGCTTGGGCAGGGACTGGAGCCCGAGGGGGGGCCGGCCTGGGGGAGAGGAAGCATGAGCTTCCCTGGCCACCAGAGACGCTTCCTGCAGAGCTCTGGATTGGGGGGGGGCGGGGGAGCCAGGCGGGTGCATCCCAGCAAAGCCCCTCAGTGCCAAAGGGGCGGGTGCAGTGGCTGGGTAACAGGGGAACTTCAATCCAGGGCAACAACCCCAAACCCGTGCCCAGAGCCAGCACCCCTCGCCCCCTCCTGCACCCAGAGCCAGCACCCCTCGCCCCCTCCTGTACCCCAAACCCGCACCCAGAGCCAGCACCCCTCGCCCCCTCCTGTACCCCAAACCCACGCCCAGAGCCAGCACCCCTCGCCCCCTCCTGTACCCCAAACCCGCACCCAGAGCCAGCACCCCTCGCCCCCTCCTGTACCCAGAGCCAGCACCCCTCGCCCCCTCCTGCCCCCATGCTTCCTCCCGGAGGCTACACTGCAATAGCCCCTTGGCAGTGACCCCTCCAGCGCACAAGCCCTGGCCCTTGGGAGGGGCTGTCATGGGAGCCGGACGGCTGCCTGAAGCAGCCCAGCGCTGTGGGATCCAGGCACCAGGGCAGCTGTCGCGGCGCCTCTGGGAGAGCAGGAGGGGTTCACCTCTCACTGCCCAGGGGCAGCACCCACAGGCAGCGCCAGCACCAGCTCCGCACCCCCCCCCCACCCAGCGTGGGCCATTGCTCGAGTCGGGAGAGCCAGTGGCCCTGCGCAGCCTGAGGGATCCAGCCTTGTTTCTTCCCCGCCTGCCTGCCCCAGCCCTCGGCACCGGTACGGGCTGAGCTCGGTTTAATCATTGCCAGGAAAGCTGGCAGCAGAACTGTGCCCAGCACTTCCAGCTCCAAGGTGCAGCCGCCCAGGCAAAGTTTAAACAAACGGAGCAGAGCTTGTGCGCTGGAGGGGTTGCAGGGGCACTAGCCCTGCGGCTCTTTTTAGTCACTGCCAAGGGGCTATTGCAGTGTGGGCTCTGGGAGGAAGCATGGGTGCAGGAGGGGGCAATGGCAGCGCGTGCGACGTCACGGTGCCAACCGGCGCGCCACAGGCTCCCAGCTCCTGCCCGCACAGAACAGCCGGGATCGGGCAAGCCAGCCGAACGCTGCGCCACACACGCAGACGCCACCTCTAGAGGGCAGAGTTGAGTCCGTGTGGCCCGTTCAGTTCTTGGGCTCTGCTGATGCCAGGATGGGGCAATCAGTGCCACGTGTGCAAAGCTTTTTATGGTGTCGGCAGCAGCCCCTAGGAGCTGGACCAACCCCAGAGCAAACCCTTCCCCACCGGCCCCGAACAGCTGAGTGATGAGAACAGCTGTTAGTCACATGGCCAGGGTGGAACCGGTGCCCTAGAGGGGCCAGGCCCCGTATGTCATTCCCTAACCCCCAGCAGCCAGCCAGTCCCCCTGCCCCAGGGATGGATCTCAGCCAGTGCCCTGGAAGGGGACGGCCTCGCGTCCCATTCTCTAGCCCAGTGGTCACCAGCCCATCAATCACCACCCACTGGTCGATCCTGGGGACTCTCCCAACCGATCGCGATCTCGGGCCACGGCGGCGCCTGCTGTGGCCCCACACCGCTCCCAGGAGCGGCCAGCACAGCATGCCCCCTCCTGCACCCCCCCTCCTGCACCCCAAACCCACTGCCAGAGCCAGCACCCCACGCCCCCTCCTGCACCCCAAACCCACGCCCAGAGCCAGCACCCCATGCCCCCTCCTGCACCCCCCCTCCTGCACCCCAAACCCACTGCCAGAGCCAGCACCCCACGCCCCCTCCTGCACCCCCCCTCCTGCACCCCAAACCCACTCCCAGAGCCAGCACCCCATGCCCCCTCCTGCACCCCAAACCCACTCCCAGAGCCAGCACCCCATGCCCCCTCCTGCACCCCAAACCCACTCCCAGAGCCAGCACCCCATGCCCCCTCCTGCACCCCAAACCCACTCCCAGAGCCAGCACCCCATGCCCCCTCCTGCACCCCAAACCCACGCCCAGAGCCAGCACCCCATGCCCCCTCCTGCACCCCAAACCCACGCCCAGAGCCAGCACCCCATGCCCCCTCCTGCACCCCAAGCCCACGCCCAGAGCCAGCACCCCATGCCCCTTCCTGCACCCCAAACCCACGCCCAGAGCCAGCACCCCATGCCCCCTCCTGCACCCCAAACCCACGCCCAGAGCCAGCATCCCATGCCCCCTCCTGCACCCCAAACCCACTCCCAGAGCCAGCACCCCATGCCCCCTCCTGCACCCCAAACCCACTCCCAGAGCCAGCACCCCATGCCCCCTCCTGCACCCCAAGCCCACTCCCAGAGCCAGCACCCCATGCCCCCTCTTGTACCCGTCAGGAGCCCCCTCCTGCACCCATGCTTCCTCCCAGAGCCCACACTCTACACACCCTCCTGCACCCCAACACTCTGCCCCAGCCCAGAGCCCCCTCCTACACTCAAACTCCCTCCCAGAGCTTGCACCCCTTACCCCCTCCTGCACCCCAACTCCCTGCCCCAGGCTCAGCCCGGAGCCTCTCCCACACTGCGAACCCCTTGGCCCCAGCCCAGAGCCTGCACCCCTACCCCAGCCTGGTGAAAGTGAATGAGGGTAGTGGAGAGTGAGCGATGGAGGGGGGGAATGGAGTGAGTGGGGCAGGCCCTTGGGGAAGGGGCAGGACATGTCCTCGGTTGCCCTTAAATTCAAAAAGTGACCCTGGGTGTAAAAGGGTTGGAGACACTGCTCTAGCCCTAGGGTGACCAGGCAGCAAGTGTGAAAAATCAGGACAGGGGGTGGGGGATAATAGGTGCCTACATAAGACAAAGCCCCAAATATCGGGGCTGTCCCTAGAAAATCGGGGCATCTGGTCACCCTATCTAGCCCCTGGGAGCCTGCTAGTCCCCCCCATCCTGGGGGAGGACCCGGTAACCCCTATTCCATCCAGAGACACTGAGCTTCCCCTCCCGTCCCCAGCTGAGCTCCAGACAGACCGGTGGCCTCTGTGACAAAGCCAGGGAGGGGATGGGGGAGCAGAGCAACGTCAGAGAAATAACACAAGTGCTGGACACTGGTCAAATTACTTTATTCACAGCAACAGTGACGGGGCACCAAGAACTGCCAGATTTCTCAGCAGGGCCCAGGCATTGTTCAGCAGCCACCTGAGCCAACTACAGTGAAATCCTGATTCACCTGCTCCACACAGGCTGGGATGATCTGGGTCCGAGAGCACGGGCTGAGCCAGAGCCCCATTCCCAGCACAGGCGCTCTGTGGACAGCCCAAGGCTTTAGCACACGTTAGGTGCAATCAAACCAGATCCGGGCTTTAACCGGGTCCAGGGTGAGCCCTGCTGGGAACTGGGTCCTGCCACAGCCGTGTTATAGACAGCACCTGTGCAGCCGTGTCCCAGCAAGGGCAGTCCTGTAGCCATTTGCACACAATGCCCATTGAAACCATATAGAGCTGGCAGCAGCATCCAGTCCTGGCTACGCGGCTGCATGGCACCCCGGCAGGCAAGCCCCAGGCCTCACCCTGGGGGTCTATGGGAGGCATGCGCTGCAGCTTCCTGCAGAGACAGGGGCTGGACACCCCATGCAACGCTCTTTACACTGCAGCTTGTGATCCAGGGACCGGTGAGGGTGGCCGGAGCGTTCACACTCGCCTGGCAAGGGACAAACTGATCTTTGGAGGCACTAGTTGGAGTACAACTGGCCTATTGCTCTAGATTACCTGGGGGGGGAGCGACGCAGCTGAGGGACAAGAGGCACAGATGGGCTGCTGGGTCACTCCTTGTGGGCAATCCTGGCTCAATGCACTTAGGTGAAGGCCACAACGAGCTGGAGCTCTGCAGCACAGAACCCCACCCCCCAGCATCCCAGGGAGATTCCATTCCACCGTCCCCTGCTGCAGAGTGCTGGGCTGGAAACACTCCTGGGGAAGTTCTGGCAGCTGGGCAGGAGACAGAGGGAGCTTTTGGTACCTGGGGTTATCTGGGAGGCAGCAAGGGTTAGGGTGAGCAAATATTAGCCGGGTGTTTCTGCTACAGTGATCAGCAGTGAAATAGTTACATGCTGACATCATTAGGTTTGAGTCAGCACACATCAAGAGGGTGGGCCGGGCTGTTCACACCTCTCAGAACAGGGTGGGAAGGATTCGACTTTTATCGGTAAATATCCATGACCATCGATTTCACCATACACACCCAAATGACCAAAACATTTCCATTGGTAATACCCCAAATGTGCAGATTGCCTTATATCAAAGCAGCATTTCTCTTACATTGCCTACTTACTTTGTATACTTCCACAATTTGTGTTTTAATGGTTATAAACCTTTAACATTTTTAATCTCATCGTCCACTGTAATTAAATAATTGTCTGACCTTCCATTTTCTGGCCCTCCAATAACCTCCCCTACTGTGAAAATTTAAATCAATAAAACTAAAAATATTCTTACAAATAAACCTTGATACTATCTGTAGAGATCACAAACAAATAAACGCTGAATTCTACCCAGCCTACACAACGGTTAGAATCTTCCTAGCCGGGCAAGCTGAGATTCTGCACCTAGGACCTGGGCATGGTCCCTCCCACTGCTGCAGCACCACTCAGTCAGGGCGCTTGCCCCAGAGACAGTGGCCCGTGATGCAGCAGGTCTAGCAATGGGGCAAGCGCTAGCACAGGGCTCGGGGAGTTTTACCACCGTGCCCCAAACCCCCTGGACCCCGGCTGTGCCAGCACTTTCACAGTGCAGCTGCTGCAAGAGAAACACCCCTTGTCTAGAGGAGAAACTCACCTGTGAGGCAGGTCGCAGCCGGCAGCTGCAGCCGCTAGGACCAGCGCTGCATGAGGCTGTTTATGAAGGACAACACTGGGTCTGGTTCAGGTTTCACATGCAAACCACTTGGCCTTGCACAGAGCACGCATGACTTCTGGCAGGAAAGCCAAGTCTGGGGTGCCACTGACAAGCTGCAGAGGGACTGAGCAGCAATCAGCCAGCTGCAAAGCATGGGAAGGGGCGCCCATGTAAAGGGCAGAGAGGTGCTGCCTCATTCCCCTTGCTCATTAGCCAGCCAGCTGGCGCCCCTCTGCCCAGCACCGCTACTCCCCAGGGCCCTGCCCCCCACATCAGGGCTGGGGCTTCTGCTTTAGAAACTCCCCCAAGGGAGCAGACCCAATGACTTCATTACACCCTACTCCTGGCTATCTGACAACCCCAGCACCTTGGAGTCTGGCAGGTCCTGCACAGCTGACTGGGGCCGAGAGGACTCCACACCCCTTGTCCCACTCCCTCCCCTCCCCGTTTCATTCTGAACCCTCCTCTGCAGCCTGCCCTAGTCCCACAGCAGCACTGGCACTAACACCAAAAGCCGGTGTTAGTGCCACGTAGAGCAGGGCAGGCCTGCTGCCCCCTCTCCAGACCAAGCTGGGGGTACAAGTGCCCAGCCCCTGGAAAGCAGCTCCCGCCAGCCATGCTTGGCCCCAGCACCGAGGGGGGTGGTGTCAGAAGAGTCTCCTACCACTGTGAGTTCAGACCCAGAGGCCAATGTCTCCAGCCATGGCACGTCCCCAGAGCAGAGCCCAGCACATTCTCCAAGCGGTTTTGTTTGTTTGTTTTTCCGGGGGGTGTTTCCTTCTTTTGTCGGGCGGGTGAGCAGGCAGGGACTGGCAGGATCCTCATTCCAGCCTGCTTAGCAAACAGAGTTTGTACCTCTCAACCGTGTGGGTCAGGGGCGTGAGCGTTACCTACCCAGTTCTACCAGCCCAAGTCCTAGCGTGGACACAGCTAGAGCAGGACCCAGGTGCTTTGTACCAGTACAGCTCATTCCCGTCCCCTACCGGAATGCTAGGCCAGTATGAGCACCTGTCCGCCAGTCTACCTGCAGCCACACCAGAGAATTGTACCACATTACCCATGACTGTTGTGTGTAGACAAGGCCTTGGTTTGCAAGGCCATTTCCCCACAGAATCAAGAGGCACGCAGCCTCCGCAGCTAGGCGAGACTGTACCAGCATGCCCCAGCCACGGGGAGGGGCAGTGAGAATCCACAAGCACCCATAAAACACCGCTCAGGCCCCCCCACGCTCAGGTTCTTGCTTCTGCAATGGGTGATACCCGGGCATGTCTTTGTCTGCGTGGGGGTCAGCACAGCTGCATGGTCTGTTGCATCAGGGCTGTTCCCCAGCCAGACAGTAAGTGGGAGCAAGCGGTCGAGTTTCCACCACAGGGCACTGCACGAGGCACTCCAGGCTTCATCAGCATGTCTTGCAACTCCCCCGAGGCCTGGCCACGATCCTGGCAGCACATCACTGCTACATGCCCATCACCCTGGCACCTGAGCTCACTTTCCATAGGATAAACAAGGTCTAGAAAGCCGCCCTGCAACCAGGGCAAAAATAGTCACCCCCCCTCTCCACGCCGAGCATCCCCAAGAGAGCCAAAGATCACGGAGAGTCTCAGGAGACTGCAAGGCTGCTGTGGGCTCCGGCTGCCCCCCGAGGCGTCCCCCAGTTCCTACTAGGATGGGCATCCTAGCTGGGGCTGTCCATCCCAGCCCCGCTTGCTGCAGGATCCCAGCTCCAGGCCGGGTGTGGCAAGGGGTCAGGGCTCGTGGGGTTAGGAGACGACACAGCAGCATTTCCGGCAGCAGGGCCAGTACTTACAGCAGCAGCAGCCACTGTCCGTGCCCACCTCAGGACTCTTCTGGGGCTTGTCTAGCTCGATGGTGTAGAGCGGGGCCGAGGAAGCGCCGTTCAGCAGCTTCATGCTGGCATACGGGTTATACGGCTGGGCCCAGGACTCCCGCGTCAGGACTTTTGAACCTTCCCAACTATCCAGTGGCACCGATTTACCGGCACCATTCAGCTGCTCTGGGGCTGGGTAGGTGGGCACGGCCCCGGGATTAACAATGACAGTGGGCGAGGGCGGCGCCTCCCCCAGGTAGCGCTTAATGAAGCTGTTCTCGAGCTGATCTCGCGGAATATTCACGCTGGCGTAGGGGTTCTCAACAGTCATGCCACCACGCTGCATGTTCCCCTGCGGCAAGACGAGTTCTCACAGGTCCTCTCCTGCTGCGGTGCCTCCAGCCACCGGGCAAACTACGGCACAGGGAGCTAAGTCTGCACCACGCCCATCCACAGGGCACCCTGACCCAGGCCAACGGGCTCGGCCCCAGCTCACTTCTCTGGGCGGCCACAGATCTTCCCAGCTCCTAGGGGAGAGAGAGACGCCATTAGCCCAGGGAGAGGGTGGGCAGGTCACTGGACAGGCCTGGGCAGGGCTCTGCACAGCGGTGTCCAGCTCCTAGGGGCCAGGCCGCCCAGCTGAGCCCACAGGCCAGGCAAGGGACTGAGCCCTTCCCCCCAAACTCCAGCTAAACCCAGCCCCAGCGGCGAACAGTGGGCACGGAGACGTGCCAGGAGCGTTAAAACCATTGCCCTGGGCCCCGCCTGCGGGTGCGGGGGGGGGGGGGTCCCAGGAACAGCCAAGGGCTCCACTGGCTGGTATCAGGTTCCGAGGGAGGGGAGGAGAGAAGGGGGCCAAGTGCCAGATGTGGGGGAGGGGTGAAAGGTGGTGGGGGGGAGGGGACTAGATAGGTGCAGGGGGGGGGGAGAGAAGGGGGCCAGGTGCCGGATGTGGGGGAGGGGAGTGAGAGCAGGGGGCCAGGTGTCGGGTGTGTGCGGGGGGGTTAGAGAAGAGGGGCTGGTGGGGGAGAGAAGCGGCCCAAGTGCTGGGCTGGGTGCGGGGGGCAGAGAAGGGGGGCGGGTGTGGCGGGGGGGGGGAGAGAAGGGGGCCAGGAGCAGGAAGGGGGCCAGGTGCTGGGTGCGGCGGGGTGGGGGAAGGGAACCAGATGCCGGGTGCGGCGGGGGGGGGGGAGAAGGGGGCCAGGTGCCGGGTGCGGCGGGGGGGGGGGCAGGGGGCCAGGTGCGGGGTGCAGCGGGGGGGGGGGAAGGGGGCCAGGTGCTGGGTGGGGCGGGGTGGGGGAAGGGAACCAGATGCCGGGTGCGGGGGGGGGGGGGCGAATGGGGCCACGGGACGCGAGCGTGGGTAGGGGGTGAGAAGGGGGCCAGGTGCGGCGGGGGGGAGGGGACCAGGTGAGGCGGGAGGAGGGGAAGGGGGCCAGGTGAGGCGGGGGGGAGAAGGGGACCAGGTGCGACGGGGGGGGAGAAGGGGGCCAGGTGCCGGGTGCGGCGGGGGGGGGGGGGGAAGAAGGGGGCCAGGTGCCGGGTGCGGCGGGGGGGGGGGAGAAGGGGGCCAGGTGAGGCGGGAGGGGGGGGTGGGGGCCAGGTGAGGCGGGGGGGAGAAGGGGACCAGGTGCGACGGGGGGGGAGAAGGGGGCCAGGTGCCGGGTGCGGCGGGGGGGGGGGAAGAAGGGGGCCGGGTGCGGGGGGGGGGAAGAAGGGGGCCAGGTGAGGCGGGAGGGGGCCAGGTGAGGCGGGAGGGGCCAGGTGCGGCGGGGGGAGAAGGGGGCCAGGTGCGGCGGGAGGGGGGGAGAAGGGGGCCAGGTGAGGTGGGGGGAAGGGGGCCAGGTGCCGGGTGCGGCGGCGGGAGGTAGAAGGGGGCCGGGTGCGGCCGGGGGCCAGGCCGCGGCCAGGGGCGGGGGGGGACCCAAGCAGGCCCGGGTGTGGGTTCCCCTCGGGGCCACTCACCGCCCCTCCGGTCCGGCCGCTCCTGCCGGCGGCGGCTGCAGGCTCCGGGCGGCGCGATCTGTGCCCGGAACCGCTGCGGCTTCCTCCTGCTGCCCTGCAGCCGCACCCCGGGCGGGGCAGGGCTCAGCCAGGGACCAGCCTCCCGGCCCCCTACCCCCAAGCCCGACTCCAAGAGCCCGCAACTCCCCTGCCCCGCTTCCCTAGCCCCGGCCCCCGCCCCCAGCCCTCCCTGCTTTCCGGATACCCCCACCCCCCGAGTGACACCCCTGCCCAGCCTCTAACCCTCCCACCCCGCAGCCCCTCAAGTGACACCCCGACACTCTCCCGACACCCCCAGCTGAGCCCCGACACCCCTCAGCCCAACCTCCCCGAGCCCAGCCTCCGACAGCCCCCCAACACCCCTGCCAAGCCCCACAAGCCCAACGTCTCCCCCCAGCCTCACTCCCAACCTCCCATCCCAGCAGCCTCCTCTCCCACCTCCTGACACCATGCAGCCCCCTGGCCTGCGCCGAGACCCCCCCCCTCCAGCCCAGTCTGTGGCACCCCACTCTCCTCCCGCCCCTCCCAACTGAATGCACTGTCTGAGGGGGTACAACTAAACCCAGAGTCGATGGCTGTTCACATTAGCCAGGAAAGGGGTTAGCAGCAGCCAGTGTCAGCCCCTTGCTTGTCCCTATTGATCTCAGCCCAGGCACGGCCTGTTCACACCAAGCTTGGTGGAGAAGAGGCCAAGATCTGGTGCAAAGGGTAGTTGTCGAAGGGGTGTTTTTAGAAGTAATGGCCATTTTCCTGTCCTTCTCCAGAACTCGGCCTTTCTCCTGCAGCAGAGGATGAAGAATCCTCCTGTAGGGACACATTCCAAGAATTGCCCTCTTTCAACATGGCCACCATTGCCAATATTCTCAATGGAACTGATGCCACAGGTTGCCCTTACTAAAGATGGCTACTGCCAGCCTTCCCCTCCTCCTCTTTGCTTCCTGACGGAGCTGGTGGCCATTTTGAAGACGGTAGTATTTCATGGCATTCTCTGCAGAAGAACATGCCCTCAGCCTTAGTCCTGTTTTCAAAATCTACCTGTTGCACCACATCTACTCTACAGGGACTGCAGGAGGGATGGGGACACTGGGGAGTAGGGAAGGGGGAAAGAGGTGGGTGGGTGCCCATACAGGGACTGTGGAGATGGGAAGGGGGATCTGTGATGTGCACTCCTGCTGCTCTGGTGCAAAGCAGCTTTAAGCACATCATAACTGACCAGTGCTCTCTGTGGTGCTCTACAGTGGAGTCTCCTGTCACAGATCGTGTCCTAGTTTTTCTATTTTGATTTAATTTAAATTGGTTTAGCCCTTGTCTACAAACAAAAGTTGTAGCACTTTAACTCTACCCGCAGAGTTAAACTGGTACAACCCCTGCAGTGTGGATGCAGTTAGACTGGTATAGCGGTGTCTGTGCGGAAAGCAGAATAAACTCTGCTATATGGCACCTTGATACCAATCTCGCTGCATCTATAGTAGGGGATTGATTTAACTATTTGGGTAGAATAACCCCCCTGACAGAAATAGTTCTCCCAGTACCAAGTCTGCATGTAGAGCAAGCCTAACACTACATCTAAATAGGACACTTTGTCCAAAATAAGCATCCATCCATAGACAGAATGACTAAGGGTGTGAATTAAAATCCATTTGAGGGATGGCATTGGCTAGTGTGGTAACCAGCCCTTACCTAGGCTTGGGCTACATTAAAAGCTACCGGAGCTAAAGGCGTGACATGAAATGATTTAACTGGATGTATATTTGTGTGAGGGCACTATGCTATCGACCCCCTGCTTTCTAGCAGTCTGGCTTGTGTCGATAGATATCTGGGGCCAAGCTAAGCCACTATAATTGCTCTTACACTGATAGAAGGGTGTCCTCCCAGAGTTTGCATCAGTGTAAATCGAATTTTAATTTGGTTTCAGTTACACTAGTGACTTAGTGAGGCCTCTGGGGCAGGGATCATCTTTATTGTATATGGCTAGAGCTCAGTGCTGAGAGGCTTTGATTCCTGACAGGGCCTCTGGAACTACTGCAGTAGAAATAATTCATGCTAATAATGCTCGTTTCCCTGGTCTCTGGTCACAGAGTCACTTGGGCTGAACGGACCTTCCAGATGGTCACCTGGACCTTGCACTGGTCTCCATGGAAGGCCTCTGGGATAGTAACACTCAACTTCCTGTGCTCAAAACCTGGGTTGGGAATGCACAGAGATCCTTTTCATAGCTCTGGTCTCACTACTGCAGCCAGCCTCCAAAGTCCACTGCATCCCTTGGGATAGAACAGTTTGAAGCTGCTGGCTCCATCAGTGGGAAGCAGAAGGGGAGTAATGATGTCACTGGCTTGTTGTATCTACGCTGCTTTAGAACATAAGACCATAAGTACGGCCATACTGAGTCAGACTAAAGGTCCATCTAGCCCAGTATCCTGTCTTTCAACAGTGGTCAATGCCAGGTGCCCCAGAGGGAATGAACAGAACAGGTAATCATCAAGTGATCCATCCTTGTCGCCCATTCACAGCTTCTGGCAAACAGAGGCTAGGGACACCATTCCTGGCCATCCTCGCTAATAGCCATTGATGGACCTGTCCTCCATGAACTTATCTAGTTCTTTTTTGAACCCTGTTATAGTCTTGGCCCTCACAACATCCTCTGGCAATGAGGGTGATTGTATGTTGTGTGGGAAAATACTTCCTTTTGTTTGTTTTAAATCTACTGCACATTAATTTCAGCTGCTGACCCCTAGTTCTTGTGTTATGATTAAGGCTGTGTGTCTGTCACGGAGGTCACAGATGCCGTGACTCTCCATGATTTCTGCAGCACCTGGTGCTGGCTCAGGGGCTTCCTGAACTGGGAAGCTCCTGGGCCAGCAGTAGCAGCAGCAGTTTGGGTGTGTGGGAGGGGGCTCAGGGCTAGGGCAGGGGGTTGGAGTGTGGGGCAGTGCTTACCTCAGAGGAGTCGTCCCCGGCTCCAAACGGCATGTCCCTGCAGCTCCTAGGCGGAGGGGCCAGGGGGCTCTGCACACTGCCCGCACCTGCAGGTGCCACCCTCGCAGCTCCCATTGGCTGTGGTTCCCAGCCAATGGGAGCTGTGGAGCTGGCACTTGTGGCAGGAGCAGCACACAGAGCCCCCCTGGCTGCCCCTCTCCCTAGGAGCTGCAGGAACATGCCAGTCGGAGTTGGGTAGGGAGCCTGCCAACCTTGCCAACTCTCCCCCCCAGCACCAGCAGGGGTCCCGGCTGCGCGCTGCCCCCCACCAGCGCCAGGCAAGGGTCCCGGGCCACGCACCACCGCCCGCCCCCACTCAGCACCAGTGCGGGTCCTGGGCCACCACCCCCAGCACCCGCGGTGCCCTGGACCACCCCCGCAGAGCACTCAGGACCACCAGCCCAAGCTTTAGTTACGAGTATATAGTAAAAGTCATGGACAGGTCAAGGGCCGTGAATTTTTTTTACTGCCCCGTGACCTGTCCATGACTTTTACTAAAAATACCCGTGACTAAAACGTAGCCTTAGTTATGAGAAGGAGTAAATAACACGTCCTTATTTACCTTCTCCACACCAGTCATGATTTTACAGACCTCTATCATATCCCCCCTCGGTTGTCTCTTTTCCAAGATGAAAAGTCCCAGTCTTATTACTCTCTCCGCATATGGCAGCTGTTACATAGCCCTCATCATTTTTGTTGCCTTTTTCTGAACCTTTTCCAATTCCAATAGATCTTTTTGAGATGGGGCGACCACATCTGCACGCAATATTCAAGATGTGGGCGTACCATGGATTTATATAGAGGCAATATGATATTTTCTGTCTTATTATCTATCCCTTTCTTAATGATCCCCAACATTCTGCCCACTTTTTTGACTGCCGCTGCACACTGAGTGGATGTTTTCAGAGAACTATCCACAATGACTCCACAATCTCTTTCTTGAGTGGTAACAGCTAATTTAGACCCCATCATTTTATATGTATAGTTGGGATTATGTTTTCCAATGTGCATTACTTTGCATTTATCAACATCAAATTTCATCTGCCATTTTGTTGCCCGGTCACCCAGCTTTGTGAGATCCTTTTGTAGCTCTTCACAGTCTGCCTGGGACTTAACTAACTTGAGTAGTTTTGTATCATCTATGAATTTTGCCACCTCGCTGTTTACCCCTTTTTCTAGATAATTTATGAATATGTTGAATAGGATGGGGCCCAGTACAGACTCCTGGAGGACAGCATTATTTATCGCTCTCCATTCTGAAAACTGACCATTTATTCCTACCCTTTGTTTCCTATCTTTTAACCAGTTACCAATCTATGAGAGAACCTTCCCTCTTATCCCATGACAGCTTCCTTTGCTTAAGAGACTTTGGTGAGGGACCTTGTCAAAGGCTTCTGAAAATCTAAGTACACTGTATCCACTGGATCACACGCTTGTTGTCCCCCTCAAAGAATTCTAGTAGATTGGTGAGGCATGATTTCCCTTTACAAAAACCATGTTGACTCTTTCCCAACAAATTATGTTCATCTATATGTCTGACAATTTTGTTCTTGTCTATAGTTTCAACCAGTTTGCCCGGTACTGAAGTTAGGCTTACCAGCCTGTAATTGCTGGGATCACCTCTGGAGCCCTTTTTAAAAATTGACGTCACATTAGCTTCCTCCAGTCATTTGGTACAGAAGCTGATTTAAATGATAGGTTACAGTCTACAGTTAGTAGTTCTGCAATTTCACATTTGAGTTCCTTCTGAACTCTTGGGTGATACCATCTGGGCCTAGTGACTTATTATTGTTTAGTTTATCAATTTGTTCCAAAACCTCCTCTAATGACACCTCAATCTGGGACAGTTCCTCAGATCTGTCACATAAAATGAATGGCTCAGGTTTGGGAATCTCCCTCACATCCTCCGCCATGAAGACCGATGCAAAGAATTCATTTAGTTTCTCCTCAATGGCCTTATTGTCCTTGAGTGCTCCTTTAGCATCTCAATTGTCCAGTGCCTCACTGGTTGTTTAGCACTTGTACTTAAAAAAAAATTGCTATTACTTTTTGAGTCTTTGGCTAGCTGTTCTTCAAATGCTTTTTTGGCCTTCCTAGTTATATTTTTACACTTCATTTGCCAAAGGTTATGCTCCTTTCTATTTTCCTCACTAGGATTTAACTACCACTTTTTAAAGGATGCCTTTTTGCCTCTCACTGCTTCTTTTACTTTTTTGTTGAACCGTGGTGGCTCTTTTTTGGTTCTCTTACTATGTTTTTTAATTTGGGGTCTACATTTAAGTTGAGCCTCTATTATGGTGTCTTTAAAAAGTTTCCATGCGGCTTGCAGGGATTTCACTTTTGGCGCTGTACCTTTTAATTTGTGTTTAATTAACTTCCTAATTTTTGTGTAGTTCCCCTTTCTGGAATTAAATGCTACAGTGTTAGGATGCTGTGGTGTTTCCGCCCCCCCCCCCCCATGTTACATTTAATTATATTATGGTCACTATTCTCAAGCAGTCCAACTATATTCACCTCTTGGACCAGACCCTGTGCTCCACTTAGGACTAAATCAAGAATTGCCTCTCCTCTTGTGGGTTCCAGGACTCGCTGTTCCAAGAAGCAGCCATTTAAGGTGTCAAGAAACTTTATCTCAGCATATCTTCCTGAGGTGACATGTACCCAGTCAATATGGGGATAGTTGAAATCCCCCATTATTATTATTGAGTTTTGTATTTTAATAGCCTCTCTAATCTCCCTGAGCATTTCAGAGTCACTATCAGTCCCAGGGCTTGGGCAGTGCCTACACCACAACTGAACAGCCCTGCCGAGAGGGAATCAGTGGGCATGGGCCAGCCGCAGGTCATGATGTCTGATTGCAGTGTAGACATACCCTCTGAGCCAGGTCCTCTCGGCTCCTTCCCTTCCTTACGTCACCTGCCAGCACTCATCACCGGTTTGTATTTAACATGGCCCCTTGCCTGCTGTGCCGCTCACCAAATCTACGGTACCTCTGCCCTGGGAACTTCAGATCATCATCTGCTGCTCTCTGCTTCCTCTGTGAGCCAAGCAGGGGAGGCTCCCTCTGGAGTCCCAGACATGGGAGGAAGCAGCACAAGCCACATGCCCTGAGGGGGTCAGAGGGCAACTCAGCACTTGTGTGTTTAAATGCTTCACAGGAGCCAAGATAGCAGAGGTGCGAGCTTTGCCCAATGCTGCTCACACCACTCCTGAGTGAGGGACGGTCTCAGTCCAGCAAGTCAAGCTGGATGTTGGCACTGCATTGAGCCACTGGACAGTGTACACGGCAAGCCACATGGATTCCCTCCTTGCCAGGGAGATAATGACAGAGCTGAATGCAAAGGTTTTCCGGGGCAAGCAGAGCTTAGCCAGAGACCAGAGAGCTTAGTGTGTACCGACCCTTCACGGGCACTGCCACAGGCTGGATTGCACACAAGGCCATCCCCAAGACTTGTAGGCAGTGCCAGTGGTGCCAGGGGGCAGTGCGAAGGCTATGATGCCAGGAGGCAGTGCTGTCTCTGTGGTGCTGGGGGGCAGTGCTGTCTCTATGGCACCCCAGGGCAGTGCTGTTTCTGACGTGCTTGAGCGCAGTGCAGAGATGGTGATGCTGTGGGGCAGCGTGGAGGCTATGGTGCCGGGCGGCAGTGCTGTCTCTGTGGTGCTGTGGGGCAGTGCGGAGGCCATGGTGCCACGAAGCAGTGCTGTCTCTGTGGTGCTGTGGGGCAGTGCAGAGGCCATGGTGCCGGGCGGCAGTGCTGTCTCTGTGGTGCTGTGGGGCAGTGCAGAGGCCATAGTGCCGGGCGGCAGTGCTGTCTCTGTGGTGCTGTGGGGCAGTGCGAAGGCCATGGTGCCAGGTGGCAGTGCTGTCTCTGTGGTGCTGTGGGGCAGTGCGGAGGCCATGGTGCCAGGAAGCAGTGCAGAGGCCATAGTGCCAGGCGGCAGTGCTGTCTCTGTGGTGCTGTGGGGCAGTGCGGAGGCCATGGTGCCGGGCGGCAGTGCTGTCTCTGTGGGGCAGTGCGAAGGCCATGGTGCCGAGCGGCACTGCTGTCTCTGTGGTGCTGTGGGGCAGCGTGGAGGCCATAGTGCTGGGTGGCAGTGCTGTCTGTACTGCTTTGGGGCAGTGCGGAGGCCATGGTGCTAGCAGGTGGGATTCACAGATTCCAAGGCCAGAAAGGACCACTGTCATCATCTAGTTTGACCCCCTGTATAACACAGGCCAGAGAACTGCCCCCCAATCATCCCTAGGGCAAATCTGTTAGAGAAACAGTCAAGCTATATTTTAAAATGGTCAGTGACGGAGAATCCAGGGATCCAGCACAGGCACCTTCCTTGTCCCTGCTACTCCTCTCCTCTGCCCTATGCTGCCAGGCTGAGAATACCGGAGACTCCAGGTCCCTTCACCCTCCACACCCGGACAATTTTCTGGGTTGCAACAGGCCATAAACATTTTTAAATGGGTCCCAAGCTCAAACCGGTTGAGAACCACTGCTCCAGGCTATTTCAAACATAGTGTATCAAGTAGAACAGGTTAAAATAGTGACATGCTGTATATTTTAGGGAACTAGAATACAGGAACTCTGTTGAGATAAACACCTACAAGATCTCTATCAAGCATTCTTAAAACTACAATACCCACCTGCTGAAGTGAAAAAACAGATTGACAGAGCCAGAAGAGTACCCAGAAGCCACCTACTACAGGACAGGCCTAACAAAGAAAATTACAGAACGCCACTAGCCGTCACCTTCAGCCCCCAACTAAAACCTCTCCAGCGCATCATCAGGGATCTACAATCTATCCTGAATGATGATCCCTCACTCTCACAGATCTTGGGAGACAGGCCAGTCCTCGCTTACAGACAGCCTCCCAACCTGAAGCAAATACTCACCAGCAACCGCACACCATACAACATAAACACTAACCCAGGAACCTATCCTTGCAACAAAGCCCGATGCCAGCTCTGTCCACATATCTATTCAAGTGACACCATCATAGGACCTAACCACATCAGCCATGCCATCAGAGGCTCGTTCACCTGCACATCTACCAATATGATATATGCCAACATGTACCAGCAATGCCCCTCTGCCATATACATTGGCCAAACTGGACAGTCTCTACGCAAAAGAATAAATGGACACAAATCTGACATCAGGAATCATAACGTTCAAAAACCAGTGGGAGAACACTTCAACCTCTCTAATCACTCAGTGACAGACTTGAAGGTGGCAATTTTGCAACAAAAAAACTTCAAAAACAGACTCCAAAGAGAGACTGCTGAACTCAAATTAATATGCAAATTAGACACAATTAACTTAGGTTTAAACAAAGACTGGGAATAGTTGGGTCATTACACTAATTGAATCTATTTCCCCATGTTAAGTTCTCCTCACACCTTCTATGGGTCATCTCGATTATCACTTCAAAGGTTTTTTTTCTCCTGATGATGATAGCTCATCTCAATTGATTGGACTCTTAAAGTTGGTTGGGTACTTCCACCTTTTCATGTTCTCTGTATATATAAATATCTCCTGTCTGTGTGTTCCACTCTATGCATCCGATGAAGGGGCTGTAGCCCACGAAAGCTTATGCTGAAATAAATTTGTTAGTCTCTAAGGTGCCACAAGGACTCCTGTTCTTTCTATTGACTGTATATTTCTCCAGGTGTGCCTCAGCACTGGCCTGCTGCACTGCCCCCTAGGGGCTGGCTTAGGAACTGACTGTATTACCTTTTCAGTAACCAAGACGTGGTTCCAAGGGTATTTGCACCTGTCCTTCTCTGCCAGGTGAAGGCACCTGTAGAAGTGAGGGTCTGCTGTGGCCTCATGCGGTGCCAGAGCTTATAGGTGCCTGTAGGAATGCAGAGCACCTCCTGGACTTGCCTCTGAGCTTGCAGTACCCCACACACTCAGGGATCCACAGAGGTTGGCGGCCCAGAGTCCTTGTCACATCCCCATGGGGTGGGAGGCAGCTACAGACAAGCAGAATGACAGGAAATACTGAAAGGTGAAGCCCTCCAATGTGGCCATAGGGCCAAAGAGAGAGAGAGAGAGAGCACATGACAAGCCCTCCACCACTCCATTATTTCTATTCCAGTGGCTCCAGGAGACCTGGTATCTGCCCCCAAAGGGTTTGAACACAAAGCACATGGTGAGACAGCACGAGAGGGATACAACAGATAAATGGGGAGAAGACAAGCTAACAGCAAAGCCATCATAATAGTGCCACAGCGCCAGGATGCCCAGCGCCCGCCATTGGGTGCCATCCCAGCAGGGAGCAGTTGTAAGCAGGGATTTGAAGAAGGGCGTTGGTGGCTTTGTGGAGAGCACCTGCCATGCAAGGGATACGGTCTGGTCCTGGTCCTGGTCCTGGCTGCTCTGGAGGGTTCATTACTGATCACTAGCCCCCCTCCCTCCCCTTGTGTGCTGGGAGTCTCAGAGGAACCATCTCCTGGAGCAGCAGGGTTGCATTCAAGATGTGATTCCTCATCTTTCTGCTGCTTGCTGCCTCCTTCCTTGGTGAGGAGGAGGAAAATCTCTCTCCCTTGGAATGGGCATCATGCTAAGCAGCTTTCCAAATGTATTTGTGTCTGTAACTGAATCATGAGGAACTAGTCTGGGAGGTCAATTACCCGTTCCAGGTAACCTGAGAAGGCAAATGGAAGCCCAAGGAATAAGCATCAGATTGGGTGCTGGGTGCGAGGAAGATGGTCCCAGGGAAGTGTCTGGGAGGGAGGTGAAGGAAGGCCCAGGCCAATATTCTTTTAAGGGCCTGGGTCCTTGAGCCTTGCAGGGTGGGTGAGGCAAAGTCCAGTGGAGGGCAACAAAAATGATTAGGGGGCTGGAGCACATGAGTTACGAGGAGAGGCTGAGGGAACTGGGATTGTTTAGTCTGCAGAAGAGAAGAATGAGGGGGGATTTGATAGCTGCTTTCAACTACCTGAAAGGGGGTTCCAAAGAGGATGGATCTAGACTGTTCTTAGTGGTACCAGATGACAAAACAAGGAGCAATGGTCTCAAGTTGCAGAGGGGGAGGTCTAGGTTGGATATTAGGAAACACTTTTTCACTAGGTGGGTGGTGAAGCACTGGAATGGGTTCCCTAGGGAGGTGGTGGAATCTCCAGCCTTAGAGATTTTTAAGGTCAGGCTTGACAAAGCCCTGGCAGGGATGATTTAGTTGGGTTTGGTCCTGCTTTGAGCAAGGGGTTGGACTAGATACCTCCTGAGGTCCCTTCCAACCCTGATATTCTATGATTCCCCCTGCTGGCCCAGACAGATGTTTGGGGCAATTAGACCCTCCCCGGACGAGTCCAGGAGTGAGGGCCGGCTCTACAGTTTTCGCCGCCCCAAGCAGCGCGCCGAATTGCCGCCCTGGGCCTGGGGGGAGGGGCAGTCCGTGTGCCCTTAGGGCGGCAGGCGCGTTTCCGCGGCGGCGGCAATTCGCCGGCAGCTTCTATGTTTAGCTGAAGCCGCCCCGGACAGCTAAACATAGAAGCTGCCGGCGAATTGCCGCCGCCGCGGAAACGCGCCTGCCGCCCTAAGGGCACACGGACTGCCCCCCCCCCGCCCGCGGCGGCAATTCGGCGCGCTGCTTGGGGGCAAAACAAGGGGGACTGCCGCCCCTTGCAGAATGGAATGGGCGGCATCCCAGCTTGGAATGCTGGTGCCTGGAGCCGGCCCTGCCAGGAGTGATCAGGTGACTGGAGGTGGGCGACTAAAAGCAGGCGGAGAAGGTTTAGTCAGAGGCTGCTTGATGAAGAGCTCAGCCAGGGCCCAGCTCCAACAAGGAGGGCTGTGAACCCCGGAACTGAAAGGGAGTTTGCAGGCCTTGCGGAGCCCCACGCCGAAGGGGTGGGAGTATCGAGTGGGTTCTTCGGGGAGCTGGATGTTGTTTGACACAGCAGGCGCCGGGATGATGTCTAATGGCTGGGGGTGGACGCAGGTTATTCCTGGTACTTGGAGGGAAACTGAGGCCGGGGCTGGCGGCGGTGAGCCCTCCGCCCCTCTCCTGCAGGGTGCGGCTCCCTGCCAGGCGCGGGTGGGGTGGGCAGGGCAGCCAGTGCCCCAGGAGCGCGCCCCGTCCGCCTGCCCCCGGGGATGTGGCTGCCCTGGGGCCAGGCCGCCCGCTGTCACGGCCCGGGCCGCCCGAACTACGTTTCCCACAGGCCCTTGCGCGGGAAAGCGGCTTCCCCGGTGCGTCCCCGGGGCCGTGCGGAGGCGGGCGCCCGGCCTGGCTGCGGAGCGGGCCCAGGTGAGTGCCGTGGCGGGGGCGGGGGGCGTGGAGCCCCGCGGGGCCCCCGCGATGCCTCGCTGGGTTCCGGGGGGCGGCCGGCACGTTTGGAGGGGCCGTGGATGGGCCCGGCCCGGGGAGTCAGCAGAGCTGGGGAGCTCTGCCACTGACCTACGGGGTGACATCAGGCCCGTCACGCTGCCGTTCCGTGCCTCAGTTTCCCCACCTGCCCCCGGCCAGGACTCAGGCCGCTGTTCAAAGTGCTGCAAATGGCCGGGGGCTCAGGACCTCCTGTCTAAGGCAGCCCGCACCTCCCACTGAGGTCAAACTCCCCCTGGCTGGAAAGACCTTGTGTCACTTCACAAGAGTAAAGATGGTGGCCACTTTTCCCATATTCCTGCCAATGTGTTACATTTTGCCTGTCTAAATTAATCCTCCTCCTTCTCCCCACCCCCGCACTTTCAGTGGGGTATGAGAGTTTTGCCTTTCTGCCCCAGTGTTGCTGTGAACAGTAGTTGCTGTGTTTCACCCCAGAGGCAGCTACACTGCTGTATAATGTGGGCTCTAAACGTATGGACCAGATATCTCTTAACAGCTCAGCTGGTGGCCTTGCCTGCTGTAGGGAGACAGGGAACCAGTCTGCCCTTCAGAGCTAGGTTAGCATGCTGCAAGAATTACGCACACCAGTTACAACCCCCTGGGGCTTTCTCTCACAAGAAACAGGCCCAAAGCCCTTTTCCCTGGATAGGCAAATAAACTGTAAGCATAAGAAGAGTGATTAATGGATTCTAAAGCCAACAGGATCCATTGTGACCCAGTCTAGGGGTATCAGCCAAATCACCCATGCTGTTAAAGTTGTGGGCCAGCAGTGAAAATGTCACTTCAAAAGGTAAACTTTGCAGCTCCATCTGGGGCAGAACATTCCCTGTTACTATTGCCTTTACATGCAATGTGTATGCTTTTTTATGTAAATGCCTCCTATGCAACCTCCTGTTCTCTGCTCAGTAATGTGCCTCGGCCCTCTCCAAGCCAGCCCAATGTGTCCAGCACTCACAGTACTGCAACTTTCGAAGTAGAATTACTTGAAAAAACAATTCTCTTTAAAGCAATAGACAACCAGACTACTCAGGTCCAAAGCCCTGCACGCTTACTGCCCAAAGCTAAGAAGGGCACGTTGTACCCATTAGGAGCTGCTGTTTAAAATCCTCCTGAGATATTATTGGAGTAAAAAGAGTATCATCATCATCATCATCATGAGACATCATCTGTTTTTTCCCCACAAATACAGAACTGAAATATTTATTAAACCCTTCTGACTTTTCTGCATTATTACTGATACTTCTACCATTTACATCTACTAATGGACCAATACCATTGTTAGGATTTTTTTTGTTCCTAATATACTTAAAAATTTCCTTCTTATTGTCCTTAACTCTGCTGGCCATAGATTTCTCCGTGTGTCCCTTTGCTTCCCTTAGCAGTTTCCTACAGTTCCTAGCTTCTCATTTATATTCAATACAGTGCTATCCATTTCCCCCTTCTTCCATTTGTTGGCTTTTTGTGCATTCAGTAAAGTGTCTTGACCAATGCCCAGTTGTCATTCACATTTTTCTGATTAAATTCTTCCTCCCAGCTGATTTGTCTCAATTGTTTTCAAGTTTGTGAAACTCGTCCTTTTAAAGCACTAAGTATATATATTGCCATTTTGAACTTTCACACGTTTAAAATGTGATCAGGTCATGATCGCTTGCATCTAAGCTACCATTAATTTTTAGTTCCAAAGATAGGCTCTGAGTCACCTTGGGGAAAGTAAAGGCAGCCCAAGGCAGAAGGCGTTGTTCTGAGACAGAGCTGGCTGGCTGCTGGAGCTGTGTTTTTGGGGTAGGGTGTGTGCATTAATAATGGTGGGTGGGGTGACTGCCAACTCAAGCTGCTGAGATCCTGAGCTGACCTCCTTTTAAATCTGCCTTCCAGGAAACCTGCAGCTCATTCCTCTTGTCCTTTGAGCCTGGTCTCCCTTCCTCTCACCCCCAGTCCTGAGAATGGCTCCCCTTTTCTGAGGTTTTGCTTCACCAAGGGCAGCCCAAACTTTACAGGCTTCTGTCCCTGTAAGAGATGGGGCACTGTCTCCCCGTGTCCTTTGCCACACCTCTCCCACTGACCCCTCCCCAACTCCACACTCATTGGCAAGAAAGGTGCTACTGTCCCTTCAGGGAGCTGCCTGCTCCCCATTGTCTGCTGCAGCCCAGCCCCAGACCAGCAGGCCCAGCTCCCAGGCAGCCTCTTCTCTGGGCCTTGGTACCAGCAGCCGTTTCTCCCCCAGGTTCCTTACTGCCCTGGCCATGGCCCTCCATCCCCCATACCGCCTACGCTCTTGCTAGGATCTCTCACCACCAGTGCTGCCAGCCTGAAGAGAGAGAAAATCCTGCGATGTTCTGGATGACTGGATTGTGTTGTAGGATTGGGCTGCCCTGCCCACCCCGAGGGTGAGGGGCTGTCCGTGCTGCCACGCTCCCAGCTGGGTTGGGTGAGGGGATTTTGGCTCGTGCTGCAGGAGCTCTCGCCCCACATCTTCCCATCCCTGCCCAGCAATTAATCCTGCCCCAATCTCTGCTCCCCCTGGTCTCTTCACCCCCTCTCCCAGGCCTGGGGGGGTGCAGAGGGGTCCCCTCTACCCCTTCCAGGCTGGGGAGTGGCTCCAGGGGTGCAGCTCCCCACTCACTCAGGTGGGGGACGGGGGAGGACACCCCAGTGGCTTTGGTTTGCCGAGGGGAGGGGGAGAGAGAGCGCTCCACCTGCACCAGCTCTGATCAACTGCCCACCCCTTTGGGCGGAATAACCAATCAGAAGGCTCGAATTGGCCCGAGAACATGGCACGAGCTGGCCCTGCTGCTCTAGGCCTCACCCAGCCAAGGCCGGGCAGCGATGTGCTCCCCTGTGCAGGGCCGATGGGCGGGGGGGTGGGGGGAAGCCGGTACAGGGGCCCACCGGTCCGGAATGGGGCCCGGCTTCATGGGCCCTGTTAGCCAGTCTGCCCGTGTTGGGGGTCTGAAAAAAAATTTTTCACCGGGGCCTGAACCCGCTCTCGGCAGCCCTGCCCCTGTGCCTGCGGGGCCCTAGAGACGCCTCACTGCTCCCTCCAAGAGCCTCCCGGCAGTAGCCCCTAGGCGCCGTGGCCGGGGGCCTGGCGTCCATGCCAGCTCTCCAGCCTCGCCCCAGGAGAAGGACTCTGGGTAGTGAGTGTGTAGGTGTTCAATGCAGGGCTCAGATTCCTGGAGCAGGGGAAGAAGCTGGCTGCAGTGAGGCCTGGGCCCTGGAGGGCTCTGGCACTTTCTTCCTGGCCTTTTGCTGCGTTTGTGGGCCTCAGCCTGGCCTCAGCCCTCCAATTTCAAGTGTGTTTTCAAGCTGCTGGCTCTGCTCCTCCTTCCCCATCCCTGGCCTAGGCACCTGGGCAGGCTGGGCCCTGGGGCCAGGGGCAGCACTGGAGGAAGATATTGCATGAGGCTGTCTGTTGTTTAAGGTGCTGCTGGTTTCACCGAGATGCCTGTAACTCTTGGAGGCTGAGTGGGCTGTTTGGCCAAAGGGCAGAGGCCCTCTCCATCATGCAGGAGAATGACCAGACTCCGCTCTCACAGGGTAGGGGATTGATTTTACTCAGACCTGCTCTCAGTGACATGCATGGATCGACTCCAGCTCATACATCTTCCCTGACTCCTTACGCTTCATAGTGATATGTGCCCATAAGAGCCCCTGGAGCCTGGGGATCTGATGCTGTCCCACCAATGGCATTAAGCTTTGGGCTCACGCAAGGATGGTGAAGCACCACGAAAGGGTGTGGGGGCTGTAGATATGACACTTGAACAGCAATCCCTGATGCTCCCCTTAGAGCTTCCTGGGGAAAGGCCAGGTGTTCTCATGCTCCTGTGAATTCCCTTCTCCCTCCCCTGGGACCCAGGCCCCCAGTCCTGGGGAGGGCCTGGGCTCTGTGCAAGGTTAGAAATGGGAAATGTGATGTGCTGCGTTCTGGGTCCCTGTGGGACACAGTACATCTCCCAACAGATGGCTGACTTTCCCTGACGTCTCCAGGCGTTTTCCCCTCCATTCAGGCTGCATGTCTCCTCCAGCACAGGATTTGGAGTTTGTAACCTGCTGCCTGTTTTCTTTCCCCTGAGCAGGATTTGTGATCTCCTGGATGGAGCAAGAGGAAGAGCTGCAGGTCCTGGATCCCCAGGACTTGGAGAAAACAGAGATCCCAAGGTTCACAGGTGAGGGCTAACAGCTACATCAACTCAGGAACCATCGGTGCGTGAACCCAAAAGCTGGAAAGCCAAGAAGAGCTGAGCTGTCACTTTCCTGCCCCATCTCACCAGTCTCTTGTGCAAGGGCTGAAGCCCACTTAGCCACCTTCCTACCATGGGGCTTTTCTGCTTGGTTAGACATTGTGATCAGCCTGAAATTAGAGAATCACAAATGAAAGCCCCATTTAGTGGCAGGTCTGGTTGCGGCAACCCAGTGCTCACCCATGCGAAACTTCAAAAGCACAGAAACAAGAGGTTAAGGGCAGAATCTGCTGCATTCCTGGCCATCGTCCCATCACATACGGTGCTCTCTGGACATCCCCTCCCAAACTCTGTGCAAGGCTCTTCCCTTTCCACCTCCAGTAGATACCTCAGAGCAGCACTTCCCCCAGCTTCGTCCAACTCCCGCTTTACCACGCAGCTTTCACTCCGATCCTGGTACTAAGAAACCTTCACACCATCCTATGGGTAACGCTGTGGTGCCTGAACACTGCCCAGGTTGTATGAAAGCGCGAGTTGGATGGCGAAGGGGGACGTGCTGCTTTGCAGTGTCTGGTAGAGGTGGATGGGAGCGCTGGACAGTGCTGCTGACAGTCCTGTAGTGAGCCTGAGTCAAAGACAGGGAGCACTGTAGTTTATTAGCCCCTTAATGTTGGGAACAGGAAAGAGACGTCAGTCTTCCTGTTTGTTCCTATCAGAGATGTCATGATTTTGGTTGGAAGGCAGCTCTGCCCTCTGCAGGGGTTGGGAGGACAGGTCCTCCGACAGCGCAGAAAACCAGGTGTGTATTCTTCACCAAGTGAGCAGCACCCCATTGGAAGCAAAAGGCTGGATGGCTTCTGGCAGGAGTCAGTCTTGCGAAGAAAGTGGGGGGCGAGGAAGGGAACAGCCAGCTGGCCCCCTCCCCCTGAGCAGGATTTTCAGGGGAAGGGGTTTTCATGCTGCATCTCCTGGGTTGACCATCTTCTGGCAAAAACCTCCATACTCGGCAGTGCTGCCATGAGGAGAGAAGGAGATTCTCCAGTCCCCCATCTGGCCTCAGCAGTCCCCTTCGCTCAGCCTGATTCACTTTCTCTTGGCCTTCCCCTGCATCCATTAATGATGGTCCCCCTGTTGACCCCCACAGCCGCCTCCTCCCCAGATGATGGGAAAACCTCTGTGCGTCTGGTCTGCTTCTGCTGCTTGTTCTCTGGGAAGGGAGGGGCTCTCCTTGGCCTCTGGGGCAGGGATCCAGCAGTGCTAGTTGACTGGCCTTAAGTATCAGAGGGGTCGCCGTGTTAGTCTGGATCTGTAAAAGCAGCAAAGAATCCTGTGGCACCTTATAGACTAACAGACGTATTGGAGCGTGAGCTTTCATGGCGGAATCCCCACTTCGGCACATGTGTCCAATGAGGTGGGTATGGCACTTGTGTCCATGGCACTTGTGTCCCCACTTCGGCACATGTGTCCAATGAGGTGGGTATGGCACTTGTGTCCATGGCACTTGTGTCCCCACTTCGGCACATGTGTCCAATGAGGTGGGTATGGCACTTGTGTCCATGGCACTTGTGTCCCCACTTCGGCACATGTGTCCAATGAGGTGGGTATGGCACTTGTGTCCATGGCACTTGTGTCCCCACTTCGGCACATGTGTCCAATGAGGTGGGTATTCACCCACGAAAGCTCATGCTCCAATATGTCTGTTAGTCTATAAGGTGCCACAGGACTCTTTGCTGCCTTGACTGGCCTTGGCATTGCAGCTCAGTGTGAGCATAGCAGGTGTCTCACATTTAGTTATTATAGGCAGTGACCTATAGTTAAGGTTACCTGACACTTCTCATTATAAGACCCTGTTTTCAGTGGCTTATGACTTTAAATTTAGCAAACTGTTTGGGTTGAAATTTCCCATTCCGTGTGTCTGCCTCAGCCTGGTTTTTGTTTGTTTGTTTGTTTTTAATTTTCAGGTAAAATGGTCTGCCATTTTCGAGAGCAAGATTAGGGGGAAATAATGGTTTTGTCCATGTTAAAAAAAACCAAGAAACCTTACAAGCATTTCACTGAGACACTGTAGCACCTTCTTGCATTGGGGCAGGGACTTGAAATTTGGCAGGGGGTCGCCCTGAGGTCAGGGTGTACCTTTTGCTGTTACCATGGGAAAATACCCACATTTGGCCAAGTTACAAACCTCTGAACAATTTCAGTTCACGCTCTCAGGAGAGACTTAGTCGAAATTCTCCAAAGATTCCATTTGCGCTGAGCATGCTGCAGCCCCCATAGCGTGTGTGCGTGTGACCGGAGGGCGCATCCACCTCCCACAGAGCGCAGGGCCTGCTCAGGACGGTCACTCCTGGGGCAGCCAGGGCTGAGAGCAGGGACCTGTCTCTCCTGTGCTCTCCATGCTCCCCCGCTGGGTCCAGGCAGAGGGGAGGGGAGGAAGGAGCAGCCTGGCTGGAATGTGGGGTGGGGGGAGATTAAGGGTGGGGGAAGGGAGGAAGAGGGGAGGGATGACGGGGGGTGAAGGGAGGAAGAGGGGACGTATGGAAGGGAGGGAGAGAAGCTGGGGTGGGGGAGGTAGGGGAGTGGGTAAGAACAGTGGTTGAAGGGCAGGGGCTTGGGTTGGGGGAGGGTAGCCATGGCAGAAGGGGTGGGTATAGGAGCAGAGTGGGGGGCCAGGACAGGAGCTGGGGGGGGACAGAGACCGTTTGAGGGGACTGAGGCAGCAGGATCTGTGAGCACTATAGCACCCCCAGGAGCCCCGAGTCTCGTCCCAGTCTCGGTTTTCACAGGACCCCTGCCTGTCAGAGCACAGATGGACAGTCCTGTCCCTGCCTCTCAGTTCCTGTGTGATGGGCACTCAGATAAACCAGCATTTTCATAGGTAGCCACTGTGTGTTCCTCATGTGCTGGGTGCCCAATTGAGACACCTGGGCTGGGCTGTAGACGTGCTGAGCTCCCCCAGCTGCAGCGGATGTGATGGGAGCTCTGCCATGAACACACAGGGCAGTAACTTGCTGAGTGCTCTGAAAAGTCAGACCCTCGACATCCCAAATCGGGCACCCGCAGTGAGCTGACATTGACACCTGTGGGCTCCGTTCCCCTCACCTCAGAGCTAGTGCTGCGCCACCATCCATCACTTAAGGCAGCGCTAGAAATCAGTGGACGTTTGGAGCCTAACTGCCCTTAAGGACTGGGCCTAAGCTGCTGCCACGAGAGCGAGCTAGAGAAGCTAGTGAAGAAATGAATCATTCTGTATTCGGGGCAGGGTTTGGACGGGGTCTAGTAGCACTGACCGGTGAGGGCAAGAAGAAATACAGAAGTACCTGTTCTCTGAGCACCGTCTGTCCCAGACACTGAATGAGGCAGGGTCCTGTGGAAAAAATAGCATGTGGTCATGTAATGAAAGACTCTCCCCTAATTCATATCCCCAGGGCGCAGGGTAAGGATGCAGAGCAACCTTAATTCTGGCATTTCCTAACGTCTGCGGGTTTGACTCTGCAACCGTAATGTTTTGTTCATGTAATTCAGACGTATTTATAAACCCTTTCCAGGTGCCCTGTCCCGTTCATTAGAACACATGCTGCACAATACAGTATAAAGAGCAGCTCGTTCCAGGGCTGATTGGGGACAGTAAATAAACCTCTGGCCCCAAAAGCCTGGACTGTAGATGGGCGTTGCAGGCTAACAAATCCAGGTTCTGGGGGGTCCCAGAGAGAGCAAGGTCCAGCACTGCGGGAGGCCATCCCAGCGCTGCCATCAGCCCTTCCTCCTCATCCATCTTGAAGGGCTCCCCCCGCAGTGCCTGTGTGGCTCTGAGGCTGCTTAGGGCTTTATACGGTAACACCATCACCTCCGATTCCAGCTGGAAGCCTGGTGGAGCAGAATTCACGAGAGATGGGCTAGTGCTTCTCAGGGGTGGAGGCTGCCAGGAGAGGCAAGGGGAGGGCAAATAGAGGACATCCCTAGGAGTGCTGTAATATCTGGGGCACGTGTCTCAGCTGGATGGGAAGCGGGTGTGTAATTGGGCACAGGAAGGCAGCTTGCCTTGTGAGGCGTGGGCACTTCATGGAGCAGAGGAGCATGCACTGGGGGCAGGGATCTCAGGACTGAGCAAACATTGGGGCAGACACTCCTAGCCTGGAATGAGCCTGCTCCAGAAGGAAAGTGAAAGGGGCTTGGTGTTGAATGTCTCTTCAACCCAGAGCTAATCCGAGCTCTCCCCAAGTCCTGAGCAGGCTCGGGGATCATTCTCATCCTTGCTCTGGTTGTTAAGACAGGATGTTGGCCTGTGCTCTGTCTTGGGAGGGTGTACAAATCACCTGCTGGTTTTCAGTCTTCTACACTAGGAAGTTGCTGTGTTTTAACTTTAGGAGTGAAAACCCGTTTAGTGACACTGGTTCAAACTCCCGTGTGTGGACGCTCTGATTTTGCTTTGAGTGACTTACAACTTATGCCCAGTTGACTTAAGCTACGCTGAAATAAGCACATTCACACAGCCCTTGGCACAGGCTTGACCAAATAGATTTTAGATCATATCTCAAGTTAAACAGGTGCCACTCTGTAGACAAGGCCTCAAACAGGGGCTGAACCCCCAGGCCTGTGTCTGCATGCCTCCCCCCCCTCCCCCTGTTACCTTGGCACATGGGCTGAGTCATGGCCAGATTCTCTTTGTTCCAGCAGTAAATGGGGTTTTGGGTGACAATGTGGTGGAGACACCTGATCCTGAGGAAACTGATCTGCATGGGACACTGCTAGGGGGAGCCAGCGGGGCCCTTCTCCAGAGTCCCAAGCGTGACTGCAAGGTGGGCTGGGAATGGCAAGGCCCTGCAAGCCAACCCATCCCCGGTGAAGGAGCTACAGGGGATCACTACGATGCTGCTGCCCAGCCAAGAGCCTCCACAGGGGATAAGCCCTATAAATGCAGCGAGTGTGGGAAGGGCTTCAGCCAGAGCTCTGACCTCATCCGGCACCTGCGCACCCACACCGGCGAGCGCCCCTACAAGTGCCCCGAGTGCGGCAGGGGCTTCAGTGACAGCTCCACCCTGCTCAAGCACCATCGCGTGCACACGGGCGAGCGCCCCTACAAGTGCACGGAGTGTGGCAAGGGCTTCATCCTCAGCTCCTACCTCATCCAGCACCAGCGGGTGCACAGCAGGGAGAAAGCCCACGAGTGCGCTAGCTGTGGGCGATGCTTCGGCCAGAGCTCGGAGCTGGCGCAGCACCAGCGCGCCCACCTGGGCGAGCGCCCCTACAAGTGCAGCGAGTGTGGGAAGGGCTTCAGCCAGAGCTCTGACCTCATCCGGCACCAGCGCACCCACACCGGCGAGCGCCCCTACAAGTGCCCGGACTGCAGCAAGGGTTTTAGCGACAGCTCCACCCTCATCAAGCACCAGCGCACACACACCGGCGAGCGCCCCTACAAGTGCACGGCCTGCGGCCGGGGCTTCAGCGAGAGCTCCACCCTCATCAAGCACCAGCGCACGCACACAGGCGAGCGCCCCTACCTGTGCACCGAGTGCGGCAAGAGCTTCAGCCTCAGCTCCACGCTCTTCAAGCACCAGCGCACGCACACGGGCGAGCGGCCCTACCTGTGCACGGAGTGCGGCAAGAGCTTCAGCCTCAGCTCCAACCTCCTGCAGCACCAGCGCACGCATGCGGGCGAGCGCCCCTTTGCCTGCACCCAGTGCGGCAAGCGCTTCACGCAGAGCTCCAACCTGCTGCAGCACCAGCGCACCCACACCGGGGAGCGCCCCTACCAGTGCACCCAGTGCGGCCGCCACTTCAGCCTCAGCTCCAACCTCATCCAGCACCAGCGCACCCACTTGGGCGAGCGCCCCTACGCCTGTGCCCAGTGCGGCAAGCGCTTCGGCCTCAGCTCCAACCTGCTGCAGCACCAGCGCACCCACACCGGGGAGCGCCCCTTTGCCTGCGCCCAGTGCGGCAAGCGCTTCGGCGACAGCTCCACCCTGAGCAAGCACCGCCGCACCCACGTGGGGCAGTGCCCCTTTGCCAGTGCACGGTGCACTGAGGGTTTTGGGGACAGTGCCACGCTCCTGCAGCACCCGCACACCCACCAGCATGAGCAGCCCTACCAGTGCACCCAGTGCAGCAAAGCCTTCAGCCGGAGCGCCGGCCTGGCCCAGCACCAGCACACCCACAAAGACTGGCCCCTCTGTGCCATCGCGCCCTGCCCCTAACCTTGGCCACCAGGCCCCAGGGAGGGAAATATCTCCCGAGGCCCTGCAGCCCTCCGGCAGCGCCATAGCAGCATGGGACGAACGGCGAGCTCAAGCAGCCCGCCTTGGGCTCAGTGTCCCAGCGACTGTCCCCGGGGGCTGTGTGCCCGTGGGCTGGCATGCACTGATCACCTGCAGGCTACCAGCCGTGCACTCCCGGAAGCTGTGCAGGAGCAGAGGGACGTTCAGACTTCAGCTGTAAGAGAGGCCCGACGTGCAGCAGCACATCCTGCTCCATATGTCAGTGCCCCAACCAGACACATCCCACTGGGAAATTGGGTAAGAACCTGTTTGAACGCTCTGGGTCTCAAAGTTCCACTCATGCACAAACATTGGCATTGGCTTACGAGAGAATGGACAGAGATCACCTAGTGGAATGGAGCGTGCGGGGTGAGACTCATTCCCACTGCCCAGCAATAACAGGAGAAAACTAAGAAAAAGAAAATCTCGGCCAAGTACTGAGGGAAAACTTCCACCAGTGAGATCCGTGAGGCTGGCGCCCCATCTCTTGAGTTATTTAAAACTGACCTGGATAAAAAGAGCTTTCCTTAAAAGTCACACACAAAATTGTATCTAAGTGCGGGGAAGGAATTGAGCCAATCCCACACGGCGCGACTCAGGATGGCAGCTGCTGTCCAGCTCCAGTGTGAAACCGTTATAGGGTCAGCAGAGTCGGGAGAGACTATTGGCCAGTGGCGGGTTTGGTAAGAATTGGAAAGGAGAGGACCTGCTCAGTGCATGTGCAGGCAGTGAGGTGACACGACGTGGGCTGGGGGTTTCTGACCCGGAAGTAAAAATGTGTTCTCTTTATTCTCATTCTCTTTCTGTGTCCTTCCCAGACAGTGTGTGGTTCTGTGTGAGATGTTTCTGTGAGGTCTGAGGTAGAGCTGTTATGTGCATGCAGTAAAGAGACTTGATACATTTTAAAGCACGGAGCTGATTTTCATTCCCCCCACCCCAAGCACCTGGGAATCCTTTCTATCATCTCCATCATTTATATTCCCTGAGAGCCCCCAAGTATGCCAGGTATATATGTCAGACGTGGAAGAAAACAGGCCCCTTCCCCAGCGAGTTCAGAAGACAGCTCTGTACCAACCCCCAGAGCAGACGCCCGCCCTTCGGACCCTGCTGGGACACCAGTATTTCTGGGAGTTGCTGGAGGAGGTGGCGGTGAGAGTAAGCAGGCCATTCAAAGGATCCCTGCTGCTCCAGCAGAATCTGTGATCAGCCAGTGGAAGTTTAACACTCCCTGGGAGTGGCTGAGTAGCTGGATTAGGACAGGCAATAGCAGCTGGGAGTGTGCACTAATGGAAATGGAAACAGCCCAGTGGGTGAAAGGTCCCTGTATGCAGTGCAGGGGCAGGGAGCCTCCCCAGAGGCCATGCACCAGGAGGGAGCTGTCAGGACTGGCTTTGGGGAGTGGAAGCTGGTAGGTGAACCTACCCCCGGAACCCCCCAGATTCCTGATCATTACTAGAATGTAATCATGTCACTTCTTATAGATGGTAAAAAAAAATTGGTCCATTCTGTAAGTAAAGGGATGGGATATTTAGTAGCACCAAGTAATTCCATGTGATGTAATTGAATGATTTATTCTATGATAGAAATGTCTAAGTAAATCAGTTACTTAGAAAACACAAACCTAATATAACTGATGTGAATTACTGAATAGCCTTCAAATAGACAAGTCACAAGTAACCTTAAATCATTTATTAAAGTGCAACCAATTAATAGTTCAGTTGACACGATACTACCATAAAATGACCTCCCCGAGCCAATATACGTGCTGGAGGTCTCATGCAGCCAGTAGTAAAACGGTGCTGGAGTTTCTAAAAATTGTAGCACAATTTCTAACACAAGGTAGGTCTATTTTGGATCTCATAATGATAGATAAAAATGAGTTGATTACTGGACTTGGAAGTTGGTGGCTGTCTAGGAACCAGTGATCATGACCTGATTACATTCACTATGAGAAACACTGAGGAAAATTAGACAGAAAAATGTGAATTAAAATCGGGAATTCTTTAAGAAGAATTTGTTGAATGGCCAGAAGCCCCTCAGTTTCACAATCAATAAGGACAATTTGGGTAAAGTCAAGAAAAGAGGTGAAGGGAGGGATAGCTCGGTGGTTTGAGCGTTGGCCTGCTACACCCAGAGTTGTGAGCTCAATCCTTAAGGGGACCATTTGGGGAACTGGGGCAAAAAAAAAAATCTGAGGATTGGTCCGGCATTGAGCAGGGGGCTGGACTTAGATACCTTCTGAGGTCCCTTCCAGCCCTGAGATTCTATGTATTATTCCTGGGGGCATTCTGTGCACAATATTTTAAAATTTCTGCAAATTTTATTTGTCAGAATAACACTATATAATCAGGCCAGTTTCAATTATTTTGGTAATTTATTTGAAAATACTTGTCAGCAAGTATGTCTGTAACAAAACAGACACACACCAAAATTCCCCCGTGAGTAGAGAGTTAAAGAAACCCCTACAACACCCCAGTTCCTCTTTGCCCCCTCCCGCCAGAGCCCAGCCATGACCACCCCCAGCCCAGCCACTCACACACACACCCCGAGCCCAGGGATCCAGAGGGAGAAACAGTGTGATGCTGGGTCCCAGGCTTGCACCTTTTCCTGCGCGCTGCCTTCTTCCTTCAGGACATGCTGGGAACTGCAGCTGTTGGGAACCCTCCAGCTCTCCCCCCTCCCCCCCATCTTCTATTGCAGGGATCAGCAACTTTTGGCATGTGGCCCGCCAGGGAAACCCCCTGGCAGGCCAGGATGGTTTGTTTACCTGCAGCATCTGCAGGTTCGGCCGATCGCGGCTCCCACTGGCCATGGTTCACCGTCCCAGGCCAATGGGGGCTGCGGGAAGGGCGACCAGCACATCCCTCAGCCCACGCCGCCTCCTGCAGCCCCCATTGGCCTGGAGCAGCAAACCGCGGCCAGTGGGAGCTGCGATCGGCCGAAACTGCGGACACGGCAGGTAAGCAAACTGGCCCGGCCTGCTTGGGGCCTTTCCTGGCGGGCCGCATGCCAAAGGTTGCCAATCCCTGTTCTATTGCAAGCTGGGCTCTGCCAAGTCCAGCGGCCCCTAGTGTCAGCCAATATCTCTGCAGCCCATTTCAGCGGGGGGAGAGGAAATTCTGCACGCATAACATGAATTTCTGCAAAATTCTGCATTGCGCAGTGGTGCAGAATTCCCCCAGAAGTAATGTATGTATAACTAATGGAAAAATGGGGAAGTAGATTGCAATCAGTATAAGTTAGAAGTAATGACGTGTAAAAAATTGATAAGGGAAACTAAAGACATCAAAGAATCTGTGGCTGCAAGGGCTAAGGACAATAGAGAGTTCTTTGGCGGAGTGAGGCAAAGCCCTGTACTCCCCCTGAGGGCATTTGTCTCTAACACAGTAACTTTGGAACACCACCTCTGCTCAATTCCAAACATTCAGAGAACATTCTAGGTAGGGCAAGAACCCTGTTGATTTTGGAGAAGACCGGAAAACCGAAAGGAGGAAATAGAGAAGGCACAGATCCCCTCACATCTGCTTAGCTCATCACATCTATAGATCAAAGAACTACTAATGTCAGCCATTAACATTTTCAACCTAACAGCAGCTCCCAATCTCAGCTCTCCATGTGCCCCAGTAGAGTTTAAATGTGGACACCCTGAATGACTTGTCTCCTACAAAGAAAAGGGAGTGTGAAGGCGGCTTCTTTGCTTCCTTCCTCTTAGCACGTTGCCTCCCCAAAGTCTGCTTCATGGGGCGGGAGAGACAGATGCTACCAGCCCTCTTGTCCCTTCCAGTGCAGGGGAAGAAAAGTACCGGTATGTAGGAGCGGGGAGAAGTAGTAGTGATGCACGCAGCCCCTGGTATGGAGGGAAGAGGGAACTGGGGAGGCACAGAGCCCCTGGCATGGAGGGGAAAGGAGAATTGGGGGCACACAGAGAACCTGACATAAGGTAGGGGTTGTGTAACAAGCACAAAAAACCTCTTACTTTAACCATTTGGGTTTTTGATATTCCTTCCTATGGGTGACAGGTGAGTTTAAAATAAGTACCTATCTATATTGATGTTATACTATGTTACGGTTTTGAATTGTACAGTTCACTACCTGGATCATGCCAAAAACAAAAACCAGCTGGCATCTACACAGACTAAGCCACACATACGGAGCATTTTCAAGGACCCAAACGTTTGAGGAGAGTAGGGTTGATCCTGGATTCAGTTACCAATGGATGCAATATACCAAAAAAGGGTACTGATAAAACAGAGAGAAGAGCAGCTTAGACAATTTAATAATCCAGGTTTAGTGGCAGTACCCAGTAAAACTGCTACAGGTTAGAGTCTATCCACAGACTCACTGTATATGTTGGGTTTGGGTTCAGACCTGAAAAGCCATCTGCACTAACACTGGAGCCCACCCAGTGCTCAGCCTGTAGGAGCAACAAAGTGGAGATGGCTCATGGAGGGATGCAAGGAGCCCTTTGAGCGTGCAGTGAGCTCAGATACAGAGGCAACTAAACATGCAACCCCCTGGTTAAGAATAGTAGGAGCAAAAGAAATCCTAGCAATGGTATAGGCCTATTGCTAGATGAAGATGGTAAAATTGTTAATAACGATACAGAAATATTCAGTAAAAATTCTGTATTGGCAAAGAAGCAGGATGGTGTATTCCAGTCACTAGAGGATGCTGAACTACTTTCCAGCCCATTAGTAACTAAGCAGAAGTTGTTTAACGTCCTCCTGCATGTAAACACTTATAAATCAGCAAGCCTGGATAATTTTCATCCAAGAGTCCTCAGAGAGTTGGCCGAGGCATTCTCTGGCCCACTGATGTTAATTTTTAATAAATCTTGTGAAAGCAGGGAAATTCCAGAAGACTGGAAGAGAACTAATGTGCCAGTATTCAAAAAGGGCAAGTGAGATGACCTGAGTAACTATAGGCCGGTTAGCCCGACTTCAAACCGGGGTAACTAAGGGAAAAGGTGATACTAGGATCAGTCAATAAAGAATTAAAAACTGGAAATAGAATTAACACAAGTCATCATGGTTTTACCTAAAACAAGTCTTGTCAAACAAGCCTGATTCCATTTTTGATGAGACTACAAGTTGGTTGATAAAGATAACTAAACGTTTGTAGGTCATTTGACACAGTACTCATGACAGTCTGATTTTAAAATGCCCACTGTCCAATGGAGCCCATGTTAAATGGGTGAAGAACAGGCGAACTGACTGACCTCAGAAAGTAGTTATCAGTGAGGAATCAGTGGAGCCTCGTGTTTTTCACAAATATGAAATAAAACAAAAAACTCACCCTGCAGCAGCAGCTCCAGTGGCTCCTGTCCTGTAGGGCTGGGCCCAGCTGCCTGAGCTGGGTGTTGCCACTTGCTGCACAGGGTTGCAGCATCATGCAGATCTGGCCCAGCCTTCCCACCAGCATGATGGGGAGAAGGCCAGGCCAAATTTCCGTGAGTGGCATTGTGAGCTGGGGTTCCGCAGGGATTGGTTCTAGATCTGACACAACATTTTCATCAGGGATCTGTTAGTAAATATAAATCGCTGCTCATAACATTTGTGGATGACACAAAGGAAAGGGAGTGTGCTGCCCTCTGGGTATCACAGGGGCCCTCAGGGTAAGCTAGAGCAGCCTCCAGGTCCTGTGACCTGGGCCTGTTCTGGGGCAAAGGATCGGGGAGCTGTAATGGGGGGGCTCTCAGCTGAGGGGGAGGGGAGCCTTGCTTTGCAAGGGGCTGCCTGAGGCTCACGCAAAGCCAGAGAAGCCCCTGCCCTGTTCCATGTCCTCCTGGAAGATCTCTGCAGCACCTGCACCCCTAACACCAGCCTCAGCTGAGGGGTGGCCGCCTTGCCGAGGATCCTGTCGAGTTCATCGCAGAAGGGGCAGGTCCTGGGTGCACCTGGAGCTGCTGTTGGGGCCCTGACATGGCCCAAGCATTGCCCTCAGCCTGCGCTGGGTTCAGTTTAGGAGGAGCCAATACCTGGCACTGCCTTCCCAGCTGGGCCAGGGTGTGGCTTTCCCAGAGCAAGACAGGCGCTTGTCACAGTTCCTGGGCTAACTGCCCTGCTGAGCCCTCGTGGTGTCTCCGAGAGCACCCCCACTCACACGATTCCCCCACTCTCACACCGGGCCCTGGCTGCAGTCCCCTGTGATCAACCAGTATTACCTCAGCAGCTCCAGTCCCAGTAGTGCTGCAGCGACAGTGGGACCCCGTGACCAGCCTCCTTGAAGCAAAGTATTATTTACTCAGGGCCAAAGTATTTCAGAGAACAGAGATCTTAAAACTAGGCCACTGTGCTGGAATTGCCTCCCGGTGTTTGCTGGGAGGCTGCTTCCCGTATGTTCTCTCTCCAGGACCTTGCACGAGTCTCACAGCTTCACAAAGTCTCCTCTTCCCACCCCATTCCCTGAGTTTCGCACCTTGGAAACCCCTAGCTTTCAGCAGCTCCCTGAGACAGAACAGCCTAGAAAGGGGAGCCTGGCTCTGCCCTGCCTTTGAGCAGCAGCTCTGCAGCTCAGGTCAACATTTCAAGCTTTTCTTCGCAGCCACGAGAGCTAGAAACTTGCTTCTTTGACAAATGAAAGCTGCGATTCTGACATAATCACATGACTCCAGGAGCTGGTCCTTGGCATGGGGCTACAGCACCTTAATGTGGCCCTGCTACGGAACAAACCAGACAAGGTATGTAACAGGTGGGAGAAAAGCAGGAGCCATGAAATTGTTATTACTGTTATTATCAAGTGAATACTGCAGTGGCTCCTATAGGCCTTGTTCAATCAGCTACCAAGTGGCGGTCCCTGCCCCACAGCGCTCACAAGCTAAATGCCAGGACAGAACAGGGGGATGAGCCTAGGAACATGGCCAGGTCACTTGCTTAGAATTTGGAGGCAGCCCCAGGACCCCGGAGCCTCGTGGTCTCTCGCCTGCCCCGTGTTGCCCTGTACTCTGGTTTGCTCATCGGCATCCTCTGTGCTGTCCCCGCCAGCTTGTCCAGCTCAGGTGGTGGGAAGACGCCTGCTCTGTCAGTCTCTGAGGGCGGCTCCTGCCTGGAACCGCACCTCACACAGGTGACGCCCCGGCCGTGCCAGCACCCGAGTGCTCGCAGGGCTGGAGATGATGCTCGCACTGCAGTTGGCAGTGAGAGGCTGGCACTGGTTCCCCTTTCTGCCACTAGAGGGCGAGCCAGGGAGCAAAAGCTGCAGAGCCGCACTCCTAGCGTGCCCAGGCCCCGCTGCTGCTGCCAGCGCGCTGAGCGCACCCGCGAGCGCAGGCTGGTGCTGGGTGCGCTGGGACAGCCTGGTGCGGCAGGCTTTGTGTTGTGTGACACCTAGCGCCCAGGCGCGGAGCAGGGCCCCTCGTGCCAGGCGCTGTGGAGATTGTGCAAACTGGCCTTAACGGGCGTCAGCGCGTTCTGTTCTTCTGCGCCCGCGTGTCTGTGACCGGCTGCCCTGGGCCCGGCGTGGGGCTGTTTTGGGTCAGCGTGGAGGGGGCTGCACGCGCAGCCCGACCCCCCGGCGTGGGGGGCGCATTGCCGCAAATGTGGCAGGCAGGTCCTGGGGGCAGTGGCACCTGGTGCTCGTGCAGGTGCCAGTCGTACCCCGCCCAGGGCCCGATTGCTTGGTTCCTGCTGGCTAATGCTGGGATTTGCCCTGCAGTCAGGCAGGTGGGTGTGGGCCCGGGCACACCCCTTGGCTCCTGGTGGAGGCTGTCGGCAGAGCCGATGTGCTAGCTCCAGGGGAGGGCAGGCTGCCGGCGGCCCTGGGGAGTCGGCCTGTCGTGTGGTAGCTCTGGCATTTTTGCAGCACCTGCCTTCCCAGTGGGGGTGGATCTCCTCTCCCGGGAGCATGGGGCCTGGCTGAATCCCACAGGGAATGAATTGGGTGACCCCAGCCTGAGCCCAGCCCCAAGAGCAGGGGCAGAATCGAGCAGATCTCCTGTCTAAAGGACAGGCAAAGGGCTTGAGCCTTGGCTGGCTTTGGGTGGAGTCTTCTGCTCAGCTGAAATCAGCCTCCTGCGCCTTGAATGCAAAGTCTGACACACACACACCCCCACACACACCCCCGGCCCCAGAGTCCTGACTGGGCCCCTCGAATTCAAGGTTGCAGGATGGGCACTGCTGGGATGGACTGGGAGCAAGAGGCAGCAACGCTCATGCTAGGAAAAGTGCTGAATCCACCATGTTCTCTGTGGGCCATGCGTTGTGGGGGGGGGGACGCGTGAGCTGTGTTTGGGGGGATGGTGTGGTTTTGAGTGTATTTCTGTCGCGGGCGATGGGTGTGCTAAGTTTGTGTGTGTGTGCGGGTGGGGGGAATATGTGCTGTGTGCTCCTGCGGCCCAGCCCGGGAGCCTGTCTCTGGCCCAGGCGGGGGCACGGCTGCGTTCCCTGTACGCACACACTGCCAGATAAATAACTCAGAGTACGAGGCCCGCTGGCCCCCTCGCTTTGTGCTGTCCTGCAGGCACTGGAGACAAGCCGAGTTCCTTATCGCCCCGTCCCCAGTCCCTCCTGAGCCCCTGCAGAGGAAGGCCAGGTCCGTCTGGCCCCCGTGGCAGGCAGGGCCTCGGCACAAGCGGGGGAAGCACCCGTGCCTGGCTGGAGCAGAAAGTGAGGATTTCCTGTCTTGGAGCAAGTGCTTCCCGTCTCCTCCCCAAGGGCCGTGGGTCAGGCCCTTCCCGCCGGGCTGTGTGCTGGCAGTGGGTTGCCAACATCGCATTTGCAAAACACGGGACAGACCTCAGATGTCCCCAGTCTTGACGTGAACCTCCGGAGGCAAGTCCCTCTCTCCCCCGCCCCACATGCTTCCTAGGGTGTCTCTTGCTCCTCTGCTGGATGCTGGGGGCAGAGGTGGTGAGTAACTGTTGATAGTGGGGTTGGGGGGTGTTCAGCCACCCTCCTGAACAGCTCATGTCACAGCCCCCTCTGGTCAGGCCTCCCGGCTGGGGGCTCCTGTGCATTAGTCACCCCATGACCCTGGTTAAAGCCCCCCCGTTCCCTGTGCGAGATCTGAACAAACACCCGGGCAGGCGCCCAGCCCCACGGGCCAGTGGTGACCCCACGGCGGGCCCAGCCCTGCAAGCCTTGGGCAGGAGCAGAATTTTCCCCCTGCCCACAGCCCCGTTGGCCTGGCTGGAGAGTCACAAAAAAAGAAATAAAACTATGAACCTGGCAGAAATCTGGGGCGACACATGACCCACATGCTCCCCCCCCCCCCATCTCCTCTGCAGAGAACCCAGGGCCAGCAGCCACGGCGACTCCTGGTCAGGGTCTGCCCGGGACCCAGGAGCCAAGCTGGAGGCTGCGTCGTGTGTTTTCCCTGCTGCGGCGCTGGACGCCATGCTGGGGACATTGGCAAGTGGGGAGGCTGCACCCCGGGAGCACTGACCCCTGCCAGACAGAGCCTGCCCAGGGAAAGCCCAAGGGCTGGAGTCAGCAGGGGCCAGGACTCGCGGGTGCATCTTTCCACTCCCCTCTGGCCCCGTCTGCTTTCCCTGGGCAGCAGTGACGCGCCAGGGCCACGAGGGGAGTGGAAAGATGCCCCCGTGAGCACTGGCCTCCTGCCTTTGACTGACAGGCACTGACCGAATGGGACAGGCAAGTTTCTATTTAAATAAGGGACGGGACGTGCCCTGTAATATGGGACTGATGGCAACCCTAGCTGGGCGCCCGGAGCTGCCCCGTGTCCCTGGACAGAGCTCCCTTGGGTCGTGCCGGGGCTGCAGTGGTGGGGCCTGTGCTATATGTAAGGGGACTGTTGGCCCCTTTCAAAAACTCCGCGGGGGGTTTGGTTGCCCATCTCCCAGTGCCAAAAGAAAGGGGAAGGGTCCATGAGAAAACAGGACCCTGTGACGGAAAGTCCCCGGGGCAATGGGGAGGGGCCAAGGCTCCAGGTCGGCCTGATTGACAGGGCAGGCTAACGAGGGAGTCAGGAGGCCGGGGGGTCCCGTCCTCCCTGTGAGCTGGTGCTGCCTGGGGCTGAGCTAAGGGGGAGCAGGGGTCCGAGCTGAGCTGGGACAGAGACAGAGGGGCCGGGGAGCAGCCCAGGGAGCGGGGCTGGGGCTGGGGCTGGGGCTGGGGGTGGTGAGCAGCTGGGGAGGGCGAGGGGGACCCTGGCCAGGGGGCCCAGCACAGGGAGATGCCCCAGCCAAGAGGCCTTGCAGGCCAGACTTGGGGGGCTCGTAACCCCGATGGGAAGAAGGGTCCTGCCACCTGGAGCCTGAGGGCGTGCGGCCACCGCCAGAGCAAGTGTCGGACCCGCAGCGTCCCTGCAGCACAGCCAGGGGCTGGGCAGGGGGCTGGGCCGTGGGAGTGACAGACTGTGAACTGCCCTGATGTTCCAGAGACGCCGGTTGTGCCGTCCCGGGCCACAGAGCAGGGTGACGGGTTTCCTTTCACCTCCCCCATTTTTCCTTATAGTTTTTAATTGATTGCTGTTTAATGATTGTATTTGTTTGAACTGTATGGAATGATCAGTGGGTCAGGGACATGCCAGAGCAGAGAGAGCACCCCGGAGTGGGGACACCCTGGCCCCTGCCCGAAGTGACCATGACAAGGTGGCAGGTCGAGCCCCCAGGAATCCTGGGCCCAGCCTTTTCGGGGTTCCGAGGAGTCAGCCACCCAGGAGAGTGGAAGGGGAGCCCTCGAGGTCAGGCAGCCTCTGGGTAAAGGGAGTGGGAGTGAGGACTCAGATCCTTTCACTAGCCCATTTCACCGGGGGCGTGTATAAGCCAGGAAAGTTCCCCACACTAGCAGGACCATTCCCCCGCTTACATATAGACAGGCCCTATGTATCATGGCTGGACTGCCAGGGAAATGGCTGCTTTCTCCCTGCTCGCCATGTGCCGGTGCTCCGGAATCTCAGCTCCCAATCCACAATTGCCAGCTCAGAACCTTCCAAATGTGACTCAGACATGACATCACCTGCTGCAGGGCTCTGCCTGAGGCTGCAGAGAGCCTGAAACAGCCTCGCTGAGCTCAGTGACCCTGGAGCCTAATGATGGTAATTGCAATGACCGTCTGGTTAAGTATTTCAGTGCTGATCAGGCAGCAGAAACACTGTTGTGTCAGTTGACTGATGCTGGGGGTGGGGGGGTGCGGCAGGGGTGCAGGGGCAGTTGTCTCAAGGACAGCTGAGATGAGGAACAAGAGAGTCATCTCCCCAAACTGCAAGTTGCTTCTGCTCCTGCCCAAAAGAGGGAGTCAGAGGAGAGATGCCATCCCTTCTGCCCCGGCTTCCTAAGCCACCTCCCACATCTTCTCAGGTGTCAAATGGCCCAGCTGTCCTACACCCTGTGAGCAAAACCAGCAGCTCTCCCAGAAACTTCTTCAAGGCAGCAACACAAGGCAAAGCATCATAGGGTCACCCTCTTCCTAGCCCAGTGTCCTGCTCTAACACCAGCATCTCTTCTGCTGAGCAGTATCGGATTCCTGGGGCCTGGCCTGCCAGTTTGCCAATGGAGGAGCAATCAGTGATGCAGAGTCTGGGATAAACTTGCTTTATTCACATATTCACATATACACCAGTCCTGGAACACAGAGTCAAACAGCTTGCAGGAATCGCAGCCCAGCACCAATGCCCAGTTCCAGGGAGCAACTCTGCACCAAGAATTGACTCCAACCAGAGCCCACAGCAGAGCAAACACTGCTGCCTGCTTCTCGCACAGCACTTTCTACCCAGAATTAGCCTAACTAAAACTGACCACACAACATGTCTTCCCGAGACTGAACACTTCCTTGCACACTAAGAAAAAGATTGTGTAATAGCACCACCTGGGGATTCCTGCTGTAACAATAACAAATTCTATTCTGAGCATGGGAGATACTGCAGAACTGGTCTGGAATTAGGGAGTGGGGGAGAAAGTTGGTCAGGAGCGGTGCCATGTTAAGCTGGGGTCCCCGCTGCATGGCTTAGGGCTCATACAAACCACAGGGTTTTGGCTGTGATAGAGTTGTGGTGCCATAGTTAAGGAAGAGTTGAGTTTTGAAGCAGGGAGTCCCCCTTTGTTTTGGCTGAAGAATGCAGTGTATCCTCCCTAAGTCTTGGAACATCGAATGATTTTTCTGAGCATTAACAAGGAAATCCATTAATTAGTTTATCAGTTCAATTAATTTAAAATAGGTTCCTGAAAGAAATATAGTCCCCTGGGTTGGACCATTTTTTGTGCCAAATGACCGTAATAGCAGAACGGCGCAGACACTTCAGCCTTGTCATACACATAAGCCTCACGGAGATCTCATGCCTAGGGCCCACTGAGAGCCGTGTTGGAGGAGCAGTGGTTTGCCTGTCAGCAGCGGCTGGGGGATAATGTTCTCTCGAGAATGGCGTGAAGAACAGCCCTCATTCAAAATGGCTGCCAGCTCCTCTTGGGTTCGGAGGGCCAGGCTGCAGGCGGGTGCCCTGGCTCCAGTATTGCCAACCCCAAATGTTCAAAAATCCTGAGTCAGGCTCACCAAAAATCATGAGAGTGGCTTTAAAATCAGGGAATTATGTACAAGTAATAGCTGTGGTGCTCTTTTATCGCCGCCTGCTTTTTGAGCCTGCCGGGTGCCCTGGGGTCATATTCTGAAGCTTTCTCCATGGCCACAAGGGCTAGAAACTGACCTTTTCTTTGACTGAAGGCTGAAATCATCTCATGGCCCACTTGACTCCAGGAGCTGGGGCTTTAAGGAAACCATAATTATCCTGAGACTCAGGACAAAAGCAGGAGAGTTGGCGTCCCCACTGGTCACTTGTCCCCGGTGGGAGTGAGCAGCGAAGCAGAGATGCAGAGGGGGGTCAGCTCTCCCTGAGCAGGGGGGTGGCAGATCCTGGGAGAAGAACCAGGGCTCCAGCCACGTGGGAGCCCTGGGCTCAGAGCACAGCTTGGTTCCTGCTCTCTGCTGGCAGTTGGCCGTTTGCTGACCCACCGTCCGTTTGTTCTTCCTCTCTTCAAACATCCCCCTTCCTTTGGCCTGGATGCCAGCTAGAACTGGGGCCTTTTGTCTGGGCCACCCCCTGACAATGGCTCATTGTCCCCTCCGCTTGCTCCCTCACTTGCCTGTCCCTCGTCTGCGTCGCAATTATCCCAATTAACACAGCCCCCTCCCGGGCTCTGCCTCAAGAGCCGCTCCAGGACACACCACACACCGGGGTCCCTCGTCCTCCCTGGCAGATGCTGCTGGCCTGTGAGTGCAGCACACAGCCGTCCTGGGGCTCAGGAGCGCATTGGGCACACCAACCTCACAGTGTGCCACGGGGCTGCCCTGCGGCCAGGCCAGACCCAGCCTGATGCCGCCAGGGCCCAACGGGGCACTCGCAGAGATGCTGTTGCCGAGATTCTGGCAGCACGAGGGTGTGAAGGTGCCCGGCCTGGGGCCCTGTGCTGGACCCAAAGGCCTGTAAAACTTGCTGCAAGGGCTGAAGAAGGTTGGGACCTTTTCCTTCCAGGTTCTCCCATCGCTGCTCCCTCCAGGCTGCAGGACCGGCTCCTTCTTGGGCTTTTCCCGAACCAGCCTTCCAAGCCACTGCTGGCTGGGGCTGCAGATGGCGTGTGATGGCTGAGTGGGAGGCCTCCATCCTTTACAGCAGCCCCCACAAGGAGGAAGGTGAAAGGCACTGGGCAGGTTGCAAGCGGTGCTGAGAGATCTCACTGGCATGACTCAGCACTGACGCAGCTGGGACACATGTGACTGTACACCCCGTCCCCCATTCACAGGGCAGGAAATGGATCCCTGAACCTTCCCTGGGCAGCTCTCTGAGCTGCCACTGATGCTCCAGATTCACATTTATTCTTGTCCTCCTCTTCTAGCTGAACCAGCCCCATGCCTAGAACCGTTGGGGGTGCTGCTGCAAGGGGCAAGCTCAGATGAGACCTAACCCCGAGGTCCTGACACCTTATGTAAGGACAAGGAGGGCGTCCTGGCCAAACTCCAGTCTGTGCAATTACATCCTGTGTCTCTAACCCCCTGGAGCATCAACCCAACGCAGCATTTAGCTTCACTCCTCGTCCTAGTGTCATGGAGGGTTGCTGGTCACTGTTAAACGGCTGCCTCCTTCCACCCCAGCGCTTGGCGCATCTCTGGCTGTGCCTGCACCGGAGCCAGAGCCAACACGCACGTGCTAGCTTCGACTGAGCCAACGTACTAAAAGCAACGGCACCGGCAGCAGGATGGTCTAGCCAGGCCAAGGACAAGCCCATCTAAGACCCTAGGTCCGTAGTCGGGTGGTTTAGCCTGTCCCACCGCCCACACTGCTGCAGCTCATCTTAGCATGTGTACATCTACGCAGGCTGGGCAATACACCGCCAGCTCCCGGGGTGGTGGAAAGGCTGCTTCCTGTGAGCTGTCAGTTCTGTTCTGACTGCAGCTCCTCTCACCCTGAAGTCAGCTAAAGCCTCAGACGCAGACGTGTGGCTGAAGTTTCCACTTACAAAGCCGGGTTGCTGCTGCTGCTGTGGCTGCTCTAGTTTTCCACCCCATGGTAATCCCCTAATTAATCATGAGGGGGAACTGGCTGTGGCGGCGCTGTGTGGCCCTGACGCAGTGAGCCTTTGCTGGCATCCCTACCTGACCGTGAAAGGCTCTCGCGCACCATCGGGAGGGTGGGGCAGAGCGGAGAGACGGGAGCAGGAGATGGAACTTTTGGCTGCGGGTTGGCTGAGTGCCACCCCTCTGGCAGTGTGGGATGCAGCAAGCAAAGGGTTAAGTCTTGAGCAAGAGACCTGCCCCCCAACAATGACCCTAGGAGCGAGCCAGGTGCGGGGGATTGCTCCCCCCCGGGCGCGAACTCACCTCCCGCCATGGAGAGCAGCTGGTGACCCCACAAAGTCCTGACAGCAGAGCGGCTGTCATTGCTCTGGTTCAGCACCTAACATTACGAGGCCGGGTCCTCCCGTCCCCTGCACCTTGGAGGGTCAGTTCCCTCTGGCAACGCATGTGGCAAATGCTGCCCCTGAGGGAGAGAGGGAGAGACCCTGATTTGGCAGCTCTCTACGCCCACTTTGCCCATGTGGAAATGACCCCTCGAGAGGCTGGGCAGAGAATCAGGCCATCTCTGGCTCTTGCAGCTCCCCACCCTAATGGTACCGTCACCCCAGCCCCATGTTACACTCCCACATCAGGAACAGTTTTATTCAACTCAGTATAACCCCTTCCCCCCCGTCAGCCAAGTTGCATGAGCCCCAGTGCTGCTCAGGCTGTTCAGAGCACACGCAATCTGCTGCTGCAACAGAGCTGTCCCCTTTGCCCGCTCCACAGGCCTTCCGTCCTTGAAGGGGCAGGGGAAAAGGTATCGCTAACCCTGACATTCCCTTCTGAGTGCTACATCCAGTGCTGCCGGGTGAATAGGTCTGAGCTGCAGCCAGCCGCCATCAAACTATGGCCCCGGTGCTGGGCGGGAAGCAGCAGCCCTGCCACAACAGCACTACTTGGCCTTTGCATCTTCCAAGCATTTTGCAAACATTACTCGTGGGAGAATTCTGTGCCACTGCTCACATGCAAAATTCATGTTCCCTGCAGATTTCTTTGCATCCCAGTAAAAAAAATGGGGAAGCAAAGAAACCTGTTGAGGACACGTGCCCCTTCCCTGGCAGCCCGGGCACATCTGTTCAAGCGCCCCGTGCAGCCAGCAGAGATGTAAATCAGTGCAGTGAGGGGAGGGGGGCTGGGTATACATGCATGCATGGGGAAATGTCAATCACCACGGGAATGGGGGTAGGAGGGTTGGGTATGCAGGGAGAGAGACTCTGTCCCTGTCCCCTCAAGCAGAGCAGAAAATGTAGCGACCTGTCTGCAGAGTTGTTCCTGTTGTTGTTAGTTAATTGTTCCCATTAGTGAATTCCCACAGGAGCATAAAACAGGTGTAAAAGTTTTAAGGCTCCTTTATGTTGTGTATTTGGTTGTCATGGTTTTTGGTTCCTATGGTAACTGAGTTAGATTATTAGGGGATAGCTCAGCCAGCTTCAGCCGGCTGGGTGAGTTCTCTGAGTCTGTAAATAAAATGGTGGTTGTGTTAGCTGTCTGCTGTCTGGCCTCAAGTGATTTCTTCCTAAACCGGCTGCTCCCTAGGATATAACAAGTGGTGACGAGGGTGGGAGTCCGGTGCTGCTCCAGTAACAGAAGGAAATAGAAGTCAAGGTAAAGAACAAACAAACAAACAAAAAAGCTGCTTGTTTGCACTGACTGTGAAAGTGAAACTAAAAATCATGGCTACTCTGACCAGGCCACTGGAACCTTTTGATGAGAATATAGAGCAGTGGCATGTGTATACTGAGCGTTTTGAGCTTTTTGGTATTGCAAATGACATTACAGAAACAAAGAAGGTGCCAATATTCTTAAGTGTTGTAGGGGTTAAAACCTACTCCCTGCTACGCAGCTTACTACACCCTGTTATGCCTGAGACTAAATCTTACAGTGACATTGTGGAAATCCTGGGGTCCCATTTCTCCCCAAAACCACTGGTAATTGCTGAAAGATATAGGTTCCACAAAAGAGACCAAAAGGAAGATGAAACAGTTGTACAATTTGTAGCCATTTTAAAAAAGCTAGCAGAACACTGTGAATTTAAAGAGATGTTAAATGATGCCCTGCGTGACAGGTTAGTGTGTGGCCTGTACAGTGAAGCTATACGGAAGCGCCTACTGACAGAGGCTCAGCTTACCTTACAGAAGGCTGTTGATATTGCTGTCTCCATGGAACTGGCTACAAGGGAGGCGCAATACATCGGTGCATCCCCTAAGGTGAAAAAAGTGTCACAAGAACTGACCCACAAAACGGTGCAGAGTCAAGAATGTTACCGCTGTGGTAAGCTGGGTCACCAGGCATCAGAATGCTGGTGTAAGGACCTGGTGTGTCGACACTGTTGCAAAAAGGGACACATTGAGTGTGCCTGTAAACAAAAGAAAAAGAGGCCTGCGGTCTGGCCGACAAAAAGAGGAACCTTGCATACCCTAGAGCAGACCCAGGATGATCAAGGTGACACCTCAGCGCAAGAGAAAGTGCCACTGCATGTTTTGTCTTTGGCAGTGGGCTCACATGAATACTGGGTAACCCCGTTATTGGATGGCAAACGTATACGCATGGAACTGGACACCGGTGCAGCCATCTCACTGATCTCCGAGACTGTGTATAAAGAAAAGCTACAGCATCTTCCGCTTAAGGCAACAAAAACTGTTCTGAAGACGTATACGGGAGAAGCTGTGCCTATGCTGGGCACTATTGATGTTAAGGTGGAGCTCAATGGACAGGTGGCTAAATTGCCACTGTTTGTGGTGAGAGGTAACTACCCAGCCTTAATGGGTAGGTCTTGGCTTGGGAAGATTCAACTGAACTGGGCAGAAGTGCACCGGATGACTAAAGAAGAAACCAGTCTAACACCTATACTAAGGAAACATGCTGCTGTTTTTGGAGATGATTTGGGAAGTATGAAGGGAATCACTGTGACATTGAACATTAAACCTGACAGTCCACCAAAATATCTGAAAGCCTGGGGAACACAGCTGTGACACTGAGCCAGATAGGGTTACGGGACTTGCAGGCTAAATGACCTAAATTCTACCTTGAAAGTAGGGTGCCCAAGTCCCAGTGCAGGGGTAGAGCTGCTGTGAGCATGGCAGCTGAGGAAGCCACCAATCCTCAGTTCCAGGCTAGCCTCACAGCCACTCTTCCCCTCTCGGCACGGCAGCCCCAGGCATCTGGAATTTGCAGACAAACCACTCAGTTGGCTTGTCAGTTTTCAATGGCATCCTTCGATCTGGAGGGACGGTGACTGCAGAGGAGCTGCAGTGGCCAGCACCAGTGCCCCCATGACCCTGCAGGGCCAGCTTGCACCCAGCTACATGGGCTATCTGTGTGACAGGTGGCCAGATCCTGCAGGCCTGCTTTTGTGGCTGGTCCCTCATCACTGATTCTGGGAAAGGCCTGGGGATGGTGGTGAATAATTGAGTGAACATGAGCTCCCAGTGCAAAACTGGGCAAAAGGGCTAATACTTGGATGCATAAACTGGGGAATCCCGAGAGGTTATTTTACCTTTGCATTTGGCACTGGGGCGACACTGCTGGACTTCGGTGTCCAGTTCTGGTGTCCCCGGTTCAGGAGGAATGTTGATAAATTGAAGAGGGATCAGGGAAGAGCCATGAGAACGATCACAGGATTAGAAAACCTGCCTTATGTTGAGAGACTCAAGGAGCTCGATCTATTTAGCTTACAAAGAGAAGGCCAAGGGGTGAGTTATCACAGTCTGTAAGTACCCACAAGGGAAACAAGCATTTAATTTGGGGCTCTTCGGTCTCGTAGAGAAAGGTCACTCCGCCTCAGGAGCTCCCGCCTGTGGAGTCCCACAAGGCTCAATCCAGTCTATTCAAACCTCAGCTCTCAGGCCCCTAAGGGAGATGATGAGATGCTGTGGGCTCAGTGCTGGCCTGATGCCAATGGCACACAGGGCTACATCTTGCTGGCAGCAAACACGACGGGGCCATCACTCCAGCGTCCCAGCACCAGGTGGCGTAAGGAGCTGCATCTGTGCGTGCACAGCAGGAATGGCCGCTGGCTTGTGGCTAGGGTGGCTAAGGAAGGGTGCCAGGCGTGTGTGTGTGCAGCTATTTCCTGGCAGCACTGCCCGACCTTACTGTACATGGCATCCAGATGTCTACGGGGCTCTGCTACATCACCACCATTCGGCTGAGGTCAGAGTCCAGTAACCATGACAACTGGATGGGACTAGGTCACCAGGGCCAACGGCACTAACTGTCTCCCAGACTGTCGTGTCCATGGTCGCTGGGCCGGGGCGGGGGGCGGGGACGACGACACACACTGCGACTGCTCAATCAGGGCAAACTGCAAAGAATGGGGCAGACTAGACCCCAAACTGGTGGTGGTTCTAATATTAGATGCATCAAGCCAGCAACAAAACAGCCCCCGCAATATGTTACTGGTTATCCAGAAACCACAAACACAGTTCCCTTAAAGCAACCCAGCCCTGGGCTCCCACCCAGACAGCCCCGTCAAATCGAGACAGCTGGTCACCCTACTTTCAAGGTAGAATTTAGGTCATTTAGCCTGCAAGTCCCGTAACCCTATCTGGCTCAGTGTCACAGCTGTGTTCCCCAGTCCCCGGCTAAGGAAGGAGGGGGATATGGGACTGGGCCTTCAAGATCAGGTGTCCAAATGCTCGACATCCACAATCAGTTCCCACTGTGCTGAGCTGTAATGAAAATCCTGCCTGCTCTGAGCCCACGTCCCCACTGCTGGCACCGCCTTTCCCAGTGGAGATGCAGCCTTGGTGTGTGCAGTGGGATGGGAAGCACATGTGAATGTGAGCCGTCTCTGTCGTCACAAGAATGGCCATGTTGGGTCTGGCCAATGGTCCATCTAGCCTAGTATCCTGTCTCTGACCATGGCCAGTGCCAGGTGCCCCAGAGGGAAAGACGAGCGCAGGGCAATCCTGTATTGTTTGCTCTGTTATGATTTCTGAGCTGCCACCCCTGCGAGGCTAGCGTGGCCCGGCCATGCCCTCTCTGCATGGACGGGGTTTTCAACGGGAAGTTAACATGCCCCCATCACAGACACTGACTGGGCTCCCAAGGGTGCCCTGGGATGACCCTCCTGAATATCTGATGAGGGCATCCTAGTGCGTAAAAGGAGCCAATGGAACATTTATATCTCTGGGGAGACCCTTCCTCTGTGAAGCTGTGAGCTGTCCGTGGGCAGAGGTAATTGGCTGCTATTAGCCAAATTGTGCCCAGGGGGGGTCTGCCGCATGGCAGCTGCCTGTTGTGAGCGAGGATCAGGTTACGAGGACAGCTGTGCGGCAACCAGCAGGAACACCTGGACCTGACAGACAGACACACGCGTCCCTGCCGGAGACAGTCTTGCTGTCCCTCTGACCGGGTCCACGCTGAAATCAATGGCTTCGGGCTCACTGGTCCCAAGGAAGGGCCACCATTTGAGTATCTGATCTATGGTCATGGGCCCTGTGCCATTGTCCAGGAGGTGGGTGGGTTACTGCAGATATATCAGCTCTGGGGAGAACAGACTGTCAGTAACGGGAATCCGTTCATGTGCATGAAACAAAGGCGTCCGCAGGGTTAGGTAATAACCAGGAAGTCATGGCTATGACCAATCATTCCCTGACCCCACACATTCACAGGGTCCTTGGCCGCCGCCTGCTCAGGACAGGCAGGCGTCTCGCCCTCGTGAGTCACTTATCAGCACTCCGAAGGACTCGAGATCATCGGATTTTCCCTGGGAAAAGTGGACTCGTTAATTATTGGAACAGCGTTCAGCGTCGCCCCCGCGGAGGGGAGCCTGGCCCGGCCCGGCGGGAAGCATGAGCCGCTGCTCCCAGTGCACACGCCCTGCTCACATGCCGCATGCAGCCACGGCAGCAGATGTTTCAATGTTACAGGATGTTTCATTCCATTTTCCCGCTCTCCTCCTCGGGCTCTGGCCCCTCTCGACACAGCCGCTGGCAGGGAGCTGTTATTCCGTGTAACAAGGCAGACTCAAGCTTTCCTTTGAGAAGGGGGTTCCCGCCAATCCTTCGTCAGCAGCCTGCCCATTGCACTGGCCCACCGGGCCCAGGGGCTGGGAGCAAAGGGGCTGACTTACTTTTTCCTGGGGGTGCTCCACCCCGGCTCTGCCCTTAGGCTCTGCCCCCTCTCCGCTGCTCCCCCCAAGGCCCTGTCTTTGCTCTGCCTCTTCCTGCCCCATTCCACCCCCTCCCCAAGGCTCCCACCCACCCACCACTTGCCACTCTCCGCCCTCCCCCAAACCCCTGCCCAAGCCGCCAAACAGCTGTTTGGTGGCATCCCCATCAGCTGATCAGAGGTGCCACCAAACAGCTGTGGCTGGTGGGTGCTGAGCACCCACTATTTTTTCCCCGGAGCACCCACGGAGTCGGTACCTACGGTTGGGAGAGCTAATGGCTCGGAGGTTCTGAGCAGGACTGGCCGGTCCCTAGCCATTCATTTCGCAAAGAGTCAGAGAAATGAGAAGGGAATGAAAAGAGGCGGAGCTGTGGGACCAGCTGGCCTGGGGGTCAGGCATGTGCTCAGGCCAGCCTGGGGATCAAGCAGGTGCTTGGGCCAGCCAGTGGATCAGGGCAGTTCGGACAGGGCTCCTCCGGCCGCATTCAGGGAGGGGGTCTTGGGGCTCCGGGTGGCAACAGGGGGTACAAGGGGCAGGGCCAAGGGGCTAGCCTCCTTGAAGGGGGGTTTCACCCACCACCCCTGCTCACCAGCCCATATCCCAGCTGCTCTCTAGCCACCTCCCCCCTGTCACAGGAGTTCTGTATAAAGGATGTGGCTGGAGACGCATGTGCATAGGTATGCAGTTGATATAAAGAGTGCCATCCGCTGGTGCACAGGAAAATGCAACATCATAAGGGCTTGTCTAGACATAAACTGCTACAGCTGCACCACTGCAGCACTTCAGTGAAGACACTACATACGCTGATGGGAGAACCTCGCGTATCAGTGCAGGTAATCCACCCTCCGTCTACCTCGCGCTGTCTACACAGCGGTTAGACTGGTTTAACTGCATCGCTCAGGAAGGTGGAGTTTTCACACCCCTGAGCGGCACAGTTCTACCCACCTAATTGCCGACTGTAGACGTGCTCCAAGGTTGTAGGACCAATGAAGTTGCCGTTGTTCGCTGCAAATGGCTACACAGCCCCTAACAGTGCCCTGGGAATTAGCCAGTCCCTGAGATTCGTGACACCCCCTTTGTTTCCTCTCCCGTCTCTGTGCGTTTTCCACATGCTCCGCCTCACTCGGTGGAATGACCTCTCTCTAATCCAGTTTGCCGAGTCCCCAGTCTTTCCTCAGTCAGATCCTTCCTAGAAACCCACCTCTCCCATGGTGCCACAAGACATGAGCTTGCAATGATGAAGCCAGACAAACACCTTCGCTTGCTGGCAGTTCAGATTTCTCACTTGTACCAAAGCCCTAAAAATAAGGAACAGGAACAGCCAGCTAAGATGCATTTGCCCCCGTGTCCATTTCACGCCTCCACCCACTTGCAACGGAGATGAGCAAATAATTGATTTGTCAGTTTATTGGCTGAACTGAAAAATCCGGGGGGAAATAGTTTTGTTTTGAGCAAAATGTTTAGGGTCAAACAAAATGGTTTGTTCAACCCAAATAAAATGGTTTCTTTCTTTTTTGTTTTGTTTTGCTTTTTTTTAGTTTTCGGGTGTTTTTTTAGATAAATCACGTTACATTTCAAAATTCCATGTGGTTTCAAAATTAAAGGTCAAAACATTCCATTTAGAAAACGAAACCTTCCAACATTTTGGTATTGCTGCCCCTTTTGACCAGAGTGGTTAGTCAAAGTTTGGGTGTTCTAGTGTGGAGCAGAAACTGGTGGTTGGCTGGTATTTCTCTGCCGCAATTGTGTTTATTTACAATGTACAAAGTCCAGTGTCTCCGAACACAGAAGAAATCAAACGGCAAGAAACAGCCTCTTTTGCCCTCAGCACCCCGAGCCCTCTCTTCCGCAGCACCCCAACCCAAAAACTTCTCCCCAAGTTTCTTCCAGGGTCAGCCACTTGCTTTGCGATGCTCCTGAGAATGGCTCCTTCTTTCTTGCCTGTTCTCATTTTCTGCCTCCCCAGAATGTGTTCTGCCTCCCCAGCCCCATGCCTCCCACCCAAAGCAACACTCAGGCAAAGCTTCTGGGTGGATTCACACATCCTTTTGTCTTAGGTGGGGACTTACAAGTTCTGCTAACTGAAGGGTGACTTCACCCCCACCCATCTCAATGTCACAGCAAGGGGTCACCCAGCTAACAACAATATTTTTTTCCAGCCAAAACTATTTGACAAATTCGACCCAAATTTGCAAATAGGTCTAGTCAGCCCGAAACTGCATTTTTGGTGAATAAATTGTGAATCAAAAAATGTAGCCCAGCTCTCACTTACATCCAAAAGCAGGAGCTCACCAGAAAGAGCCACTCGCCGCAGGCTCCAACCCCTTGGGGGACAATGCCCAAATAACACTGACCCTAAGGAAAGATTATTCACCAACGAGTGCCAGGGAATCCAGGCAGAAATGGAGCTGGAGGGGTGGCAGTGGAACAAGCCAAAAGCCTGCTCTAGTGCAGTCCCCTGTGTGGACGCTCTTAATTTGGTTTAAGACGAAAGTGCCGTATGGGGTTTGGCACCAGTTTAACTAAATCAGTGTATGTGCACAACTGTAGCTAAACCAGTGCAACTTTCTCTTGTAGACCTGGCTCTGCGAATGCAACTGACCCACACCCGGCCTCCTCATTCCTCTTGAACCTGACGCTAATAGCCACAAGTCCAAGTTCTCAGCCCACCATGCCCCAGTGCACTGAGCTGACTCAGCCCTTAACCTCAAGGTCACAAGCAAGGTATTAGTCACTTGTCCCTGTCTGCTGCTCACTGTTTGCTGTTCATTCATTATTGCCTTATTTAGACCTTTCAGTCATCCAAGCAGAAGCAGAAACCGTGTGATTCAGCTGATCAATCCCAACCCACAAATCGTCGTCAGTGGAACTGAACAGTCTGCAAACAGCAGGGATTGAAAATCCTTCCTCCAAACTCCTCAATGCATCCTTTTAAATAACCTGGCTATACCCAGGCAGCGGACGAATCACAAACCCGCACTGGGGATTGGGCTCAGAACGAATTCTTCGACAGCTCTCCAATTACAAATCACAGCAGGGCTGGCTCAGGCACTGGTCGGCCAGGGGATGGGGATCTGTGGGGTTCTAGGCAGCTCCCTGAGTGAAGCTTCCAGAGCAGAGCTTAGCAGCTGAGTCTCTGGGTGGATGGTTGAGATACTACAAACATTAATCCCTGTTCCCAGGTGTCTCTGTTGATAAGAGGCCCATGTACCAAGCTGCTCAGAGCCCAGCCCTGTCTAGCATCTCTCCCAGCCAGTCTCCCAAGGCATTCACGGACCAGGCAGAGGAGTGGCAGGAACTTGGGCAGATCATGAACAACTCCCCAAAGCAGGGAGACTCAGTTGTCTTGTCGTGTTGAGCAGTGCTCTCAGGTTACAAATATGAGCAGCATTAGCCTCTTTGAAGGAGTCTCCATAGCTGTCATTATGATGCCCTCTGCAATCCACCAACACCGTGTCTCCCTCCAGCCCTCCATGCCTACATCTCTAGTACTCCTCCAGCACCAGAGACAATGCCAAAAGCCATTTGCAGCCATCTGTACCTTCATCAAGTTTACCTGCCAGAAACCATCTCTGGCCTTAGGATGCTCTGGGATCAATTTCAGTACCTTGGTAATGCCTGGATTTGGTGGAGGGTGGAGATTCTGTCTGGCTGCCCTGCAAAAGGCCTGAATCTTGACATGACTTTAAACACAGACAGTCTGTTCTCACTTAACTGCCAGGGCACAATTTAAAATAAACTGGCTACTTGAAAAGGCAATTCCTTTGTCTCTGGCCCATGGGTGCTCGGCTGCCATTTTGGAAGGGCAACGGAGGGGTGGAGGACGGCAAAAGGGAGAGGGGTCCATGAAGAGAGTAAAAAGAAAATGGAAGCAGAGCCGTAACTAGGGATTTTTGCGCCCGAGGCAAGGGACAGGGGCGGCACGTTCGGCTCTTCAGTGGCGGGTTCATCTCGGAGGGAAGGACCTGCCGCTGAATTGCTGCCATTCTTCAGCAGCAATTCGGCAGCAGGTCCGTCCCTCTGAGAGGGACTGGGGGACCCGCCGCCAAATTTCTGCTGAAGAGCCGGACGTGCCACCCCTCTCCCTTGCCGATGACCAGTGGCAATTCGGCGGTGGGTCCCTCAGTCCCTCTCGGAGGGAAGGACTTGCCGCCGAATTGCCACCAAAGGAGAGAATTTCTGCACCCCTCACCTTCCGTGCCTGAGGCAAGTGCCTCACTCGCCTTGCCCTCGTTACAGCGCTGCGCTCCATGCCCTCTGCAAGGTCTGAATGGCCATCTTTATTCATCAGCTATTCCACCGCTGGGCGTGCGCTGCCCCTTCTCCCCGCAGGCTCACGAGGGCTCGGACGTCTCTGCTGGAACACGCAGCGGCAGGTGGTCTAGCCGTAGCTGTACGTGAAGCCACAGCTGAGTGCTTGCCAAGGCGGGTTAGCAGGAAGAGAGACATTTTAAAGGGGGCGGGAGGGCGGGGGGGGGGTCACAGTGACACCTGGGCAGCAGAGTTCAGACCTGGACCCGCAGCTGTCACTCTTGCGGGGCTGGGGGCACGATGGGACTGCTGCTAGCGGTACAGGTAATGCAGCTTGCACATTGGCATTCTCCTGGTGCCAGCGGACGGCGGATGCCTTTCAGGGAGGCTGCATTCAGCCACCAGCAGCAAGTCAGGGGTTTCTGAGCAGGGCCTAACGCTGGTTGAAGACACACACTGAGACGTGTTAACTGGTAACACTTTCTAGTCTAGACCAGGCTTAGCGCTTCTGGGAGTCTGGGCAGCATCTCTTCAAGGGATGGTAAAAGATAATGGGAGCTTCAGAGCGGTGTAAGAGGTTGTTTCCCTCAAACAAGGTTTGGCGTCTGCCCCCGCTTTAGGGCTGCCAGGCTGTTCTAAGCCTTTTACCCTTTTCTGCCATGAACAGTCTGGGTGTGCACTTGGAGTTCTCACTCAGGTGCACGGAGGCAAGAACCGCCCAGTGGCTTGTTTCTCTGCCACTTTGGACCCTGTGGCCCAAGGCTCCCCCCTGCCTGCGTGCTGTGGCTGCCGCAGCGCCTAGTCGAAAGGGGAGAGTGTCCTTCACTCTCCCCTTCCTCTCATGGTCCCTCACTCGGTGGAAACTCTGCTGTTACAACGTAACACAAGCCACCTCTCCTCCGCTCGCCTTACCAGGTACGAACTTCTACTGCTTTCGGCTTCGTATATCCCCATAAAGCGTTGTTCTCAGTTAAACCCTGCCACGCTCCTTCCCTTGTCTGATGACGGAGATCCCCACGACTGCCTTGCAACTGTCTCTGCTGTCACCGTCCCACGCTCTGACCTTTCTGATGTCCCTCTCCCTAGCCCTGACCTTGGTTTGTTTACTGATGGTTCCTGTTTTCGAGACAACCAAGGTCGTCTCCTTGCAGGATACACTGTTGTGTCACTCTCTGAAACCCTCGAAGCTGCGCCTTTACCTTCTGTGACCTCAGCGCAAGTTGCCGAATTAGTCGCCCTCACCCATGCCTGCTTTTTAGCGGAGGGACGCTCCGCCACCATTTACACTGACTCCCGCTATGCTTTTGGGGTTGTACATGACTTTGGCACCCTCTGGCAAGCTCGGGGTTTCCTTACCTCCGCCGGTACCCCCATTAAAAACGGCCCCTACATCGCTGCTCTCCTGTGTGCAGTGTTACTTCCCTCTGCCCTAGCTCTTGTTAAGGGCCCTGGCCACTGGAGGGCGGATACTGATGTTGCTAAGGGTAACGCATTTGCTGATGCCTCTGCTAAATGTGCTGCTGCCATAGAACCTTCCCCGGATGCGTTTCTAGGTTCCCTTTCTGTTTCTATACCACCGCCATCCCTCACCGACCTCACCCTGCTCCAGGACTCTGCCCCAGAAGCCGAGAGACTCCTGGATTGCCCAGGGTTGCTCTCTGCATCCTGATTCCCTTTGGCGTTCACCTACTGGTGCCTTTGTGGCTCCCTTTTCACTCTACCCGTCTCTGGCCGCCCTGCTACACGGCGTTTCGCATGTTGGAAAGGAGGGGATGGTCTCTGCTGTAACTAAGGCGGGATGGTGGGCCCCCATTTCAGCTCTTTTGCAGCCCGCCACTGTGCCGCCTGCACCACTTGCCAAAGCCACAATATTGGTAAACCTGTAAAAGTGGCTCAGGGATTCCGGGGCCTGCCCCAAGCACCCTTCCTGCATTGGCAACTTGATTTTGTACAAATGCCCAAGTGTCAATGATATGAATTCATCTTGGTTATGGTATGTTTATTTTCTGGTTGGATTGAAGCCTTTCCTTGTCGCAAGGCTGACTCACTGTCTGTTGCTAAATGTTTGTTAAATCATATTATGCCTGCCAAGGGAATTCCTGCCACTCTATCCAGTGACCGGGGTACACATTTTACCAGACAAATTGTTCAACACCTGGATCGTATATTACATATCACACACCTGCTGCACTGTCCCTACCACCCACAAAGTGCAGGTGCTGTGGAAAGGCGAAATGGTGTACTTAAGAATAAGCTTGCTAAGATTTGTGACTCCACAGGGTTAAGCTGGCCAGCAGCTTTACCACTAGCCCTTATGGAAATGCGATCCACTCCATCCCAAAGGCATAAACTGAGTCCCTTTGAAATTGTTATGGGACGCCCTATGCGAGCTGTGGCTACCATTACTCCAGTCCCAGACTTGAACTTGACTCACAGTACGCTCCTTCAATACTGCAAGGGATTAATGCAAGCTGTAAGTCACTTCCATTCACAGGTTCGAGCCGCCTGGCCAACGGAACCCACCTCCGACACTTGCCACAACCTCGAGCCAGGTGACTGGGTCTACGTACGGCACCATCATCGAAAACACGCCTTGGAACCCCGGTGGAAGGGTCCTCATCAGGTGCTGCTTACTACCCAGATGGCTGTTAAACTATCTGGCATCGCAGCGTGGATACATGTTTTGCAGTGTAAGAAGACACCCTCCCCGGCGAACCAATCATCACCTCAGAACCGTGCAGAGTCAATTTTGACTCCAGAAGAAGACGTAGAGGAACAGCCTGCAATACCTTACAATCTGCGCTCTCGTAAGGGTTGCCAGAAGCAGATGACGACCTAAAGCAAGGCCCACCAAAAGAAGCAGTAGTGAGCCTAGCGCCTGCTGCCTGGTGGATGTAAAACCGTGACTGCGGTTCCCTCAGTTGAGGTTGTCAGAACCAGAAGGGCCCTGCCTCCAACATGCACCTCTGGTGGCACCTGTTCCTCGGCTGCTGGTATCTTAAGGTCTGGGGAGCCCACAATGACAATTCTTTTATCCAGCAGCAAGTGTGGATAGCTCAGACCCTTAATATTTCTAAATGCTGGGTCTGCAGCCACATCCCAGCCCACTCGCAAGCTGGTGTTCCTGTCCTGGCTATCCTACTCAATTCCCCAGACCTCACTGGAGGACCTCGTCCGTTTAACAAAACATGGAACAGCAATGACACTTGGGAAGCAGTGGGAATAAATGTATCTAAATGGATAAGTGTGGTGGAGGGAAAGGGTCACTGGTGTTGGGTGTGTAATGGGACAGGGCTAGATCTGGGAAAAAGCCGTTGCCTTCAGCATATTGTGGCCAATGGTGTATGGGATTATTCAAACAAAACTAAAGAGTGGTGGGCCGGGTATGGGGATATGACTGGGATCAAACAGAAAAATCAATCTCATGTTCCCCCTACAGTAATCTTAGTAAAAATAATACAATCTTTCAATGCCATACAAACACTACCACTCCTCATAAGGAGAATTACCCTGTTCCCTTTGGAGGATATTACTCCTCATTTGCAGACACCTATGTAACAAATGGATGCAATCGACCCTTCCCAGCCTTAATAGGCCATCATTGGGTTTGTGGAACCAAAGCTTATACTGCATTACCAGCTAACTGGTCAGATATCTGTTATCCCGCCCGACTCTTCCCACAATTCTGAGTGCTAGGGTCCTTCCCATGAGAACGCCTCCGTAATTTCAGGCGAAAAAGAAGGGACTTACCAGATGCCCAATGGTATATAAATAACATAAGCCCCTTAACCTGGGAAGAGGCCATTGGCAGTTCCCTTATCCCACTTAGGGGAGTAATACACCAGGCATAAAGGCTCCTGAGGTTACAAGCAGTAGTTGAAATAATGGCAAATGAAACCGGAGGGAGTTTAAAAACCCTGGCCAAAGAGACAGGGGTGATCCGACAGGTGGCCCTCCAAAACCGTCAGGCATTGGACATAGTGCTGGCGGCCAAAGGTGGGACCTGTGCTCTCATTGGAAAAGAATGTTGTGTGTTTATACCTGACAATACCAATGAGGTAATAGATTGCGCTAGCCACTTAGAACAAATCGCATATCTTCCCCATGAAGAGCCGAGTTCTTTATGGAAGTGGCTAAGTAACCTGTTCAATTTCTCTGGCATAGGAAACTGGTTGTTTCAGGGAGCCCTGACTATCCTGTTTGGAATCCTAGTGATTTTTGTATGTTTTCAGTTAATCTCCTGTTGTATCCAGAATTGTGAAATATGCCACCCAGGTGACTGCCCCAAAACAGAGTGCTAATATGATGATTTTAAATATTGCTGATGAACAAAGAGATAAAGAATGGTTAATATGTGGAACCCAGTCCACATGGCGAAGCGTGACCAAAAGGAGGGATTGTGAAAGTAGAATGAATTATGTTGTAAAAACAGAAAGGATTAAAGAAATGCTGTCTGTACCTTTAAGCAAAATTGCTGGAATGCTGCAGTCCAGGTGTCAGGAATACAGACATTAACATAGAACAATTGCACCATTTAAGGGCAATTGGTGAAGCATTAGCCTTAGATGGATAAGAGTTAGTAAGGAAGTAGGATATGCTGCTGTGCCCGAGGTGAATTTTACTGTTTTGCTCTCTTTGTCCCTTTGTTTAATTCCCGCTCTTTTATCTGTATAAATAAGACTGTTTGGGTCTTGCATGGCTACTCACATTATCTGGGTGTTATTGGCAGAGCGCTGTGCTAATAAAACAGAGTGGTCTGACAAATTGTGAGTCCTGATTCTAACTTTGACAAGGTCAATACATGTGCAGAGTGTGCCTGGCTTTTGAATAGCCACCCTACTGCTGAGTCAGTCTATCTCGGGTATGAATTCCTTGGGACGTTCTGGCCACACTTCCTCATGACACATGCCTTCCCCCTGCCAAGCTAAGCCGATTTAATGCAGGTTTAGACTCACAGGTGAGTGTCCGCACACGCAGTTGCACCAGTTTAATAATACACCTCTAGTCAAAGCCGTGCATCTTGGGGGTGTGAAGCAGGCCTGTGCATGTATTGCTGAGTGGAGATTTTAATGCATGAAAGCCATGCTCAACACTGGGGCCAAATTCTGCTCCTCTGAGCACAAGTTCACACCTGGAGAAAGGCCACAGGAGTCAATGGATTTAGTGCTGGGGCGTGGCAGTGTGAGGAACTGAGAGTCCATGTATTTGAGAAAGAGCCAGTGACCGTTGCTCTTCCTGCTGATCGCTATTGTCACATGGTTTCCTGGGACTCTCTCAGCTCCCTCTTGTAGCCACCTGTTGTCTCACATCTGATACTTGGATTGTTCTCTCTTTGGAGCAGGGACTGGCTATTGTGTTTATATAGCACCCTGATCCATTACTGGGGCTCCTAAGTGCTGTCAATCATTGTCATTGTCACGCTCTCTGGAGTGGCTCTCAGCCGTGAGAGACTATCTCAGGGCAGACTGACGGAAAACAAGGGCAGACACCCCAAGCTGGTGGTAGGTTCTATAGTTAGATTTCACCAAGCCAGGCTCAAATGGGAACTCCTGGATCACTGTACCAGTCTTACCATGGAGTCACAGGCAGTCCCCTTAGACTCCTGCCACCCACACAAACTGAACTTTGTGATAACAGTCACTTAAACCAAAAATCACACCACAGCAGGCTGCTCCCAGTCCCAAGAGACAAGCCACTGACCCCAGATCAACTGGTGCTCCAGATCTCACACCAAGACAATGCTGGCAGCCAGTTCCATAGTAAACTAACTAAAGGTTTGTTAACTAAGAAAAGGAAATAAGAGTTACTGAGAGGCTAAAGCAGGTAAAATCTAATAACAGGTGAGCCACAGTTTGTAATTCCAAATGGCAGCTGAGATGTTGTAAATCTGCCAGTTTCCCAAAAGTCTCTCAGGGCTATTTAGAATAACTCTGGGGATCTCCATCTTCTTGTTCAGTTAGTCCTCCTGATTAGAATCCAGGCAGCCCAGAGATGAAGAATTTTTCTTTGAATCCATTCTTAGATCTTCTTCTGACAGAACACAAGCTTACAGTGTCTCTACCCATATGGGCTTTTCCTTTGATGATGATGAGTGAGGAATGCACTTAGTCCTTTGACCTCCAACCATGATACTTAATGGCAACTTGCTTCGAAATTAGCATTTTCTGTTAAAGTCCTTCATTAGCATGTCACAAGATTTTTGAGGGGTTATTTAGTTACCTGGATATACACAGTGTAAATGTTTGCTATTACATTATAACAGGATCAGATAAGTGAAAACAATGCAAGTAACATCCCGCTAGTTTTCATGAAGTTTAACCATCTGAATACACACTTATACATTACTCACTTTGATCTATACTAACACACAAGCAAATTGGCCTGTGGTCCTGATCTGACCTCATCTGCCAGTGTCACAATCATCATCATTGTCATCATCACGAATGTATCAACTCTTTGGCTGCTCAGTGGAGTTTGTAATACCATATTCCTAAAAGTACCCACTTCGTGGTCATTATAAAGTCTGCCACCTGCCCAGTGGAGTTTATAATTGTCAGAATTCCAGAAAAAGCAGGTTCCCAACCCTTCTGGATCTGACAGCATCTTTGCAGAATGTGCCATGAGCCTAGAAACAGCTGTAATAGCTGTAATCCTAGAAGTAACCAGTTCAGAACCATTACACACTTTGTGAGATTGTACTGTGAGCACATCAGTGGCTGGATCTTGACCACTATAAACGTGTGGGTCTCTATGCTGTTTTATAAGAGCTGCCAGAGCAGAAATAGCTGGCTTGCAACCATACATTCTGCTGGCTTCTTGTCAGACTTTTTAATAGCTTCCAGCCTTGAAATATGTTTACTCCCCTTGCTAGGGATGACTGCATTATGAACTACAGCCAATTTATTCAACTGGGGGTTGGGCCAAACCTCATTGAAGCTGGTGACATGCCAGCTGCCCTTCATTCAGGAGAAATATAAGAAGCAAGTAAACTCCTTTTTGGACTGAGATAGCTGAAGCAATAGGCGCCACTGCCCAAAACACAGGACACATGCAAGGCTGGTCAGAAGCTGAGTGGGCCGAGTGGTTTCTTTGCGGGCTGAATGGAAACACAGGGGCTGAATATTGTTGTCATGGAGGTGAGTGTCTGGGAGCAGAAGTAGACAGCAAGAGGAGCACTGATAACATGGCTCTGAGAGAAAGCCAAGAGAGGGAGCTTTTTTGACCAGCGTGCTGGCTGGAAAGGGGCTTGGAGCTATGAGCAAAGAACCCGCCCCCTGTTGTTTGAGTCCCTGCTGTGTGCAGGGTAACAGCACTTTGTGGACATTTTGGTAAATAAACAGGATTTCATCAAAGAAATTCCTTCGTCTGTCATCAACTTCTAACGGAAACAACCCGCGAGGCCCCAAATATTGGCGAACTGCCCGGGTCAGAAGGGATAACACAATGTACGGCAGCCATTTTTCTCTTTGGGAATCCTTTCCGAACACACTTTGTTCTCGATAAATGTGTTTGTTATTCAAAATTGCTTGGCACACACGTTACACAAGCTGAACACAAACTCTGAGTTCTTCAAGAACTTGTTACCATGGGTATCCACTATTTGTTATTGCCACTATGTGACTGGTCACCTTAGTCACATGGCATTGTGTCTGTTTCCTGACTGAGGACATGTGATTGTCATAGAGTCGGAGGGCATGATCAGCTGGCTGGGCCTTTGATTCCCTCAGGGAGTGGGTGGGAATAGTGTGCAGTTAGGAGCAGCTAGTCTGGAAGGATTAGAGAATTTTAAAGACATTTTCAATCTTTCCCTTGCCTGAGACATCCATGCATGGAGAATCAAGCTAGTGTACTATTATATGCTGAGACAGATTTAAAGTTAATTTCTCTCATCACATTCCTAAAATATTCCTGCATGCGGGTCGTGTATTCTGGTCCCAGCTGCAAAGAATGTGGCAAATCTTTCTCTGTCTCATTTAATTGATTCTGTGATGTGGTTCTGGCCAAGAGCTCGCCACAATTCTAGCCACAGACTGGAATCACATGCCCTTGTTCACATTGCGTACCTGTGTTAAGGACTGATCCATGTCCCATTGATGTCAATACAAAGATGCAGACACACAGACTTCAGTGGGAGCTGGATTGGGCCATGTGACAGGATGTACACTGGCCCTTCGAGGCTCCCTGCTGGAGGTCCTGCAATCCTACTACACCCCGCCCCAGGAAGGAGCAGCGGAGGTGGGTCCTCCAGACCTACCTAGAAAAGCTGCACAGAAGCAGCCAATCAGAGTGCAGCAGGCTCAGATAAAAGGAGCTGCATGGGCTGAGCAGGACAGTTCCTGGCTGGGGGCAGAGGTGTGAGGTTGGGGGGCTCCACTCTGGCCAGAGGAACTTGACGGGATGATTTGCTGGCCCTGGGAATGAGAGGACCTGAGAACTGTAACCCTACAGTAAGGGGTGGAAGGAAAGGGGCTAAGTGGGAAAGGGCCCAGGAAATAGCAGCAGTGAACTGGAGGCAGCGCTATGGGGCTGCTGAGTACAGGGTCCCTGGGTTGGAACTGGAGTAGTGGCCCAGTTTCCCACACCAGCCACCGGGGAAGTGGCCTAACCCCCAGGAAGGGGACAAAGCTTGTTGAGCAGCCCGAGGGTTACAGGGCCCAGAGACAGGGCTGAACACCCCGGTGAGGGCCGACAGCGTGTTGGACTTCTTGCTACCTGGGAAGGGTTCATCCATTTGTCTGTGTGACTCGGCGGAGGGCTGAGCCACTGAAGACTTGCCTAGTGAGATCGGCAACCTACTGGGGGCATCCTGGAGTGGGATAACGATTGCAGCACTACTCCCAGCCACTAGGAGGCACTCAAGAGGTGAGCGCCCCCCCACAGGCCCACAGGCCGAGGGGTCAGAGTGCTGGGATGTTGTTCTGTGTCCTTTCCCATATAGAATATTTCATTTCTAATAAAAGTAGATTCAGGGTCTCTCCAAAGCTGGTACAGTGGGAGAGACGCCATTGACTTCCATAGGCACTGGATTGGACCCTCCAGTTCTCTGCCACCAGTGATGGCCACAGAGCGATTAGTAGCTGTGACACTGGCGTTTGTGCACAACCCTGATCTGTTCCCCTGAGTGGCCTGCAAAGAGACTGGGGAACATTGCAACATGCCTGGTCTGTAAACGCCCTTCCTGGTCATCAACACACTGTGCAGGGACCCATATAGACAGTGCTAACATGAGCACCTCCAGTAGAGCTCCCAGCCTGCTCCTGCTGCTAGCCGCAGCCACACATGGGTGGCGGGTATCAAAGGCCAGGGGAGGCTAAGCCGCCCCTAACCCAGGCCGTGACCCCATCCACACTCTGCCCTGAGGACCCGCCTCACTCCCCCTCTTTCCTGAAGCTGGGGGCTCAGCTGCAGCTGGCAGCCTGGAGCTCGGGGCTTGGGCCAGGGGCTGGGATGGCCAGAGGCGGCTCAGGCTGGCTGGCGGCCTGGTGCCTGGCTGGCTGGCGGCCTGGTGTTCAGGCCAGTGCTCAAACCAGGGCTCTTCCATCCACGAGGGGGGTGGAGGGCTCAGAGCTCCAACCACGGGGCAAGGGCAGGCTCGGGCCTCAGGCAGGGGTAGGGCCTCGGGTGGAAGGGACTAGCCTCCTCGAAGTAGAGGGGGGGTCACCTGCCACCCATGCAGCCACAGCAACCTGCTGTGTCAGAATATCGGTCTGGTCCGCACGCTGACTGGGCAAAGCAAGAAGCCAGGGCTTGTTGTCCACCCACAGGCCGATACAGATGCAGTCAGTGTATCTGAAGTGAATGAGCCATGACAACATGTTTCTTCAGGAGCAAGACAAGTGTTAATGGTGCCAGTTACTCCTGAGGAAGCAGTAGCAGGAGAGAGGGGCATGAGGGGCACTGCAGGGCAGCCCAAGACATGGAGGAGGAGAACAAAGAGGCACTCTGAGCGTGATGATCATCAGCAGGTGCTCCGTGCAGAGAGCCAGCCAGCCACTGTCCTAGTCCCATGGAAAGCACATGCTGCCTTTATTCTGCAGGCTATTAGATTTCAGATAGCCAATGCGGGGGCCTCAGAGTAGGAGCACGACTGAAGGGATCTAGTCTTGGTATTTGGGAGTCGGCATGGAGCAGGCAGACCGGACAAGAGCCAGCTGCCTTGCATTACCAGGCAGCATGGCAGAAGTCCCTCTCCACTGTTGCCAGGCCACTAGATTACAGAGCAGCTGTGTTCAGGTGCATTGTTGTGCACATCTCAGAATCTGTGATAATCGTTTATTGTAAAATAATCTGTAAAATATCTGAATCTTGAGCAGCCAGGCTCAGCTTTCCAGCCAGAATGATTTGAAAGGAGCCTACTGTGGCCTGCGTGAAGTTCAAAGAAGTTTGCCCCAAGGATCCACTGACCTCTCTTTTTCCCTCCATGAGGCCTAGTGTGTGCCCCCCCACTGATCCCCCATGCTCCACAGCATGTCAGCTGAGTTCCACAAGTTCCGTTCTCTTCTAGTTCTTATTCCATACCCATCACCATGAATGTGAGAGCCAGGTCCTCTTACAGAATAAGGGGAGCCTCTCACTTACTCCCTGGTGACCCAGTTTCCTATCTTTCTGGGAAGAGGTTTTCAAATTTGGGCCAACAAACAATTATTTATTTTTTCAATTTAGACCCCAAACCTGGGATATGGCGTGTGCAAGCTGCAAGCCATGGGCCTACATCTTTTTTTGCAGTGTATCCAGGCATCACGGGGACTTAGCGATACAGTATGGGAATCAGCACAACAAAAATCAATTGAAAAATATAATGTTGGGCTCAGTGGTCATCCAGGGGTGAAAACTGGCTCAGAATCTGGTGGGATGCTCATAAGGTTCTGTCTGTTGAAGGTGCAAAGAATCGTCCTTGTGTCCTGTGCAAAAGAGGAGATACTTGGTAGCATGCTGGAGTGGCTATGTAGAGGAAGGCAGGTATCTTCATTGTTTGTGGTCTTGCCCCCAGCTGGGATCAGCCCTAGAAGATTATACAAGTGAGAGCTAGCTGACAAGTCACCTAGTCAGGTTGTTAATTTAACCCTTGGCTAAATCGCATACCATCCAGGGTAAAGGAAAGTCCAAATGAAAGAAACTCCTTCAACCAACACAGACTTTCACCTCCCTGGGCCACAGCCCTCTCTCTAGGGCCTGTGGGACCGTCTCCTCTCTCTGGATCCAAGAATTCTGGGAATCAAGCAAGAATGTCACTAGGCAAAGGTGAATTTTCTTTATAGGAAATGAGCTGCCAGGTGAGACTATTGCCTATTAGGTTACAGAGCTACATATTATAGCTATGCTATGCAAATCTGAAGAGTTAACAGACGGCCTGATTATTTGTGAAATAACTGATAACCAGAACAATGCAAGATTATTACAAGAAATAGACTGGATTTAGGAAAGAGCAGTGGATATTTACATGACTAGTGAAAATTTTACTTCCCAAATGAATGTGTTAACCAACAATGAAAAAACAGAAATGCATCCAATGATAAAGGCACAAAGACAGAACACCTGGGACAAACAAACAGTAAAGACCAGACCTGTTCACAATAAATGTGGTGGCAACAATCACAACACGACACCAAGAGCTCACCCTCGGGGAAATGGCAAACATTTGTATCCGATGGACAAACCTCTGGGGAGTGTCCAGATTAATATGTACAATGGTGTTGGCTACAACTCCGCCTAGACATTCCGAGAGGGGTCCAGCCCAGAGAGATGGAGCTAAAGCAGCCATTTTATAAGTGCCTCACTCTCAGCAAAAACTGCACAGAAGTGCAAAAGCAGAATAAATTCCTGAAAATGCAGCTAAAGGACAAAGCTCTGATGATGATGATTGATGTTGATGATGATACAGGAATTTAGAGCCAAATTCTCTCCGGTGTAACTATTGATCTCAATGGAGTTATGCCAGCAGAGAAGTTGGCGCGGAGTCCTTTGTCTCTTAATAAATTTACAAAGCAAGGGTTTGAAAAGGATTGGTTTTTAACATTAGAAACATGATTTTCCGACTTGATGCTGGAGTGGTGTGCAAGGAATCACAGCAATCACAGACAGAGAAATCCATGAGCACCAGATCTTAAAATAAAAACTGTTTTGTACGTCTGGCATAAAATGAGCACATGCCTGTACAAGGATAGGTAGCACTCAGGAGAAGTTGAATAGTTGAATGGAAAGCACCAAGTATGCTTGGAGAGCTATCTGCAAATGCAGATGATCAAATGGGTGCACAGTTTGTCCATGGCAAAGGATGCAAATGATACTCTTAAAGAATGCAATGAGGTTTGTTAATGGACTGAAATGCATTAACAATACAATACTTCTGTCACGCTGTCTGGAGTGGTTCACGACTGGGAGCGCCTACTGTGCAGACTGAAAAGCTGGGCAGACACCCTGGAATGGTGATGTGTTCTATAATTAGATTTCACCAACCCAGTAAGAAATGTGAACTCCTGGATCCCTGTAACTGTCTTACCACGGAGTTACAGACAGTCCCCTTGGGCTCTCTGGTCTATCTTGCTACCTGGGCAAGCTGGATTTAGTGCAGTGGTCTCCAACCTTTTTACACACAAGATCACTTTTTGAATTTAAGTGCAACCCAGGATCTACCAGGATTCAAAGAGACATTATTAAGGGCACAAGAGCAAACTATCCCACTGCGTAGGAAAGATAGGATGTCTGGCAAGAGACCACCCTGGCTTAACCAGGAGATCTTCAGTGATCTAAAACTCAAAAAGAGTCCTACAAAAAAGTGGAAACTCGGTCAAATTACAAAGGACGAATGTAAACAAATAACACAAGTATGTAGGGACAAAATTAGAAAGGCCAAGGCACAAAACAAGATCAAACTAGCTAGAGACATAAAAGGAAACAATAAAACATTCTACAAACACATTAGAAGCAAGAGGAAGACCAAGGACAGAGTAGGCCCGTTACTCAATGAGGGGGGAAAGACAATAACAGAAAATGTGGAAATGGCAGAATGACGTCTTTGTTTCGGTTTTCACCACGAGGTTGGTGGTGACTGGACATCTAACATAGTGAATGCCAGTGAAAATGAGGTAGGATCAGAGCCTAAAATAGGGAAAGAACAAGTCAAAAAGTACTTAAATAAGTTAGATGTCTTCAAATCACCAGGGCCTGATGAAATGCAACCTAGAATACTCAAGGAGCTGACTGAGGAGATATCTGAGCCATTAGCGATTATCTTTGAAAAGTCATGGAAGACGGGAGACATTCCAGAAGATTGGAAAAAGGCCAAATATAGTGGCCATCTGTAAAAAGGGAAATAAGGACAACCCGGGGAATTACAGACCAGTCAGCTCAACTTCTGTACCCGGAAAGATAATGGAGCAAATAATTAAGCAATCAATTTGCAAACACCTAGAGGATAATGAGGTGATAAGTAACAGTCAGCATGGATTTGTCAAGAACAAATCATGTCAAACCACCCTGACAGCTTTCTTTAACAGGGTAACAAGCCTTGTGGATGGGGGGAAGCAGTAGGTGTGGTATATCTTGACTTTAGTAAAGCTTTTGATACTGTCTTGAATGATCTCATAAACCAACTAGGGAAATACAACATAGATGGAACTACTATAAGGTGGGTGCATGACTGTTTGGAAAATCGTTCCCACAGAGTAGTTATCAGTGGTTCACAGTCATGCTGGAAGGGTATAACAAGTGGGGTCTCGCAGGGATCGGTTCTGGATCTGGTTCTGTTCAATATCTTCATCAATGATTTAGATAATGGCATAGAGAGTACACTTATAAAATTTGCAGACAATACCAAGCTGGGAGGGGTTGCAAATGCTTTGGAGGATAGTATTAAAATTCAAAATGATCTGGACAAACTAGAGAAACGGTCTGAAGTAAATGAAATTCAATAAGGACAAATGCAAAGGACTCCACTTAGGAAGGAACAATCAGTTGCACGCATACAAAATGGGCAATGACTGCCTAGGAAGGAGCACTGTGGAAAGGGATCTGGGGGTCATAGTGGATCACAAGCTAAATATGAGTCAACAATGTAACACTGTTGCAAAAAAAGCAAACATCATTCTGGGATGTATTAGCAGGAGTGTTGTAAGCAGGACATGAGAAGTAATTCTTCTGCTTTATTCCACACTGGTTAGGTCTCAACTGGAGTATTGTGTCCAGTTCCAGGCGCCACATTTCAAGAAAGATGTGGACAAATTGGAGAAAGTCCAGAGAAGAGCAACAAAAATGATTAAAGGTCTAGAAAACATGAGCTATGAGGGAAGATAGAAAAAATTGGGTTTGTTTAGTCTGGAGAAGAGAAGCCTGAGAGGGGACATGATAACAGTTTTCAAGTACATAAAAGCTTGTTACAAGGAGAAAAGAGAAAAATTGTTCTTCTTAACCTCTAAGGATAGGTTAAGAAGCAATGGGCTTAAATTGAAGCAAGGGCGGTTTAGGTTGAACATTAGGAAAAACTTCCTGTCAGAGTGGTTAAGCACTGGAATAAATTGTCTAGGGAGGTTGTAGAATCTCCATCATTGGGGATTTTTAAGAGCAGGTTGGACAAACACCTGTCAGGGATGGTCAAGATAATACTTAGTCCTGCCATGAGTGCAGGGGACTGGACTAGATGACCTCTCGAGGTCCCTTCCAGTCCTATGATTCTATAATCCTACCCCGCCCCTTCCCTGAGGCCCTGCCCCTTCTCTGAAGCCCCACCCCTTCCCCAAAGCCCCACCCCACTCACTCCGTTCCTCCCTCTCTCCATTGCTCACTCTCGCCCACCCTCATTCACTTTCACCGGGCTGGGGCTGAGGGCAGGGGGTTGCAGTGAGGGGTGCGGGCTCTGGGAGGGAGTTTGGGCGTAGGAGAGGGCTCTGAGCTGGGGCAGAGTGTTGGGGTGCAGGAGGGGTTTTGGGGTGCTGGCTCTGGGAGGGGGCTCAGGGCTGGGGATTGGGGTGCAGGCTCCCACGGGGCAGCACTTAGTGTGAGAGGCTCCTGGGCGGCGGCACAGCGGGGCTAAGGCAGGCTCTCTGCTAGCCCCGGCCCCACACTGCTCCCAGAAGGGGCCAACGCGCCCCCGTGGCTCCTGGGGTGGGGCATGTGGCTCCGCACGCTGCCCTTCTCTGCAGGCGCCGCCCCCACAGCTCCCGTTCGCCACAGTTCCCCGGCCAATGGGAGCTGCGAGGGCGGTGCTTGCAAGCAGGAACAGCGCGCAGAAGGAGACCCCTGCCCACCCCCGGGGGCATGCTGGCCACTTCTAGGAGGGACCTGTGGCTGGGGCAGGCAGGGAGCCTGCCTTACATAGGCCCCGCTGCACCACCAGACTTTTAACAGCAGAGATCGTGATCAACTTGGAGAGTTTCCAGGATCAGCCAGTTGATCTCAATCGACCAGTTGGTGACCACTGACTTAGGGATAAATGACCACTCACACCAACAATCACTAAATATTCAGGTTGCTTCCAGTCCCTAGAAGCCAGTCACTTACCCCAGGCCAATTTGTACCTTAGATCTCAGACCGAAGACAATACTGGCAGCCAGTCCTATAGTAAACTAACCACGGATTTATTAACTAGGAAAAAGAAATGCGAGCTATTTACAGGTTAAAGCAGGCAGCATGTATGCACAAATGAGTTCAGTCTGCGGTTCCAAAGGGTGACAGAGATGTAGTAATCTGTCAGCACTGAATGTCTTTTCAGGGCTAACCCAGGTCGACCCTGGGGATCTCTGCTGTTTGTTTCTTAGCTCCAGCCCTTGGAAGAGTCCAAACAACAAAGAGATGAAAAGTCTTCATGTCTGTTCTCTTTATTTCCCACTTCCAGCATTCCAACCGACGGGACAAGGCCTTCTGCGCATACTTCTCCATGAGCTGATCAACAATACGTTTGTCCCACAATGGCTACTCTTGGACAGGTGAGGGGAGCTACTCTTCCTGTCTGAGTTCACAAGTTCAGCGCAGGCATTTTTACCATTATATAACAAACGTATTTTACCTTGTAGGATGGAATACAGACATTAAAAGCAAGATTCATGTATGCAGCAGCTGACAATCATTTTATTGACTCTAAACACATTCTTACAAGTCTAACACCCACCTTGAACAATATTAACATATAGGTGAGCTGTTCCGGTTTCCAGCTATCAGTCTGTCAGTGCTCAGCTGATGCCTACACACTTAGCAACTGCAGGCGTCACAATATCATATTGAGAAAGTTCTCAATATACAACAAAAATACATACACAATATAAAATCCCATTAGCACCAAAAGATAATGCAAAAGCGGGACTTGTCTGGATGGTAAAATTAGATGTTATTGTGTGAATTCAGACACCAGCTGCCTGGATTAACAATATAGGCACCCATGAAACCAAACAAGTGAAAGACTGGTATAGGTTAAAAAAGTTTTGCATCCAGCCATCAAATGAGAGAGCTGCCTCATGAGAACAGTTGAGAAGGTCATGATTAGACTTCAAAAGGCAAGACTATCTTCATTTGTGACAGGTCCAATTCAATAGAGAAAATGGAAAACTCTGGACTTTCAGCTCCCATTATGGTAGATATATGTTTAAATCACTTCTTTTGGGAATTGCTTCAACACCAATGCACCATATCCCAGATCTTTTATGGATTGGAAGTAGGGCTGTCAAACAATTAAAAAAAATTAATTGCAATTAATCACGATTTAAAAAATTAATTTCACTGTTAAACAATAATAGAATGCCATTTATTTAAATATTTTTGGATGTTTTCTACATTTTCAAATATATTGATTTCAATTATAACACAGAATACGAAGTGTACAGTGCTCACTTTATATTATTTTTATTACAAGTATTTGCACTGTAAAAACAAAAGAAATAGTATTTTTCAATTCACCTAATACAAGTACTGTAGTGCAATCTCTTTATCATGAAAATTGAACTTACAAATGTAGAATAATGTACAAAAAAACTGCATTCAAAAACAAAACAATGTAAAACTCTGGAGCCTAGAAAGTCCACTCAGTCCTACTTCTTGTTCAGCCAATCACTCAGACAAACAAGTTTGTTTACATTTGCAGGAGAATAGGCATTCTCATGGCACTGTTGTAGCCGGCATCACAAGATATTTGCGTGCTAGATGCACTAAAGATTCATGTGTCCCTTCATGCTTCAACCACCATTCCAGAGGACATCCATCCATGCTGATAACGGGTTCTGTTCAATAACAATCCAAAGCAGTGCGGACCAATGCATGTTCATTTTCATTATCTGAGTCAGATGCCACCAGCAGAAGGCTGATTTTCTTCTTTGGTGGTTCAGGTTCTGTAGTTTCCACATCAGAGTCTTGCTCTTTTAAGACTTCTGAAAGCATGCTCCACACCTCGTCCCTCTCAGATTTTGGAAGGCACTTCAGATTCTTAAACCTTGGGTCAAGTGCTGTAGCTATCTTTAGAAATCTCACATTGGTACCTTCTTTGCATTATGTAAAATCTGCAGTGAAAGTGTTCTTAAAATTAACAACATGTGCTGGGTCATCATCCGAGACTGCTATAACATGAAATATATGGCAGAATGCGTGTAAAACAGAGCAGGGGATATATAATTCTCCCCCAAGGAGTTCAGTCACAAATATAATTAACCCATTTTTTTAAAGGGCATCATCAGCATGAAAGCATGTCCTCTGGAATGGTGGCTGAAGCATGAAGGGGCATATGAATGTTTAGCGTATCTGGCACATAAATACCTTGCAATGCCGGCTACAAAAGTGCCATGCGAACACCTGTTCTCACTTTCAGGTGACATTGTAAAAATAAGAAGCAGAGAGCATTATCTCCTGTAAATGTAAACAAACTTCTTTGTTTTGGGGATTGGCTGAACAAGAAGTAGGACTGAGTGGACTTGTAGGCTCTGAAGTTTTACACTGTTTTGTTTTTGAGTGCAGTTATGTAACAAAAAACCCTACATTTGTAAGTTGCACTTTCACGACAAAGAGATTGCACTACAGTATTTGTATGACGCGAATTGAAAAATACTATTTCTTTTGTTTATCATTTTTACAGTGCAAATATTTGTAATAAAAAATATACACTTTGATTTTAATTACAGCACAGAATACAATATATATGAAAATGTCGAAAACCAGCCAAAATATTTAATAAATTTCAATTGGTAGTCTATTGTTTAACAGTGCAATTAAAACTGCGATTAATCACGATGAGTTTTTTTGAGTTAATCGCATGAGTTAACTGCAATTAAATGACAGCCCTAACTGAAAGTAATAACTGATGATTGGCAGATCTGGGATAAAAATAAGTTAGACTTCAGTGAGAGACCGTATAATGTTCTGTACAGGGCCGCCCAGAGCATTCAGGGGGCCTGGGGCACAGCAATTTTGGGGGCCCCTTCCATAAAAAAATGTTGAAATACTATAGAATACGATATTCTCCCGGGGCCTGGGGCAAATTGCCCCACTTGCCCCCCCAGCTGGGCAGCCCTGGTTCTGAAGTTTGCCAAAGGAGAAAACCCGACCTAAATGGAAAAGGAACAAATGCCAGATTGGGCTGAATAAAATTGGTTTTTTACGACATATGCTCAGGGCTTGGCTACATGGTGTGGCAATGTGCTTTACGGGGGTGTGATTTCTAAAGTGTACTAATGTGTTGCACATCAGCTTAGTCTGTGTAGACCCTGCTGGTGTGAACTAAAAGTTCCCTAGCATAGTAGTTCTCAACCAGGGATATGCATATCCCTGGGGCTATGCAGAGGTCTTCCAGCGGGTACATCGACAGCTAGAGATTTGCCTAGTTTTACAACAGGTACACAAAAAGCACTAGCCAACTAAAATTTCATACAGACACTGACTTGTTTATACTGCTCTATATATACTGAAGTGTAAGTACAATATTTGTATTCCAATTGATTTATTTCATAATTATATGGTAAAAATGAGAAAGTCAGCAGTTTTTCTGTAACAATGTACTGTGACATATGTGTATTTTTATGTCTGACTTTGTAAGCAAGACGTTTTTAAGTGAGGTGAAACCCGGGGGTACACAAGACAAATCACACTCCTGACAGGGGTACAGTAGTCCGGAAGGGATGAGAGCCCTGCCTAGCATGCTTTCACATAGTATTGTTTGGGTTTGGTTATGGCTGTTATGTTAGCTTTTATATTTGGGTGTAGCTATTGGGTGTGAGTATTGCTGTTGGTCGAGGGTGTGACTCTTGGGATCAGGTGTGACTTTTAGGATACAGCTCTTGTGTAGCTGTGGGGTTCGGGTGTAGTTGTGGGGTTAGGGTTTGGCTATTGAGTTCAGTTGTGGCTGTTGGGTGAGGGTGTAGCTTTTGGGTGTGGTTGCAGCTGTTGAGTTAGGTTTTGAATTTTGGATTCCATTGTAGCTATTGGGTCTGGGTGTGACTATTGGGTATTGGTGTGACCATTTGGTTACCTTTTGGGGTTGTTGGTTTTTTTAATCTGATTTATTTTTTCTTAAGAAGAAGAAGAAAAAGAAGAAGGGGAATTGCTGGTGTGGTTTGAAACTGAGCCCTGACATGTGACACATGACAGTGCTGTGAGCGTTTGCAACACTGTTCCGTGTGAGATGATTGGGCCCTGGAAACGAAGAGTCATTCCCTGTCAGCTCTCCTCAGCACCACATCCCTTTTACCCTGGCCAGAGCCTGCCAAGGAGGCGAAACAATTTTTTTAAGTGTGTTTTTCTCCGTACCGATAGCGAGTACTGTCTACCCACCTCCAGAGCCCTGTGTATTGAATTAACTGCCCCGGGGCGCTGGGCCCAGCCAGCGCAGAGCCCCCCGCTATGGGACACTGCCCCGGGGCGCTGGGCCCAGCCAGCGCAGAGCCCCCCGCTATGGGACACTGCCCCGGGGCGCTGGGCCCAGCCAGCGCAGAGCCCCCCGCTATGGGACACTGCCCCGGGGCGCTGGGCCCAGCCAGCGCAGAGCCCCCGCTATGGGACACTGCCCCGGGGTGCTGGGCCCAGCCAGCACAGAGCCCCCGCTATGGGACACTGCCCCGGGGCGCTGGGCCCAGCCAGCGCAGAGCCCCCCCCTATGGGACACTGCCCCGGGGCGCTGGGCCCAGCCAGCGCAGAGCCCCCGCTATGGGACACTGCCCCGGGGCGCTGGGCCCAGCCAGCGCAGAGCCCCTGCTATGGGACACTGCCCCGGGGCGCTGGGCCCAGCCAGCGCAGAGCCCCCGCTATGGGACACTGCCCCGGGGCGCTGGGCCCAGCCAGCGCAGAGCTCCCCGCTATGGGACACTGCCCCGGGGCGCTGGGCCCAGCCAGCGCAGAGCCCCCCGCTATGGGACACTGCCCCGGGGCGCTGGGCCCAGCCAGCGCAGAGCCCCCCGCTATGGGACACTGCCCCGGGGCGCTGGGCCCAGCCAGTGCAGAGCCCCCGCTATGGGACACTGCCCCGGGGCGCTGGGCCCAGCCAGCGCAGAGCCCCCCGCTATGGGACACTGCCCCGGGGCGCTGGGCCCAGCCAGCGCAGAGCCCCCCGCTATGGGACACTGCCCCGGGGCGCTGGGCCCAGCCAGTGCAGAGCCCCCGCTATGGGACACTGCCCCAGGGCGCTGGGCCCAGCCAGCGCAGAGCCCCCAGCTATGGGACACTGCCCCGGGGCGCTGAGCCCAGCCAGCGCAGAGCCCCCGCTATGGGACACTGCCCCGGGGGGCTGGGCCCAGCCAGCGCAGAGCCCCCCGCTATGGGACACTGCCCCGGGGCGCTGGGCCCAGCCAGCGCAGAGCCCCCGCTATGGGACACTGCCCCGGGGCGCTGGGCCCAGCCAGCGCAGAGCCCCCGCTATGGGACACTGCCCTGGGGCGCTGGGCCCAGCCAGTGCAGAGCCCCCCGCTATGGGACACTGCCCCGGGGCGCTGGGCCCAGCCAGCGCAGAGCCCCCGCTATGGGACACTGCCCCGGGGCGCTGGGCCCAGCCAGCACAGAGCCCCCTGCTATGGGACACTGCCCCGGGGCGCTGGGCCCAGCCAGCACAGAGCCCCCTGCTATGGGACACTGCCCCGGGGCGCTGGGCCCAGGCAGCGCAGAGCCCCCCGCTATGGGACACTGCCCTGGGGCGCTGGGCCCAGCCAGCGCAGAGCCCCCCGCTATGGGACACTGCCCCGGGGCGCTGGGCCCAGCCAGCGCAGAGCCCCCCGCTATGGGACACTGCCCCGGGGCGCTGGGCCCAGCCAGCGCAGAGCCCCCCGCTATGGGACACTGCCCCGGGGCGCTGGGCCTAGCCAGCGCAGAGCCCCCCGCTATGGGACACTGCCCCGGGGCGCTGGGCCCAGCCAGCGCAGAGCCCCCGCTATGGGACACTGCCCCAGGGCGCTGGGCCCAGCCAGCGCAGAGCCCCCGCTATGGGACACTGCCCCGGGGCGCTGGGCCCAGCCAGCGCAGAGCCCCCCACTATGGGACACTGCCCCGGGGCGCTGGGCCCAGCCAGCACAGAGCCCCCGCTATGGGACACTGCCCCGGGGCGCTGGGCCCAGCCAGCACAGAGCCCCCGCTATGGGACACTGCCCCGGGGCGCTGGGCCCAGCCAGTGCAGAGCCCCCCGCTATGGGACACTGCCCCGGGGCGCTGGGCCCAGCCAGCGCAGAGCCCCCGCTATGGGACACTGCCCCGGGGCGCTGGGCCCAGCCAGCGCAGAGCCCCCCGCTATGGGACACTGCCCCGGGGCGCTGGGCCCAGCCAGTGCAGAGCCCCCCGCTATGGGACACTGCCCCGGGGCACTGGGCCCAGCCAGCGCAGAGCCCCCGCTATGGGACACTGCCCCAGGGCGCTGGGCCCAGCCAGCGCAGAGCCCCCCGCTATGGGACACTGCCCCGGGGCGCTGGGCCCAGCCAGCGCAGAGCCCCCGCTATGGGACACTGCCCCGGGGCGCTGGGCCCAGCCAGCGCAGAGCCCCCCGCTATGGGACACTGCCCCGGGGCGCTGGGCCCAGCCAGCGCAGAGCTCCCGCTTTCGTGGCAATACTCCTGGCTCTTTACACCAATGCCTGGGTTTGTCCTGTAGTTGCTGAGTCACTGCAGGCCCCTCTAAATTGCTGGGTCCGGGCCCTGCACGTGTGTCTGGCTGGCCGGCTGGAGGCCCCGCCAGGGGTCAAGGCAGGTCTGCGCGCTCTGAAATGGCCTCTGCTGGCCTCAGCCCGGCAGCATGTGCATTTGCGGGGTGCTCCGCGGCTGACCTTGGGCTGCGAGGGTGGCAGAGATTCGTTGCTGCTGCAGCAGCAGCAGGCAGCTCGAATGGCGGAAAAAGTGTGAGGGGGAGGAAGGAAGCCGAGACCACAGTCTGTGCTCCTCACAGCCGAGCGAGCGGGGAGTTACTGCGCGCTGCAGCCGGCCTGCCATGGAGGGGGGAAATCCCCTTCCCCCCCTCCGCCAGTGAGCCTAGAGCCGGCTGCTGCACGAGCAGGGGCGCTGAGCTCAATGCTGCTGAGGGAGGGGGAAAGACTCATGAATGACGAGCGGGAGGGAGCCGGCGTTGGGCACTAGGGCTCTGCGGCCCACTGGGCTCCGCGCTGCTGATAGCGAGAAATGTGAGCTGGCTGCATCACTGCAGTACCCACTGCAGACACAGAGAGAGGGGGAGAGAGAACGGCAAGGAGCCAGCTCCCAGCCCGGAGCATCCCAGGGACAGGCTCCCTCACAGCCAGGAAACAGCTCCCGGGCAGAGCCTTCTCCAGCAGCAGCAGCAGCAGCGACCACCCCCAGCACCGAGCATCCCCAGAAAGGACTTGGCAAGGCCCTTGCTTCCAGCCAGCCCCGCACCTGCTGTGCTGCCCAGGATCTCGCCTTTGCAGAGATGATCCCAGGAAAGCTACTAGCAGCGGCTGCCGCCTCTTGTGCGGGTCTGCCAGGTCAGTAGCCGGCAGATGCCGTGTGCACCTGCCGTCGCAGACAGTGTTGCATCAGCTTCGTACCTGGAGAAGCAAAACCCCCTCCTGCCCAGCGAGCGGGGGGCGCGTTTGCTGGCTTCCTGGGGAGGAGGCTGGCTGGGAACGAAAGCCCTGCGAAGAGGCGTTTGTCCTTCATCACTGCAGCCTGGAAGAGTCGCATCCCTGGGCTCGAAGGTGCAGGCAGGGGCAGTGCCAGGGAACTGGCCTCCTGACGCACTTCAGCAGCAGGCCTAGGGGAGCTGGGCTCCCTCCTGAGCCCACTGGCCTGCAGGTACCTCGCAGGGCTGGCCACTGCACAGCATCCGGAACAAGCCCAGCTGGGGGCCAGCCCTTCCTCTCGGAGTGCGGCCTTTGTGTCCTGCCCTTTAGGGGATAATCGCCTCCTTGCTGGGCTGGGGATTGACCAGCCGAAGAGGCTGCATTGAGCAGGTTCTTGCCAGGGAGCTGGAGTGGAAGTGAGGAAGAGCCAGGCTGGATTTGGAGAGGGTGCGGGTACCAGAGAGTCCCCCTAGGGAGCCAGGACTCTGGGCAAGCAGCACTGGAGCCTGCATCTCCTCTGCCTTTCAGATAACCTCCAGTGACTGGGGCCGCCAGTCCGCTGGTCCCTTGCCTGGCCCAGGGAGAGGAGCCGGGCCCGCAAGGCAGGAGCCTCCTTAAACAACAGAGCTTTGAAGCCCCCCAGCCCAGCCCAGGTAAGGGTATTGACTGCCTGTCAGCGTGTTCGCCTGGGCATGTGTGTGATGTGTCAGTCTGAGTGCTGTGTAACTGTGCACGGATGTGTGCATGTTGTGTGTCAGTCTGAGTGCTGTGTAACTGTGTGTGCGGATGTGTGCATGTGTGTGATGTGTCAGTGTGAGTGCTGTGTAACTGTGTGTGCGGATGTGTGCATGTGTGTGATGTGTCAGTGTGAGTGCTGTGTAACTGTGCACGGATGTGTGCATGCTGTGTATCAGTGTGAGTGCTGAGTGTGTGCTGCGTGTCATTGCATACAGTGTGATCATTGTGAACACCCTGTGTCTGTGTCAGCATGGAATGTGCTGGGAGTGTGAATGCTGTGTGTTACTTGTGATGTGTCACTGTGTGTGTGGTGTGTGCCTCTTGACCATGGCCTATCAGTGTGTGTGCCAGGTGTGTCACTCCTGTGTTGTGTAGCAGTGTTTGTGCGGGTGTGTCACATATGTGTTGAGTAACAGTGTGCTGTGTGTCAGTGTGTGTGCCGAGTGTGTCACAGATATGTTGTGTAGCAGGTTGTGTACTGTGTCAGTGTGTGCCGGGTGTGTCACTCCTGTGTTGTGTAGCAGTGGGAGTGCTGTGTGTTGGTGTGTGTGCCAGGTGTGTTACTCCTGTGTTGTGTAGCAGGGTGTGTGCTGTGTGTCAGTGTGTGTGCCGGGTGTGTCACTCCTGTGTTGTGTGGCAGGGTGTGTGTTGTATGGTGGGTGTGTCACTCCTGTGTTGTGTAGCAGGGGGTGTGCTGTGTGTTAGTGTGTGTGCCGGGTGTGTCACTCCTGTGTTGTGTGGCACGGTGTGTGTTGTGTGGCAGGTGTGTCACTCCTGTGTTGTGTAGCAGGGGGTGTGCTGTGTGTTAGTGTGTGTGGCGGGTGTGTCACTCCTGTGTTGTGTGGCAGGGTGTGTGTTGTGTGGTGAGCGTGTCACTCCTGTGTTGTGTAGCAGGGTGTGTGCTGTGTGTTAGTGTGTGTGGTGGGTGTGTCACTCCTGTGTTGTGTAGCAGGGTGTGTGCTGTGTGTTAGTGTGTGTGGCGGGTATGTCACTCCTGTGTTGTGTGGCAGGGTGTGTGTTGTGTGGCGGGTGTGTCACTCCTGTGTTGTGTGGCAGGGTGTGTGTTGTGTGGCGGGTGTGTCACTCCTGTGTTGTGTAGCAGGGGGTGTGCTGTGTGTTAGTGTGTGTGGCAGGTGTGTCACTCCTGTGTTGTGTGGCAGGGTGTGTGTTGTGTGGCGGGTGTGTCACTCCTGTGTTGTGTAGCAGGGGGTGTGCTGTGTGTTAGTGTGTGTGGCGGGTGTGTCACTCCTGTGTTGTGTGGCAGGGGGTGTGTTGTATGGTGGGTGTGTCACTCCTGTGTTGTGTGGCAGGGTGTGTGTTGTGAGGCGGGTGTGTCACTCCTGTGTTGTGTAGCAGGGGGTGTGCTGTGTGTTAGTGTGTGTGACGGGTGTGTCACTCCTGTGTTGTGTGGCAGGGTGTGTGTTGTGTGGTGAGCGTGTCACTCCTGTGTTGTGTAGCAGGGTGTGTGCTGTGTGTTAGTGTGTGTGGTGGGTGTGTCACTCCTGTGTTGTGTAGCAGGGTGTGTGCTGTGTGTTAGTGTGTGTGGCGGGTATGTCACTCCTGTGTTGTGTGGCAGGGTGTGTGTTGTGTGGCGGGTGTGTCACTCCTGTGTTGTGTGGCAGGGTGTGTGTTGTGTGGCGGGTGTGTCACTCCTGTGTTGTGTAGCAGGGGGTGTGCTGTGTGTTAGTGTGTGTGGCAGGTGTGTCACTCCTGTGTTGTGTGGCAGGGTGTGTGTTGTGTGGCGGGTGTGTCACTCCTGTGTTGTGTAGCAGGGGGTGTGCTGTGTGTTAGTGTGTGTGGCGGGTGTGTCACTCCTGTGTTGTGTGGCAGGGGGTGTGTTGTATGGTGGGTGTGTCACTCCTGTGTTGTGTGGCAGGGTGTGTGTTGTGAGGCGGGTGTGTCACTCCTGTGTTGTGTAGCAGGGGGTGTGCTGTGTGTTAGTGTGTGTGACGGGTGTGTCACTCCTGTGTTGTATGGCAGGGTGTGTGTTGTGTGGCGGGTGTGTCACTCCTGTGTTATGTAGCAGGGTGTGTGCTGTGTGTTAGTGTGTATGGCGGGTGTGTCACTCCTGTGTTGTGTGGCAGGGTGGGTGTTGTGTAGCAGGGGGTGTGCTGTGTGTGTTGTGTGGCGGGTGTGTCACTCCTGTGTTGTGTGGCAGGGGGTGTGTTGTGTGGCGGGTGTGTCACTCCTGTGTTGTGTGGCAGGGGGTGTGCTGTGTGGCGGGTGTGTCACTCCTGTGTTGTGTGGCACGGTGTGTGTTGTGTGGCGGGTGTGTCACTCCTGTGTTGTGTGGCAGGGGGTGTGTTGTGTGGCGGGTGTGTCACTCCTGTGTTGTGTGGCAAGGGGTGTGTTGTGTGGCACAGTGTGTGTTGTGTGGCGGGGGGTGTGCTGTGTTGTCCCTGTGGCTGGGGAGGTGGAGCGGAGCACACTGCAGCCGGGCACAGCCGGCAGGCCGGGGAGGGGGATTTGCTGCCTCCCAAGGCCTGCTTGCTGGGATGGAGGGCCCAGGCCCAGCTAGCTCACCAGCTCTTCCCCCCGCTTCCTGCTGAGCCCCACTGCATTAGAACAAGACATTTGGGATGAATGAGAGATTTGGACGGGGTAAAATCCCTCCACCGGTTCCCTCAGCTGGCCCCGTGGGCAGCCCCTTAGCCAGCTGGTCCCCTCTGGGGCTCCCCACAGCCAGACAGCCCTGTCGAACGGTCCTGTGGCCAAGCAGCCCCCTTCAGGCGGTCCCCTGGGTGCATGGCCCCGTGGCCAGTTCTTGCAGAGCTGAGGGCAGGAATTTGCCAGGCCTGCAGTGAAGGAGCCTCCATCGGCCTCTCCAGAGGGGCAGGGCTGTCTCCTTGCCACTAGCAAGGCAATACCTACAGTGACAGTCCCCCCTTCACCCCCAAACACTGGCGCCTTCTCAGCCCCCCTCCCAAGAGGACATAGAGAGAGAGAGAAGCCAGGGCGGAGCGAATGTGTGTGGGGGGAGATAATGTGGGGAGAGTGACCCAATCGATGGGGGCAGGGGGACTAATGCACAGATCCGGGGGGAGGAGCTCCGAACACCTGAGAAAGGCCCCCTGAGACCTAGGGAGGGCGGGGGGGGGGGGGGAGTAACAGGCTACTTATGCATATCTGGGATTTCTAGGGGAGACATCAGAGGAGACAGCCCCTCTCCCCAGGCCCAGCCCCAGGTACCGGAGAGCAGAGGCCTGTGGGGAATGCCTGGTGACTTGCAGCTGTGCTGGGCCAGCCCGGGCTCCGGGGTGCCCCCCTCGGGTCTGCTCAAGGAGCAGAGAGTGAGGCGCTGGCTCCAGCCACCCAGTGACCCCCACTTGCAGATTTCAAATCTCCCTTGAGCCGAGTCTCCAACTTCCTGTTGCTTTGTGTTTCCAGCCTTTTCCTGCGAGTGGCTGCAGGGGACGCGGCGCTGAGGCTGGGGCAGCGCGGCAGGGCTGATCCGTGGCTACACTCCTGCACCCCCACCAACGGAGCCCGGTCCGCTCCCCGGCAGGACGCTTCCTGGCTCTGGGTCTGGTGCCCAGCTGCTACCCTCGGGGAGCTGCAGGCTCCACGAACCTCAGGGACTGCGAGTGGGAGAGACAAAGTCAGAGCAAAGGAATTCACACACACATTCTTCAGCCCTGCCAGGATCTTACCCCGAAAGAGGAATACAGGCTGGGTGGGGGCAGGGCACCTGTGGGAAGGTGCAGGGAGCCCTCCTCGCAGGCTGCACTGCTGGGAGCTGTCCTGGGATGAACTGGAGCCCTGACTCATCTGTTCCAGGGCCAGGAGAAAGCCCGGCTGTCCCTAAGCCTCTTGCCTGAGTTTGCTGTTTCCCGCTGCTGATGCTCTGGCTTGGAAAGCGACACCACACTGAGAGTGGGAGATCTCTCAGCGACAGGGCTGCCACAGGATTAAGCATCTGAGAACGGCACTGCGGGGTGGAAGCGCTTTGATCATCAGATTGGAACCAAGGAGCAGAAAGGCTCCGCTCAGCAGGATGCTGCTGTGACTGCAGCCACTTCCTGTGCACGCCTCCATCTGCGGAAGCAGCACCTCCAGGAATGCGGGGGAAGCTAGGGTGACTGGAATCCAGAGGGACCTTGGTTGCCTAGAGCTGCCCCTTTCTCCCAGGATGTGCCCCTGCTCCAGCGGCTTTCTCCAGCCCTATCGCTTCACTGCCCGAACACGATTGAAAGCTCTGCATGCTGCCAGCGTGTTTTAGCCTCATGCAGGCACCCCTTGCAGAACCCAGAGCAGCGGACAGCAATGTGAAAACAATCCTCATGTCGTGTCTCAAAGGGCAACAGGTCATCATCAAAATGGAGGCGATGAAGATCATCCACCCAGAGAAGTTCTCGGAGCTACAGGCCTCCCAGCCACGCTACACCTCAGCGCCCCGCCGGGAGCCCCCTCTCGTGGCCAAGCGCGCCTGGCCATCAGAGTCCGAGATCATTGTCAATCAGGCGTGCGGGGACATCCCTGCCCTGGACGGTAACCCTGGCTCTCTGGGGCTGCCCCGGACTCCGCCCCTGCCGCGGCGAGAGCGAATATACCAAGCGCAGCGCAAGGGCAGCTCAGAGGTCTGTTACCACCGCCAGCCGCCCTCAGACGAGGTGATCGTTAACCAGTACGTACTGCACCCCTCCACGCCGTGCGAGCCCCTTGAGTGCCCCACCTGCGGCCACGTGTACAACTTCACCAACAAGCGGCCCCGCATCCTCTCCTGCCTGCACTCGGTGTGCGAGGAGTGCCTGCAGATCCTCTACGAGTCCTGCCCCAAGTACAAGTTCATCTCCTGCCCCACCTGCAAGCGGGAAACCGTGCTCTTCACCGACTACGGGCTGGCCGCGCTGGCGGTGAACACCAGTATCCTGAACAGACTGCCCGCTGAGGCCCTGGCCGCCAACCCAGTGCAGTGGAGCAGCGACGCCGACCGCAGCTGCTACCAAACCTTCCGCCAGTACTGCGGCGCAGCCTGCACCTGCCACATCCGAAATCCACTGTCTTCCTGCACCATCATGTAACCTGTGCACCCCGCCCTGCCTAGCCCCGCGCCGCCTCCCTGCCCCGGGGGCCGGACAGTGTGGGAGACGACCACGCACCAGTCCCAGGGGACGACAGGACCGAGTGAGGGTGGCAAGTCTCAGTAGCTCCCCTGGCGCTGCAGGTGCTAAACACGTCATCCCCTGGCCCAGCTCCCCGCGCCAGCACAGGGCATCCCCACCTCCTCGGCGCTCAAGTTTAGGTGGGGGCAGCTGGGAACACCGCCCCCTTGGTAATCCGAAGCCACTGGTTGAGCAGAGGCCTGGCAGTACTCCAGAGCGAGGGACTTTCCTATCCTGCGGCTCACGCTCCCCCTGTGCGTCTGGACAGGTGCCACTCAACCCCCTGTGCCCACTCCCTGGGCAGCTTGCTTCCCGTTGCCTTCCCCTGGCTCTGTGGCCTGGTCGGGGGGGAGCAGCTCCACCCAGGCGCGGCCCCACCATTGGCCTGGCTGACCCATGGCGCTGGCGCCCCCATGCGGCACAGCACATTCAACCTACAGAGGTGACACGGGTGGGGAGCCCGGGAGCTTCCCAGGGGCTGCACATGAGACCTGAATCTGCCTCCCACAGGGATGGGATGGGAGGTTGCCAAACGTCAGACACATCCTCTCTGCATTATTTGCCAAAGCTTTCATCTCAGTGGCCAGCTGACATGCATCAAAGTAACTGCAGCCAATTAAACCCGTTGCCATTGGCCTCCCATTATTAACAGACGTAGCCCATTTCCTCCACAGGCCCTCCAGGAAAGCTCCCATTTGTCCTCGTTTTGGAGGATCTTTGTTTGCCCATCCCTGTCTGGGGACACCCCGTCCTTTGGGTGGTTCGTGTTAATAAAGGCATTGAGTTGTGATCCTTCTTCCATGGGTTCTGTAAGCCTCTGGGCGGGGAGGGGCCCGCGGATCTCCTCGCTCAGCCGAGTGAGCAGCAGAGGCCGAAGCCTTTCTCAAACTGTGCCATGCCGTGTTCCTCCCCTGTGCCCCTCCAGCACGCTCCCGCTCTGCAGTAGGGCAACCCAGGGGTGGGGGCCCCAGAGGGTATCAGGCTAGCAAGCCAAGGCCACCCCACCCCTTTGTACTACTAACTGCAGAGGATGGGGTGACTGATCTGCCTATGACAGCGTCCCTGTCCCCGAAGGGGCAGCGGTGAGAACGGCTACACAGCACCATGCCCTGTTATCGCTCACGCAGGGGGAAGCAGCTGCCCTGCTTGGAGACGTTATCTCTTCAGGACATTTTGGGAAGAGCTTGCTGCAAAAAAGCAAAAAAAGGAAATAAAACAAGCCATAAGTTGCGAGGTGCGGCAGTGCGCGCGCGCTGCACGCACACTCCCTGGGGACCGCTGCCCAGGCTTGGGCCCAGATCAGCCATCTGGGGCAGTATTGTCTGTACACACCTGGATCCCATATCTTCTGGGCCCTCTGGCCAGGGCTGGCTCTGCCAGGTGAGCTCTAGACACCCGGCCAGCTCAGCTCACCCCACACATGTCGGTGTGAGTTCGTTCCTACTTATTACACTGCCACAGCCCCAAGAGCCCAAACCCACCCGCTCTGCAGGGAGCCCAGAGCTGGCCTCGGCGCCGTTAGGGAGAGGGAAGGTGAGAGCCAGCAAGTAGCCCTGCAGGCTCCCTGGGGAAGACACTGCAGTGCAGCCACCCCCCCTGGCTCCCAGCCCTGTGGATGCAGCCAAAGCATGAGCGCTTCCTGCAGCCCCGCCGAGGCTGGAGGAGAGTCCCGAGAGGCCGTGCTCACTGGGCAGTGGTAGGACAGGGCTGGGGAGAGCACCGAGAACAGGGCCTGACAGCGTTTCGTTTTCGCTCTGCCGATTCCTCCTGTCGCTGGTTGTGACGATGCTCCTGTTTTCTACCTGGCCTTGTTAACCCCTGCTCCATCTCCCAAATAAAGCTTATACTAGAACGAACCACACCGAGCATCTATAGAATATGTTGCATGGGGCAAGGAGCTGGGGCAGGGGAGCAGGAGGCCATTTAGCTGGGACTAGACGAGGCCAGGATTCCTGTGGAGGCATTTACAAACCTCGCCAACAGCCTGCTGCCGGCCCCTGGCTGGCTCAGCGCTGTGGCGCCGGGGAGGCCCCGAGCCTGGACGAGACGGGACCTGGCAGCTCATGGGAGTGAGCCCGGCAGAAAAGGCTTTCTCCAGGGAAAGGGACCTCCAGCCCCCTCCTACCCGCCCCAGCTCTCTGCCCGGGACTGGGGCCCCGTGTCTGAGCTGCATGCCAGGAACAGGGTATTGTTCTGGAGTCGCTCTGGCCTGGGCTCCAGGCAGCAACGGCCGGCTCGCTCCTTTACTGCACATCCAGCACTTGTCCTGCGTGGGTGGTTACCAACCATCCAGGACTGTCCTGGGGTCTCCAGGAATTAAAAGATACTTTTCATGTGATGAACCTCCAGGAAGACGTAAGGCAGGGCAGCAGGTCGGGCATGGAGCTGGCCCTATGGGGCAGCTGCTGCAGAACCCCTGACCCTACAGACCACAGGCCTGCTCTAACGCAGCAGCAGTTCCTCCCCGACAGGTTAGCAGCCCCAGCAGGGCACAGGGGCACTCTCCCAAGCAGCAGTGGGGCAACTGGGGTGAGCTTTAGGGCCGTGCCTAGACCTGGATATGGTGAGTTAAGAACCCTCCAGTCCTCGCCTGTGAACCCTAAGGAAGGAAATGACTGTCCGGACGGCTCTGAGGGTTCAAATCTTAGGGATGTTTTATAAACTATCGATACCAAGACAACTGGTGCATTAAAAATACATTGAGAGACGGACAGTCGGACACTATTGAGAACTGCATGGCCACCGTGCCGCGGCTGAGGTTTTATTTGCATAACGTGGAGAAAGTTCTGCATAAAGCCTGGACCTGACCCAGAGGCTGTGGTTACCCCCAGACTCCTACACTGCCTGCTAGCATGTGCAGCCAGACAAATGCCATGTGTGCGCAGTCTGGGTTAGGGTTAGGGGTAGGGTACCACTCCTGAGTAGTTCGCCCCAGTTCTTCACTGCTATGGGGAGACGAGCTAGACAGTCCCATTAGGCCTCCACGGCCAGTAGTAGCATGTCCTCCCATTAGTGCCAAGTGCAGTCACGGTCAGAGAAGAACATTTGTTTCCTTTGCATTATTTTATAAATAAGGGAAAACAATCTAAGCTACCACAGCATTACCGCTCTGCATTAAAGGCGGCAGGATGTGGCGAAGCGAAGTACAGGTTCCCTGGGGCGCCTGGCGCACAGCCTGCACGTTTCACCAGAGGCTGGTGTATTTTTACATTAACAATAACATTAAGCAGCATGTTTTACCGGGAAAAGCAAGAATCAACTATAAATATAAGCTTCCAGCATCAACGTTACCTCTGTGTGTGTGTGCATGTATCTCTGTGTGTATTTACATGTGTGTGCATATACCTCCATGTGTGTGCCTGTGTGCACAGCTCTGAGTGTGCAAGTGTGAGAGTGCACACGTGTGAACGCGTCCATGTGTGTCCAACGCAGCTCAGGTAACACTGATGTTGGAACCTTTGTGTTCCTGTGACGTTCTGTGATTGCAGCCAAGCAGCATTAACGCTGCGTTATGCACGGTTTTTGCTCTCCCACTGCTGCTGAGGAGGAGACGGTGCCTGCAGGCAGCCCCTCAGCCCCTGTGCCATGAATGGCTGGACTCCCATTCTCCCATAACACAGACGCTGGCGAGCAGCACTCCCCACCCGAGAGACCCCAGACGGAACAAGGAAACTGTCCGACAGTGACTGCAGAATTACCCCTCCCCGCCCCACTGGAGTGTGGATCTGCTAAGCCGGAAACTACAGTGCCCCTCAGCCCCCTCCCCACTGCACTGCCCCTTCCCTTGGCCAGGCAGGGCAAGGACCCTGAGCAAGAAGTGGCTGGGCTCCCTTTGGAAGCAGTGGCCCTGGGCTAGCCAGGAGCTGCAGAGTAGCTGAATGCAGAGAGGAACCCCCAGGAACCATAGGCAGAGGTGTGTGGAACAGGTCGGGAGTGCTGGATATTACGGCTGGGGGCAGGTCTCATGGGGAAGCAGCACCAGCTGAGCAGGGAGCCAGTGCAGAGGGGTCCCAATGAGAGACACTAACTGAGCCTGGCCTGGAAATCTGCCAGGGCCTATTTGTTTGTGTGATGAAGTGGGGGGGTTTCTTGGTTTTTCCGTGTTTTCCAGTGGGTTGCATGCAGAGGGAGGGGGACTCAGTGTCCCCGGGTGTTACTGGTTTAACGAGGTGAGGGGAGAGGGAGTTTGTGGTTACAGAGGACCGGAGAGGGAACTCGGGACCCCGGCCGATGGCCTGGAGGATGGAGACCCCGTCCCCAGCGACTGGTGACCTGGGGACCTGGAGACCCAGCTCAGGAGACACAGCCGGTTCTGGCCAGTGGGAGGACAATGGGCTGCGGAGAGAGGACCCCGGTGACCTGACCAGCCGGTTCCAGCCAGAGGGGCCAGAGGAGGGCTGAGAGGAGAGGAGACCCAGGCCTTCCTGTTTACGACCCTGTTTCCCTGGAGAGAAGCCAATGGACAGAGGGGGCTTGGGGCCGGGGATATCGGAGGCCCCGCTGGGAAGCAGGGGGGCTCGGGGCTGGAGAGGGGGAACAGGCAGAGCCCACCTGGCTGCAGGGGGGCTGGGATGTGCTGGGCTGAGGGAGGCCAGGCCTGAGGCCCTGAGAGTTCCCTGCGCTGGGTTCAACTCTCACTAAACCCTCCTGTTTTACACTGGCTGAGAGTCGCTCCGAGCTAGAGAGCAGGGTTGCATCAACCCCTTCGGGAGTGGAGGCCCGGGGGGTCCAGAGCGCGTGGACTCCCTGGGGGGGCCCACGGCAAGAGACAGACGTGCTAAGGCTCAGAGAGGTGCAGCTCCGGGAGGCGGAGGGGCCTGACCCCGAGAGAGAGTGGACCCCCGAGAAGGGCTGTGGCACTGGAAGGGGCACCCCCCACGGACCGCACAGGCCACGAGTGGGCACGATCTGTGAGTCCGTGACAGTTTGAATGGAGGGGGCATCCCCAGGCCCTGGGTCTGAGGAGCCCTGACTCTCAATAGATTGCCCCAGGCACCCAAACAAGACCCACACATTCCCTCCCCTGGCTGCCCGGCCCGAGGTCGTGCTGCTCAGACTGAGTCCCTGCTCCGCCCCCAAGGTGTCCGCTAGGCGCTCTGGTTCCTCAGCCAGCCTCCAGGGCAGCCGGGAAAGCTCTGCGCTGCTTCAGAGGATTAAGTGCTCAGAGCAGCTCAGCTGGGAAGGATGCTCCTCCCTGGGCTCCTGCTAGGACAGGCTTTCATCTCACAGACGCCTGGGAATGTGCCACAGCTTTGAGCTTCCCCGGCCCGGCTCGCCCGGCTCTTGCCCATGCAGGGGGCGGGCAGGCAAAGAACAAACCAGTCCAGGGAGGTGACAGCGGAGGCTGAGCCAGGCTAGCTCGCTGCCCCGGGGAGGTGGGGTGGTGCTGTGGGGTGGTAGCCTGGCTTACAGTGCCTTGCTGAGCACAGGGGTCGGCTCCTGGGGGCTGCTTCGCGAGTCCCACTCAAGCCTCTGAGCAGAGGTGCAAAGGGTATTTACCATTGCATACAATCCTGGCTTCCCTGTGCCAGGCTCTGCACCAAAGGGGCGCAGATCCCAGTCCTGGGGCTGCAGCAATTGAAGCATAAGGAGACCCCAATAACCCCACCCATCCTCCTGCCGCTGGCCAGCCCCAGCACACCACTGATCTGCCCCAGTCATGGCCCCGCATGGGGAGGGGGCCATGGCTCCTGTGCAGGGGCTGGCGAGCTGGCTGGGTGGGAGCGTATTCCCTGGGGCCCTTCCAGCCCATTAGTGGCTCTGCACTGGTGCAGCTGATGCAAGGAGCTGTAGGACAATGAAGCATTCGGCCCTCGGACTCTCACCACAAGAGAAATAAAAGCTCCCAATAAAAAACAGAACCGACCCTTCCCACCCCCACTGGGAACAGGCAGGGTCTGTAATACGAGCAGGGGAATCCCATGAGCAGTGCTAGGGCAGAGCTGCAGAAACAGAACCTTTGAGTCCAGCAAAGAGATGCTAAGTCCCACAATGCACCAGGCCACATGCAAATGAGGTGCCAACCAAGAGGCAGTTGCACTGTAGGGGAATGGCTGTAGCCAGGAGCTGTGTTCTCCCTTCGCTCTGAGTGTTGCACGACCCTGGGGCAGCAATGGCCCAGTCAACCCCAAGCCGGTCAAGTCACATGGTGACAGTTGTGTGTCTCTCAGCTGCATTAATGGCCCTAGGCACATGCTGGGGGGAGGCCTGAGCCCGGCTACCCCAGTGAAACTCCAGTGCCAGTCTGTTGCCTCCAGAGGAGTTACTCCCAACTGCCACTGGCATGAGCAAGGAGCGGATCTAGCCCAGCACCTTTTCCTGGGGAAACTGCTCTGAAAAGCTGATTTTTCAGATAGGGCCTCTTAGGAAATGGAGCATTTGTAGGAAACTGCCTGCTGCAAAGCTGACAATCATGGGCAGTGCCCACTGCAGCACCACAGTCAAACTGCCTTGTCATGGCCTCAGGTGTCTCCGCTGCAGACTCCAATAGCACAGAAGCTACAGGAGGCCAAAGAACCTGCAAGGAGCATGTGAAGCGGCTGATCTGTTTCCAGGAGGGAGGCCAGTTCTGGGAGCAGGGGCTGGGGGGCTGTTGCAAAGGCCTTCGATCAGCTCAGCAGGATTCCTTTCCCGCCTGGGAGAGGGCAGAAAATTGCATTTTTCTGCAGTGTGCGCTCCAGCCGCTGTAGCGTCATGGGACTTGGGGCTGAAGGGCGTTCGGGGCTCCTTCCCTGTAACAGGGGCAGGGCTCTGTTGTACCCATCTGGCTAGCAGGGGTCAGAACCCTGGGGGAGAAGCAAGCTAGTGCCCGATGGTCGTCAGGGCCGAGGTGGCTCATGGGACTTGAGGCAGCGGAAAGAGTCAGATCCTGGCGGAAGGGAGCTCGGAACAGCTGACCCTGGGGTGAAAACTTGGGCAGGGTTCATGCGGGGCCCACCTGACATCACCTTCTGGGAACAAAGCAGGAACTCAGGGGTGCAGTTTTGTGACTCTCCCAGGAGTGTGCGGGCCTTGTCTGGAGCTGGGGGGCTCCAGCGTCTTACCCTGAGCTGGGTGTGCCAGGCGCCAGCATTAGGAAAATGAGATGTGTTCATGTCTCCAACTGGGAGGAGGAGGACCCCACCCCAAAAGCTATGATGGAGGCACCAGTCCTGGTGCCATAGCTGAGAGTGCGTGGACTTGAAGCCGGGATTCACCCTTTGTTACACAGTGCAGCTACCCAACCAGTGGAATTGGAGCAGGTTTCTGTGGTGCAAGAAGGCAGGAGCGGACGGCACTCTGCTACAGGCTGTGTCCTTCAAAGAGGGTCATCCCCTCCAATCCCCTGAGCCTCACAGTCCTCCTCTCTGCCTCCTGTCAGCAGAGGGTGCCGCATCATCCCAGAGAGCAGCTTGGGTTCACTTCCACTGGGAGCCACTTGGAAATGCACAATGAAGGTATCCAAAGAGCCTTACGTCCACTCTGAGGTGACATTCTAAGAAAACAAATCAAACAATCTACTATGTCTTTAACAATCAGTATAATTTCATCTGGGACCACAAACACTAAAATGCCTCAATTGTTATGGAGGAGCTGTAGTGACTTCCACAGTTAAAGTGCACAAAACTTTCTGTTCAATGAATTTTCAAAAAGTGGTTGAGGTGACTTGAGTAGAGTCTGTAGGTACCTAATTGGGGAACAAATATTCAATAATGGGCTCTTTGATCTAGCAGAGAAACGTGTAACACGAGCTAATGGATGGAAGGTGAAGCTAGACCAATTCACACTGGGAATAAGGTGTACATTTTTTAACAGTGTGAGTGATTAACCATTGGAACAATTTACTGAGGGTCATGGTGGATTCTCCATCACCGGGAATTTTTAAACCACTATTGGATACTTTTCTAACAGATCTGCTTCTAGGGATGATTGTGGGGCCAGTCTTTGTCCTGTGTGGTGCAGGAGGTCAGACTAGATGATCACAATGGTCCCTTCTGGCCATGGAACCTATGAAAATCCACAACTGCTTTGATTGGCTTGGCAATGTGTATCCCACCTGAGGAGATGCCATAGAGGGTGTGGTGCAAATTTGGTCAAGGATTCCATGTGGTCATTTGGCCAAGGGGTTCCTGAGACACAGCCCTCCCCAGATGATGTCATGGTAAAATTTGCTGATTCTTATGACATTTTTTTTATGTACAACTAGGAGAAAAACGATGGGCAGCATCCACGTAATACTCCCGGCAGTAGGCAGCCCCTGAGCTCATCCAGTGTGCAGCATCAAGAGGCAGCTTCCGTACCTGATCATGCAAAAAGTATCAGCTCTTCACTTAAGCCCTAGAAAGTGGCCCACATACTGTTCTGAGCAACAAACACTAGCATGCAAGGGGGGGCTCCATTAGAGGAGAGGAGAGGTTGCATCAACATTTGTGTAAATGCAAAATTGCAGAGTGCTCTGGCATTCACATGAAGGGCCAGATTGGCTTGAAAATTAATCTCTCACATAGGGAGCCGGGGTAGACTTTATAATTCAAATTAGGCATCATAAGGTACAGCTCCCCCAAATGTCTTGGTTTTGAATGTTGAAGTGCTCTTAAAGCCACATGCATAGGGATGTTGTGTTGGAAAATAGCTGGCCACAACAGGGACTCGGCGATACTTTGTGGTGCAAATTTGGGATCATTTGGTCAAGGAATAGCTGAGAGACACATTCCCAAAAATGAGCTACCGAGTTCAGATTTGTATAACTTTGTGTGTGTGTGCAGAGCTAGGAAAAAAACGATGGCTCTAATCCTCATAATAACCGTATATCCCTGGGCTGAGCCTGAGCTCAGCTACTTCACAGCATCAAGAACCCATTTACATCCCCAGCATTTCAAAAGTTATTGTACCACAAAGGCTGTAGCACCTCCCTTGACAGGCAGTTTGCTGCTCTGGGGCCTATTGTTTTCTCAGGATCTCCTTTGTTAGGGACAGGCAGCAAATAGCAACTCTGGGGAGCCAGTACCGGCTCTTAAACCCAAGGGCGGCTCCTTTTCTGCACAGCTTTGACTGTACGTGCTGCCCCTACTTCCCCTCTGCCGAGCGTCTAGAGAATTCTGGGCCCTGGCAGGCTGACTGCCGGGTGGAGGAGCAATCAGTGAGTGGAGTCTGGGTATATCCTGAGGTTATGTCTACCCTACGAGCCAGAGGGTGGTTTCCCTGCTAGTGTACACTTACCCCCGCTAGCTCTCATTGTATAAATAGCAATGTCACTACATTAGCACTGGTAGTGGAGTACGTGAACACAAGCAGGGGAATCGCATCCCTAGCTGGTAGTGTAGACACAGCCTAAGTATAACTTGCTTACCCACATGCTCCCGTCTGGAGCAGAGTTGGTCAAGCAATCCTCTCTTCCAGCACTCTCAGCCCACACACTGCTGCCCAGTTCCCAAGAAACTGCTCTGCACCAAAAACTGAGTCTACCAGAGACGAAGCTTCCTTGCTGCTTGCAACAGCTTCTCGCAACACGGCACCTTGCCTAACCAAACAATAAACAAGCCTTTCTTCCAAGATTAAAAACTTGCTCATGCACTACAAAAAACAGCGTGACAGACTCATGCGTAACAGCGCCCTCTGGTGACACCTGCCACTGCAGTGTGTGTGGAGGTGGCGCTGGTTGGCTGGCTGCGGAGATCATGGACCCGCCTTCCTGTTAGAAGGCGGAGCTCTGGCCGGCTGGGAAGGGCTTTGGTTGTTGCATTAGACTCATGTCATGTTTACATCAAAATGATGTCAATGCTAAACGCAAGCGCCTGTTGCTTTGATGCGAGGAGCACTGAGCACTCTGCAGGGGCTCGCTTGGGCTCTGGGGCTGCAGTCAGGCACCTTGGGAAGTGCGAGCGGGGAGCGCACTCCTAAGGAAGATCAGCAGTGCACCCGTGGATCCCATTGCCAACTGCCCATCTGCCTGCGGGAACTAGGCGGTCACAGGGCCACAGCACTGATATGGGGGGATTTGCTGCCACAGTGAAAATGCCGCCAGACAGACTAGTGCAAGTGATCTGACTGGGACAAATGGGTCCTGTGCTGTGCAGAGCTCACAGAACGCCTGTGCCAGGCTGCATTCGGCGTGACACAGAGGGTCTGTGCTAGGAAAGGAGAACCAGCAGGCTCGGTGCATGCCACCAGCGCGCAATGCTGAGACTTTGTGTGTGTGAGTCACAGCTCTCAGAGCTTTGTGTCAGGGTGAATTCATCTCCATGGAGGTGTTCTCACGCAGCTGAGTATAAATATGGAGAAGGGACTCTCCCCTGTCTGGGGCTGTATGGTTCAGGGTGTGTTCAGGGTGAATGCGCCGTCATTGTTCTGAGAAAGCAGGAGGAGGTGGGGTGGGGAAGTGAGAGTGGGAGCCAAAGAGGGGGATGGCAGCGGGACAGAGGCAGGCAGCGGGGAGCCTGAGAGAGATGGAAACAGTGCGGGGGGCACAGAGGGAAGGAGGGAAACCGACAGTACGTGCAGAGGCTGAGGTTGGGCAGGACGGACGTACGTGCAGGAGAGGGTCCCCTCCATTTACAGCTGGCTGGATAGTATGTTGGATGGCTGGATGGTATGTTCCTGAGCAGCTGGTCCTGCATGTTCCTGATCATCGGATCCAGTCATCTCCTATCACTGACTCACGTTGTCCTGGAGATCTGGAACAGGAGAACTGAAGGTCCTTGAGAGCCTGGGGGCGGGGTTAATGTGCACCCCCACAAGCAACCATCCTGGAGTCGAGTCATGAGTGGTGCCCAAGGTGCAAAGACTGACGTGGGCATTAGCCAGAACCCAGTGATAACCTTGAACTAATAATCATAATCTATAAGATAATAGCCTGTACATACAGAGACAGATATTTTTTATTTAGAGGCTGATACTTAGTTAAATACACTTAGTAGTAAGGTATAGTGTGTGTGTGTGAATTCAAATTTTATTTTTTATTATATAAATTCTTCATATATTTAATGTCATTGTAGGGAGGTGGACTCCAGTTCCATTTGTTCCAGTTTAAATAAAATCCCACTTATGTTTTTGTTTTTTATATAACCAGTTGTATTATCTTGGCCACCATTAAATAACCTTTTATCGCGGTGTAACACCCCCGCAGCTCCCATGTGCCGAGTCACTTCTATCATCACTGTGACGGACCATTACTAACTCTTGGTTGGTGGTTTTGGGACAGGGTGACTTCAGATGTATTTCAAATTATAACACAATAACCCGACTCTCAGAGGTCACTTTATGGTTTACACTACATTGAGATGAATGGCCACTTCACACCTCTGCAAATCTCCTGTGCTGTCGTGGGTTGTGTATAGCTCCTTTCCCCAATACTGGGCCCTGATGTGCAGTAGAGACCCTGGGACTCCCTTCCGCTCCCCCTCCCTGCCATCAGCTGGTAGTGTAATGAGTTTGATGGAGGGGTGTGCTGAATCCTCTCAAGGCCAAATTATGTTTTATCTCAATCAGTTGGGGGTACAGTAGAACTCAGTTAAGTGGGGAATAATCCCAAGGAAATCAGAGTTAGTTGTTTTAGCAGAAGCTACTACCGAGGCAGGCTTACACCATAAACTCCTGTAAACTATTGCTGTTATCTCCTGTATATTAACTACTAGGTGCTGGCAGAGCAGGTGCTCTGGCGGCCTGAGGAAATGTCAATGCACTACTGAGCACAGAGTCCCAGTCCCAGCCACTGGGCACTGCCCACTAAGACACTGACAAAAACCAGGAGAAGGAGCCAGACTCCAAAGAGACATCACATGCAGGAGAATGTAACGTCTACAGATGAGGCCCCCAGCAAAAGACGTCTCTACAATGAGTGTGATATGAAGGACTTTAGCAAAGCTTTTGATACGGTCTCCCACAGTATTCTTGCCAGCAAGTTAAAGAAGTATGGGCTGGATGAATAGACTATAAGGTGGATAGAAAGCTGGCTAGGTGGTCAGGCTCAACGGGTAGTGATCAACGGCTCCATGTCTAGTTGGCAGGTGGTATCAAGCGGAGTGCCCCAACAGTCGGTCCTGGGGTCAGTTTTGTTCAGTATCTTCATTAATGATCTGGAGGATGGCATGGACTGAACCCTCAGCAAGTTTGCAGATGACACTAAACTGGGAGGAGTGGTAGATACACTGGAGGGTAGGGATAGGATCCAGAGGGACCTAGACAAATTAGAGGATTGGGCCAAAAGAAATCTGATGAGGTTCAACAAGGACAAGTGCAGAGTCCTGCACTTAGGACAGAAGAATCCCATGCACTGCTGCAGACTAGGGACCGAATGGCTAGGCAGCAGTTCTGCAGAAAAGGACCTAGGGGTTACAGTGGACGAGAAGCTGGATATGAGTCAGCAGTGTGCCCTTGTTGCCAAGAAGGCTAACGGCATTTTGGGCTGTATAAGTAGGGGCATTTCCAGCAGATCGAGGGACGGGATCATTCCCCTCTATTCGACATTGGTGAGGCTCATCTGGAGTACTGTGTCCAGTTTTGGGCCCCACACTACAAGAAGGATGTGGAAAAATTGGGAAGAGTCCAGCGGAGGGCAACACAAATAATTAGGGGGCTGGAGCACATGACGTATGAGGAGAGGCTGAGGGAACTGGGATTGTTTAGTCTGCAGAAGAGACAAGTGAGAGGTGATTTGATAGCTGCTTTCAACTACCTGATAGGGGGTTCCAAAGAGGATGGATCTAGACTGTTCTCAGTGGTACCTGATGACAGAACAAGGAGTAATGGTCTCAAGTTGCAGTGGGGGAGGTTTAGGTTGGATATCAGGAAAAACTTTTTCACTAGGAGGGTGGTGAAGAGCTGGAATGGGTTACCTAGGGAGGTGGTGGAAACTCCTTCCTTAGAAGTTTTTAAGGCCCAGCTTGACAAAGCCCTGGCTGGGATGATTTAGTTGGGGATTGGCCCTGCTTTGAGCAGGGGGTTGGACTAGATACCTCCTGAGGTCCCTTCCAACCCTGAAATTCTATGATTCTATGACACTGTGACACTTTCTTGGGCTACTCAGGACTGTGGATGTATTTGCTGCCTCCCCCATCAGCAAGATAGAGACTTGCTGGTTCTAAACTGGGTGTCAGCTCCCTGACCCCACCAGTCTGTCAGCCACCCAAACAATCCCCTCAGGGCTCTGTCAGCCCACCCTTTGCCTGGCAGGTTAATGGTAGGTGTACTCCAGCCCCTGAACCCGCTGAAAGCGTCCTCCTTTAGTATCTAGCCCCTGTCCCTGGACACTCACAGAAATTACTAACTTTGCTGTCCCCAAGGAACAATATGCACACAGTGTGACTGGTACAACTCGGGATCAGGTCCTTCACAACATCACAGCTCTGAGATACATTTATAGTGAAACAAACATAAGTTTGTTATCAAAGATTAAGAGAAAGTGAATAGGGATAGCAAGTGGAAACAGAAATGGTCACTTATAAAACCAAAAGATAACACACTTCTTAGAATCTAAACGTAACTTTAACAGGCTATCTGTCTACAAGCATTCTTATCACACCCTCAGCTGCCTGGCTGTGGTTCATAGATTCCCAGGCCAGAAGGAAACATTGTGGTTGTGACGGAGTCCCAGCCTGAAATGTGAGACCACTGAGCCCTCCAAGCCTCCCTCTCACCCTGTGATACTGATGTCAAGCTACAACAGTCTGGCAGGCACTGCACTGACACAGACATCCACAGGCAGGGACACACCCCACTGAGTTCCATGAATGAGCTCCCAGACACTCACGAACCACCAGTTAAGGAGGCTTCAGTCAATTTCCCCCCAGCTCCCCAGTCTTGCACCCCAGAACTCTACTTTCTTGCCCTGGTCAGAAGCCTGGCCAGTGTCAGCTCATTACCTAGTTCGCCACTTCATCTAAAGGGAAGTGGACATGCACCAGCCTTTGTAACCTGAGCTGAGATTTCCCCCAAGCACTCCAACCAAAATACACGGTTTTAGGTGAAATATAAAACAGATTTATTAACTACAAAAAGATTTTAAGTGGTGATAAATAGCAGGCACAGAGCTCAGAGTTGGTTACTTAAGAAATAAAAATAAATTCTCCAAACTAAGCAGGATTTGACTCAAGCAGTGTCTCACCCTAACAGAGGGTACAAGCAGGTTACAGTTCCTCAATACACAGGCTGGGACTACCTTCCCCACTTCAAAGTCTTTGTCTTCCAGATGTGCTTCCAGGTGTTGAGATTGGGGGCGGGAGGAGAAGGGCAAGTGATGATGTCACTGTCTCCCTTTTCATACCTTCTTCCAGCTGCTAGAAAGCTCCTTGCTGTGATGTGAGGGTCAGTCTGTCCCCATTGGTCAAGCCGTCTCCACTGCGTAGGTGCCTTCTCTAAAAAGCCTCTGGGATAAGGGATTGTTTTCTTGATGGTCCATTAAAGCTGTCTGGGCTCTCCCTTGTCGCAACTGACAGGCTGGCTGTGGGCGTTCCCAACCACGCAAGGTATTTCAGTGACACACATAGCAATACTCCATCACTTCACATACAATAACCGTACACACAATTCAACAGGGTGCTAATATTCAGCAGATCAAGACTTTTACAATGGTACCTCACAAGGCATACTTGGTACAAAACATATAATCGTATCATAGTGGTGAATATGGGGATGCTGCTTTGAGGTACAGCGTGTCCCAGTGATCATCTAGTCTGACCTCCTGTATAACAGAGGCTAGAAAATTGCCCCAAAAGAATTCTTAGAGCAGAGCTTTTAGAAAACCATCCAGTCTTACTGTCAGTGTCAGAGAAGCCACCAAGACCCTTGGTAACTTGCTCCAATGGGCAATTACTTTCACCGTTATAAATGTGTGCCTTATTTCCAGTCTGAATTTCTCTAGCTTCTATTTCCAGACGCTGGACTGGATTTCTCTGCTAGTTGTTCCCTATGCAGCTACTTACATAGGACATGCTGGGATCCTGTTTTCCTGAATGCGGTCACACTGCCCAATGACTTCCTCAAGTGCAGGTTAAAGGTGTCCTTGTGCCTTCTTCCTGTACCCCCAAAGTCCCTTGTCTTTGGCCCCAGAGTCAGGACTCTTTTCCTGGCTCCAAGTTGTCCTCACATACTCCTGTTGACACTATATGCAAAATGGGCTGCCATTGTGTAGGCTTATATAGCTTAATTTACATATGAACCTAGGTAGACAAGTGAATCTACGTTCCTTTGTCGGGCAAAACCTGTTTGTCCAGCCTGCCAGGGACACAGACTCAGACGTATTTTCAGTCACTGTATAGAACTCCTTAAATGTCACCAGCACATACATCTTACAACCATTGGGGGATCAGTACGATACATGCGTTTCTTAGGCACCTCACAAGGCCCTTTGTGGACGAATACTACGGAAGCAGTGTGTTAGGAGTAGTGAGTTTGTCAGGCCTGAGAGGAGTTGCTGTTACAGACCAAGTATCAGAGGGGCAGCCGTGTTAGTCTGGATCTGTAAAAGCAGCAAAGAATCCTGTGGCACCTTATAGACTAACAGACGTTTTGCAGCATGAGCTTTTGTGGGTGAATACCCACTTCGTCAGATGCAAGTAGTGGAAATTTCCAGGGGCAGGTATATATATGCAAGCAAGAAGCAAGCTAGAGATAACGAGGTTAGTTCAATCAGGGAGGATGAGGCCCTGTTCTAGCAGTTGAGTGAAAACCAAGGGAGGAGAAACTGGTTCTGTAGTTGGCAAGCCATTCACAGTCTTTGTTTAATCCTGAGCTGATGGTGTCAAATTTGCAGATGAACTGAAGCTCAGCAGTTTCTCTTTGAAGTCTGGTCCTGAAGTTTTTTTGCTGTAGGATGGCCACCTTAAGATCTGCTATTGTGTGGCCAGGGAGGTTGAAGTGTTCTCCTACAGGTTTTTGTATATTGCCATTCCTAATATCTGATTTGTGTCCATTTATCCTTTTCCGTAGGGACTGTCCAGTTTGGCCGATGTATATAGCAGAGGGGCATTGCTGGCATATGATGGCATATATTACATTGGTGGACATGCAGGTGAATGAACCGGTGATGTTGTGGCTGATCTGGTTAGGTCCTGTGATGGTGTTGCTGGTGTAGATATGTGGGCAGAGTTGGGATCGAGGTTTGTTGCATGGATTGGTTCCTGAGCTAGAGTTACTATGGTGCGGTGTGCAGTTACTGGTGAGAATATGCTTCAGGTTGGCAGGTTGTCTGTGGGCGAGGACTGGCCTGCCACCCAAGGCCTGTGATAGTGAGGGATCATTGTCCAGGATGGGTTGTAGATCCCTGATGATGCGTTGGAGGGGTTTGAGCTGGGGACTGTATGTGATGGCCAGTGGAGTCCTGTTGGTTTCTTTCTTGGAATCAGGGGAAGGGGGAGTGGGGGGCACACAGAGGCCCTGGAATCAGGGGAAGGGGGGGCACACAGAGGCCCTGCAATCAGGGGAAGGGGGAGTGGGGGGCACTCAGAGGCCCTGGCATTGGGGGAGGAGGAAATAGGGGGTGCACCCAAAGGACCTGACAGAGGGGGTCAAGGAGGGGGTCTCTGAAATAGAGGGGGATGGGCGGCTGGCACCCAGGCAGTTTGCAGGGGGAGTAAGGGGGATGCAAGGAGCCCCTGGGGGGAGCTATGTGCTTGGCTCCCAAAGCCCCAAAGCATGTGACACTCTAGCTCCAGCGTCTTTGCCTTTGGTAAGAAGAGGGGCAGGAAGGGCACAGCTGAGGCAGCACTTCGGCGCGTGGCGCCCAGAATATACCCGCCCCGCTACAGGTGAGCATGTGACAGGGGCTCCATGCAGCCAGGAACAACCCCGGGGGGGACAGTGGAACTAGGGATGCAGCAGCCCTCCCGGCATGAAGTAATAATGGGAATTGCCTGCCTGGCATCCATCCTGCCCAGGGTTTACAGCTTTGGGCCATGGCTCTCAGAGCCCCACAGTAAAGGCTGCCCCTGGGTCCAGCATGGAGCCGAAGTCAGGCCGGTTCTTGGTGCCATTGATCAGTTTGCAGGTGGGACCTGGCTAGCGCCACAGGGCATGGCCTCCTCATTGGCAGCCCTTTGCTGCGGCCACGTCACATTTCCCTGGAAAGCTGCGCGCGCCGTGTGGTGCTGGCGTAAGACGCATCTGGCTGGGGTGCAGGTTGTGTGGCTGGGTTTTCGCTTCATTTTTATGACATGCTGTGGGCACTAGGTCACTGCACATTCCTAGGAGCATTCCACTCGGACCGGTATATGCTTCGGGTCTGCTGTATTTTATCCGGCCACATCTTATTTAGAGGGCTCCGGTTCTATTCTACTGTATCCAGGTTCTTATCCCATCGTTGTCATTGTACTGCTGAGTGCCTTCCTCCTCCTCTCCCGGGGCAGTGGGTGTGCAGTGCAGTGTTTTGGTGGGGGTTGTTGTTGCTGGATTTTATAAATATGCCCAGGCTGCTCCGTGTTTCGTTGGTGGCAGCTGATCCAAGTCCCTTGGAATGGGAGGTGGGGAGGTTTGAGATGGTCAGTTCCTGGGGGAGTTTCTTCCAGCCCCCCCGCCCCTCCCCGCCCCCCGAGAAAGCTCCATCCTGCACGGACAAGCTGTGCTCTGTGCTGCAGCTCTAGCAGGGAGGTGCAGTTCCTTTCAGGTACTGTGCAGCTGGCTACAGCATTTTGAAAGGCAAGAGGGATATTTTCCAGGAATATAGTTGGTTGCGTTGGGATCTGTCTATTTAAAGCTATTATGTAGGTGAAAGAAGAACTTTTGGATCTGAGCCAGTCCCCAAAATGTGCGTGATGACCCACATGTTCTCCTCCTCTCCATGTTGCTCGTGATCACGGCGGTTAGGAGAATGGTGTGGTGATTTTCCAGGGAGGCTGAGAACTCTTCAGAGTACGTCTGTCCAGGAGGCTGCTTCTGTCGGGCTCCCATGTCTCTGTTTTACACAGTGACTGACTGGGGCTTTATCATTTACAGCCGACAGGTCTGACTATTGGTCCTTAGGTTCCAGTACTCCTGTTCTTCTCAGTTCCGTTTCAACTACGGACATCAACTGGCATGTATTTTTCCAGCCAGAACTGGTGTGGATGTGGTGTCACCGCTGGAGATGGGCGTACAGTGTTGTGTCATTAGCGCTGTAGCTGGAGACGAACAGTCTGAGTGCAAGACTCTGTCCAGCTCCCATCTATTTGTGGCATCCTGAGAGCACAGGGAGTACACTGGGTGTTGGAGGTGTGTGTTACTGGGTTGCCTGGTTTCTTTGCTAAATAGCTACAGTGTTTTGCACCCAGAGATGGCTCAGGAAGGCTTTGTTCGTCTTAGCACCTGTGAAGGACACTGATTTGAGAGGCTCAGTGGCGAGGGCGGGCTGTTCCATGCCCAAACATGCTGGGTGTGTGGAGTCTGAAGCCAGTGGGTGGCCACTTGGTGGCATTCAGGACAGCTGATGTGCTGGAGCCTTTGAGTTGGTTCTTTTCCCTGCCCTGTATCAAGGGGCCTGGCTGGCATTTTAGGGGCAGGTCTCTGACGGACACCCATTCAGTGGTTCAGATCACCCCTGCCGGGGGAGAGGCAGAACTGACCATCAGTTATGCTCTTCGGAGCCTCTGCCTGGCAATCAGAGATGAATGTGAAGCCCTGTCCTCTCCCCAGGAGGGGCTGGGGCAGTGCCAGGGGGCAGGAGATAATTGCCAAAGGAAGAGAGTTTCTTTACTACCCCCTGTAACATATAAATGCCTCCTACTGGGGGTTAGTAGCGCTGAAGGGTGACAGCTCCAGGCCATGCCCGTTCATTCCCTGCACACCCACACTCATTCTGGCCACGCTCATTCACTCCCATGCTCCATGGTCACCCACCCCTCACCCGTCTCTGATCCATCCTTGCACCACAGGCCACTGAGGTGCCTAAAGATGCAGCTAGGAGCCCAGTGGGATTTGCAAACACACCTGAGCAGGTTGGGCACCCAGCTCCCTTCAGTGAATCCCACTAGATGCCTCTGCATCTTTAGGTGCCTGAATTCCTCTGTGAACCTGGCGCCAAGTCCTCCACTGACCTACCACATGTCCATGGACCCAGCTAGACTGCCTGGGTCTAGGCCAGATTGTGGCCAGCTAGTTTGGATCATAGAATCATAGAATATCAGGGTTGGAAGGGACCGCAGGAGGTCATCTAGTCCAACCCCCTGCTCAAAGCAGGACCAATTCCCAACTAAATCATCCAGCCAGGGCTTTGTCAAGCTTGAACTTAAAAACCTCTAAGGAAGGAGATTCCACCACCTCCCTAGGGAACCCATTCCAGTGCTTCACCACCCTCCTAGTGAAAAAGTTTTTCCTAATATCCTAAACCTCCCCCACTGCAACTTGAGACCATTACTCCTTGTTCTGTCATCAGGTACCACTGAGAACAGTCTAGATCCATCCTCTTTGGAACCCCCTTTCAGGTAGTTGAAAGCAGCTATCAAATCCCCCCTCATTCTTCTCTTCTGCAGACTAAACAATCCCAGTTCCCTCAGCCTCTCCTCATAAGTCATGTGCTCCAGCCCCCTAATCATTTTTGTTGCCCTCCGCTGGACTCTTTCCAATTTTTCCACATCCTTCTTGTAGTGTGGGGCCCAAAACTGGACACAGTACTCCAGATGAGGCCTCACCAATGTCGAATAGAGGGGAATGATCACGTCCCTCAATCTGCTGGCAATGCTCCTACTTATACAGCCCAAAATGCCGTTAGCCTTCTTGACAACAAGGGCACACTGCTGACTCATATCCAGCTTCTCGTCCACTGTAACCCCTAGGTCCTTTTCTGCAGAACTGCTGCCTAGCCACTCAGTCCCTAGTCTGTAGCAGTGCATGGGATTGTTCTGTCCTAAATGCAGGACTCTGCACTTGTCCTTGTTGAACCTCATCAGGTTTCTTTTGGCCCAATCCTCTAATTTGTCTACGTCCCTCTGTATCGTATCCCTACCCTCCAGCGTATCTACCACTCCTCCCACTTTAGTGTCATCTGCAAACTTGCTAAGGGTGCAGTCCACACCATCCTCCAGATCATTAATGAAGATACTGAACAAAACCGGCCCCAGGACCAACCCTTGGGGTACTCCACTTGATACCGGGTGCCAAAGACATGGAGCTATTGATCACTACCCATTCAGCCCGACGATCTAGCCAGCTTTCTATCCACCTTATAGTCCATTCATCCAGCCCATACTTCTTGAACTTGCTGGCAAGAATACTGTGGGAGACCGTATCAAAAGGTTTGCTAAAGTCAAGGAATAACACATCCACTGCTTTCCCCTCATCCACAGACCCAGTTATCTCCTCATAGAAGGCAATTAGGTTAGTCAGGCATGACTTGCCCTTGGTGAATCCATGCTGACTGTTCCTGACCACTTTCCTCTCCTCTAAGTGCTTCAGAATTGATTCCTTGAGGACCTGCTCCATGATTTTTCCAGGGACTGAGGTGAGGCTGACTGGCCTGTAGTTCCCCAGATCCTCCTCCTTCCCTTTTTTAAAGATGGGCACTACATTAGCCTTTTGCCAGTCATCCAGGACCTCCACTGATCGCCATGAGTTTTCAAAGATAATGGCCAATGGCTCTGCGATCACATCCGCCAACTCCTTTAGCACTGTCGGATGCAGCGCATCCAGCCCCATGGACTTGTGCTCATCCAGTTTTTCTAAATAGTCCCGAACCACTTCTTTCTCCACAGGGGGCTGGTCACCTCCTCACCATGCTGTGCTGCCCAGTGCAGCAGTCTGGGAGCTGACCTTGTTCGTGAAGACAGAGGCAAAAAAAAGCATTGAGGACATTAGCTTTTTCCACATCCTTAGTCACTAGGTTGCCTCCCTCATTCAGCAAGGGGCCCACACTTTCCTTGACCTTCTTCTTGTTGCTAATATACGTGAAGAAACCCTTCTTGTTACTCTTAACATCCCTTGCTAGCTGCAACTCCAAGTGTGATTTGGCCTTCCTGATTTCACTCCTGCAGCCTGAGCAATATTTTTATACTCCTCCCTGGTCATTTGTCCAATCTTCCACTTCTTGTAAGCTGCTTTTTTGCATTTAAGATCATCAAGGATTTCACTGTTAAGCCAAGCTAGTCGCCTGCCATATTTACTATTCTTCCTACACACTGAGATTTTTTTTTCCTGCAACCTCAATAAGGATTCTTTAAAATACAGCCAGTTCTCCTGGACTCCTTTCCCCCTCATGTTATTCTCCCAGGGCTCCTGCCCATCAGTTCTCTGAGAGAGTCAAAGTCTGCTTTTCTGAAGTCCAGGGTCTGTATTCTGCTGCTCTCCTTTCTTCTTTGTGTCAGGATCCTGAACTGGACCATCTCATGGTCACTGCCTCCCAGGTTCCCATCCACTTTTGCTTCCCCTACTAATTCTTCCCGGTTTGCGAGCAGCAGGTCAAGAAGAGCTCTGCCCCTAGTTGGTTCCTTCAGCACTTGCACCAGGAAATTGTCCCCTACATTTTCCAAAAACTTCCTGGATTGTCTGTGCACCACTGTATTGCCCTCTCAGCAGATATCGGGGTGATTAAAGTCTCCCATGAGAACCAGGGCCTGCGATCTAGTAACTTCTGCTAGTTGCCGGAAGAAAGCCCCGTCTACCTCATCTCCCTGGTCTGGTGGTCTATAGCAGACTTCCATCACGACATCACCCTGGTTGCTCACACTTCTAAACTTAATGCAGAGACTCTCAGGTTTTTTGGCAGTTTCATACCGGAGCTCTGAGCAGTCATACTGCTCTCTTACATACAACGCAACTCCCCAACCTTTTCTGTCCTGCCTGTCCTTCCTGAACAGTTTATATCCATTCACGACAATACTCCAGTCATGTGAGGTATCCCACCAAGTCTCTGTTGTTCCAATCACATCATAGTTCCTTGACTGTGCCAGGACTTCCAGTTCAAGGGAGACCTGCTCAGGAACTCATAGACTGAGGCCAGAAGGGACTGTCGGGATCATCTAGTCTGACCTCCTGCACATTGCAGGCCGCAGACCCTCATTCACTGCCTTTGGAGCCTTTGGAGCCTGTGGAGCTGTGAAGAGTCATGCTCCGAGCCCCACATCTCTCCTCTTGCAGGTCTTAGAAGTTGGGCAGGACTTCCTTGTCCTCCTGCATGGGCGGGGAGAGCTTGGGAACTTTCTGCCCCCTCAGAACCCCCAGCCTCTCCTCTGGCTCAGGACTCCACCCTGGGACCAGGGGTAGTCAGTTATTTTTTGTCAAGGTCCAAATGTCTTGGGTCAAGGTACAGTCAAGGTCCAGACTCCAGAGACACTAACACAAAAATAATAACACTAACTATAGAACACGTAAATAAAAAGATTTCAGGGTCCATTCAAAAGCATCTGGTGGTCCAGATTTGGCCCATGTCTGCCTATTTACCCCTGCCTGAGAGGCAAAGGAAGTGGCTGTGTTTATCAGTGATCCACAGTCCCTTGTGTGACTGTGTCAGTGGAAAGAGCCAGGGTGATGTACTCATGTCCATGAGGCTGATGAACTACGTCCCAGCCCAGCAGTAACTAAGGACAGTGCTAACCAGCATCTCCCAGCTAAGAACGGTTCTGAATCAGCAGGGCTGGATAATTTGCACCCCACACTCCTAAAGAGCTGGCTGAGGTCTGAGAAGCTCTCTGGCCCACTGACATCTCAGAATACCAGGGCAGAGTGTTAATCTCTGGCCAGTTAGTTCGACATCAGTCTCAGGCTAAGTAATGGAAAAGCCGCAAGGGGAGTCAGGCAATAAAGAATTAAAGGTTGGGGACAGAAGTAATGCCAGTCACCAAGGTTTTATGGAAGATGGGCCTTCTCAATCAAAGCTGATTGCATTTGTGATGCGATTACAGCTTTGGCTGCTAAAGGGGCCTGCAGAGATGCAATAGACCTGGACTCTTGTACGGCACTTGGTGCTCCATGTGTGGGGCTGGAACACTTTGTAGAGTGGGGGAGCTGAGAGCCATTGAACCAAACTGGAAACCCTGTATGTGATGGAAACCGCTTCAAGCCAGGGGGAGCGGGAACTGCCCAGCCCCCTACTTCCAGCACCTCTGACTACATGGCATTCGGAATGAAGAATTAGCATCATTGAACAATGTCAGCAAAGCCCAGGTTAAAGGGGGACAGACAGGCTGACGGACAGATCTCAAGAGGTAGATGTCAAGGGCTCAACACAGGGACGAAGGGTGGCGCCGTCTGGCCTGTCAGACACCAGCTGATCTTAGATCAGAGGGGGAGCCGTGTTAGTCTGGATCTGTAAAAGCAGCAAAGAGTCCTGTGGCACCTTATAGACTAACAGACGTATTGGAGCATGAGCTTTGGTGGGTGAATCCCCGCCTCGTCAGACGCATGCTCTAATGTTCTCTTCAGGCCTTACCATGTGCGCCTCTCTACCGGGGTCAGTAATAGCTAGGCCAGAAGAGACTCGCTGGGCCATAGTCCCCCGGGGCAGCGCTCATGGTTTGCTCTGCCAGTGGTGAGCAGCCGCCCTGGGGCACTGAACAGCGAGAGCTTGGACTGGTCTGGGAATGGGGCAGCATGACTCAGAAACAGCCACACCCTGCAGGGGGCTCTGGCCTTCCTCCCCCCCCCCATGCTCTGCGGGGTGTTAGATCCTGGCCCCATGCCCTGCAGGGGGGATCTTACCCCGCACCCCCCTGTGCCCTGCAGGGTGTTAGAGCCTGGCGTCCCTTCACCCTAGGGGGGCTCTAACCTGCCCCCCGTGCCCTACTGGGGGCTCTACCCTGCCCCCTCCCTGTGGCCTGCGGGGGGCTCTAGCCTGCCCCCCTGTGCTCTGTGGGGGGGCTCTAGCCTGGCCCCATGCTCTGCGGGGGGCTCTACTCTGCCCCCCTCCCTGTGCCCTGCGGGGGGCGCTGTGGGTGCACTAGCCCGTGTGCTCGGGGCCCGGGAGATCAGAGAACTGCCCACACTGGCGACTGAGGGAGGCTAGCAGGGATCTGCCGGATCCGCCCCCCACACCCCTGTTTGTTCCCCTGCAGGTGGAATGAGGAAGCGTTGCCCAGGAGGGAGCTGGCAGCTGCCTCTGGATGCCTGGGCTGCCTCAGCAGGGTGTGGGCTGGCCCAGGGAGGCTGCAGTCAGCCAAGGGAGCCGGGGAAGGGAGCTCCCGGAGCAGAAGCTCAACAGCTAGAAGGAGGCAGAAGCCCTGGTGGGAGCCCAGGCCACAAGGAAGCAGCGCACGGGTCACTTCCTCGGCACTGTGGTCATTCCCTGCTCCCCACCCCTCCTGGGGCTCCTGGGCAGGGCACCTGGCTACATGCCCAGCACCCTTTGCCATTTGTGGGGGAACTTGGGGGGCTCGGCTCTCATGGCCGCGACTCTCTGGGCTGCTCGCCATTCCCCTTCTGTTATGGGCAGTGCAGCGGGATTGGCGGGGGCCTCGCTCAATCCATCCCCGCAGCCTGCACCCTCCCTGGCGCCGGGCAGAGGAGGGCACTGCTGGCAAGGATGGCTGTGGGAGGAGCCAGGGGAGATCGGAGCCAGCGGGAGGGGCTGGGCTTGTGTCCTGACCCAGATCCTGGCCTCATCCCACCGCTGTTGGCAGCAGGGGAGTGCGGCCTCACGGAGACCTCTGGGATCTGCCCCCACTGTATGCACACCTGGGCAGAGCTGCACTGCCTGTTTGCCAGCCTGGGTACCACCTAGTGCTCATGGGAGGTGCCCCTGGACAGCTGTTTGACAGAGGCAACCCCAAGCTCAGAGCCCTCACGCCACCGGATCACCAGCTACAGCCTGAGCTCCGCCCTCGCTGTAGCCTTAGCCAGGAAATGGCCTTTACAAAAACATTCTCAGCTTGCAAACGGCCCAGAGATCTCCCAGCCCAGCTTTCCCCAGGTCCCAGCTCACCCCATCACTGGTTTCTGACACTGAGCAGAAGACCGGAGGCCTCGATCCTGCAGGCAGACCCGATTGCAAGCAAGCGCCACACAGCTCAGCTGCCAGGATCAGGGCCTAAATAATTCCCCATCCCCTGTGCTTGGTGGCCAGCTGGATCTGTACCTACCCCACCGAGGAGGGTCTCCAGCAGAGGGCCCAGCCATGCTTCGCCCTCAACCAGCCGTCCTAGGGCTGGACAGGCTGGAGGCTGCAGTGCAGAGGGGCTCCTGGCTTAGCAGGTCTGAGAGCAGGGGCTGGGGAGGGGTCACAACCACCAGCTTCCCCCCAGTACTAACAGCTGCTCACCTGCCCCTCCTCAGGTAGTATGGGGGGGCAGGAACCCTGGGGGCTTCACCTGCGTGGGGAGAGGAAGAATCCTTATTGGGGGGTAGTTCTGGGGGGCAAGGGGCCATGGAAACTCAGGTGCAGGGTTCGGCTAAGGGAGACCTTAGGGCGATGGAGATGGGGGGAGAGGCCCCGGGAGAGGGGAGCGCGGGGACAGCACTGGGGAGACCTCAGGGTGAGGGAAGTGGAAGGTACGTTGGGAGGCAGAGCTGGGGATTGCGGGGACTGAGGCAGGGACATGGGGGAATCCTAGGTGAGGGGCTGAGCCATAGGGGCTGGGGATCCAGGAGAGGCAGAGGGGGTGGGAGGGAGTGTGGTTTGCCTGGGACGGAGGGAGGGAGTGTATGTTGTGGGGGCTGCATGGCACGTGGGAGGGGATTGGCAGTGACTCCACTGCATGCTGGGGAGCAATGAATGGGGGCAGCCAAAATCAGAGCCCACCCGTGAAAGCCCCAGGGAGGCATGTGGCCGGGGATCCCTGGAGGCTCTGCCCTGCTCCCTCTCTGCAGCGGGCTCCAGGAGGCAGCGCTTGGTGCAGGCTGGCATGGGGAGGGGGCACAGGGGGCTGACAGGTACTGCCTGCTGGGGGGCAGGGTGGGGACAGGTTCTGCCTGCTGAGGGATGGGTGGGCGGGGACAGGGCTGCCTGCTGGGGGGTGGGGGGCAGGTTCTGCCTGCTGGGGGACGGGGGGGACAGGTTCTGCCTGTTGGGGGGCAGGGGGGGACGGGGCTGCCTGCTGCGGGGGCAGGGTGGGGGGATGGGGCTGCCTGGTGAGGGGCAGGGTGGGGGACAGGTTCTGCCTGCTGGGGGCAGGAGCGGGGATGGGGCTGCCTGGTGAGGGGCAGGGTGGGGGACAGGTTCTGCCTGCTGGGGGGGCGGGAGCGGGGACGGGGCTGCCTGCTGAGGGGCAGGGTGGGGACAGAGCTGCCTGCCGAGGCCGGATCTGAGCACTGTGGCTGGGCCACTCTCTGACCCCACTTTGTCTCCGAGAGCCCCACAGCCTGCAGGGGCAGGACAGCGGGAGCGGACAATGGCTGGCAGCTCCCCCCGGCTCAGAGAGCCTGTCCCTGCTCCAGGGGCTGCGTGCTCTGGGGAGCAGGTGAGCTAGACCCAGAGAGTGTTGTCCTGCTGGGGAGCTGCCCCCTCGGGGAGCGCTGGGAGGGCGGGTGGGGACCGGGTGTGAGCTGCTCAGAGGGCGTGCTGGGGGGCAGGGGCTATGGGGCCAGAGACCTGCCCTCCACAAGGCTGGCAGCCGCAGCTCAGCCGGCCCAGCGCCCCCTCCTGCTGCAGAGGGGCAGAGCTGGGCCCCCTGGTGGGGCTCCCGGGGGAAACCCCCATGTCAGGGACGGCAGCTCACCCACTTTGGGAGGCTAGATAGGGCCATTGGGATCAGCCAGGTCGCCCTGCCGCCTACCCCAGGGATTCCCGTCTTGGGCCCAGGCCCCGGGGCTGCAGGGCTAATCTAGAGCAGAGCTTTCCGCTGGCCATGGGGCTCGTGTCTCAGAGAGGAGGGAGGCACCCAGGGTTTCTCTCAGTCCGGGCTCCCTCGCCAGAGGCCAGCTGGGTGCCTGCACAGCGCAGGAAAACACCAGGTAGGGCGACCCGCTGTCCCGATTTTATAGGGGGAGTCCCAATATTTGGGGCTATTTTCTTATATGGGCGTCTATTACCCCCCAACCCACTCTCGATTTTTCACACTTTCTATCTGGTCACCCGAACTGCAGCCCCCCTGGGCTGCCTGCTCCTGCTCCCTGACCCCTTCCGGAGCGTCAGCTACCCCACTGGCTGCTCCCGTTGTAAAGGTCATGGGGCAGGAACTGCACGAGGCAACCAAGGAGCCTGCTCGCCCCTCCCCCAGCCCTGCCCCATGGGCGTTCAATGAGGGGCACGTGCCGTGCCCAGTTCGCCAGCAGTCTGCTGCTCCGCGTAGGGCCCGAAATGCCATCTGCCAAGCTGAGCTGTGTGTGCAAATGGCAGCGACTCGCTGCTGGGAGCTCCAGGGCAAGGCCTGTCCCTAGGGGCTCCCAGGCTAGTGCTGCCTGCCCAGCTAGAAGCAGGGACCCAGCGTGGGCTGGGGGAGCTGGAGGGCAGAACGGGGAGTGGGCGCCAGTTCATTGCACCATCTAGGCACTGCTTGCGCCTGCCACAGGCCCCGGCTCCTCCGGCCCATGTCACACACAGACACCCCCCTGCTTGGCTCCCCCGCGGGCCAACGGACCAGTTGCTAGGGAACAGCTCCGGAAAGACGAAATCCTGCACCCATCCTCCCTGCTGAAATATTCATGCGCTGGCGAGGCCTCCCCAGCCCAGCTCCCTCTGGCACCAGCTGCTGCTTCCAGAAGCTGGAGACTGTGTGCAGGGAAAGCACATCAGCCATGGCAGCTGGCTAATCCAATTAAGAGAGCAGCGCTGCTAACGAGCAGCCCTTGGCTATATATAGGCACAAGCCAAGCCTGCCCCTAGGAGCAGCTGGGTGGAGTGACTGCTGCCCAGAGCCGTGAATGCCAGTCAGTCACCTCTGGAGCTGGCATTCTGGGTCACTGCTTGTTCCCACCTCGGCCCTGTGACCCACCAGCTGGTTGCAGCACGCTTGGATCCAGATTTGTGGGGCTGGGTTCTTGCCAACGCTCTCTGCTTCGGAGGGTGCCGATTTGTAGCTGCTGAGCCGAGCACGTAAATGGCAGTGACTAGCTGCTCGGAGATCTGTCTACACTGGCAGGTCAGGGAGTCCCAGGGTGTGGCTGCACTGCTAACAGCTGCTTCCTGGCTGGGTGGGTCTGGCCCCACCTAGCCCTCCTGCCTGTTGGCGTCTGTTGCTCCGAAATGTGCCTCTGCCAGGAGTAATGGCCAGAGATGGAGCTTTCTTTCCTGGCCTCAGCCCCAGGATGGGTCAAGGACAGCAGGGGACGGTATTGAGCCACCCTACCTGCCTGCCACTGGTTTGCCTCCCAGTGCCACTCTCCCAGCCAGCTTCACCCACATGCACTCGCTGCTCTGGTGCCTACTTTCCACCCTGGTGTCTACATTGTCCCTCACCCACTTGGCCTGTGTGACAAAGTGGGACTGTTCTTACAGTTTCCTCTGAATACTGCGAGGGTGCCTCAGTTTCCCTCAGGCATTTCTTAAGTCTCTAGGTGGTGGAATAAGGGGGTGTAATTGTGAGAGAGCAAAGGGTCAGTGCACATAAATGGCCGACACTCTGTCTCCTGGCAACTAGTGGCCGGGGCCCTTCCCCCCTGCAAGGTGATAGCTAAAGGTGTTGGCCCGGGAAAGGAACAAAGCAAAGGAGGAGGGGCTGGAGAGTCAGTTGGGGGCTGGCTGGAGACGTGGGGTGAGTGCAGACGTGGGGGTCCGGTTCACTGCCCCCCAAAATGGATCCGGCTGAGGGGTCCTGTTCTCTGTACCTACAAGCTCTGGGTTAGACCATATTCCTGTCATCTAATGAACCTCTGAGTTACTGGCTGGCTGAGAGTCACGTCTGACTGCGAAGTGGGGGTGCAGGACCCTGTGGCTTCCCCAGGACCCCGCCAGGGCAGACTCGCTGTGGGAAGCGCACGGAGGGGCAGAGGATGCTGAATGCTCCAAGGTCAGACCCAGAAAGGTGGAAGCCGTGTGAGCTTCTTGCCCTGAAGACAGTCTGCTCCAAGGGAGAGGAGACTTCACCAGCATCCTCACTGTCTTCGTAGGGAGCAGTTCCAGAGCATCGCCCGGGGACTCCGTGACAGGCTGCTACCCAGCAGTCCTGCCCTCCCTCCATGAGTCCTGATGTGGAGCACCACCTCGCTCCCAGCCCACGGGCCCAGTGTCCCTGGTAGGGTTGCCAACCCTCCCGGTTTCGCCAGGAGTCTCCTGGAATCAGGCTTGATCTCCTGGAGGCTACTGACGCCAAGCCGGGAGATTTTAGGCTGCTCACAGTTTGGCAGTGCAGCGGGGCTAAGGCAGGCTCCCTACCTGCCATGGCTCCACTCCGCTCTCGGAAGCAGCTGGCATGTCTGGCAGCAGCTCCTAGGCAGAGGCCTGGCAATGGGGTCTCCACGTGCTGCCCCCTCCCCGAGCGCTGACTCTGCAATTCCCATTGGCCGGGAACGGGGAACTGTGGCCAATGAGAGCTGTGGAGGTGGTGCCTGCAGGCATGGGCAGTGCACAAAGCCACTAGGCCGCCCCTGAGCCTAGGAGCCAGACGTGCCGTTGCTTCCAGGTGCCGCCCGAGGTAAACACTGCCTGGCTGGAGCCCACACCCCTCACTCCCTCCCCCAGCTCTGAGCCGCCTCCCGTACCCAAACTCCCTCCCAGAGTCTACACCCTGAACCCCCTCCCACACCCCAACCTCCTGCCCCAGCCCTGAGCCCCCTCCTGCACCCAAACTCCCTCCCAGAGTCCACACCCCGAACCCCCTCCCACACCCCTCACTCCCTCCCCCAGCTCTGAGCCGCCTCCCGTACCCAAACTCCCTCCCAGAGTCCACACCCTGAACCACCTCCCACACTCCAACCTCCTGCCCCAGCCCTGAGCCCCCTCCCGCACCCAAACTCCCTCCTAGAACCTGCCCCCAACCCTCTGCCCCAGGCTAAGCCTGGAGCCCCCCCACCCCACACTCTGAACCCCTCGGCCCCAGCCCAGAGCCCGAACCCCGGCCTGCACCCCAACCCTCTGCCCCAGCCCAGTGAAAGTGAGTGAGGGTGGGGGAGAGCGAGCAACGGAGGGAGGGAAGCAGGCTGGAGTGAGCAGGGGCAGGGCCTTGGGGAAGGGGCAGGATGGGGCCTTGGGAAGAGGAGGGGCAGGGTGGGGCAAGGGTGTTTGGGTTTGTGCGATTGGACAATTGGCAGCCCTAGTCCCTGGCTGCACGTGCACACCCACGGAGCATACGGTTCTGTGCAGTGCTGGAGCCATGAGCCCAGGTGCCTCTTGCCTTTGCCGCTGGAACAGCAAACAGTGGCTGAGGCTTTTCCCAAACCCAGATGGGGCTGCCGGAGCTCATGCCGCGTACCCGCCCCCCATGCCCGGCCTCTCCAGCTCTCAGCCCACGCCTGCCAGCCGGCCCTCTGGTCCCTGGGGCTGCATGCCCACTTCCTCGGTGGTAAGGTCAGAAGCGACCATCCGGATGAGCTGGTCTCCAGCCCAGCATCCTGCTGCTGCAGGGACGAAGGTCTCTGCTGCTGAGCCTCTGCAATGGCTGAGGTTTAAGACTTCGTCAGTTGCCAGGCGCCCAGACACAAAGATAGTGGGCACATTAGAGAGAAGGTGGGATGGCTAGCCAGGGAGAGGGGGTCTCTCGGCAGAGCTCAACTCTGTATGCCTGCCAGCTTCTGTGCTCTTTCAACCCCCTGCGAGGCCCTCTCCCAGAACTGCGAGCCGCGCTCGCCCCCTGAGTGCCGGGGCAGCAGGGGCCCCTGTGGGTATGTATGGCAAGGCCACAAGCACTGCGTGGCACGGGACCCCACTCCTGGAATGCACCGCGAGCGGGGCTGGGCTCGGCGCTGCTCTCCCAGGAAGGGTTGCCAGGTTTTCGACCGGAAAGTCCAGTCGAAAGGGGACCAGTGCAGTGTCCAGGCAGCGGTGCTGCGATCAGCCTCTGCCACAAGGAAGGTAAGAAGAACAGCAGTTGCTGGAGGAGGAGGAGGAGGGATGCTGACAGTGCACGGTGCTTGAGGAGCGGGGTTGGCACCCAGGGTGTCCAGCAGCCGAGCTTGCTGCCTGTGATGGCCCATTCCACCTTCTCAGCCTCCCAGGGACCCAGCTCTCTCTGGCCCCTCGTCCCACGGACAGACTCCCCTTCACCCCCACTTCACTGTGCCCCGCTCGGGCAGGCAGGCAGGCGCCGCATCCGTTCCTCCCACCCCGGCTTGGCAGGCGGCAGGTGAGTCCGGGGGAAGGGGGTGTAAGCGACATGGGGGCCTGTAGTATCGGTTTTGAAAAAATGGAAAGTTGACAACCCTAGTCCCATCAGGCAGCGCCGGGTGTTTGAGGAGACCCATGAACGTTCCCAGCAGGGGTGGGGCGCTGCACTGGGCCCGGCAGCTGCTTCTGGTTGGCAGAAGAAGAAGAGCTCTGTGTGCCTTGAAAGCTTCTCTCTCCCCAACAGGTGTTGGTCCAGTCAAAGGTATCACCTCCCCCACCTCGTCTCGCAGGAGGCGGCTCAGGAGACTACATGTCCCAGCGTGCAATACTTCATTTAAAGGGCACTGACAGCAGTGCATGCTGGGACTAGTAGTCTCTACAGGCTGCTCCTGCATAGTAAAGATGAGGGGATTGCAGGCTGACTTTTGCAGCCTTGTGGGGTACACCTGGGTTAGGATAGGCCAGTGCTGGTTTCATTCCCACCCTTGCCTCCAGCTGTGTGGAGTGAGGTCCAATTTGGGTGGGGGGTGCCTCTGCTGGTATCGTGTGTGTGCGTGTGTATGGGCCTGCATGTGAATGTGAGTGCACGGGAACATGTGTACACATGCATGTGTGTGCACGTGTGTGTGCGTGTCCACATGTTGGTGTGCACGTGTGTATGCATGTGCACATATCTACATGGGGACACGCTTCCTCCCTGCATCCCCAGGGACAGCCACCAAGGGGTGTAGGCATTGCAACACTGAACGTGCAGGTGGCCTCCTCAGCCCTGAGTGGGGAGCCCTGGCGCTCTGGGCTGGGTGTGGTGGGGAGGGGCCTGGCTCAGATTCACAAGGAGCAGGAGTGTTTTTGTGCACGAAGCTATATGTGGCAGGGACAAGTGAGCCCAGGAGCCTGGGCCACGGCACCCCCTCCCCTCCAGCCCTTGGCTCTGGACCGAGCAGGCTGCACATGCAGTGAAAGTGCTCCCTGCTCACCCGGCCCCTTCGTGCATTGTTAATGCCCTATAACTCCAACCTGCCAGGTGCTCATCCAGCGAGATGGCTGGGGATGCAGCACCCTGGGCAGGATGGGCATTCCCCTGGCAGCACATGGGCTCCCCAGCACAAGGAGCAGCCGTGGAGAGAGCCTCCTCAGAAGCTGGTGCCCGCGAGCAGTGCACACAGCAAGACAGGACTCAGCAGAACTGAGTAGCTTCCTCTCCTGAGTGCCAGTGCCACGGAGGTGATTCGTGATAGATCCCGGCATGGAGGGGAGCAGGGACTGGCCCCAGTGCCCAGGGTGACATGGCATCTAGGCCTCCCCAGGCAGGAACCCAAGGGGGGTGGGCTCGGAAGGGCTGGCTGAGGCCCTGGCCAGGCACTGGAACAGCAGGAGCTGTTAATGGAGCAGCCGCTTCTCCAGGTTTGCAGCTAAACAGGAGTTTCCCAGGAGCCCATAGGAGGTGGGAGATGCCTTGGGTCTGTTCTGTCACTCGGGTGGGAACGTTAATGAGGAGCTGGGCGCTGGCCCGATTGTGTGTGGGGAAGGGGCTGATCAGGCTGAGCAGCAGAGCTGCCCCCACACCTTTCCCTGCACAGTGTGCCCAGAGGATGACTGGCCCTGCCCTACTGGGGGGAGGGATCGCTCAGTGGTTTGAGCATTGGCCTGCTAAACCCAGCGTCGTGAGTTCAATCCTTGAGGGGGCCACTTAGGGATCCGGGGCAAAAATCTGTCTGGGGATTGGCCCTGCTTTGAGCAGGGGGTTGGACTAGATACTTCCTGAGGTCCCTTCCAAGCCTGAGATTCTCTGATTGCACTGATCTAACCAGCCCTGGGTGGCTAGCACGCGACACTAGATGAGCCCAAAGGTCTTCTCTGTGTGAGTTCCCAGGAACTCGCCTCCCCCAGACTGACACACACGCCCCTGCCCCTCATGCGCCTGTTTGCTGCTCTAGCTGAGCAGTGGCCCCGCTGGCCTCACCTCCCTGCCCCGCTGGCTCCCTGTGCAGGAATCCTGCCCCATAGCGAGAGGGGGAGCCAGCGCTCAGGCAGAGGGGATGCCTGTGCACATGCCGATGGGAGGCCAGCCTTGCCTGGGGGCTGTTCCCTGGCAGTGGGAGCGCTTGTGCTGTGTAACCTGGGCCCAGTGGAGAGCCCCACCCTAGGCTGGGGGTTCGGCCGGCCGGGCAAGGCACAGTGGCTCCGGGCAGGTGGGGCCCCTGTGCTGGGGGCAGAGCACTGCACCCTCACAGAGCCCTGGAGGTGCAGGGGCACCAGGCTCTCTGGCAGTGGCATGGAACAGGCCCTGCTCTGACATTACTGTGCCCTTGGGGGAGAGCCGGGCAGCGCTGGGTCCCTTATCTCTGTGCAGGGAAGGGCAAGCAGGAGCCTGAAGGACCCAGGTAGGGACCGGTACCGGCCTGCGGAGGCCGAGCATGAGGCCAGCAAGCAGCTGGCAGTTGCTGGGGCCAGGCAGGGCTGCTCCTGGTGTTGGCTCTGCACTAACAGGCCGTTCTGTTGCTAAGAGCCATCGGTGCCACCGGAGGGGGGCCTGATGTGATCCATTGGCTGCAAATGGTTAAACCAAGGAAATCGACAGCAGCCCATCAGAAGCCAGGACTTTCCTGTGCACACAGTAGTGCCAGCGGCAGCTCCCCCGGAAAGGGGCTGTAAAAGGCTCAGCAGAGCTTCCCTTCCCCAGGCGGGTCGGGCTCCGAGCTTCCCTCCCCCGCTGGGCCGCACTGGGGGGCACAGAGCTGGCACTAGAGGAGGGAGCTGGGCTCATGCATTAGCATGAGAATTGTGTCATTCCCAGAGAGCATCACCTGTGCAGCCCCAAGGTCTCCCAGTGCTACCGTGGGGCAATTGGGTCACGTGGCTTGCAGGGGACCAAGCCCCTCTGCCTGCTGCATGGTGGGGGGAGGGAGGCAGTGCCCAGCTGTGCAGACAAGCAGAATAACCAGCCGGTCCTGTGTAGCAGGAGCCAACAGGCTGGGAGCAAGACCATGGACCCGGAGCCAAGAGCTCTGCTTTATAGCCGGGCTTGCTGGGACAGGGGGTCTGTGACTGGCAGTGCCCCAGGCTGCACTGAACACGCCGTAGCCCCGGCCCTGTGAAGTCAGTTGCCTCCCAGCTGGCACCTCGGGCACCGCTCAAGGGTAGCGCACTGGCCTTCCAGGCTTGGTTTAAATCCTTCCTGGTCACACGGGCAAGGAGTTTGCTGGATCTGTTTCCCTTTGCCCAGATCCCCACAGAATTCGGCATGGTGGGCGGTGGCTGTTCAGTGAAGGGCTACGACCAGGGAGCAGGAGCCAGTGCTGGGCAGAGCAGAGCAAGGACCGAGGGGGCTGTAGGGTAGGAGGGAGGGGTAGAGAAGGTTGGGGGAGAGGAACCCAAATTGGGCTGCAGATGAGGAACGCAGGGAAAGCTTGCAGGGCACCCACCCCTGTCGCACCCATGGGCTCTGCATTCAGACAGACGCTTCTCAAGTCAATCGTTTGTATTTTCACAGTCTGAATTGGAGGAAACAGAATCTTTCGACTGAACAAGAGAGGGAACCAGACACGAACCACCCCTGGCCTGGCCAGCCCAGCCCTGCCTTGCCCTGTGCTCAGTGCTTCTGCCCCACCTCTGCTCCAGTGACACCGACTGATGGGGGCAGGCTGCAGGAGTGTGGTACTGTTTGCTCTGGGGCACAGTTTAAACTCTGCTTTGGGACTGGCTGGCCCCATGGCCTCCATTTCTGCTCCAGATTTGTCAGAGCTCGGCACCTCCTGCGTTTAGCTCACGTCTGGGCCCTTCTGTGAGCAGAGAACCCCTGCCCCTCTCCCTGTGCACGGGCACCGGCATGGAGTGCCCAGGGGGGCCCTGCTGGTGCTCTGCTTCCTTTTATTTGAAAAAAACAAAAGGAAGTATCTCTTCACCCAATGCACAGTCAGCCTGTGGAACTCCTTGCCAGAGGATGTTGTGAAGGCCAAGACCATAACAGGGTTCAAAAAAGAACTAGATAAGTTCATGGAGAACAGATCCATCAATGGCTGTTAGCCGGGATTGGCAGGGATGGTGTCCCTAGCCTCTGTTTGCCAGAAGCTGGGAATGGGCGACAGGGGATGGATCACTGGATGATTAGCTGTTCTGTTCATTCCCTCTGGGGCGCGGGGCACTGGCCACTGTCAGACGACAGGATACTGGGCTAGATGGACCCTTGGTCTGACCCAGCAGGGCCATTCTTATGTTCTTACCCACAGCGGGGACAGAAGCCCAACCCAGCTGGAAAGGGCTTCGCTGGGGAGGCCTCCAGGCTCTGGGGTGCAGCTCTCGGCGCTATTTGTCCAGGATGAGGAAGAGCAGCACGAGCAGCACGATGGGCAGGAAGATGAGCAGCAGGCTGAGCGTCTCTGCGGCCAGCAGCGCGGCCAGCGAAAGCAGGTAGCAGCAGCGGCAGTGGCGTTGCAGGCTGCCCAGGCCGCTGACCAGGCACAGGGGGTAGCGCACGCAGGGCAGGCAGCCGAACATGCGGCTGGTGTGGAAGCGCACCTGGAAGTGGTGCTCCAGTGCCCCGCAGAGCCCTGGCCTCCGGGGCGGCAGTGGGGGCGGCATGGGCAGTGCCAGCGGGGAGGCCGGGGCAGGCTGGGTGTGCAGCAGCAGCAGCTCCTCCTGGAGTTTGCAGATTTCCCACTCCAGCATGGGGGTCTTCTGGCGGCAGATGGGGCAGCGCACGCGGCCGATGTCGGCGGCGCCGGCCCGGTCCATGATGGCGTGCAGGCAGTCGCTGCATAGCACGTGTCTGCAGTTGAGCAGGGCCCGCGTGTGCCGCCCGCTGTCATAGGGCTCCGTGCAGATGGGGCACTCCTCCTCGGCGCTGCCAGCTTCCCCCGGGACGCAGCAGGACTCGGCCGCGCTGCCCGGGGCCTGCTCTCCTGGCCCCGTGCTGGGGGGGCTCAGGCTCCGGCTGGAGGTCTGGCTGGAGGTCCTTTCCAGGCTGGGCAGCCCCTGGGGAGCCCCTGGGCTGCTGCCAGCCGCTGGCACCAGGCTGAGCGGGGCTGGCGCCGGGCAGAGGTGCCCCCCACCCAGAGGCGCGCTGGCGGGGCTCAGGCTCCGGCTGGAGGTCTGGCTGGAGGTCCTTTCCAGGCTGGGCAGCCCCTGGGGAGCCCCTGGGCTGCTGCCAGCCGCTGGCACCAGGCTGAGCGGGGCTGGCGCCGGGCAGAGGTGCCCCCCGCCCAGGGGCGCGCTGGCGGGGCCGCAGGCAGCTGGGGCTTTGCGCTGATCCAGGAGAGGCTCCCACGCTCCGTCCTCGCCCCCCAGACCCGGGGCCCCGCTGTCCCCCGGCCGGGCGCCTCCTTCGCCTCCCCAGGCCCCCGGCTCGCTCTGCGCCTCGCCCTCCTGCCGGGCCGGCTCCCGGTCCCGGCTCCCCGGAGGCGGCAGCTCGCTCCGCTCCCCGGGCGCGGGGCCGGACCCGCCGAGGGGCGCCGGGGCGGGGGGCGGCTCTGCCCGCAGGACAGCGGCTGCCATCGCGGTGGCGGATCGACGGCAGCTGCGGCCGCTCGCTGGCCCGGGGCCGGCCCGTCCCCCGCGCCCAGAAGGGCAGCCCGACCCAGGCAGGCGGGACCCGGCAGCCGCCGCCCCGCCCCCGGCTCGGCCTCCCTGGCCCGGCGCCAGTCTCGCCGCCCGGCTGGTTCGGCGGCTCCAGGGGCCGCGCCCCTGCTCAGCTCTTCCCGGAGCCAGCCCCGGCCCCAGCCCCCGTGTGACCGAGGGGCCACCCGCTCCCCGGTCCCGCCCTGCAGCCCCCCCAGCCCGCTCCCCGGAGCAGAGCCGCGGGACACCGGCACTTGCCGGGGGGACGGGGACTTCCCACCCGCCCACGTCTCCAGCCTCTGGGCTTGTGTCTGTCCTGCTGATCTGACAGCCCCTGCCCCCCTCGCCAGCCTGCCCCCCTCGCCAGCCTGCCCCCGCCCCATCGCCCGTGGAACTGGGGCTGGCTGTGACCTGCCCCCTTCCCCTCTCCCCAGGCACCTCAGGAGGCTGCTGGGCCAGAGGCACCGTCTGCCATCACGAACCCTCCTCTAGGTCTCCAAGGCTGCACTTGGAGCAGGGTGAGCTCCCCTCAGTCACTAGGGAGTTCGCTGGTTGGTCGGACAAGCTCTGCCAGGCTGCGCTCTGGGTGCCCCCTGGGCTGGCACCAGGACCGCTCCCAGGAGAGCTCACAGCCCGGCCTGGTAGCCACCCAGCACAGCCAGGGCCCTTTAACAAGGACGGATTGTCTCAGGGGGCAGGTGTCCATGTGCAGGGCAGTCGCTGCACTCACCCCTTTGCCAACAAGAGACACACCAAGGCCTGAGTGCATGTGGAGAAGGGCAGGATACAGGGGCTCCCCGTCTATCAAGCCAGCCCTTTCCAGCCCTCCCACTTCCCCTGGCTAACTGCCGGGGTGGGGAAGAGACCCAGCCAACAGCTAACTTCCTCCAGGCGCTGCCTCTAAACCCGCCGGTCTCAAAGTGCGGGTTGTGACCCCATGGTAATGGGGTTGCCAGGGCTGGTGTCAGGGCCGAAGCCTGAGCCCCATCGCCTGGGACCAACGCCCGGAGCTTAACCCAAAGCTTGAGGGCTTCAGCCCTGGGTGGGGCTTGGGCTTTGCCGTCCCCCACCCCCTGCCACCTGGGCAGTGGGGCTTGGGCTTTGGCTCCCCTGCCCGGGCAGTGGGGCTCGAGTAGGCTCAGGCTTTGGTCCCCCCTCCTGGGGTCATGTTGTGATTTTTGTTGTCAGAAGGGGGGGGGGGTCGCGGTGCAGGGAAGTTTGAGACCCGCTCTAACCAAGGCAGGACAAGTACAGACTGATGCAGACCTTGGAGAGGTAACTATCCCCTGTGTCTGCTGCCCCTCTGGCCAGGGAAGGCCCTGTTGATCCGGGGTGGGAGCCCGCACGGGGATGACATGTTCACTCACTTCCCCTTCCTGCCTGAGAACATGCACACCCTGGCCCAGGGCAGCAGGGAGGCCAGCTCAGAGCTCGTCAGGCGCCCAGCCTGGGGTCTGACTCACATCCAGGGCACTAATGACTGTTTACAGGGTGGCTAAGAATTTCAGAGAGCCAGGCAGGAGGGGAAAGGGCCTGGGCCCCAGAGACACATGGACCCAGGCACCGGGGGGCAGAGGGACAATGGCAAAGGGGCCACAGCCACACACAGCCAGCACCCACCTTGCTGAGTACAAGGCAAGTGTGTTTGCAGGATGCTTGGTAACCCCCTCCCCACTAACACTGGCCCCTGCGTCTCCAGCCTCTGCTAGTGCAGCCTTAGTTACTGGTGGTAACTGGTGCTGTTTGGATCCGAGCAGGAGAGCTTACTGACCCGCCCAGTAACCGGAGTTCTTGGAGGTGGTGCTCCATGACAAGGTGTGTGTGCGCCCCTGCCCTCTCCAACTGTTGTCAGCAGTGCTTGTGGGTCCATGCCTGTGTCCTACCTACACACCCTCATGCTCCAGCACAAGAGTATAGAGAGAGGGGTGAACCCACCACTGCTCCTGCTCCTCCTCAACCCAGAGGCAGAACGCGGAAGCAGAGAGGGAGGGGGATGGGTAGTGGAGCACCCATAGGAACAAAACATGTTGAAGGACTTCAGCGAAGCTAAGTACCCTCTGCTCCTTCCTCCAGTCCCCATGGGTGTTCCACATCCGGAGCGTCCCAAGCAGTGCCCCAGTGTGGAGGAGAGTGCGGTGGAGGTGGCTGCTGTAGGGGTGGGAGATCAGCATCGCCGAAGGCCCAGCTGCCCTGATAGCAGTCAGGACCGCATAGTGCTTGGGAAATGTGCACGCGGACGCCCAGGTGATGGTCCTGCAAGTGTCGGTGACGGGTATGTTCTCAGGGAGGGCTATGGAGGTGGATGGAGCCCTAGTGGAATACACAGGGGCTCTCAAACTTCATTGCACCGCGACCCCCATCTGACAACAAAAATTACTGCATGACCCCGGGGGTGGAGGCCAAAGCCTGAGCCTGAGCCCCGACACCCCGGGCAGGGGAGCCAGAGCCCAAGCCCCACTGCCCAGGCTGGGGGGCCGAAGCCTGAGCCTCACCACCCAGGGCTGAAGCCCTTGGACTCTGGCTCTGGCCCTGGGCGGTGGGGCTCGGGCTTCGGCCCTGGGTCCCATCAAGTGTAATCCCAGCACTGGCTACCCCATTACCATGGGGTCCTGACCCACAGTTTGAGAACCGCTGCCGGGGGTGGGGGGGGGGGGGAGGATGTGCTCCAGCTTTGTAGCACGCCAAAATGCTCTCCAACCCCCATTCTGACCGTCTCTGAGTGGAAATCAGCTCCCCCTTCATTTTTTCTGTGAAGGAGAGAGTCTGGGACAGTGGTGAGCTGGAGCTGGTTCACGCAAACCGGTTGTTACATTTAGAAGCCGGTTTAGAACCGGTTGTTAAAGGGGTGGGCAAACTCCGGCCCGTGGGACCGTCCTGTCCGAGCTCCCGGCTCCCCCTTCTTGCAGAGCCTCTGTGTGCCGTGCCGCTAACGCTCTGGACCGCTCCTGGGCAGCTCCTGCGGCTTTGAGCAGCATGGTAAGGGGGTGGGGCTATGAGCTCCAGCGGGCCACGCGGCATCCATACACGCTGCCCTGAGCAGCATGGTAAGGGGGCCGGGCCAGGGCTGGGAGGAGGGGTAGCAGCAGCGGGGCTCCGGGGGCTATTTAAAGGGCTGGGGTGGTAGAAGCAGGGGAGTCCTGGGCCCTTTAAATAGCTGCCGGAGCCCCCAGCTGCCGAGGGGGAGGGCACTTACCAGTACAGGGCAGGCTCTGATCCCCCCATCCCCGCCAACCCCTAACATTGGGTTTAACTGAATCCCACTTCTAGGGCACCTCCACTGGTTCCCTTTCCCAAGACCCCTTTGGGTTTGTTTTCATACCCAGATACTGTCCACAAACTCATCTGCCAACTGCCCTGCATGATGCAGATCCTTAGGCTTCCTGTCCGCTAACAACATTTAAGCTTGTAGGGACAGATCTCAGAGAGTTGTTCCACCCCAACCAGATGGTACAAATTCTCCAAAGTAGTGACAGCTGCACCCTTACCCCATCTGTGGAGACAGTCTCCCCTTGGGGTGGGGGTGGGGGTGGCTTTTTGAACTGTTCATAGTCCCCAGTATCAACTCTGTCCATCTGGCTACACACCTCTAGGGCTTCAGGACCGAGCAAGCAGGTGAGCAGTGGAGCCGGTTCACGGGGTCAGCCAGGTTCAAACCACAAGCCTCTTCAAAGACAGTGAGCTCAGCATTATATCCCCCCGCTCCTTAAACTTGGCAACAATTTGGTATCTAGCCTCCCTGCAGAAATGGCATCCTGGGGTCTTTCCCCACTTACCCCTGTGGTCCTCTTGCCCCCCTGCATCTCCATCTCCAGTTCATGCTTCCTCTGCTTCTCACGGTCCTTCGTTCTCAGCTCCAACTCCCACCACCTCAAATCTGTTGCTGGGGAACCAGGTCGTGACGATGCCCTGCTGGACAGGGAACTGAGTCTTGAGGATGCCCTGCTGCTCCCTCTGTCATTCTCGGACCCTCTTGAAACTCTGTCTGGAACCTGCTTCCTGGACTGATCACCTTTCTCCAGACATGCAGTCAGCTGTGTCTTGTTGCGTTTCCCAACGCTTCGCCCTCTCTCCCTGCACAGGTTTGCGATGTCCTTCTTATGGAGGTGATTCTAAGACATCTCCTTGCTGTTTCCTTTGACTTACCTTGTTTTACTGCTGCAAGTCACTTATTGCAAAATACTACTGGTGCAGTCAGCATCCCACCGCTGACACCAACTGTCGCAGATCCACAGCATCCGTGCTACGCCCCCAGGATTGGGACAGTCTCAGATACCCCTTCAGTGTGCCAGACTCCCAGGTCTCACGCTTCCTCCCGGGTAGGCCACATGGCCTGACCACCTCCTTAGACTGGACCTCTGGGCCGTCCGCTCCCCTGCTTCATACTATGAGCTCTGTTCAGCAAGTTCAACTGAAAGAGGTTCCTGGTAGAGACTTGTCCACTCTGGAGGGACTAATGCACCTCAGCAAGCATTTGCAGTGACACCCAAACAGCACTGTCAAAACAGTCGGGTTTGTGTTAGTCAGCTGGAGCACAGCATGGGAAGTCCTTAGTTGGCAGGGAGAACTGAAGGTTAAAACACAGACCATTCTGGCTAGTCCAGAGCCCAGCCAAGCTGTAGTGAACCCCACTGCCCAAGCTCCATCTGTCTCCATCCAACTTCCTTGGTCAGTTCCCAGGTGAGAGAGACTCCTTCCAGCAGCCAACTCTTATCCGCCACCTCACACCTCCTCAGTCCTTTGTTCTCGAGCTGGGGCACTGCTCAGCTTCCCAGCTGAGAGGTGGGGAAATCCATCGCCCTCTGGGGCCTTGGTTGCTAGGTGCTGATGTCCTGGTGACTGGATTTGCCTTTGTCTTTTCAGATTCTGCACTGATATGGGGCTGGCCTCAGCTAGTCCTTTTCGGTGACCCAGCCCCGCTCAGACAGCCAGATGACTTTCATACCACTGTCTCTGAGCATGCCCTGGGAGCAACCAGTCCATTTCCACTCCTGGGTAACAACATAGCATTTGGGGGAAACTGAGGCACGCGTGGGCATCATAAAAATATTACAGGAAATTCCCAGTTGGTCCCAAAGGATCCCTGAAGAGGGACAGGGATGAGAGTGGACGGGTGGGTGGAGTTGAATTGGATGGACTATCCTGTTGAAACCTCTTCTTGGATCCATCTGTCTGAAATGATGAGATCCCAAGAAGGCAGGAAATGGGAGAGATGGTTTCCATAGGGTGGATGGTGGGTGGCTTGGAGCACCATTAGATCCAGAGTAAGGGGTGATTCATGATCCCCTACCAGTGGGTCAAAATGGACACTTGGAGGTCGCCGGTGGGGAGGACAGTGTAGATGATGGTCCATTTTTGTGAAATGTGGAACCTCTTTTTAGGTGGTTCTGCTGGGGAGGCTTGGTACTGATCTGGGTGAGATCGTTGTGCCATCTGCAACTTGCTGTGTTTTTTGGTTTTTTGCAGGGGTGTATGCACGGACGGCTCGCAGAGTCACTCTAGAGACCCCACGTGAGTGGCAGGATTCATCGGGGTCATCACTGAAGAACTTGGCCCCTTTGAAAGGTAGGTTCTCCGTGGTATTTTGCATCTCCCTGGGAAGGCCTGGAGCTTGCAGCCAGAAGGCTTGAGGTGTGACAAAGATGTGAGGCTGTGCCCATCGCATCGAGAGAAGCCTGCAAGGAAGCGTTAATGATTATCAGGCCTTCTGTGACAACAGCCTGAAATGGATCCCTTTGGGTCCATCCAAAGTGAAAACTTGCTGTCATTTGGAAAGTCCATTTTCCCATCAAGGCAGGATAGTTGGCAGCTCTGAACTGGAGTTCAGCTGAGGAATGGCTCTTGCAGCCAAGAAGCCCCCAATGCCTGAGTTCTTTATTGGAGGGAGTGGATCTGGATTGACACTGTCCATTTGTTTCACTGAAGCGCTGACTACCAGGGAGTTAGGGGTTGGATGGGTACATATTACTCTTTGTCTGACTTGTTGCATGTGAGGGTATGGTAGCTGGTGTACGCTATACCACATAGGCGCCGACTCCGTGGGTGCTCCGGGGCAGGAGCACCCACGGGGAAAAATTGGTGGGTGTGGAACACCCGGCAGCTCCCTGAACCAGCTCACCTCTGCCTCCGCTCCGCCTCCTCCCCTGAGCGGGCCGCCGTGTCCTACTTCTCCCCCTCCCTCCCAGCACTTGCGCCACAAAACAGCTGTTTCGCGCAGCAAGCCTGGGAGGGTTGCGGGAGGAGGAGGAATGCAGAGCGCTTGGGGAAGAGGCAGGGCCAGGGTGGGGATCTGGGGAGGGATCCAATGGGGCAGGGAGGGGGAGGAGTCAGGGCAGGGCTGGGGGGGGCACAAGCACCCACCGGCGCCAAGAAAAGTTGGTGTCTGTGCTATACCATATGGGCTGGTGAGAGTAACGTGTCATAAACGAGCACGGCAATCTTGCCTTGGGAGGAGGTCTGTGAAATACTCAAGCAGGGAGCATTGTATTTCTTGTATTCCCTCCAAAGGGATTGGCCAGGCTGCTGATATTCTTTTATCAGCTCTTGAAATCCTCTGCGTAGGGTGGGGGCCTCGTCAGGTGAGGAAGAGAATTTGTTAGATAGTGGGGTCTCACCTCTTATCTCCTGCGCCTCTCGGGGTGTCCTCCTGGGGAGGAGGGTCCTGAGGTACCAGTAGCTGCTGATCTTGGTGGGTCCTTGTGAGGGCACCTATAAAACTGGTCACCATAAGGGGCCCAAGGTTCCAGAACCCCCCAGTGGTGGAGCACAGAGGAAAGGAGTGGTACCCCAAGGGTGTTCCTACATTGGCTGGTTCCTGAGGTCTCCTCCTAGGAGTATACCTCCAGGGAGAGAGGCTGGAATGGGAAAGTGGTGGAGTCCTGGACAGAAATGTCCAAGTCCAAGAGGTGTCATCTCCCATATCCAGAGGGCAGCTACTGGTGTTGGTACTGGGGGCCGTGTTGGTATCGGTGGTTGAGGCTTTGCAGCATCACCAGGGACTCTGGTTTGAGGGGGGGTGTTGGCACCAGCTGTCATCAGATGTTTGGCTGCGTGTGTTCTCTCTGCGCGCTGTCCTGACTCTAGCCAGAAAACCCGTACAGCAGGCTCTGATCGAACGGCCCAAGAAATCCACAGACTCGGTTCGTAGCGAAGGCACATGGTCAGGTTTATTGCCAACGAAGCACAGTCCCAGTGCCCTGGCTCAGTGGTTACAGGTACACAAACACACGCATGCCCGTTGCAATGGACTAGCTCAGTCCATTAACCCCAGGCCAGCCAAAGACGCTCCCTCTGAGATACCTTTTAATACATCAGTACAAACATGTTACACACTGTCCCTCTGATGTAGTTAGTTACCTCCCATCACCTTGTACGTCTCTATCCATCACACTGTTATCCTGACCTTGTCTGTAGGATGGGTCGGTGTGTTCCTGTTCTCTTTGGGGAATGTGTTTGGCATCGAGGTGTTCTGGTACCACCTTCCTGCAATGTGCGTGTTTATATTCTTATGCCTAGCAGCACTCAGGAATGTGTTTCTGCAATATTAGCCCAGTTCTTGCCAGATTCTGTGAGCAGGGCCTGCCTCTTGCTCACAACTTAACTTTGCTTTATATCAGCAAAGTTTTGACTACTTTAGCCCAGGCCTCAGACCAGGTTTCTGATACATGGGCTTCTGTTTCAGGCCCTCTTCCTACTACATCAGCAAGCAATCTTGGTCGATACCCCTCAGCAGAGGGGATTCGGGTTCTTCCATGACTCAGGGATCCTCACGGGAGAGCAACCTGGTTGGTAATGGTGAACTGGGACCCTGTTCCTGGGGGTGAGGCCACACTGAGCAGTGCTGGAGCTGGTACAGATGAACGGTTCGTGTGCTCTCTGTGGCTGTGACCCTGGGAAGACAATACCGGAGCATGTGTCTAAGAGGATTTCTTTAAGCTGCCCCTCTGTTTGGAGGGCTCTGATCCTGGGGCTGCTTGCCAGAGGATTCCTGTTGGTCCTAGGGCAGGGAGAAGCCTCAGCACTCTCCACAGCAGGACGTGAGGCCTCCTTGCTCCCTGGCATTAGAGGAGACTTTCCCCTTCCTTTGAGTCTCTCTTTCTGCTGAATGGGGCCTTTCCCTCCGCTGAAGCTTCGAAGTATCCTAAGCTGCACCATGAGCTCTTCAGGCACCAGAGTGCTCCCCGAGCAGCTACACCGGGGTTCTGGGGGCGGGGGGGGGGGGGGGAAATCGGACTCCACAAGTCTCAGGGAATGCTCCATAAGTCTCCCCTCAGCTCCCTGGATCTGCTCTCGAAGCTGGAGCAGCCCCTATACTTAGGGGGGCGTGGGGCTCTCTGAAGTAGCGGAGGCAGCCAGAATGGTCTGTGACAGGTCTGGCAGGATTTGAACCCAGGGGTTTGGCCTAACCCAGCTGGGGAAGGCCACCAGCACACAGGGCCGAGGTCAAAACAGGCCCTAATTACAAAGAAAGCTAAACAACAAACAAAAGAAGAAAAGTGAGCTGTGCAGCTGACAAGCAGCGCCGTAGTGCTCCGCCTCGAGCCGCAGACAGCTGGGAAGGAACTGACTTGTGTTGGTGGGTGCACCCCTGCCTCTGGCCTCTGTACTGCAGCACAAGGATGTGTGGGGCACAGGCGCTGCTTCCAGCCCCATTTCTGCCAGCAGGGACCCGTGTGCCAGCACCCCTGAGCCTAGGAAGGGGTTGGGCATGAGCGTCCAGTGAAAGCACTGGCTACCGTCACCGGGAGCCCTGCACACAGCTGTTGCTGAGAGTGAATGTGGCTCCTGGAGAAGTTCTCCCCGCCCAGGTGCAGCTGGGCCCTGGCCAACTAACCGCAGGCTCCCACCCACCCCCTCCCGATTCCAAGTGCAGGTTCTGCATCCATTCACTGGGTCTGTGGCTCCACTGGACAGCAGCCCCCTCCCTCCGCCCCCTTTTCAGCTGCCTGCATGGCACAGAACTGCGTGGGAGGAGGCTTGGCTGCTGGCTCGGAGGTGATACAGGAGGCCATTAGCGCCTGGGCAGGGAACCAGTTACATATGCCCCATTTAAACTGTCCTTAGTAGGTGTCGGCTCAGCTCCTGGAGGAGTGGGGCAGCTCACCCGTCTCTGAGTCATGCGTTCAGGCTACTGGCAGACTCCAGAAGGTGAACTGGCATCAGTGACACCTGGTTCAAGTATTCAAGGACTCACTATCTTCCCTACATGACACCACCACTCTGCAGCAGGAGGCAGATTCTCGGAGAGGAACTACAGGACACCATGGCCTTGTTTACATGGGCGGATGACTGGATATACTCGTGATTCTGCCACGGACTCACAGCCTTGGGCAAGCCATTTCCCCCCTTTGTGCCTCAGTTTCCCCTCTGTCACCGGCAGGGCAACTGTGCCGGCTGAGCCGCCCTGGGACTGAAGTGTGAGGCTGACACAAGGTGCTGGTGGGTTTATTGGGTGTTGTCAAGCATTTGGCAGGCCGGGGGAACGGCCAGGAGCAGGCTGTCCCAGGCTCGGCTCCAGGCTCACGACCAGGTTTCCATCTGGAAGCGACGGGATCTTTCCAAGGCTGTTAGATATTCCTCAGCTTCTGAGGGGGACAGGTCCCCTTCCAGCTGGAACACGGATTTTAGGGCTTCTGCTACTGCTGCCGGCATTTCCTTGGCATTTCTGGAAGGGAGAAAGTCTCTATTGTAACCACAAAGCAGAACACAGGAGAGTCTCAACACATCAGCCCCTCCAGCTCCCCGTAAGGCCAGTTCTGTTCATTCCTATCACTGCTGGGGCCGGGGCCGGGGCGGGGCTTTCTCTGCAGTCCCCTCTGTTGCTTCTCCAAGGCCCCAGGCTGGGCTGGACACAGCTCTCTCTCACTAGCTACCTCTCCTGCGGCACAGCTGCGCAGTAAGGGTTGGTTTCAGCTTTGTTGGCCCGGTCGTGGGACCAAACCCAGCTGTGCTGTCCTGACCAGTACGAGGGCGAGCTCCATCATAGCAACACTCGAGCCCTTTCTCCAGCCCTGCCGTGAGCACACAGCTATTCCCAGCAGGGCTAACCAGGCTCACCCATTGGCTGCCTTATGGGCCAGTTCCTGTGCGGCGGCTTTATAACCACGCACGGCGTCATAGCGCCCCTGGACACGTCGCTGGACACAAGCCCCCTGCAGAGCAGCTTGCACTTGACCCAGTGCGCTCGCCAGACAAGGGAGGGTCCAGCCCCCAGCAGGGAGTATACGCCCAGGGTACTCAGCTGAGGCACATGGCTGCGAGCCGGGGTTCCCGGGCATTACGGGGCAGCCTGTCCGGCTTTGCACTGAGGGAGGCCTGGGGGGCTCCCCGGATACACAGACCCAAACAAAACCTTGGGTTCCAAAAGCCGTTGTGTCCATTCCCTGGCGCACGGGGCCACTATCTCGGTACAGCTCCAAGCTCAAGCCCTGAAAACCAAGGGCACGGCCAGCTATGGAGTCATGACGCTCACCCCCCCCCCCGCCCCCATCACAAACCACAGCGTAAAGCCGTGCCGCTTCGTCACAGCGCAGCAGCCTTACGGCGGCCCTGTAGATTGTTGGGGTTTTCCGAGTATTATTTCATGTTTGTCTGTATGTATACATACATCTATTGTCTTTACAGTGATTTTGATCACCAAGGATCTTCTCTGAAGGGGTTTGTTAGGTGGGAAATATCCCTCACTACTTAGTAACTGGCGGTGGAATATGATACCGGCGCATCTAGGGCTGCCACGGATCTTCTGTGGTGTGCGGAAGAGGGTCAGGATAACAGGAGAGTGTTGGCTTGTTTGGAGTCCAGGGCTGTCCTTATAACTCACGTGGCTTTGGTTAGGCACCAGCGTGGATTTTGGCAGGCTGCCTACCAGCCCTATGGCTTGGATCAATTTGCTGACCACAGTTAGAGCTGAAAGGCCTCCTGAGACAATCTACATTGAATCCGTCAGTCATCCAGGTGCATACGCAGACTCCCGGGGTCCGGAGCAGAATGCCCATACAGGCAGGCATTCGGTGAAGACCCCTGGGACCATGGACAGGCTGTATGGTAGCACTGGGTGACGACACTGTCTGCCCCTTACTATGAAACAAAGGTCCCCCTACGAGCTGGGTGAACCGTGATGTCCTGCAAGGCCGGAGTGACGAGCTCCAGAGGAGGATCTCAGGAGGGCATGAGGGAGGTTCATGTCACTGTCTGGAACGTCAGACGTTTCCTGGACTTGCCCCGATGTCTGTATCCCAGGATGGGGGGCAGTCCTTTCTGCGGGACGCAATCCCTTCCATCAGCCCTGCGCAGGAGTTAGCCACGGTCCTTTGCTGGCTCTACGGCCCTTCATTTATGGATACGGCCACTGTATCCCCTTCTTTGGGCTGCAGGATGTCAAAGAGACTGTGGGATTTCTCTTAGATCTCAGACCATTCTGAGTCTAGGCCCGCGCAACTGTGCCAAGCAGCTGGTCAATGAACCTCACAATTTTAAATCCCGGCTGGGGGGTTTCTAAAAGACCTTTGCGAGTTCAAACAGGAATTAATTCAGGGCAGTCCTATGGCCTGTGTTCTACAGGTCAGAATGGAGGACGACGGTGTGACAGAATATACCGGGGTGCCCAAACTTACGGAGCCGCCAAGCCACATACCACAATCGTCACAAGTTCAAGAGCTGGGGCTCACCAGCCGGGGCTCAGGGCTTCTGCCCCGCAGGAGGCACCAGCCGGGGCTCGGGGCTTCGGCTCTGCTCCAGCTGAAGCACCAAGGCCTGGCAGGTGCGCCCCGTGGGGCTGCAGCCCCACCACCACCCTCCTTGCTGGGCAGAAGCCCCTACCCCACCACCCTGCTGCAAGGTCGAGGTCCCGAGCTCCCCGCAGGTCTGGTAGGTGGAGAATGGGTGGGGGTGGGGCTCCATGAGCCGCACTTTAACTGTAAATGAGCCGCATGCAGCTCGCGAGTCACAGGTTGGCCACCCCTGGAACATACCCATGTCCACTGCTGTAACAATCTTTGTACACAGCAGGCCTAGCAAGGTACCATTTGAAAACTCATTATTGTCCTAGTAAAATATGTGTGGCAACATCGTATGTGAAGTTGGAGGATTCCACTGCCTGGTGTTACTCACACGCGTTCCAAGTCTGGGGAGTGGCCAAACCAGTTCCCAAGCTGACGCCTCAGCCAGGTGTAAACAAGGTCACTGGGCTAAGTCAAGCTGCTAAGTGGCCAATCTTTAGCGGGACAGAGGCCGGGGTGAAAAATCTACATCTTAGCAAAGAAACAGCCTGGAGTTCCCGTCCACAGAGTCTGCCTGCCCCTGAGCGCCCAGCAGCACATGCTTCTCAAAGGGAGGCCAGGACGATAAAGGGAAGGGGAGACACCCCAACAGATCCCCTCCTCCTCTCTCTCTTTCTCTGCATCGATTCACTGCACCAGAAGGAACCACAGAAGCAGCCGTTACACAGAAGAAGGGGCCCTGGCTTAAGGCATTTGGCCAGTAAGATTGTTGAGAGCACATGGTGAGAAAAACGTCACCTTGACTTTCACAGTTTGTTACGTTAGCCATTAGTTGTGTTTTATCATTATTTGTCTTGTAACATTTCTGACTTTTATGCCTCATTACTTGTATTCACTTAAAATCTATTTCTTTGTAGTTAATAAACTTCTTGTATTGTTTTAGCTAAGCTGGTGGGTTCCAGAAGCTCCATCGGGGGTAACAAGATTGGGGCATCTCAATATTTCTGTTCAGACAATGACGGACGTTATAGGAGCGTGTCTTGTCCAGGAGAGGGCCGGCAGCACATTTCTGGGGAAAGCCTGGGGCCGGGAGCAGGCTGGGGTCCCTGCAGTATAATGCAGAGCCTGGGTGTGCCTGGTACGCACAGCTGAAGCTGGGAGTGACTCACCTGCTGGAGGCTGTTTGTGAGCCGCAGCAGCAGCAGAGCAGTTGAAGGGCAGCCCACGTTAGAGGGCAGGGGTGACTCAGCTACTCACTGGTCTGGACTGTGCCCTGGGTACGGCGCAGCAGGGTTCCCGGCTGGCCTGGGAACCGACGAGTGTGTGTCACTGGGACACCTACCCTAGGGACTGTCTAGCAACACCAACCACCACTGAAAGACAAAACACGGCGCTGGGGGTGCTCACTGCAGTGCCCAGACTCAGCCATGGGTGGCAGGAAGCGGCTGGCGCTGCCCTGACAGATGCTGGTGACTTGCAGACTCTGGGCCCACCCACACAAGGCACATGCCCAAACAGGTCTCTCTCCCCTTTGGGTGCCTAGCACTGGAGCCAGCTGCCTGTGAAAACGGTGGCCGGTTGTTCTTTGGGATGACAGAGTTTTGAAATGCTCCCTGAACCTTAAACTGGAGGGTTTTCGGCCAGATGACACTGCTCCTCCAGACAGCCAGTGGGAGAGGTGCCCCGGGGAGGATGCTTAGTCCAGGCATGTCCTGGGTGGCCAAGGAAGACCTACTGCGCACTTCCAGGAATGCAGAGGAGGTCAGTCTCACCCCAGGATCAGCGGAGAGGTTCTTCCTGTTCTTGTTGTGGAGTGGCAGGAAGCTGAGGAGGAACGGTCCCTCCTGCTATTGCTATTAATGAGGACAGAACTAATGATACTCCGTGTTAACGTAGCACTTTACATGCTCCAGGTGCTGGACAGACATTACATCTGCCTTCCCTAGCCCCATTCACCCGCTGACCTCACAGCACTTCACAGATGTTACTCCCCTGCGTGTGAGACAGCAAGTATTACCCTCATTCAACAGATGGGGGAATGAAGGTGGACAGGTAACGTGACTTGGCCAAGGCCACATAGTGAGTCAGCAGCAGAGCCAGGAATAAGCCCAGGTCTCCTGGCTCCCCAGCATTGCTCTAACCACTAGACACCACTCTTTGATTAACAACTGTCGGGATATAACTGGGCTCAGGTCAGAATTCGTACGCACTAGGTTCTGAGCAGAGATCTCGGGGCTTGTTTTGAGGCAGCTGCACAATGTTTAGCCAGTGACAAGGCTCACGAGTGTAACCTGGCTACGATGCAAGGCAGGGACGGAGTCAGGCAGCACGTGGAGGCCTGGCCAGAGGAGAGAGGCTGCTCCAGGAGGTCATTCTCCCAGGTACTAACAGAGCAAGGCAGGAAACGCTAAGGAGCTAGGAAAGCTCCTATTCCTAAGCCCCAGCACAGAGGATTGGCTCTGTCTGTCTGACATGGCGCCCTGACATGGGTTACTGGTGATTTGGAATTGGACTGGCTCTCCTATGAGATGGGGCTTTAATAGCTTTGTTCTTTCCTGAAGATTATGTTGGGCTCTTCCTTTCCCTGGGCTGTACCCTGGGGATCCCAGAGGGCTCTGTGTGTATGGAGGGCCAGGTGGGCAGGCTTGGATGAGATACTGTGAGCTGCAGTATGCTGGAGGGGATACTGACTGGCAAAGAGAAGCACACCGCTCTGAAGGGACTGGCAGTGACCACCAGCGACATGTTGCCAAGGAGACTGGAAGTCTTAGGGTCTCGCTGGCTGTGTCTCCACTCCTGTAGTCCCACCCAGCAATGGTGGCCCCACCGGCAGATGGCCTCTCTTGTCTCGGATGTGGGCCACACCGTGCTCACTCGTGTCTTCATCACCCTCAGTCAGATTAACGTAGCTCTGTTTGGGGCTGAAAGCCTCCGCTGGTGCAGGATGTGCCTGGGCACACGGACAGGTATATTGTGTGTGCTCTGCATTGGTTGACAATTGACTGCTGAGTGCCTGGCAAGGTTCTGGCTGTTCATAAGGCCCTAAGTGGGCAATGCCCCAGTAATCTCAGAGTCGCATGGCCCAGGGTGCTCGGGTGGAACTCACAGGGAGATAGAGAGGGGGAGGGTATTTTTGTGTCATCTCCTTAGTAATAATGCTGGTTCGCACTTGCACTACAGAGCCTCAAGTCAACACGGCTGGGGAACCGTATCCAGGCTCTCTCCCCTGTGGTGACTACTGGAATCCGGTTTGCAATTGATCCCTGGCTCCCAGTCCTCTGGCCATCAGCACCGTCGGTTCTGTTCGGGGAAATCCCTGGACTTCTGAGCTCTGTACGAGGTGCTCAGATACCATGAGCATGGCCCTCAGAAACGTGTGTTCTCAGTTCATTAAATACTGAAATCACACAGGGAGGGGTGTGCAGGGCAGCTAACCCCAAACGACTGCTTCCAGCTACCAAACCCACCTACAGCTGTACCCGACCCCACTTCCTGCCAGCTCCTGAACCAGCAGGCTGTGCCAATGGCAGGCTGTGCCCACTTCGCTCTGCTAGGGCCTTGCCTGGCAGCCTGTGCTGATGCCTCTGAGCTCCGCAAGGTCTTGCCCTGCTGGCTGGGGAAGCGATTCCCTCTCTTGCTCTTACATGAGGCACCGCTAGCCTGTTAATGGGAGGAAAGATGGTGCCCAATTATAATGTGAACCAGGCTCCAGCATCCAGACCTGCCGTAGGAGAGCAGCACTCCTGGTGCAGTGAGATACTCACCCTGCCAGGTAGATGTGAGCATTCCCACGGCTCAGCAGATCCCATACCAGTCCTTGGTTCTCTCTAATTCGGTGCTGAACATAAATCTTCTCCTCCTGCAAGGAAACACACACCCCACGCTAGCCAGCAGCCATGTCTGGTTATTGGCACAGACACCAGAACTAATGCACCTTGCCCATCCCTGGGGTGAGCGCAGATTGCACCGGTCGGTTATTTCCAGTGTTTAACAGGCCAGTTTATACCATGCCCCCTTTGGGCATCAGAGGGCATCAGTCCAGGCACTTTGTAGGCTCTACAGAACAAGGCCTTACGAGATCCTCAAGCTCACAGACAGATGAGGTCCAGAGGGGAGACGGGCACAGCAGAGGGATCACACGTGGAGCTGAGTGGCTATCATAAATGGTTTCCTTTCAGGACACCGATCCCGTCCCTGCTCCTCCCCCGCAGCTGTTGGCATGGCAAGCGGTGCTGCCAGGCCATAAGTCAGAGAAGCTGCAAGGAGCAGGGTCCCTAGATGCATCCCCTTCTCCCGCAAGCCGGCGCCGAAATAAGCAGGTAGCGCTGCACTTCTTTAGACAAGCCCAGCAAGGCATCCAGCCAGAGAGTCCTGCACCTGTCCTGGCTGCAGCTCCCCACCTCACCCCAAGTGCCACTGTTTGAGACCGTCCTGCCGGCAGCTGCTCCATGGCCAACCCGGGTTGTGAACCCCACTGCCAGAATCTGCTCAAAACCCCACTCCCCTTTGGGCCTAGCGCTAGCTGGTGCAGTGGAGAAATTGGGCAGGGCTGGCCTGAGAGGAGGCCAGGCTGACTAGGAGATTATCTGATTGAGTGCATCTCCTAAGCAGCCTCCCTCCAGCTGAGCTCCTATGGAGCATGGGCCTCTGAGGCAGCTATGCCCACTGGAGACAGCCTGGCAGCCATTGCCCCAAGTACAGCAGGGCACTAGGATATCAGACATCTAACTGCTCGTGCTCCACTACTGCCTGCCTACATGCAGCCTAGAGACACATCCAGGGGCCTGCGGACCACTGGGTGAGGGAGAGCATCTCCCAAGGGTTCCCGCTCTGCCATTGGAGAGGGCTGGAACGACCTCAATGGAGTTGGGTGGACACTGGGTGCACCTCTCAAACCTGCCAAGGGTCTCTGGCATTGGAGACATAGCTGGGTGCACGCCCAGGAGACTGCTGTCTTTTGCCCCTTTAGTCTGGCCCTGTAATGGTTTCTGCTTTCAGCAGGGAGGCTGGTGTGGGCAAGATCCCCTGCCAGACGTTGCTGGCTCAAACACCCTCAGTGGTTTCAGTAACATTCCCCCAGCCACTACAGGGCACCCTGCAGTGTCACACTTCAGAGAAGTGGAGCAAGGTCCCATGGGAAGAAAATGGAAGGGAAAAAGGAATTCAGGAGAGCTGGCAGTTCCTCAAGGAGACAATATTGAAGGCACAACTATTCAGATGCGAAGGAAAAATAGTAAGAGGCCAATATGGCTCCATCAGGAGCTCTTTAATGACCCGAAAATAAAAAAGGAATCCTACAGTAAGTGGAAACATGGCCAAATGGATAAGGAAGAGTACAAAAGAAAATAGCACAAGCATGTAAGGGCAACATCAGAAAGGCTAAGGCACAAAATGAGTTACACCTGGCAATAAGAAGTTCTTTAAATACATTAGGAGCAAGAGAAAGACAGGAAAGTGTAGGTCCTCTACTCAGCGGGCAAGGAGAGCTGATAACTGATGTCATCAAGAAAGCTGAGTTACTTAATGCCTATTTTGCTTCAGTCTTCACTGAAAAGATTAATGATAATTAGATACTCAATAAAATTAATACCGACAACCAGAGAAAAGCCCAGAGCTGAGCGCTTGAGTAGCTTGGTTTGTCAGGGAGCTGCCACCCAGCTGGCACAGGTAAGACTCCCTCACGCTGGAGGCAGGTGGCACCAAGGTGACTCACAGCTCTGGTGCCCCGAGAAGTGTCACAATGACTTTCCCACCTTGGGAGCAGGGGGCAGATTCTGATCAGCTCCTGAGAGGCCCAGCTTAGGACAGGCTCTCTGAGCATGGGCACTCAGACGAGTTACCAAGCTCCCGACGGGCACGGACCGGGTATCAGCAGAGCATTCGGCACAAGCTGTTCCTTTAGGCCACATTTCCTTGGCGACAGTCTCAAATAACGACATCACCACTATTGGCGGCGCATCAAGTTTAAGGGTGCTCTACCTCCCCGGGCCCCACCAGGGCATCTTTCATGGACTTCTCATCCTCATCACGGACAGACCTACCTACCTCTGCTCACAGCATGAGACAGGAGAGTTTCAAGCAGGGGACTGGACTAGATACCTCCTGAAGTCTCTTCCAACCCGAATCTTCTATGATTCTACACACAGATACAAATCCACCCCTTGTCCCCTCCCCAAGGAGCTATAAAATATCTGACCACAGAGGAACATCAAGGCCTGCCAAGGTTGGGCAGAGGGGTTTAAAAATATACATCAAAGTGACCCGACTGTTATAATTCACCTGGATTTTCAGAAATGTTCTGAGCTGGCCCCTCACAAGAGACTGTTAAGGAAAATGATCAAGAGGTAAAAGGCAAAGTCTTGCTGTGGCCTAAAAGCCGGCTGCATGATAGGAAAACAAAGATCTGTAGAGAAAAGCCTGAAGAGAGGATGCCCCAGGGCTAGTGTTGGGAATGCTGCTCTCCTGGATTAATGCAAGATGGGGAGAAGGAAGCAGACAGGAAGTGGGTGACACGCACTGACGACACCGGGTTGCTTTGGCCTTCTCTCCTGTGAGTTCATGGGAGAAGTCTCAGTCTCTGCTTTCCACACCTCTGGAGCAGTGGGGTCCAGCTATTCCTCTTGCAGGCAATTAATCAGAGGAATGTAAGAGTCCAGTTGGATATTTGCTCTACTTTTAATCCGAGGGCTGGAGGGGTTTAAGATACCTTCATAAAATCAGTGACACATAAAGAAAGGAAAAACTGGGCCAGTTAAGAGAGCTGGAAATGAGCAATTAACCATTCACACCTTATTCAGCAGAGTTAGCATGGGACTTTTTGCCTGGCTGGTTTGCTTTGGGATTTTCAAGGTGGTTTTACATCCGGACACCACAGCTGTGCTGCTTACAGATGACTGGGACGAGAAACCCGACTGGCGAGAAAACGCAGCCCAGGAAAGAATGGAGAAACCAGAACAAGGTGGCCCAGTGCTCTGGGCAAGAGGTGGCAGGAATTGCAGCTGTCAGCCTGGGCTCATTGAGGAGCTGCCGTGCTGTTTGCTCTGCTTCAGTCTTCCCCAGAGCCCTCCCCTGCCAAGGTCAAAGGGCAGCTTGGAGATGGCTGGTTTTAAGCAACTGACCGACTGAGCTGGGCATGGGAGCAGAGAGGGTCACCTTTTCCTGTTTGCTCGTTTATTACCATGGCAACCTCCAACCCTTTGAGGCCTTTTAGCTACCACATTTTGCTCCACCAAAGCTGATTAACACCATACCTGGGCTGGGTTCTTACTCGTGTGAGCACTATGCTCAGAGACCCTCCTGCTTCCACCAGCCCCGTTCCGACGGGATGGTTACACGACACTCCCGCTGGTGACCTCCCGCATGCGGCACTGGCACTGAGAGCAGCCGGAGACCCCCGCAGAGCAGAGACTTTAACCACCAGCTGCCAGGAGGACTCCACTCCGCTACATTTGTTCCCAAAGGGAGACAGTGAAAACGGCCACTATTGAGCATAGCTGGACCAAGCCGACTACATGGTGCCATTACCCGACCTGCCTCTGGGCGGCCCTCCAGCCCCATGGGAACTGTTGCAGGTGGCCAGAAAGAGATGGAAAAGAAGCCTGGGGCAGGTGGACGGGCAGAGCGCTGCGGGGCGGGGCTGCCTGTCGCGGGGCTGGCTCTGCCAACTGGGGGCGTCTCTGCAGCTTTAACTGACTTCGTACCCAGCACCTGCAAACAGCCCAACCATGTTTGATGGGATCAGACCATATGGGGGGGGTCCCACTCCCAACCGTAATGTGTTCATGGGACACCAGCATCAGCCCAGCCCCCTCACTCCCCTCCCCCGGCCTGGTGACACCGGCATCAGCCCAGCCCCCTCACTCCCCTCCCCCGGCCTGGTGACACCGGCATCAGCCCAGCCCCCTCACTCCCCTCCCCCGGCCTGGTGACACCGGCATCAGCCCAGCCCCCTCACTCCCCTCCCCCGGCCTGGTGACACCGGCATCAGCCCAGCCCCCTCACTCCCCCCCCCCGGCCTGGTGACACCTGCATCAGCCCAGCCCCATCACTCCCCTCCCCCGGCCTGGTGACACCGGAAACAGCCCAGCCCCCTCACTCCCCTCCCCCGGCCTGGTGACACCGGCATCAGCCCAGCCCCATCACTCCCCTCCCCCGGCCTGGTGACACCGGTATCAGCCCAGCCCCCTCACTCCCCTCCCCCGGCCTGGTGACACCGGCATCAGCCCAGCCCCATCACTCCCCTCCCCCGGCCTGGTGACACCGGCACAGTCTTTGGGCTCTTGCTCAGCATGCCCCCGCTCACTTCCAGCACCTCTCAGGGCTGAAGTGCGTCACTAGCAACGCGTGTCTCTGGAATCCTGCCCCCACGTCAGCCCGGGGGCAGGTCCCACTTAAAACGCTGCCCTGATGCGGCTGCACCACTGTAGCGCTTCAGTGGGGACGCTCCTGGCCGACAGGAGAGCGTCTCCCGTCGTAGGTTCAGGACTCGCCTCCCAGAGGCGGGAGCTAGGCCGCGGGGAGAAGCCGACACAGCGCTGTGTGCACCGGGGGACACCTCGGTGTAACCACGTCACTCGGGGGGGGATTTTTCACAGCTCTGAGTGACACAATCATGCCGCTCTCAGCCCGTAGTGTAGACCTGGCCTCGAATGACTGGGAAAGGGAGGTGTCCAGGGTGCGCGGGAAGCAGAGGCCCCTGCAGGCCACGTGAACCCTGCAAAGGCTGTCGCACGGCCCGAGGGGGGTGTAGCCTGTGCTAGGGGCAGCAGGACGGCGGGGACCTGCAGCTGACAGCACCAGCCCCTCACAAGCAGCGGGAACGCCCTCCCTGAGTGCTAGGCCCGTCTCTCAGATGGCCCGACAGAGAAAGAAAAGGTCCGGCAGGGTCTCAGTCACCTGCTAGCCAGGGGCAGATGCCACAGGTGAGCAGGCAGCAGCAAAGTGCAGGGGCAGGAGAAGCTCAGTGCCATCACCTAGCTGCAGGAATCCTGCCCAGGGGTCTCTCCCAGGACAGCCCCAGTGCCCCCCTTTCAAACAGCCTCTGGCTAGAAGGGGTCCCCAGTGCCCCAGGCTGGCCCCCCCCAGCCTTCTCCTGCCCAGGGAGGGCTCCTCTGAGGCTGCACGTCCCTCCCCCCGTGCCATCCTCTTGCTGCACCTAACACTCTACCCGTCCGGGGCACAGCTCCCCGCAAGGACATGCACTGGCTGGTAATGCGTCACCACGCTCCCTTCTGCCTTGGCCCTGGAGGGGGGCTTTGGAAATGGAGGTTGTGCACTGGATGCATTTCCACTGAGCGTCCAGGCTGATCCCCAACTTCGTCTCTCTTAGGACTCACCTCCTCCCCTTCCCACACCGCGGGTTTAACAGAAATAACACGACACTCCCCCCTCCCCCTCCCCCGGCTGTCTGCCGTCCCAGCCTGCAGCACAGAGAGCTTGCTTCGGTATGGGGGAGGCGACGTGACCCGATGCAAGGGGCTCCCTTTGTAAAGAAAAGCGAAGGGCACAGGGAGGGGGGGCACGGTGCTGGTCGAGGTCCGGGACACATCAGGCTGCAGTTCTAGTTTGGATGCAAGGCCCCCCGGGCCCTGACCTGTGTCCTGCTCCAAGGTGTCTGCCATTTAGCAAAGAGCCCCTGCCAGTCTGCAGCAGGCTGGGGCGGGGTGTGTGTGTGTGCTCTGCCTGTCACCCAGCAACGGGACTTAGCAAAGCCGTCCCACACTGAGAGCCTGTCACAGGGCACCGGCCCCTGGCCCTTGTGCACCCGTCGGCGGCCGCTCCTTGCACAGTTACTGACCTGGTCCCTGGAGAAGGCTGTGAAGAGAGTCAGGTGCCCGCTCTGCACCAGCTCCTGCCACTCAGCCCCGCAGTAAAAGTCCTTGGATTTCTGGCGGCAGCCGAAAAATAAATAGTTCCCTGCAGAGAAACCGAAGGGGCAGGTTGGAGGCAGGGCAGTCGGTGGGACTCCACGGATTGCCGTTCGGACAAGGCCGCTCTGAGCACGTACAGCAGCCCTGCGTCCGACATTGGCCCTCGCTCTGGCCTGCCCTGCCCTGCTCTTTGCCACGGGACATAGGATAACTGACCAGCCCCCTTCTCCAAACGGCCCAATGCCAGGAGCCCCCCGCCCTGCCCCCAGCCCGGGGGCCCCCACCAGGGATTCCCCCCACCCACAGCCTGAAGGGACATCAGAACTTCCCCTCCATGGGCAGAACATCCACCCTCCAATCTGAGGGGGCCCCTCTCTCCCATGGGGCCCATGTACCAGAGATCTGCCTCACAGGGCCTGAGCTCCAGAGACCCCACCTGTCCCACCCCTGCTCCAGAGGCCTTGTGCAGTCGCTACATCCCCACACCCTAGGGCAATTTATTCTGGTCCACGGCTTGTACCCGGTCTCCTGAACCTCTCCCTGTCCTGGGGCGCACCCCTCCCCCTGCCCGGGGCGCATCCTGCCCACCGTCCTGGGGGCACCCCTCCCCCTGCCCTGGGCGCACCCTGCCCACTGTCCTGGGGCGCACCCCTCCCCCTGCCCTGGGCGCACCCTGCCCACTGTCCTGGGGGCACCCCACCCCCTGTCCTGGGACGCACCCCGCCCCCTGCCCTGGGGGCATCCTGCCCCCTGCCCTGGGGCGCACCCCTCCCCCTGCCTGGGGCGCACCCCGCCTCCTGCCCTGGGGCGCACCCCGCCCCCTGCCCTGGGGCGCACCCCGCCCCCTGCCCTGGGGCGCACCCTTTGGCAGCAAGGAGGGGCCTGCAGGAATCATTCCCAGGTGAGCTCCTCACCTTTCCTGCCGTGTGCAACACGCTCTTGTATGGCTGCTCTGAAGGGTGCCACTCCCGTGCCAGGGCCAATCATGATGATAGGGGTGTCTGGCTCCGCAGGGAACTTCATCCCTCCCCTCTTCACCCACAGAGGCACCCGAACATCCCCTGCAAAAGGACCAGGCCAGGTACAGTCATGCCTCAACCACGGCAGGCCCTAGAACTGCAACTGCAATGTAAGCGGCAGGCGTCCGCCTGGCAGAGCACTGCCCTGGGGGCAGCTCGGCCTTGTGCCAGCCAACCATTATCCTGTGCTACTGGGAGAAATACAGATGGAGCAGAGAAGGAAGCGGCATGTCATGGGCCTGAGGCAGCCGCTAAGTGCTGCAGCCCTGTGGGCACGCTCAGGGCGTCTGGGGAAATGGACTAAATACGACCCCATCGGTCTTCCATCCATGGAGCCAAATCTCACTGTTCTGCCAGGCGCTGGCGTGAACCCCCGAGACCATGGCAGCGGCACAGCAGGGAGCAGCCGCAGGGCCAGCTCCTCGCATAGACCGGCCCCGGTGGGCGGGAGGAGAATCGGTCACCCTGACGATGGCGTTCGGGGCGGCAGGACTGACCACCGTGAGAGCAGTGGGGGAAGGTCCAGCTACCCTGACAAAGGGATGGCTTCCTGCCCCCCATCTCCTCCCCGGGGATCCCTGTGACGGAGCAGAGGGAGGGACAGGGCTCCCTTGAGATGGACAAGGATGATGCATTTAACGGAAACACTCGCCTGCCCAGTGTCAGTGCAGGACCCTGGAGGCTGGACTCAGCACTTGTTCTGCAGCAGGGTTCGGAAGAGGGGGCAGGATGGATCAGGCAGGCAGAGAGGGGAAAGCTGGGCAGTCAGCGCTGGGTCACTGTTCACAGAGTACCACGAAGAGGAGGGAGGCAGGGCATTCGGGCTCTCGCCAAGCTAGCCTGTGCCCAACTCCATGCAGGCTCTCTGCACAGAGGGGCCATGCCCCTGGCCTAGGGGCACTGGAGCACCCAGAGCTCTGCCTGGGATACCGAGTGACCAGTTACCTTGCTGAGGGCGGAGGGATGCCAGCCAGGTAGAGCAGAGGCCACGGCGGGGTTTGCTGAGGCGTGTCTTGTACTGCACCACAGCCAGAAGGATCTGGAGTCTGTTGGGGAGAGCCTGGGTGCAGAAAGGTGCAATGTCAAACAGCCTGGACCCACCGAGCCAGCCAGGCCCTCCCAACTAACACCACGGAAGAGCAGGGCAAAGCCCTGTGCAGCCCCGCAAGGGGCGCCTGGCCTAGCCAGAGATGAGCGCAGTGGGGGTGGTGCAGAACCAGAGGGACCGACGGGCTCAGCTGATGCGGCAGGAGATGGGACACGGGAGTGGCTGGAGCACTGGTTTGCAGGAGGGGGCCAGTGGTCTGACTGGGGAGGCAGTTCCTGGGCCCGGCGCTCGCCCCACCCGGGAGGTACTTCCTAGCCTGAGGTTGCCATTTTGGCAGCAGAACAGGGAATCCCTCTTTTCAAAGCTCACCCCTGACCTGCCAGCTCCCTGCACGCACGGAGCGCCCCGGAGGCAGGAGAGGGTCCTGGCAGAAGCCTTCTCGACACAGCAAGACTGAGGAGACATGCCAGCCCCAAAGGCTTAAGAACCCCAGGAGGGAAGGGAAAATCCTACTAGCTACTGGGCAACTCTTCAGCTCACGGTCCCCCGCGGGACAGGCGCCTGAGTGCCATCTACTGGTGGCAACAGGCAGCAAGCGACTACACCAGCTGCCGTACATGAACCATGCTGGCACTACACCACCACTGTCACACCCGAGTGCAGGGGAGCCCAACAGTCCCCACCTGCGGCACGCCCAGGCCAGCCACCCCTCACCTCAGCGCAGCCCTCGGTCCACAGGGCAGGGGAAGTAGCAGGGCCCATCCCTTTGGCTACATCCAACGCCAAAGCTGCCGTGACTCCAAGGGGCTCAGGAGTGAGGAAACGTGAATGGCCAGAGCTGGAGGTTGGTGCCTATATGGAACGGGCCATTCAACAGTCTCCACAGCAAGGGGTGGAGCCTGTGAGCGTTGTGGAGTCTGCAGGATACAGGAGCTGCAGACAGCTCCTTCCTCTTTGGGCACTGTTGGGGTCGCGAGCGAAGAGCCTTCTTGGGGCAGTGAGTTGTTAGCCCTAGCCCAGCGACTACGTGGGAGAACAGGAATGCTGGAGCTCCTTACCAGCATGGAGGAGGCGATGGAAAAGGCCCGGGGCTGGATACGGGGGATGAGGTCCAGCAGGTAGTCAAGAGGAACAGCACAAGTGGTCTGAGGGAAATCGCAGAGGACCTGGAAACACCAAAGAGATGTGAGAAAGGAGGACAGGACCAGGGAGATGGTCTGCCCTTCCTTCGGGATGGGCCCATGGAGAGAAACCCCTGAGCCTGGCAGAAGCAGCCCTTTACTCAGCTGTCCAATGCTGGTAATGACACAGCCTTTCAGGAAGGATGTTGATAAACTGGAGAGGGTTCAGAGAAGAGCCATGAGATTGATATGAGGATTAGAAAACCTGCCTTAGAGTGACATTCAAGGACCTCAATCCAGTTAGCTTAACCAGTCAATAAGAACCTAACTGGGGAACAAATATGCAATAATGGGCTCTTCGATCTAGCAGAGAAAGGTGTAACATGGCCCAGTGGCTGGAAGTTGAAGCTAGACACATTTGGACTGGAACTAAGGCAGACATTTTTAACAGTGAGAGTAATTAACCTTTGGAACAACACACCAATGGTCACGGTGGAGTCCCCATCAATGGCTATTTTTATATCAAGGTTGGATGTTTGTCTAACAGATCTGCTCTAGGGATGATTGTGGGGCAGGTCTCTGGCCTGTGCAATACAGGGGGTCAGAGGAGATGATCACAATGGTCCTTTTTGGCCTGGGAGTCTCTGACTAGACACACACGGCTACCACTCTGTTCTCCTGGAAGGCAACCTGTGAGCGGGGCAGTCTGCGGCCACATCCATGGCACTGGTAGGCCCTCCAGATGTGCTTGTGCTCTGCCCACCCCCACACCAGAGCCCTCCATAGGCTCCCGGCCCTTGCCTCCTTCACAGAGTGCTCCGCCCCGAGGTGCTGTGGAGAGCGGCATGTCCAGGACATCGTTTCAGCACTGGGGCCCGCAAGCCCAACCTTGCTGCAGGTGTCTAGGGCTTCCTGGCCAAACTGTCTAAGCCAATAAAGAAGGTTCTTTTCTTGCCCTTCCTCCCCCGCATTAAAAAACCTGGGAAATTCCATAGGGAAAAAATGTGTGTGAAGGGAACAGCAAAGTTGCAAATTAAGTCCAAGTCAGGGAATGTCCAGGTCCCGGTGCCCTGGTACGTGTGCATCACACCCCGGGTCTTTCAGCCCAGGACCACGTGCATCCTCGTTCCGTGCCCAGCTAGGACAGCGGGAGGTGAAGGAGATGGGACTCATCGTGAGAGAGCCCGTAGCCCTCCAGCAGGGTAGGGAAGTGGGCTGGGGGCTGTGCCAGGGAGGAGAGGAGCGGGGGGTGGGGGGGTAATCACATGTAAGGGGGGCACAGCCTAATCCAAGACACTAGGACGACCCCCACTGTCTCTTGTGTTTCCTCAACTCCCCCTCACCCCCAGGAAGAGCCCAACTCACCCTAACACCCCCCCCCCCGCAACCCTCCTTGGCCTCCAAGGGCTGCCTGGGGCTCTGCTCTTGGCTGGTACAGGGACTGCGCTGGGGAACCCTTCTCCGCGAGGGCCGACCTGCTGCCCAGCCAGGGGAAGGGTGGAGCAGGCACACGGTCCTTACCGACCCTCGCTGTAAAACATCTGTGCCTACTTCGTCTCCAGTCGTCCAGTTTCAGGGAGCGGGGCAAGGCCAAGCAGAGCCAAGAACTCAATGCAGCTCCCTACAGAAAGCGCCCACTCTCCCCCGGCAGGTGCCCCCAGCTGCCCTACCTCCAAGGTGGTCCTGCGGGGCCGGTTGCAGTAGCTGTAGAGCTCCTCCTGGCCCTGCGCAGAGCTGAATTCCTGCAGCTTCTCCCGCTCCAGTTCGTTTGGCGAGAACCAGGACAAGAGCTCGAAGAAAGAGCGACGGGGGACACAGGAAATGTCCAGGTAGCAGGCGACCAGGTGCTGGATGGTGCACGGCTGCGGCAAGTGGGCAGGAAGGGGGGTTCCTGCAAGGGACGGCATGAGGCCAAGACAGCTCTTGAGACTGCCGCTGACCCAAGTTTGGGGCAAGAAGCCGGGCTGCACAGCTGCCCAAGGAGCTCCCTCCCACCCCGCCTAGGGCTGCCTCAGCGCGGAGCCCGGCTGGAGCCGGAGAGGCTCTGCAACAGCAGGAGACACGTACGGTGCAGCGTGCGAGTGATGCTGCAGCCTGCTGAAGTGGGTCCAGTGGTTCCTAGGGGAGCCCAAAGCAAAAGTAACCGAGTCACCCCGGCGAATGGATTTGCCAGCACCCGGGGGAGCCCAGTCGAACCCAGTGGAAGCTCCCCAGGACAGGTGACTTACCTGAGCTGTAACTGGTGCTTCAAGCTGCGGGTGCAGACGGGTGTTGCACTCAGGTGCGTCTGCACGTTGCGTATGAAGAGTCAAAGACGTTTTTCCTACAGCAGAATCCGTTAGGGCAGCAGGTCTCCTTGTGACTCCGCCCCAGGCGGCACCAACCCAACCCCCCTCAGTTCTTTCCCTCGAGAGAGGCAGACTAGGACGCCAGTGACGAGGGCTGGAGGGTGGGTCGTGGAACCCACGTCTGCATCCACAGCTCAGAGAGCAACTGCTGCAGGAAAACCATCTCCAGCTCTCCAGGCCCTAGGTGCAGACACGCCTGAGTGCAAGGCACATCTGCAACCGCTTGAGGAACCGGCCACAGCATTGTCCCTGCCAGCCGGCGGAGCCCTCACTGCTCCCCTCCCCCTCACTCCTCCCCTCCCTGCTCCCTGCCCCCGGCCACCCCGCGTGGCCACCACTCCCTGGCCACGGCCACCCCGCGCAGCCACCACTCCGCTCCCCCCCACCCCCCCTGCATGGCCACCCCTCCCCTCCACAACCCATCCCCGGCCAGCCCTCCCCAGCCACCCTGTGCGGCCACCGGTCCCCAGCCCCTCCCCCTTGCGGCCCATAGCCTGAGACGGGGGAGGCTGGGCGCGCTGCAGAGAAGAGTGGGTGCTGACGCACAGTAACGGTGATTTTCTCTGCTGTCTTGTGTCTGTGGATCTCACTCCAGATGCGCGGGCACCTCCGGGATGTGAGAGGCGAATCTCTGACCAGCAGAGATTGGTCAGGTTGGCCTGTGACCTGCAATCCTTGTGCCCCGCCCGCCTGGGGGCTTGTGGGGCAGAGTAGCCCAGCCTGTCTCTCAGTCCCCTGGCCAGTTCAGAACCCCAGCAGAGATGGACGATGAAAGGAGCAGGGCCGGAGGGCAGGCTGGGGGGCCACACGGCCAAACCACCTCAGAGCAGCACAGCTACTGGAAGATCTGTCTCCAGGTTTCTGTCTGGGCGGGTCCCCACCTACCCAACCAACAGGCGGGAGCACGGCCCGCGGAACGGCTCTCCTGAGCCTGGCTGTATTGTCACAGTCTGCGCTGGGTTCTGGCTAGGGTCTAGCCCTCTGGACCAGCCTCCCAACAGGGCTGGTGGGGGGCAAAGAATGAATTCGCTTTAAGCGAAAGGTGGACAGGTGTCTGAGTGGATTGTATGATGGGGCTGCTTGTGATGGCAGGGGCAGGGCTCAAACCAGAAGGGACCTGGCTGCTGTCTTATGTACCTAAAACTCACCCATCAGGTCCTCAGCTGGGGGACGCTCCCCTCCCCACCCTGTACTCTGGGGTTTGGTTTCTTTCCTCTGAAGCCCGAGGGCCGGCCCTGGCTGGAGATGCAACACTGGGCGGGGAGGGCCAGGGCTCTGAGCATGTTCTCTCTCAAGTGCCTGGCTGGCTGGATCCTGCTCACCTGCCCAGGGCCTAGCTGACTGCCCTGCGTGGGCTCAGGAAGGAATCTCCCCCCAGCTCAGACTGGCAGTGATCCAGGGGTGCCCGAGTGCAGGTCACTCCCAGGATTATCTAGGTGAATCTCATCTATTTCCTTGACATTGGTGCACCTGGCCCCTCCAGTTCTCTGCCTGTGGCTGTGACGCTTTCGTCTCATTGCGGTGCTGGGGGATCAGAGCAGACGAGCTGGAGACCCCTGCTGCCCTTACACGCTCTGTAGCTGCTCTGCACGCTCCCAGCACAGGAGCGCTCCTGAGGCAAGCTGAAGAACGGGCTGGGCTCCAGCTGCGCGGGCCGACTCCCGACCACTGGGCAAAAGTTGCACTAAACACATGGCGATGGGCTGGGCTGCCTAGGGTGGGTCTTGGAGTGGGCGGCGATTGGCCGGGGCAGGTGGCGATGGGCCGGACTGGCTGGGGCAGGTCTCTGCGGCGGTGGCGATGGGCCAGGCTGCCCGGGGCGGGACTCAGAGGAGGTGGTGATGGGCCGGGCTGGCCGGGGCGGGTGGCGATGGGCCGGGGCAGGTCTCAGGGTGGGTGGCGATGGGGTGGGCTGCCCGGGGCAGGTCTCAGGGCGGGCGGCGATGGGGCGGGCTGAGTCTCTGAGGGGGTGGCGATGAGCCGGGCTGCCCAGGGCGGGTGGTGATGGGCCGGGCTGGGTCTCTGAGGGGGTGGCGATGGGGCAGGCTGCCCGGGGTGGATCTCGGAGCAGGTGGTGATGGGCCGGGCTGAGTCTCTGAGGGGGTGGCGATGGGGCAGGCTGCCCGGGGCGGGTCTTGGAGCGGGTGGCAATGGGCTGGGCTGGGTCTCTGAGGGGGTGGCAATGGGCCGGGTGGCGATGGGCCGGGCTGGGTCTCTGAGGGGGTGGCGATGGGCCAGGCTGCCCGGGGTGGATCTCGGAGCGGGTGGCGATGGGCCAGGCTGCCCGGGGTGGATCTCTGAGGGGGTGGCGATGGGCCGGGTGGCAATGGGCCGGGCTGGGTCTCTGAGGGGGTGGCGATGGGCCAGGCTGCCCGGGGTGGATCTCGGAGCAGGTGGCGATGGGCCGGGCTGCCCAGGGCGGGTCTCTGGGAGGAGCGGGGCTGGCCCAGTACTGATTTTTGGGGCGCTTATGAAAGACAAAGGAGGAAGACGAGCTCCTGGGGTCTCACTGGAGGAGCCAATGGTGCCTCCTGGGGCCGAAGTGATAGACCAGAGGGGCAGTCTGGGCTGGTCCCCAAGTGACGCCCGCTGGGGCAGTCCTGGGCCCTTGGGAGGAATGTGTCTGGGTGTTCCTGTGGCCCCCACACTGAACCCCTGGAGCTGACACAGGCAGTAAAGAGAGGGGCCGCCGGAGGGCAGGAGCCTCCCGACAGGTCAGCTCTGAAGAGAGGCTCATAGACTTTAAGGTCAGAAGGGACCATTAAGAACTTCTAGTCTGACCTCCGGCACAACGCAGGCCACAGAATCTCACCCACCCACTCCTGTAACAACCCCCTGACCTATGTCTGAGCTACTCAAGTCCTCAGCTTGTGGTTTAAAGACTTCAAGGTGCAGAGAATCCTCCAGCAAGTGACCCGTGCCCCATGCTGCAGAGGAAGGTGAAAATTCCTTCCCGACCCCAAATATGGCGATCAGTTAAACCCTGAGCATGTGGGCAAGACTCACCAGCCAGATACCCAGGAAAGAATTCTCTGTGGTAACTCAGATCCCACCCCATCTAACATCCCATCACAGACCACTGGGGCATATTTACCGCTAATAGTCAAAGATCAATTAATTGCCAAAATTAGGCTGTCCCATCATACCATCCCCTCCATAAACTTATCAAGCTTAGTCCTGAAGCCAGATCTGTCTTTTGCCCCCACTGCTCCCCTTGGCAGGCTGTTCCAGAAGGTCACTCCTCCGATGGTTAGGGTGCTGGGATGCCGCAGGTGGAGCCCACTGAGCTCTGTCTCACGGCCCCGGCTCTAGGGGGAACTGAGGGGCCCGCTCTGCCCGTCATGCCCTCAGGAGGGGGAGGGCGAGGACGCAGGCTAGACACTGCTGGTCAAATCCCGATCTCACACAGCTGGAGTGGGACCACACGGCCAGCGCCTGGAAGCCCAGACGAGGGAGGGAGCCCCTTCCCGCTGTCACGAGCCAGAGAAGGACAGCCAATCCATCAGTGGCTGACTAGCTCTCCTGCAATCTCCCAGCCCAAGAAAGCAGAGACCGGAGCTGGAACAGAGCCGCAGAATGGCAGGGAGAGGAAGGAGCGGGGGAGCTTACCGGGCTCAGAGGGCTTCAGCACGAAGCATCTGTCTGGATCCAGGCGCAGGAGCTGGCAGAACTGCTGCACGTCCTCAGGGGCATTCCGGGGCTGGATCATCACCACGTCTCCCGCACTGTACCTGCAGGGCACGTCCCAGCTGAGCATGGCCCCTGGGCATCCCTGCGGCGAGCTCCTCCCGCACAGCCAACCGCAGGAGGGGAGCTCACAGGCCCCCGCAGAGGGTGGGGTTCGAAAGGGGGATGGCCAAGCAGTGGGAGGAAGGTGGAAGCCTGTTCCTCACGGCAGGACCCTCCCATGCGTGGAATCACTCTGCCCAGCTCCCTGCCGCCTCGGTTTCCAACAGCAACAAGCAACAAGCTAATCCCAATCAGTGCTGTCCCAATCCCTAGCTAGGGCCAAAATACAGCCCAGCTTTCCACCAGCTCTGCTGAGTAGGGAGCCAGCCCACCAGGGGCTAAACGGCTGGAGACTAGGCGCCACTGGGGCCCATTAAACCACGGGGCCCAGCATCCTTGCAGAAACCTGGAGAGGAGTGTCCGGGAGGGGGAAATGGAGTCTGTGCAGCCTGGGGACCACGTTCATCCCTTCCTGTGGGATCAGGTCAGCTCCCCTCCCGAGCAGCACCTGCCTGGGGCATCGCTCAAAGGGCTGCCCAGTGGCAGCGAACCAGAGCGGTTGGGCCCACATTGCGCAGGTGGAGAGGCTGACAACAGGACAACGAGGAGAGGTGCAGAAAGCCAAACGCTGATGGCCCTGCACAGATTGATAAACCCACTGAACGAGTCTCTGCTCTGGCCAGGAAGAGACCCCTGGAGAAAGAAAAGCCCCTTCTTCAGGGCTGCGATCCAGCAGGGACAGAAAGTGGATGAGCTCACGGGGTCACTGCCACAGAAAAACACGTTCCAAAGAGCAGCAGCTGCTGCTCCATCTAGCAGCGCTGTGAGCACAAGGAGGGGCAGGGCAGCTCCCGTTCCACGCGGACGCTAGAAACCCAGTGCGTCTAGGGGTGACTCACTCAATCCCAGAGCCTGTGACATCAAACTCAATGAGCCGGACGTCCTGAAAGTGTGATTCCGCCGTGACTCTGAGGTTGGACACCACCCGGGCAGCAAAGGGGTGCAGCTCTGAGGGGGCCTCCCCGTCGCAGCCACTGGAGCGCTCATCCAGAAAATGCAGCGTGAACTTGGAGGGTAAACTGCAGGGAAGAACAATGTGGCACAGTCGGTTCCATTGCATGGCCTCTCTGGTTAGCGCCAGTCACCCCCGAAGCCCGGAGCATTGCCTGGGCACCATCTGCAGGCTACTCCCAAACTCAGAGGGATCCCAGTGTGCCCCAAACCGCTGCCAGGAGCCAGGCCAGCTCTGCAGTATGAGCACAGACTGAGGGCACATGGGACCCTAGAAGTTATCATGCAGATAGAGAGCACAACCCAGCCAGTCTGCCACGCAGAACCCCCGCAGCCAGATCCTCCACAGGGAGAAACCAAGGCCAAATGCATTCTGGGGCAGCCAGAGCCAGGCTCCAGCAACAGATGGTCCCAGAGAGGACACAGTAAATCTGCAAGGCTTCCAAGCACGCCACGGAAGTGAGGTGTGCAGATGAGGTGCACAGAACCCCCGCCGAGCGGTGCTGCCGGAGAGCAACCCCCAGGCCGCTGACACAGGGACCAGGCAGCAGGGAAATGCCTGTAGCAAGAGCCCACCCCAGGGACACAGAGAGCGGTGCAGAATCCCACATGGGACAGCAGAGGGAGCTCTCCCTTCCCGAGCTAAAGGAGAATGCCCCAGAGGAGTCTCCCCACCCCATGGAGGTAGCGGGACTCCCCTGCTGGTGCCCCACTGTCCCCACACCAGACAGCAGGACTCCTGGGCTGGGAACACGACCCATGATAGAAATGCAGCCTAGCAGGCGGGTCAGTGCACAGTATCCCAGAGCCCCTCTTCTGGGGCAGAGGTCAGGGTCCCACGGAACAGTAACAGCCCCCGGCTGCCTGAGCCCCCTTCCCCCGCACACATCCCCAGCCAGGCTCTGTGCAGTACCGAGGGAGGGGAGACTACCAAGCTGAGCCCCATTTCCCTGTGGGAGGGTCCCCAGGGCAGGAATGGGGCCCACAGAACCTGCAAGTGCTCATAGGGGAGCTCTGCTACGATAAGCCTGATGCTTGGGGGCAAGGCAAATGCCATATTTAGGGCTGTCGCAGCCTGGACTGTGTCCCTTTACATGGTTCGCCATGAAAGACTTTCTGTGACACTGGCAGAGCAGGTGCCAGCTCATGCCAAGGCCCCCAGACCCCAACTGAACACTGACGAGTGCATGGCTGGAAACCCGTCTGACTCACCCGTGTGTTAGTACAGTATTGTTAAAACACGTATTAGATCGATAACCAGGGGTTTTCTGTTTAGACTTTGTGAAATGCTTGTATCATGCTGCATGTACTGAGCTCACGTAACACCTGTACCCCACTGAATAAGGTTATATTAAGCGTTCGCAGTGGAAACCTGTGTGACTGTGTAGCTCACCAAACAGGAAAGAGGCGTTAGTTAATGTAAAGGCGGCTTCCTACGGAAGGTGTTAGGTCCTGCCCACAAAACGGCCCACATGAGCCATCGTGAAACATCAGAGGACAAAGACTTTGGAGACTGCTCCCCCCACACCCATGAAGAGGAGACACGCACACGGACCCATCCCATCAGCCTGAACTCTGGGGCAAGGGAATAAAAATCCCTCACAAGAAGAAACTGGATCACTATGATACTGGACTTGGAGAGGGCAAGATTTCTAAGCATAAGCGAGGGATCCCCAGTGCTTGGCGTGGGTTAACCCTAGAGGACATACAGCATTTGGGTATTACAGCAGCTTTTATTACCTGTTGGAACCTTAGACTGTAACTCATTTGTGTGTGTACGTTTACCTGCTTTAACTTTGTAAATAACTCTCCCATTTCTTTTTCTTAATTAATAAGCCTTTAGTTAGAGTGGAACCCCGCTCATGTGAGCCTCCGTTATCCAGCTCTCCATATTAACCGAACTAGGCGGCGGGGCTTAGGCTGTCAGCCCCAGGCGACAAGGCTGACAGTCCGAGTCCTGTCCATTCTCCTGATTATCTGAATTTTTAATTATCCATCTGGTCCCAATTAGATCGGATAAATGGGGTTCCACTGTAATTTATTATAAGACTGGCTACACACGTTGTCTTTGGTGCAGGATCTAAAGGTGCAATTGACCTGGGGTAAGTGACTGGTCCTTTGGGACGGGGAATAACCTGAATATTGTTGTGATTTTTGGTGTAAGGGCCCATCCATCACAAAGGCAGGTTTGTGTGGATGGCAAGACAGACTGGAGTACCCGAGGGGACTGTCTGTGACTCCGTGTTAAGGCTGCTGTTCACACTTGACATTTGGTTGGTGAAATCTCTGTACAGAACTCACAACCAGTTTGGGGTGTGTGCCCTGCTCCTTGACAGTCTGCCCTGCGGTTGGTACTCATGTCCCTGAGCCACTCCAGACAGCCTGGCACCTTCCTTTTCTACTGTGTGCCGGATGGGTTGAAGCAAGGCTCTTTCGTCCAGGGTGTGTCTGGGGCTCTGGCAACCAGGGCAGGAAGCTTCCAACCGAGCGTACAGGGCAGAGTTGTGTGGCCACAAGGACCAGCCTGGGAAAGCAGTATTTCAAGGCAGCATGTGCAACCAATCAGCTCCCTCCTAGCCAGCAGTGGTCTGTGCCCACCCTTGGTACTCACAGGACATCTGGGCCGATAATGCCAAGGCCAGGAGGCAGAGGGTACAAGGGTAGGATCCTTCCCCACAAGTCCAGTAGCCAGGGATCAACCACTGCATCCGGCCTGCAGGAGGAAAATACAAACTGCAGTAGGGCTTGTATCATTGGGCTGGGGGGCTGCTGGGACCCTGCATCCCTGTGACCCCCAAACTTCAGAAACCTTCTTCCTGCAACGCTGCCAAGTGTGGTTCCTTCAGTCAGCCAGAGGGGGCACCAGAGAGATGCGAGCCGCCAGCTCCCAGCCCCCGCAGCCCAGCCGAAGGGGGACTGCCCATGGCACGGCACGTGGCAATGAAGCTACGTAACCTGGACGCCCCTGCCGGTGCTGAGCATCGGTTCCACTTCTCCCACCATGGAGGGCTGGTCACCAGGCTGGGCCCTCTGTGTAGTCCCACTTGGAGGAGCAGCAGTAGGCAGAGGCGACAAGACAGATGCCTGACAGGTAGGTGCTGCCCAGCTGGTCCCTGTGGAGGGGTCACACGGGCAAACTGGAACAGGGACAGCGTTCTAGGGAGGACTCTCCAACCTGGCCCGGAGTTCAGAGAGGAGGCTCTTCAGACCCAAGTGCAGCAGCCTCCCCTGAGCTCCCTGAAGCAATGAGACGTGCACATGCAATGAGCCGGGGGGGGCGCTTGCCCGTGGGCCAGGAGCTCTGGTAACCTGGCCAGAGCTGTGCAGGGGGTTAGGTGCACATTATGCAGCAGGTCCTGGTAGCTGCCCGTGCTCTGCAGACATACCTGAGTAATCAGTGCGCTCCGGACAGGACAGGGAGATTAGAACATGAGGGGAGATTTTACTTCAACATGAACTGGCTTCAATCATGGGTGAAAATCAGTGCAGCAGGCTTCAGCCTGTGCTGGACGTGTGACAAAACCACACGACTGGTGGGATAAGGGGCCAGTCTCATCAGGACTGCAGGTCAGGAATGGGGAAAATCAGCAGTGTGAGGTTTGGGGGGGGGGGGGGGACCCAGGATTAGAACCAAGGGGGTGGGCTGCAGGCCAGGTGTGCAGAGCATTAGCAGAGACTGAGGGGAACAGGCAGCCAGGCCTGGAATCCAGGGTTCTGCAGGGAAGGACTGAGGTGCATGGGGGAGGGGGAGGGGATGCACAGCAGGGGAATACAGGTCCATAAGCAGAGCTGTGGGGAGGGCAGCTCCTGAGATTTCAGGGGCAGGAGCAGAGCTGCTGCAGGGGTGTGCGCCCGCCCCGGGAAATCAGAGCCCGCAGGCCGAGCTGGGGGGCAGCACTCACAGCCCTGCGCTAGCTGGGGGACCGAAGCCACGGGGGGATCCTGCCAGCAGCCCCTCCCCCAGGCAGTGCACTTACCCCAAGTCGTGCTGGTCGTCTCCCAAGGCGACTGGCAGGATGGGGCTGGCCCCGAGCTGCTGCAGCCGCTTGTGCAGTTTCTTCGCAACAAAATTAAACCTGGGCCAAGAAGAATCCGAGACACAGACACAGTTGGGGGGGGCTTTCCCCTTGGGAGCAAGCAATCCCATTGCTGCTGGGGAGCCAAGCAGGGGGCTGGTGCCTGCCCCAGCCCCCCACAAACCTGACAGCCCGTGGTCCTGCTTGCTTGGCCCCACGTACACATTTCTGTCCTGCTGCCGAGCCGATAGGACGGACTGGGCTCCCCGGGCTGAGGGGGACGGACCGGGGTGCAGCACGTCCCCATGATCCTACCTGCTCCCCGGGAGGGGCTGGCCGGCTTTCAAGGAACAGAATCTCCCACCCTCCCATCAGCCTTTGAATGCCCAGAAAACAGGCTCTCGCTCCCAGGCACAGCTTCTTCCCCACAGCTATCCTGCCTGCACACAGGCCATGCAGGCGAGAGCCTCTGGGCTCCAGCCACGCTCTGCTGCTGGGCCGCCCTCTCCCCGGGGGGGGCTGGGCGGCCGACACGCAGCCCGGGCCGCCCTCTCCCCGGGGGGGCTGGGCGGCCGACACGCAGCCCGGGCCGCCCTCTCCCCGGGGGGGGGGCTGGGCGGCCGACACGCAGCCCGGGCCGCCCTCTCCCCGGGGGGGGGGGCTGGGCGGCCGACACGCAGCCCGGGCCGCCCTCTCCCCGGGGGGGGGGCTGGGCGGCCGACACGCAGCCCGGGCCGCCCTCTCCCCGGGGGGGGGGCTGGGCGGCCGACACGCAGCCCGGGCGGCCCTCTCCCCGGGGGGGGGGCTGGGCGGCCGACACGCAGCCCGGGCTGCCCTCTCCCCGGGGGGGGGGGGGGGGGGGGCTGGGCGGCTCACAGGCAGCCCGGGCTGCCCTCTCCCCGGGGGGGGGGGGGCGGGGGCTGGGCGGCTCACACGCAGCCCGGGCTGCCCTCTCCCCGGGGGGGGGGGGGGGGCTGGGCGGCTCACACGCAGCCCGGGCTGCCCTCTCCCCGGGGGGGCTGGGCGGCTCACACGCAGCCCGGGCTGCCCTCTCCCTGGGGGTTCCACTCGCCCCCCGCCCCGCAGCATAGGCTGCCCTCTCCCCGGGCACATCACTTGCGCGACACATGCACCAGGCTGCCCTGCTCAGCCTACAGACCCAACAGATCCTCTAGTGACTTTGAGCTTTTCCGATATCCCGGGTTGATTTACACAGAGGGTCTCAGAACAGCTCTCCTCACCCCAACGCACTCAGTGCTGGGAGGGGAACGATCAACGGCTTTCAGCAACCCGCAGGCCTGGCTGGGAACTCAGTGCGTAATACAGCAAAGGGGCCGTGGACAAGCCACTCACTTGGGATAGGAGGAGTCTCCGAGGCCCAGCACAGCATAGTCCATCTGGCAAAGGGAGGCGGGGGACAGGTTCTTTCGGAAGATAAACCTCCAGAAATTCTACAAGCAAACACAGTCAAGAATCGCACGGCTCCAACGTGCCCCCATCCCACAGGCTGCTCTGCCCTCCTGCCCCGCGGGCCCAACCCTGCTGGGGCGGGGCCGTGATCGACTGGGGTCTGTCTCAGTTGGGTGATCGGTTCAGCGGAGTCCTTGGAGATGCAGAATACAATGAGTTCTCTGCTTTATCCGGCAAACTGAAGCCAGGAAACAAGCAACAGTCGGCCTTGCCATGGTGTCAGTCAGCAGGGAGCACTCGGCACGCACAAGGCAAGCCCTGCCTTGCCATGACAGCAGGACAAACTGAGGCCATCATCACCCAGCAAGCTGCTGAGATGGCATCACCTTCCACATTTATGTCCTAGCAGAAGTAGCAGGTGCTTCTCAGCCCCGAAGTCTCCCCAAAGAAAGGCTGTGATGGGGCTATTGTCGCATGGGGTCCCATGTAGCCCCATGATCCCCATCTCTGGCTCCCCTCCTCGTCTCTATAACCCTCCACCACTCCCTACACATCCCACCCGCTCTCCACAAATCGCTGCAAGCAGGCGCCACCTGCTGCCGCCTGCCTGTTTAGGAAACAATCGGTTCTCGCAGAAACACAGTCACAGGAGTCAAACTGGGGGTAGGAACAATACCTTCATGTTGTCAGGCGGGTCCCCCTGGCCCGTGGTTGCACACACAAATACCACCAGCAGCTCCTGGATCAGCTGCGCCTGCGGGCACAACAAACATGGACACACGCGGTTAGGCCAGCAACCTTCAACATCCACTGGCAACCTGCACAAGACAGCACACAGCGCACACTGCCCCCCTGGCCCAGCCCCCGCCCCACCCTGCCCCCTCACAGCCAGACCCCCCACACCCGCAGTCACAGCCCTGCATAATGCACCCCCTCTCACATAGTCAGACCCCCCCACACACACTGTCATGCACACTGCCCCCCCACACAGCCAGACCGATACACTGCCCCCCTGCACAGCTACAGCCCTCCACATGGGCCCTGCACACGGCCAGACCCACACCCTGCCCCCCCTGCCCTGCATACCCCCCACACACAGCTCCAACCCCCGCACAGCCAGACCCCCGCACAGCCCCAGTCTCGCGCACCCCCCTCTGCACGGCCAGACCCACACACTGCCCCAGTCCTGCACACCGCCCCTCCGCACAGGCAGACCCGCTGTCACAGCCCCAGCCCCAGCCCCGCACACCACCCCCCGCATGGCCCGACCCACATACCGCCCGATCCACACCACCCCCCGCATGGCCAGACCCACACACTGCCCCAGTCCTGCACACCGCCCCCTGCACAGCCAGACCCCCTGCACAGCCCCAGTCCCGCGCACCGCCCGACCCACACCCTGCACCCCCAGCCCTGCATACCACCCCCCCACAGCTCCAACCCCCCACACAGCCAGACCCCCCCCACCGCATGGCCAGCCCCACACACTGCCCCCCGCACAGCCCCAGCCCCACACTCTGCCCTGCCCCCCCACAGGACACCAGCAGGGAGGGCATTCTGGGCACAGGCAGCCAAGTGAGCACTGCATGGATCCTCCCGGCAGCAGTATCTGATCCAGCAGCTTTAACCAGGCCCAGGTTTACGCAGTTCAGCCGTGTGCTCAGAAGGGCCTGGCGCACTTTGTCACAGCCTCTCGGCCCACCCAGCACAGCACGAACAGCAGGTTTTAACAAGACCCGTTTGTGGTTTTCGCAAGTGGCTTTGTTTTCTCTCATTCTGGCCCCTGGCACCCCCAGTTTCTGCAGCACACGCTCATGCTCTTCGTCTCGGAGAAAATGGCTCTAAGTAAACCCAGGGTGGCACCAGTTTGCACTAACACAGCTAAAGGCATGTTTAACTCCTGGCCCAGTTCTCAGTCTCTGCAGCAGCGCAGAGCTTGTGCGCTTGCAAGGGGACTCGGAGGCCGGCGCACCAGCCAAGCCTTGTCAGAGGGCAGCGGCTGACGTGTAGCCGGGGTGCTATCCAGCGCCCCTGAAAGGAACTCAGAGGCAAGGGATGAAGATAGAAGCTGCACAAGGCTCTTCTCAGCCTCAGCACTCGTTTTACCCCCGCACTCACCACAGGGTAACTGTCCAGGGCCTCCACCCTGCAGTGAAAGCGGCGCCGCTTGGCTTCCCTGCCAATTCTCTCGGCTGTATCTTGAGCCGTCCCAGTCTGGCTGCCAAAGAGAACGAGGAGCTTCCGTTCCGCCATCTGAAAGAGACAAAACTACTCAGCAGAGCCCAGGGGAGCTGCAGCGCTCTCGCACAGTTCAGGGGCCCTGTCGTGCTGGGAGCCACTCCGGGGAGTCACCGGGAGCTTCAGCAGGATCCTGTTTGGGTGGAGTCCAGGGAGCGATGCTTCAGCAGCTAGCACGTACCAGGGCCTAGGGGTTAGAACAAGGCACCAGCAATCAGAGATTCGAGACTCTAGTCCCACGTCCGCTGCTGCCTTGCTGGGCAGCCTTGGGCCAGGCTGCAGTCTGCCCAGCTGCAGAATCCATGTGACAGTAGTGCCTAAGTGACTGGCTGAAAGAGAGGTGCTGAGACTTAATTAACCTTTGAGAGTCTCCAAAGAGAAACACCAGAGGAGGGACAAAGTAGCATGATTACCACGTGGGTAAAGGGACTTGACAGCAGGGACGCTGCTGGCTCAAAGTCGAGTCGACTGCAGACAATGATTTCAAAGTAGCGTCAGGCCCCTGCCAACCGCTGTTGATTTGCAATCCCACTTCCCTAGCTTTCAAATGTTTCCCACCCCTGCAGGACCGGCTCTAGGCACCAGCAAACCAAGCACGTTCTTGGGGCGGCACAATTCCAGGGGCGGCACTCCAGCCACCTTTTTTTTTTCGCTTCAGCAGTTGCGTTCTCGGAGGGGTTTTTTTTTTGCTTGGGGCGGCAAAAACCCTAGAGCCGGCCCTGCACCCCTCGTTGCTGTGTGAAGGACCCACACACACACAGGAGAAGTGACTCACTATCTAGAACGGGAATAGCAACACTAGCTAGACACAAAGTGCCACCAACTGTACAAAGATCTGACATGGGGATTTTTCCTCCCTAATCTCTTTTGGTGCCGGGGATCCTGTGTGCATGGCTCTCATGTCCCAGGTCAGACTGAAGCCTGAGGTTCAAGGTGATGGTGTCCCCGGAAGGACTACGGCAGTGGTTCTCAAACTTCTGTGCTGCTGACCCCTTTCAAATAGCAAGCATGTTGCTTATAAATTACAAACACTTTTTATATATTTAACACCATTATAAATGCTGGATGCAAAGCAGGGTTTGGGGTGGAGGCTGACAGCTCGTGACCCCCATGTAATAACCTTGCGACCCCCTGAGGGGTCCCGACCCCCAGTTTGAGAACCCCTGGACTACAGGGTGTATCTTACTTCCAACCAAGGAGAGAGTGAAACTCCCACCAACTCCAGCGGGGGCAGTATCGGGCATTTGTTTTAAAAACGTCTATGGTACCTGCCCATTGCTGCAGTATCAGGGTGCACCGTCATCGGCCAACAGCAGAGTCGTCCCCCTATAGCCCCAGGGCCAGACACACGATTCCAAGAGGGGCAGGGGGCCACAGTGGGTACTCTGGGGCAGACGCGCTGATGCATACCACTCAGCCAGCACTGGGAGCAGAACTACCTGCCAGACCTGCTGGAATTTCCCCTGCTTTGAGGGAGGGGAGTCTCCAGTGGGCACAGAGCCAGTATGTTCCCACATCACCGCTCCCACCGCCCTGGCTGCAGGTGGCATGTTGGGGTGCAGAGGGGCACATCAGACATGGAAGGGGCAGCGGCTGTTGCAGGCTGTGCTCAACTATCCCCAGCAGCAGTGGGGTCCCCAGGGGACTGACGCCAGCTAGTGGGGGTTCGGGTAACCCCCAGGCTGCTCTGCCCGGGGCGGGGGCAGAGAATCGGGAACTGGAACTGCTGGATGCTCTCACCTCTCCTGGAGGCTGTGTGGGGCTCAGGTCCCTCTAAGCTGCACGGCAGCCTATAAAGCGCCATGCAGGAGGGAGAGATGGCAGGGGAGAGGCACCTATCCCACGGCCCCAGCCCCAGCCCTGCTGCGGGGAGAGAGAGCTGGGGGGAGTCCTCTCTCCCCCCCCCTTAGCCCCAGAGTAGCCTGCACCCCAAACCCCTCATCCCTGGACCCCCTGTCGGAGCTCTCACCCCCTCACCCCTCTGCTCCAGCCCTTAGCCCCCTCCTGCACCCCAGCCCCGCCCCAGAGTCCGCAACCCCAGCCGGAGCCCTCACCCCCTCATACCCCAGCCCTGTGCCCCCACCCACACTCTGAACCCCTCCGCCCGCCCCCATCACATGAATTTTATTACAGGCACCAGTACGGAGATGAGGTGTCACACACCACCTCCATATTGGTGCCCATAACAAAATTCATTCCGCACCTGCGTGGTAAAAATGAGAGGGGGCACTGGTGTGGGAGCAGGGAGCCGTCCGGTGCCAGAGGCTGCTCTAGGCTCAGGCAGAGCCAGTCAAGCCCCTGCCCTGCTCTCCCTGGGGCTCCCAGCAGGGAAGCAGCTGACTGAGCAGCCAGAGCTACTCTCTTGCCCCACCTCAACGCAGCACGCAGCCAGCAGGGGGTGCTGCTGAGCAGCTGCAGCAGGTTCTTGGAGTGCCCCTGGGGCTTCGTGGGAAGCAACGAACCCAATCTCCTCCCCATAGCAGTGGAGATTGAACCCACTGCCTCTTGTCCTGCCCTCTGTGGCAAGAGAGAACAACTTTTATCCATCTGTTTTCTGGCAGCCTTTCAAGCATTTGAAGACTGCTATCACGTCCCCTCTTTTCTAAACTAAACGTACCCGGTTCCTTCAGAACCTTGCTCACCTGCCTGGCATTCCATCCCGTTGATCATCTTTGTTGCTCACCTCTGGATCCTCCCGTTTCTCCACATCCTTTCTATACCCTGGTGACCAAAAGTGGACACAGTAGCCCAGCTGATGCCTAACCAGCACTGAGTAGTACTCGATCATCTCCTGAGACCTGCTCTGTTAAAGCAACCTAAACTCGCAATTGCTTTTTTTGCAACAGCATCGCATTGCTGACTCATGTTGCGGTTGTGATCCACCACGGCTCCCAGAGCCTTCTCAGCAGTGCTGCTGCCAAGCCAGTTCTCCCTGTAGCAGGGTGCTGGTGCAAAGGCACCTAATTAGCCCCTGCTCAGCCAGCCCCAATCAGGGGAAATAGATTGGGGCTGGGGAGAAGCCTGGTGCCTGGCCGTTAGAACGGGCTGTACCTGAGGGTTCAGGGGCTATACAGGCTGGCTGGCAGCCAGAAGGGGGAATGGCCAGGGGAAGGTCAGTCTCCAGGCTGAGGGCAGACTCGGCGGCAGAGGAGATTGTCAGGCCTGCGAGCTGTATATCACTGGTGGTTGGAAAATGTGGCGCTGAAGAACTAGAGGCCTCTCTGAGTTTTATTGGGGCAGCCAGTGGGCCCCAGGAAGAGGGGCGGGCACAGGACCTTGTTACACTCCCCATTCTGTATTTGTGCATTTGGTTTTTCTTCCCTAAGTGCAGCATCTTACATTTGTCTTTGTTGAATTTCATTTGGTTGTCTATAGCCCAGTTCTCCAATTTATTGAGATCCCTCTGAATTGTAGCTCTAGCCTCCAACGTGTTGGCAACCCCCCTAGCTTTGAGTCATCTGCCAATCTGATCAGTGTGCTCGCTAGTCCTACATCCAGGTCATCAATAAAGATGTTAAATAGCACCGGACCCAGAACAGATCCCTGTGGAACCCCACTGGAGACCCCCCTCCAGCCTGACATCATCCCATTAATAGTTACTCTTTGTTTGCGGTTCTTTAACCAATGATGTACCCACTTAATGGTAGTTCTGCCAAACCTGCATTTCTCCTGCTTACCTATCAGAATGTCACGTGGGATTGTATCAAAAGCTTTGCTGAAGTCCATGTACATAAATTATGTCCACCGCATTCCTCCTATCCCCCAAACCTGGCTGTTTGATCAGGTAGCAAGTTACCAGGATGGCTCCCACCCACTTCCTCCCACTTATGTGTAGCCAGGAGATTCTGACAACTTCATCTGGATGATTTTGCAATTGCCATCTATGCCTTTGTCACAATGATGCAGCGTGCTCTATATTTTAAACCCATCTGGAAACCGAATCTGACATAAAAGTCAACCACCTGTTTGTGAAGTATCTCACTGTGGGATCTGCCTGTGTGAGGCCTGGTCTACACTATGCGTTTAAACCGGTTTTAGGAGCATTAAACCGATTTAATGCCACAACCGTCCACACTAAGAGGCCCTTTATATCGATATAAAGGGCTCTTTAAATCAATTTCTGTACTCCTCCCTAACGAGAGTAGTGCTAATATCGGAATTGCCATATCAGATTAGGGTTAGTGTGGCCGCAAATCGACGGTATTGGCCTCCGGGTGGTATCCCACAGTGCACCACTGACTGCTCTGGACAGCAATCTGAACTCGGATGCAGTGGCCAGGTAGACAGGAAAAGCCCCGCGAACTTTTGAATATTTCCTGTTTGCCCAGCGTGGAGCTCCGATCAGCACGTGTGGCAATGCAGTTAAAAATCAAAATAAAGAAAGAGCTCCCGCATGGACCATGCGGATGTGATCGCTGTAAGGGCAGGCAAATCTGTTCTATCAGAGCTCCGTTACAGAAGACGAAATTCAAAATCATTTTTAAAAAATCTCCAGACAGACGCCATAGCAGGGACTCAGCGCGCTGCTGCGTGACAAGCGTAACGGAAAGCCAAAGAATCAAATGGACGCTCATGGAGGGAGGGAGCGGGGACTGGAGGACTCAAGCTATCCCACAGGTCCTGCAGTCTCCGAAAAGCATTTGCATTCTTGGCTGAGTTCCAAATGCTTCTAGGGTCAAACACAGTGTCCGCAGTGGTTCAGGGCATAGCTCAGCAATTTACGCACCCCACCCCCACCCCCGGAAGTGAAAGGGAAAACAATCCTCTCTTGACTCTTTTACATGTCACCGTATCTTTACTGAATGCCGCAGATAGACGCGATGCTGCAGCAGTCAACACCAACATCCTCGCTCCCCCCACCATGGGTGGCTGATGGTACAATATGGCTGATATCCAGCATCATCATCAGCCTTTTGGCAGATATTGTAGTGCAAAAGGACTGGTAACCATGCTGACTAGCATCCGTGAGGTCGATCAAGGGCGCCTGTGTAAAAAACTCCTAATTTTTCCTGGTAGATGGTGCAGTATGGCTGGTAACCGTCTTCATCATAGCAACAGGGGGCTGAGCTCCATCAGCCCCCGCCCTTCATGTGTAAAGAAAAGATTAAATTGTCCCTGGACTAGCAGCGGGATGCTGGGCTCCTCTCCCCCACACTGCTTAATGTCCTGTCTGGGCTATCATAGCAGCTGGAGGCTGCCTTCCACTCATTTCTCACTAACAAGTCCTGCATTCTTTATTACTTCATCACACAAGTGGGGGGACACTGCTACAGTAGCCCAGGAAGGCTGGGGGAGAACAGAATCAACAGGTGGGGTTGTTGCAGGAGCACCCCCTGTGAATAGCATACAGCTCATCATTTCTGCGGGATCTGACACAGAGCAGCTGTGCTCTCTGGTTCTATGATACACTGGTTCTAAAGTACACTTTACCCATATTCTAGGCAGGACTGATTCTATTTTTAGATACCAAAAAGGAGGGATTGACTCAGGGAGTCATTCCCAATTTTGGCTTTTGCGCCCCCGACTGATCTCAGCCAGGGGCACTTATGACAGTAGCAGAAGGTGCAGTGAAAAGGACTGGTAACCATGATCATCTTTGTGCCAATTTATGGCATGGTAGATGGTGCAGTATGGCTAGTAACCATCTCTGCTGTCATGCAAAAGCAAATGCATGCTGCTGTGTAGCGCTGCTGAATCACCTCTGTCAGCGGCATCTAGTACACATACGGTGACAGTCACGAAAGGCAAAACAGGCTCCATGCTTGCCATGCTATGGCGTCTGCCAGGGCAATCCAGGGAAAAAAGGCGCGAAATGCTTGTCTGCCGTTGCTTTCCCAGAGGAAGGAGTGACTGACGACATTTACCCAGAACCACCCGCGACAATGATTTTTGCCCCATCAGGCACTGGGATCTCAACCCGGAAATTCCAAGGGGCGGGGGAGGCTGCGGGAACTATGGGATAGCTACGGAATAGCTACCCACAGTGCAACACTCCAGAAATCGACGCTAGCCTCGGACCGCGGACGCACACCACCGATTTAATGTGTTTAGTGTGGCCGCGCGCACTCGATTTTATACAATCTGTTTTGCTAAACCGGTTTATGTAAATTCGGAATAATCCCGTAGTGTAGACGTACCCTGAGACACTTGTCTTCTCTCCTGGAGATATCCCACCACAGGGGCAGTCAGCAGAGGGGCTTGAGCTAGAGTCTGCTAGATATAAATGAGAGGGATTTGCCGACAGGGCATTCTCCGTGAGGGGCTGACACACAGAGGTGGCTCACTGCTCTAAGGCAGCAACAGCTGTCAGGCCTGACACACACACTACACCTAACGTTGCTATGATATAGACCCCAAATGATGCAATGTAATGTACCACTGGAAAACTCACAACTCACTGATCATTAATATTAGTGTGTGGTGTATGTACAGGTAACATGCAAAATTACAAATGTGCTGAAACTATGTTCTTAAAATGGCAGGCAAGCAGGTCATAGGGTACCCCAACCTAGACAAAGGAATGTGGTTCCGCCAGCTTGAATGTGTCTCCAAGGTAAATCAAGAGATACTGGAAATGTGTTTACATTAACATACACAAAGTCATGAACCTACCATTGAGAGGCACCAGCATGTATCCACTGATTGTATACAATATGACTGTATTATAAAAGTGTATTGAATAAAGTCTTTTATGAATGCCTGCGACACACTGGTGACTAATATTGTGAACCGTCTGTGCTCACACTATATGAGGAATTATGGACATTCACTGATATGATGCTTTAAAGCCTGTGACCAAAAACGGGGGAAATGTGTTTTCTCCCAGACAGGATGGAAGGCAGCTACCTTACCTGTCACCAATCCATGTAAATTAAGCATACAATGGAATACAATGGAAGCCCAATTTACATATAAATCAGCAGGGGGGTGGGTAGCACACAGGAAGGGAAGAACAGCAAGAAGCCTTCCTGGCTCTTGAAAGAGACACAATGCATTTGGGGATGATATAAGGGGGGTAAAAAGACATTTAAGGTATCATTCATCTGGGGTATTCAAGGGCCCGGAGCCCTTGAAATCACAGAGTGCTGGGTCCTTCAACCAAGGGGGTTGAAATCTCTGGGAACTAAGTTTAGGTAGGAAACTTACTGAGGCAAAGATTGTAATTTGCTGAAACTAAGTTTAAATCTCATATCTCATCTCAAAAAAGATATACTGGCATTAGAAAAAGTTCCGAAAAGGGCAACTAAAATGATTAGGGGTTAGGAACGGGTCCCCATATGAGGAGAGATTAAAGATGCTAGGACTTTTCAGCTTCGAAAAGAGGAGACTAAGGGGGGATATGATAGAGGTCTATAAAATCATGAGTGGTGTGGAGAAAGTGAATAAGGAAAAGTTATTTACTTGTTTCCATAATATAAGAACTAGGGGCCACCAAATGAAATTAATGGGCAGCAGGTTTAAAACAAATAAAAGGAAGTTCTTCTTCATACAGCACACAGTCAACCTGTGGAACTCCTTCGCTGAGGAGGTTGTGAAGGCTAGGACTATAACAGGGTTTAAAGAGAACTAGATAAATCAATGGAGGTTAAGTCCATAAATGGCTATTAGCCAGGATGGGTAAGAATGGTGTCCCTAGCCTCTGTTCGTCAGAGGATGGAGATGGATGGCAGGAGAGAGATCACTTGATCATTACCTGTTAGGTTCACTCCCTCTGGGGGACCTGGCATTGGCCACTGTCGGTAGACAGATACTGGGCTGGATGGACCTTTGGTCTGACCCGGTACGGCCGTTCTTATGTTCTTAAATCTTAAAGTGTATTTCTACATTTGTTTGTTTGTAACCCTGTCTTTATTCCCTATACCTAGTATCAGTTAAACCTTTTCTTTAATAAACTTTTTTTTTTCTAAACCACCTCAATACTGTGATTGAAATGAGTGGTTGTTAAACACCAGTTGGATTAATGAGCTGCTGTTTCTGTCTCTTTAAAGAAGCTGCACATTTAATAACTGTGAATAATTTGGACAATTGTAATGTCAAGCCTGAACTGAACAAAAGTATTGTCAATGCTAGGCCTCAAACTTCTGGAAGTTTCACAAAGCAAGCCTTGTAAAGTTAGCTTTAAAAAGCAAGCTTTGCAAAAGGAAACAGACTTGTGGTCAAAACGTGCTGCAACCAGATATCTCACTTTGTAGGAGTCAGCACCTTGTGTTAAGTTGTACCCCCCCCCAGGCACAGCTTGTCTAACTCACATTAACCACATTTAAAACAACTGGCTACAAGGAGATAAGTAAACATAAATTATACAATCAAAGCGACACAAGGAGATAAGTAAGCATAAATTATACAGGCAAAGCGACAGCACAGACCACACTGAGAATCTGGCCTACCCTGACTGGTCGGTCTGTTTTAAAACACGGCTGAACAGACAAGATAAAAAGAACAAAGGACTGTGTGTGTGTTGGTCATAAGGGAAACCTGACCCACACCCCTTGAACTGAAGGGATGTGCATTTCTCGACTGTCTGTACCTGGCCAGTGCAGAAAATGGCCGACTGAAGGGTAACGTATTTTTGGGTGTATGCAGGGTAAGTTTATGGAGTAAAGAAGTCTGGTTGCTTGAGCTGAATTGATCTCAAGTCTGTATCGATACTATAGTGTTAAGAATAGTAGTAAGTAGTTGATGAATAATAACTTTACATGTACTTGTGCTTGTCTTCAGTATAACTTGCCATTTACATTAATCCTTATTCAGTGTTGGTCTTTATTCTTGCTTTTCTTATTTTGTCTGTGTTGCCTTTATAATCGAAAATCATTACAAACCTTTTTTTGAGGAATAATCAGTAGTTTTCATTTTTCTTATACGGGCACTACTCAACCGCATTACATCTGTGTTGGGTGGTGGGAACTGGCTATCACCCAGGACACAACTAGGCCCCTGATGCATGTCCCCCTCTTCCTTCATCTCCGCAATAACGGCTGTGTTCCAGGAGATGGCGCCAGAGGGAGACAGTTTTGCGGAAATTTGGGACCAGGTGGGAGGTGCAGGGGATCATTCTGCAAAAACACTAACTGGGCAGTGGAAGCCAGGGTATGACCTGCATGCTTGTCTGCTGGCTAGTGATGTATGGGCTGTGAAACGTAGCAGCATAGCATTTAAGAGACCCAGAGCTGCAGAGCAGGGGGTGATACAACCCCTTACTGGTCTGGGTTGAATCCCAAAATGTCACAGGCTGTCAACTTTGGACCGGGCTCTGGGCCCATCTACTCTCCCTGGCATTTGAAAGGGCAAGGATTATGAGGGTAGAATTGTTCAATCTTTATTTTCTGCTACATCCGTGCTGGAACTGTAGCAGCTGTAGAACTTGGACCTGTATTTTGGCAAAGCTCCTACAGCAAGGAATAGAATCACAGAATCATAGAACTGAAAGGGACCTGGAGAGGTCATCTCGTCCAGTCCCCTCCACTCATGGCAGGACTGATGATCTAGACCATCCCTGACAGGTGTTTCTCTAACCTGCTCTTAAAAGTCTCCAATGATGGAGATTCCACAACCTCCCTAGGCAATTTATTCCAGTGCTTAACCAGCCTGACAGTTAGGAAGTTTTTCCTAATATCCAACCTAAACCGCCCTTGCTGCAGTTTAAGCCCATTGATTCTTGTCCTGTCCTCAGAGGTTAAGAAGAACAATTTTTCTCCCTCCTCCTTGTAACAACCTTTTATGTACTTGAAAACTGTTATCATGTCCCCTCTCAGTCTTCTCTTTGCCAGACTAAACAAACCCAATTTTTTCTATCTTCCCTCAGATCATGTTTTCTAGACTGTTAATCATTTTTGTTGCTCTTCTCTGGACTCTCTCCAATTTGTCCACATCCTTCCTGACATGTGGCGCCCAGAACTGGACACAATACTCCAGTTGAGACCTAATCAGAGCGGAGTAGAGTGGAAGAATTACTTCTCATGTCCTGCTTACAACACTCCTGCTAATACATCCCAGAATGATGTTCACTTTTTTTTGCAGCAGTGTTACACTGTTGACTCATATTTAGCCTGTGGTCCACTATGGCCCCCAGATCCCTTTCCGCAGTACTACTTCCTAGGCAGTCATTTCCCACTTTGTATGTGTGCAACTGATTGGTCCTTCCTGGAGTCCTTTGCATTTGTCCTTATTGAATTTCATCCTATTTACTTCAGACCCTTTCTCCAGTTTATCCAGATCATTTTGAATTTTAATCCTATCCTCCAAAGCACTTGCAACGCCCCCACCCCAGCTTGGTATCATCCACAAACTTTATAAGTGTACTCTCTATGCCATTATCTAAAGCACTGATGAAGATATTGAACAGAACTGGACCCAGAACTGATCCCTGCAGGACCCCACTCGTTATGCCCTTCCAGCATGACTGTGAACCACTGATAATTACTCTCTGGGAACAGTTTTCCCACCAATTTTGCACCCACCTTATAATAGCTCCACCTAGGCTGCAGTTGCCCAGTTTATGAAAGATTTATAATAGATGCTTTTTATTTATAACAGATGCTTTTATCTTTTTGTCCCTCTATAAAATGAAATAAATCAATCTAGAGTTAAGGTTGGTAGGTGACAAAGCCAAAGGTTGGTAGGTGACAAACCCGCTTACCAGGAAGTCCACGGCTAAGAAAGTGTAAGTATTAAAGTATATAAATGATAAGTGAAGTTAAGGTAGGTGATGGTCAGACAAAGCTTTGTAATGGGGCATTAAGGCAGAGAGCACATATCAGCAACTTGAAGGCAAAACTCCTTACAAAAACATTGCAGTTATTGTAAAGAACAGCAATGCAGTACTCCACCCCCGGCCTTCCTGACCTATCAGCCGCTTTCAACATAGTCAGTTGGGGGCAGGTATTTGTACCTGGTAGTGTGGGTCCCTTCTGAGGGCCCTAAACACCACCTTGACCCTTCCTCTCTCCACTGTGTAATAACAGAGCTAATTTAGACTGAAGTAAGAGTCTTGTTACATGCTGCAGAGCTGAAATCACTGATACCTAGGTCTAAGCACTAAAAAAAAACCCCTATATACTCCTCTTCTTGAAACCTTGTCCTGCCTTGGCTTGTGACTCTCCTCCCTGGCTCTTTTCCTGGCTCTCTAATCCAGGGGTGGCCAACCTGTGGCTCCGGAGCCATATGCGGCTTTTCAGAAGTTAACATGTGGCTCCTTGTACAGGCACCGACTCCGGGGCTGGAGCTACAGGCGCCAACTTTCCAATGTGCTGGGGGTGCTCACTGCTCAACCCCTGGCTCTGCCAGCGGCCCTGCCCCCACTGCGCCCCCTCCTGAGCCTGCCGCGCCCGCGCTCCTCCCCCCAGCCTCCTGCACGCCAGCCAGCGGGAGGTGCTGCCGGCAGGTGCGAGGCCCTGGGAGTTGGGGGGGGGGGGAAGAGCAGCTGACGGGGGAGGGGGCTGCTGACGTGTTACTGTGGCTCTCCGGCAATGTAACATTGGTAAATTCTGGCACCTGCTCAGGCTCAGGCCACCCCTGGGCTAATGGATCCTTCAGTGGGTCCTTGGGCGGCTCTGCGCCACCCCCCCGGCCGGGCTGCGCCTTGGGCCCCTCCCCACCCGGAGATCCCGCTCCCCCAGCGCCGCAGGGACCTGCCCGGCCGCCCCCCGCTCGCGGACACGCCCCCCGGCCCAGCGGCCGCGCCGAGCCCTGCCGCGCGCAGCCAGACCGCGGGCTCCGCCGGACCCACCTGTGCGCCCGCCCGGCCGCGCGCCCCTTCCGCTTCCGGTGACGCCATCAGCGCGCGCCGCCGAGGGGCCGGAAGTCAGGGCCGGTGGGCGGGCGCTGCGCTGCGCTGACCCGGCCCGCGGCCTGTCCCTGGGGCTGAGCCGAGCCGGGGCGCGGCGCGATGCTGTTCTCGCTGCGGGAGCTGGTGCAGTGGCTGGGCTTCGCCACCTTCGAGATCTTCCTGCACGTGCTGGCGCTGCTGGTCTCCTCCGTCCTGCTCGTGCTGAAGCTGGACGGCGGCGGCGGCGGCGCGGAGCTGTCCTGGTGGCACGTGTTCGTCCCCTTCTTCGCCGCCGACGGCCTGAGCACCTACTTCACCACCATCGTCTCCGTGCGCCTCTTCCAGGACGGGGAGAAGCGCCTGGCCGTCCTGCGCCTCTTCTGGATCCTCACCATCCTCAGCCTCAAGTTCGTCTTCGAGATGCTTTTGTGCCAGAAGCTCGTCGAGCAGACCAGGGAGCTCTGGTACGGACTCATCATGTCCCCCGTCTTCATCCTGCTCCAGCTCCTCATGATCCGAGCCTGCAGGGTCAACTGAAGACCCGGGGCCCTGGGGCTTTGTACCTCCCATGGTAGGCAGAGGAGCACTGGCCCGCCACTGAAGTATTAACCCCCAACCGAAGAGTTCATCAAGCTTTGCTGCTTAGGTTTTGGCAACTTTCTAGTCATTCTCTTGGGCCATATAAGTCTGAGGTGTGAGAAGAAGCTTTTGTACTGTATTTAAATTATTACATAATATTGGCCCTGGGTTTTCCCAAAATATATATTTATGTTGTGTCATTCAGCTAAGGGGCATGTCACACCTTGTCGTTCATGTTAAAATGTCATGAAATGCAAACATAACCTGCTCGTGTCACTTGTTTTGTAATAAAAATGTATAGGGGATATATAGTAGTCTCCTTTATAAGCTCTCTTCTTTACAAAGCCAGTGGTCATAACCTTTGCCTGGGAATGTGTGTTACTCTAGGGCTGATTATGCCTTGACCAAGAAATTTGGACCATGACAAAAAATAATTGACTATTGCTTCCCATTGGGTTAGTTAAATCTGCCACAGACTTTTTTGCAAAAGTCAAAGTGACATAGCCAAAAAGCAAATGCAGCTGTTGGTGTACCAGTCCCACACAATCAACTTGTGAAAAACTGTGCTCCAACATGTATGCAGGGTTCATGACCTCAGATGGGGGCAGGGAGGAAAAAACACAGTCTTTATAGAACAAGAACTGAAGCAGTTTGACAGGGGTGTTTTCTGTGTAGCTCAGTGTCTTGAATGTAGGTACCACAAGAAACTCCCAGTACAGAAGAGACTCTGAATTGTCAAATAGCCTGACGTTCTGAAGTGTGGGTTCATCCTTTATTCTGCTTTGAGTCTCATGATTGCAGCCAATGGGAATATTTCCCCCATTTCATAGCTACTTCAGTGCCTAGGGTTAGTGGCTATAGAGTAACTGGCTGTTTGCTGTGAATTTGAGATAGCCCATTACTGTTTTTTTTATAGTGTCATTTATTTTGTGTACTCCATTTCTGTTTGGAGGATGGATCATGTTCTGCTCAGCTGTTACGGTGCCTCCCAACTGAGGTTTGATCCTGCACTTTGTGGTTTAGTAACTGTTCCTATGTGCAACTGCCGTGTCTTGGAGACTGTAGTCACTCTTCATATTTGAGAATATAAACCATTTTTGCATGTTCTCAAAATTTTAAAATGTGGTCTATGTTAATTTCCTTTGAATTTGGAGGGGTTCTGCTTCCCTGCCTCTCCCCCACTGTGCTCCTTCAAACGGGGTGAGTGAAGGATACAGTTAAGTTTTGTTGCAACTCCAATTGTTATTTTCTTCTTTTTAAAGTATTTCTTCTGTTCCTCCCCTTCCAGCCTTTTATTTATTTATTTATTTAATTAAACTGGTTCCAGGTGCTTCTAATACAGGAAGCTTTGCAGCTGTATATATTCCCATAGTGTTTTCCAAGGTAGTAACATGCAGGTCATCAGCATCTCATGATCTTTATTTCATACCTGTGAACTGCCGAGGAAGAGTGCTACTGTACTAGAATGTTGCCTTAGTACCCAAGGAAAACAAGCTGAGATTTTCCCACAAGACAGAGAGAAAAAGTTTCATGGGCCTGAACTAAACGGAGAGCCCTGCATTGGACCAGGTAAACCTATCTAGGAATGCTACATGGGAGAGATGGAAAATGACCTATTACATTACACCCAGGCAGTCCTATCCCCTGTGGGGTGGAAGGTGGCTGTGTGGGATTGGACATTGCCAGGCAGTCCGGCCCCCTGCCTTGGCAGAGGCTGTGTGCCCGGCCATTGCACCTCTGCTATCACACCGGTGTAAATGTCCTGCCTTTGCACCTTGCTGTTACACAGTTGAGTCCTTGGCCCAGTGGTGCCATGCAGTCTTCCCTAACAGATCCTGGCTGTATGGAATTCAGAGGGACCCCTTGGTGGTAGTGCTTTGGTTCCCATAGCATGGGATATGCACAGGATTAATACCTTGATGGCTGGATGATCTTGATAAAGCAGAAGTCCAGTGTGGCCAGAAGGTTTCCACACATTATCAGCACTAAACAAGCACTACCTGGTGAGTGCATTTGAGTATGCATGGTGGTCACATTAATTTTCATTCTGCAAACGCAGACTGGTGTTAGCCCCCGCTTCAATGATGCCTACAAGAACCTAACCATCTACTAACAGCCAAGCAGAAGGTTAACCTGGGAAAGTGAAAATAGCTGTATATCATTTGAGCTTTGTAGCATCAGGATGTGGCAAATTATTAGCCCTCCCCCCAGTTCCAACCTCTCTCTCTTTTTGTTTCCTTCAGAGTGTAAGCTCTTTGGGACAGAGGCAGGTCTTTTGTATAGCAGCACCCTGATGTTACCCAAAACAAACACTAAATCTTCCTGCTTTGCAGAAATTTCTGTGCAGCTGAGCGTAATCGGTCTGTGCAGGTATGCAAAAGTCCCTGTGCTCAAGACTCACTAACAGGATCAAGTGCCTCCTGCAGTCAACAAAGGGCTATTTTTCTACCTTTTCTGTAAGAGGAAGTGAAACTGCTCTTGTTTAAGCAGCAGGCTGTACCTGGGTGTGGCTCATTAAAGACTGCAGGTGCTGAAGCAGGTACCAGTACAAAGATCACTTATATAACTTGCTGCAGACACATGCTGTCAGCTCCCCCTGCAACCTCTCATATACGGGTAAGATTTCAGAATGGATTGTACATAACTCCAGTTATGTGAGTCCTCTTATGCATGGCTAAATGATTTCATGAACTCCTGATTAGCCAAAGAAATTTGGTGTCAAGGATAATGCCTTTACTACAACTGGAATGGCAAAGGCTGGTGCTGTATGTTCTGGTGCCTGAATAATAAAAAATGCATGAAAAGTCATAGGCAAATGTTTCCTGTTTTCCTATGTGTTGATTTCCAGCAGCATTTTGCTGACCTGGGGCACAGTAAGACTTTGCCTTCATCCCCACCACAGCTGTTCAGCTCCCAAAGGGTGCCCCTCTCTGCCATTATGGTAAACAGCATCCACTGCTGGAGACATGCTTGCGCCACCACAGGCTTGGCTCCAGGAGACACACCAGGGAGCTATGGCATGAACAGAAGTGAGGCCTCGGGTGGCCTGTTCACACTCTCACCTGTACAGTCAGGAAGCTGAGGAGAGCGCCTCTTGGGGCCTGCATTTCTTTCCCCCACTTTTCGACAGCACAGGCATGTGTTGGAGCAGCCTGTTCCTCATCATGCTGGCCAATCAGAGACCAGAAAATGTGTCTGAGACCCTGTTTTCCTCACCACCTTCTTTTGAACAGAAGAGTGTTGGGTTTTTCAGGCGTGGTGTGCAGTACACTTTGGATGGGCCAGGCTCAGCTGTTGATCGTACAGAGCTAATTCTTACATGCCTGTGCTGGGTTTAAACCTTAGAAAAATGAACTGAGGCCAACATTTTCCCATTGGGATATCCCAAGTCAGGCACCTAAATGAATGGGATGGTACTTAGAAGCGCTTAACCAGGCCTCAGCTCCCTTTGATGGTAATGATACCTCCCATTGAACTCTGTACCTTTCACACCAGGCCAATTACTTAGATCCCCCAAGGTTTTTTTTGGGGGGGGGGGGTGGGATTTCCAGAATCATTTAAGCAAGCTTGGAGCACAAAGTCCCAGTGACTTGTAATGGGGTATGTGCTCCCAACACCCTGGGGTGCTGTTGGAAATCTCACCCCTAACTAGGCACCTGTGGTGGAAAATGTTAGCCTTCATCTTTTTCTAAAGGGCAGTTGCTTTATTTCCCCCTGCAACATGCTGCATACTTACTGCCCATTGTCTCTTGTCCTCTTTTAGTTCAGGGAAATGAGCCCTCAAACGATCGGCCCTGGTGGCTTCCTTTTAACCCCTAATGAGAGTGGGTGGGTCCAGATCTGGATTTACAGAACCCTGCAGGAGGTTTTTCCAACAGCAGAAGAACTAGCATGTGGAGGAACAAAGCAAAGAGCAGGTTGCAGGAGCTGACTCTGCAAGTTACACTCCAGAGGTGCAAGGGAGCATCTCAGCCAAGGAACCTGCAGGATCAGGGCCTTTGTTTGTAACTACTAGGTACTTCAGTGGAGCTGGGAAGGCTGAAGTTAAGGAGAAATGTTCCTTCTTCAGGTCCTTTTGTGCTGGTACAGAGGCTGTGTGCAGAGTCACCACTAATGAGACAGTTCACTCATTTGGTTGCCAACATCCACCTCAGCTTGATTCCTGTTCTGCACAGTCAGAGCCACTGAAAATCTCACCATTTCCCTTTGAAAATAGGCTGCTGGCTGGCAGTACGGGCTTGTCTACACACGGAGTTAATCCAGAATAGCTATTATGCTTTAAATCCACACTCTACCTTAATCTGAATTAATTTTCAAGTGTAGACAAGCCCTTTGAGTGTGTGTTTGTGGGGCCATGATTGTCACAGTGCACGGTCTAGTTTTCTCTCATCTGAAATGTAGCTTTGTACCAGGAAAGAACATCTAATCTATTCCATTTCCTTAGAAGGTAAAGAAGGCTGTTAAACGAGCAATGAATCTTTCCCAGCAATACAACCCAGCTCCTTATGAAATCCCTTCTCTCCAGTTAGTAAGAATCATTAGGATTCTTGAGCCTAGTCGGCACTAGACCAGTGGCTCTCAACCTGTCCAGACTGTACCCCTTTCAGGATTGGTCGTGCACACCCCAAGTTACATCTCACTTAAAAACGATTTGCTTACAAACTCAGATAGGAGAATACAAAAGTGTCACAGCCACCCTGTTACTGAACAGCTGCTGACTTTCTCATTTTTATTAGCTAATTCTAAAATAAACCAATTGGAATATAAATATTGTACGTACATTTCCATGTATAGTACATAGAGCAGTAGGAACAAGTCATCGGCTGTATGAAATTTTAGTTTGTACTGACTTCCCTGGTGCTTTCTATGTAGCCTGCTGCAAAGCTAGGGAAACATCTAGGTGACCTGATGCACCCCCTGGCAGACCTCCGCGGACCCGGAGGGGTCCATGTTCCCCGGCTGAGAACCAGCACTAGCAATCACGTTGTGAGAAAAGCTCTCCGCCAGCACAGCTCCCCCGGTAACCGCTCCTATGCCGGCAGAAAAGGGCTATTGCCGCTGGTGCAGCCCAGCGGGTGAATTCAGCTGTTCCGGCGACAGGGCTGTTTTGCCATTATAACAGCACCTCCGCTCAGGCTGCTGCCAGCCTAGCGCTCTCCCCCCCGCTGGCAGGGCGGAGCTGACCTGGCTCGTGTTTCCCCGCTCAGGAAAGGCTCCCGGTGCTGGAGGCGATTTCCCAGCGAGCCGCAGAGCCCGGCCCAGGGAAGCGGACCCGCAGCTACAGCAGGGCGGACTGTTCCTTCCCTCCCCCCGCAGCCGCAGCCTGCTGGGTCACGGCCACGGAGCCTTTCCATGCGGTGCCCCGTGGGGCTCTCCCTGCCGGGGCGAGCCGGGCGCTGTGCGCAGGGCCCCGCGCCGGGGGAGCCCGGCTGGGCTGGGCTGGGCGGGAGCCGGCCGAGCGCAGCGCCCCCTGCCGCGCACACAGTGAGCGGGGCCGCCGGGCAGCGGGGACACAGCGCAGCCCACGGGCGCCGCGGCTCCAGGCGGGAACCCCTCCGGCCGCGCGCACCTGCCCGGCCACGCCTCTCCCCCGGAACCGGCCGCCCAATGGCCGGCCTGGCCGTGACGGAACCGCTGTCCAATGGGCGGTGCCGCTCGGGCGCGAGGGGGCGGGGCCGCCGCCGCTGTCCAATGGGCGGGCAGGGGGCGGGGCCGCAGGGCGGGAGGCGGCCGGCGGGTGGCCCGGTGCCTGGCAGTGCCGCCCCGCACCCCGCGCCGCGCGCACCATGGAGCCGCCGCTCTCCTCGCCCGGCGGGCCGGCGCTGCCCGTGTGGAAGCGGGAGATCCTGGAGCGGAAGCGGGCCAAGCTGGCGGGGCCGCCCGCGGGCGGGGAGCCGGGGCCGGAGCCGGGCGGCGGGGGCGCGGCGGGCCCGGCGCCCCCGGAGGAGCGGCTGGTGCTGGCCGACAGCCTGGGCCCGCTGCGCGAGAACCCCTTCATGCGGCTGGAGAGCGAGCGGCGGCGGCTGCGGCAGGGGCTGCCCGGGGGCGGGCGGCGGGGCGCGGGGCGGCCGCTGCAGGAGCTGCTGGAGCTGTACAGCGCCGTGCCCGGCATCCGCACCATCCGCGCCGACAACATCCTCATCATCGAGTCCCAGCCCGACGCCGCCGCCGCCTGCTTCGCGGCCGGGGAGGGCGCCCGGGACCCGCCGCCTGCCGCCTCGCCGCGGGGCCGCGACCCGCTCCGGGACCTGCTGGCCCGCAAGGGCTCGGCGCTCACCGAGATCCGCGCCGCCCAGGTCTTCGTCTACGAGCCGGTGGAGCCCGGCCAGGCCGGCAGGGTCAGCCGCCTGCTGCAGAAGTTTGACCAGTGGCCGCGGGGCCGGCGGCGTCGGAGCAGAGACGCGGAGCCAAACTCCCCTGTCAGCCCCCCAGCCCGGCCGGCCCCGGACTCCCCGGCCAGCGCCGCCGCCCCCCGGCCACTCCCGGCCCCGGGCTCCCCGGTCAGCGCTGCAGCCCCCCAGCGGGTCCCAGGCCCTCCGGCTAGCCCCCCAAACCGCCGGGCCCCGGGCTCCCCAGTCAGCACCCCTACCCCCCGTCCCATCCCAGGCCCTCTGACCAGCCCCCCAAACCGGCGGGCCCCGGGCTCCCCAGTCAGCACCCCTACCCCCTGTCCCATCCCAGGCCCTCCGGCCAGCCCCCCAAACCGCCGGGCCCCGGGCTCCCCAGTCAGCGCTGCAGCCCCCCGTCCCATCCCAGACCCTCCAGCCAGCCCCCCAAACCGGCGGGCCCCGGGCTCCCCGGTCAGAGGTGCAGCCCCCCAGCGGGTCCCAGGCTCTCCGGCCAGCCCCCCAAACCAGCGGGCCCTGGGCTCCCCGGTCAGCACCGCTGCCCCCCAGCCGATCCCAGGTCCTCCGGCCAGCCCCCCAAACAGGCAGGCCCCGGGCTCCCCGGTCAGCGCTGCAGCCCCCCCGAGCACCTCCCAGGCCAGCGGCTTCCTGCACAAGATCGGCTCCAACTCCTTCACTGTCACTCCCCGGGGTCTGCGGCCAGGCAGCTGTGCCGCACTCACCAATGGCCCCTTGGAGCCCAGTGCCAGCCCAGGGGACAGGAGCCCGCATGCTAAGGTGCCTCCGGTGCCATCGCCAAGCGTTTCCCTTGCCAGAGACAACACGAGGCCAAAGCCGGAGAGGAGCAAAGAGATCCAGCCACCCCAATCCAGTGCCACCCCCAGCCCTCTCCAGCCGCTCTCTGCATCTGTCCTCAGGGATGGGGGCTCCTTTGAGATCCGCCCAGCCCCCAAGCCAGACCTGGCCGCCATCCCTGCCCATGATCTCCAAGCACAGGCCCTGGCCAATCTGCGCCTGAACTCACGGAATTCCTTCCTCTTCGTGCCCCGCCGTGGCGGGGGACACTGTCTGACAGAGCCTTCAGGGGCCCTGTCACCCTTGAAGCCTGAGTGTGAGCAACAGGGGGAGCCCATAACCCCCCCACAGGCCCCTCAAGAGCTCTTGGTGCCTGTGACTTACATTGATGATGATATTGTGGAGCTGGACGCTGGGGGCCTGCCCCAGGAGATGGGCCCAGATGCAGGACTGAAGGACTCAGAGCAGCCCCAAGAAGCTACCTCAGCCCTGGGGATGGAGGCTTCTGCTATACCCCTGTATAGACCCCATCCTGCCTCCTCTGCCCTGCAGCAGAGAGGCAGCAATACGTTCACCATAGTGCCCAAAAGGAAGCCACCCAACTCTGGGGTGGAGGTCGACAGTGGAGCCAGCAGAACCCAGCAATCAGAAGAGGAAGACAATGAGGAAAGCAGAAGCAAGGGCAAAACCTTGAGGAGCCCTGATGCGCCCCAACTGGATCTTGGGCCACTGCTTAAAAAGCGCTATCCCACCGTGAATGAGATTGAGGTGATCGGCGGCTACTTGTCCCTGGAGAGGTCCTGCATGAGCAAGATGGGCTGTCGCCGCAAAAAGGTAACCTGACGGGAGTGCCAAGGGCAGCTCTGCTCGGAAATGTGACTCCAGGCCGTCCCCATGTGTATCAGGCTCATGGTCCCAGCTGCTGTGTGTGTGGTAGGAAGGCGACAGAAGTGGTAACAGCTTCTGCTCCTGTTAGCCTTGTGAAGCCGGCACAGCCCTTGGGAGACTGAGAAGGGTTCTGTTCCATTACGTGCATCCTCAGAATGGGAGGCAGCCCTTGGGGTGTGCTACAGTCACGTTTCAGAGCAAGACTGCATTTCAGATGTTGTCCTTTAAACAGAACGAATTGAGAACGTTCACGAGAATGAGTAGAAAGTGGAGGTGTGTCAGATGGCTAGGTGGGTTGAACCTAACTTTTTTTTCCCATTACTGCGTGCAGTGGCTAATGTGCACTGTAGCTCTGCACTTCCCTCCATGTGTTCACTACCTAGCTGCTGTTCTGTGTAATGAGGCGACACAAACTTGGCTTCTTGTCTGAGTTAATGAGGTCTTGTTAGTGGCTCAGGGATTAGTAGGGCCACACTAGGCAGAGCTTTGGGATGTCAGCAGCAGCTTAACTCCTCTTGAAATTAGACCCCCCTGTGCCTTTTGTTTAGGATGGAATCTGTGTACAGCTTTGAATAACTCCAAGAAATACACATGCCAGTTTGGACTGCTGTCAAATGGCTTTCAAAGACACAGTGACTGCCAGTTCTTCTCACCATTTGGGAGCTGACTTTGCTCTTGTGAGGCTGGGATTCAGAATCGTGCTTTGTGCATATTTATGCACGTGTAACAGGCATAGTTATATTGATGTAATCGTCTAGACAGAGGAGCAGGCTTGAACTGTTACAGCATCTAATACTAAAATACATTGTTGTATTGCCTAGTAGTAAAGAGCTTATAATGCCACTGACTTGTAGGTTTGAAACATGACACTAAATGCCTTTTGTCTCTACCAAACCAAAGTGGGAATTACAGCAGGAATACATCGCGTTAGCTAAACCTCTAACCCTAACACAGACTTAGAGGGAAATAATCCACAGGGTGGCCCAAGCAGGTGTAATATTTAGAGGAAACTTCTGAACTGGATGAATTGAATGTGGAAAGTTGGCTAGGGAGTACAGCCACTTTGGTCTTTGTCACTGTTTAATGTTCATTGTGCTGGACAGCGTACGGTGGCACAAACTTATCAGCTTACAGAAGACTTAGGAACTTTAAAGGGACCTAACAAAGTTCAATGAATGGACAGCAGAATGACATGAAACTCACTGTTGATAAATGCAAAGTAACATGTACTGGAGGGAATAACCTGAACTATTCAGACACAGAGCTAGTCTCTAAATTAACAACTCAGGAGAGAGCTCAGTGAATATCTCTGCTTAATGTACAGTGGCAGTCAAAAAAGCAAACTAGCTGATGTACAAAACATGCTAGAAAATGATACCTAAAGGCAATGCAGTAGTCTCAGAAGTCAATAATATGCCCTTATGTGGAATGTTTGCAGTAAAGTAAGCTTACGCCCTGCTGCAAATGTTTAGTAGAGGCAGGGGTAGTCAATAGGTGGACCACGGGCCAAATCTAGACTGCCAGATGCTTTTGAACAGTCCTCAAAATCTTTTTATTTACTTATTGTTATTGTCTCTGGAGTCTGGACCTTGACCAAGAAATTTGGACCTTGACAAAAAATAGTTGACTGTCCTTGCCCTGAGGGGTTGAGAACCCCTGAATTAGAGGATGGGGGTGGGTGCCTCAGAGATGGTGATAAAATTGACAAGGCCTAGAGAGACTTACTTATGGTTAGAGACTGACAAGACTGGGATTGAAGAAGAGAGGAATAAAGGGGTCGTGAAAGGGGCATAAAACAAAGCATAGGAGAGAGGGTCAATCAGGCACTCCAGTTTACCCTTTCCTAATACAAGAACAAAGGGACATATGGTGAAATTGAAAGGGAATAAATGTATATCAGGAAATAACTTTCATAATGCATAGCTAGCCTGTGGAACTCCCTACCACAATACAGTATCGAAACAAAGCATGTACAAGGATTTGGAAAAGGACTGAGTACTTATATGGATAATGAGAACCGCCAGGGATAACTTTAATGTGTTAAACTCTCCTGCTTCATGACATAAGCTAACCAGTACCAGAAATTTTCCCTGTGGACAAGCTATTTCATAATCTCTTCCCCCCAGCCCCCTCTGGGGATCCTTTACACCAGGGGTCTCAAACATGCGGCCCACGGGCCGCATGCGGCCCGCGGAGCTCTTCCCTGCGGCCCGCGGAGCTCCCCAGGGGAGCTCCGCAGGGGCCCCCAAGAGAAAAGCGGAGGGTCCCGCCTCCGCCCCTCTCCTGGAGCCTCGGCGCATAGAGCGCCGAGTCTCCGTCCGAGCGCCTGAGCCCCGCCCCGATCCGAGCCGCGTGGGGAGGGGGCGGGGCTGGGAGCTCTGGGCTGAGCGCTGCGCTCGGCGTGGAGCTCCCAGCCCCGACCCCTCACCACGCGGCTCTGAGCGGGACCGCCGGAGACGCGCTCGGGTAAGGGGGGGGGGAAAGCGGGACCCACCGGGGCCGGGCTGGGGGGGGGGAAGGGAAGCGCTCAGGGCTGGGGCAGAGGATTAGGGTGCGGGGGGATGAGGGCTCTGGCTGGGGCTGAGGATTAGGGTGCAGGGTCCTAGTGCCTGCCCTCCGCCAGTACTGGCAAGGCAGGCTTCCCTTACCCTGAGCCTCTCCAACCCCAAACCCTCAGCCCCAGCCAGAGCCCTCATTCCCCCCGCACCCTAATCCTCAGCCCCAGCCCTGAGCACCCCCACATCATGAACCCCTCATCCCCCTGCACCCTAATCCTCAGCCCCAGCCAGAGCCCTCATCCCCCCACACCCTAATCCTCTGCCCCAGCCCTGAGCACCCCCACATCATGAACCCCTCATCCCCCCGCACCCTAATCCTCTGCCCCAGCCCTGAGCGCCCCCACATCATGAACCCCTCATCCACAGCCCTCACCCCACACTCCAAACCTCTTCCCTAGCCCTGAGCCCCCTCGCATCATGAACCCCTCATCCCACAGCCCAACCCTCTTCCCTAGCCCTGAGCCCCCTCGCATCATGAACCCCTCATCCACAGCCCTCACCCCACAGCCCAACCCTCTTCCCTAGCCCTGAGCCCCCTCCTGCATCATGTACCCCTCGCCCTCAGCCCCACAGCCCTCACCCCTGCACTCCCTCCTATCCCCAAACTCCGTCCCAAAGCCTGCACCCCCACCCCCTGCCGCAGCCTGGAGCCTGCATCGAGCACAGAGCCTGCATCCAGACCCCCTCCCCCACCCAAACTCCCTCCCAGAGCCTTAGGCAGTAAATCTAAGTGCGTGTTTTGTCCTTTGAGTGAGGTGCATTACTGAGTGTATATATTTATTAAAACTGCGCGCGCTTAGGGGAGGAGGTGGAGAAGAGACAGGGCAGGGGCGGGGCCTCATGGAAGGGGTGGATTGGGGGTGGGGCCAGGGGCAGCAAGGGGGCGTGTCAGTGATGCGGCCCTCGGGCCAATGCACTAGTCCTCATGCGGCCCTCGGGGTCATTTGAGTTTGAGACCCCTGCTTTACACCTTCCTCTGAAGCATGTACTGCTAGCCACTGTCAGACAGGATACATGGCTGTACAGATCACTGATCTGGACTGGTCATTTCTGTGTTCCTATGAATGTATGTGGTGTCTAGATCTTGGAGGTTTCTGCTGTTGACAGTTGAGTTATCAGCGAGTTTTGGCTCTTTGCTTTTGATGACTACAAACTAGCAGTGTATCTGAACAAGAGCAAACCTCCATCTCTGCTGCTAACTTACCAGTAAGGAGGTTGCTCACAAGACAGTTGTGTCAACTTTATCACTTGCAGTTTATGGAAGAACAATTTATTTCTTTAGATGCATAAGCTCCATTCCTCGGTGCCACCCATAAACATTGACAAAGGACTGGATGTAGCTAGAGCCACCTGAGCTCTCACCCTCCTTACCAGGGAAGGGGGGAAATGTGCTTTGTACTCTGCCCAGGAGGTTAACAAATCCAAGCTGAGGCTGCTGCAAGTCCCAAAATTTGAGCCCCTGTCAACAGCTCCCTCTCATTTATATTGAAGGAGCGCAGCACCTCTGATCTCAGCTCTGGCTGTGTATTACAGGGGGGAGAGTGCATCTCAGCACCTTGTGTACCAGTGGATTCCTCACCATGGGCTATGGAGAGCTGTATTTTCTTGGTTCTTGCTGCTTTTTCAGGAGTCCTGGCTTTCCATGGACTGGAGGTCTGTAAAAGCAGTAGGAAATAAACAGAAAGAACCAGCTTAGCTGCTGCTTCTGCGGGACACATAGCTACATAGGAGTCAACCGGAGTCACCTTGGGGGCTGGTGCAAGAAGGGCAGCATTGTGTACAAGGAGAGAGGCCTGAGCAGGGGAGAGGAACAGAGCAGTCAGCAGTGGGAGATGTTTCACCAAGGCCAAAACTATTACCACGCTAAAAGTACCCAGATATGTTCCCAGTATTCCCCTCGCACGTAAGCAACTACTGTTGCTGCCACAGGGCTGTTACTTTTCATTCAGAGTCGTGAAGGTTGGGGGTGGTGTATACTGTGGAGAACCCTTAATTATACAGCAGAGACCTATAGATAGAAACAGAAGCCCACACCACTGTCCTCTCGTGGTTTAGAGGACAGGTTGTCTCAATATAGTCCCTTTCCTGGCAGTAGTTTGGTTCCATGTCTAGCATGCGCCTTCTCCTGGTCCCTGTAGTGCTTTGAACACGTCATAGATCTGCACTGTGTCACTGGTGCCTGTGGTAAGCATTCCTTGGCACCATGGGCATGCATGTTTGCATGTCCAATGTCATGTCTTCTCCCTTTGTAGGAACTTACAGACTGATCAAATTGCCTCTTGATCTTTTCTTAGATCTTGAGCTCTCTGCTCCTCTCATTGTCCTGTGGATCTTGAATCATTTTTGTAGCTCCTCTCAGCACGCTTTCCCGGTTTTCAACACACTAGAAGTAAGGCTGTTTTAGTCATGGGTATTTTTAGTAAAAATCATGAACCGGTCACAGACAGTAAACAAAAATTCACGGCCCATGACCTGTCCATGACTTTTACTATATACGCCTAACTAAAACCTGGGTGGGGGGGCCGCGGGTGCTCTGCGGGGAATGGTCCGGGAGCACCATGGGTGCTGGAGGAGGGATCCCGGGTGCTGCGGGGGAGGGCAGTGGCCTGGGACCCCCACTGGTGCTGGGGGGTTGGCAGGGCTGGCAGGGGCTCTGGGTGTCCCTGCAGCTCCTAAGCGGCAGAGGGGTCAGGGGGCTCCACAAGCACCGGCTGCGCAGCTCCCATTGGCTGGGAGCCACAGCCAATGGGAGCTGCAGGGGCAGGGCCTGCAGGCGCCCGCGCGCCCCTCCACCTAGGAGCTGCAGGGCCATGCCAGTGGCAGCCGGGGAGCCCCCCACCCTAAGGTCTCCCTGCATCTCCCAACCTCTAGCCCTGAGCCCCTTCTCACATACACCCAAACTGCTGCTGCTGGCCAGGGGCTACCCAAGCTGGGCGTCCCCTGAGCCAGCACCAGCCACTGCAGAAGTCATGGAAAGTCACAGAATCCAAGACTTCCTTGAGAGACTCGCAGCCTTAACTTTAAGGAATGGGCACAAGGCCTGGACGTGGTTTCTAGGAATGCAGGTAGAGTGACTTCCTTTTTAACAACTTATAGTAAACGTGATCACAGTGAAATTCTGCTTTTCCAGTGAATGGTTTGTGTAGGAAAAGTCCTTCTCCAGGAGCGGAGCCTCTCTCTGACTTTGAAGTGATATATTTTTTCCTGGTAAACGTGCCCTTCCGTGTGTCAGCTGTGTTCGCCATACAATCTGACAGAGCTGTTTGTTTAGTGTTAGGTTTAGTTTAATGAGTGATACTGAAGCAGTAAGAATGGGGCCTGCATTACAGTGCCCGCTGTGGAATGTGCAGACACAGGCATGGATCTGCAGAGTGCCTAGAATCTCAACAGCCTGGGTCCTGCTCTGACGTGTTTTACAGTCAGATTTGTGATTAGCTGGTCTCGTTCCACTTGCTGGCTGCTAGGAGACTGAGTACCCTTCCTTGTTGCCACGCTGTCATCCAGGCCCAAAGATGGCAGAGTGCAGTGCTCAGCTGAGAATTAGACCACCCTTTCTCTTCCTGCCCCAGACTGGGGGGCGGGAAGGGGGGATTTACCCAGGGGCTTGTTTATCTGCAGTTCTGTTTTTCTCCTGATTCCATAGAGCTTGTTCTCCTGAAATAAAGGCTGAGGCCTGTGAGATGACCCTACAATAACACATGTGTCGTTTTGGGTGCCGCGAATGTGCAGGATCTGGCACACGCGAGTTGTTTCCTGTTCCTGTGCACGGGTCCTTTAGGCCTTACCCAGGCAGTTCCGAAGTGCAGCAAACGATTTTAGAGTTGGATGTTTCAACCCCACTTGGCTCTACTTGAGCCCTCATGGCTTTAGGATGCAATGTACCAAAGTGCCACGTGGCAAGTATCCTCCATCTGAAACCACAAGTCGGGCTGTCTGCTCATCCAGCCGGCTCACCTGTGAGAGGCTATGGCGAGGAGCAGACTGTGTGTGCTGGCTGAGAGGGGAATTAACTAACTTGATTATTCTGGCAGGCCGGGGGGCAGAGGCTTATGTGGTGGTCTCCTGTCCTTAGCAGGTGGCTTGTCCTTTCAGTATAGGGTGTCTCAGCATGCCTGGGGCCTGGAAGTGGTACAAGGACCTAAACAGACTAGCGGGCTGTTCCGAGAATGGCAACTTCAGGAGGGAGAGCTGGGCTTCACTGCAGGGTGTGGGCCCTCTGGGCTTTGCAGGGAAGGGAGGGATATTGAATATCAAATACCTAGGAGATAGTGGGGTAAAACCTATCCCCAGTGAGCTCATGTGACCCAGTCTCTCTCTCAGGCTGGTCATCTGCCAAAGCCAAGATACAAATCTAGGTTTCTCTCAAGCACCTGATCGTTGTGTCATGTCTGTGCTAGTTGGCAGCAAGGATTGCAGGCTGCTTAAGAAAGGGGGAGGCCTCTGTGGGAGGGGGATGCTAGTCTTGGTTTGAAGTTTTCCTTTTTCCTCTGGCTGCGAGGCTGCCTGTAGGTCGTGGTGTAGAACCTGCTGTGTGTTCAGAGATTCGTGTCTCCAGCTCTGGAGCTGCGCCCTGAGTCTTAGGAGGTGCCTGGTCCCCAGTGAGCATCCAGTGCGCAGGGGTACTGTTGGAGCGCCTGTCTCTAGCTGTGCACCAGGCCATTTGAGGCTTGGTAAGTGATGAGCAGGACTCGGATGGTTGGAGAGCCAGCAGAGGTCTCAGCGTTAGTGTGGCTTGCTCTGTTCTGCTTTGCATAATGCGGAGCTTGCGGCATTGGATGAGTTGCAGCCAGGTACAAATACAAGAGTGAGATCCTTCGGCTATGAAACTATCTAAACCCAGTGCTTTCCTGCTGCTGCTTGTGAAGGGCTCTTCTTGGTGATAGTCTCCCTGCAGACATGCATGTCACATTCCAACCTGCTGCATTTTCTAATGTCACTGCGCTGCTTAAAACGTGGTATGCAAATATCCATTTAGAATTAAAAGGCTATTCAACAAAAATGCTCCCCTTCATGGAGTGAGGAACAAGCATTTTAAGGACCATGCCATGTAACCCTGCTCAGAGCAGGTCTGCCCAACGGTGCTTCGACAGTCAGTCTGCCCTTCAATTGCTCTACCACAGTGGTTCTCAGACTGGGGGTTGGGACCCCAACGTGGGTTGCAACCTCATTTTAATGGGGTCACCAGGGCTGGCGTTAGACCTACTGGGGCCAAAGCCCGAGCCCCACTGGCTGGGCAGCAGGGCTCAGGCCAGGGCAGCGGCTCGGGCGGGTATAGGCTTCGGTCCCCTCTCCTGGGGCCATGCAGTCATTGTTGTTGTCAGAAGGGGGTTGTGGTGCAGTGACGTTTTAGAACTGCTGCTCTACCAGGTACCCCCAGCAGAACTGAATCAGTGGGACATGCGGGAGCTGTCGTCCCGGCCAGGTGCTGGCAGCCACAAATGAAGCACCGTTGTGCAGACCTGCTCTGAGCAGAGTTACGTGACATGGTTCTTAAAACACTGGTGGCTTCCTGGAGTCCTTCCTGCAGCTCGTAACGCCAGTGGAGCTGAACCGTTGTTAGCAGTGTTCCCTCCAACCCTAGTGTACGTGTCCCCCTCTGCATGATGGCGCCTCACTGAGGGCGATATGAAATGTGACCTGCTCCAGGAATGGATTCCTACCATTGCTCTGCTGCCTTGCAGGCTCCAGTAAAGCTGACTACGGTTCCTGTTACTGCTGGGAAGAACACACCTACCGCCTGCAGGGACAAGGCGGTGATAAACACCAGGGCAAGAAGTGGATTGTAAAGCGGAGTGATGAATGGGCTCTGTGGTCAAAGTCCTGTTTCAGGAGAGATCCAGTCCCGGGTGGGCAGACTCCTGCTTTGCTGATCTCTGTCATCTTAGCCAGTAACACCAGCTGTGGGTGTGTAACTGCAGTGTAGACACCCTCTGAGTGCCTTTCCCAGACCCAAAGGAGCGCTCTGCGTCGCTTGAAAGCTTCTCTCTCTCACCCACCTCGTCCCTCTTAGTCAGTAGTGAGCCAGATGCCTTCTCGCAGGAGCAGCCGCTCTCCCCACTCTGCGCTAGTGCTGCTGTTCCTAGATTGTGATGAGAGATGGGAGAGTTCATGAAACAGGCACCATGCTGCAAACCACAGCCAGCCCCTGGCTCTTGGGCCTAGGGCACAGTGGGAGCGGTGCACTCTGCCTTGGTTGGCTTGGAGGCTGGAGAGGAGAGGAAAGGGGGTATGTCGCTGTGCTCGCTCCCCTCTGCCAGAAGGAGGGTTACTGCAGCCCCAGGAGTAGCCTTGGGAAAACACCCCTCTAATAAGGAGCAATTAAGATGACTGTCTGCGTTCTATAAGAAGGGCTCTTGCCCTTGATCTGCCCACAACGCCCTTCTCTCTGCCTGCCCCGCGAGGAGCTGTTACACTAACAGGAGGCTTCTCTTTCGCACGGGCAACTTGTGATGCTCACTGTGGCTCAGCAAGACCCTGAGGCAAGAGCTGGCTTGGAGTGGGGATTGAAAGGCCCTGGGGCTGCTGGATTCCATCTAAAAATATCTCTGATCTGTGTCCTTAATCCCTGTGCTGGATCAGACCCTCCCGCTGTTGGAAGAGGTTGGCGCGCCCGCTTCAAGTGCTCCATTTAACTTGTTTTTTACAGAATTTCTCTCCAGTCCCTGGTACCGGCCCTCCCCAGGGGGCTCAGAATCCCTGCATTGGCATGAGTGCAGGCAAAGTAGGAACCTCTTCCTTGCCATCTGCGCATGTAGGAAACAAAGTCAGAGGTTCAACAAAACCCATAGCTCTTATGTCAGCAAAGAAAACCTGAATGCAACTGCTGCAGGGCTGTCTTAGTCTGCGGCTAGCTCCAGTGTGTTGCTGCTGGTCAGCCTCTACAAGTGCAGCAGGGTGAACACTGACCTACTGAAAAACAACCGTTATAAAAGCCAAATTCCTGCTCCTGTGCAGTGGGATGAGGACATGCTACTAAGCTGCAGTATAATCCCTGGGCGGGCCGCATGTGTGTGGCTAGCTGTTCCTGGAGAAGTGAAACCTTTATCAGCCGCACCTTATGTCTTGGGGGAGATCCTGGGTAAAGATAAAGACAGTTTGAATCAATGAGATTCCTGGTCTGCTCTCAGTCCTTTTCATTTGTATTGGGCATGCCACAGGGAGTGCCATTCTCTTGGCCGAGAGCCGAGCGCTATTAGCCTGCAGTCAGCTGAGCGAGGCCTCTCACAGGTTCTGTTCTGAGACTCACCGCTAGATTTCATAAGCAAACGCCTCAAGAAAACCGTATGGCCCGCGGCTGAAGCAGCAGGTCTGAGGACACACCTGGGAGCTTCCAATGCAACTTGGGAGACTCATTGCCTTCCCCATTAGGGAAGCATCTTTTTGTTTTTTTTGTAGAACAAACATCCAGCACATCGATTCTGGAAACTCTCCAGCGAGATTAGTCTATTATTGCCGCTCTCTAAACCTCTTTTTGAGGGAACCCTCTTTCAAAATGCTGAGACCCCGGCACCTGTCTCCTTCAGTTCTGAACACTAGGAGAAGCTCCTTTACAGGATAGGAAGGGGATTCTGTTCCCAGTATTTCCTAGAACACAGGAGGCCTCTATTCCATTCCAGGTCTGAGAAGGCTCAGGCTCATCTATAGATGAAAGGTCAGAATGGTGACCCTCTTAGTCTCCTTCACCGTAAAGGAGCTGTTTGGGGTTGTGTTCTTCCTTATACCCATCAGCCCAGCACACGTGGAGTACCTCAGACTGGTCCACAAGTCAGGATCCTCCTTTACCGGTACAGAGATCTCCACTTCAGGCCTGTCTATGGCATCAAGAGTCTTGGGGCTTGTCCGCACTTGAAAGTTCATTTGGATTAACATTGGGTGTGAAGTGTTGGTGCCATAGTTATTCCAGAATAACTCCATGTGTGGACAGGCTCCTGGCCAGGATAGCAGTTCACTCTGCATTTGGATGAGATCTGTTGTTTGGAAGTGGGGAAGGGGAGGTGTTGGTGCAACTTGCAGACATTACCTACATTAAACGGGTAAGTTACTAACTCAGCTGCTGAAGACATTGGTGCAGTTTCCTTCCTGCAGATCTGCAGGGGAGTTAATCATTCTCCCGAGGCGTGGTGAATAGCTACGCTGCCTCACGCTTGCCCGATGGAGCTGTGAGGCTGTTGGAACACAGCCTGGGCTGATGATTGAGAGTGTGCTGAGTTCTGGAAGAACTCCTACTTCCTGATGCCCTCGATGCCTCTCTCCTTGCACTGCCTCTTCTCACCCGGAATTTGAAACTCTTCCCTTACGTGGAGTTTAATATTTCGAGTCCGGGTGCCTTCCTCCCATCTGCCATGTGCTTCAGTGTATTGATTACACCGAGCAGCTTTGTAAGGGGAGATTCTCTCGTTGAGCAGCATGGCATGGGAACCGGCGTCTGATCCTACAGACACTCTCCTCTGTCAGCCGCCCAGCGCTCCCTGGCATGCTAGCCAGGGTAAATTTTGGGGTTACTCTATGCAGGTAGAAACACTGACGCTCAACTGATGGGGCCAAAGAGTGTTAGTCACTGAGCAGAACTTGCCTTGGCAGACTCCTGTGGGATGGCATCATAGGAGCCTAGCACGGAGTAACTAACTTCACACTCGCCCCTTCCCTGCCTCAGCAAAGAGTAGGACAGGAAAATGCTTGTCCAGCGTTACTGGTAAAATAATCCAGGAAGAGCCCTTGCAGGGCCCTGAAGTGGCTGCTGGAGGTGCGGGCCTAGTGATGCAACCTGCAACCTGTGATGGTAGAACCGGTTCCAGGCTCCCCTTTCCCCACATTACTGTGGGCTTCCACCAGCTAAGACACGGAGCCTGGGTTTTCAATCTAGAATGAGATTGAACCATCTGTCCTGTCTTCTGTGTTTGAATCTGGAAGGGTTTAAATCTTGTGACAGCTGTTCTTAGATCCCCCTTCTAGTTGGGCAAAACCCCTTTCCAAGAAGGTAGAGAGCCATACTCTGGATGGCTCTCCTGGGACCATTGCAAATGCTCTGCTACCACAGGGCTGCTCCTAGGGATGTAAAACTCCCGGCTTCTCCAAGGCGGTTCCAGGCTTCCATAGATGAGGTTCTACCAGCACTTGGCTGCTCTATAATCACCATACTTGTGTCATCACCTGTCATGGTAACACAACCTCCCTGAGGCCTTCTGACAAGTAACCCCGGGAGGACTAACCTCAGTGTCTCTAGTCTGCATGAAAACCTTCTTGGCATGTGTCACAGACCAGACCCTGGGACTCCATGCCCCAGCCTCATAACCAGTCTCTTGAGAATGACCTGTTTAGTGTGCTGGGTCCTTTCGGCACCAGCAATCCCTGTTCTCTGCAGCGAATCCCGCCCAGCTAGGCTCCTGCTGGAGGCTTGTACTGTGCTCCTTCCAGGAGCAGTGCTCTCAGGGAGCATTTACCATGACACAGGCAGCCTTTTCAAAACCAAGGTACCTGTTTGTTAGTCACCTGGTTACATAATGTGATTGCCTGTCTGTGCCACAGAAGGACTGAGGTTAAGTCATAGTCCATCCATAGTCAAACCAGTGCCATCGTGAGCTGGCCAAGCTGTGATGGACTCCATCTCCTGCTCTCTCCCTTGTCAGTCTTCTCAGGGTTTTCTGCTGTTAGGTGTGGCTGGTTCACTCATTGGTTGTTTTTCTCGCTGGATGCTCTGTTGATTTGGGGTCTGTTTCAGCCAGTTGTTTTGTGACCCTGTTCATTCCCTCCAGACAGCCAGGTGACACCCCAGACCTCCTGGCAGCTGCGCTGTTTAAGTAGGAAACTTAAACTTTTTTCCACAATGCAAAGTGCAGAGGGAAACTGAGGCACACCTAGGATTCGTACAGATACTTGAGAAAATTCTCGTTTTGTCACAGGTTCCGGTGTGATTCACAATGGGACTGCATTGTCCCTGGCTGCTGAGCAAGTAGGTGGCATGGCAGGCTGGTGTCAGTGAAGGCTCCCATGTAGTTACATGCCCATACGTACAGAGCTGTCTGTTCTCAGATGCTTTGTTCTCGGGTTTGGCACCTGCCCTTGCTCTGTCACGCGTTGCCATCCAGCTGGCAGGAGCTGACACAGTGTTGAAGTGGGGAGTCTGGAACTGAGAATTTGGATCAGTACCTCCCCCTTCGGTTCTGTTTGTACTGCACCTCTGAACAGTCCGGAGCCCCTGTCCATCTGCAAGAGAAGGCTTCGTAGGGGAGTAGGTGCAGAAAGCCAGGCTGGAATCGTGGTGGTATCTGGACTTTCCATGACATGGCTCCAAACGGCTTCCCCTGCAAAAAGCCCAAGTAACAGAATACACTCCCCTGCTGCCACAGCTCTGAGATAATGGACAGCTTTCACTGCAGACCTGCTTGTGAGACTGAGTCACTGCCCTGCTTAGCACTGGACCAGGTGGGTGAGGTAATAGTCCAGTAAAAGATAACTTCTGTGGGTGAGAGAGACGAGTTTTCCAGCTTGCGCAGAGCTGACACGGCTCTGCCACTGCTCAGCACTGTCAGTACCGGTGAGGGATTGTGGTTCCTGCCTCTGGAGAAGCATGTCCCATCCTCCGTCCCATCCCTGGACTAGCAGGTTTAAACTAGCTGACTAGATTTCAAAGCAACCCTAAAGCTTCTTCAGACGTTATCTCCTGAAGTGTTGGCCTGCTTCGGAGCAGCTGCTAGCTGTCCCTGGTTAGACCTGGATTCAGAATCCCATATGGAGCTGTGAGATGTAGTAAACGTGCCGAATGTTACGTTTTGTGCAGCCCATGCAGTGGACTGGCGAATGCCTGAGCAGACCGTAAAGCTGAGGCTTGGGCAGGGCGGCTGTGACACACCCTGCCTAGAATTAACACTGAAGTGTGGTTGGGACCCTGGTGCGTTCACCCGTTCAGCACTGCCCCAAACCATGGGGCTGGATTTCTTCATAGATTAAAAATTGTTGTTGGATCCATGTGTGTCTGTTATGCTGCCTGCAGGCACAACCTACGCCTCCTTGGGATCAGACTGTGCTCTGTTCTCAGTACTTTGGAAACCTTGGCGAGTAAACAGGTTACTTGCCATGGATACAAACGTCACATGGCTTACCAGCACCGTGTGCCTCCCTGAGAGCCCTGCCTCATTCTCACCACTCAGTGGCGGACGGCTTCCATCCCTGCATGAAGCATTACTGCTCAGACATGTTTCTGTCTAGGACATGGCGTTTGTGGCATGGGGCTGGGTAAAGTAATTGGTGAAATGAAACATTGAGACATCAGCACCTGCAGTTAAGATATAAGAGTAGAACTTGAGTCAGCTACACCAGCTGTGGAGCACCGTTCTGCTCCCTTCTGCTAATGGTGCCTCAGCAACAGGGGGTTTCACAGCTGAAATGCACAGACTGGTGCGCTCCTGTGCCTAGGCCCTGAGTACATTTGCCCTGGGAATAGAATGAAGCAAGCTGGCTGCTGGTGCCTTTCGACTTCGCTTCTGAAGCCTGCGTATCCCAGGCAGAGGCTAGCTAGAGGCTTTCCGTTGTGATTCCACGATCTAGAATCCGCTTCCTGCATCACTGCTGTGTGTGTGAACACCTTGTGAAGAATGTGAGCTGTTCTCTCCCCAGTCCCACCTTTCCTGGGGGTGTAAGGCTCTGAGATAAGCCTGCACGGACACTCCCTTTTTTCTTTCTAGCCATAATGTAGCCATCGTGAGCAAACTGCAGAAGGATAACTTTATTGCTAGACACCTGCGGCCAGGGGGAAGAGATCACACTGTTCTTGGAAATACTGTCTGCAGCTCCCAGTTTAACAAATAGATTTACAGTCTCTGCTTTAGAAGGCCCAGTAAGACTCCGGGGGCCGGCAGTGCTGTACACTAGAGTAATCTCTGCTCTGTGCGCCAAGCATGCTGCACACCCCAGCCTACCTAGTAGTCATGGTATGGTGCTGTGCTGGCTGAGTGCTACCCACAATGGGGAGCTGCACAGGGGGCTCCTCTTTTGGAGAGGCCAGTAGCAGGGTCAGGGTTGTCTCTTGCTCTCATCTGTTCAGTCCTGTTTCCTTGAGCAGCAGCTGGAATGCGCTGAGCACAGGCAGGCCGCCTTGGCCGCAATAGGGAACTGCCACCCCTGTCCCGCCTCTTTGGTTCTCTTCAGGGTCCCAGAGACTCTGGCTTTGCTCATTGCACCTGCTTGACGCACAGCCCGTCTGTGAGAGCCCGTTCGGAGCACATGGAGCCACTTTGCCTACACAGGTGAGCTTGAATCTTAACCTCCCCTATCCCCAGTGACTTTCTGCGGGGCTACCTGTGCTGTGGCCACACTTGCCCTGGAGTTGATCCTGCTCACTGACCTTCCATAACAGGCGTGTGGGCAGGAATCCAACGCCCTGGGTTGGAGGAAGGTCAAAGCAGCTAGGCTGTGCCTGGCTGCCAAAATGCTGCTCAGCTGGCCAGAAGCAGAAACATGTTGCAACACGGGAAAGTCCCAAGTCTGGTAATGACTCCCAGGAGCCGATGGTGTGAATGCAGGTGCCTGGGGAAGTCATTCTGCTCTTAGCCCTTAAGGGTGAATGTCAGGCCCTGGCCATCAGGCTGCTTGCATGTGTGTACAGTGAGTGCCCAGCATTCCCTCAACCTCATCTTCCACTTACTGGCTGCTGTTTCCCCGGGGTCAGGAACCCTTCTGAACCCTAACAAGGCTCTCTCCCAGCGGAATCAGCCCTACCGTTCCTTGAGCCTAATTGTGAAGGGCCCCACTGCTACCAGCTCCATCCATCTCCCTAAGACCATCTGCTTCCTGGAGGATTTGAGTGTCCCTCCAGTCCACTCCGTCTCTGAGGACTGCCCCACCACAGGCCTGTATCTCGGCAGTTCTCGCACATGAAGCTGTGGCAGGGCAAGTGTAGCACTGGGGTGGGAAGCAACAAGCGAAACCAGGTGCTGCTGGTGTGGTGTGTGCGGCGATTGCCTCTCCTAACTGATAGGGCTGTAAGGGGTGATTGGAAGTGGCTCTCCGAGGACCGGATTCTTTGATGGGTGAAGGTTCTGGCGCTCTGCCAGACGAGGAGGGGTATTAACCGGGTGTCCTGCCCAAATTCCAACTCTGATCATTGGGCTGACTTAAACTTCCTCTCCTTCCATTGGGGTTGGTGCTCTCTGCTCTCAGTTCGGTGGGGGAGCGTTGCCCTGTGTGGCTGTGCTGCTCACGGGCGAGAGGAGGAAAGCTCGCGTCTGTGGAGCTTGTCAGCTGCTCTGGCACTTCCAGAGCGGAGACGCTGGGGAGCAAGGGTCAGGATTACGTCAGGGGATCTCATGGATTAACTGAGCTGGAGGGCAGGGTTTAGGGGAATACACTGGGAACTGAATGAGCTTGTTTACATAGCACTGTTCGTGGGTGAGCAGCTGCAGCGCCAAGCCCAGTCCTGCGCAGTGAGGCCACTGTTTGTTCTGCATGGGTGGCTCGGAGCTTCTCAGCGGGGTTGGAGGGGAGCCCCTCCGGGTTCCGTAATGTGGCTCGTTCGCCGTGCATTGCTAGTCACCCTGCATGCTGTAACGGACACTAGTGAGGTGGCATTAGACACCCTGTCTGCGTGGAGGTCTCTCTCTGGGGTAACTGCATTGTCTGTGTTACCCTAATGCAGATGGGCCGCACCTGCCCCAGTGGGGCTGGGTCATGCGGTAACATGGCAGTTAGCTGGGGCAGCCTGCCCGTACGAGGGGTGTGGTGTGCACCACCCTCGGTGGGCTCCAGTGCAGGAAGAGAGGAACCCCCAGGCTCCCAAAGCAAAGGTTGGCCAGCACCGTTCGTCTTGCAGAGCAATCCCTGTCTGTCGCTAGGGCTCAGCTCCGAAGAGTCCTGCCGCCTGAGGTGAAGGGGAACCAGTCAGCCTAGTGTCCAGTCCAGGCAGTCCTGCCGGACGCGCCTGCCCACCCCCAGCCTCAGGGCGGCTCAGGAAATCTTCATGTTCTGCTGCTTTCCGCTTACTCCTTGGGTTCTGCCCTCCGCATGAACCCGCTCTGCCCCCCGCGCTACTTACTGCTCCTCGCCTAATGTCGACTATGCCCCCGAGGTGACGCCCTGGGGCCCTCCCTGAAAGCGCCCCAGGAACAGCCCCGGTCCCCGGAGTGCTGCAGCTGTGGGTGTTCTTGGCCACTGTTTCCTCTCTCCTCAGTGTTCTTTAGGCCACTTAGGGCACCTTCAGTCTTGCACAAAGTGGCTTGGCACCTTGGCTAGTCTGTCTGCAGCTGTTCTTTCAACATGGAATTATGCTCGGATTTGTTCAGCTGCCTTCCAACAGAGTCGGTGTCCTGTCCTTGCCAGCTCCAGGTTAACCGCTGGAGCCTGGCACCGCTCCTCCCCTTGGGATCCAGCATGTTCAGGAGCAACGCTGGCCAAGCCTCAGGTGCTAACTCACTGGATCTCTGAGCAGCCGGATTGTGGGGTAGGGCTCTGGAGCGTCTTAGGATCACTGAACCCAAATGTGGGATGGAAAATGCCCGTCTCCAGGCCAGTGCAGGATTGTTCTGGGGCACAGCTCCTAGTGTGGGAACTGTGGTACCCCGCTGTGCTATCCTGGATCTACTCGGGCCATCTAGTCCGTCTCCTGCCACTGCCAATGGCCAAGTGCTGAAGCAGGAGGGTTCCCATCCCTTCCCAAACATCTGCTTGTCATAACTGGCTGAATGTCAATAGCGGATGTTTTATTCTAGCTCCTTCCTTTTCCCATGCCCCAGTGAGAGGCTATCTGGTCCCTGCTCAGGGCCTCCTTTAGCACACCTGTTTACAATTGCTGTTTGTGCCTGGGGAGACTGGGTACGTGTTGCTGGTTAGCACGGGGACCAGCCTCATGATGCCAGACTCTGGGTACACCAATGCCATCCCCTCCCCTTCAATACCTTCACCCCCAGGCTCCAGGGGTCAGTCAGCTATTTTGGGCAGCCGTGATTCCTGTGCTGTGGGGCGAGGTGGAGGGGCTCCCCGTGGACAAAGACCTGGCATGTTTGGTTCTGACCTCACCGCTCCCACGCCCTGGCTGCAGGTGGCATGTTAGGGTGCAGAGGGGCACATCAGACGTGGAAGGGGCAGCAGCTGTTGCAGGCTGTGCTCAACTATCCCCAGCAGCAGTGGGGTCCCCAGGGGACTGACGCCAGCTAGTGGGGGTTCGGGTAACCCCCAGGCTGCTCTGCCCGGGGCGGGGGCAGAGAATCGGGAACTGGAACTGCGGGTTGGTCTCACCTCTCCCGGAGGCTGGGGGGGTGGGTGGGGAGCCATCCGGTGCCAGAGGCTGCCCTAGGCTCAGGCAGAGCCAGTCAAGCCCTGCCCTGCTCTCCCTGGGGCTCCTTCAGCCCAGCAGGGAAGGGGTAACAGGTGCTGGGGGTGCTCCTGGCCCATATCGGAGCTGCCCTGGGCTGAGGGGAGGCAGTTGGGGGGAGGCACTGCCCCCCCTCCCCCAATAGCTACAGAGATGATTAGAACACTTCAGCTTAGAAACCTGAGTGCAGCTAGGGAGCTGTCCTTGTGACCAGTCTCCGGGCAGGTTGCCCTGCTTGCCTGGAATGGCTGAGCGGGGATGGACTCTCGCTATCAGCTGGCTGCCAGCTGGTGCCTGCTGCGCTTCCAGAGCGGCATATCCCACGTAGCTTCCCAAGGGGCAGAGCCTCTGCTGGGCGCACTAGCCTACGAAGGCCAGGGCAGCCTGCCCTCCATGGAGTGGCCCTCATGCCACCGCAGCTGGAAGCTGCTTTCTCCATTCTCAAACCTTGCTGGGAAGATGCAGGTGCCTCTGGTGTCCCGTGCTGGCTCAGGCTAAGAACGGGAAGGGCAAGGCTGGTGTCGTGGGAGGAAAGGGGGGGTGCCAGCCTATCGCCTGCTCTTACTGGCTAGCAGTAAGGTCCCCTCCTTGCCCCCATGGCTGCTATGATTGGGGCAGGGATCTCAGCTGCATCCGGGCCTCTCTTTTGAGATCCCCGCCCCATGAACAGCTCTGGTCATTGCTGCTGGGAGCAGGAGCAGAGATAATTGGATCAGACTCTTAGTGCTTCCTCTGCTGCCCAGAACTGCATTGGGGAAACTGACCAGAGCCGCCTGTGGGCACGTTGGGGACCAGCCGTGCAGCGGGTCTCACTGGGTTCTAGCCAGCAGTTTGGCCTGGCAGGAGCTGCCAGCCTCCCCTTCCAGGCAAGGGCATTGTTGGGCTCTGATTGCGAAGGATGTGGCCATTTCCCCATTGCTCACTGGGCTGGCAGAGCCAGGGAGCTCCTCATCCTGCAGTTGGACAGGCCTGTGGGGCCTCAGCTGCCACGTTGGGGACAGGGAGGGTGAGAAGTGGGGGAGACAGGTACCGTTTGGTGGGCGTTACCCTGGGGCTCTGTTCATGGCTGGGTCCTTTTCCAGCCTTGCTGTGGGTCCTGCGTGTGATGGGGCAGTTGAGTGCCTGGGTGGAGACGAGGTCCCAGGCTTCTCTGTGGTGAGTTGCCCTGGATGTGGCATGTGCAGTTGCTGTGAGAAGGGGTTGAGGGAGCTGTAGGTGTCTGTCTCTGGAGTTCAGACCCCTCTGTGGCCGGGGGTGACTCTGTGCTGTGGGAGCTGAGCCCCCTGTGCGTGGGGAGGCACTTCCTGATGTTTGGAGCAGGGGGGCTGCTCCCTTGTGTCGAGGCAGGGCCTGTGGAGGGTGGGGGGGGGGAGTCCCAGAGGACTGGGTTGCTGCAGTGCACTGCATGCGAGCCCCCCGGCCAGAGCAATCTGTAGGGGGAAGGGATGCTCCTTGCAGGGAGCTCTGAAGTGATGCTGGGATTTGAAGGGTGGGTTTGACCCAGAACCTGTTTGGTGCTCTGGGGCCTGGCTTGATCTGAGGGCTTCCTCCTTGGTGGTACCATGACAGGCGAGGAGCCCGCGCGCGCTGAGAGCCCCTGGCCCAGGGAAGGGGAGCGGGAAGCCCAGGAGGGGACTCTGGGCTGCACATCCTGCTCCAGTTTGCTCTCTGCCCTTTAGATAGTGCTGTGAAGCTGGGAGGGTCTGTGGGCGAGTCGGGGGTCAGGTGCATCTTAAACCAGGAGCAAAGTCAGAGCACCTGTCCTGGCACTTTGCTGGCAGCAACCAGGCTGAGCCGGGGTGGGTAGTGGCGGCTCTGTGGCCTGGTTCCCAATGCCTCTCCTTGCTCTTCTCCAGATGAAGATCTCTTTCAGTGAGACGAGCCTGCAGACCACGTTTGAGTACCCTTCCGAGAGCTCGCTGGTGGAGGAGGAGGAGGAGGAAGAGTCTGCCTCAGAAGTGGAGGACGACGAGGAGGACAAGCCCCCTTCCCTGTTCATTCCACGCCCGACCTGCACCATGCACGCCAACGTGCCCAGCTCAGGTGAGCCGGGCAATCTGTCACCAGCCTGTTCCTGCTCCAGACCTGCCTACGGGCAGGCTGAGCTGGCAGTGCTGGCGCCTGGGGACACCAGGGTTTAGGCAGCACCCACTTGGCGTCGGTGCTCTGCAGCCAACCCAGCAGGACTGACCCCGCCCCCAGATCAAGGCAGGTTGGGGAGCAGCTATAGGCAAATGGCTGCAGGGCTCCGGAAGTCCCTGAGAGCAGCCTAGCAGGAGTGGGTGTTAAAAGGAATTTAATGTGGACAAGGCCCAAACAGGGGGAGGGGAGTCCCAAGCTCCTCCCCCTTGAGTGGATTGTGCCGTGTCAGCGCTTGCCCTGCTGCTCCCCCTCTGGGTGTAACTGCAGGGACATCTGCAGCCACTAGACCCGGGCAGAGCCCCACCCTAGGGGCCCAGGCCTCCACTAGCCCCCCTGACAGGAGCCTGGCAGTGAATCCTCTTCCCGAGTGGGTTGGGTGACGTGCCCAGAGGAAATCCCCCTTTTGGGGGAGGGGGGGAGCAGCTGGCTGGCTGCTGGGGTCCTGCTCTGGTCAGTAGCTCGGACGTGTCTGTGTCTCCTCCATGCAGGTTTCTCCAGCTACACTCCAAAGCACTCCGTGGAGTTCAGCAAGTGGCAGGAGCAGGAATACGAGGAGCAGCCTGCCAGTGCGGCCGGGCCCCTCCTGAAAGAGGCCAATCCCCCGGGAAACCAGGTCATGGTGAGCGTTCTGAGCAGAGGTGGGCGGGAGTGAGTGGGGGGTATGTGGGGTCACGTGCCCCCCCCCCGATTGCTCAGTCACATTGTGTGGCGGGGGCCCCTCCCTGCAGGGCTGGTGAGCTGCGCTGGGCAGGCAGAGGCAGGATGAACAGCTTGGGGGGGGGGGCTGCTTTCCAGGAGGGGCAGACTGCGGGTGAGGGGGGCGTGACTGCTGTCCTGGGGTTGTGCCCACCTCACAATCAGCAGGCACGGGTTGTCTGTGGTTCAGAGCAGTGCTTTCCTGAGCCCATTTCTTGTGGTCCGGCTCTTGGCCGAGCACTGAAGTGCTGCCGCCAGCTGGGACGCAGAGGAGAGGGGGAGATCCTTCCGCGCCGAAACACTGCGTTGTGGAGCAGAACCAAGGGTCAGATGCTTCCGCTGCAGCCAGTGGCCTCCCGCTGCCTGTGTGCATAGGGGAGACTAATGCAGCTATCAGCTTGCGTGCCTCCCTCTGGGGACTGATAAAGCACGTTCAGCCTAGAACTGGGGCCTGGCCATCGGCCACTGCCGTCCCAAAGCATGGGCACCCCCGGCCATAGGACTAGCAAGGCTTCCGCTCCCCAACTCCTCTCTTCTCTCCTGTAGCTTACCCCGGCCGATCACCGTGGCCTCTCAGACTTCAGCAGTGAGCCTGCCCTGTACTTCTGACTCCTGGGCCATTGCACCTGCAGCACTCCTGCCGAGCAGAGAACCGGGCAGCTTCCCCTGTGTTCTGTTCTCAGCGTCCTCGGCTGCGCTTCGTGGGATGGAGACTTTCTGAAGCCCCACAGAAACGGGCTGCTGGCCCCAGCCCACTCCACCTTGTCCCTGCAGGGGACTCGATGGCTCTGGGCATTTCGGGAGAATATTTGCACTGGATTCTGGGGGACACCTGCTAGTTCCAAAGTAGCTGACGTGTTCTGCCAGTGGCCTTACACATTCCTCCTTCAAGAGCAGCTGCCAATAGACTTCTGAGAGTGACTTAGTAAGAGCAAGTCTCTAGCTCCTTTCTCCAGCCAGAGTGGGCTCTAGAAAGGCTTGGAGACTCTTCTCAGTGTGGAAAGTCTCTGCGGTGTGAGCACTGAGGGATCTCCAGGGCCGTCTGCGAATCGGGTTAGCAGTTGGACCCAGGAAAGCAGCTGTGGTCTGGGAGCTGCATGGCAACAGGAGCCACTGCTGCCACTTTGGTGTTCAGCTTGGAGGCTGTTGGAGGTTAATAGCTAAGTCCCAGGCCAAGCATGTTTCTGGGCCTGATCCGCAACTGTTGTGGGCCAATGAGGCAGCCTCGTTGGCCGAAAGGGGTGGTGCACACACTGGGGGTGAAGTGTGGTAGGAGAAGGGGCAAATTGTTCTCTGCTGCAGATCAGTAGGAGAATGATGGATAAAAGCTGGAGTGTCCCCAGCCTACAATGCTGGTTTGCTCCCTATGGGCAGCTGGACCTGCATAACTTGGCCCCTTGAAAATGTTCCCAAGCACTGGCGATAGCTTTGATCTTCCTAGCTCAGCTCTTGGTGTCCCAGGCTCTAAGCACGGTCACTCTGCTGTGGTTCGCCTGTTCTCCACGGAGCTGTGGTTGGCTTGTGAACCTGAATGCCATGTCCTGGGCCCGAGCCATGTCCCGTGCCTGTGCTCCCGGCCCCGGGGCAGACTCAGAATGGAGAGCTCACCTGCTTTCCAAGTCAAACTGCCCTGTTAAATCTGCACCTGGCCTTTCTCACTCCTCTGCTCCAACGTGCAAAAGGGCCATTCCTCTGCTTGCTTCCACAGGGGCCTGAACAAGGAATATGCTGTTCTCTAGGGGGTTTATAATTCCCCTTCACTAACTGGTAATGCAGGCCAATATGCAATGCAGTCTGCTAGGCTCTCACTGCTGGTGGACAAGTCTCTAGTACTGGAGACTCGGGGTCAGAATAGCGCTCTCTGTAAATGACCAATGTTCGTGAGCTGCTAATGGGACTTGTGCTCCTGGGATTAAAGGAAATGTGGCCAGCACAGAGCTAGCCAATTTGGGCATTGTGAACGGGAGGGCGGTTTCTGAGCCCGCCACCTCCTCCAAAGGACCACGCTCCTGTCTTTTTTTGATTTAAATCTACTGATTTGTTTGTCTGACTGTGTCCAATCAAGTTGTCTCTGATTGTGTCTGAATGGAAAATCCTTTGTGTACCTTGCACTTGCCTTGATAATAGTGTGTACAAAGCAGAAGGGGAGGGTGTGTGTCTGTCCCTCTGGCATTCATGGCCAGAGGTTTGGCGGTGCCAGCCCCCTGCCCCCAGTGACCTAACTGGGAACTGCTACTTCTGAAAACTCAACTGCTCCCCTGACACTTTGCCAGGTTTGCTGGAGGAGCCTGGGACCCCCCCCCCCATTTCTGCCATTGTAACACTTTGTGCTTCCAAATTGGATGAAAGGACCCATGTGACTCTCACGTGTGGTGGTGCCTGGTGATTTGTACTTTGGAATTACAGAAATTCAAAAGAACTTTCTTGGTGGTTTGATAAATGGGATAAATTTGTAAGTATCATGGCAGTGAGCCAGGCCTCGGTGCTGATGGTTGTCCCTGCTAGCCAGGGTGAGGTGTTCAGTGAAATACACACACTGCTGAGGTAAGAGCAGGAACCTGAGACTCTCTTCATTCTCAAAGGGTATTGGGGAGGGGGGGCAGCATATGCTATTGTCAGTGGGGGCCCCCAAGCCATTTAGGAGGAGGAGTGGGAATTCTTACCGGATGCACCCTGGTCCAGCTGCCAAACCCTAAGCCTGCAGATGTGCAGGTAATTAGCCACCTGCTGTGCTGCTGGCAATGGACAGCGGAGCCTTTCCCCATAGGCCAGAAGAGCAGAGGAGGGTTTTGGGGGAGTTAGTGACCTGGGGAGGATCTTTGAAGGGGCTGGAAAGATCACCAGGCCGGACCTCCAGAGCTGAGTTCAGAGCCCCCTGGTTCCACACCTGCAGCGCAGAGGGTCTGCAGCTGGTGCCGAGAAGGAATGCGGGATGACTGGTGAGCAGGGTGAGGAAAGGAGCAGATTTACCTGGCCCAGGGGGGAGAAAAACAGGAACTGTGGTGCTGGCCCAAACCCTGAACTTGCCTCCTTTGTGTCACACCCTCCAACTCTTCCCCTGTCTCCTGCTTCCCACACAGTCACTCTTCACCGTGTGGAAAGGGGAGTCCCACGGAGAGCTGGGACAGCATAAACCAGTGGCTTTCAAACTGGGGTACATGACCTCTGGCCAGGGGGCATACAAGAAAAATCCTGTAACGGGGAACACCACATTTTCTTTTGTAAGGCTTGTGCCTATGAATAGATAGGGGCCGCTGCAGCAGACTGCGTTATTTGGAAAGGTGGATGCAGCCTAAAATGTTTGAAAACCACTGGCATAAATCAAACTGCATTTAATCTGTAGTTACCAGGGGTTCTCAAACGGGTGGTCGGGACCCCTGAGGGGGTCGCAAGGTGTCAGCCTCCAGCCCAAACCCAGCTTTGCCTCCAGCATTTATAATGGTGGTAAATAGATAAAAATGTGTTTTTAATTTATTAGTGCCGGGGGGGGGGGGGTCGCACTCAGAGGCTTGCTGTGTGAAAGGGTCACCAGTAAAAAAAGTTTGAGAGCCACTGGCTATAGGGCAGGGGAGCGTGGCAGCAGCATTCCTGGTAGCTCACAAATGCTTGGCTGGAACAAGGCAGATGTTTCTGCCATGGACCAAAGTGTGACCCTGTTGAAATCTCGTTCAAACGGAACCCCCTGAGGAGGTGCTTTCCTCCTCTTCTGCTGACCAGAGCAGTCCTGCTGGAGACCGTTCCTCGGTGCTAGTCCTTGGAACTTCCCTGGAGCTGCAGCTCAGCAAAACCTCCAGCTGGGGGAAGGAAGTTGCTTAGTTGAATTTTAAGTTAACGCACTGACCTGGCCCTGACTCCAAGTCTGACCGTGCCAGGAGCCCTGTCAGCCAATCACCAGTGCTCTGCCCGTGACTTGCATGCTGCTGTTTTACAGGTACGAACAGATCCAGTGACTCCAGGCGTACTCAGGGCAGATGCACAGGGCGGGGCTCCATGCCTAGTTCCCCCTCTCAGCCAAAGTCTTGTTTCAGGGAGGCCTTGAGGCTACTGTACTTTGTCTAGAGCAGGGCTTCTCTCCTTTTCTTTGAGACCCTCCTCAACATGCTATAAAAACTCCAGTCCCCCCCCCCCCCCCCCCCCCGTGGGGGAGGGGGTGACTCAGGGCTCCGGGCTGGGGTGGGCTGTTGGGCATAGGCATAGTTTGACTTCTATTGGGGGGGGGGCAGGGGCTACTGGGGCTTGGGCCAGCTCCACACAGCAGGGTCCAGGGAGGCAGCACCACCTCCACCCCGACTCACCTCAGCAGGCCACCCAGCCTGTCTGGGCTGCGTGTGGTGGGGGTTCAGCTCAAAAAGTTTGATGAAAACTGCTCAGGGTGCAGGGAGGGGGTAGCTAGGGGCTGTGTGAGGACAGGGGTGTAGCTCAGGGTGCAGGGAGGGGGTAGCTAGGGGCTGTGTGAGGACAGGGGTGTAGCTCAGGGTGCAGGGAGGGGGTAGCTAGGGGCTGTGTGAGGACAGGGGGGTAGCTCAGGGACAGGGGTAGCTGGGGCTGTGTGCGGACGGGGGTTGCTAGGGGCTGTGTGCCAGGAAAGCTCCCCTGTGGTCACTGCTCCCCAAGGGCTCTGCCGGCCCCAGAGTGGGATCCCCCTGCCTGGGCAGCTCTTACCAGCTGCGTGAGCTGAGGAGCAGCAGCACCCCTGGGCCCGAGCAGCAGCTGGGGAAATGCCATGGCTGCCTGCTCCATGACACCAGCCAGAGCAGCAGCTGCCAGACTCCAGCTTCCTGCCTTTGCCCTGGCCAGGGGCTGGGGAGTCAGGGGTGTGGAGCTGCCCCTGGGCCTGCCTTGCTCTGGCACTGCAGTGTGCGGGGAGGCAACCAGTGCTCAGGGGGGTGCCAGGGCTCAGGGATTTCAGCCCCATGGGGTCCTACAGCCCCCCTGAAAGGGCTCATGGTCCCACAGGGGGCTGCAGCCCCCCTGTTGGGAACTGTGGGTCTAGACTCCCCCCCCGCTGGTGAGGAGGGAGGTGGTGAGCTAGGGCCTCTTGGGAGGGGGAGGTGCTGCCTCCCCTCAGAGCTCACCATAGCTCAGAGTGCTGCTCCCGCCACTTGTTACACACCTCGGAGCTCTGGGCTGTGCTCTGCTGCTGCCACCTCCCAGCCAGCCCCAGTTTCTCCAGCCCCTCCTCTCCTGCTGCACCCCTGGGAACAAACTGTGCCCCTGCTTCAATCCCCCCTGCCCCCCGGGCAGCTGGGCTCTTCCCCCATTCAGCCAGTAGCAGTGCGGCTGCTCCACTCCTCCCTTTGCAGAGCACATGCCACTTTGCCTCTGCATGTGAGTGCCAGCTTGCTGCTGGCACGTGCCCACTCCCCTGCACAGAGGAAACTGCTCCTGCCACAGCAAACCATCCCGTCTTACTCCTGAGGGAATTTGATGCCAAAAAATTAAAAATTACGTATTGTAAAATTCTGCAAATTTTGTTTGTCAGTAAATAAATGTGTCTCCAGTGTGGCAGGTGGGAGCACAGACCGCTGGCTGCATGGAGGTGGGAGATCACCCTGAAGCCCTCACCTCCCCCGGTACAGGGACTCAGCAGTGAGGCTGAACCTGACCCTGACCCAGTGCAAGGGCTGGGCCTGCCTCAGAACCACCCTGGGGCCCTGCCCCTCTGCGCCAGCTGTGGGTGGGCAGGCTCAGCCCAGCAGGATCTAAGTGTGGAGGGGATCCAGACGTGGGGTGAGAGGTGTCTGTGTGGGGCAATCTGCATCCTGGCAGCTCAGGGAGATCTGGCTGCACAGGGCCTCATTGGGGAGTTCCAGGCGCAGGAGCAATGGGACTCCGCAGGGGCTCTAGGTGAAGGTGGTTGGGGCTCAGTGGGGGAGTCTGGGTGCTGGGGGAGTGGGGCTTGATGGGGTGGGGGTCTGGGTGAGTGGGGTTTGTATGAGTGAGGGTTCGAGGGGCCTGCTTAACAGGGGAGCCCCAGCTGCTGCTGAGGGGACACTGCAGGCGGGGCTGCTGCTTCCCCCTGCGATTCCCCTCCCCCTGCTCTATTCCACCCCCTTCTTTCCCTGCTGTACTCCCTCTTCCCCACAGCAGGCGCTCACTGTTGCACAGAAAACAGGAAGGCCCCACCCAGCACACAGAAGGGGAGCCCAACTGGCAGTAGGACCCGGGAGGTGGCATTCAGCTGCAGATTCAGCAGAGCCTAGAGGCAGCCTCCTTCAGCTCTGCACTTGCAGAAATGGGGGGGTAGTATCAGGTAACCCTGTGCCTTGCCTCTGGTTTGGGGGGGCAATCTCCCCCAAAACTGCCCCCATTCTCTGCAGGGGGGCACAGGACTTCTGTGGGGCGGTGTTTTCTGCAGGTGCGCAGTCATGCAGAATCCCCCCAGGAGTAACTGAAAGGGAAAGTGCTAACATCCCAAGTCACATTTCTTCCCAGGACTGCCCTGCCCGAGGCTGCTGCTTATAGGCACAGTTGCGCTCCCACAGCATCACGACCCCATTAACTGGCACTTGTTACACACCCAGCCTGAGTTTTGCTGGATGTGGTTGAAGTGGAATGGATTCCCACCTCGCACTGAGGCCATTCTGAAATGAACACTTACAGTTGCAAAATAAAGCCTTTATTAGACATTGCTTCCACTGCAAGCCCCTAGATCAGAACGCCAGTGTGGGCCAGAGTCAGAAGGTGCTGCAGCTCCCTGGAGTGACTGCCAGGAGGTTTGAGTCCAAATGCTCAGCTCTCCTTTGTGATGCTACTTTTCAGTTCTGTGGCTCTGCTCAGATTCCCAGCTTCCTTCTTCAGGACATTGAGCAGCGTCTGGGAACTCTCCAGGATCTGGGGGATGGGAAACAAGTTACTTCATTTTATGGAAACAGCATTTCTCTTAGCCTGAGCCAGATTTTGAACAAGTTGCCAAGGGAGTGGGTGAGTCTCCAGCACTCTGAGCCTTTAACTCAAGCCTGGGTGTGTCTTCCTAAGAAATATGCTCTAGGTCAGACCCACGTTCCAGGCTCAAGGAATGTTCTCTGGCTGCGTTACGCAGGTCAGACTAGATGGTCCCTTCTGGCCTTAGCATTTAGCAATATTAACAAAGGCAATTTGTTTAAAAACAGTTAAAAATGTAACTGGCAAACACTGTCGTTTATAGATGTTAAGGCCAGAAATGACCCCCGATCATCCAATCTGACTTGCAGCATAACCCAGAAATTCCTGCATCAAATCAGTAACTTGGAGTTGAACTCGAATGTATTTGTTAGACATCCAATCTTAGGTCCGTGGCTACTGAAGTATTTCATATGAACAGGAATAGCTTCACCAGGAGAACCAGAGCCTCACTGTTCCTATGTCTCAGTAGCTAGGGCACACTTCTGGGACATGGGCGATGCAACTTCAAGCCCCTGGTCTGATTCAGGCAGCATAGAGATTTAACCCAGTTTCCCCTACAAACTGAATGCTCTAACCACAGAGCTCGTGGGCAGAGAGCACTTCCTCCTCCTTGGTTTTTCCTGAAAAAGGACTGACTTCTCCTTATTCATAGGCTGACCTAGCTTAAAAATAAATCATCATGCATAAAAATATTAAATTTCCATTGTGAAGAAATTTCTAAACATTTATTCCTCATTTTAATAATGCACTTTTCTGAGCACAAACAAAACCCTGATCTCCCCCTGCCCCCCAGAGTAATTGTCTTGATTTCAATATGTAACTGAGTGAGATCTGAGGCTGTGTAACCGCAAGCCGTGGCCGCTGGACAGTTCTGAAGAGCCTGGGCCATGCCCTCCGTAGTCCAAAGTGTAATTTCTGTGCAAACTGATGTGACTGGTCAGTTCCATTTGCAAGAGCTCCTTGAATAAGAAACTGGATTTGACTGGCTACAGATTACAAACATCTCTGATCACCACAAGCACCATATCCCTGTGACTGTTAGCCTGAGGGGTCATTACAGGTGGAAAGAAAGCTGTAGGAATAACCTACAGTCCTGGCTGCCATGGGTGGAGTCATACAAGCCTGGGAACACTGGCAGCTTTGAGATGGCAGCTCTGAGTTCAGAAGGAAAAGAACGGAGCTATGCCAGCTCCAGAAGGTGTGTTCTCCCATGGAAAGGGCAGAGTACCCCTTACAGCTGTGTACAGCTCCCAGAAAGACCACACAACAGCTAGCTGAACTACTGCTACTAAGCAGCTCCGATATATTTAGCCATTTTCCTGTTCACATATTGCCTGAGAAGAAGCTAGATTTTCTGTAGATCTTTATTACTTATTTATGGTAGTGCCCAGAACTGCAGCCAAGGGCCACGGCCCTATTGTGCTAGGTATTGTACAGACAAATCACCAAGCAGACCGTCCCTGTCCCACACAGCCCACGGGACTGACAGGATGCAACAGGGGCTCACAAGTTTTAAATAACTTGTGACAAAATATCAGCTCTGTTTGCAGAAAACGGCTTTTTGTCGTTTGGTCATAAAGAAAATGCTCAGTAGACTTAGGGGTGATGTGGAGCATCAGTTTGCACAGAAATGAAGCTTTGGGCGAAGGTGGGGCATGGCCCAGACTCCTGAAAACTGTCCAACAGTCACAGGGATGGAGCTAGCAGAGATCTGCCAAGTATTTTGTCACCGACGTCCTCAAATCTCAGTTACTTACTGAAATTCTGAGCCAATTACACCGTGTGGATGGGAGTTTTACCAGTGTCTCACCAAAGTGTATTCTTAAAATAGGAATAACTATGGTTACAGAATTCACTCTCTCAGGATAATGTTTATCAACATTTCTATTTGCATGCATGAATTTTTCCAAGCTTCAGCCTTTGAGGAAGGGGCTGGGAGAGGACAGCCAGCTACAGCCTGGGATTTGACAATGACACAAAAGGAGACAGCAAGGCGATGAGGCTAAGACAGCAGAAAGTCGTACCGGCCAGTGGAGACCAGAGGAGGAGACAGTGAGACAGAATATGCTCTAGAGGTCTGGTTAACCGGACAGAGCTCAGGACATGCAAGGCTGGGGCAGAAACACTTTTCATTATGCTCAGGAGCCATACACCATGCCCAGTTTGCTTTATATATAGAAATTAGATGCCAATTAATAGCTAAAGCAACTAATGATACAGACCCATTCAGGGCTTACCTGACAGCCATGTTGCAGAGACGCTCACCCCCCCCCGCCCCCATGCCAGTGGCTAAGGAGAGGGCTGGGATTCCTACTGGAACCCTCCCATGACCGACTCCACTCGTCACCTCTAAGAAGTGCCTGTTCCTGCTCTAGCAGCTGGAAGGCAGAAGTAGCCCTCTTTTTCCACCCCTGGCTGCTCTCTGCGGGAGGGAAGAGGCGATCTTCCTCCTCTGCCCTCGCTATGAGCCTGCTGTTACGCTACCCCTTTGCCACTCCCTGGTTTTGGGTGCCCTCTGTGTGAACAGCAGTGTTCCAGCTTTCCCACTGGCCCCAATCATTCACATTTCCACTGCTCCCCAGAGCGTGAGAAACCTTAGCCACGAAACTAACCAGAACCTAGTAATTTTCATCCTGTTGCCCCCTTGGGGAGCTGGAGCAGAGGCACTGGAGCTATCTGTCTGCACAGCCAGCACACAGCCCTGGCATGGGGGCAAGGTAAAGCATATGGTGAAGAACTCTTTTTAAAATGGAAGCTGAACTTCCTCAGCAGTAAATGGCACTGTTCTTCATTAGCAGGGTTATTCCGGTCTGGTCGGAGCTGGAGGCCACCGGGAAGGGGCACCAGACATACGTCCAGTAAGAGCAGTAGGGAGCGGGACAGAATACACATGCACCAGCAGTGATTGATGGCAGCAAGTAGCACCTCAGTTCCCCCAGGGGTTTGGTTGTTCTAACCCTTCAGTTAGTGTTATGAGGGGAATAACGAAAAGGGGAAGACAAGGGAGGTGGGGAGGAAGAAGTCACTCAGTCATAGTGCAGGGAATCCGGTGTGGGACTTTCCTGACATCATCACCCCGGTGCCTTCTTGAACCTGTCCGGCAGCTGCGGAGGCTTCACTCTCTAGCTGGCTCCTCCCTGCAAACTTTCTCAAGGGTGGGGGGGAGGGGCAGCACTGCACGGGTACTAGTGCCCTGGGGAGGGGTGGGGTCTGGAAAGTTCTGGGTCCAGGAGTTGCTGGAGGAGAGCAGTGGCCCAGGCTAAGCCCTATTTTACCTTCCCCTGCCTGTCCCCACCACTGCAGAACTATCTGCTCCAACTGCTCTCTGCAGGCTGCCCCGCACACTTGAAAAGAAAAGGGCCTCACTCACTCCTCCGCCCCCCCCATTTTTATCAGAAGTCATTTTAATACAAGGAGAAAGAACAGCCCCAGAGGGGTGCCCACTGGCCTCACCGTGGGAGCAGCCTGTGCGGAAGGAAAGCTCAGCACAGTATGCCTTGAACTCTACTACTGAGCCTTCAGCCAAGGTTTTTCAAGCCTTGTCTTTTACAATGTTTGAGTATCTATGACAGTAGCAGAGTGCTGGTAATTGACACACCCAAAGCGTCATTCACCTTGGAGTGAAAGCTGCTGGTATTCAGCCCCGCCCTGTGCACCTCTCACCCTTCCAGAATGTGAGATTTCTATTCCCAAAGCTCAAACACCAAACACCACGGCAGCAGGAAAGGTCGTTCAGGTGACACTTCCCACACAACACAACCACAGAGCCTTAACTCTGCCTTGAGGTGTTCCTTAGAGAGATCACAGCACCTTACCCCTCCCTAAGCTTTTGCCTTGTCTAAGACAGCAGCAAGCACACCCTGGAGCCGTGAGGCTGTCCTAAGTATAAGGAGGGTTCAAAGCACTGTATGAGTAAGAGCCCTTATCGGGAGCTGTGCTGGGCCCAGAGACCATCGCAGGTTTTGCTAGGGATGGATAAGGCACTGTGGGCCACGCATTGAATGCCAGTGGGAGAAGGTGGTAGACAGGGATGAGAGAGAAATGCCTGCACAATACCCTGTACCCTAGGGGGCTGTGCACAGGGGTTGGAGCCAGGAGTCTGCATGTTCAATTCTCCTCTTCCATGGCATGCTGCTGCTAGTTCTGTTCCCTTCAAAACCCTTATTACTGGCCAAGGCCCCGTATCTCTTCCCTGAGGCAGACAGAAAGGTTACTTAACAGTAACTGTTCATCTTCAAGAGTTGCCCCTGTGCATTCACACTCATGGGCTGGCACTCCCAGGCGCAAGCTATGGACCGCTCCTCTAACTGGTATATAACGAAGAGGACAGGTCACCTGGGAACAGGTCTGGACTGTTTGGTAAGTGGGGCACAAGCAAACAATATGCGTTTTAATACGGCTAAATGTAAATGTATATATCTAGGAACAAAGCACGTCAGCCATACTTACAAGATGGGGAACTCTATCCTGGGGAGCAGGGACTCTGAAAAAGATTTGGGGGTTGTGGTGGATAATCAGCTGAACATCCTAGTGCAATCCCTGGATGCATGAAGAAGGGAATCTCAAGTAGGAGTAGAGAGGTTATTGTACCTCTGTATTTGGCACTGGTGCGATTGCTGCTGGAATCCTGTGTTCAGTTCTGGTGTCCACAATTCAAGAAGAATGGTGATAAATTGGAGAGGGGTCAGAGAAGAGCCAGGAGATGATTAAAGGATTGGGAAACCTGCCTTAGAGTGATGAACTCAAGTGCTGAATCTATTTAGCTTAAGAAAGAGAAAGTTAAGGAGTGACTTGATTACAGCCTTTAAGTACCTACATGAGGTACAAATCATTGATGACAGGCTCTTCCATCTAGCAGAGAAAGGTCTAACATGATCCAATGCCTGGAAGTTGAAACTAGACAAATTCAGACTGGAAATAAAGTATACACATTTTTACAATGAGAGTAATTAACCACCAGAACAATTTACCAGGGGTTGTGGTGGATTCTCCATCACTAACAATTTTTAAATCAAGACAACGTTTTTCTAAAAGCTCTGCTGTATGGATGATTGGGGGGCAGTTCTCTGTCCTGTGTTACACAGGAGGTCAAACTAAATGATCACAATGATCTCTTCTGGCCTTGGAATCTATGAAACGTCCTCTGTCAGCCTGGTAAATTGTTCCATGGATAATGACCCTCACTGTATAAAAGGTATGCCATATTCCCAGTCTGAGGTTAGCTGCTGATGCTAGATGAATTCAGATTGGTCAGGCTGGCCACATGTGGTGTGGTGTTGTGCTGAATCTCGGTTACACCACATGGAGGGGTCTCAGATATTCCAGACCCAGCACTTGAGCCCCTAGCTGAGGTCAGTGCTGATGCCATGGCTGGAATTGATGGCTTAGCCCCCCTTGCTGCAAGTTTCAGTGCAGAGGAAGGTTTTTCCCAGTGGTGCACAGAACTCTGACCAGCCAGTGGTTCAACAGCCATCTGGGCTTCTCCCATGAGGTGTGCCAGAGCCAGCAGTCCTGGTGGGGAGGTAAAAGCCTTATGGGTGGCACACTGGGCCAGGGAATGAGTTTTACAAGACAGAAATTAAGCACTGGACCCAGGCATCCAACTTGGGAGATCCACGGGCATAATGCACATGTTATAATTGCACAGAGTTGCTGGCTCCCTTAAGGGGAGTCTGAACTCAGGCTACCCCTGAGGAGCTAGTTTAAAGGGAAAGAGACAGTTAACTGAATAAAGAACACCTGTGCCTCATAAAAGATCATTGGAACTCAGCTGCAGAAAGGTGCTGACAGAAAGAAACTCTCATAAGAAGAGGTGTGCCGGAGTCCACAGGTGGGCTGGGCAACCCCCGAGGTCCAGGGCAGAGATTGGATTTCAGGTTTATTTGTTTTTAGTAATGTAGAACCACAGCAGGGGAATTTTATCTCACGCTCTCTTGGCCTTTGTGGAGTTCTGAAGGGCCCTGAGAGAAGAGCAAGCGAGGCAGGGAATGCCTGCAGTGCCAACCCTAGGTCAGGAGGGGGTGCTACATGGTAGGCATGCCCTCTGACAAACCCCTTTTGGGGGTCCAGCCCAGACATAGTCCTAGTGATGGTGCAAGCCCAGAGGCTCTAACATTAAAAAGTTGGGGAAATGTCCCTTTTCTGGGACACTACAAAACCATACTATTTACCTAAGAGCCAAACTAAAGTTACACGTACGTACACTTTTGGCAAACTAAGCCTAATGGGGTTAGGAAAGCAACAGCCATGGCAGAGGGTTGCTTCTACTCTCTGTGGTGAGGGGGAAGGAGTGGAAGCAGCTAGGGGTGCATTCCCTGGGAGGTGGGTGCACAGGAGCCCAAGGGATATGGCTTTCAGGAGGGTTCCACCTGCCCATCACTAGGCAATACCATCCCATAGCAGGAATGCATGAGGCTCTCAAAGAAAGAAACCTGAGGTTGCGGAAGGGCACTTCAGGTGGAGCTGGAAACATAAGCCCAACCTCAAACCCCAAGTCTCACCCAATCTGCCTTCGGAAATGAATGTGCTTATCCTGTCTGTTGCTGTTATTCTAACCAACAGGCCACACTGCCCTTCCAGAACCAGGAGAGTCCAGGAATCCCAATTCCCAGTGTTCTAATGCTGACCAGCAAGCCACCCGCAACACAGTCAAGTGGCAGAGGGCAGTGGTGTGGGTCTGAAGGTCCCATGTTCAAACTGTGCAGTGCCTGGTTTTTGCAAGTTTGTGGTTTGTTTTTCTGGCAGCAGTAACCCTCTGTTGGGAGAGTGATGGAGAGGCCTTAGCTGGAACGTTTCCCAAGGTGGGAAGTGCCATGCCCAGGGGGAAGGTCCCGGTGTGTGGCAATAAACTCAACTTACTTTGGCAGAGCCGTTCGTAGGTGATAGTGGGATTTTGGCCGAGGAAGGATTTGAACCTAGTTCTGGTTCAGCCACAGCACAAAGCCCTGCTTTCCCCTGGGTCTCGATTACAGTTTAGGGCTTGATCTAGACGTGGGGCCTTACTAACGGCAGAGAGAGGCCCTGCCGCTGTGCTTTCGCAGGAGCACACAAGCCCCCAGAGCGTAAGGGGCTGCCTTGGAGAAAGCCAATCCCCCGGCCTCCGGAGGCCAGATACCTTCGTGTAGGCCGCCTCGGTCTCGGCAATGGTTTTCTCAAACTCGTTGCGGGTGGCCATCTTGCGAGCCAGGCTCTCGTTGACGCGGGCCAGTTTCTCCGTCAGGAGCCGGATGTCGTTTTGCAGCTTGTTCTTCTCCTCCTCCTCCTGCTGGATCTGCTGGCTCAGCTCCTCCCGCTTGGTGCACAGCTCCTCGATACCTGGGGCAGGAGGCGAGTCAGGGCCCCGGGCCGCTCAGGGCGCAAGGCCCGTCCCGCCAGCACGTGCCCTGGGCGAGGCGGGTCCTCGGGGGCACCGGCTGCATGGAGGGGCTGGGCCAGGCAACCCGGACCCCCAGCCCTTCCCCGATGCTGCCTGGGGATCCGCCCTCCCCGGGCTTAGCTACCGGCCCAGCCCGGGCCCGCCACTTGCAGGCGCTGGGTGCCGCGCACGGCGTGTCCCGGCCGCTGCCCCGACCCCCCGCGCTCACACTTCACCAGCTCGTTGTTGTAGCTCTGCAGCGCCGCCCCCTGCTGAGTCATCGCGCCCCGAACCCCCGCGCCCGGCCGCGGCTCCCCGGCCTCCGCCCCGCCTCCAGCCCAACCGCCTCCAGCGCCCGCCCGGCCCCCAGCCCCCAGCCCAACCGCCTCCAGCGCCCGCCCCGCCCCGCCTCCAGCGCCCGCCCCGCCCCGCCTCCAGCGCCCGCCCCGCGGCTCCCCGGCCCCGCCCCGCCCCCAGTCCAACCGCCCCTCCCCGGCCTCCGCCCCGCCCCAACCGCCTCCAGCCCAACCGCCGGCAGCGCCCGCCCCTCCCCGGCCTCCGCCCCGCCCCCAGCCCAACCGCGTCCAGCTTCCGCCCCGCGGCTCTGCGGCTCCCCGGCCCCGCCCCGGCCTCCGCCCCGCCCCAACCGCCTCCAGTGCCCGCCCCGCGGCTCCCCGGCCCCGCCCCGGCCCGGCCTCCGCCCCGCCCCAACCGCCTCCAGTGCCCGCCTCCCGGCTCCCCGGCCCCGCCCCGCCCCGGCCGCCTCCAGTGCCCGCCCCGCGGCTCCCGGCCCGGCCTCCGCCCCGCCCCGGCCGCCTCCAGTGCCCGCCCCGCGGCTCCCCGGCCCCGCCCCGGCCGCCTCCAGTGCCCGCCCCGCGGCTCCCCGGCCCCGCCCCGGCCGCCTCCAGTGCCCGCCCCGCGGCTCCCCGGCCCCTCCCCGGCCGCCTCCAGTGCCCGCCCCGCGGCTCCCCGGCCCCGCCCCGCGGCTCCTCGGCCCCGCCCCGCCCCCAGCCCAACCGCCTCCAGCGCCCGCCCCGCCTCCAGCCCAATTGCCTCCGGCGCCCGCCCCGCCCCGCAGTCCCCGGCCTCCGCCCCGCCCCAACCGCCTCCCGCGCCCCGCCCCGCCCCGCCCGGCCTCAGAGCCTCCTGGCGCGCGCGCGGGCCCGGATGGAGGCGGCGGGGCCCGGCCCGGAGCTCTCGGCGGCCTGGCACGCGCTGAGCACCGGCCTGGTGCCGCCCGCCGCCCTGGGGCTGGTGAGTGAGAGCGGCAGGGCCGGCGCCGCGTCCCCCCAACCGGGGCCCGCCGGCCCCCCGCCATTTTCTCCAGCCCCCCCCCCTCCACCCCGGAGCTCCCCGAACGAGCCGCCCCAGGCCGCGAGCTGCGCCGTGTGACTCGCGGCTGCTGCCCGGACCTCGCCGAAGCCATGTGGTGCCGGAGGAGCGGGGTGTGAGCGGGTCGGGATGGTCCGGCTGGAGGCTGTTCGGGCTCCAAGCTCCTGGGGGCAGGGAGGGTCCCCGGGCCTGGACAGCCCCGGGCACAGCGGGGCACCAGCTGCTCGGCCTCTCGGTGCTACTGCAGCAGGAATGTTTCTTGTTAATAGCTGAGCAAACCACTGCAGAAACGAGCAATCCGGAGCGGAGCTTGCCCTGGTCAGAGGCGCAAATATCCAGAATTTGCCAGGTTCGGTAACTAGGCTGCCTTGTCTCTGCTGTCCTAGGCACGGCCACCTCCTTGTCTCCTTTCAGGGACAGTATCAGAAATACAGAGCACCGGTTTTCTCATGTGTGTCCCATATTTGTGTCTGGGGTTTGTTAGTGTACTGGCCTGGCTCTTCTCAGAAATGCTGTAATTTCGTGATCTGGGAGGCAGGGCCCTCTTTAGGCCAATTCCACCAATTCCCCCGAATCGGGCCCCGCACCTAAAGGGCCCCGTGCCCAGTGGCAGAGCCACCGGGGGGTGGGGCAAGTGGCCAAGAATCCCTTCGCTGGCTAGAGGCTCCTTTTAAATTTTTACTCACCTGGCAGCGCTCCGGGTCCTCAGCGGCAGGTCCTTCACTCGCTCCGGGTCTTCAGCAGCACTTCAGCGGCAGGTCCTTCAGTGCCACCGAAGACCTGGAGTGAGTGAAGGACCCGCTGCCGAAGACTAGGAGCACCGCCCGGTGAGTACAAGCGCCACGTGTTTTGTTTTTTTTTTTAACGTGGTGTTTGTTTGTTTTTTTTTAGTCATCCCTGCTGGGGCCCCATCAAAACTGTTCTAATCGGGCCCCGGGCTTCCTAAAGCCGGCCCTGCTGGGAGGTTTGCACTTGGACACATTGCTAGCTCATGGCTTGTCGGCAGCAGGTGGGATCATAGAGCCCCACCCTGGGAGCTCCTGAGCATCCTCAGCTCCTTGCAGGATTTTTTGGGGGGGAATGCCCACTTTCACCATGCTGTTTGTTTTAGACGAGTAAGGTGTCCTGACTTTTTCTTTTTCTAATAGGGCATCACTTGGACAGCAGAGTTAAGGTAGTGCCTTTGGCTCTCTTATAAGCGCAAACTTAACTCTGAATTTCCTGGGTCTCTAAATTTTGTTTATATCCAGTTGTTCTTGAAAAGTGACAAACCAGAGAAATGGATGTCTGCCTGCATTCTAACAACATTCTTATGTGGGAATTCCCTTAGTTTGTGTTCCTGCAAAGTCAAAGATGGTCACAAGAGGGTGTCCACAGGCCTTGGGATCTCCACAGTAGTTCTGAGAGTGCCCCTATTTTTAGAATCTTCTAATTTGGGAACCAGTTCACTTTGCTTTGTCTAGAAAAATTCATCTTGTTTCTAAATCTAATCTGCCAGTTCTGAGGCTGGTCTAAGTATTTCTGCTGGTTTTAGAGGGGACATATAACAGAAACTTACATGTGCCATTATTAATGCGGACTGGCTGCCGTTGTGGCTTCCGGCTCTTAGATAAATAGGCCAATCAGCTTATGACTTCCATGGCTGCTGCCAGCAAGGAGAGCAGTTGATGCTAATTGCAGTGTTCATGCTTGTGATGTGGGCACCTTTCCATCAGGAGCAAGACTCAGACCCCAGCCTCTCCAAAGAGGGAACACCAAACAGCAGCTGGTTGGTAACCTACAGTCAATCTGACACATGTGACCCAACTACCTACTGATGGCAGGCTCCATTCATATCCTGCTCCCTGTTCTCTGAATTGATCTCTCCTGATTTGCAAAGTGCAGCGTTAGTAATTTGTTGGTGCCCATGCTTGTATTTAACTTGATTTCTCTCTTTAGGCAGCACCCAGATCCAGTTCAGTGGGGCTACTGAAGGACAGTGATTTGAAGGCTGCTGTGGAAGTGCTGCAACGCTATGGCTTGCACTCTGTCCTAGAAGAATGGTTCACTGAAGTTTTACAGACAGACCTTCAGGCAAATATAGCTCCTGAGTTCTGGAATTGTATTGGCCAGTATGAAAACACAGCCGAAGAACCACAGTGCTCCTTGCTTCTCCTGGATGCATTTTGTCTGCTCAAGTGCCGCCTAGACCCTTATCTAAACAGCTTGGACCTTCTGGAAAAATGGACCAAAATGGGCTTGCTCCTTGGAACGGGCTCCCAGATGCTGCGAGAGAAAGTCTACACCATGTTCAAAGCCATCCTCTTCTTCACCACCACAAAGACTTTCCAGGAGATGATCCAGCAGTTCTACAGCCGCACCTTCAAGATTTACATGCGGCAGTGGAAGAAGGGTGAAGACAGAATGAACGCGTGCGAGAGCAGCATGAGTGAAAACGAACAAGAGAATGATATGGAGGATGGAGGAGGAGACGGACTGCAGTGTATGGGCTGCAGCAGTAAGAAAGAGCAGTGCTGGTGTCCCACAGCCATGGAGCAGTTTCAGCAGCTCAATGAAATCCTGTGCGTATCTTAAAGGGAGGGGTCTGTTAGACAGAATGAACACACAACCCGGATAGGAGCCCATCATAGTTACATAAAAGCGGCAAAGACTTCAGTGGCACCTTATAGACTAACAGACGTATTGGAGCATGAGCTTTCGTGGGTGAATCCCCACTTCGTCAGATGTATATAATGGGTATTCACCCACGAAAGCTCATGCTCCAATACGTTTGTTAGTCTATAAGGTGCCACAGAACTCTTTCCCGCTTTTACAGATCCAGACTAACACGGCTACCCTTCCGATACATAGATTTTTAAGGCCAGAAAGGACCTTTATGATCGAGTCTGACCTGGGCAGCACAGACCAGAGAATCTCACTCAGTGGTGCTTGCATCAAGCCCATGATTTGTGGTTGAGCATATTATTAGACAAACAGGTTCTGCTGATGCATGAGCATCCCCTGACCTGGACACGGGCTTTGATTGGTGTTTTTTAAAGGGAGAGTGTTTCTAAGCGAACGATTTTCTGTCCCCCCCAAGTTAAGGTTCCTGAAGAAGTTTGTCACGTTTAATATGGAAAAATAGGAGAAATACATGTGGTGGTACCAAGGGTGCAAAGCACGGTTGCCCTTCATTACTCCTCAGATATGTATGGAGAAGGCCTGAATGAGGGGTTTAAAAACAGACCTGCTTGTTTCCCCATTAGAAATATCAGATCTTACTGGCAGTGTTTGGCTGGAAGCTGCTATAGGGGATTGGAGAACTAATGAGGTTATACCATCACAGGAGCGAATAGGACCTGAGCCCTTGGGAGGGTAATGGATTCTTAGTCTATTTAAAATCTCTTGGTTTTTATTTTTGACGCTGATTTATTTTAAGCTCCTGACAGGCCCCTGGGAGAAAAGATTTGCTAAAGAGCCAGCCCCCTCTCCCTTTGGTTGAGGGATTTGAAAGCTCCCACTCCAGTTCTCTGATCCTCTGTGCTGATAGGGAGCTATAGCTGGACATTCTGTCTGTCCCTAAGATTACTCACACAGGAATTAACAGTGTTGTATGTGTAAAAAAAATCTAACCCCCAACTTGATGTAACATTAACTGAACTTTCGTCTTTGTATGAAACCAAAAACCAGGAAGGAATGAAAGGTCTAGGAATGTGACTCCTTACCTTCTCTGCCTGGCTGGGAATGGAAAAAAACCCTTTGTGTTATAAGTTTGGAAAGGAGTTTCTTCCTTTGTAGCGTTGTTTGATGAACTTTCTGATGGCCAAAACCTGTGAAATGCTCAAAATGTTATAAGTAACATTTAATTGTATAGAATATATGTATTTTGTCTCCAGATCTGCTTTTCCCCAGTAGACTAGTGTAACAATTTGATATGACTTGGACTATATCACATTATACCATATCCTATTGTTTGGAATCCATGAGTTTTATATTGTCTCACTAATTTTCTTTCCATTAATGTCTGATGTTGTAAGTTTTGTTCTAGTTGCCCTATTTTCTATTTTTTTTCCTTCCTAAAAGATAAAAACCCCTTCCCAAATAAACACCCTGCTTACTGAGCAAACCCAATCCCCCTCAAGTCTGTGGCCCCGTTATCCAGCTAGACGTTTACACAATGCCGATCACCTTGGTATTTGAGCACCCAAGTACCGTACGATGTTGACATCTGGCAAGGTTAGAAGTGCTCCTCTGTCTGTGCTGCTGTCTATGTGGAGAGAGGCCAGTTCCTAATCTGACACATGCTAGCCAATGTGCAGTACAGACCTCTACCCCTTCCCTCCCCTGAACCCAGTTACTTTGCACTTTGTTTTGTGCTTTCCTGTCTACATGTTCTGAACGAGGCCACTGTTTATGTCTGCAGTCACAGGCTGAACTTGCTGGAGAGAGTGAGTGCTAATGCTGTCACCACCATCTTGCACAAGATGATAGAGGAGAGGATGGAGCGCAGATGCAGGGGAGAGTATGAGCGCTCGTTCCTGAATGAGTTCCAGGAGGTAAGGCCCACAGCAACCAGGAGCTGTTCTGGTGGCGGCATGTGCTTGTTTCTGTCACAAGTTAAAGGGTTGATGTCAAAATGAATCTCCTATTTGAAGAAATCCTAACTTGACCTGCCAAGCCCCCATAACTGTTGACATAGAAGCCTGTGGAAATTTCCCATTTCATAGATTCACATAGTTTAAGCCTGGAAGGGACCATTGTGATCACCTAGTCTGACATTCGGCATAACACAGGCCATTACAATTCATTGTTTCCTCTGTATTAATAATTGATTCAGGGTTATGCTGGAGGTCAGAGGAAATAATCACAATTGTCCCTTCTAGCATTCAGAACATAAGAACGGTCATACTGGGTGAGACCAAAGGTCCATCAAGCCCAGTATCCTGTCTTCCGACAGTGGTCAATGCCAGGTGCTTCAGGGAGCATGAATAGAACAAGAAATCATCAAGTGATCCATCCTTGTCGCTCATTTCCCAGCTTCTGGCAAAGGCTAGGGACACCATCCCTGCCCATCCTGACTAATAGCCATTGATGGACCTATCCGCCATGAATTTATCTAGTTCTTTAATGTACCCTATTATAGTCTTGGCCTTTATAACATCCTCTGGCAGAGATGTTTAAACTCTATGAATCTATGTACTGAGCCCAATACTTGGTGTTTGGCTGCAGGATAATTTCTAGAAAAGCATCCAGTTTTGATCTGAAGACCTCAAGAGATGGAGAATCCACCACTTCTCTTGGGAGTTTAGGGGCAATTTTTTAATGAGAGTGATTAACAATTAGCACAATTTCTAATTTGAATTGTCTGGCTTGAGCTTCTAGCTATTGGTTCTTGTTTTGCCTTTTTCTGCTAAATTAAAGAGACCTTTAGTATCTGTTTTCTCCCCATAAAGGTACTTGTACACCATAATTAAGTCGCCTCTGTCTTCTTTTTGATAAACTAAACAGATTGTGCTCTTTAAGTCTTTCACTGTAAGGATTTTTCTCCAGCCCTCAAATAATTTTTGTGGCTCGTTTCTCCATCCTCTCCAATTTTTCAGTAGCCTTTTAAAAATGTGGATCCCAGGACTGGATGCAGTATTCTAGTATTGGTCTCACCAATGCCGTATACAAAGGTAAAATCATCTCCTTGCTCCCACTCATTCCTCCCCTGCTTATACATCCTAGGATTGCATTAGCTCTTTTTGCCACGGCATTGCACTGGGAGCCCTTGTCCACTATGACCCCTCAGTCCTTGTCAGAGTCACTGCTTTCCCATATACAGCCCCCTATTCTGTAGGCACAGCCTGCATTCTTGGTTCCTAGATATATAACTTTGCACTTGACTGTATTAAAATGCATTTTGTTTGAATGGGCTTGGCTTATGAAGTGATCCAGATCACTCTGAATGACTGCACTGTCTTTATTATTTACCACTCCAGTCTTTGTCATTCACAAATTTTATAAGCATTGGTTTTATATTTACTTCTAGATCATTGATGAGAACGTTAAATAGGGTTGGACCCACCCAATCCCTGCAGAACCCCATTAGAAGCTCCCTGTCACAGGGTGACTCCACCTTGCAAGAAAGGGAGCAAGGTTGAATGCACCTGCTGCCCAGTTGGGTTTAAGGGAAGGTACCTTGAGTCTTATAAAGGGGGAGAGAGCTGCAGAGAGGACCCATGCTGCTGATAGTGTGGGGGCAGAATGAGGGCAGCCGACTTCAGCAGTGTTATTGAGCATGCTCAGTACAAGCCAAGTAACAAATTGGGGGGGAGGGCCCATGATCCTGCATGTCCCCTCATGTTGCCCCTGGACTAACAGCTGCATAATCTGGGAGCATAATGTAGTAAAATCTCATTCTGTGGGCAAGTTACTGATGGAAAGATAAGGGCGACATCATTTGATTTGTAAAAATCTACAGAATCCTAATTTCAATGGTGTCACCCTCTCTGGCAACGCAGGTGGGGACTCACTGCCCCTCAGCTCCCAGGTCCAGGTCCTCCAGTTGATGGAAACAGTGTAATCAGAAATGGGTTAGGTTGGGTATTGTTCAAAAGCCCTTTCTCCCACAAACACAATGGAACCAAACATGGCAAACCTAGAACAATTATGTAGATATATATTCAAGAAAATGTTTAAAAATCAATGTTTTTTAAATTATAGTTTACCACAGGGATGCATTGTTCACATAAAGATGCTCATCTTTGGTAAACCTAGGAAAGTTAGCCTTGACATGTAGGATTGAAAACATTTATTCATCAGTCATCATCAGTGTTGTCTCCATCTAGGGCACCATTGTTAGACATGATGTCACACTGATCCTTGTCCATGCTGCACTCACACATCTCTGTGTGAGGCAGGCTGCTGGCCAAACGTTTGCAACCTCTGGTTTTCGCACGAGCATTTGATTAGCTAAATAATTGATTCTGGAGTGCATGGTATTCACACGCAACTGGTGTGATCGGTCCATCCTCCAGGACCCATCCATGTCTGATGGGGAAGGTAGTTTTGGATGTGTTCAGCCATCCCAGAGTCATTCCACGGCTTGATAATTTGCCCTCTTGATAGCAGGTAAAAATGCATCCCATGTTGGTTGGCAATTTTTCTCCTTTTCTCTGCTTCTTGCAAAACATCCACCAACATAACTCTGCAAGTGTTGTAATGTTGGTCTTCAAATGGTAAACTCATCACATGAACGCCTCCAGTGCATTTATGATCTCATCAGGCATTCCGAGCACCTTCAGAGCAAGGAGAGAGTCTTCAGAGACTGAATCAAATGCTTTCTAGTAAGATAATATGGTCTTTCCAGCCACCCTTCCAGTAGTGCCACATCCTGGGCATGGAAACCTGGCAGTGCAGTGGCTTTTTTTGGTCTGAGTTATAGGAAAACATCTCTGAGGGATATACAGCGATTCTGTTCCCCAGCATCAGGCACAAAAAGAATCTTGCGGGAGTCTTGAGTAACATCTCACAGAGAGCACTAGAACATCTGAATCTTGTGCAAAAATTTGGAGTTTGGTAGCACCTCTCTCTGTGGCATTGATGGCATGCAAGATAATTTTAGTGTCAGCCTCCTCATGGGAATAACAAAGAAACTCCATAGAACAGTGGGAGGTAGAAGCTTTATTATGCCATGCGATGACATTCTTCGAGAAATTCTTCTCATGCTGGAGTGTTTTCTCCACAGGCTGTGGTTAACTTGTCCTTTGTGTGGGTATGAGACAGTTCTTTGTGATGTTGGAGATGTTCGTGGAATCAATGATTTTGTATTGGACTAGCGTAATACCATGGAGTCTCTTCTTTCTGGTAATATTTTTAATTGATTCTACTACATACATGTCAAACACAAGGTGGACTTCATCACGGGTCCAGTATTTTCTATGTAGCCTCATAATGAAGTGTTCAGCCAAATCTCGGCAGGTGTTAACAGTTTGTGTGTCGAGAGCTTGTACCTTAGCCATACCATCTATGATTGGTATGCTGAAAGGCCTCTGCTGGCATAAGGTATCAGTCACATTGTCAGTAGGTGCTGGCTTATGAAAAACATGCAAGATGTGCATTAGTTTGCTTTTTGCCTGGTACATAAGTATTGTTCTGTTGTTTTCAAACATTGATTGTGGCACCATGGAGAACTTGTATTTCCTAAAGTCTCACGTAGATCAACATCACACTGAGATCTGGGCATGACCAGGAGATGAGCAAACAATGACCTGTCTGCAGTCAGTTCTGTAAGAGTCTCTGCCACCTTCACTCTGATTTTATTCTTGCATTCGAGCACAGCTGTAGTCTGTTCTTGATTGGAGCCCATAGATTGATGGAGCCTTGGATAATTCTTTGGGTTTTGAAGGCTTCTTACAAGTCATGATCCAAAGTAACCATTTGACTGACATCTTTAGCTGTCTCATCTCTGAAGACTGCTTATGTCATGATATTAATAGGCTTTGGTCCATCAGATGTGGATGGATTGCAAGTGTGAGTAACCTCATCCTGTAGCTTAAAATTGCCCCTTCTTGGCATTTAACAGCGTTTAATGAGTCTGGATGGTGCATGGTTGCTTCTGGGAAAAACATCCCAGCCATGCAACCACTTAAACTTTACTTTCCATGCTATGCTCTTGCTAAGTGACTGCTTCATTCAGTTTCTCACCTGACTTAGGTGCTGAAAGTAGGTGGATGCCTTTGGGTTCTGGTTTACCACAGAAGCAGCAGTGTTCTCAGAGTGCATGCCACAGGACCTGGTATAAGGCGAGTCTCACCCACAGCTGGCACTTTTACCAACATCTTCAGCTATTTCCTGATGCTCAATGTATTTCCTCTCCAACTTTCCCAAATTCAGTTTACGGACACATTTCTTATAGCATGTAAGGTGCCACTGAGTCTTGTGTTTAACCGAGTCTTCTGCCATGGTATGCTCCAAAGATTGAGGAAGTCGTCAGTACTCATTGTTTCCCCATTGATGCCTAAAAATGATCAAGACCAAAGTAAAAACAAGGATTTTGTAATAAATTACATTTGGGTTGTAATTAATTGTTATGTAGTGTATATTATGTAACTGCGCATATAGCATGTGAATGGATTCCAGTAATTTCTGGCTGGATGCTGACAACTTAACCAGTGCCTCATTACAACTCTTTTGGCATAGTAAAGAAGGCTGATAATCAGTACTACCAAACTGCTTCTTTTTTGCTGATGGCTCCATGTGGACAGTAAGGAGGGTGATAGGGTTTGTTGTCTGGTAGGAAATGCTACAGCCATCCCTAGTGCTGTCCCTGGGGATTCCTGCTGGGGAAGAGCCATTCATTCCAGGATGGGCATCCCCATGACTTTGTGAATGTCTGAGGAAATGTAGATCTTCAGCAGGTGGCAACTTGGTGCTGCAGCATTTGGCAGTGTACCTGGGGCACATCTCAGGAGGCTAGGAAATGCAGCTCCAGTTAACGCCCCCTTCATAGGGATACACGTACTTCAACACGCGTCTCTCTCTCATATGCAGGTCTTGGAAGTCATCTTTGCTGCAGGTCTGGCTATTGACTTGCGACGATCTCGTAGGGTACATGGTTAGTGGCTGGGCTCAGAATATAGCATGTCTGCTGGGCACATGAGATCTGTTGTGTTAGTAGGAGTGGTTTGTGGGATCTGTCTCATGGTGTTTCTGTGGTTTATTTCAAATTTGGCTGCATCTGCTAACTCACTCTCCCGATGATGCTGCCTCTAGCTGCACTGCTGGCTATTAGGGACCAGTGATCTCTAGTCGGAGCTGGGTCTGGACCATGGCAGAGGGCAATGCTCTTCTCAGGTGGCTAGCGTGGAGTTGCGTGCCCCAGGAGCCTGCTGTGAATGTCATAGACTCCAAGGCCAGACGGCACCATTGAAATCAGCTAGTCTGACCTCCTGTATAATAAAGGCCAGAGAACTTCCCCAAAATAATTCCTACAGAAGACCTTTTGCTCCAGTCTTGATTTAAAAATTGTCAGGTGATGGAGAATGCACCATGACCCGTAGTAAATTGTTCCAGTGGCTAATTACTCTGACTGTTAAAAATGTACACTTTATTTCCAGTCTGCTGAAGGTGTGTGGGATGGTGGCTGGCACGGTTGGGTTGTGTGGCTCTCTCTATTGTCCCTCTTGTTGTGCAGTGGATCGAGAAGGTGATTGGCTGGCTTAGCAGAGTGTTCCTGCAGGACAGCTCCATGGCCAACTCCACCCCAGAGGCCAGCAGCACCCTGAAGCGCTGGAGGTGCCATGTCCAGAGGTTCTTCTACCGCATCTATGCCAGCATGCGCATTGAGGAGCTCTTCAGCATCATCCGTGGTGAGCACGACCCCTGCGTGCTGCCCAGGCCGTGTTGACACTCTCCTCTCCTCTCCTCTCCTCGCCTGCCAGCCCAGACCTGCTTCGTGGCCATACAATCCTGCTTTCCCCTCCCTATGTGCCCTGAGGCATCTTGTGCTCTCCCATTGCCTCCTTATGGGGCCTGGCACCCTCTCTGACTGCTTGTTTGGTTTGTAGATTTTCCAGAGTCAAAGCCAGCTGTGGAGGATCTCAAGTTCTGCCTGGAAAGAACCAATCAGAGGCAGCAGCTGCTCAGCTCCCTGAAAAGCGCTCTGGAAATGCGGCTTCTCCATCCCGGTGAGTGTTTCATCCCTTGTGTCTCCCCCAGGGACTGGGCATGGGCCCGGTCCCTGAAGGGGGTGTGTGAGTGGGGATATCCTGAAGAGCACCTCTGCCATGGCAAGGTGAGCATGTGGTAACCATGTCCCTGCCCCCTCCGTGCTAGTGTAGGGGGGAGGGATAGCTCAGTGGTTGTGAGTTCAATCCTTGAGGGGGCCACCTAGGGATCTGGGGCAAAATCAGTACTTGGTCCTGCTAGTGAAGGCAGGGGGCTGGACTCGATGACCTTTCAAGGTCCCTTCCAGTTCTAGGAGATTGGTAGATCTCCAATTATTACCTATATATTACCTTTAGTGCGCTCTTGGATATCCGTGTGTTGTAGGAATGCTCTGTCCCACACCTCAGGTTCCCCTTTTCTCTGCAGTGCCGCAAGGAACCGAGTTAGAAGGTTGTCTTTGGTCAAAGGCTTCTCCAAAGTGCTGCATGGGCTGAGCGCTCAGTCCGGGCTGAGCGCTCAGTCCGGGCTGAGCGCTCAGTCCGGGCTGAGCGCTCAGTCCGGGCTGAGCGCTCAGTCCGGGCTGAGCTGGTTTTCAGTAGCTCCCATGCAGCTTCCCTGGTTGGACTCTGCTGCCCAGACACATGGAGCGCTGTCCCTCCATCTGACCAGGGCACTGCAGCAAGCACCTCTCCTCCACCTCTCTGGATCTAACTAAGGCTCCCTTAGGGCCCTTCCTGGGTCCGAGCTTTGCTCTCTGCTCTGAGACTCTGCCTGTTCTTCCCCCTTTAGGAGTCAACACGTCGGACATCATTACTCTCTACATCTCGGCCATCAAGGCCTTGCGAGAACTGGACCCCTCCATGGTTATCCTGGAGGTGGCCTGCGAGCCCATCAGGAAGTACTTGAGGTAAGTGTGAATGGGACAATTTAATGAATCTTCTGATCTGCCAGTAGATTTCAAAGCTGAAATCTAACCTATCAAACTGGCAGATCTAGTTTAAATGTAGCCGGTAAAGGGATAGAATTTAATTAGGGTAACCCCTTTTTAATGAGTCCAGGGAGCGCTAGCTTACTAATTTTAAGTATCAGAGGGGTAGCTGTGTTAGTCTGGTTCTGTAGAAGCAGCAAAGAATCCTGTGGCACCTTATAGACTAACAAACGTTTTGCAGCATGAGCTTTCGTGGGTGAATACCCACTTCTTCGGATGCTTGCATCCGAAGAAGTGGGTATTCACCCACGAAAGCTCATGCTGCAAAACGCTTACTAATTTTAAGCTCTAGGTTCTTTTATCTTGTACAGTATTTCTCAAATCAAGACACTTGGTTATTCTTAGCCAATTAACAGTTTATTAAATTCACAAAAAACCACATCAGTAAACAATCATCGATTAAGCGTAGATACAACAAACATTCTAGGCATTGTGATAGACCCAGGCCAGTTGGGAACAGCAGAATAGAAGGGAGAGATACTGGCCACTGGATAAGCAGTTTTCTGTTCTCTGAGTGACCAGAGCAGGGGCTGCTCCAGGTTAATGAGAACACCTGACTCCAATTAACCTGCTAAGAGTCAGGTGAGGCTGTTAAGCACCTGACTCTAATTAAGGCCCCTCTGATGCTATAAAAGGGCTCACTTCAGTCAGGCCAGGGGGAGCCAAAGGAGAGGACGTGCGTGTGAGGAACTGGGAGCAAGAGGCGTGCAAGAAGCTGAGAGTGAGTAGGCAAACTGCTGGAGGACTGAGAAGTACAAGCGTTATCAGACATCAGGAGGAAGGTCCGGTGGTGAGGATAAAGAAGGTGTTTGGAGGAGGCCATGGGGAAGTAGCCCAGGGAATTGTAGCTGTCACACAGCTGTACCAGGAGGCTCTCAAGACAGCTGCAGTCCACAGGGCCCTGGGCTGGAACCCAGAGTAGAGGGTGGGCCCAGGTTCCCCCCAAACCTCCCAACTCCTGATCAAACACAGGAGGAATTGACCTGGACTGTAGCTTCTACCAGAGGGGAAGATCTCTGGGCTGTTTCCCAGCCCACAGAGTGAATCTGTGAGGTGAGCAAATCAGCCAGTAAGCGCAGGACCCACCAAGGTAGAGGAGGAACTTTGTCACAGCATGTACAGAACACACATGCAGTCCTGTGATTAACACAGATCTATTTTGGGGCCCAAGCAGCTGGACTTACCATCTCAGGCTATTGACTCTTTAGCACTCTAATACTTTTGTCCCATTTCCAATAATTCACGAGGGAATAAGGACGCACTTGACTTAAGGCATGACTAGGAATGGGATCCCTGCTGCCTGAATTGTTTGGTACGAAGGGGACTAATTTAAAACATCAAGGGCAGTTTCTTAACGTTGTTGTGTAAGTTTTTCTTAGGCCAGTTTGCTTGGTTTTATAAAGGAGGAATACGCATATAGCATTAGTTAGTTAAAATCCAAGGATGTTTATTTGAGGTCTCATTAGAAAGAACGTAGCCCCAACAAAATGGCTCTATTAGTCATGTTAAAGATCACAGCGAAATACAATCTCTAAATGAAATCTCATCACTTTGTAATCCTGGTAACAGTTGCATCGGGAAATGTCAGTTTGGTCATGTGGCTGGTACAGGTGTCACTAGCACATCTGGGTTCTGCAGCGTATTTGTGGGGTTCAGTCAGAACTCTAAGTCCTGTGACGCTGGAGGAAGGCAGCGGCTGTCTAACAGCGTCCGTAGAGGACTTGACCATGCCCAGTTATCTACACTGGGTAGTCCCAGCACTTCCTTGCTATTTGTGGGGGTGTCTCTGCCCTTTTGTGCACCTTCTTTAATCTCGCTGGATGAGGGAAGTCACAGACCCCAACATATTCAGGGATACTCCCTTTCTGTGGCCCCTGCATAGAAGGGGGTGGTAAGTCTACAGTGCTGCCAAAGATCCAGCACCAACGTAGGGAGGGTTGGGGAAATCGCTCTGGCTGGGTGTCTGAGCCCTTGGCTATGCTACACAGTTTTGCCAACAGAACAGTGGAAGTGTACACATTACAGTGCTCCTCCCACCAACAAAACTCCTGCTTTGCCAACAAAATAAAACCACCTTGACAGGAGGTATAGAGCTTTTTGTGGCAAAGTTAGATCGAAAAAGCGTCAGTGTAAACACTGCATTCATTAAATCACCGTTACTGGCCTCCAGGAGGTATCTCACAATGCCCACCATGACTGCTCTGCTCACTGTTTTGAACTCTGCTGCCCTGCATTCAGCTACACAGGCATGTGCCCCTCCCCTTTCAAAGCCCTAGGAAGCTTGAAATTCCTCGGTGTGGAGAGCTCACATAGCTACTGCCCAGCTGAGCATGCGGGCTCCTGGCAGCAAACACATTCCTGCCTGGTCTACAGGGAAGGGGGTGGATCTCCTTGGTTTGTGGGGAGAGGAGGCTGTGGGAGAATCAAAACATTAATGCAGAATCCTGCTCTCTGGGCTAGGACCACAGCAGCAGGCAGGCAGCATGGGCTGCTACTGGGTGTGGGTAAGAGACTCGTGCTGTGCGGAGCGGGGATGGAGGTGGGGGGGGGGGGCTGATGTCAGGGTGTCCCCCTCCCCCTGCCGGTGGTGGTGGGGGAACAGAGGGACACCAGCTCCTGCCTCAGGATTGGCTGCTGTCTGAACTTAGAGACAGCGCCCCCGCGCACGCACGCACTCACTCACTCACTCCCTCTCCTCCCCCTCAGCAATGTCAGTTTGGTCAGTTTACCAAGTGCTACTTTAAAAAGTGATTTACAGTATGTTACTTTTCGGGCACCCACAGCAATCATTATTAGGTTCATAGCACAGTGCAAACAAACAGTGCCAGGCTCAGCACACTACAGCAACACACATTACTATGGCTCAGTGTTAAAATACTCCTTCAAGGCCTCCCTCAGCCGAATAATCGCCCATTGGGCTCCTCTTGTAGCCTTGTGTTCATAACACACATCACAGTACTGAAGAGCAGTGCAGGATTCATGCTTTCTGACAGAGATGGCTGGGCTGCAGGTTACCAGGGCAGTTGAAAAGCAGCTGGCAATCTAGTAGGATGCCCATGGAATGATGGGATTGAGAAACCTTCCTCATGTGATGCTGTACCCACCCCATGTGGCATTGCAAACCCGTCCCAATGGCCAGTTGTACAGTGGGATCGCTACCCACAGTGCACTTCTCTCTGTGTGATGCAAGAGATGCTATTGTGGCGGTGCTCTGCTGATACAAGAAGCACAGTGTGGACATGCAGCAGCGGTTTAATTACAGTGGTGGCTGTACATCGGTGTAACTTGCGTTGACAAAACTCTGTAGTGTAGACAAGGCCTCGAGTCAGGCTCAGCCTGTCCGTCTTCCCTGGAGTCTGCTGTACTCTTCTCTGGGTTGAGGTAAAGGTCTCCAAGCTAGGAGTTCTGTCTGTCGCTTCAGGGCTCACTCCTGCAGTCCCCTGCTTCGGGCAAACCTGCACCTCCTGCCCCTGCTAGCTACATCCTCCTCCCTATCATACAAGACTGACAGGGCCAGAGGGACAGAGCCAGCCCCTACCACCAGGACTTCTCTGGCACTTTCCTCTCCGGTCTGTACGCCCCGTCAGAGTGTCCATGGGAGCGTGGCTAGTTCTGGGCTCCTGCACAGTGACCTCAAGTTTTACACGCTGTTGCGGGTTAGTTGGAGGAGGGCAAGTCTGTTGTTTTTATTGGACGCTTCCTAATGGCTCTCAGGTTTTAGCTGTTTCTGTGCTACTTCCATCGATACCCAGTAAATGGTGCTGATGTACAGTAAACTCCTCTGATCCTTTTCTTGTTGGAGGGTTTTTGTTTCTTTCATTTCAAGCATTGTACTGCTGTATGACCCAGACTGTTAACTGGAATGACCCCCTCTTTAAGCAATGGTGTTTATTATTGCAAAGCTATGCCCTGGTTCGATGCTCATACCTTTCAATATTCTGTTTTGTGCCATACAACTCAGAGATTGCAAGGCCAGAAGGGACCATTGTGATCATCTAGTGTGACCTCCTCTCTAACACAGGCCAGAGACCTGCCTCAAAATAATTCCTAGAACAGAGCTTTTAGAAGAACATCCAGTCTTGACTGAAAAATTGTCAGTGATGGAGAATCCACCATAACCCTTGGTAGATTGTTCCTATAGCTAATTACTCACTGTTAAAAATCTACACCTTATTTCTAGGTGAATTTGTCTCGCTCCTAGCCATTGGATCACGTTAGCTCTTTCTCACCTAGATGGAAGAGCCTGTTATTAAATATTTGTTCCCCATGTAGGTACTTAAAGACTGTAATCAAGTCATCCCTTAACTGCCTCTTTCTTAAGCTAAATAGATTGAGCTCCTTGAGTCTGTCACTATAAAACATGTTTTCTTATCCTATAATCGTTCTCATGGCTCTTCTCTGAACCCTCTCCAATTTATCAGTATCCTTCTTGAATTGAGCACACCAGAAATGTACACAGGATTCCAGCAGCAGTCGCACCAGTGCCAAATACAGAGATAACATAAGATTCCCCTGTTTATGCATCCCAGGTTCATATTAGCTCTTTTGGTCACATCATCACACCGGGAGCTCATGTTCGGCTGATTATCCACCACAACCCCCAAATCTTTTTCAGAGACACTGCTTCCCAGGATAGAGGCCCCCACCCTGTAAGCATGGCTACATTCTTTTTTCTGAGGTATATACATTTACATTTAGCCACATTAAAATGCATAATGTTTGTCTGTGCCCAGTTTACCAAGCAATCTGGTCCTCTTCGTTAGTGACCTGTGCAGTTTATAATTTACTACTCCCCCAGGTTTGTGTTTGCCAGGTGTACATCTCATGCCAGGCTGGGCTGTGCTTACTCCTTTGCTGATCCCGCCCCTTTCACCTCCTGCTTTCGGACAGGACCAGGGAGGACACGGTGCGTCAAATTGTGGCGGGTCTAACGGGTGATGCCGAAGGGTCTGGTGACTTAGCCAATGAGCTCTCGAAAGCTGACCCAGTGACGCTGGAAAATGGCCAGGAGAGTGACGATGACATCTCGGAGCCAGAGGACTGGCTGCCTGACCCAGTTGATGCTGACCCAGGTTAGACACTAGGATCAGAGCAGCTGCAGCTACCCCCATCCTGACCTGAACATTCCACAGCCCATGACTTCCTCCTTGTTCCCTTTTGTGGTGTTGAGTGAGCGCTGCTCGTCCCCAGGCCTTCCATGGGGCAGAGCCTGGGGAGATGGGAGTGGGGGTGGGCTCTGTCTCTCATGTTCTGGTCTGGCATGTCTTCTTAGGGAAGTTGAGTTCCAAGCGCCGCTCCTCGGACATCATCAGCCTGCTAGTGAGCATCTATGGGAGCAAGGATCTGTTCATCAATGAGTACCGCACGCTGTTGGCTGACCGTCTGCTGCACCAGTTCAACTACAGCGCTGAAAGGTGAGGCCTGCACTCGCCCCCAGGGTCGGCACGGGAGATGCCCCAGCCAGGCAGTCCCAGGAAAGGCCTTATCTGATGTGAGGCTGTCTCTGCAGTTCTGGGTTCCCAGCCTGAAATCCGTGATCTCACCCACTGAGCTGTGGCTGTCTACTTGGACACTTGTCATTGGAGGGAGGCTGGAGTGAAATGCCTCTGGCTTTGTGTGGCTAGCGCCAGGAAAGCAGCATGGGCCATCAGAGGCAGGGAACCTGGCAGTGTGGGCCAGGATCTTTGGACGGGAAGGTCAGCCACAGAGCTGAATCCCTGGCCTCTCAGTCTGTTACAGGCCGTCCTGGGCCCAGCTGGCTGCACAGCCTGCCCTGTGTAGCCCTGAGACGCTAGGAAGAGGACGCTGTGCTGCTCAGCGAGGGAAGAGAGTTGGAGTCCAGGGAAGAGGGCAGGCTTTGCCCCTCCCCAGGATCCTCTTGGCTCCCTCACATCAGCTTCAAGGGCCCTGAAGGCCTGCAGAGGCTGTTATGTGGGGAGGCAGCATTGCCCAGTAGGAAGAGCATGGGACTGGGAGTCAGGACACCTGGGTTCTGTCCCCAGCTCTGCCTCTGACTTGCTTGCTGATCTTGGGCAAGTCACGTTGGTTCCTCCACCTATGGAATGGGGCTAACGAAAGCCAGACGCTCTGGCATGAATGGCTGGCAAGGGGGCCAGGTGTGCTGCTGTGTTGTTAGTTAGGGATGGCAAGGGCAGGTACAAACTGCCAGCCCAACGGCAGCAGCCTCAGGCTTGGGGGTGAATGCCCTGGATGTGGGCGTGTCCCTCCTCACTCAAATGCCTGGTACCATCCGCCTGAGGTAGCCACTCCCGGCTGTGCTCTGTGTGGGGGACTCAGCTTCTCTTCCCAGGATCTTGCTTGTGAGCCTCTGCCTCTGTCGTTTTCAGGGAAATCCGCAACGTGGAGCTGCTGAAGCTGCGATTTGGCGAAGCCCAGATGCACTATTGTGAGGTCATGTTAAAAGTAGGTTCTTGATGATCCAGTGCCAGGGCTTGGTTCATGCTCCACAGCACGTCTCAGGGTGTCACAGAGAATGGCAGCCAGGGGTGGCCTGTGGGACGCTTGCCTTAAATCTGAGTCCATCCCTTGGAGAGGGGCCTCTGGGGGTATTGCAGAGTAAGGGGGTGCCTTTTGGAGTGGGACAGAAGCAGCGTGGGGAATGGGAGGGGCTCCCTGGGACTCTGGGTGAGAGATGGAGGGGGCTCCATGGGGAGTGGGAGTGATGTGGGGGGTCCCAGAACTGTGGTCAAAGTCCTTCCATATTTTGAGCCATTGAGTGGGTTGGGCTGGTGAATCTGGGGCTGTCATCCCATCTGTCACTAGAGCAGGTACAGTAGAGGCAGCAACTTGGCTGCAGGTGTGGGGCGATCCCCGCTTCTTCCTGGCGGTCTGTGCTAAAGCCTGTCTGGTGTTCTCCTCAGTGGATAGTGGGGACAAACGGCCATCTAATGTCCACATCCTCCCCTGCCATGCCCCCTTCTCCAGCTCAAGTCACTTCTCCTTTGTGATGGCCGTGACCTCTGGCCTGCTGTGGGGCCCAGCCCTGGCTCTGCCTCGGAGCCTGGCCAGGAGAAAAGCAGGCACTTTGAGCTGGGTGCTGTGTCCTGCCTCTCCCCAGGATATGGCTGACTCGCGGCGCATTAACACCAACATCCGTGATGAGGAAGAGAAGCTCCCAGAAGAGGAGAGGCCCCCATTTAGCCTTGTTGCTGTCATCCTGTCTAGCGAATTCTGGCCGCCGCTGAAAGAGGAGAAGCTGGAGCTCCCCGAGCAAATCAAGGAGGCCATGGAAGCCTATTCCAAGAAGTATGAGAAGTTAAAGGTGAGGGAGCCCTGTGCTCTGTCTAGCTAGGGCAGGGGATGCCTTGCAACTAGCACCCATGAGAGAGAAAGCAGAGTGGGGCTCCCTCACCCTTGGCTTTGGAGAGCCTGTTCCACCAGGGGCTGCAGAGCGGGCTGAGAAGCTGGAGGCAGCACGGTGGATAATTTGAAAGAGAAATGGCTGATTGCTGCCAATGCTGTGTTCTTGGCCCTGCCAAGGTGCTGTTTCTCCCCATCTGGTTCCACTTGTTGCCTGCATCCCTGGCAATGTACATCTCCTCCTGGGTCCTTAGGCTTCTCCCTTCATCTCCAGCAGCCTGTAGCCCTTTGTGGCACTGTCCATGCCCCTTAACCAGACCTGAGCCGAGGTGGAGGCTCCAAGTCCCTTCTCCTCTGTGTAGAGATGAGGGGTTCTCATCTCTGTGGAGCCAGCTGCATGGACTTACCCAGCCTGCTGCGTGCCAGGCAGAGCAGAGAGCAAACGTTAGGAAGACCAAAGAGGCCTGCTGGCTGAAGCCAGCCCTGCACAGTGGCAGTGGTTTAACAGAAGGGGCAGTTTTATCTACATGTAGCAAACCTGGAGCAGCTGTGTGTGTGGATGCTCCCGTATCGATTTCACACAGCTTAGAACAGTTTAGCTGGTGTGAATATATTCTACAGGCACAAGCTAAACCAGTAGAACCTGTTTAAAACCATTATAAATGTTCACACATGAGTGCACCAGCTTAGCCAAAGCAACTGAATTCAAAGCAGTGAGAGATGTGTGTGCCCGGAAACGCAGCTGGTTCCCATAAGATAACCTCCACGCAGCGGCCTCAGCGTGGGGACAGCATCTCATGAATTCAGTCCCCACTGCCCACCCTCTTGCTATCTGCGATCCATTTCTGTCTCAGGCTGGGAGTTGGCTGGGGCCGGGGGCGGGGAGGGGCGGCGTTCCTGGGATCATTGTCAGGCCAGCCAGCGCGTCTGTGTCTAGTCTTCCCCTAATAGGCCTTCGCTGATGGGGAGGGGAGATGCACATGGTGTGGGGTGCCAGTGCCCTCCCCACCTCCAGGAGACTGTCTAGGGAGGAAATGCCAAATAGCCTCTGTCCAATGGTTTACGTCCCTGGCCCAGTGGGCAGAGCTCTCAGCCTACAAGGTGATGCCCATTTCCACCTTGCAGAGGCTGTGTCACTCCTACCGGAACCCTGCTCCCATTGAATAGCGCTTCTGGACAGAAACGAGCCCCTCTGCCCCAACTGCCCTCAGGCCTTCTTCCCAGTCCAGCCCGAGGAGGAGAGCAGTACTGGGTGACGCAGAGCCAGGGTTGGAAAGGGAGGGGCAGGGCAATGGCCTGTATGGGGAGGTGGGGGCCCAGAAGGCTGAGCAGCTGTTGGGGACGGGTAGCCCAGGGGGGCTGTGCCTGTGTCTGGTGGGAGAGCAGTGGCTGTGTGGGCTGAGCGCGGTGCAGGCCGCAGGGAATGGCAGTCAGTGTGATAAGTCAGTGAGTGACCTGTCATGCATGTGAAGTGTGAGCCGCTGCTGCTGCTTCTTCCAGGCCATGAGGACTCTCAGTTGGAAGCATCACCTGGGCCTGGTGAACCTGGATGTGGAGCTGGCGGATCGCACTGTCTCCCTCTCCGTGTCTCCTGTGCATGCAGCCATCATCCTGCACTTCCAGAGCAAGAGTGAGTGAGGCCAGGTGGGCCCAGCCACATCACTGGTGTGTTCACCACTGCCCTCTGCTGTGCAGGTCAAGCCACTTCTGCTCACACAGACCTAACACTTCGAGAGCAGATCCAGAGCCCACTCGATCTGGCCATGGTTCCTCTACTCTTAGTGCTGCTCCGAGAGAGGCCTGTTCACCTGCGCAGCAGCTCAGCGCACAGCCTGCTTTCAGGAACACATTGCGCAGTTACCCTCAGCTACTCCTGCCCACTGGCAGCTCCTCCCTCAGTTCCCGCCACATCTGCCTGCCCCCTCCCTGCTCTCACGCCCTGTCCCCCAGCTCCCTTCCTCTGGTGGTGCCAGTTCAGTGCCATCCCAAGTGCACAGAGACTGCCGCAGTTCCCTCTGAGTAGCCTGTTCAGTGACTTTCTAGGTTGGGGATATTTGGAGGCCTGGGTTGGACGACTGTTGAGATGAGGGGACGTGATAGAGGAGGTGAATCTGACTCTTGTATTCAGTGAAACTACAGAGCAGTAATGCTGGCACTGGTGAAGGGAAATCCTTTCACACAACGCAATTAGCCCGAAGAACTCATTGCTACAAGAGGTTAGAGAAGCCAAATGCTTAACAGGCTTCAGAAAAGGCCTGGCCATGGATATGGATAACAAGAACCTCCACTGTTGCATTAGAAGGGCTAGAATCCTGCATAGGCATCTAAGCTTGCCCTTCACGTACAGGGTTTGGGAGAAACATGATCCCAGAATAGCCCACCATGGGGATTCTTGCCCTTCCTGTGCAGCCTGGTTCGACGGGAAGTTGCTGCTGGGGACAGGACATTGGGCTAGAGGGAGTGCTAATGTGATCTGCTCTGGCAGTGCCTGTGCTGATGGTATACACGCTCAGGCCTGTGTGGTGGCAGTGTTATCTTGATGCTGGGCTGGGCATTACTGGATTGAGTCCAACTCCCATACCAGGGAGTGACTCTACTCCTCCTTGTGGTGCCTGTGGTCTCCCTCAGGTACGTGGACGCTAGCGGAGCTGAGTGAAGTGCTGAAGGTTCCCGTGACATCGCTGAGGCGTAAGATGACCCTGTGGCTGCAGCAAGGCGTCCTCCGTGAGGATCCCCAGGGCACATTCACAGTGATTGAGGAGGAGCAGAAGGATCAGGTGGAGAAGGTGGTTCTGATAGACAGTGATGAAGAAGGCGACTCTGCCATGGCATCACAGGCTGACCAGAAAGAGGAGGAGTTGCAGGTACTTTCCTGAGCACCTTGGGTGTTTCCAGAGTGGGAAGATCCTTGCCATTCCTTTGTGTGGTGGTTTGTTGCTCTGTTCCAGTCACTCCCAGTTAGCAGAATGACCAGTCTGGGGTGAATGGGGCTAATGCTCCCACCTCAAGGCTGGGCTGTGAGGCACACGCTAGGAGCCAGCCATACACCGTTTCTCCAGTCTCTGGAGGGACTCTGCCCCAGAACCAGCTGCGTTCAGAGGGTCCCGAGAATTCCTGAAAGCAGTGACAAGCCAGCTCCTCTGGCTTGGAAAGGCCACTGTCCAGCCAGAGGTGCCTTGGGCCATGCCCTGGGCTCCACCATTCTTTCTGGGTTCCTAAGAAGGGGTGTGAAGTCCAGCAGCCACAAAGCATCCTGTTGGGGTCAGGCATTAGGGATTCTGTGGGCACTGGGAGAGGATAGAGAGAGCTGCCATGGAACATGGAGGGACTCAGCCTGCACTTGGCCACTGGCAGTTGTTAGTGCACTGCCGGCCAGAGCTTGTTCTCCAGCGTTGTCCTAAAACGCCTAGTGCTACTGTTAGCCATTGACCATGCAAAGGGTGGGTCTGTATGGCTCCGATGCAGCAGAGTGCAACACATGCACGTTCAGCCCTGCAGATCCCTTTCATGCAGTCTCAAGGTGTACATATGCTCCCAAAGTCTCTGTTCCCTGATTTGTAGTGAAGCATGTGGGATGCCAGGGTTGGGGGTGTGGTTGGGATTTACCCCTGCCTTTGTGTCCCCCTGCAGCTTTTCTGGACGTATATTCAGGCGATGCTGACCAACCTGGAGAGCTTGTCCTTGGAGCGGATTCACAGCATGCTGAAGATGTTTGTGATGACGGGTCCGGTGGTGACAGAGATTGACATCCAGGAGCTGCAAGGCTTCCTCCAGAAGAAAGTCCGGGACCAGCAACTCATCTACTCCGGTGGTGTCTATCGCCTGCCTAAGAACTGCAGCTAGCATGTGAGCCTCCCCACCAATCCCTGAGCACGGTGCTCCCTTGCAGCCATTCTGCCTGCATTCAGCACCTCCGTTAAACTTGCTTCAGGTGACATCCAGGTGCCCCTGTTAAGCACAGGCTCTGCCTCTCCGCTGGGTCGCTGTGGTTTCTGGGATGCTCTTTCTCCCCACTGGCTGCCCTTTGTGTGGCGGTAGCTCAGTAGTACTCTGGACTGAAGCACAGTGCGCCTGGAGAGGTCCTTTGAGCTGGGCCAAGCAGAGGGGCTGGTGCCAGCAAGCCCATTTTGTCCTGTATTTTGGTGTCTAGGGTCCATTTCCCCGGTTAATAAAAATGCTAGCCGTGTTTCTCTTAGAATGCATTGACTCCTTCTTCCCTTCTCACCCCCCAGCAGAGCCCTCTGGAATCCCCTCTCCCTGGGCTGGAGGAGCTGGTACGGCCTGAATTCCAGTGTCTGCAGGCCAGGCTGCTCTCTGCTCTCACCCGGGCCTCCACACAGCCTGTGCTGGGGGAGATGGGCTCTTGGCTGGAAGAGCCATCTGGGTCCTGTAATGTGTCTGGAGCAGCCTCCTGCAGCTGGCTGTGGTGACTGAGGCCCCACTTAAGGCACGTGTCTTGGCATATGCAGAGGAAAAGTTCCGTGCAGGCTCACCACTCTGCAGGACTCTCCCAGGGAGCGTGGGGCTGACCATTCAAACCGGGGGGGCGGGAGCCATTTCAGTCTGCAGCGGCCGTTGGCCTATGGCACTGGGTAGCAAGGGAGCAGGCATTAATTGGCCAAATGCGACCCTACGGTACAGATATTGGGAGTCACTTGGTGGTGTAGGCTGATCATGGGGAGAATCAAATCCAGAACTGTTCAAACAAACAGCTTCTTGGAATCCTGCTGTTCTTCTAAAGTGTGTCATTGTGTATGAAACCCACTCCAGGGGCGTGTGAGCAAATGAGATCGGAATCTAGAAACAGCAGTCTCAGTTGGGCTGCATTGTGAGCATTCCCGTGGGCCTGCCTCCCGCGAAGACACAGAGGGCAAGGCAGCCACAGTCATCCCTCCATTTCCTCTTACCACCTGTGGCAGCAAGATGGCATAAGCAGTGTCCTCCCGCTACCCTGTGGCGGAATTTTCTTGCAGTTTCTTCTAATTCCTTAGCTAGGTTTAAATCCCAGAAAAATTCCCCGTTAAATTATTTTTTCAAAAATTAAAATTAATTGATTAAATTTCTCCTAGGTTCTTTGCAACATGATCTTAACCTAAAATGGTAACTTCTGTGTCCTTGGGGGCTTCACACACTGTCCTCCTTGCCCCAGACTTATTCCACTCTCACACAGCCATAGCTGCTGTCTTCTGTCTTGGTGAGAGTCATTTGGTAGAGTGCAGCTCGGTTTCCATTCATTTCTAACAGGACAAGATAATCCAGGAACACTCACCTGAAGTTGTACTTTGGCTGCTTGAGAGAGGAACTGTAGACCCCAAAGAACAGCCAATGACCGATAAGATGGAACTGGTCACTAGGGACACTGGCTGGACCAGCTAAAAATCCTCAGTGCCATTGGACAAGGATCCAAGACCAAAGACCACCTTGGTACCTGCTACCACTGTGGCACTGAAGGCCAATGCCACCTCCTCACCAAGGCCGGGGAGATCTGATCACTGGGCAGAAATGATTTCTGATACTGATTTCCCTCTTCCCACAAGGAGAAGCTTCAGCCCTTCCTCTCTTCCCAGGAACTAAGCTTGCTCATAGGGCAGGGTCAAGTGATTCCAGCTCAACTTCCAGCTCAGTACTGAAGAAATACAAGACACCCTCAGTGCCCACACCTGACATTGGGCAGTTGCCCTCCTTGACATCAGCACTGGCTGATCGAATGTCGCTATGTCTCTGGCACTGCCTTAGGCATCAGTGGTGTCACACTCAGCATCGGTACATGTCTTAGACGTTTGCCTCGAAGTTCAGCACCACTGCTCTTCTCCATCACCCCGCTCTAATTTCTGGTAGAGAACTTTCTTCTCTCCTTTCTCACAGACCAGGGAGGCCTCTCCAAACTAGGGACACTCACTTCAGAGCCCCAGGTTATCCACCGCAGTGGCAGTGGCTCAGCCTTATCATAACCAGCCTTGTCCCTACAACAGCCCATCTGGGCCCTGTTGGACATACTGGGGACTTCCATCCATGAGCTGAATTCCTTCTGATCAGTCACAAAAATGCAGCCCGTTGCACTCTCCTCCTGCATCCATTGCCAAACCCCCAACGGCAAACATGGAAGAGCAAAGACAATCTGCAAACAAAGAAGAGGCATGTCTTGAGCCTCCATCATCTCCCAAAAATCCATCATTGTCTTCTAATGAGGCAGTCTCCTCAGCTCCTAATGATTATAGAGCCTTCTAAGAGCTGCTGTCTTGTATAGCTGAGATCCTCAAAACAGAAACCTCAGTAACAAGACCAAGCTCACAATCTTTGACACATTACATTCCTCCTCAGCTGCCAGAATAGCATTGCCAATGAACCATCTAAAACTCTGTGGGAGACACCAGCAACGTTAGTCCCAACTGCTAAAAAGGCAAAAAAGTACCAAGTAGCACAAAAGGATTTTGAGCAATTTTGCACCCAACACCGGGTTTATTAGTGGTCTCTGCAGTTCCCAAGGAGGCTGCACAAAGCAGAGTGTCCTGTGGCACCTTTATAGACTAACAGACATATTGGAGCATGAGCTTTCGTGGGTGAATCCCCACTTCGTCGCATGCATGTAGTGGAAATTTCCAGGGGTAGGGGGGTGTGTGTGTGTGTATTATATATATGTGCAAGCAAGAAGCAGGCTAGAGATAATGAGGTTAGTTCAATCAGGGAGGATGAGGCCCTCTTCTAGCAGTTGAGGTGTGAAAACCAAGGGAGGAGAAACTGGTTCTGTAGTTGGCAAGCCATTCACAGTCTTTGTTTAGTCCTGAGCTGATGGTGTCAAATTTGCAGATGAACTGAAGCTCAGCAGTTTCTCTTTGAAGTCTGGTCCTGAAGTTTTTTTGCTGCAGGATGGCTACCTTTACACCTGCTATTGTGTGTCCAGGGAGATTGAAGTGTTCTCCTACAGGTTTTTGAAAATTGCCATTCCTAATATCTGATGTGTCCATTTATCCTTTTCTGTAGGGACTGTCCAGTTTGGCCGATGTACATAGCAGAGGGGCATTGCTGGCATATGATGGCGTATATTACATTGGTGGACGTGCAGGTGAATGAACCGGTGATGGTGTGGCTGATCTGGTTAGGTCCTGTGATGGTGTCGCTGGTTTGTCTTGCATAGGAGGCTTCCGGGTACACGTCTGGCTCTGCTGATTTGTTTCCTTATTTCCTCGTGCGGGTACTGTAGTTTTGAGAATGCTTGGTGAAGATTTTGTAGGTGTTGGTCTCCCTCAGACAGAGACCAAAATCCCTCAGACAGAGACCAACACCTACAAAATCTTCACCAAGCATTCTCAAAACTACAGTACCCGCACGAGGAAATAAGGAAACAAATCAGCAGAGCCAGACGTGTACCCGGAAGCCTCCTATGCAAGACAAACCAGCGACACCATCACAGGACCTAACCAGATCAGCCACACCATCACCGGTTCATTCACCTGCACGTCCACCAATGTAATATACGCCATCATATGCCAGCAATGCCCCTCTGCTATGTACATCGGCCAAACTGGACAGTCCCTACAGAAAAGGATAAATGGACACATCAGATATTAGGAATGGCAATTTTCAAAAACCTGTAGGAGAACACTTCAATCTCCCTGGACACACAATAGCAGGTGTAAAGGTAGCCATCCTGCAGCAAAAAACCTTCAGGACCAGACTTCAAAGAGAAACTGCTGAGCTTCAGTTCATCTGCAAATTTGACACCATCAGCTCAGGATTAAACAAAGACTGTGAATGGCTTGCCAACTACAAAAGCAGTTTATCCTCCCTTGGTTTTCACACCTCAACTGCGAGAAGAGGTTAGTTCAATCAGGGAGGATGAGGCCCTCATTATCTCTAGCCTGCTTCTTGGTGTGTGTGTGTGTGTGTGTGTGTACACACACCCCTATACCTGCCCCTGGTAATTTCCACTACATGCATCCGACGAAGTGGGGATTCACCCACGAAAGCTCATGCTCCAATACGTCTGATAGTCTATAAAGTGCCACAGGACTCTGCTGCTTTTACAGATCCAGACTAACACGGCTACCCCTCTGATACACAGAAATCAGATCTCTTTGGGAGGAAAGCTAATTTGTCAGTGCCACTTCTGCCAAGAATAGCAAACTACCAAGCTCAGTGTAGTAGCGAGAGGGCCTGGAGCACTGGTCCTGGTGCATGATCTGAGGCCTGAACCAGAGGCTGTGAACCAAAGTCAGGCCATGTATTAAAGAAGATAAGCATCTGTACGTCAACTTGGCAAAGTTCTTGCTAGTGTACTAGGCAGTAGATATTTACATAAATATATTCTAGCTAGTACACATACATCCCAGTCTAGTACAAGATACAATGGTTTGACAAAATGATGAATAGGGATATTTTGTCCAAGATATCAGGAACAAGGAGAGGTAACAAACATGTCATGAAACCCGCAAGGTGGTGCATAAATTGCTTATCGCAGTTGTTTGTCTCAGTCTGTGTGTGAGGTACCTCGCCTTTACCCTTTGTGTGTCCTACAGGACAGCAGAGACACTCACTGCTGACTGAGCCACTCCTTGCTACTGGGCACTCGTGTTAGTGAACCTGTAACCATGGAGTCGGGGCACTAAACTTGGCTGAGTGGCTTTGTCACCAAACTGTGCCTGTGTTTTTTCTTCTCCCCAGTTGCTTTCTCCACCTTCTGAAATAAAAAAAAAAATGGTCTGCAATACATTCCAAGAACTTGTTGGATAATCTGTGCCCTCTTGTGTTTTTTCCAACAGCTGCCTGGGTAACTTGTGTCCCCCATCACCACCAAGTCCTGGGCTTTGGATGATTTTGTTAGTTTAAAAAAAAGCCTCATCCACCTCTTCTTCCTTGTTGGTAATCTAGAGTAGACCCCTATGCTGATATTACCCTGGTTTTTTACCCCTTTTATCCTTTCCCAGAAGCTTTCAACAAGTCTGTTTCCATCTCAGTCTCAGTGCAAGTGTGTACATGTTTGATATACAAGACACCTTCCTTTTTTCCCTGCCTGTCCTTCCTGAGCAAGCTGTACCCTTCTGTACCAATATTTTAGTCATGTATTACCCCACTAAGTCTCTGATGCCAACTGTCAGTTGTTTTATTCACTAGTATTTCTGTAGCCAGTCTTCCACTCCCAAAGGGCCTGCAGTCCTCCTGCCTTGCACGGGAGCTTGGCCTGAGCAAGGAGTGGAGGTTTGGGCCATATTGCAGCAATAGGAGATGCTACTGTGCCCTCCTTTACTACGTTCCCACCATGGCTTCTCCATCCCAGCCCAGGACCCAAGCACCATCTCTCTGTGGGCTGTCCCCTCAGTTACTTACCTGAAGCTCAGGCCAAACAAGGTCAAGGTGTAGCTTATTATTTTTCTGTGAATAACTGTAATCACCATCTGCTACAAGTCCAAAGTGGGTTTGTCCCCTGCTCCCCACACTGGTCAGCTCCAGCCATTAGCTGCTTCATGCAGCAGGTAAGATGCTGGTATCATTCTTGTGTATACACCACCTGTGTGTGTTACTGGGTCACGCTGTCCCTAGTAATAGCAAACCGCATCGTGTGCAGCTCAGACAGGAGCAAGGGGTCCACCCTGGGACCCTGCAGTAAGAAGAAAAAGTGTATTTCAGCATGAATTGAAATGGAGCTTTCTGGGCTGGGGTCTGCAATGTCTGAAGTGTCCCCTTTGCAAGGAGGAGGAGGTGCCCCCCCCGCCCCAACTGCCTCCTCTGTGTCCCTGGGGCAGCTGTCACATGGGCCATGAGTGCCCTGAGCACGTGTGTTGTCCCTTCCCTGCTGCAGCCACTCAGCAGTTCCCCCACTGGCCACCTGCTGCATTGTGGGGGAGGAGAGCGCTCCGCTGCTGGGCAGTGCGAGCCCTACGGCCAGCAAGGCAGTGGCTCCACTGGTTCTGGCCAGAGCTGGCGCTAGGCATAAGCAGACTGTGCTTGGGGTCCCCTATTCACTATTTATTAGGTGGGGTGGGAGGGTGGGCCCAACATATTCCTGTTTTGGGCCCCTGGTGCGCTAGCACTGCCTCTGGTTCTGGCGGAGCCTGGGGCAGCCCCTAGGACAGGATGGCCTAGGTTACAGCTCTGTCTCAGGGAGTGTTTTCGCCCGTGTCTGGCTAGGAAGTTGCAGCCTTTGGCTATAGACTTGCTGCTGATGCAGGCTTGTGTCCCCTCAGCATGAGACTGCTACGCGGCGCTGTGTGGGGTAACGGCTTCCAGCTCTGCAAACCCGAGCTGGAGCAGAACGCCGTGGCTGCATCTCGCTGGGACTGTGACGCCAGTGCCCTGGGATCTCCAGGGGAAGTTCAGCGTGTCACTTATGACCTATAAAGCCCCAATCCGTCTGCCACTGGCCTTTCTGAGGAATTCTCCCCCACCCTCCCCCGGGGCCAGACAGCCACAGCTGCAGCCCCCTCTTTTGTGAGAGGCTCCAGTTGACGGGCAGCTGTGAGGGCTCCTGTGCTGTGGAATTTGCTCCCTGCCTTGGTCAGTTGCAGAGGTGATGTTTGTGGGGGACATGGGGGTGGGGTCAAGTGCCCCCCCCCCCAGATTGGCCTGCTGGGGGCAGGGAGGGAGAGGGCCTCTGCCGTCTCTCCCTGCGCCTCCCCCACCCTCTGTACCTTTGGCTAAATTGGCTGCTCTCCCCGGCAGCCGGGCGGGGAGCAGGACAGAGCCGCATTTGCCTGAGAGCGCCTGGTGGGGAGGCAGTGGGGGCCCGCTCCCTGCCTGGGCTCTGCTGCGGGGGGCGGGGGGGACTCCAGCTCACTCGGCCCCTGGCCCCGCAGCGGGGCCTGGGTGGGGGGCAGCCGGCTGCTGGGGACCGAGAGAGCGAGCCAGAAACAGGCTGGGGACGGGGGGAGGAGAGGGGACTCTGGCTCGCTCACCTAGAACAACATTAGTGGGTGCTTGGCATCCACCAGCCACAGCTGTTACTAATCGGGGCACTGCCAGGGAGAGCAGCAGGTGGGGCCTCGGGGAGGGGATGAAGTGGGGGTGGGAAGAGGCAAAGCGAGGGTGGGGCCTTGGGGGAGGGGGCAGAGTGGGGGTGAGAAGAGGCAGGGAAGAGCCTCGGGGGAGGGGGCAGGAAGAGGCAGAGCGAGGGTGGGGCTTTGGGGAGAGGGTGGAGTGGGGGATCAGGGAAGGGCAGGGGGGTGAGGCACCCCCAGGGAAAAGGTAAACTCAGGCCTATGGGGTCACTTGCTCCGCTGGGGAAGCCCAGCCGTTCCCAGCGTTGCATTGTCTCACTTGTCTCCTGGTTGATCTGGTTTCTTAATGACTCTTCATGCTGCCCAGACAGGGAGGTGACGCACACGCCTGTGTCTCTTAGCCTGACACGAGCGCAAACTTAACACACACATACACACACACACACACACACCCCAGGTAGCCATGCAATGCGTAGGGAAAACGAAGGCATACACAACATTCCCCCTTTGTCACAAGTCATGTGTCCATTGCTCCATTATCTTGCCCGGGGAGATTTGATGTCAGACTGACAGGACAGTAATTACCTGGGTCATCCTGGCTTCCAGCCTTCGGGAGCTTCCTCAGTCTTCAAAGACTTATTGAAAATCAACATTAACAGTCCAACAAACTCCTCAGCTGCCTCTATATGGAGGACACTGGAATACCAGTTACAAGTAAGCACCCTTCATTTATTGTGACATGCTGCAGTGTCAGGGTGTGGCGGGGGAGGGGGTTATTGTGACATGCTGCAGCCTCAGGTGTATGCGTGTGTGGAGGGGGTTATTGTGACACGCTGCAGTGTTGGGGCTGGGTGGGGGAGGGGTGATGCTGAGATGTTACTTTGTCAGCGTATGTGTTTGTATCATTGTGAGATATTGCAGCGCCAGTTACTGTGAGATGCTCTATAGTGTGTGTTGTGTTGTGGATGTTGCATTGTGGGTATGTAGGGGGTAATTGTGAAATGCAGCAGTGTCGGTGACCATGTTGTTTAGTGCGAGATGCTGCAATGTCACTGGTTTTACTGGTTATTACAGTGCTGCATTTGGTAACCGTGTGTGTGCGGGGTGGGGTGGGATTATTGGGGGTGCTTCAGTGTAGACGCGAGTCTGCGTTTGTTTGAGCTGCTGCAGTCTCACACTGTGTGTTGATTATTGTGAGAGAGGCAGAGTAGGGGCCCGGGTTAAAGTGAGGTGCCAGGCTGAGAACAGGGTGTGTATGTGCGGGGAGTGGTGTTGTGAGGTGTGGGGGCTGGGCACGGTGTATGGTTAGAAGGGGTGGTGGTGTGAGATGGGGGGTGGTAGTGTGAGGTGTAGGCTGGACACAGTGCAAGGCAGTGGCTCTCAACCTCTACAGACAACTTTCCCCCTTTCAGGAGGCTGATTTGTCTCGCGTCCCCCAAGTTTCACCTCACTTAAAATCGACTTGCTTCCAAAATCAGACATAAAGATACAGAAGTGTCCCAGCCACCCTGTTACTGACACATTGCTGACTCTCTCAGCTTTACCGTAGAATTCTAAGATAAATCCATTGGCATATCAATATTGTACGTACATGTCAGTGTACCCAGAGCAGCATAAACAAGTCAGCGACTGTCTGAAATCTTAGTTTGTACTGACTTCACTAGTGCTGTTTATGTACCTGTTGTAAAACTAGGCACATATCTAGCTGTCAGTGTACCCCCTGGAAGACCCCCAGGGGTCTGCGTACCCTTAGATGAGCACCATTGGGGTGGGGGTGCTTATGAGATGTCGGGCTGGGCACGGGGTGGGGCTGCAGAGGTCTCTGAGGACCAGGCTGAGTATAGTGGGGAGGGAAGGAAAGGGTTTTTTTGAGGTGCCAGGCTGGGTACGGAGTGGGGGGCAGGGAGGGTCGTGGTGAAGTGAAGGTTGGATACGGTGTAGTGGGTGGGAGTGGGGATTACCATGCGATGCAGGGCTGTCTACTGCGTTCTTGTGAGGTGCAGAGCTGGGTAAGGTGTTGGGGGTTGGGAGGGGTTCTCATGCCAGGCTGGGCTGGGTACAGCGGGGGTCATGGGGGAGGGGTTATTGGGGAGGCAGGGCTGGGTACGGGGGGAGTCATAGGGGGGAGTGGTTCTCGTGCCATGCTTGGCTGGGTACAGTGGGGGTTGCAGGGGAGGGGTTACTGTGCGATGCTGGATACGGCAGAGGCCACGCCGGGCTGCATAGTGTGGGGTGAGTGGTATTGTGAGGTTCCATGAGTAGGGCCCTACCATTTTGGTCAATTTTACAGTCATGGATTTTTAAAATCAGAAATTTCATGGCTTCAGCTATTTAAATCTGAAATGACACAGTGTAGTGGTAGGGGTCCTGACCCTTAAAGGAGTTGGGGGGGGGTTGCAAAATTATTGTAGGGGTGGTCGTGGAACTGCCACCCTGACTTCTGCGCTGCTGCTGGCCTCGCGCTGCCTTCAGAGCTGGGCAGCTGGAGAGCGGCAGTTGCTGGCCAGAAGCCCAGCTCCGAAGGCAGAGCCGCGGCCAGCAGCAGCACAGGAGTCAGGATGGCGCGGTGTGGTATTCCCACCCTGACTTCTGTGCTGCTGCCTGCCCAGCTGGGCCCTCAGTCAGCAGCGGCCTCTCTCTGGCCACCCAGCTCTGAAGGCAGCGCAGAAGTCAGGGTGGCAATACCGTGCCCCCCCCTAAAATAACCTTGTGACCCCCCTGCAACTCCCTTTTGGGTCAGGACCCCCAATTTGAGAAATGCTGGTCTCCCCCATGAAATGTGTCGTTTAGGGTAAAAACCCACAAAAGACCAGATTCACGGTCCGTGACGTGTTTGTCATGGCTGTGAATTTGGTAGGGCCCGATCCATGAGAAGTGCCACCTGGAGTGGGTTGCTCGTGAGAAGTCCAGCTAAGCAGGCTGTGGCGCCTGCGTCTGTGTCCTTACCTGGGCACTCCTTGTGTCTGTGCAGTGTCAGAGAGGTGCGACTGCCCGGGCATGCCAATCCAGGCAGCCCCTTCAGCGATTGTTGCCACGCTGGCCTTTCTCAACGCGTGCGCCCTCGCCATCCTGCTCCTGTCAGCAGCCTTCGTCCTACGCCCGGCTAGGGGGCAAAGGTGAGTGACTGCTACAGTAGTCCCGCATCATCAACACTAGGATGGAGCCGGTAACGCCATGTGCCCTACCGCCACCCACTGGATGGTGCTGGACGCTGAGCCCACGGCGTGCCAGCACCTTGAAGACCCTCGATTGGCAAAGTCCACTGGGTTCCTATTAACCATTCCTGGCTGAAAGGAAAGGGGCCGGTGACCCAGAGTCTTCCCCAGGCAAAGTTCTTCCGTCACAGCAGCCCGACGGTGTGTATTTCTGGGAATTTGCATCACCTCCCCATGCAGCCCCTCTTTGCTAATGAGTATATTTTGTTTTTAAGGCTACCTGACAAGGAAGCTAACAACTCCCCTGCTGTCCCGTAAGTCACACACAGACAGGGTTAATGGCAGTAAGTATGGCTGGAGCAGGGGAAGGAGAATGCTCTGTCTTCCCAGGAACTGTGATTTCAGGCCCTGGCTGCAGAGTCCAAGCTGGCACAGGCTGATGGAAAGGGAAGGTTGTCTCTGCACAGAGAGAATTGCTAGAGCATTGGGCGAGGGGCTGACTTCATACAGTCAGGCTGCAGGTAGTAGAGATCTTTAGCTTGCGATCTCAGGTCAGCGCCAAGCGTCTGTGGTGTTCAGTGAACAATAAATACCTCCAGAGAGGAAAGACACAGTCACATCTTGCCCCTCTCCTGGGGGCCTGGCTGGGATGATTCCCTGCAGCACACTTTCTAGTGTATTGTTTCAAGCCCCAAGCAGTGGAGCGTGTGCGAAGAGGTTATCCCTGTCCTCTCTGTCAGGAAGTTCTTCCCCAGTTCACATTGTCTTGCTTAGTTCTAGCCCATTCCTCCTAATCAACACCTCTTGTGTCCCCAGCTACGTCCCCATCAGCCCCTCTGGGGTTCACACCTTTCAGGTGTTTCTCACTTCCCCTCTAGGCTGTCTACACTACAGCTTATGTCGGCGTAACTTATGTCACTCAAGGGGGGGAATAAACCACCCTCCTGAGCGACATAAGCTACCCCGACGTACGTGCCAGCGTGGACAGCACTATGTCGAACGGGAGAGCTTCTGCTGCCGACAGAGCTACTGCCACTCAGGGAGCCTGGAGTAGTTAAGCCGACACCGTCGTCTTAGAGCAGCTACGTTAGAGAGCTTCCCCTGAGTCATTGCTTAGCAGCCGAAGTTACTTGTAGTCTTTCCCCAGAACTGAGTCCCTGCAGCACAGTGCGCTGGGGCGTTTCAGCTGAGTGTACTCCTCCCTACTGGGAGAGTGTTCGGTCCGTTCAGTTATCGCAGGTCACACAGGATGGACTGCGGCTCGATTTGGGGCAGGGCTGTGGTTTTGGGGCTAGGCTGGGATACATTGCATCGTTGCTTATGGGGTTCTCTATAGGGCTGCTGAGCCAAATCCCCCTTTGCCCCAGGATCGGGGAGAAGGAATAGGCTTGGGACTGATACTTGTCTCCCCGTCCGTTCTTCTTCGAGTGATTGCTCCAATGCATTCCAGTTAGGTGTGCGCGCCGCGCGTGCACAGCATCTCGGAACTTTTTTCCCTAGCAACCCCGGCGGGCCGGCTGGGCGCCGCTATGGCGCTAAATATATACCCCAGCCGGCCCGTCCGCTCCTCAGTTCCTTCTTACCGCCCGTGACGGCAGTTGGAACTGTGGAGGGCTCTTCGTTCTCCACAATCCCTAGCGTTTACATCTCTCTCTTGTATATAGTTAGTTTGGTAGTTACAGTTTTAGATAGTTAGTTAGTGTAGATAAGGTGAAAGGGGGGGGGTTCCCCTTTTACCTGACCCGGTGCGGGCTCATGCCCAAGGCACCGGGCTTTAAGCCCTGCGCGGCGTGCCAGAAGCCGATGCCCATCGGAGACCCGCACGACGCCTGTCTCCGTTGCTTGGGCGAAGGGCATAGAACGGACAAGTGTTCGATCTGCTTAACTTTTAAACCGCGGACCCGGAAGGAGCGGGACATCCGCCTGAAGCAGATCCTAATGGAAGCCTCGCTTCGACCACCGGCACCGTCCGCGCCGGCACCGCGAACTGACTCGGTGCAAAGCGCACCGGCGGCACCGAGCCGCTCCACCTCCGCGGTGCCGCCGACGCAGAAAGCAGCTAAGAAGTCGCGGCACCGTTCGCTTTCGCCTACAGGAAAGCAGAGACTGGCGAAGGCAATAGCGCAGGCTAGCGCTGAGGCCTCGGCGCAAACAGCTGCGCGCCTGGCAGCTCCTGCGGTGCCCGTACACAAGCCGCACACAGGACCCTTGACTCCGGCGCCGCAAGGGCCGTCGAGTCCGGCGCCGCCACGCTCCCCGGTACCGTCCGAGGTCGAGCCCCGGCTGCCGTCAACGCCGGAGACATTCGCCTCCGCGCGAGAGCTCATCAAGCTCATAGAGGCACCAGGCCTCCGGCCCCCGGCACCGCCAGTGCGGGCTGTCGTGTCGGCGGGGAAGCCGGCGAGAATGACCCGGCCACCGTCCCTGGACAGGCCGCATGGACGACGCCCCCGGTCCCGGTCGCGCGGCAGATCTCCATCCAGACGCTCGCGATCTCGGCACCGCTCGACTTCGCGGTACCGGTCGCCATCACAACGCCGGTCGCAGTCCCGGTACCGCTCGTCATCGCGGCACGATCCAGGTCGCCATCGCGTCGGCGCCATCAGAGATCGCCGTCCCGGCACCGTTCCCGGCACCGCGACTCGCGCGGACGTTCATGGCACCGTCGTTCTCAAACAAGGTCAAGCTCCCGGCACCGGTCGAGCTCCCGACACCCGTCGAGCTCCCGGCACCGCGGCGGACGTCACTCCCGGTCGCCGTCCCGGTACCGGCCGGAGCAACCTCGCACTTCTTTGCCTCCCGGGGAAGGTCGGCCCCATTCGGCACCACACTCTGTGAGCGCTTCGGCACCGCCATGGCCTTCTCGACCCGAGTCTGTCGCTTCTGGCGCGGACGGATACGGACTCTTGCCGCCCACCCCACGGCACCATCCTCAAGGGGCACAACCGTGGGGCTTTTGGGTTCCATGGGCCCAGTACGAGGCCCAGGGGGTGCCTTTTCCACCAAGGCCCCCCGCATCAGAGCGTAGAGTCCCAGAGGCGACGGTATCCAGACCGGCCCCTTCGCCACCGGCGGCGGATGCTGTAGCGTCCGAATCCCAAGGCCATGTGCAGCCCGCACCCTCCGACGGACAGGTGGCAGGCCCCTCTTCGGAGACGGTCGTCCAAGGGTTGTCCTCCTCGTCCTCGCCTGATGAGGCGGTGGCCGGTGCAGCAACTAAGGAACCTCCACCCATTGACGTGAGAGCTCACCAGGACCTCCTTCGTCGTGTGGCGACGGCAATGGCCTTGCCCATAGAGGAGGTACGCGAGGACGAGGACCCCATCACGAACGTGGTCGAGGCTGACACGCCGGTGCGAGTTGCACTTCCGTTCGTCCGGACGGTGCAGAAGAACGCCACCACTATCTGGCAGACGCCAGCGTCCGTGCCCCCTACAGCCCGGGGGGTTGAGCGAAAGTACTCTGTCCCTCCCACGGGGTATGAATACCTGTATATGCATCCGACCCCGGACTCCTTGGTAGTCCAGTCGGTTAATGACAGGGAGCGGCACGGTCAACCGGCTTTGGCGCCCAAATCGAAGGACGCGAAACGTATGGACCTGCTAGGCCGGAAGGTCTATTCTGCAGGAGGCCTGCAAATGAGGATTGCCAACCAGATGGTACTCCTCGCCAGGTACGTCTTCGACATCCTGACGTCCCTGGCGAAGTTTACCGAGCTCCTGCCGTCAGCCTCCCGACAGGAGTTCACGGCCATGCTGGAGGAGGGAAGGAGGTCATCTAGGTCCTCCATCTCAGCCGCTCTCGACGCTGCGGACTCGGGGGCGAGGACCTTGGCCTCAGGAGTCACGATGCGGCGTATCGCCTGGCTGCAGTCTTCCACCCTGCCGCCGGAGGTCCAATATACGTTGCAGGACCTTCCCTTTGACACTAAAGGGCTGTTCTCTGAAAAGACGGATTCCAGGATCCAGTCTTTAAAGGACGGTCGTATCGCGATACGCACATTAGGCATGCATACGCCAGCAACGCAGCGTAGGCCATTCCGTCCGCAGCCCTCCAGACCGGCCTTCCAGTCCCGGTATCGGCCTTACAACAGCCGACGTCCGGCCCAAAATCGCCGTCGACCGTCCGGCAACCGCCGCAACCAGGGCCAGGCCGCTTCAAAGGCCCCTCAGGGCGCCAAGCAGGCCTTTTGATGGGACGCTCGAGGACGGCCCATCACTCTCCCAACCGGATCCTTCCCCTCTGTTTCACAATCGCCTTTCCCATTTCTTTTCGGCGTGGTCCCGGTTAACGTCGGACAACTGGGTGCTCCAGACAGTCCAGTCGGGATACCGCCTGCAATTTGTTTCGCCCCCGCCTTCCCACCCACCCTCCCTGTCCCTCTTCAGGGACCCCTCTCACGAGCAATTCCTCCTACAGGAGGTCCAGACTCTGTTGAGCGTGGGTGCCATAGAGGCAGTGCCTCAGGACAGAAGGGGCAGGGGATTCTACTCCCGTTATTTTCTCATCCCCAAGGCGAAAGGCGGGCTACGTCCTATTCTGGACCTTCGAGAGCTGAACAAGTACCTGCTCAAGCCCAAGTTTCGCATGGTCACTCTGGGGACCATCATTCCCTCCCTGGATCCGGGAGACTGGTTTGCCGCCCTCGACATGAAGGACGCCTACTTCCATGTCGCGATCTATCCTCCGCATCGTCATTACCTTTGGTTTGTGTTCAACGACACCCACTACCAGTTCACGGTGTTGCCGTTCGGACTGTCCACAGCCCCGAGGGTGTTTACCAAATGCATGGCGGTGGTCGCCGCAGCCCTCCGACGTCGTCAGATGCACGTTTATCCGTATCTCGACGACTGGCTGGTTCGAGGCCAGTCCCGGCAACTTGTGATGGGCAACGTGGCAGAGATCCTGTCTCTCTTTCAGCGGCTCGGTCTTCTCATCAACACGGAGAAGTCCACTTTGATTCCGACGCAGCGGGTGGAGTTCATCGGAGCGGTCCTCGACTCCACGACGGCCAGAGCCTGCCTCCCTCGCGCTCGGCACCACACGATGGTCTCCATCATCCGAGACCTCGTCGCCTTCCCAACCACGACGGTGCGCTCCTGCCTCCGCCTCCTGGGCCACATGGCTTCGTGCACGTGTGTCACAGCATACGCGCGGCTCCACCTCCGCCCGTTCCAGTCTTGGCTCGCGTCGGTGTACCGCCCTCATCGAGACCCCATCGATATGGTGGTCACGGTCACCAGGACGACCCTCGAGTCCCTCCGCTGGTGGCTCGACCCGGACGTAGTGTGTGCGGGAGTCCCATTTCACCCTCCTCGGCCGTCCGCTACTTTGACCACGGACGCCTCAGCGCTCGGTTGGGGGGCCCACCTGGGCGATCTCCACACGCAGGGCCTGTGGTCGGTCCAGGAGCTCGCCCTGCACATCAACGTTCGCGAGCTACTCGCCATCCGCCTGGCCTGTCGCACCTTCTGCGCCCGCCTCCAAGGTCGTTGTGTGACAGTATTCACGGACAACACCACCGCGATGTTCTATGTGAACAAGCAAGGCGGAGCCCGCTCCTCCCCCCTCTGCAAGGAAGCGATGCTCCTGTGGGACTTCTGCGTGACCCACTCAATTCACCTGGAAGCGTCCTTTCTTCCGGGAGTGCAGAACGCGCTGGCCGATCATCTCAGCAGGTCGTTCCTCTCCCACGAGTGGTCTCTCCGTCCAGATGTCGTCCACACAATCTTCTGGAGGTGGGGGTTTCCCCAAGTAGACCTCTTCGCCTCCAAAGACAACAGGAAGTGCCACCGGTTTTGCTCATTCCAGGGTCGCTCGCCAGGCTCCCTGTCGGACGCCTTCCTTTATCACTGGAGGGATCGCCTCCTCTACGCCTTCCCTCCCTTTCCGCTCGTCCACCGGGTGCTCCTGAAGCTTCGGAGAGACCGGGCCCACGTCATTCTCATCGCGCCGGCCTGGCCGAGGCAGCACTGGTACACCCTGCTGCTCGAGCTCTCCGTTCGGGAGCCCATCCCCCTGCCGTTGTGGCCGGACCTCATCACCCAGAACTTCGGCAGACTCCACCATCCGAACCTGCAATCCCTCCATCTTACAGCTTGGTGCCTGAGTGGCTGACCCACGCGGAGAGGGGCTGTTCTGCAGCGGTTCAACAGGTCCTGCTCGAGAGCAGAAAACCTTCCACTCGTTCCACTTACCTGGCGAAGTGGAAGAGGTTTGCACTCTGGTGTGATCACCGAGGTCTTAATCCATTCCTGGTACCGGTCCCTACCATCCTGGACTACCTCTGGCACCTTAAAGAGCAAGGTCTGGCGGTCTCCTCCTTGAGGGTTCATCTAGCAGCGGTATCCGCCTTTCGTCCCTCCGTGGAAGGTCGGTCCATCTTCTCGAACCAGATGGTTTCCCGTTTCCTCAAGGGCCTGGACCGCTTGTACCCACCGGTGCGGCGCCCTGCCCCGACCTGGGACTTGAACCTCGTGTTGGCCAAACTAATGGGTCCTCCGTTCGAGCCTCTGGCCACGTGCTCCCTGCTCTACCTCTCGTGGAAGACGGCCTTCCTCGTTGCCATTACTTCAGCGAGGCGAGTTTCTGAACTTCGCGCTCTAACGGTTGCTCCGCCATACACGATCTTCCATGGGGACAAGGTACAGCTGCGCCCTCATCCGGCCTTTCTCCCGAAGGTGGTGTCAGCATTCCATCTCAATCAGGAGATCTTCCTCCCGGTGTTCTTCCCGAAGCCGCATGCCTCGCCTCGGGAACAGCAGCTACATACGCTCGACGTCCGTAGGGCGCTCGCCTTCTACATTGAGCGGACTAAGTCCTTCCGGCGTTCGCCCCAGCTGTTCGTCGCGGTGGCTGACCGCATGAAGGGAGATGCGATATCCTCCCAGCGGATTTCCTCCTGGGTCACTGCGTGTATCCGGACCTGCTACGAGCTGGCTCGGGTACCACCAGGCCGTGTCACTGCGCACTCGACGAGGGCACACGCCTCATCTCTGGCCTTCCTGGCCAACGTCCCAATCCAGGACATCTGTCGAGCGGCCACCTGGTCTTCGGTGCACACCTTCGCCTCCCACTACGCGTTGGTACAGCAGTCTCGAGACGACGCAGCCTTCGGCTCTGCGGTATTACACTCCGCCACGTCTCACTCCGACCCCACCGCCTAGGTAAGGCTTGGGAATCACCTAACTGGAATGCATTGGAGCAATCACTCAAAGAAGAAAAGACGGTTACTCATCTGTAGTAACTGTTGTTCTTTGAGATGTGTTGCTCCAATCCATTCCAGACCCGCCCTCCTTCCCCACTGTCGGAGTAGCCGGCAAGAAGGAACTGAGGAGCGGACGGGCCGGCTGGGGTATATATTTAGCGCCATAGCGGCGCCACTCTAGGGGGCGCCCAGCCGGCCCGCCGGGGTTGCTAGGGAAAAAAGTTCCGAGATGCTGTGCACGCGCGGCGCGCACACCTAACTGGAATGGATAGGAGCAACACATCTCGAAGAACAACAGTTACTACAGGTGAGTAACCGTCTTTTGTAATCGGCAGCACCCTGGCTGGCTTCTTGGTGTACAGGGGTTCGGAGCTGGTGGAAAGATGGGTTTGGGCTGGTGTCGCTGACACTGAACGCTGCAGCTCCTCTTCTCCACCAAGGACCCCTGCCTCGCTGAGCCTCCTGCTCCAGTGAATTGAGGAGCTTTGACTAATTCTCCCCCGGGGACCCCAGCAGAAATGCCGGTTTGCCTCTAGAAGTAGGTGCAGTTGGGGTAGTTTTGGGGGCCTTTCGAATTTTCTGTGTGGCTTTTGTTTGGTTTCTCTTCAGACATTTTGAATAGTAGGAAGCCTTTAAATTTGGGCTCTGTCGGCACTTTGTCCTTGCCAGGCCTACTTTTCCCTGCTGACTGATACCTTGCTAAAAGCTCTGTCTGCAGTGCACTTGGCAGAGATTCGGTGCAGTGGGGAGATGGTTTAACACTGCTGCTTTCAGTTTGCTTTTGTAGCTGCTATTCACGTTCTGACTGAAAGATGACGTGCCAGGCATAGAAACCTGACTGATGTATGGGGCTGGGAGCACACTCAAGGCTGGGAGGACACACAAGCCTGATTGATGCATGGAGTGGGCTGGGTGCATATAAAACTTTCTCCATCGGGTGCTACGCTTTCTGTGAGCTTTTATCCTGTAGCAGATGATCGCTTGTGTACAGCTTCTGGAAGAAAAAAGTAGCTGGATTTTTACTGTCATAGGTCCATCCTCTCCACGCCCAAATCACAGCCTCAAATAAGCATTAAAAAACTCAGGCAATTAATACACAACAGTATTATCGTGAAAGAGTTAAGTGTTACTGCACATGCAACATGCCTGAACCAAACCCACAAAGGCAATTAAAAGTTGAGCCATCTAACAGTACATACCCTCTACTTCTGCCAGCACAGACACACACCTGGCCATTACCACAACTACTGTGCACCAGAGCTCATGCACCACAGCTTTCACTCTGTCTCCCGGAGATCCCAGCCTTCTTCCATCACCCTTCTCCACACGAGCCATGACCAGGCTGCCTCCTCCCAACACAACCAACAACAACAAACACCCACAACTACTAGTGTTGAGAAAAATGTAGCTAAGATAGGGGAGGTGTTCAAAAGGGTGAAAGTGGGGCAGAGTTAAGGTTGCAGTGCATGATCTGTGGCGTACTGCAGTTGTAGTAATGGTAAGTTGTGTGCTGTAGTGTATAGGAATTGGCTGGATTCCTTTTAATGGTTTGGGAGCCCTCTCTGTCTTCTATTGCAGAAGTCCTGAGAACCTGAGAGAGCCGCAGTGGAAGGCCTGGAAGTTTGTGTGTAGTTAGTAAACACAGTTATTTAGAATCCAGCAGTGTGCGTGTGATTTCTGTGCATTGTTCATATTGTGTAAAGAACGAGGACACGGCGTGCTCGTGGGTGGAGGAGCAGAGGCCGTGTCCCAGTAGGTGGCTTAACAATTATTTCCTTAGGTTTGTGTCAGGCATGTGTGTGTAGCAACCCACACTGCTTCAGCCAAGCTTTTGTGTTTGTGTTCAGGGCGGCGCCAGGGGGCTTATGCTTTACAGATCAGATCCTGGTCCCAAAGAGACTAAATTCTCCTTAGGCTTTACAGAAGTATTGGAGCAGACGTGCGTCGGACGAGGTGGGGATCCACCCACGAAAGCTCCTGCTCCAATACGTCGGTTAGTCTATAAGGGGCCCCAGGACTCTTGGCTGCTTTTACAGATCCAGACTGACACGGCTCCCCTCTGACACTTAGGCTTTACGTTTCTTTTGCATATCTGCTGCCCTGAGAGCCCCGGGCAGTGGGGAAAAGTCTGAGGGGATGGGTGGGGGGCATATGGCGGGTCAGTGTGAGACATTTGCCGTCTGAGTAGGGTGACCAGATGTCCTGTTTTTAAAGGGACAGTCCCTTTTTGGGGACTTTTTCTTGTGTAGGTGCCTATTACCCCCTCCCCCCCGTCCCGTTTTTTCAGAGTTGCTATCTGGTCACCCTACTTACGAGTTAAGTGAAGTACCGAGCTGTGAGGGACCCCTCTCGGCCAGCGTGGCTAGGCTCATGGGGAGCTGCCCCCCAGAGCCCGAGGGAGGGAGGTGGGAGACAGGAGTTCCCTGTGACTCTGTCACACTTCTTATCCCTGCTAACTTGGCTGAGCTGGCGGCCTGCGTGTGTGAGGCCCTTCAGCTGGCAGGAGAGAGAATGGGATGGCACGACAGGATGGCAGCTAGGAGCCTGGTGCCTGCTGGAATGGGTTCTGCCGCCCCATGGGGTGCCAGCAAGTTGGAGAGCAATAGGTGTGACTCCCCTTCTCCCTGCTGGGTGCGGGCTGGGGCGCTGAGACCTGTGTGTGTTGTTTCAGACCCCGTCCCGAGAGTGTGTACATGGATCCCAGTGAGCTGCACCCAGGACCCAAGTGAGTGGGAAGAGCCAGAGATGGGGAATCTCCTGGGCAAAGGATTTTATAAACGTTGGCGTTTGTCATTTCCTGCTTCTTTGTGATGGATACAGAGGCCCAGCGAGGCCCATTCCAAAAAGGCAGGAGAGTTTGGGTTTTCTTTTCTCTTAGCAATATCCTGAGTGTCAGTCTGGCCTACCTGACTGCTGGAGGAGCCGCTGGCTGGTGGGGGAGTGGGGTGCAGGGTGCCATTGAGGATGGGCAGAGGGGGCACCTGCCCCCCTTGAGTTTCATACCACCCCACAGCGGAGTGCAAACAGGACAGCGAACAGTTGCTCCGCACTCTCGCCGGAGGAACCCAAAGCTCTTAGTTGTGGGCTGAGATTATGAAGTTGCTGTTGGCACAGGGCTGTCCCCGAGCAGCTGGACCAGCAGCTCCCCTCATCCCCTGGCTCCAGGCTATGGGAAACGTTTCCCCGGCTGTGTCGGCTGCTCCGTGACCAGGCGCGAGCGAGCTGTGTCTTGTGTAACTGGGGGGATCTGCTGAGCTGTGCCTCCCTTGGAGGGGCTGCCCCACTGGGATTGGGGTCAGGGCTTGTACGGCTCTGTCTGCCCCAAGGATCCCACCCCTTTGCTGTACGAGTCTAATGAGGTTCCCAAATGCCCCATCCGGCTGGCTGGCTGAGAGCCTGTGCGCTGATTAGAAACCCACTTTGATTTCCACCAGGCTGCACCTAGCACCCAGCTGCTAATTCTCCTGCAATTATTGCAGGAAAATCATCTGCAGTTGGGCCTGCCTACCCCCTGTCAGCCCCCGCAGCCAGCAGCAGGGCTAGCAGCCCCGGGACCAGTGTGTAAATAGCTCCTTGTTACCCGGCTGATAGGATGAGAGTCAGGACAGAGCAGTTTCTAGCTAGCCTTGGCGGAGAGAAGAGACCTGTCGGGTGCCGATCTCCTTAAGTCTTTCCCACAAAGCTGATCAGTTTTATTTTCGGTCTAACAGTCAGTGCTTCCCTTAGGGTGACCAGATGTCCTGATTTTTGGGTCTTTTTCTTATATAGGTGCCTATTACCGCCCGCCCCCTGTCCCGATTTTTCACATTTGCTGTCTAGTCACCCTAGCTTCCCTTATACAAGTCAGTTGCTCGGCTCCTGATGGAAACCAGAGGAAATTTTTGTACAGACCTCACTTCTCAATTGGAAAATAAAAATGTTTTCTTCCTTGGAGTAGTCTATGTATTCCTGGGACTTTTTAAATTTTTTTGGCACAGTTCCTGGAGGGCTCTTAATTCTACAGTGTTGTTACAGGCTTGGAACAGGTCTCTTTACTAACTTTCTTAGCATTTCAGTGTGTCATGAAATGACATTGTTTAGAGGGCAAATTTTCTTAATAACATTTAAGACGCATAGTGTCATATTATGTTTTCATTAAAGCATGGTTAAGAATCATCCAGTTTGGTCACCGTAGATACATACTCAGGATTTCTATGTTACATTATAGGACTGAACAGTTTCCAGTGGTTAAAAAAGGCTTTTAGATCAGTCGTTTGTAAATGCAAGTTCAATTTTTAAATCCGTTTTTATGTTTTGAATCTTTACACGTTGAGTACCTTGAACTGAAGTGTGTTTGGATTTGTGCAGGAGAAATATCAAATGAATTGTATAAACAGATTACAATGTTTAAGACTTTATTTCCAATTACTGAGTAACTTTATAGGAAAAGAAAACATATTGCCATTGAAAAAAGGTGATAACATTATCTAGTGGAAATGCCCCTTCAGGTGTCTTAAAGCTGATAGGAAACCTGTGTTGGCCAATCTAATATTTTGTAATATTTTCTTTCCAATTATCACTTTAAAAGCTTTACGTCTTTCCTTTTTTTTTAAGCTAGTACGAAAAGGAATTTGTTCTCTAATTTTTTTAGTTATTCCGTGTTTGAGAGGAAACTCAACTACTTTAGACTGTAACTTTTTAAGGAGAGATGAGATATACAAATTAAGAGTGCATATATTTGCTTGTTTATAATTTCCCAAAAGTTAATATAAATGAAAATTTAAAAAGTATGTGGGTGCTTGAGGGTGATTGATGTGATGTTGAGCAAATATTCTGCATGAATTTTATTTACCAGCTAAAGTGATTAGTTCTTGTATTAAGGCCCAAAACTGGTACCTGAATGTTTGGGATTGGGAATATCATGCTTTATTATCTCCTGATTGTTCTAAATTTACATATAAACTTCAAATATGGCTTTACTTGGGGTTTGTATATATATTTTTCTTTCTTTATATAGGAATTAGATACAGTGCTCCTGTCAGCTAATTTATGTTGTTATCTGCAAAAAAAACCAAAAAACCAAAACCCTAGAGCAGTGATCGGCAACCTTTCAGAAGTGCTGTGCTGACTCTTCATTTATTCACTCTGATTTAAGGTTTCGCGTGTCAGTGATACATTTTAACGTTTTTAGAAGGTCTCTTTCTGTGAGTCTATAATGTATAACTAAACTATTTTTGAATGTTAAGTAAATAAGGTTTTTAAAATGTTTAAGAAGCTTAATTTAAAATTAAATTAAAATGCAGAGCCCCTCGGACCGGAGGCCAGGACCCAGGCAGTGTGAGTGCCACTGAAAATCAGCTCACGTGCCGCCTTCGGCACCCATGCTGTAGGTTGCCTACCCCTGCCCTAGAGTTTTCAGGTGCCTAAGAAGCCCCTGGAATCACTGTTAAAGTTGCCCCCCCCGCCCCAAAATCTGAAATGGCAGCCCTGGGGTGTGTCTCACATGGTCACTAGACGCTCTCCCACAGTCCCTATCCTCATGAATGGGGAAGGTAGGGCAGAGTGTGCATACACAGTCAGGGACTATGTGCATCGGCATGGGGAGGGGAGGCTGGCTTGTGAGGCCTGGTCTTTGGATGGGGACGGGCAGGCAGGGGTGAGCACTTGCATGCAAGGAGGGAGAAATGGGGCCATGAGCCAGTCTCTCAGTTAAGATGTTGTCTGAACTATGAACAAGTTTGCAGGCTCCTGGCTTGGCCCCGATAGCCCATTTGTGGGATATTTCCCACTGGGTGTGGCTTTTGGGGGCTACAATCCGGGGCACTGGAGTTGCATCTCACATATTTTTGCTCTTATCATTCAGGAAACGAAGTCCTCTGAACAAATACGAGCGGCCAAAAATGTAAGCACCTGTGCGGCTTTGGTGGTGCTGCAGCCAGTTCTTAAGGAAGGGTGGGAGGTACCTGGTAGCCTGAGATGGGATATTCAAAATTGTAAAGGGTATTGATGGGTCGTTCAGGCCTCAGGTGCCACCTATAGTTATTAAACCTGACAGGAGGTGGGGGAATGGCTTCTAGATTCTGTGTGCAGCAGAACCTCAGCGTTCCAACCCCCTCGGGAATGGACGTTGTTCGTAATTCTGAACAAAAAGTTCTGGTGGCTCTTTCAAAGATTTACAACTGAACATTGACTTAATCGAGCTTTGAGACTTTACTGTACGGAAGAAAAATGCTGCCTTTAACCATTGTAATTTAAATGAACCAAGCACAGAAACCGTTTCCTCGCCTTGTCAGATTGTTTTTTAAACTTTCCCTTTATTTTGTAGTAGTTTCCATTAACACAGCATTGGACTGTATTTGCTTTATTTATTTGGTCTCTGCTGCTGCCCGATTGCATGCTTCCAGTTCCAAAGGAGGTGTATGGTTGACTGGTCAGTTTGTAACTCTCAGGTTCAAAATTAAATAAAGTATCCACCATTGTAACGAGGCTCAGCAAGACTCCAAGTAGGAGCTCTCCCTATTGTATATAATAGCAGACGCTGGTCCTTGGTTATGCAGGACTGTGTACAGCACAAGAGAGCAAACTAAATAGCGCCAATTTGCTGCAACATCACTGAAATCCAAGAGGGTCACATCAGCCAATTTGATACACAACAGAGTTAAAGAAACTCCGGAAAATGTTGCAGCAGGTTCCCATGGTATCTTCCTGATCTATCTGGAACAAGGCATAGGAAGGTACAGGGACCAGAGATGGTTGAAGCTGGATGGCACAAGCTCACAATCACTCCTGTCATCTGTTGCTGTCCTGAAAGCACAGCTTCCCATTTCTCCCTGAGGCTGTCCCCACTCTGTCAGCATCACTCAGTGTCTCCAGGGAGGAGAGAAGAGTTTGGAAGCCACCAGTCAGAATGCACTCCACCCCTGTAGGCCGGGCGACGGGGCAGCGGAATGGGCTCCCTGGATATGAGCTTTGGCAGCCATTAGATTTAGGGCAAGGATCAGGACACTTCCAAGAAGCAGCGTCTAGTGTAAGGGCCACAGTTTGGGAGGTACAGAAACAGGATTGATGTTTTTGTATCATGAGCTGCTAGCGCAGGGGCGGCCAACCTGAGCCTGAGAAGGATCCAGAATTTACCAATGTACATTGCCAAAGAGCCACAGTAATATGTCAGCAGCCCCCCCATCAGCTCCCCGCCCCCACGCACCCAGCGCCTCCCACCCACCGGCAGCACCTCCCCCTCCCTCCCCGCACCTCTCGGTCAGCTGTTCCATGGTGTGCAGGAGGCTCTGGGAGGGGAGGGAGAGGGGTGAGGGCACGGCAGGCTCAGGGGAGGGGGCGGGAAGGGGTGGAGTGGGGGCAGGGCCGGTGGCAGAGCCAGGGGTTGAGCAGTGAGCACCCCCGGCACATTGGAAAGTTGGCACCTGTAGCTCCAGCCCCGGAGTCGGTGCCTGTACAAGGAGCCACATGTTAACCTCTGAAGCGCCACATGTGGCTCCGGAGCCACAGGTTGGCCACCCCTGTGCTATAGGGAAGTATCCAGTCTAACTCTAGGGACAGCCACTAGGGGGCGCAGAGTCTGGCAGTGAGGTGCCGTTCTCTGGGCTGCTGGTCCCCCGGGGCAGGGCCGGCTTTAGGCCAATTCAACCAATTCCCCCGAATCGGGCCCCGCGCCTAAGAGGGCCCCGCACCCAAACCCTGCCAGTGCGCTGTACCCGGGGTGGCCCAGCTTCCCCAGGGGCAATTTAAAGGGCCTGGGGCTCCCGGGACTGGAGTCTCAGGCCCTTTAAATTGCCACCAGAGCCCCACTGCTGGAGCCCTGGGGGCTATTTAAAAAGTCTGGGGCTCCCCTTGCTTCTACAGACCCGGCCCTTTAAATAGCCCCTGGAACCCCGCTGCTTCCCCAGGGCTCCTGTGGCTATTTAAAGGGCCGGGGTGGTAGAAGCAGGGGAGCCCCAGGCCCTTTAAATAACCCCCAGAGTCCTGGGGTAGTGGGGGGCTCCAGCTGCCTCTGCTGCCCCGGTCCTTTAAATAGCCCCCGGAGCCCTGCCGCTTCCCCAGGGCTCCCATGGCTATTTAAAGGGCTGGGGTGGTGGAAGCAGGGGAGCCCCAGGCCCTTTAAATAGCCCCCGAGCTCCGGGCTGCTGCTGCTACCCAGGTGGGGGAGGGAGGAGGAGGAGGCACTCACCGTACAGGGTGGGCTGTACCCCCTGTACCACACCCCCTGCCTGCAGCCAGCCCCGCACTCCCTGCCCTGCCTGCAGCCCGCCCCTGCCCGCACCAGCCCCGCACCTCCTGCCCTGTCTCCAGACAACCCCTGCTGCACCCCCCTGCCTGAAGCCAGCCAGTCCAGCACTCCTCTGTCTCCAGGCCTGCCAACCCTTTCCGCACCCCCCTGCGGCCCTGCCTGAAGCCAGCCAGCCCACCCCACATCCCCCTGTCTCCAGCCAGCCCCACACCCCTTGCCCTGCTTGCAGCCAGACCCTACCTCCAGTCAGCCCCTGCTCTGCCTCCAGCCAGCCCCATGTCCACTGGTGCCCTGCAGTTCCCAGGGCAGTAATCCTGCACACCTGCTTCAATGAGCGGGGCAGGGAACAGCTTGGACCCACACCTGTGCACACCCTAGGGTGACCAGACAGCAAGTGTGAAAAATTGGAACAGGGGTGGGGGGTAGTAGGATCCTATATAAGAAAAAGACCCCCAAATCGGGACTGTCCCTATAAAATCTGGACATCTGGTCACTCTAGCACACCCCCAGGGAGTGGTGGGGACCCACACATGTGAAACAGAGCTCATTTCTAGTTCAGGCTCATCTTTTTAAAAAAGAACTTTAGGTAGGGTTAACGTACATCCGTATTTTCCCAGACATGTCCAGCTTTTTGCTTCTTAAATCGCCATCCGGGAGGAATTTTTAAAAATACGGACGTATGGTAACCCTATTGGTACAAAAAATACATACTGTGGCACATCCCTTAAAGCAGAACTTTTTACAGGGAACCGGTTGCTAAGAAATGAAAGCCTTTTTTTTACGGTTTTTTTTTTTTTAGTCATCCCTGCCGGGGCCCCGCCGAAAATGTTCGAATTGGGCCCCGCACTTCCTAAAGCCGGCCCTGCCCCGGGGAATGGAGCTGGGGAAACAAGCGACCAGGCAGGAGCCTGACACGTGCTTTTCTGCCCCTTGTTTGCTGGGCCTGGCGCTGCCAGTGATGCAGCCCTGAACTGAAGCCTGTTTGTAGGGTGTGACTTGCAGGCTATGCTACATCAAAGGGAGCCTTCCAGCAAGTTAGCATGGCACTGCCTGTGTGAGCAGAGCTCCCTGGCCGCACAAACCTACCTCACCCATCCAGAGCACAAGGGAAACGCCTCAGAGCCCTGCATGCCCCACTGCTCTCCCGTGGCGTGCAGGGCCTGGGGTGAGGGCAAGGAAAGGGGGTGGCTGGGATCCCCGGAGAACGATGGAGGAAAGCAGGGGTGTAAGGGAACCAACGGGAGGGGCTGTGCAGGGACAGATGCCCTGGCAAACAGCTACTCTCCCTGCCCCGCACCATTAGTGTCTGGTCAATGTAACTGGGAAGAGCATCTGCTTGCCCGCCTCTGCCAGCTGCTCGGTGCGACAGGTCTGACCGAGACAGGGGAGGAAACGTTTTAGACAAACCTCTTGTGACTGCCCTTGGCCCCGCTCTGGGTGGCACTACAGCTGGGCTGCCCCGGGGGCGGTGCCGTCAGAGCCACTCCTGCTGTTAGGTTGTCACGTTTGATCCTCCCTGTGGTGCTGTGGAAATTCAGCTCCTGGGAGTATCTCCTAAGGGCTTTCTGAAGCCTGTACAATACATACAGGTGGGGCGCAAGTCACCAGTGCCCATGCCTGCCTCCCAGCAGAGCCCTGGTTTGCTGTGCCAGTCAGTTCCCCTTGGAGCTGGTGCCATGGGGAAAGCACCCCCTGCTGGCTGCCGATTCTCTGGTGGGAGATGGGAAGCGGCTCCCTGCTGTGCTTGCTTTCCCCCCCGCTGCCCTGACGAATACCGTGGCTCTCTTTTCTGTCTGTTCCAGAGCCCTTCCGGAGCCAGTCTGTGACACCCTTACTGAGCTGAACTGTGCACCAAGGTGAGTACTAGACATGGGGCTTCTGTCCACAACCTGTAACTCTGCCCTTCCACTAGAGCCATGTCAGCATCCATTGCCTTCTTACACAATGTTCCCATTCCTGATATCTGCAAAGCGGCTACATGGTCATCTAAACACATGTTTGCAAAACACTGTGCTCTAACGCAAAACACCACGGCAGACACAATAGTAGGTCATACAGTACTATCTTCAGTACTCCCTGCCGTATCTCCAAAGTCCCACCAACCGTAGTGGGTACTGCTACACATTCACCTAGAGTGGAGCACCCACAGGGACAGCACTCGAAGAAGAAGAGAAAGTTACTCACCTTGCAGTAACTGAGGTTCTTCGAGATGTGTGTCCCTGTGGGTGCTCCACTCCCCGCCCTCCTCCCCTCTACTTTGGAGTACTAAGATTACTCTCCACGGTAGAGAAGGAACTGAGGAGGGTGTGGGGCGCACGCACTCAGGAAGATTCCAACTAGACGGGAGATACCATCTGGGTGCATGCGCCCCAACCAGGCACTGCTACCGAAAATCTCCGATCGACAGCGCCGGGATGCACCGTCACCTAGAGTGGAGCACCCACAGGGACAGCACTCGAAGAAGAACCTGTAACTCTGCCCTTGCTGCTTTCCCTCTGTGTGCTGCTGACACCTCTCCCCAGCCCCCGCTGGCCTAGGTAGGTTCCTAGCATGGTTTGGGGAGGAGATGGCACCCCTGAGTGAGTGTCTGTGTCATTCCTCTTCTGACCTCTTCTTGTAAGGCCAGAAACCAGTTTCCTTCTCTGTGAGGCACTTCGGACACCACTCCAGTGGCAGGAATGTTAAATGAAAGCCAAGTGTATTTGGCATGGGCTAGTCAAACTCCCCGAGCTGGATAGCTTGTTTGGCTGGCACAAAGCTGCAGTGACAAAGGATGATGGAATCCTACGTGAGAGAGACACAAAGTTTCCTCAAAAAAAACAGGAGTACTTGTGGCACCTTAAAGACTAACAAATTTATTGTAGCATGAAGAAGTGAGCTTTAGCTCACGAAAGCTCATGCTACAATAAATTTGTTAGTCTTTAAGGTGCCACAAGTACTCCTGTTTTTTTTGCGGATACAGACTAACACGGCTGCTACTCTGAAACAAAGTTTCCTGTTTCTTAGCCGAAAAGCTGCTAGGGCTTCTCCCAACTTTTCAGGTGGAGTTTCTGAAAGTCCATGTCTCGGAACGGTCTACACCCTCTTCCCTGTCCCGTTTCTTTTTTCTCTATCCCACTTGCGTTTGAGCTGGAAGAGAAGGGTTAACTCAATGCATCATCTAGCTCTTCAAATCCTGCACCGTAATAATGGGGTTTCTCCCTTTGCTCAGCCTTGGTTAGCTTAGATTGTCAGCCGTTTGGGGCAGGGACAGTCTCTGTTGCTCTGGGTTTGTCCAGCATCTGTCCAAGGTTCTGCTGCAATGCAAAGAAATAACACTAATATAACACAAAGGTTTGGGGGCAGTTTTTGTTTTCTCTTCCTCTTGCAATCTTTACGAGGATCCCGATTTACATTTCTGAAAATCCCATTGACCACCTTGGCCCTTCAGGGCTTGAATTGAAAGCTCAGCAGTATGTTCTTTTCCTTCACCCATTTTTGGAGGGGAATAGTTTTTCCCATGAAAATGGAAGGTGGCCTTATTGACAGGTGGACTGTGACACAGCAGAGCCTATAGGTTACTATGTAAAGCTCTCCAGATTGGTATAGAATCTGTCCTTTCTCTCTTTGTACCACTCCTGCTTTTCCTTGATGGTAGCGGGACCAACTCTCTGAAATGCTAATCTGATCCCTGTGCAGGATGTTTCCCAAGTTTTGGGGAATGCTTTGGCTTTTGAGTCAGTTCTGAGAGGTCAGTAGGGGTAAGAGCAGGTCCTGGTGCTGGCTGCAGCCTTTATCCTACCAGCTGCTATTCTGGAAGCAGCAGGAGGCACAGGCTGTGCTGGGTCAGACAGTAGGTCTGACTCTGCTCTCATTTGATGTCATGAGAGTTACTTCTGATGTGCACCAGTCCATTCCAGCGTTCACCGGAGCCAGCTCCAAAGGTTGCATTTTGCAGCCTGCTGCACTGAAGCCAAGGTTATAATTCTTACACCTAGAATCCGTCTGCCAGGGGTGTCGGTGACTTGGCAGCAGCAGGGGCCGGGTTCGATGTCTAGGGGTTCCTGTTAACATTACAAAACAGAACTGGCTCAAGCCTTACCATGGAATCTGGGAAAACTAAACACCACCCTGGGCACTTCTAAGAGGCAGTATTTTCCCACTTGCAAGCACTGAGTCTGCATAGCAAAAGAAAGTGTTTGTGAAAAGGGAGAGGGAGCCCAGTATTAGTTTGGAAAAACGCTGCAATGATTCAAAAGTAAGTGATCATAAGTAACCCTCCCCACCCCAATATCTTGGGCAATAGTCCCTTGCCTCAGTTTCCCAGCTTGGGGTGCAAAAGTCTGATAGACAATGTCCCTTTAACACACCACTGCCCCCCACAGTGGCTGTCCAAAATCAGCAAAGTCCCAAAGTTCTTGTGGGTTCACTACCTGCCTTTGAAGGGAAGGTCTAGCAATGCCCCTGCTGCTGCCGCTTGCTGCGATGCTGTGTTCTCAGGTTCCACCACTCTGCCCACTTCCTAGAGATTGTCTCTCTTAGCGATATCACTGGGCAGTGGGGAACCTCACTGCTACTGCAGCACTGTCCCCACCCCAGGTCTAAGGTTCAGCCTAGTGATCACTGAGCAGAAAGAAACTGACTCGAGTCTGATCGGCACAGTCTTTAAACTCTGGCGGGTCAAATGGTGCACCACCCTGTAAGAACACCTGCCCCACCTGCTTGGACTTTTGCTTGGATTTGGCATCACTGCCTCCTGCTTAGTGAATGAGATTGTCTAGAGAGACCTGCCTCCCCTCAATTAGGCCCTAATAAGTAGAGTTCTGCTGCCTGCTAGTCATACAATAAGGATAACAACATTTCATTACCTCTGCATGCAAGACTAAAGTGAATTTTTACCCAAAACAGCCAAAATGGAATGGATCGCTTTGGCAAAGTCACCCAGACAGAGCATGTGTGTCTATGAGAATACGGTCTGTTCCTCAGCTGTTTTCTTCCAGTTCAGCAGTGGATGTCAGGGAAAACCTCTTTTAGACCCTAGCGCACAGAGGTGTATTCTGAAATATTTTCTACAATTCTCACATTTTCCCCAGCTATTTCCGGTAGGTTCTGTTTCCATTCTGCCTAAGTATCAGAGCGACGAGCTAGGGAAGGTAATATCTTTCATTGGACCTGCTCCTGCTGGTGAGAGACAGACACTTTCATGTTTACACAGAGCTCTTCTTCAGGTCTGGGAAATGTACAGAGCTAAATACAGGGGGAACAAATTGTTTAGCATTTAACACAGATTTCAGGGGACCAGTCCAGGTGAAGTCCAGGTCTGTCAGGGTTGTGGGCAGAACGACCATCTGTGTTTCAAGGAATATGGCACGCCTAGGAGAGAGCCGGGGAAGGAACTCCCAGCAAAGTGCAAGGTGGAACACATGGCTTATTACACCAATCTGTAACCCACTAACCCCCTCTTTTTGTCCTATGACTGCAGAGCTGTTAACGGGCCACTCTACCTTGAACAGTCCCTTGTAGCATGTGCTAACTACTTTATGCTAAACAATCCAGTCCACTTTCAATTTTGCTGTGATGCTGGGAGTACCTTTCCCAGCCCTCAAGAAGAGCTCTGTGTGGCTCGAAAGCTTCTCTCTCAATAACAGACATTGGTCCAATAAACTACATTAGCTCCCCCATGTTGTCTCTCTAATATCCTGGGACCAACATGGCTGCAACTACCCTGCAAGCTGCAGCTCCTGTCGGTGAACAAACCTGAGATGTGCACGGCAGAGGAATGGATGTGTGGGGATTTACGAACACTAGATCAGCATCTTTCCACGTGATGACTTCAAAGCGTTCAGCTGTTACAGCCATGCCTGCCCAGGGGCAGTTGCAAACCTTGGTTGTTAATTTCTCCTAGCAGAACAGCAAGATGGTTTATCTGAAAAGCACAGCCAGGGCCTTGGGCCACTTGGTATTTCTCAGTATGGGTGTATTGCTGTGAATTCGTGTGTACAAGAAAAATGAGAGAGACCAAGGGTATGGCTACACTTGCAGCTGTACAGCGATCCCGCGGCAGCGCTTTGAAGTGCGAGTGTGGTCGCGGTGCCAGCGCTGGGAGAGAGCTCTCCCAGCGCTGCAAGTACCCCACCTCCCCGTGGGGATTAGCTTACAGTGCTGGGAGCCGTGCTCCCAGCGCTGGGGCACTGTTTACACTGGCGCTTTGCAGCGCTGTAACTTGCTGTGCTCAGGGGGGTGTTTTTTCACACCCCTGAGCGAGAAAGTTGCAGTGCAGTAAAGCACCAGTGTAGCCAACGCCCAAGAATGGGAACTTGCTAAGATCCATAGACAGCTTCAAGGGAAGCATAGACTCCAGCTGCTACTGTTGAACCCAGCAGCCACCAGCATGAGGGTAACTCAGAGCAAAACAAACCCCACCTGAATGGCAGAACGTGATGCTTCTCTGGGCACCCGGTGCTGAGAGTCACCTTCTTCCCATTTGTCTCCAGCGTGAGGGAGTCTTGCCCATGCCAGCGGCATGTCAGCTCCCTGACACTGTCAGCCATTCAGACGCAGTCCTGTCTCTTGCCAATAGATGCACCCCAGCCCTGGAGTCCCTTCAGAGTGTCCCGTTCCTGATCACAGGATAGCCACAGAAATTCCAGATCCTCCATTCCCAAAAGGGACAGGGACCTCCAGTTTATCGGTTTTACCATAGACCACTGCTCCTGTATCACGTACAGCACTTGAGTTCATTTAGAGTAGAACTGAAGGACACTTGTTTAAGAAAGAAGAGAGATTCAAATAGAAACAAGTGAGAGTGCTGGCAACCAATGGTTACACAGAAACTAACAAAATGCAGACTAGGGCTGATACTTAATAGTTCCCTGGCCTATCTGATAATGCAGATTCTTGCCCCCAAAGTTCAGTCTTTTGCAGCATTTGCTGGCCCTAAGGAGCCAGCCCTGCTCAGCCAGGTGTCTCCTCAGTGAATGGGTCTTTCTCCAGCCTGTGATATACTGAAGTCAGACCTGTCTTTATTCACAGAGTGATCCCCTCACTGTCATATTGTTCCCCCTCACTGCCACGTGGTTTCGATCTTTATCGTTCTCTTTGATGGTTTTCCATTGACTGCTCCTTTTTCTCTCCCAGACCATACTTTTCAGAATAGTTACATTATTCCTTAAATACAACCCGTACACACATCTCACAATGAGTATTGATAAGTTACCAGCTTTCAGTGGAGACATGCTATCCTTTATGGATAAATGCTATGAAAGTGGTGTAGTAGTTGTAGTGAGTTTGTCAGGTCTGAGGCAGGAATTGCTTGGAAAGAACAGCGAACCCTTTGCCAGCTGGCCTCGATGAAGCTCTGTGCAATACCGCATACGGGTGAAATTTATATATACACGCATCACACACGCAGTGACAGGAGCAGGCACTTTACAGAGCGCCAGGGGGAACTGACCTGTGCTTTTTCCCCCAGCATGGAAGAGGAGCCCATTTACGAAGAAGTGAATTGACAGCAAACTCAACAGACCAATGCTTTTGCCAGGAAAGCCCTCAGCAGGGAGCCTGCACCAGCCTCACCTCCCCGTGGGGACCGCCTTGAAAGCTCTTGGGTCTAGCAATTAAAGCAAGGTGTGTTTCTGGGTCCCGTCTCTGCTCTCCTCACGCACAGGGGGCTGTGCTGGGAACAGCCCTCCACGGCTGCTCGGCAGGTTTGTTTGGAAACCAGGACAGCGGCTACAGAGTCAGCAGGTGGGAAATTAAACCGGCAAACCTTCCAGAAGGAGTGGGGGGAGGGAGAGGCGAGAGGGCCTGACCGTGTGTGCGCACACACCCATGTGCGTGTCCAGGAGGTCGTTAAACTGGGGCCCAGGGAATGAGGCAACGAGCCAGGTAACCAAGGCAGCAGGGGAGGGCAGTAGTAGCGGAAGGCGCTTTCCACAGTTCTGATTGTGCTAATCCACCACCCCAGCCCAGCGTTACCCTCCGAGGGAGCAGCCCCCCCCGGCGCACGCAGGAGGAGAGGTGGAGGCTGGGGCAGGGGTTGGCTTTCCGCCTGCTCAGCACCCACGGGGGGAGCAGTTTGAGCGTGCGGAGAGCCCAGCTGCCCCCCCGTGATAGGAGCACCGGGCAGGCTGCACCCGCAGAAGTGGAGCTTTTCAGGCTCTGGGCCCTTGGCGGAATGTTCTGGACGCTCCTGGGAGAGCCCCACCAGCAGGTTTACTGGACAGTCACGCTTAGAAAGGTGGCCAAGGGGCTGCACCAGCTACCTAGGCTCTGCCTCCCCTGCACTTAGACACCACAGCTGGGTCCGGCGTGTGGGGCTCAGCCTGCAGCTCTAACGTTGCTGTGGAGCTGTTTGGGGGCCCGGCCGGGGGGAGGGTTCCTGAGCCCAGGCCCTGCGAGCTGAGTCAGGCCCCATGGGCCGGCTGTGGGTGTGTAATCACAGCACAGCCCTCCCCTGGGAGGGAGATGCAGCTTTCTGTCTAGGTCCTTCTGCGGCCCTCCTCCCCCCAGCCTGGGAGCCCCTCCCAGGCACTCATGATTTACCCTCCCTCCCCAGGACCAGCCAGCATCTTGCCGAGTTATTTCCTGCTGGGGAATGGAGCAGCAGGGTCGATTAGGTGATTTGGCCAAGGTCCTCCAGGAAGCCTGGGGCTGTGCTGGGAACTGAGCCCAGCTGTCAAGTCCCCCTCCAGAGCCCTGGCCAATAGCACCCCATTCCTAGCTTTGTTACGGGGGAGCCCCTCTCTTTTCGGTCTCCACCACAACAGCGTCACAGCAGCGAAGAATTTGAGACAGCTGCTGATTCAGCTCTGGCTGGGCCCAGTGACACGCAGCTGGCTTACACCTGCCCGACTGGGGCTGGTGCATCTCCGTGTGCAGTGCTCGGGGCTGCCTTATGGGGCAGACAATCACAAGGGTGCAGGACTGCCCCAGCCACACCTCCTCCCTTTGCTCCATCCCCTCCCTCCTCTGACCTGCCCCAACGTGCTGCCCCCCACCCCAGCTAGGGCTGAGGCTAAGTTCTGAGGGCGAGTGAGGCTGCAGGGTTGACACAGACAAGCATGGAGGGTGAAAAACAAACAACTACAGTTGGCAGGACACGTCTAACATGGATTAGGCCATCGCGTCTACAGGTGGCTCAGCAGATACAAATCGCTCTGGTCAGGGCAGGTGTCACTCCAGTTCTACAGAGATGAGTGGAGACCAGATGCATGTTCTAGACCCACTTCCACCATGGCCACCTACATGCCAAGAATCAGAGCCTGCTTCTTCATGGCCTTGCCCCTAGGGTCACCGGTCACACCTGTGCCGGGCTGTGACTAGTGAGATGCTCAGGGGCAGTATTTTACCCCTCGTCTGCACAGGTGTGAACGATGACACAGTCCAGGCTGGATTTCCCATGTGATCCCAGCATGCCAGGCCCCAGGATGGGTATTGATGTGCCCCTCAGAGTGAGAGAGATTCCCCCCCCCCGCCCAGTTCAGACAGAACTACAGCCGGGGAGGGTCATGAAATTTAGTGTGAATCAAAATGTGACATCACTTCCGAGCTGGGCTATTCACGCTACAGGCACCAGGCTCTGGGAAAGCAAGTACATGGGTGGGAGGAGGTTACACAGGAACTAGAACAAGCGCCTGCCAACGCTAGCGTGCGGAATTTGTCCAGGCAAACGGGTCCGTTAGCTCAGGAGCCACGTTCCTGGGTAAGGAGAGGGCCGGTCCGAACTGCTCAGCAGAGGTCCACGTCGTCCTTGCAGACAGGAAGGCAGGGGTGTGGTGTCTCTGGGAGCAGGCCACAGCCAAGTTTCATGTCCCCTTTCTCTGAAGAATTTTGAACAAGGGGGGCAGCACCTCCCTGTTCCCTTCACAGTACCGGTCAATGACAATGCACTTGTAATGCCAGAGGAGCAGCAGGACCATTAGTGCAATGGTGATCATTATTCCTAGGGCAATCAGCAGCTTCTTCCAGGGGCAGCTGCCAGGCTTGGATGAGTCAGGCTCCAGGCAGGCTCGTCCCTGCTCAGTACTGGCCAAACGCACCCCTAGCTTGTGGGGCTGAAGTAGACACTTAACTCTAGATAGGAGCACGGAGCGGATGCTTCCAAGCCTGGGGGAGCCTGCCTCAGCCTGGCACAGCCCTGGAGTCTCCAGTTTGGTCTTCATGGTCACATCAGGCTTCCCAGCAGAAGGAGCCAATGGAGCGTCACGCTAACCAGCCGTTCCAGGTGCTTCCCAAAGCCCTGCACGGAAAAACAAGGAGTGAGGGTCCATCAGAACCCTGACGGTCGCCTCAGCAGTAGTCAGTGGGTGGCTAGGAAGTGAAGTGACACTTCTACATAGGGTTACTTGCCTTGTTTATTTAGTGAGAAATGGGTGGACCTACAAGGACTTTGTAACCAGGTACAAGGAGACCCCAGCCTGATGGAGCTCTCCAGCATGGAGGTTTTTGCCTGGACAGTGCAGGTTTGGTGAAGCTGGATTTTTGCCTGGTTTAAACTGTATGTGCCACCACAATCCCAACTGTGAGCGGACACAGGGCTGCCCATGCCATGCATTTTGTAGGACAATCATTTGGCAGCTCTGCTATGCATTTCCACAGCCCAGCTGAGATCTCATGCAGCCACACCCCAGTGCAGGAATAGCTCCCGTTACAGCTGCTGGCTACCTGGGGCTAGTGTGGCACCTGCTAAGCAGCCACCCAGGGATCTCTTCTCTTGCTGCTGCCCCTTGAGGGTCTGCATGGGGACGGAACAGCTGGCGAGTGACACCAGCCACAAGGCATTTGGCAGCTATGTAGACGCCTCTCCTCATTGGCGGAGAAGGTAAGAAATGCAGCCAGCACATTCTGCCCTCCAGAGGGGCAGGGAAGACCCAACATGTGAGACACTCAGATGGTCCCAGCCCCCATGAGTGGCAGCAGTGCTTTCCCAGAATGTGGGGTGTTCCCCAGCGCTGGCGGGCAGGCCACAGACATGTTCTCTAGAGTCCTGGCTTTCCTTTTTAGAGGAAAAAACTCTTTAGCTGTTATAGCTGCAGAGAAAACCTTCAAAACATGACCCACGTGTCACTGATGACTGCCTGAGTTTGCAGAGTGTCTGAAATAGTAGCTCTGAGGTGTGAACAGCCCTGTTTATATTATCTCAGATGCCACTGAAGATAGGTAATGGGGACATCTGAAGTATCTCCACTCCTCAAAGCAGTGAAGAAAGGAGAAGTTGTAGTTATTCTGAGGATATAATCTAGGAGTCAGTCTAACACCACATGATGGGTTGAAAGGGGGTTAGATTAGCCTTCCAAGTTTGAAAAATGGTGGGTGGAGGAGGTTTGAGAGAACAGTTGCCATTAAGAACCAATCACATTATCCAGAAACAGCCCCAGTCCCTATCCCCAGTGGGTTTTCCTCAATGGACCCAGGAAACCCCCCCAGGGGTTTGCAGACTCAAAAGCTGCGTGTAGAGTCCTGAGGACAGATCATGGGCAAGGTCTCTGGGGCCAGCTGGCTCCAGCAGGGTAAGAGCAGAGACCATCTGCTCAGAGCAGGTCCAGGCATTGCTCCAGGGCAGTCCTCCTCCTGCCTAACGCTGTCCATGCACATCCCCTCCCCCCAATCTGCTGTGCGGACGTGCCCACCCCTAGCCAAAACTCAGAGTAGGGCTTTCCACGGAGCGTCAGGCTCCCTTCTGACCTCGGACACAGGTGCAGTGTGTCACTAACAAAGGTTCCTGCACTGCTCATAGATGCGCACACAGCCTTCTGTTTGGCCCCCGTCACAGCTGACTCCAACCCTCCCAGCGTCAATGGAGCTGCAGCGACACACAGTAAATGCACTGCCTGGTTAGCAGCCGCCCTAGCACCCAGGCTGGTGGAAAGGGGGCTCAGCTGGGTCCAGCTCTGCAGGCCAGGGGGTGCTGGAAATGCCTGGAGCCAGGTTACACTTGCAACAGTGCTTCAAACTGGACATGGGGTTTGCCACCCAAGACAACCCTGTTCCAGCCAAAGGCAGAGTTAAGAATCAGGCCCCCTTGGCTTTTGCTTTAGTGCCAGTGCCCAGCCATGGGGACAGAGTCAGTGGGCGCCTTTGAAAATGTTGGGCCCAGCACCCACTGACTCTGTCCCCATGGAGCAGCGCCCCCCAGAGGGCATCACCCAGCTAGACCCCAGTTCAGAGCTCTGGCAGCGGGCCAAGCCCCACCCCCTGGCAGCTGTGAGAATGTCGCACCCCTCAGCTGTTGGGGAGCAGCACAGCTTTACAAGTGCCTCACTTGTCACCCCTTGGGGGCCAGGCCTAGCTGGCTGCTGGTGCTCATCCGGCAGGATGCCCGTTCCCCCGAGGGGAGGGGACTGTCTGCCAGGCACTGGGCCTGATGCTTTTCTAAGGGGTCGGTTGGTTTGAGATGAGAGTGGCAGCCGTCACCTCCCAGGGGCATTAGGGGCTAGGAGCTCCCCTGTCCTCCCCAGTAAGGGACTCGGCACTCGGCCTTCTCAGCTCCTGGTTTTGCTTTCGAGAGGGGACGCTGGCCCAAGCGCCAATACAGAGTCAGCCCCATAAGGGCCTCACTACGGCTGCCCCCTACAGGCCAGCTCCACTTCTGGGCCCTGGGGGGGTGGGGGCAGCTGGGAGAGTAGAAAGGGGGCAGGTGCAGCAAGCAGCACATTCCTTACCTGGAGGAAAGGGCTGCAGTCTCCTGCAGTGCCACTGTCCCTGCACTGTCTGTCTACAAGCCCCAGCACCTACAGCAGGTGCCGCTGCCCAGGCATTTATTACAGCTCCTGGCCAATCAGGTCTGGCCCCTCCCAACCCTCCCAGAAATAACCCCAGCTGCTGAAGGAAGGAGTCTGCCAGGCTCGGGTCACGTCCCTGGCTGGGTTTCTGTGGTTACAAGTGCTGAAGAGGGCTCCTGTAAACACCAGAGTACTTGGCAGGCGAGTTATCTTCCTTTATCAACAAGGAAACTGAGCCCACCTGTGCAGTGGCCAGGTCCAGAGCAATGCACACGCTGCCTGCAGAGAAATGCTGCAGCCCCATAACCCCAGCAAGTGCAGGGCGCTCTAGGGAGTGGCACATGGGCTGCGACTGTCCTGGCTTTTGTCCTGTCTCTGCCAGTGACTGGCATGCCTGGCCACTTCCCCAGCCTGTGCCTCGGTGTCCCCATCTGTAACCCTGACCTGGCTCTGAGCTCCCTGGCGAAGTTTGCAGGGGCTGTGAAAGCCTCTGATGACAGACGTTTGCAACGGGCTCAGTGCTCACACTATGGCATGAAGGGCCAGAGATTTGAGAAGGCTCAGCAGCCACCATGCGCCTAGTGCGTGGAACCCTGCTGGAAAGTGAGTCCTGGGCACAGAGCCCTGCTGAGAGATGGACCCTGGAGCAGGGGTGGGTGCCCTGGCTGGGCACCAGGACCCAGGAGGCAGGGAGGATGGGGATGTGGCACCCTGCTGGAGATCAGGCCATAGGCATGCAAAGAACACAACAACTTACAAACCCACTTTCTTTCCCCTTCCTGGGAACAAAGGAATGGAAGAGGTGACACCAGGGGCGGCTCCAGGCACCAGCACGCCAAGCGCGTGCCTGGGGCGGCAAGCCGTGGGGGGCGCTCTGCCGGTCACCTTCGGCGGCATGGTCCCGCGGCTCCGGCGGACCTCCCGCAGGCTGCTGCCGAATCCGCAGGACTGGGGACCTCCCGCAGGCTGCCACCGAATTAGTGGGACTGGGGACCTCCCGCAGGCTGCCTCCGAATTAGTGGGACTGGGGACCTCCCGCAGGCAAGCCGACGACGACAGCCTGCCTGCTGTGCTTGGAGCAGCAAAATACCTAGAGCCGCCCCTGGGTGACACAACCAGCATGTTTGCAGCTACTTACAAAGCTACCCATTTTGTCAATTCCTTTTCCCTGTCCACAGACAGGCCCAGATGGGAAAACACAGGAGACGGGACAAGGAGGAAGGAACTGATGTTCCTTTCTCAGATTGGCCATAGGCAGGTGATAGTCTCCAGGCCAGAATCACAGCTCTTCCTTGGCAGGCACTCTGGGGCAGGGCCGGTGCAAGGAAGTTTCGCACCCTAGGCGAAACGTCCACCTTGTGCCACCCCCCCACCCAGCTAACTCCGCCACCCCTGTGGCAGCTAACCCAGCCCCCCACCCAGGGGTGAGCTGGAGCCGGTTCGCACCAGTTCGCGGGAACCCGTTGTTAAATTTAGAAGCGGTTTTAGAACCGCTTGTTAACTGGCTTCCCTGCGAGGGAAGCTTTGACGGGCTCTGCCTGGGAAGCCTGTAATTCCTCCTCCCGGCCGCCGGGGGGCGCTGCGCTGTGCTGCGAGAGCCATGTGAGCTGCCTCCTGGCCCTGTTGCTGCTCCTGCTCTTTGGACCTCTGGCCCTGGGGCTCCGGCTGCTGCGGCTGCCTGGTGAGTCCCCGGCTGCCTCCTGCTGCTCCCAGCCCCCCCCCCCCATGTGAGTGTCTGCGCCCCTCCCCCGCCTTCCCTGCCCCCAGCCCCCTGCCCCTCCCCCGCCTTCCCTCCCCCGCCTTCCCTGCCCCCAGCCAGCCCCTGCCCCCAGCCACCCCCCTGCCTGCAGCCAGCCCCTGCCCCACCCCCTGCCCACAGCCGCCCTCTGCCCGCAGCCAGCCCCTGCCCCCAGACACCCCCCTGCCCCCAGCCAGCCCCTGCCCCCAGCCAGCCTCTGCCCGCAGCCACCCCCTGCCCCCAGCCAGCCCCTGCCCTGCCCGCAGCCAGCCCCTGCCCCCAGACACCCCCCTGCCCCCAGACACCCCCCTGCCCCCAGACAGCCCCAGCCACCCCCTGCCCCCAGCCGCTCCCCCCATGTGAGTGTCTGCGCCCCTGCCCCTCCCCCGCCTTCCCTGCCCCCAGCCGCTCCCCCCATGTGAGTGTCTGCGCCCCTGCCCCTCCCCCGCCTTCCCTGCCCCCAGCCAGCCCCTGCCCCCAGCCACCCCCCTGCCTGCAGCCAGCCCCTGCCCCACCCCCTGCCCACAGCCGCCCTCTGCCCGCAGCCAGCCCCTGCCCCCAGACACCCCCCTGCCCCCAGCCAGCCTCTGCCCCCAGCCAGCCTCTGCCCCCAGCCCCTGCCACAGCCACCCCCTGCCTGCAGCCACCCCCTGCCCACAGCCGCCCGCAGCCACCCCCTGCCCACAGCCACCCGCAGCCCGCCCGTCTGCATCACCTGCCCACAGCCAGCCCGTGTCACTCCCTGCCTCCAGCTAGCCCTGCCCCACGCCCCTATCTGCAGCCAGCCCCACATCCACTGGTGCCCTGCAGTTCCCAGGGCAGTAACCCTGCACACCTGCTTTAATGAGGGGGGGGGGCAGGGAGCAGCTGGGACCCACACATGTGCACACCCTAGAGTGACCAGACAGCAAGTGTGAAAAATCGGGACGGGGGTGAGGGGTAATAGGAGCCTATATAAGAAAAAGACCCAAAAATTGAGACTGTCCCTGATCACCACCCACACATGTGAAACGGAGCTCATTTCTAGTTCAGCCCCATCTTTTTAAAAAAGAACTTTAGGTAGGGTTAAAATACATCTGTATTTTCCTGGACATGTCAGACTTTTCTGTTCTTAATCACCTCCTGGGAAAATATGGACGTATGGTAACCCTATTGGTAAAAAAATACGTGCTGTCGCACATCCCTTAAATCAGAACTTTTTATAGGGAACCCGTTGTTAAGATTTTGGCAGTTCATCACTGCCCCCACCCAGGGAGCCCCCCCCATGCAGCTAACCCCGCCCGGGGAGCCCGCCTCCATGGCAGCTAACCCCACCTGGGGCGACTCCCTCCCCCCTGCGGAAGCTAACCCCGCCCGGGGAGACCCCCGCCACAGCAGCTAACCCCACCTGGGGAGACTCCCCCTCTGCAGTAGCTAATCCCGCCTGCTCATCTCGGCTCCGCCTCCTCCCCTGAGCACGCCGGCGCCGCTCTAATTCTCCTCCCCTCCCGGGCTTGCGGCGCCGATTGGAGGAGAATCAGAGTGGGGGCTGTGTTTTCTCATCCGGGCATGTCAGCAGAACCAAATCTAGGACTGGCTGGGGTTTGTGGGTAAAAGCCAAGAAATGCCCAGGCCTGAGGTTTGGGAAGCTTATGTTCTTCTTGGCATGACTTTGATGAAATGGTCAGAGGCTTTCGCTCAAGTTTCAGGGCAATAGCTCATAGGCCTTAAGGCTGCTTGTAGGAGGAAGAGGTCTCTGGTACACAGGCTTATGTTTCAAAAAGCTGAAATTTTCCATGAAACAAAAAGTCTGAAAAATTTTAAATTGGGACCATCAAATTATTTCATTTTGATAGTGTTAAAACACTGATATAAATATTAAATATAATATAATTATGCGTGCATATAGTCATTATTAATATTATTTTGATAGAAAAGTTGAATCAAAATGATAAAGCCACAGTGAAACATTTTGACACTATCAAAACAAAGCAAGAAAGTCAAAATGACTTTTTTCTGTCCAAAAGTTTTTCAAAAGAGACATGTTCCAGTGAAACATTTAGATTTCAATGGAATTGCATTTTCTAATGGAAAACTATTCCATCAAAATCTTTGGCCAACTCTTTTAAGGGTCAGTTTCACTCCTATGTGCTTACATGGGACTTAAATGGTGCTTCCGCCTTGTGTGGGGTGAATTGCACACTAAGAGCTGGAAAAATGATTGCTAAATACCCTTTTAATCTCCGCTCTGCAGGAAGGATGGGTATCATGTGCCTAGCATGGGAAAGATTATGTCAATGCAATGGTTCAGTGGTAAGTGGGAGGCTGGCTGTTGATGGCTGAGTTAAGCTCTGAGCACTCCAAGTATGAATTTGGTGTCTCCTGAAGTCTGAGCAGACTCGGACTGAGCTGGCTGCTTGCTTGTCTGTTAATTAAAAGTGCGGCTCTCTCATTCCAGCCAGCCTGCCCCCTGAGTTCTATTTAGCATTACAGCAGAGTGTCTCCTTTTCCAATCAGCATCCTTTCCCTCTTTGCTGGGCTCAGCTTGACCCGGCTATTCTTCAGGTCCGTTCCACTCCGGGTGTCTGCGTGCCAGTGCACCGAAGCTGGAGAGCTGTTTCCCATAGCAGTACCCCTTGGGGGGCTGTGCATGTGCCCTCCTCACACTCATGCTGCCAGCCAAGAGTGTAAAAGAGCGGAATCTCCCAGTTCTTTCACGTTCCCTGTGGTCAGTAGCTGGAGCTTCTCATGTTTTCCTTTTGTGACTTGCTTAGAAAACGCTTTCTAAAGGCTTTTTTTGTGTAAACAGTTTAAAAAAGTTTTGAGTCAGTTAGTGTTACCTGTTATATGTTTTCGTTCATCTTATTTTTCTTTTGTTTCTATTGAGCTTTGGCTCAGAACCAGGGCATGCTGAAATCTGCTGCAGTTCAGAATGTCCTTCTGAATAGCACGTAGTCCTCTGCCAGGTGCAAGTGGAAAAGGTTCTCTCTTTGGTCCCAGCGGACAGATCTCTCCTTCACAGGATCCCATTCAGTTTACTCTGGATTCTCTCCTTTACCTGAAAGAGAGAGGCCTTTCAATCTATTCAAGAGGGTTCACCTGGCTGCTCTCTGTGTTCCATCTGCCCCTAGCCAGCAGGTCTGTGTTCTCCAACCCTATGGTGACCAAGTTCTTAAAAGGTTTGGACAGGCTTTCCCCACCTATTGAAGATCCAGCTCCATCCTGCGGCCTAGACATAGTCCTCTCATGATTGATGAGGCCCCCGTGTTGCCTGCCCATTGTCTGAGCTCTGTTAATAGCTATTACGTTGGCTAGGAGGGTTGATAGCGGATCCTCCTTATATAGGTTTTTTCAAGGAAACAGTGGCCTTGCAGCCACACCCCAAATTCCTCACTAACATGAGGAATTAACAACATCAGTTATTAATTTACTTGCCCACCTTCCTTCTGAAACCTCATTCTCACAAAGATGAAGAAAAACTCCATACCTCATGTTCGTAGAGCAGAGCTTTGTCCTGGGACAGAACTGAGAAGTTTTGATGATCTCCTCAGTTCTCCAATTCCTTTGCAGAAAGGATGAAAGGGAAACCTGGTACCCCTCTGAGAATTTCTTACTGGATTTCCTTCTGCATTCATCCCTGTTGTGACATTGTTAATGTCCCTCTACCTCCGTGAGTCTTAGCACACTCTACAAGGGCTCAAGCAGCATCAGCAGCTTTCTTGGGTCATGTCGTCATCAGTGACATTTACACCTGTTCAGGAACTGTTGTTCTTTGAGACGTTTTGCACATTGTCCACTCTGCAACCCACCCACCTTCCCCTCTCCATTGGGGTCATGGCAATGCTGGCTTCCAGTGTGAAGGAGCTGAGGGTCTCAGGGCAACTCTGCCCCTTTCTGCTGTCAGCCTGCAGCACCAGCATGTGGAGGGCGCAGGTGCTGCTCTGGGGAAAAGTTCTCTGGCTTCGGTGCCCTGATGCACAGACCCATAGAGTGGAATGGAAACGTGTAACGGAGCAGGTATGTACTGGGTTTAACCCAGCTCCAGTTTTCCTCAAACACAGATCATGACTGGCCAGAGCAGAGGTGCCATGGGGTGCCATGGAAGCTCTCGCTCAGGCTTTCAAACATCATAGTGCGTCTCACAGCCTGAGCCTGCAGCACCAGTGGAGAGTGGGACAAACACACGGGATAGAATTGTGCCAAGCAGCCACCTCCAAACTCCAGCAGCCTCTGAGCCCCTGTGTCCCGCTGCAGCCACGTTCCCCTCCCCACCACACTGCTGCCGTGGGCCCACACCTAGAAGGGGAGATGGGAGTCATGACTCCTAGCCGGGCTGCCGCTGGCCCTTTGCATACAGCACTTGTTACTCCAGGACGATCTCTGGCTGCCTGGCCCTGCTGAGCGGTTCGCAGGGAACCAGGAGTTACTGGGGGGTGTTTGCCCTGCCAGGCTTGGAGCAGGTTTGGCCCAGCAGCGGGGGAGTGCAAGGCAGGACTGAAGGGAAATGAGCTCTGTGTGTGCTGGATTCGCTGGGCGGGTTTGCTGTTCTCCTGCCCTTTAGGGCAGTAAGGCAGGTGTAACCTCTGCCCAGCCCAAGCGGCTCCATGCCCAGCGCAGAGCCAGCTCTGCTCCACAGGGTGCACGGCGTGGCAGAGGAGGCCAGTCTGTGCCCCTGCGGTGAGTGGCCCATCGTGGCAACTGCAACAGGGTACAACTCAGGGCAGCCCTCGGGGCTCCCCGGGCTCGTACCAGCGTCTGCAGCCCCTGGCCATGGAAGAGGCAAACTGCCCTTCTCCGTCTCTGAGCCAGCACAGGCTGGGACCTGGCCCGTGGGGCCTGGGGGCTGCTCCCAGAGTTCTGCAGCAGGACTGGGTCCCAGCCTGCGAGGCAGCTACCGCCAGCGACCCACTTCCAGCCCGAAGAAGGACCTTTGCCTCCCCAGCTGCTGCTGTTCAAAACAAGTCTCCAATGTCAATATTGCCTCTCGGTGACCTCACTGCCAGAACACGAGTTATATAAAGACACTTGACATTTCCCCCGCTACCGCCTTTCTGGCCGGTAATTTGTGCAGTGGCTGTGGGGGGAGCAGGCCGGGCTATTTACCAGGGGCTGCCTGAAAAGCTGATGCTCCCTGGCCTGCGTCCTGCCTGTTTGCTATGGATTGATTCCCCGCCCCCAACACAGCTAGTGGCTGGGGAGCCGCTGTGGCAGGCAGGTAAGGGCCGAGGCAAGCAGGGCTGAACCGAAACATCCCTCCCCTGAGAGGTGGGGGGCCCAAGTGCAAGTGTAGGCATGGGTGGCAAGTTTGTAAAAATTTTGGTGGGGCCCAGAACCCGCCCCCAACTCCGCCCCCCCCAACTCCGCCCTCACCTGCCTAAGGCTCTGGGAGGGGGCTCGGCGGGGGAGGTCTGGGGTGCAGATCCTGGGCTGGGGATTAGGGTGCAGGAAGGGTGCTGGGTGCAGGCTCTGGGCTGGGGCAGGGGGTGGGTGTGCAGGAGGAGGTGAAGGGTGCAGGCTTTGGGATGGAGTTTGGGGTTGGGAAGGGGTGTGTGGGAAGGGGGAGGGAGTTTGGGGATAGGAGGGAGTGCAGGGTGAGGACTGTGGGGCTGAGGATGAGGGGTTCATGATGCAGGAGGGGGCTCAGGGCTAGGGAAGAGGGTTGGGCTGTGGGGTGAGGGCTGTGGATGAGGGGTTCATGATGCGAGGGGGCTCAGGGCTAGGGAAGAGGGTTGGGCTATGGGTGAGGGCTGTGGATGAGGGGTTCATGATGCAGGAGGGGGCTCAGGGCTAGGGCAGAGGTTTGGAGTGTGGGGTGAGGGCTGTGGATGAGGGGTTCATGATGTGGGGGCGCTCAGGGCTGGGGCAGAGGATTAGGGTGCGGGGGGATGAGGGGTTCATGATGTGGGGGCGCTCAGGGCTGGGGCAGAGGATTAGGGTGCGGGGGGATGAGGGCTCTGGCTGGGGCTGAGGATTAGGGTGCAGGTGGATGAGGGCTCTGGCTGGGGCTGAGGATTAGGGTGCAGGGGGATGAGGGGTTCATGATGTGGGGGTGCTCAGGGCTGGGGCTGAGGATTAGGGTGCGGGGGGAATGAGGGCTCTGGCTGGGGCTGAGGGTTTGGGGTTGGAGAGGCTCAGGGTAAGGGCAGCCTGCCTTGCCAGTAGTGGTGAAGGGCAGGCACTAGGACCCTGCGGCAGCAGACAGCAAATCTGCTGGGAGCCCTCCGGGCAGCAGGCAGGGGAGAGGCGCGCTGCGTTCTGTCAGGCAGGGATGCAACACAACGCGGCGGAGGGGGGGGAACACGCGGAGGGGGGGTGGCAGGCGGGGGCTGGGACCTGCTCCAGGCAGGGTCGCGGCGGCGGGGGGAGACCTGCGGTGGCCGGGGCCGATCCAGGCAGGACCGGGGCGGGGGGGGCGGGAAGAGACCCAGCTCCAACTATTGCTGGAGCAGGGCGCCCAGCCCTGAATATTGCTGGGGCCCGGGCCCCACACAAGTATATAACCTGCCGCCCATGAGTGTAGGTGCTTGGTATAAAGAAGTGAAACAGCTTCAGCAGGAGAGATCTAGAGAGCGCGGCCCCAGAGCAGCCTGAGCCTGTGATCGGGCCCTCTCCTGCAACCCCCAACTCCAAATCCCTTCGCCACAGCCAGCAGAGGGGGGAACCCAGGGCCGGCCGGCGGGGGGTGGGGGGCAAGTGGGGCAATTTGCCCCAGGCCCTGGGCCCCACAGGGTCCCGCAAGCCGCTCCGGGTTTTCAGCAGCACTCGCTCCGGCGGGTCTTCGGCGGCGGGTCCTTCAGTGCAGCCGAAGACTCGGAGCGAGTGAAGGACCCGCCGCTGAAGTGCTGCCGATGCCTCGGAGCGCCGCCCGGTGAGTACGAGCGCCGCAAGCGGTGGGAAAAAAAAGAAGCCGCGATCGGCAGCACTTAGGCTGCTCTGCCGCTGCCGCTTCATTCTTCAGCAGCAATTTGGCGGCGGGTCCTTCCCTCCGAGAGGGACTCGCCACTGAATTGCCGCCGAAGACCCGGTCCTGCCCCAGGCCCCCTGAATCCTCTGGGCGGCCCTGGGGAAACAAACCTTTGCCCTAGCTCAGAGTGCCCAGGTAACTGGTTCAAGATGATAAAAGAGGCACTTCCTGCTCCGGCCATTTGGTGACACTTCATTCCTTTTGCTTTAAAAAATGCCTGGTGGAAATTAAACCAAGCCCTGAGTTTTTGGTTGAATTAAGTGTTTGGTTTGAGCCGAAAGGAAACTGTTGACTTTGATCACTGGCCATTTTCAGAATTTCTGGGTTCAGTTTGACTCTAACCAATTTTAATCTTTTTTTTTTCTTTCCAATTTTTCGGAACTGCCAGTGAACCGCGAAAGCAGTTCTTTGCCCAGCTGTAGGGCAGCCTGAATCAAACCTGGGTGAGGCCTGGCGGGGTTTGACCCCAGAGCTGTGGGAAGTTCATCCAACCTGTAGCTCTCCATGTTCACACCAAGGTGAAGGGAGACTCGTAGCCAGGAGGCAGGGCCCGACCTGCTCCCTCATGTCCCTGTTACTGCATGGCTTGGCTTCAGTCTCTGTGCAGGCTGCAGCCCCTGGGAATCAACTCCCAGCTTCGGCCCCTGACTCTCACCTACTTCGCCTGCCTGAAATCGCACTGCTTGAGCTCTGCACTTTGAGGCAGCAGCTAATGTGCCATCCGGCTCACCTGGGCTGTGCTACCTGCCACCTGGCTCCTTCCCCAGCCCTCAGCCAGGCTCTGGGCTCGGGGGTTCAGCAGGAAAATGTCTGATCCAGCCAGCTGCTTTTCTCTGCTCTAGTCTGACATCTTCCCCCGTGCCAGCTGCAGCCAATCCTATGGCGGAAAGGGGCTGTAATAAAGGAGGCCGAGCAGGCCTGCTTTAATTGTTAGCCTAACAGGTGAAAAGTGGGCAAAGGTTGAGGAATTGTTGCAATGATCTGTTGTAGAAAACTGTGTAAGAAAAGATGGGCTAAGGGGACAGAAGGGTCTATTGATACCCCTCAAGGACTGCGCTCAGATTAGGACTGGTTAACAAGAGGAGCAGAGGATCAAAAATCAATGAACCAAAACTGGAGTGTCAGAAATGAAGTGGACAATATAATGAGAGGATGGATTATTTCACTCATTGCCTTTGGGGGGCCCTTAAAGAGATTTTGGGAGGGAGAAAGACTTTTACTGCGTGTGGCGGAAGGATTGTGGCCGTGTAGAGGGGTTGGGGGCGGTCGCCCCTCTCCAGAGCAGCTGGGAGCCAGGCCGCCTTACTACTTAGGTCCAGTGCGTCGGGGAGTTAGCCTGGTGGGGGCAGGAAATAGTCAAGGGCTCAGGCCCTCAGGCAGGGGCTGAGCAAATTGTTCAATATCAAGCCCAGGCCCTGGGGCAGGGCAGCAAACAAACAGTCAGGCAGGGGCTGAGCAAACAGACGGGTTTAGGAGGCCCAGGTCCTAGCTCCTCAGGCCAGGGAGAGGGGGAGATGCCACCCGTGAGTGGGGTGGCAGGGGGGACGCAGGCCCACCCACTCCACTGCGTCCCAGCCCGGGGCCCTAGCAGCAGCAGGCGACCTGCTGCTGCGTCAGTGGGGATCCTGGCCGCAACACACCGACATCGGCTCTGGGGGTGCCACAGCCTGACTAGAGTCGGCTGCCCCCAGGCTGCTTCCGACCTCCCTCCTCTAGCAGTACCTGCGTCTGGTCGGCGTCCTCCGCAGAATCAAGCACCCTGGGCTCCTCGGGGTACTCGGCGAGTGGTAGGCTCGACAGCTCCTCTGGGTCGCTTCTCATAGGTAGGCTTAACAGCTTCTCCGGGGTCTGGTCGGCATCCAGCCTTGACTGGTACGGCCAGTCCTCGGGGCTGTCAGAGGGGGCAGGAGTCTCCCCAGCGGGAGCTGGGGCACCCGCGTCCAGCCTCTCCGGCGGCCAGGCAGCTTCTGAGCCCTGGAGTTGGGCTTTTGTACTTGCTGTCCTGCGCTATGACCTCTGGGGGGCGGGCACAGGCTCCAGTGGCTCCGCCCATTTTGGCATCCGGAGGAGCTCGTCCCTCTCCGGGGTGGTTGGGAGCCAGGCCGCCTCACTACAGACCCCTTGATACCAGCCCTTGATTCCTCTTGACCATCATCACTGCACCAGCGAGGACCCCACCTGATACATGTGAGATCCTGCTCTGTCTTTCCCTCCCTCATGTGCTCCTTCCTGCCCCTCCCCCCCAAAATCTTCCTCTCTCTCTCTGCTTTTCACCTGATCCTGAAATCAATTATCCTGCACGGCACCAGCATGGAGAGGTGAGACGGCCCGTCTGGCTCTGCTCAGCCTGAGAAGGACCAGTGAAGGAGAGGGACCTGTCCAGACCAACCAGATGATGTCCCTGACTGGGGAAGTGAGCTTAGGTCCAGAGCAACAGCTTTCAAGGCTGATCTGCCAGCCGCATCTGTCCGTGTCTGACCAGGCTCAGTGTAGCCTGAGAACAACCACAAAACCTGTATTTCCCTCACCTTTACTATCTTACTCTTTTCTCCATTTTGGGTCTGTCTGTTGGTCTAAAGCAGGGAAGTGATTATCTTTCCTGCTTCAGAACTGAACAGCAGAATTCACTCGTTCTTCCCCACCAGGAAGGCCCGTTGAATTGAATAAGGGACTTTAACCAATACTCACTGTCTCCAAAAAGAGCTTTGCTAGGTTTTGATTTTGTTTTGCATAAACAATCCGTTTCAGTGCTCTTCTCCTCATTTTGATTCTTTTTCTTTTGTGTATTTTTATCTGTAGTGGGGCGGTGCGGCTCCCCACCGCCCCGGAGGGGGAAGAGCCCGTCCAGTGGCCAGAGTGGGCGGAGCTAGGGAGCTCTGAGCCCACCCCTCAGAGGGTCAGGCAGCGACCCGGAACTATAAAGGCCGGGCCTCAGCGCTCAGTAGGAGCCCAGCTGCTGGAGAGAGCAGATGTCCCTAGGGGAGCCCAAGACTGGGAAGCTCCCGCGGCCCAAGGTGGCCGCCCAGATTGGCCGGGCCTGCTATCCAGAGGAGTTGCCAGACCTGCCGATCAACCCCTGCCCCGACGAACCCATGCTCCTGGATCCCCCAGAGGCTAATGCCAGGACCCAGGTAGGGCTTCAGAGGGAGTGTGGAAGTAGCCCGGGGGCAGCCGACCCCAGTCTGGCTGCAGCACTACCAGAGCCCATGTCGGTGTGTTGCGGCCAGGATCCCCACTGACTAAGCAGCAGGTCTGCTGCTGCTGCTAGGGCCCCGGGCTGGGACACAGTGGAGCGGGAGGGCCTGCGTCCCCCCTGCCACCCTGTTCCTGGATGGCATCTCCACCTCTCCCAGGCCTGAGGAGGCTGGAGCCTATTGTTACTGCTCAGCCCTGCCTGAGGGCCTGAGCCCCTGACTCAGCGTTTGCTGCCCCGCCCTGACCTAGGGCCTGGGCTTGAGACTGTACTACTATTGCTCAGCCCTGCCTGAGGGCCCGAACCCAGACTTAGCGGTGTTGCCCCATCCTGAGCCAGGGCCGGGCTAACCACATTTTGGCCGGCTACAGCAAGGGCTACCGAGGGAGACCCCCTGGCCGGACTAATTCCCTGGAACCAACGGTGTGTAGTGAGCCGGTGTGGCTCCCCACCGCCCCGGAGAGGGTCGAGCCCCAGCGAACTCTTGTACATTATCACTAAATTTATAAACTTTGGCACACATTTTACGGTGTTTGCCATGGTACACATGCAGGTTGCGGACTCTGTATACCTATGCCTGGTTTATGTCAATACCTTTAATTCTTAGGGCTCATATGTGAGTCTGACAGTACACCTCATATTCTTCAGAATTCTATGGTTCTGATGTAATTATGACATAATTATGGTGGATCTTGTACAAGATATGTCTTGTCGGGTGTCACTGGAAAAGTTACAATTTGATGAATATGATTATCTTATTTGTGTGCATGAATATTGACTGTATCTGTATTTCAAATGTGGTTGCACCTGGGTGATACCCACTAAGCAAAATGCCTCCAGTCTAAATAGGTGGCTGTGAAGGGCCTATTCAAGGTAATGGGCCATTATGGAAAACAAGAGGCCTTAGGAGAAGCTTATCCCCCACCTGATGAGCCTTCCTGAGAACGCTTCAGACACCCTATGGATAATGGCTGCTACGACTCAGCAAGCTGTGGAAGGGCATGTGACCTGCCCGCATGAGGACACTGAACTGCATTTTGGGTACCTATATTTTTCCACAAACTGATTTGAAACTGTTTTTGGAACAAGGGGGTTCCCGCCATATGTGAAAGCTATATAAGGTGAGGTGTGACATCATCTCTTGGCCTCACTTCACACACACGAGAACTCCTGGAAACACCTGAGGAACAAAGACTGAACTGGGGGAAGTGCTGGTCCCAGGTTAAAGGGATTTCTAGCCTGTGTATGGAAATGTGCTGGACTGCTTGTACCATCAGTCAGGGTGGGAAATTGCTAATTCAGATCCTATCCAGCTAGGATGTTAGGCTTAGTTTGCGGTTTTGTTTATTTGCTGGGTAATCTGCTTTGATCTGCTTGCCATCACTTAACACAAGGGTTGGCAACCTTTCAGAAGTGCTGTGCCGAGTCTTCATTTATTCACTCTAATTTAAGGTTTCGCATGCCAGTCATACATTTTAATGTTTTTAGAAGGTCTTTCTATATGTCTATAATATATAACTAAACTATTGTATGTAAAGTAAGGTTTTTAAAATGTTTAAGAAGCTTCATTTAAAATTAAATTAAAATGCAGAGCCCCCCGGACCGGTGGCCAGGACCCGGGCAGTGTGAGTGCCACTGAAAATCAGCTCGCATGCTGTTATGCTCCCGTGCGATAGGTTGCCTACCCCTGACTTAACATCTATCTTTCTGTAGTTAAACTTGTTTTTGCTTTATCTAAACCAGTGGGCCTTTGAGTGAAGTGTCTGGGGAAAAGCTCAGCTTGGTTAACACAGGCTTGTTGCATATTCCTCTCCACATTGAGGGAGGGGTGAACTATTTATGAGCTTACATTGGAGCGATCCCCGGGCAGTGCAAGATGGTATAATTTTGGGTTCACTCCAGCAGGGGGTGTGAGCCTGGGGAGCTGGGAAATTGACTGGTGTCTGAACTCAGGTAGCTCAGGTTGGGTGAGTGGCGCCACCTGCTGTTGTGTTGGGTCTATGTCTCCAACCAAGGAGTGTGAGCAGGGCCAGCCCAGCTGGGAGGTTAGAGAGGTGCAGCGGTTCCCACGGCTCCCGGACTGCAGCAGCGTGGCCAAAGGACAGCGCTGGTGCCACCGTGCGTTAGACTGTTACAAAAGGGAGGCAAAGAAGAGTGAGGTAATCAGCTGAACAATCCCCAAAAGGGGAGGTTTGGGGAATTCTTGTTTTATTCTCTCTGTTTATCTTTCCTCAAACCCCCATGAACATTTCAAATAGGGCTCAAATTTCATCTTCTGTGGCTCGCTCTTAGACATTTCAATGAGAGTTTTACAAACTACGTGTTTAAAGCTCCTGTTAAAACTGAGCTCGAACACAGCCGGAACTAGGGGTGGCTCCGGCACCCTAACGAATTACACACGGCCAAAGACGAGCTCTCCCAAAGCTCTTTGGGTCTTGGGTGTTTCATGGGCTGGGGCCAGGGATGCAATATTCAAGCTGTCTGGTCACCAGTGTCACATGCTATAGTCTCTGAGCCCTGTTTGGTTGAGCTCACCTTTATTTATAGATTCATAGATTTAAGGCCAAAGGGATCATCTCCACTGACCTCCTGCATGAGAGAAGCCCAGGGCCGCCCAGAGGGGGGGGCAAGAGGGGCAATTTGCCCCAGGCCCTGGGTCCCGCAGGGGCCCCCACGAGTGTTTTTCGGGGCCCCTGGAGTGGGGTCCTTCACTCACTCCAGGGGGCCCGGAAAACTCTTCCGCTCCCGGTCTTCGCCGGCGGGGGGTCGTTCCGCTCCGGGGCGGAAGGACCCCCCGCCGGTGAATTATCATGGAAGTGGGACCCGCTGCCGAAGTGCAGCTGGGTCTTCGGCGGTAATTCGGCGGCGGGGGGCCCTTCCATTCCGGAACCCGCCGCCAAAGTGCCCCGAAGACCCGTGGCGGGGGGCCCCCCGCCGCCGAATTACCGCCGAAGAGGGAGCTGCACTTCGGCGGCGGGTCCCGCTTCAGTGGTAATTCGGTGGCGGGGGGGCCCCGCCGCGGGTCTTCGGGGCACTTCGGCGGCGGGTCCGGAATGGAAGGGCCCCCTGCTGCCGAATTACTGCTGAAGCGGGGGCCCCCCACCGCCGAAGACCCCGGGCCCCCGGAATCCTCTGGGAGGCCCTGGAGAAGCCAAAGAACCTCCTCTCCGGATCCCTACATGAAGCCCACAACTCCTGGCTGAGCTAGAGAGTATTATTTGGATAGAGTCTTACAATTTTGATTTCAAGACTTCAAGTGACTGCTCCCCTCATAAGTTGTTCCAATGGCTAATTACCCTCACTGGTAAAAATTTGCACCTTGTTTCTAGTCTGAATTTATTCAGCTTCAGCTTCCAGTTGTTGAACCTCATTTTGATTTTGTCTAGTGTCAGAGCTCTTCACCCCACAGGGGTATGTATAAACTGTGATCATCACCGCTTAACCTTCTTTTGGATTAACGTAATACAGCGAGCTTTTTCTCAGTCTGGCTTAAACAGATTTTCCAGACCTTGAATCATTCTTAAAGCTCTTGTTTGAACCCTTTCCAATTTGTCAACCTACTTTTTAAAGTGGTGACACCAGAACCTACTGCCAAATGGGCAGTTTACCAAGTGAGCTGGATCGCTCTGTAGAACTGACCTGTCCTTTTCAGTATTTCCCACTCCAACAATTTTTGTCTCATCTGCAAACTTTGCCAGTGTTTTTAAAAATAGTTTCTTCCACTTCATTGATAAAAATATTGAAAAGCACTGGGGCTGAGAACAGATCCCAGCTGTGGTGATGCACTCTATATGATTTTATGAAAATATGCTAATGAGTGTGAATATAATGTAACTGGAATATGTTTCATGCAAAAGGTGTCTTGTAAGGTATCATTACAAAGCTTATCTACTGAATGTGGTCATCCTATTTGTATGTCTGTATCATTCTTGTATCTGAAACTAGAAATATGAAATACAACTCTGAGGGCCTATTGTAATTATGCAAAGTGTGGGCCATTAATGGTGGCTTGGAATTTTGATGGCTCCCATTAACCAGGACAATTGACTGTAGATGGCTCTGTTTTACCTGTAAGTCTTCCTGTATACGTGTATGCTGGCAAGTGGGTAATGAAGTCTTACAGAGCCATGTGATCACGTCACCTGAACTGGAATCCATCTTTAACCTGGTGCTTTTCCCATTTAGAAGGAGGGGTGGGAACCCAGAGAGGGACAAAGGATTCCTGCCTTGTGCAAAAGCTGTATAAGGGGGTGGAACAGAACAAAGGGGGCTGCAGTCATGAGAAATCTCCTAGCTACCACCCGAGCTGGAACAAGGGCTGTACCAGGGGAAAGGGTTGTGCCCAGACTAGGAAGGCGTCCAGTCTGTGATAGAAGCTTATTGCAACATCTCTGAGGGTGAGATTTTTATCTGTATTCAGTCTTTTTACTGTACTAGGCTTAGACTTGCATGTTCTATTTATTTTGCTTGGTAATTCACTTTGTTCTGTCTGTTATTACTTGGAACCACTTAAATCCTACTTTTTGTATTTAATAAAATCACTTTTTACTTATTAATTAGCCCAGAGTGTGTGTTAATACCGGGGGGGGGGGGAACAGCTGTGCATCTCTCTCTATCAGTGTTATAGAGGGCGAACAATTTACAAGTTTACCCTTCATAAGCTTTATACAGGGAAAAATGGATTTACTTGGGGTGTGGACCCCAATGGGAGTTGGGTATCTGAGTGCTGGAGACAGGAGCACTTCTTAAGCTGTTTTCAGTTAAGCCTGCAGCTTTTGGGGGATGTGGTTCAGACCCGGGTCCGTGTGTGTAGCAGGCTGGCGTGTCTGGCACAACCAGGCAGGGCACTGAAGTCCCAAGCTGGCAGGGAAAACAGGCTCAGAGATAGTCTCAGCACATCAGGTGGCCGTCCCAAGGGGGGTTTCTGTGATCTAACCCATCACACTGGCTTAATCCCACTTCAAACACCCTCACTTACTGTTCCTGTTGAGATCTGTCAGCTTTTTTCAGCCTCTTTACTCTGGGCTTCATGGGTTTTGTGCTCTAGACAAGGGGAGGATTCACACTGAGGCAGGCTTGGGACTTCACAGCTAAGCTAGTGGAGGGTGAGAGAATGGAGGGCAGAGCTGTCCCTTGGGGGGGTGCGGCGCCCAGGACTTAGCCGCTGAGTTTCTATCTGCCGGGGGCTGCTTCCCCTGGCTCCGCCCAGGCCCCATCCCCACTCCCCCCCAAGGCCCTGCCCCCCATCCCGCCCCTGCCCTGCCTCTTCCCTGCCCAGTTCCACCCCCTCCCCTGAGTGCGCTGGGCCCTCGCTCCTCTCCTCTGCCCCCAGCACCTCTGAGTCCAGAGGCAGTGAAACAGCTGATCAGCGGTAGGTGCTGGGAGGGAGGGGAAGGCGCTGAGCACCGTGGGCTGCCAGTGGGCAGGAGGCAGTGGGGGGAGGTTGGTAAGGGGGCTCCTCCTTGGCCCCCCGCTCTCCCACCCCCTACCTCACAAAGTGCAGGGCCCGGGGCGGTGGCCCTGATTCGCCGTTCCCTAGGGACGGCTCTGATGGAGGGGACGCCGACTTTCAGCTAGTGGAGCGTCAGACATCAGTGCGTGGCCGGAGCCTCCCAATGCAGGGAGCAGAACTGTCATTTTGGATCGTTCTAGCAGACGTCCAGTCTCAGTGAGCATGGCTCAGAGGAAAGATCCCTAGCTGGCCCTTGCAATCCTCCAGTCTGAGCTCCTGCATAGCCCAGGCCAGAGGATCCCACCCAGGATCTCCAAAGGGAGCAGTTTGGGTTCATTTAAAAACCAAACGGCTGCTAACTGGCTTCCCCTGCACGCAGCCGGAGAAAATGGAGGCCTGGCCAAGGTGCCCCTGTGCTCCATTCCCAGCTGCTAGAACAGCCCCTGGGGGCTGTCAGAAGCTGGGTGTAAGTTATGCCAGGGACCAGCCTGAGCTTCATCTGGCCTGGGACTTTGGAGGCGGCAGAAGTGATGTGCAGCCACCTTTGACCCTCCCCACCCCACCCTCCCTAGCTGGGCTGGGTGCCATTGTTATGCAGCTACTCGTATGGGCCTGCAGCTCTAGCCCCCAAGGGTGTGAAGGAAACGTGGCACAGTGCTTGCCTGGCTGGAGCACACTGATGGAGCTGCCAGCAGCCAGAGCTCCCCAGGCCAGAAGGGACCATGGTGACCATCTAGTCTGACCCCCTGTGTGACACAGGCCCTAGAACCTCCCCAATAAGTCCTGTTTGAACTAGCGTAGAACCTGGCCAGTTGTTTCAATGGTTAATTCCCCTCCCTGGTGAACAACCAGGGCCTTATTTCTCGTCTGAATTCATCTAGCTTCAGCGTCCGTCACGACAGTTCATGTTTCTCTGAGAGCCCCAGCCTTGGAGCTGAGCAGCTGAGTCTCTCTCACGCTCTCTCTCGTCTTGCTTTAATGGATGTGGAGAACCAGGGAAAGTGCTGCTCAAACTCCAGAAGGCAAAGGAAAAGAACCCAGCGTGATAGTTGGAGGCAGACCCACCCAAAGGGACAGCGAAAGGGGCAGTTTACCCCAGGCCTCCCATTTGAGAGGGCCCCCAATCCGAGTGCTACTGGGACCTGGCTTGCACACCACTCAGGTTTGGCCTGATGGCCTCTCCCTCATGATGCAGGGGCAGCTGGATCAAACCTGAAAGGCGCTTCAACCCCAAACACCAGGTCCCAATGCCGGGAGTAGGACCCAGCACCTTCCTGTCCCCATGACAGGGGCTGCCGCTGCAGAGGGAGTGTGGGGGAAGGCTTGATCTCCTGGGCCTCCCCTCAGGGGTGAGTCTTTTGGACGGGAGGGGGGTCCTCAGTTTCAGATTTTGCCCCAGGCGCCTGAAAACCTCTGTGCAGCCCTGTCTGGGTCCTGACTCAGGTGTTTGAATGCTTGGTGTTGGCAATGCTGCAACTGATGCTTTTGCTGAACTGGTGGGCAGGGGAAACGGTGGCAGTTTAGTTTTTCCGCGCTGAGGAGAGATTATTAAAATGTTGGGCTTCCTTTTGCTGGGGAATACGAGGGGCAGCTGGAATCAGCCAGCACTCGGCAGAGCATCCCGCTGCTGACCACTAGGGGATGCTATTGCCTTTGCATAGCAAGTAGGCACCCAGCAGCCTGCGGAGCAGGAGCGCGTCATGCGGCCAAGGTGCTGGGAGCTGGCCAGGTGTGGCCCTAGGTCCCCCCTTTCATGCTTCTGGAGGGGGTTAGCACAGGGATCCTGCGGAGAAGAATGGGAAAGCCCAGGGGAGCAATATCCTTCCTGCTGCCCCAGCCAGGTGGGGCTGGCAGCGATGCCCCAGGGCAGGAGGCTGCCACAGGGAGACGGGCTGCTAGGGGCTGCCCTGGAGAAGGGAAGCAGAACTGTGAGCCAAGGCCTGGTGTCTGCCGGCTGGTGGGAGAGCAGAGTGGGGCTGCCAGGGGCGGGAAGGGCTGCACCGCCCAGCTGTGCGTGCCAGGGAAACAGCATCCAGAGGAGAGGGGAAGTGCCATCACCAGTGCCAGGCTAGTGACACACAGACGGAGGTGAAATGGGCACTCGCAACAGCAACAACTTCATTGTTAAAGGGGGGCGGGAGGTGGGGAACGTAGCCGGTGTCCAGCACTAGGTAAAGACAGGCTGCAGTACAGTGTTCGTCACACAGCACCCCCTAGTGGTGACACGTTACAATGCAGCTTCACACCTTCTCTTCCCTTCACCCCCCCAGCCCATTTTGACAGTTTTAAAAACTATACAACTATTTTTTTTAAACTAACTTAAAATTCCCATGTGTCCATCTGTTACTTCTCCCTAAGTCATGCTGTTTTTTTAACTACACGGCTAGAATGGGTAACACCATGGTGGCTAGCTTGTCTTTTATTTGCATCAGCTCTCCTGGCAGGTTTAGAATCGGTGAATCGTCTTCCCCTGGTTCTGCACCTGCAATTTGTAGAGTTTGCTCAGTTGATTGAGCAATTGCTGGAACAAACTGAAGATGGGGAAAGATTTGTGTTGAACATCCCACTATCGGGCTCACTAGCATATGATGAGCAGGGCATGGCAGGTGTCCTGGGTTCAATTCCTGGCCAATGCAACTGCTCTTTTCTAGGGGCCCCAGCAGTTCTGTTGTTGGCTCCTAACCTCTTAGCGATGGTCTAAATAATACTTAGTCCTGCCATGAGGGCAGGGGACTGGACTAGACGACCTCTCGAGGTCCCTTCCAGTTCTATGATCGGGCCATGCATTCTCTTTCTTTACAACAGCAGGGGTTCTCCATCCTTTTTCCTCCATCCAGTTTGATGCAAATGTGCTCAGTTAGATTCAGATCTGGCAAGTCTTTGAGAGGAGTTAGTTATGAAAGTGTTCATGAGCTACTCTTCTCTGGTCTGGGCACTTTGGGGCTTGGTTCTTTTCTATTCTTGGAACAGTTGTTCTGAGTTGCCTTCCCATCAGGAGCTGAGCTGGGCTGTAGCTGGTAGCTACTAACAGTGTTGATTGGTGGTTCAGAAGAGCAAGGAATGGATCTTCCTGCTTCAGTATTTTCTTAGCTGTCTGTACAGCCTGCTCAGACTTTCCCTTTCCTTGTGGGCAGTGGAGGCTGCTAGTGATGAACTCAACATCACATTTTATTTGGAATGACTTAAATTCAGTTGTGGTGAGTTGTAGTCTGTTGTCCATCAGTAGTGGTTCTGGGATACTTACAGAACACATTCACCTATTTCATTTCTCAATAACACTGCAACATGTTCTGTCTTTCAAATATATTATTTCAATATATCTAGAAACATAATTCACTACAACTAGGCAATGAGGTCCTCAGAATTCGCATAAATCCGCTGCTAGCCTCTTCCAGGGTCTGTCTGGTACAGGTGGTGTTATCAGAGGCTCTTTGCATTGTGTGGTCTGTTAGTTCTGTAATGTTTGCCTGAAGGGTCTTCATTCTTCATGCCCTTATTGATTCCAGGCTACTGCCCTGAATAACTATCTGTGCTTGTGACAGGGTGCATGCACCCCGCACTGGATGGGGAAGGGTTAACTCCTCTCTGTGGGCTGAGGAAGCCATGCTCCCACGTCCCTGCTGGGCATGCTCCAGGTGCAGCAATACTATGAGAGAGCAGCTCAGTCTGGGCTGGCCGCCGAGGAGGAAGGATGCTCCTTGCTGGCTCTAGCCTGGGAACAGCGGGAACCCCTGACTGCGAAAGCCGGAGGTGCCGAGACGCAGACAGATGCCCAAGTACATGCGTATTCCCGAGAGGGACGAGAGTCACTGGGAACCGCATACACAGAGAACCCTGGAGATCCCAATGATGGCTCAATGGCAACTCCAAGAGACATGGTACAAAGCGGCTCGTGGGGACTAGTTATAGTCCTGCGGGAAGCCGGAATGTTTCACTTGGAGCCCTGCTGGCACAGTAGTGATAAGGCCCTGGGCTGGGACCTGGTGGAGCAGGGTGGGCCTGGGTCCCCCTACCCCGGCCATCACCCACTCCTAGGTGGTGGCCCACTTCCCCTATTGGCCGCTGGGCTGCTAATCCCTGAGAGAGGGGGTAGCCATATTGGTTCTGACCACTAGGCCTTATAGCCCTGGGAGGAGAGACAACTCCATTGGCTCTGACCATTAGACCTTACAGTCTTGAGACCAAGGACCTTCTGGTGGACTTATTCACGGGGTATACTCACCCCACACTGGATGGGGTACCCCCACCCTGTCACAGTGCTTCATGGATGAGGTCTGGTCCCTGCCCCTGACAGAGTTTGTACAGGGCCGCTGCCACTGAGTGGGCTCTGTGGAGATCATCGAGCACAAAACGCCTGGAGGAAGGCATTCTAGTCAGTTAGCATCAGGCTTCCTCATTCAAGCAGGAGAGCGTCCAATCCAATGCATCTCTCATCTTTAATGAGTCCTATTTTGGTGTGGTAGGACCAGGGAGATGGAGCAGAAACTGCAGTCAGCATTGGTTAAGAAACCCTCTGAATTTTTGGTGATCCCCATTAAAATGTTCTGGGAGGGGGACTGGTGGCCCCAGGTTTGGGTGCGTAGTCACAGTGTATGTCTCGAGTGCAGTGTTCTCGTTCCGTAGCTGGGTCACCTGCTCGCGTGGCAGTGGGTTATCTGCAGTGTACTGTGCCACTTGGGCCCACAGTGCCACGTTTTCATCATGGAACTGGGCGCATTGCCTGTGCAGTGCTTGGTTCTCTGTTGCAAGCTGTAATACTTGGGCTCACAGAGTGGGAGTAGTCAGCCTGTTCTGGCATCTCCACTATCATCTGGGGCACACTGAGTAGGAAGTGGCCCATTGCCTCCATGTTCCCAGAGGGTAGATCTTCACCCTGAGCTAGGCTGGTCCAGGCAAACTGTCAGAATCCTGGCAAAGGAAGAGTCTCAGTCCCTGAGGCTGAGGGAAGTGGAGCAGAGTTTGTCACCAACTTCCAGGCAGGGATTGATCCCGAGGATCAGAGACTGAGTTGGGTTTCAAGAGCCAGGTCAGAAGGCGAGGTCTAAATCAAGCTGAGGTTGAAGACTGGAGTTCAAGAGCAGGAATGGTCAGGCACCTACAGAAAATCCATCCTGTTACCTAGACACTTCCTGGCAGGGGTCGGCACTATGTTGCGCGACGGACACTTGAGAAAATTACTTAGTGACCGACATGGGAGCGGGGGCGGGGGGTAATGTCATTTAGTCATTCAACGTTTCTTGAAAAATTACCACGGACCTCAAAATTTTTACCACAGACCCTTGTGTCCATGTACGGACACGTTGCTGACCCCTGCTTCCTGGAACCACTTGGGTTTATGTAGGGCAAGGAGCCATGAGGCTACTGCCTCTCAGACCACTTGCAGAGGGACTTGTTGGGGTCTATGCCCGCAGTGGTGCAGTAGGTTGTATGTAGTGGAGCATAAACTGGCAGCTGCTGCTGGTTGGCAGCTTGGAGGTGTCGTCTGCCTGGCAGCTCTACAGACCGAGGTTTGAAATCTACTGGGCTTTATAGTTAATGGGTCAAAACCTTGGAAGGAAGGGATTGTATTTTTAACTGTGTTTAACCGGTGCTCTGCAAGTCCATACAAAATGCAACGTCTAGGAGACATTCAGGATTTACAGACCTGGCAGAGTCTGCAGGGCAAGACTTTGCTGCTTTGACGGCAGAAGAGTCCCTTGTTCAGTATGTGTGTAATCTGGGGTTGAAGGAGCTCTCCCCTGACATCTAGTGATGAACTAAGGGAAAAGACCTCAGGAGTAGACTATTTGCATAGTCACAGCTACTCTGACCAGCAGACAGACCTGCTTTCCCGTAAGTGATCAATTTTGGGTTAAAATGTACTTTGGTATTGAACGCCAGGGTAATAGATGTTGTTGTTCTTATTGTATGAATAAAAGGCAGCAGACGTGTCCTTAGCATGCCCTTATTGAGGAGTCACCCTAACTTTAACCTCATTGATCACTAAAGCTGAAATCACTGATTTAGGGGTTGAGCATTTGACATGGTACAGAGACAGGGTTTCAGTAAAAAGATGAGGTGGGACCAGAGAGGTTGCCCACCAGGTGAAGTGGTAGACCCTTGAACACAGCATTTCAGCAATGGCAAGCAGCAGCAGAGACACTGACAAGCAGTGGCAGAGACCGCAGTGACAGCGGAGAGCAGAGGCGAAGGAGTCACTCAACCGCCCTTCGGGTCTGGAGAAGGACCAACCCTGGACTCTGGGCCATTGCTGACCTTGGACACCAAACTGTGAGTGTGGTACAGCAAAAGGAGAGGGGAGCGGCATGTTAGAGGAAAATTCATCCATTGGACTTCCACACCTCAAGGTGGGAAACAGGCCAAGGGCATTGCACAAGATACTCTGGGCCAGCTGTGCTACTTACTGTTTGTATAATTTCAACTCATTGTTGCAGTGTTTCCCCAAATCCATGCTGTGGTTTCTTCTAATGATAAAAGTCTTCTTTGGTTGTAGAGGGACTCCGTGTTTGCAATGGGGGAAGTACTGCCTCCTAGAGATGCCTGGGGGTGTGTGTATGCGGGGGCTCGAGCCGTGTCTGTTTTATAATGTTAAGAGGGAACCCCTGGATATTGAACTGGGCCCTTGTTACTGCCGATTCCACCTGGCAGAAGGGTTCCACATGGAATTGTCGTGCTTTTGGGGCACGTTGACTTTCTGGTTCTTTCTGCTCTCTGAGTGCACCCACTTCAGGTGTTTGGCTCTTGCCGTTCCTTATCTCGGTGGGGAGTCACAGGATACTTCAGCTCTTAGACCGACCCCTGGTGTGCACCAACCGCTTCTCACTCTGCAGGCCTGGCTGGGTCGAGGGCAGCTGTGCTTCCTCCCTTCAGGAACCCGGGCCAGTGACCAACAGCCTCCTTCCAAAAAAGTGGTTTTATTTAGCAGCTGGAACAAAGCATCCAAGAAAAAAGGGTTTTAGAACAATGAACTCCCACCATGCACATTCACTGCACGCTAAGTTAGACTGGCTTCCCTTTTATGTCACAGGAACAGAACAGTGCCCGTTTATATTCCCTGAGCCAGCCCCCCGAGCCTCCTGTGTGACTGTCTGCGTCTCTCGCTCTTCAGGCTGATTTCAGTGCCCCCAAGGTGAACGGGCTAGAGCCATGGGCAGCGGGTATCATAGGGCAGGGCAGGCTAAGCCTCCCCTGACCCAGGGTGTAGCCCCGCCCATGTGGAGTCCCAAGGCCCTGCCCTCCCGCTCTACCTGAAGGCCTGGCAGCAGCATGGGGCTGCGCAGGGTGGGGTGAGTGGCTCAGGGTGGGGGGTCCTCTGGCTGCAGGGGCTCCTCAGTGGGGCGCTCAGAGCTCTGGCAGGTGAGGGGGGTTCACCCACCACCCATGGCTAGAGCCAGCATTATCCCTAACAACCCTACTAGGTGACTATTGGAAAGGGCCTCCTCCTTCTTTCCAGACACTGGGTAGATCCAGACACTGTATTAACGAGCACCCCCAGTAATACTCGTCTGTGCCTGCAGGGCTCCTGTACATTGCATGTTGTATGTTCTCCTTTTACTCCGGTAACAACAATGTGGACGCTGAGCCAACAAAGACTGTATTGCAAACAGCTGTTGTGTAGCTCCCATCGCTTGTCTCTCCTCAGCCTGCACCAGCACCTGTTCTCCAAGGCAGCTCCACTCGGCATCGCTCCATTCCGGGCTCGGGCATAGGCCTGCACAGATCACAGCAGAGTATGACTGCATCACAATTCCCAACTCCTTAGTCGGCTTCCCTCCTGCTTTTCCTGTTGTAATTTGTCTGCAGACCGGGATGACCCGTGTGGGTGGGGAAGTGGGAGGAGTTCTGCTGCAAGGTTGTGAACATGGAGGAGTCTATGAATATCAGAAAGTGCCCCTAGCTTCCCTCCAGGTCCCTTGGCAAGGGTTCACTCATTCTCCCTTTTGTTTCATGCTCGCTTCCTCTCCCCATTATTTTATCCAGCGTTCACGTCTGAGGTCTGTTTTCCCTTCTTACGCTTCCTTTTACCCTTTCTCGACACTTCTGTTTACAGCACGCTTAAGCTGTGGTTCAAACAAAGGAAGGGCTGCCTCATTGTGACACGGGGACTCAACATAAACCAGACTCTGTGTTTATAACGTCGGCGGTGATTCTCAGCCTTGTGTGCGCACTAGCTACGTGCCGCGCTGTGGAAGTGGGGCAAGGCAGACTGGAGCTGCTGGTGTATAGTTTGGGTGTGAGAATGAGGAAGTCCCTGAAGAAAGGCGGAGCGAGTGTGGCCTTCATAGATATAATGGACCTTTTTATAAAAACCACAAAAGCATTTTCAACTTCCCTGCCTCATTCAGCACACACAGCATGTTGGAACTGCTCACGGCTCCTAGACAGGAAGACAGAAACAGTGACACTGCAGAAAGCAGCCTGGAAAACTCTGAGTAAAATGATTAGAAGCCCCAGATATTTGTTCATTTCTGAACGAAGCTATTGGAAAAAGGAAGCAGAAGTACTGGAAAAGGAAACAACTTTGCATTTACCGCAACCACTCTATAATCATCTTCCTGCATAGAGCTCGGTCCGATGGTTAGGTCTCAGTCCCTATCACTACCCAGCTGAGAAGGAACTAAGTGAGTTTCTAAAAATCATATTGCTTTTGCCCAGCACTAATGTGACCAGGGTCGAGTTGTGATACACAAGGTGTTGTCCCCCAGAGGCCAGAATAGCATTTGGGACATCTAGTTTCATCACAATTTGTGAATTTTGTGTAGGAGTGGGTTAGGGGTGTGACCATTTTATAATATTATTGATATCGATATTACAAAACGGCAGTGAATCTTACAAGATATGCCATGGAAGTGGAAAAGGTATGATTTGCTAAGTATGATAATCTGGTTTATATGTATGTGGCATCTTTGTATTGTGAGTTAGAAATCTGTATGATATCTCTGTATCTCAAACCTGTGCTGTGCTCCTGGGTGACACTCCCCAGGCAGATTGGCATCAGCACTATCCGGACTGCTTAATGGCCCATCAAGGGCAATCAGCTGTACAAGGAACCCATTGAGAGAAGCCAGGGGGCTATGCCTATGCGTCAGCAGGACATGTAAGGACATGCCTGTGGACAGGGGACTCTAAGAACTTTTCCATGCCCATGTGCTTTGAGTTTGTATTTGGGACAAAGGAAATACAAGCCACATGGAAAAAGATATAAAAAAGGCAGCTGCATCTTCTCCATTTTTCTTCAGTTCTGCTTCTCTCACCTTGGGAGTAACTTCTCTACAAACTGAAGCTTTGAACAAAGGATTGATAGACGTCTCCAAGCTGTGGATGTGTTCCAGAGGGACTTTACAAGCCAGCAAGCTCACCAATGCTGCTAAGAACCTGATATATGGACTCTGAAGTCATATGTATGTATCTGATTGCTTTGACCATGTAACAACTCTCTTCCCTTTCTTTTCTTTTCTAAGAAAAGCTTTAGTTTTTAGATATTAAAGAATTGGCTGGCAGCATGGTATCTTTGTTCAGATCCATACTAGTATTGGTCTGGTAATGTGGCTGGCCCTTTGGGGAAGAGAAGAACATTTTGTAAAGTGAATAGAGTTTTAAATAACCTCTCACTTGCATCCGAAGAAGTGGGTATTCACCCATGAAAGCTCATGCTGCAAAACGTCTGTTAGTCTATAAGGTGCCACAGGATTCTTTGCTGCTTCTACAGAACCAGACTAACACGGCTACCCCTCTGATACTCTCACTTTACTGGACCTATTTGTTGATTGGGAGCCAGAGACTGACTACAATAAAGGGGGCTGTGTGATTTCTTTTTTTCAGCTTCTTGATAAGCAGTGTGGGGGACCAGGAGCAGTTTGGGACTGGGTTGGTGAATCCAACTACGGTGTTAACCACCAGGTTTTGGGAGAATCTGCTCTCCTTTTTGCAACCTGCTCTGACCTTGGCATTTTCAGTGTGGGTTACCCTAGGCACCTCAGGTCACAAGTGGTATTTCCTCTTTATAAGCATTAATGAGACCATTACTGGAAGAGATGAATAGATGTTAAGACCGAAATGGGCACTTATCTAGTCTCTCTGCCTGCATAACACAAGCCAGAGAAGCTCGCCCAGCAATTCCTGCATTGAGTCCATACATTCTGATTGAGCTAGAGCAGAGTTTTTAATCTTTTTGATATCAGGGATCGGCTTGCTGCCTTCCTAAACTGTGTCAGGGAGATCTCAGGGACTGGTGCCAGTCCACAGACTGGTGGTTGAGAAACTCTGAGCTAGAGCATATCTTTTAGAAATACAGCCAATCTTAAAAACGTGAAGGAATGGGGAATCCACCATCTTACAGAGAGGAACCACGAATGTAGGTCACAATTATAGTGGGGGTGGCGGGGGGGCTGTAGTTTGGAAAGCAGTGACTCACAAAAGGTCGTTCGAGATCACGGTGCAAACCAACTCAATATGAGCTCGCAGTGCAGTGAGTTGTCTAAAACCCCCAAATGCTATTCTTTAGCTGTACAAGCAGAGCACTAGTGAGCGGCAGTAGCCCAGAGGCTCTTACTGGGGACTCTGTCCAGTTCTGTTGGCCACACTTCAGAAACAATGTTGATAAGTTGGAAAGAGTTTAGAGAAGAGCCCCAAGAATAATCAAGGTCTGGAAAAGCTGCCTGGCTAAAGGATTCGGGTCTATTCAGCTTGTCAGAAAGGAGGTGAAGAGGTGACTTGGTCACAGCATATGTACCTGGTGTTGGGCTACCTGCACCTCTGCCTCTTTTCTTGTCTCTGGTGTTCAGCCTCTGGCCCTTACGGGTATCAGGGTGAAATCACAGGATTCTTCCACCTTAGCCTAGGCCAGGGTCTAGTTACACTACCCGGTGGGTTCCAACTGTTAGTGCCCTGGAGGGCGGGCTGATGACCTGCATTTCTTCCCTTCAGGACCCTGGGACCAGTGACATAGTGACAAACAGCAAATGGAACAAAATGCTAGAAGGAAAAAAAAACCAAAACCGATTTTGAAACAAAGAAACAGACACATGGAGGCTCCTTTTTTTGTTTATCTTTAGCTAAAGTCCTACCTTTGCAACCTACAGAAGCTTAGATTCTCCAGACACGCTCAGTGGTTCCTGTGTTTTAGGTAGGGTGACCAGATGTCCCGTTTTTATAGGGACAGTCCCATTTTTGGGGACTTTTTCTTATATAGGTGCCTGTTACCCCCTTCCCCTGTCCTGTTTTTTCACAGTTGCTATCTGGTTTTAGGGCGTAGCTACATGATCAAATGCTTTGGACTTTGGGGAATGCCAGGGGTGTTAATTGACCGATTAGCTGTAATGCACAGCCAATTATCACACCTGGATTTCCCCTTTCCCACCCCGCCTCCCACCCGAAGTGTTTGATGGTGTGTATGCTGCCGCTGTGAGCTGAGATCAGGTTAACTAGTCCTCTTAAAACTGGGATCACCACAATCCAGGGCCAAGAACTGGATGCACTTCAGCTGAGAGCCTGGTGGGCTCTGTTCCCAGTGGGGTATCGGTAAGTGCTCCAACCCACAGCTGAAGTGCAGGAATCATTTCCTAGGCCTGGCGGTTAAGGAACGGTTGTAGATACCATGGGCAGTTACATAGCTAAAGATAGAGAAAGTCCCTAGCTTGGCCAGGTGGGGGCAGTCCAATAGATTGTCTCCTCAGGCCAAGTACCTGAGGCACCATTTCTAATTCATTCCTAGATATCTGACCGGTGGCTCTTCCTGGCCAGGGCTCAGCCCCACAGTCTGTGGCTCATTGTGGGCCCTCCTGGCTGCTGTATAGAGACTGTTGCAGGCTGATTTCCCATGAGGAAGATCAGGCTGTGAACTCCCATGCCCTACAGTCACCCCTTTTGGAGAACAACTTCTGCCCCTTTCCTTTGAGCCGAAGACACAGTCAGATCACATGGGCACCTCTCCTGTCTCTGGGGCACCTGGGAGTTGTGCCCTGGCAGGGCTCCTGGATCTGAGAGTTTGTGTGTCTGAAAGCCGCACTGTCTGCGCGGGGACCGCAGGGAGATGCGTGCCCCGGCCTGTCACCGAGGGGAAGTGGGCTGTCTCGTACGCTTCCTGCATCGCCTCCAAAGGCTTCTTTCTGTCTATGAGGCATTGCACTGCCCTCCTCACTCGGGCACTGAGGAAGCCGTCAAGGCAGCGAGAGGCAGAAACGGACTGACTCCAATGGCACCCATGGTCCTGAGAAGGACCTAGTGGGCCGCATGCCCAGAATGGTGGTGACCCTGGCAGGGCATGGCTAATGCATCATCCTTTCCAGGTTCCCATTCAGCTTCCCCGGGGTTCTGGGTGAGCCTGTGCTGCTGGCTGATCTGCACCTCAGCGAGACCAAGGGAGTCCTTCCTTGTCTCCTAGTTTTGTTTGGAAAGTATTGGCCTGTCCTTTGTCTTTGAGCCAGGGGCAGCCTCACCCACCTCGTCCTCTCCCGCCGTTACTTTATCCGCTGCCCCCATGGCATGTGGGGTGTGGTGCTGCAGTGCATGGCTGGTACGCCTCCCATTGGGAGCTGCAAAACCCTGGATGCACCCGCCCCTTCCTCGCCCTTCTCCTGGGCCCCAGCTGCTGGGAGTTCCTTCTCACTGCCCAGCTGATCCTTTCTCCCTCGGTCTCCTACCCCCAGTGTGGAGTGGGGTTCCCAATGTGTGACATGCAGAGTACCCTAACTTCCTCCCTCTGGCTGGGCTGTGCACCTGTGGCATGTGGGGAGCCTCCGCACTGCTGAATGTGCCAGTGGGGTGCCCAGCCCCCACCCTCAGGGTACTGAGGAACAGCTAAACTCCCCGAAAGCCGCAGGCTGCACCGCGCCCCTGCGGAAGCATGCAGAACACCACCTGCCAGTGGTATGGGGCTCTCTACCAAAGCGAACCCCTGCAATCAAAGAGGAAGCTAGCGATGTTCCTGGAGAACTGATGTTAATAGTCCCCCGGGGCTGAGTCCTTCGAACAGGCAGGTAGCCACGTTCTGCGAGCGCTCTAGCTTCCTGACTAGGACAAACACAGCACAAGGGGCCATTCGCGCAGTGAGACGAGCAGCCCAGCTCAGCAGGAGGGGCAGGGGTGAGGAGACCAAGGCTGGGGCTGTTCCTGAGAGTCGGGCAGCCCTGGCACAGCCCGGCTGGCTGGTGCGTTCATATTTAGAGCAGAGGCCAAACTTTGAATCGGGTGCAGTTTCGTGCAGTCCCACAGCAGCCTGACCCGTCTGTCTGCAGAGAGCAGGATGTGGCCAGGGGTGCAGGCAGCAGCGAGCTCGTTGTGTTCAAATGCTGCAGGGTAAAGCGCAGCAGAAGCACCGGGGAGTAGAGCGGGGCCAGATACCCCACCTGGCCTCTTTCCCTGGCACAGCACAGGCTGGAGGTGCGTTTCCAGGAACTGGTCAGTGGAGATTTTTGTTTATGCACGATTTGCATTCTTTGCCTGCCTAGCGCTCCAGGAAGGGCAGGGGGACTTTATCTCACGCCCTCAGCAGAGCACTGCGGGGAGTAGTGGTTTCCTCTTCCCTGATGACTGAGCTCCCTGCTGCTCTGGTGTCACCCAGCTCGGGGACCCTGCTCCGCGGAGCCAAGGAACCGAGGGCTTGAAGACGTGCAGCTCTCGGGATGTACTGAGGTGAGACCAACCGCGAGGGTTAGATTGGGGGCAGGTAGAGCCTGTGGCTTCCAACCTCTGTCCTCCAAGGCCACTCCATAGAAAACTGCCCTGAAAATGAGAGAGAGGAGCTTTAACCAGACGAGGGGCAGGGGCTCCACAGAGAGGAAGAGATGAAGGATTCCGCCCCCCCATCCCAGCTGCTCACGGAGGGAGGAAGGAGAAAGGAGGAACTGCATTTTCCTCCCCTCCCCCTTGCTCTGAGCAGCTGGAAAGGCTGATACACAAGTCCCTCAGAGCTGCCTCCAGCTTGAGATAACATGTAAAAGGTTGATACTGCAAGTAAGACGGCGCCCTGCTCTGCCACCCCTGCCACAGCACAGGCCCCCGGGCTCTGATCTGCCACCCCTGCCTGAAACACAGGCCCCGGGCCCTGCTCTGCCACCCCTGCCACAGCACAGGCCCCCGGGCTCCGATCTGCCACCCCTGCCTGAAACACAGGCTCCGGGCCCTGCTCTGCCACCCCTGCCACAGCACAGGCCCCCGGGCTCCGATCTGCCACCCCTGCCTGAAACACAGGCCCCGGGCCCTGCTCTGCCATCCCCGGCCATGGCACAGATCCCCGGACTCCGATCCGCTGCTCCCAGCACAGGGCCCTGGGTCCCGCTCCGCTCTGCCGCCCCCGGCTGCAGCACAGGGCCTCGGGCCCCACTCTTCTCCGCTGCCCCCAGATGCTGCACAGAGCCTCGGGCCCCACTTTGTTCCTCCGCCCCGGCCATGGCATAGGGCCTCGGGGCCCCACTCCACCACCCCTGGCTGTAGGACAGAACAGGGGGCTTTTCTGTGCAGTTTTCAGGCCTCTCCTACCAAAGAAAAAGTCAATAACCCTCTGGCTGTGGCTGTTACATCAGCGTATGATAATGTTTCAGCACAAGGGTGCAATGTTGCAGGCTCCTAAGGGCATGTCCTAACCAGCCTCAGCAGTGCAAACATACATAGGAAATTCAGTGAAGGGGGAAGTATAAACGATTGCTGTGAGCTGACAAGGGGAAGCCTGGGAATCAGTTCTGCTCTCCAGTGCCTGTGCGTGGCTACTGCCTCCCTCTCTCGAGTGTCTGGCTGAAGGCAGGGGCAGCCCTGTGTTTGTATGAACAGGAATGATGGAGCGAAACCAAGCAGTGTAGTCATCAACCTGTTCCGTTAGTGTCCAGTCCAGGCCAGGGTTTAGCCAGACCATCCGCAGTGACAAGGTGCGTGCAAGTTGCTCCCTCTGCTGTTTGCAAGCTAGAAAAAAGGGAGCACAGAATCCATGTGTGGCCAGCCCAGCGAATGAAGAGCCCCATCCCATCAGAGCGGAAATAGGGCATCCTTGTTAACAGTGATGGGGAGGCTCCATTGGAACAGCTCACCAAGGGCCACGGTGGGTTCTCTGTCACTGGCAATTTTAAAATCCAGATTGGATGTGTCTAAAGCTCGACTCTAATTCCAAAGGAATTAATTCAGGGCAGCTCTCTGGCCTGCGGTATACAGGAGTCAGGCTAGGGAGCACAGTGGTCCCTTGTGCCTTGGGATCTCTGTGTCTATGGACACGCTGCCCAAGTCCTGTTACTGCTCTGGCCGGAGAGCTGTCACTCATTTCAGGCACCAAATTCCCTGCCTTTCACACCGCTTTGTGTCTGTCTCTGTTATCGCCACTCATTACTGGCACCAGAAATAGACTTCATGCCATGAAGGTAACAGCTGGTCATTTATACAAAGGGAGGGGGGAGGCGGAGGGGCATCCTCACAGCATTTTCAGGCTCCTGCATGTATGCTCCTTCGGAGTCTCGAGTGGGTCTTTGTCCCACAGCCGGGCGGTGGCACATTGTGAGGCGGGTCGTGAGGGACATAACAGTTTGCAGAACAGTGAGCGAGATCCTCCTCTGGACCAGTGCTGCCAGCCTGACTGCTTGGGCTTTTGGTGCCATAGAAAGCCCTGTCCTATGGCACCACCATTTCCTTTGCTTTCCAAATACGCAAACGAGCCAGGCTGGCAGGGTTTCCTGGTGCCTGTCTGCCAGCAGAATGGGTTTGCTCTCTCATGGCTGGGATACCAAGTCCTTGCAGACAATGTTAGACATCACTTTGAGCCTCAGGGACTTCCACGTAGGGTTCCCCGCCTGACAACAGCACTGGCCCTGCACCTGCACCATTCCTAAGCATCTTCGTGGGCACCTCAGTGGGGTGTTCCGGGGCCTTATCCCCCAGCTCTCCAGACCCCTTTTACAATGGCCCCCATGGTCCCTCTTCTCCCTCAGTCTACCAGTTTTACCTGTAAACCACACAGCACTTGGGAGCACTTATAATAAAACAAAAACAGGTTTATTTCACAACGCACAGTCAGCCCGTGGAACTCATTGCCACAGGATGCTGTGAAGGCAAAAACTGTAACAGGGCTCAAAAAAGGATTAGATCAGTTCATGGAGGATAGGTCAATCAATGGCTATGAGCTAAGATGGCCAGGGGCACAACTGCATGCTCTGGATGTCCCTAGCCTCTAACTGCCAGAAGCTGGGAGTGGGCGACAGGGGACTGATCACTCAATAACTGCCATGTTCTGTTCATTCCCTCGGAAGCACCTGGCTTTGGCCACTATCAGAAGACGGAGCATTTGTCTGGCCCAGTATGGACGTTCTTATGTTCATAACAAAGAATAGAGAGTTCCTAGAAGTGAGAGACAGTCAGGGGAAACAATTGGTTCCAGCTCAAAATAAAATCATAAAATGCAAACTTGGCTCTACACTGATCAGTAGTTACCGTTGCTACCTAATGAAGTCAGCTTTCCTCGCAAAGTCCAGTCCATGGCACAGCTGGCTGGTTTCACAAGCATCAGGATCCCATTATTCATGAAAGGCCCACCCGCTCCTGGAGGGATTTCCTCAGTGAATGGATCCAGAATGCCTTTCCCTACGCTCTGTTACACTGAAACAATCTTTTGTCTTTATTCATGGCCAGAGCACTCTCCTGCCTGCTGTATGAATCCTGATGAGTTATGAGTTTTCTGTAGGTACCTTTACATGTTACTCTTTATGGATAAATATCCTATAAGACATGTTTGGTGTAGTGAGTTTGTCAGGTCTGAGAAAAGAGTTGTTTGCAAAGAACAGGGGACCTTTGCCAAGGAATCCCTGTGTCATGCCTCCCCCTGGACATTGACACATTACGGATAGCCACTGGCTATTCCGCAGGCATCGTTCTGGGCTCGCTTTTCTGGACAGGACAATTACTACTATGTTTTCCTTCCCCTTGATGTTCACAATCTCCATCTCATTTTCCTGCAGCACTATGCTCCAGCACCACGGCCTAGAGTTGGTACCTTTGGTCCTGTGCAACCACGCCAATGGAGAGGGAGCTGTTAACACCCTACATTTCTGTTGAACAGGTAACATTTTCACTGTTTGCCTATCCACACAATCACACAGCACTCTACCTCTAGGACGGATTAATTGTGTTCAGTGGTGGTCAATATTTTACTTAAGAATGCAGTGAGGTTGCTCTCCCCTGCTCGTATCAGAACTGTCCCCACATCTGTTCACAGCTCAAACACTATTCAAATCAGGACTGGCCAGAACTGACTCTTTGGACAGGACCTTTTTGACAGGTCTCAGACCAAACCACTGTGGTTAGTTTATTCTTTTTACAGAGATCGGTGATAACTGATACGATATCACTAGAGCCTTCTACAAATCCGTGATCCTAGTTTGGGGTATAGGCCAGTTAATAACAGATTCTGCTTTTAGGGGATCAGGATGAATTTGCATCCCAATGACCAAAATAAGGGACTTTAGCTGCTCCTATTTTGTATTTTGACATCTAAGCCAGTAAACCTGCGACTTCGAGTCTTTCCCCCACAGTGCCCACGTGATTTTTGTGTCTTGCCAAGTGCTGATAAGAACGATGATATCATCTACATACGTGCGTGAGGTCCTGTAGGCCACAGAACATCTGGTTAATTTGCCAGTATCTCCTGGTAAGGTCCAAAAGCTCAGGAATTTTGCACGGCCTAATACGTCTAGTGTGTCCTCAGAGTCTGTGAGTCCTTGGCATAGGGTAAGGCGCAGGTACTGTGACAACATTAAGTTTTCTGTAGTCAATGCAGAATCTGATAGATCCATCCTTTGGGGGGCCCCATGACAACTGGGGATGCCCAGGGGCAGCTAGGCTCTATAAGTGCATGAAAACACCTGCTGCTCATGTTCCAACACAGCCATGATTTCCAACCTTTCCCTTGGGATTAACCCTTCACCTATATCACCGTTCTCCCCGTAGCTCTCCACCACCAAATCTATGAGAGAGGCCGGGCTGCCGTCCTCCTCTTTACAATGTATCATACTCCTACAGCCTCACAGGTGTGATAAGCTTTTAGTCTCTGGACACAGTCTACGGGGCAACCTCACTGAGGGGCTTCTGCATGTTATAAGTAACCTCATTAACCTGCCCCACAGCCTCCAAAGGGCCTTCCCAAGAATTCTGCATCTTGTGCTGCTTTACTGGGAATAACATCAGGACCAAGCCTCCCACATCAAATGCTCGTTCACAGGTGTTTCTGTTGTACCACTCTTCTTGTGAAGCCTGGATTTTGCTGTGCTACAGCCATCATGGATTTTAAAGCCTCTCTGAGCTTGGTTGCATATTCAGCTAGGGGCTCCCCCATCTGGTTCAGAGCCCTCCTCCTAGGAGTCCCTAACAAGATCTAGGGGGCCTCTGCCCTGTCTTCCATAAAGGTCAAACCGGGCAAACTCTGTGAGCTCTTGGGGTACTTCCCTGTAAGCAAATAATAGCTAAGGCAACAACTCATCCCAATCTCCAGCTGTTCTGTCCATGTACATTCTTAGCATTGGATTTAAGAGTCCTAGGGAACCTTTCCACTAGACTGTTTGTTGGGGGGGTGGTAAGGGGCAGACTAATTGTTTTACCCCACACTTCTTCCTCAGTTGACTAAATATTAGAGGTATAAAATTTGACCCTCTATCTGATAGGATTTCTTTTGCAAAACCCACTCTGCTGAATATAGCGACCAGTGCGTCTCCAATTGTCTCAGCTTCTACATTTGACAGCGCAACTGCCTCTGGATTTCTGGTTGCAAAAATCAACCACTGCTAATTTTCCCATTTTTGGATGGCCTGGAAAATGGCCCTAGGATATCCTGGCAAGCCTGTGGAATGCTTCTTTAATCACAGGTAAAGGCTGGAATGGAACCTTGTGGAGACAGTTGGGTTCCTTCTGCTTCTGATGTAAGTCACATGCCCTCCAATACTCCTTTGCCTCATCAAGAATATGAGGCTAATAAATGTTTTTCTTAAGTCTTTCAAAAGTTCTTTCCCTCCCCAGATGGGCCATCGTGGCTAACCTCAGTAGCCCTGCACGATACCTTTTGAGCACCAAAAGCTGTCTTCAGGGTGCTCCCAGACCCCTATTCTTGCCCACCCGGGCTTCCCTGTATAGCCTGCCCTCCTGCATAAGGATCTTACCCCTGCTTTCCTATTGGGCATCTCTGCCAATAGCCTCCCTTTGCCTCCTAGAGAAGGGCCAGCATCTCACTCTGTGGCAAACATTGCTGGGCTTGTGCTCAGACCCAGAGCTCTCACACAAAGAAGCTAATTTCTCAGCCCCCTCCTCTGAAGACATGGGTGTTACTGCCTGCTGCTAAGGAAGCAGTGGTCGCCCTGCCCTCTACAGGGTCCATGGCTGGGGACTCAGGAGTTACATTTCTTCTTCCTGTGAGTTATAACATTAACAGCTTTACACAGAGACAAGAGATCAGTTCCATTTTATATCTGTTGGAACGCTATCCAGTATACCAGCAGTTAAATACCTTTTAAACCTTCCCACGCCAACTCTACTTGAACTCAGGGAACAGTGGTTTCAGATTTTCCCAATGCAAAGAATTTTACATTGTCCCTGGAGAGCATCACAATTTCCATAACCGCATATTTTCTGACCAGTGAAATCTGGGCACCAGTATCCCTCCAACCTTAAGAACATAAGAACAGCCATACTGGGTCAGATCAAAGGTCCATCAAGCCCAGTATCCTGTCCTCTGACAATGGCCAATGGCAGGCACCCCAAAGGGAATGAACAGACAGGTTATCATCAAGTGATCCATCCCCTGTCACCCAATACCAGCTTCTGGCAAACAGAGGCTAGGGACACCATTCCTGCCCATCCTGGCTAATAGCCATTGATGGACCTATCTTCCATGAATCTATCTAGCTCCCTTTTCAACCCTGTTATAGTATTGGCCTTCACAACACCCTCTGGCAAGGAGTTCCAGAGGTTGACAGTGCGTTGCGTGAAAAAAAAATTATGACTCTGGTGGGACTTGAACCCACAGCCTTTGAATGGCTTCATCTGTCATTGATCTAGAAGTCCAATGTGCTATCCATTGCACCACAGAGCCTACATTGCAGCCTAGAGCTTGGCACACTTTGCCATTCACCTTAGCATCTTTGATTGTCATAAACAGATACTTAAGGGTTAAGGTCTCTTTTACCTGTAAAGGGTTAACAAGCTCAGTAACCTGACGGACACCTGACCAGAGGACCAATCAAGGGACAAGATAATTTCAAATCTCTGTGGAGGGAAGTTTTTATCTGTGTTCTTTGTTTGGGGGTTGTTCTCTCGTTGGATCTAAGAGGGGCCAGACGTAATTCCAGGCTCTCCAGGTTTCCTGAAGTATTCTCTTCTATTCAGTATAGTGAGTATTAGAAAGGCGGATTAGTCTTCTAATTAATTTCTGTATTTGCAAATGTGTGTTTGCTGAAACCCTATTTTATTTTATTTTTTGGTTGTATTTGTCCTGATGCTAGCTCCCTAGTTTCATAAGTTATACCCTGTAAACATTTCCATCCTGATTTACAGAGATATTTTTACTTTTCTTTCTTTAATTAAAAGATCTTTTCTTTTAGAACCTGATTGATTTCTTCCCTTGTTTGGAATCTCAGGGGAAGGGAGGGGGAAGGTGAGTCCCTCTTTGTTTTGATTCAAGGGGTTTGAATCAAGGTGATCTCTCCCGACGGCTAAGGGAGGGGGAGGTGGGGGAATGGGCTATTTCCCTTTGTGTTAAGATCCAAGAAGCTTGGATCTGTGTTCCCCAGGGAAGGTTTTGGAGGAACAGGGAGTGTGCTAGACACTGGAATTTCTAGCTGGTGGCAGCGTAACCGGATCTAAACTAGGATTTAAGTTTAGAGGAGTCCATGCAGGTCCCCATCTTGTGGACGCTAAAGTTCAAAGTGGGGAATAAACCTATGACATGATAAACTCTTTATCAATCTCCAACAGGCCAGGCTGTACATCATTCACTAGGGTCCCTTCAGGCACCTCCATGTCAGTCTTCCACAGAATCATAGAAATGTCAGGCTGGAAGGGACCTTGACAGGTCATCTAGTCTATTCCCTGCACTAAGGCAGGACTGGGCATTATCTAGACCATCCTTGACAGGTGTTTGTTTAACCTCTTCTTAGGCACCTCCAAGGATGGAGATTCCACAATCTCCCTAGGCAATTTGTTCCAGTGCTTAACTACCCTGACAGTTGAGAAGTTTTTCCTAATGTCTAACTTAAATCTCCATTCCTGCAATTTAAGACCATTTGTTCTTGTTCTCTCCTCAGTGGTCAATGAGAACAATTTGTCACCCTCCTCTTTATAACAAACTTTTACATTCTTGAAGACTATTATCATGTCCCTCCCTCAGTCTTCTCTTCTCCAAATAAATAAACCTAATAAACTCAAATAAATAAACCCATTTTTTTCAGTCTTTCCTAGACCTTTAATAATTTTTGTTGCTCTCCTTTAGACTTTCTCCAATTTGTCCACATCTTTCCTGAAGTATCGTGCCCAGAACTGGACACAGTCCTCCAACTGAGGCCTTATCAGTGCTGAGTAGAGTGGAAGAATTATTTCTTGTGTCTTATTTACAACACTCCTGCTAATACAACCCAGACTGATGTTCACTTTTTCAACAACAGTATTACATTGTTGACTCACTTTAGGATTGTGATCATAACCCCCACATCCATTTCTGCAGTATTCCTTCTGACCTGAAGGAACTGACCTGAAGAAGAGTTTTGTGGTTTGAATCATAGAATCAAGGCATATTAGGGTTGGAAGAGACCTCAGGAGACTATCTAGTCCAATCCCCTGCTCAAAGCAGGACCAACACCAACCAAATCATCCCAGCCAGGGCTTTGTCAAGCCAGGCCTTAAAAACCTCTAAAGATGGACCTCTCTTGGTAACCCATTCCAGTGCTTCACCACCCTCCTAGTGAAATAGTGTTTCCTAATATCCAACCTAGATCTCCCCCACTGCAACTTGAGACCACTGCTTATTGTTCTGTCATCTACCACCACTGAGAACAGCTGAGTTTCATCCTCTTTGGAACCCCACTTCAAGTAGTTGAAGACTGCTATCAAATCCCCCCTCACTCTTCTCTTCTGCAGACTAAATAACCCCAGTTCCCTCAGCCTCTCCTCATAAGTCATGTGCCCCAGCCCCCTAATCATTTTCGTTGCCCTCCGCTGAACTCTTTCCAATTTGTCCACATCCTTCTTGTAGTGTGGGGCCCAAAACTGGACACAGTACTCCAGATGAGGCCTAACCAGTGCCAAATAGAGGGGAATGATCATGTCCCTTGATCTGCTGGCAATGCTCCTACTAATGCAGCCCAATATGCCGCTAGCCTTCTTGGCAACAAGGGCACACTGCTGACTCATATCCAGCTTCTCATCCACTGTAATCTCCAGGTCCTTTTCTGCAGAACTGCTGCTTATGTAAATTAAGCTGTAATGGGATAAAAGGGAAGGTCCTTTCATGGATTGAGAACTGGTTAAAAGACAGGGAACAAAGGGTAGGAATAAATGGTAAATTCTCAGAATGAAGAGGGGTAACTAGTGGTGTTCCCCAAGGGTCAGTCCTAGGACCAATCCTATTCAATTTATTCATAAATGATCTGGAGAAAGGGGTAAACAGTGAGGTGGCAAAGTTTGCAGATGATACTAAACTGCTCAAGATAGTTAAGACCAAAGCAGATTGTGAAGAACTTCAAAAAGATCTCACAAAACTAAGTGATTGGGCAACAAAATGGCAAATGAAATTTAATGTGGATAAATGTAAAGTAATGCACATTGGAAAAAATAACCCCAACTATACATACAATATGATGGGGGCTAATTTAGCTACAACGAGTAAGGAAAAAGATCTTGGAATCATCGTGGATAGTTCTCTGAAGATGTCCACGCAGTGTGCAGAGGCGGTCAAAAAAGCAAACAGGATGTTAGGAATCATTAAAAAGGGGATAGAGAATAACACTGAGAATATATTATTGCCCTTATATAAATCCCTGGTACGCCCACATCTCGAATACTGTGTATAGAGGTGGTCGCCTCACCTCAAAAAAGATATTCTAGCACTAGAAAAGGTTCAGAAAAGGGCAACTAAAATGATTAGGGGTTTGGAGAGGGTCCCATACGAGGAAAGATTAAAGAGACTAGGACTCTTCATCTTGGAAAAGGGGAGACTAAGGGGGGATATGATAGAGGTATATAAAATTATGCGTGATGTTGAGAAAGTGGATAAGGAAAAGTTATTTACTTATTCCCATAATACAAGAACTAGGGGTCACCAAATTAAATTAATAGGCAGTAGGTTTAAAACAAATAAAAGGAAGTTCTTCTTCACGCAGCGCACAATCAACTTGTGGAACTCCTTACCTGAGGAGGTTGTGAAGGCTAGGACTATAACAATGTTTAAAAGGGAACTGGATAAATTCATGGTGGCTAAGACCATAAATGGCTATTAGCCAGAATGGGTAAAAATGGTGTCCCTAGCCTCTGTTCGTCAGAGGATGGAGATGGATGGCAGGAGAGAGATCACTTGATCATTGCCTGTTAGGTTCACTCCCTCTGGGGCACCTGGCATTGGCCACTGTCGGTAGACAGATACTGGGCTAGGTGGACCTTTGGTCTGACCCGGTACGGTCATTCTTATGTTCTTATGTTCTTAGCCAGTCGGTCCCCAGCCTGTAGTGGTGCATGGGATTCTTCCGTCCTAAGTACAGGACTCTGCACTTGTCCTTGTTGAACCTCACCAGATTTCTTTTGGCCCAATCCTCCAATTTGTCTAGGTCACTCTGGATCCTATCCGTACCTGCCAGCATATCTACCCCTCCCCCATTTTAGTGTAATCTGCGAATTTGCTGAGGATGCAATTAATCCCATCATCCAGATCATTAATAAAGATGACTGTTCTTGATAACCTTCCTCTCCTCCAAGTGCTTCAGAATGGATTCCTTGAAGACCTGCTCCATGATTTTGCCAGGAACTGAAGTGAGGTCTGTAGTTCCCCGGGTTCTTTTCCTTCCCTTTTCAAAAAGTGGGGACTATATTTGCCTTTTTCCAATCGTCCGGGACCACCCCCGATCACCACGAATTTTCAAAGATAATCACATCAGCCAGCTCTCTCAACACCCTTGGATGCATTAGATCTGGAAAGAAAGCTTGTCTCTCTTATCAATAGAAGCTGGTCTAATAAATGATATTACCTCACCCACCTTGTTTCACTAGTACTCCTTCCTAGGCAGTCATTTCCCATTTTGTATTTATGCCATTGATTATTCCTTCCTAAGAGTAGTACTTTGCATTTGTACTTATTGAATTTCATCCTGTTTATTTCAGACCATTTCTCCAGTTTAAGATTGTTTTGAATTCTAATCCTGTCCTCCAATACTCTTGTGACCCCTCCTAGGGTGGTATTATCTGCAAAATTTATAAGTGTACTCTCTATGACATTAGCAAAATCATTATTATGAAGATATCAAATAGAATCAGACAAAGGGCAGATGCCTGTGGGACCCCACTCGCTATACCCTTCCAGCTTGATTGCAAACCATTGATAACTATTCTCTGATTAAGCTTTTCAAACCAGTTCTGCATCCACTTTATAGTAGGTTTGTGTAGACTATATGTCTTTAGTTTATTTATGAGAAGGTCATGTGAGACAGTACCAAAAGCCTTACTAAAGTCAAGATATACCACATCTACTGCTTCCCCCCATCCACAAGGCTAGTTACTCTGTCGAAGAAGATATTGGATTGGTTTGACTTGATTGGTTCTTGACAAATCCATGTTGGCTGTTTCTTGTCACCTTATTTTCTTCTAGGTGTTTGCAAGTTGATTGCTAGATTATTTGCTCCATTATCTTTCTGGAGACTGAAATTAAGATGACTGGTTTCTAATTCCCTGGGTTGTCCTTATTCCCCTTTTTATAGATAGGGACTGTATTTGCCCTTTTTCAGTCCTCTGGGATCTCTCCCATCCTCCATGTATTCTCAAAGGTCACTAATGGCTCAGAGATTTCTTCAGCTAGTTCCTTAAGTATTCTAGGATGTATTTAATCAGGCCCAGCCTATTTGAAAATATCCAACTTATCTAAGTAATTCTTAACTTGTTCTTTTCCTATTTTAGTCTCAGATCCTACCTCATTTACACCGATGTTCACTATGTTAGTCATCCAATCACTGCTAACTTTTGGGGGAAAACGGAAACAAAAAAGGCAAATAACATTTTGGCCATTGCTGCATTTTCTGTTATTGTCTTTCCCTCCTCATTGAGTAATGGGGCCTACCCCATCTTCCTCTTGATTCTAAGGTGTTTGTAAAATGTTTTCCTGTTGCCCTTTAGTCCCTAGCTAGTTTAATCTCGTTTTGTGCCTTGGTCATTCTAATTTTGTCCCTACATGCTTGTGTTGTTTTTTATATTCATCCTTCATAATTTGACCTAGTTCCCACTTTTTGTATGACTTTTTTTGAGTTCAGATTGTTGAAGATCTCCTGGTTAAGCCAGAGTGGGCTCTTACCAAACTTCCTAGGCATCAGGATAGTTTGCTCCTGTGCACTTAATAATGTCTCTTAAAAAAACTGCCAACTCTCCTGATCTCTTTTTTTCCCTTAGACCTGCTTTCTATGGGATTCTACCTACCAATTCTCTGAGTCTTCTAATGTCTGCCTTCTTGACGTTCGTTGTCTTTACTCTGCTGTTTTTCCTCCTACCGTTCCTTAGACTCATGAGCTCCATCATTTGATGACCACTTTCACCCAAGCAGCCTTCCACTTTAAAATTCTCAGCTAGTTTTTCCCTGTTTGTCAAATCAAATCTAGATACCTGGGAAGCTATTAGAGCAGTGTATAAAACATTCAGTTTGCAAACACCCGGAGGATGAAGGGGTGATCACTAGCAGCCAGCATGGATTTACCAAGAACAAATCATTCTAAACCAGCTGGATTTCCTTTTTTCACAGGGTAACTGGATTGGTGCACAGGGGGAATGCGGTGGACAAGGCTCTTGACACAGACCCACATGACGTTCTGATAGGTAAGCTGGAGAAATGCGGGCTCGGCAGAACTACCCTTAAGTAGATACATTGGTTAAATAACCCCAAACAAAGAGTAACTATTAATGGAATGATGTTGGATTGGAGGGAGGTCTCAAGTGGGGTTCCACAGGGATCTGTTCTGGGTCTGGTGCTATTTAACATCTTTACTGATGACCTGGATGTAGTACTATAGAGCGTACTGATCAGATTGGCAGATGACTCAAAGCTAGGGGGGTTGCCAACACGTTGGAGGATAGAGCTACAATTCAGAGGGAACTTGCTAAACTGGAGAACTGGGCTATAGACAACAAAATGAAATTCAACAAAGACAAATGTAAGGTGCTGCACTTAGGGAAGAAAAACCAAATGCACAAATACAGAATGGGGGAGAACTGGCTTGGCAGCAGCACTGCTGAGAAGGCTCTGGGAGCTGTGGTGGATCACAACCTCAACATGAGTCAGCAACGCGATGCTGTTGCAAAAAAAGCAAATGCAATTTTAGGTTGCTTTAACAGAGGCATAGCTTCGGGAGATGATAGTATCTCTCTATTTGTCACTGGTTAGGATTTTGGTTACCAATGTATAGAAAGGCTGTAGAGAAACTGGAAAGGATCCAGAGGCGAGCAACAAAGATGATCAGAGGGATGGAACACAAGCCATATGAGCAAAGGCTGAAGGAGCTGGGTATGTTTAGTTTCAAAAAGAGGAGATTAAAGGGGGACATGAGAGCAGTCTTCAAATACTTGAAAACCTACCATGAAAAAGATGGAGAAAAGTTATTCTTTTTGTGCCACAGAGGGCAGGACTACAGCATAGCAAATTTAGATTAAATTTCAGGAAAAGCTTCGTAACTGTAAGAACAGTAGGACAGTAGAACAGATGCCGAGGGAGGTTGTGGAAGCTCCTTCACTGGAGGTTTTCAAAAGGAGACTGGAGCCATCTGCCTTGGATGGTTTATTCACAACAAATCCTGTATCTTGGCGGGGGTTGGACTAGATGACCCTTGTGGTCGTTTCTAACCGTATGGTTCTATGATTCTAGAACAGCCTCTCCCCTAGTCGCTTTCTCCACCTTCTGTAATAAAAAAGTGATCTCCGGTGCATTCCAAGAACTTGTTGGATGATCTGTGCCCTGCCATATTATTTTTCCAACAGATGTCTGGGTAACTCGTGTCCCCCATCACTACTGAGTCCTGTTTCTTGGATGATTTTATTAGTTTAAAAAAAGCCTCATCTGCCTCTTCTTCCTAGTTAGGTGGTTTATAGTAGATCTACCTTGACATCACTCTTGGTTTTTTTACCCCTTTTATCCTTACCCAGACTTTCAACAGGTCCATCTCCACTTCTATCTCAGCCTCAATGCAAGCGTAAACACCTTTGATATACAAGGCAACAACTGCCACTTCCCTTTCCCCGCCCTGCTGGTCTTCCTGAACAAGCTGTAGCCTTCTACACCAATATTCCAGTCGTGTGAATTATCCCACCAAATCTGTGATGCCAATTGTGTCATAACTGCCATTATTTACTAGTATTTCTAGTTCCTCCTGTTTATTCCCCTTTCTTCTTGCATTAATATACAGACGTCTAGGATGTTTATTAGATTTCCCCCCTGTATTCCTTTGTCTCTGCGGTGATTGCCCATGTTCCGCCCAGATGCCAACCCTTCACCTAGTTCTTGGTTTTGGATTTATCTGTGGGCTTTTGTCTCCTGCCCCATTGAACTTAGTTTAAAGCCTGCCTCACTAGGTTAGCCTGCCTGTGTCCGAAGATACTCTTCCCTTTCCTTGAGGGGTGGACCCCGTCTCCACTCCGCAGTCCTTCTTCTCGGAACAACAGCCCATGGTCAAGGAAGTGAAAGCCCTCCTGGTGACACCATCTGCACAGCTGTGCATTCACTTCCAGGGTGTCGGTCTCTACCTGGGCCCCTACCCTTGACCGGAAGGATGGATGAGAACATCACCTGCACCCCCAGCTCCTTCCCTCTTACACCCAGAGCCCGGTAGTCACATGATCTGCTCATAGTCATACCTCGCAGTATCATTTAGTGCCCATGTCGATGGGCAGCATGGGTTTGTGGTCAGAGGGCCTGATGATCCTCGGCAATCCTTCCGTAATGTCTGTGATATGGGCCCTGGGCAGGCAGCACACCTCCTGGGATGCCAGGTCAGGCCGGCAGATGAATGCTTCCATCCCCCTTAGAAGGGAGTCACCGACCACCACCACCTTGGTTTCCTCTTGGGTGGTGGTGGCCATGATCCTCCCAGCCTTGGGGATACATGGCTTTTTCTCCTCCGCTCAGCCCTCACTGCCAGGGGGGCACTCCAGTTTTTATCTCTGGATGGTGGGTTGGGAGCAGGGGTGGAACACTCCCTGCTGCTAGAAGTAACCAGCAGCTAGCTTCCTCTCTGTGAAGGAGCCATTTCCTCCTGCCCTGGTAGTGCTACTGCAGTCCTCTCCAGCGGAATAGCTTCCTTGGAGGTCTCCATATGCATGCTTTCAATGAACACCTCGTGTGCACGGATGCTCCTCAGCCTGGCCACCTCCTCCTGTAGCTCTCCCACCTGCTTCCGGGGAGACTCTACCAGCAGGCCCTTCTCACACTGGATGGTCTCCCCAGTCTAGCTCTTTATGATGGGGAAATGCAGGCCGCAGGCTCTGCAAATCTACCCCAGGACCTTGGCCGGGGTGTCCCAATCGGGTTCTGTCTGGACACAGGTGCAGTGGAAGGAGCCAGGAGCAGTGCTGGCACTGGCGATACGGCCTTTCCGAACCAGGCTGATTTTAATCTTTCTTCCTTCTACAGCCTCTCAGACTCCCTGTTTGCTGCCCCCTGTTTGCTAGCCCCTCTTGTCGCTTAGCATCTGACTTCTATGCTCTTGTCTCCTAGGTCAGCCCCGGCCCCTCGTTAACAACCGGGGAAGGGTGATCCCCAGGGTGATCAAAGGGCAGGAGACTCGAGCCTTGCTAGGGCCCACTCAGCTAGCGGCTAGTGGACGGTCACTCTTCATGGTTAAATGTCCTGTAAGACGTGTGTTTGGTGTGCTGAATTTGTCAAGTCTGAGGTGAGAGTTGTTCCCAAAGAACAGGGCAGGGATGCCCAGAGGGGGCGAGTGGGGCAATTTGCCCCGGGCCCCGCAGGGGCCCCCACAAGAATATAATATTCTATAGTTTTGCACCTTTTTTTATGAAAGGGGCCCCCAAAATTGCATTGCCCCAGGCCCCCTGAATCCTCTGGGTGGCCCTGGAACAGGGGACCCTTTGCCAAAATGCCTCTGTGTTACACCCTCCTATTCATCTGTGGTACATGAGAGTCTAGTCTCCTTTGCCTGCCATACCTTCGTCTCATTTTGGTTGTTGGGTTTAATGTGTGGGTGCTTGTTGGTCTGTGTTTTACAGGAAGGCAGATTAGATTATCTCGTGCTCCCTTCTGGCCTTAAATGAGTATTTTTATGAGACTTCTATGAGTATTATCAGCCCGTGTTTAGGAAGGGGAAATGGAGACACAGGTAGATTATTTCCAAAATTAACGGCCACTGCCAAATATCCTGGGTTAAATTACTAGCCCAGTGCTACAGGTGATTGTTCATTGCCTGAGGCCCAGCCTTTCTCCTCCGGCAGGCTCCCTTTCCCATTCACTGCACAGAAATTCCATCGTGTGCAAGTATTTGGTAGGCAAATCCATCTGTATGACTCGGTGCTTTGCAGAGGTGGATATGCAGCAGGAGCCGCATTGTACAGAAGCCGTAGACAAGGCTGGAAATTTGATCTAGCCTTTCTGAGCAGCAGCGGGGCTAAGCATTGGTCTCGTTGTAGGAGGATTTCACTCTTAGGCCCACTTCTGCCTGCTGTGACCTTTTGGAGCCTCTCTGGCAGGGCCGGCTCCAGGCACCAGCCCAGCAAGCGGCTGCTTGGGGCGGCCAACGGTGAGGGGCGGCACGTCTGGGCCTTCGGCGGCAATTCGGCGGCGGGTCCCTCACTCCCTCTTGGACCCGCCGCCGAATTGCCGCCGAAGACTGAAGCGGCGGCGGCAGAGCTGCAGATCGTAATCGCAGCTTTCTTTTTGCTGCTTGGGGTGGCAAAAACCCTGGAGCCGGCCCTGCTCTCTGGTATGTCTACACTGCAATTAAATACCCAGGGCTGGCCCAGGCCAGCTGAGTTGGGTTTGTGGGGCTCAGGCTGAGGGGCTGTTTAACTGCAGGCGCAGGCTGGAGCCAGGCTCTAGGACCCTGCAAGCTGGCAGGGTCCCAGAACTCAGGCAACGTCTACACAGCAGGTAAGCAGCCCCGCAGACCAAGCTCCGCAAGCCTGAGTCAGCTGGCATGGGCCAGCCAGGGGTGTCGAATTGCAGTGTGGACAGACCCTATCAGGCCTCAAGCAACCACTTTTCCAGCTGATTTGATTGTTTTGTATATTGTAGAGAGGATGCAAATCTGGTTTTAGCAGAAACTCAGCTGCACAACCTTAACTCAGCAAAACCTGTGCGATTTGGAGCTGGAATCACCTCCAGCTAGTTCCACAGCAGGGTTTAAACAAGGGGCCTTCAGGTGCTCATCATAGCCCTCTCGCCCACAAGCTTCACCCACTTTGCCAGTGGGATACAGCATTGCTAGACATCTGTGGGATTTGGGGAATCAGGGTTCCGGGGTTCTGGCTCTGGCTCTAAGATCAGTGGTTCGGTTGCAGACAGTCTAAGTGAGCACATAGACTGGGCCTATTAGTGGCAAAACAGATGAGAGTTGGGTCTTCTCTGTTGGCTGTCTGGGCTCTATTCCCAGCTCTGCCAGGAAAGGGACTGTGCAAGTCTCCCAGTTATCTTTCCTGCAAGCTGGGGGAATGATAGCTGCTACCTCCAGGCCAGGGTGCACAATATGGGTTGTGAACTGCAGAGAAATACTAACAATGGTCGGTGACAGATGTTAGTCCAGAGCTCTTGGATCACAGCCCAGTGCACCTTCATCCGGTCTGAAGGGGATTTTGCTGGGGAGTGCTCCCTGGCTCACAGTGCCCGGGTCCCAGAGTTTGGGGGAGATAAGGCCCTGCACCCCCGGCTTCCTGAGATTCACCATGACCCTCAGCCAGCCAGAAGGTTTATTTAGACGACAGGAACACAGTCCGAGACAGGTCTTGCAGATACATATAACAGGACCCCCTCACTCAGGTCCATCTTGGGGGGCCAGGGGAGGCTAGGAGATCTGTCTGGCCTCCCCTCCATTTTCCTAGTCAGCTCCAAACTGAAACTCTCCAGCCCCTCCTCTCTGGCCTTTGTCTCTTTCCCAGGCCAGGAGGTCACCTGATCTCTTTGTTCTCCAACAAAGGGGCCCAGGTGATTAGTTGCCAGGAGACAGAGTGTCAGCCATTCTCTGTGCAGACCGTATCACAGGGGCTTCCTTGGGCTCTGCAACAATCACACACCCTGATCCCCCCCACCTAGATACCTAAGAACTGTATAGGGGAAACTGAGGCACCCACACAGTATTCAGAGAAAACATTAAGAACATTCCCACTTCGTCACAGCCAGTCATCTATGAATAGTTACCTACCCCAGAGCTGCACCACTCCATATTTCAAAAATATGGTCTGCTAACTTTTTACTATTTCAACTGTTAGACCTTGGTTTGGTACCATGTGCTACCTCTCACAGAGGGCATTCCAGGAATATAAGTCTCCAGAAATATAACTCCTTCCTGCCCTCTGTTTTTTCCCTATCTAAAAGTAATTGATGACTTTAAAGTCTTTGACAACAACTCACTTTTGGGATGCTATATCTTGGGCACCCCTTAACTAGATGGCCTTGAATTCCACTTCTCCTCCCCCCACAAAAAAAAAGTCTACCCTAGTCCGTGACCTGGCCTATCAAATTTCAAACCAACCTAATATCTATGTGGATTTCAGAGAAGATGCAAAATAGAGCAGTAAACAAAACTTCAGCTGCAGCCGCCATTGGTGTAGTATTTTCTCCCTGCCCATGGGGATTGGTCCTGCTTTGAGCAGGGGGTTGGACTAGATACCTTCTGAGGTCCCTTCCAACCCTGAAAGTCTATGATTCTATGTATTCCAGAACAGAAATAACAATAAAACACCTCTCACATTCTCACTTTCTCTTCCAACCTAGCTCATCGGAGCTTGATTGTCTGTGGCAGGGAGGTTGGGGTTATATACTTATATTTGTATGTGTGAGTGTGTTGTTGATCTTTGTGTGTGTGTGAGTGAATGGGCATGTGGTGGACCTAGGGGTGTGTGCGAGTGCACAGGTGTTTTGAGTCTGTGGGTGGGAGTGGGGTTTGTTGTTGTGGTGTGTGTGCGTGCGGCTGTGGACGTGGACGTGTGCGTGTGGAGAGGCAAAGCCGAGCTGAAGAGCTGAGTGTTTCAGTTAGTTCTGAGCATTGTGGGGCCCGTGGTCTCGTCTCTCTGGCAGGATCAGAATGCAGGTCCTGTTCTCCCTGGGAAAGTTCTGTTTCCTGCACTCACCAACTTATCTCTGCAGCGGATCCCAGCCCAGAGGAAGGGGGCAGGGCTGCTCAGTGGTTACTGTGGAAGGGGATGGGGGTGCTCCAGGGAGTTTCACTGCTGGAGGCCCCTTGGATAAGGAGCTGTCAGATTTTTCTGACCTGCAATGGGCCCTCAGGACTGAGAGGTGAACAGGCCACTCAGCAGGTTCCAGCATCTTCCTCTGCCATTTCCCAGGCCAAGCTCAGCCACAGGCGGCTGTTAAATACCTTCCACCCTGAGCACTCCTGGGAGGATGGACATGACTCAGTTGATTTGACTAGGTGAGGGGAGAGGGGACTGACTCTCCCATGTGGCACATACCTCTGCCCTTGTTTCACAGCACGGTCTGATTTGCATGGCATCTGCTCCACAGCTCTGGCCTGAAGTGAGAACCAGCGACTCTGGCTGGACAAAACTCAGCTGACTCTGAGGCAGAACAACTAGGGGCAGGGGAGGCACTGCCTGGAGCTCCCCTCACTGTGACAGAGCGGCAGGGAGCCAGGGGCACTATATGGAACGGAGCTCACTAGATTACAGCGGCAGGGGGTCAGGGGGGCTGTGTGGGGCTGAGCTCACTGGGTCATGGAGCTGTATAGAGTGGTAGGGGATAAGGGGGAGGGGATCATGCTATTTTTCCCTCTGACAAGAGACGGTTGCCAGAGCTTGTACTTTTCTGCGGCAGCAATGCTCAGAGTTGCTTTCTATGTTATTTTTGGATTAACTCTTTTTTTTTTAATCTTGCAAAATTTTTGGCCTCTGCAACATCCTGTGGCAATGAGTTCTACTGGCTAATTACACATTGTGTAAAAAGACCTGTTTTGTATTGATTTTGAAGCAGAGGGGCCCATTATATCATCTCCTCTGAACTGTATATTACAGACATTGAGAATTTCATTCAGTTACTCGTGTATTGAGGCCAGCAACATATGTGTGGCTAAAACACCTTCCACAAGGGCATCCAGTCTTAATCTGAAGACTTAAAGATATGGCGAATTCACCACTTTCAGTGGCAGTCTGTTTCAGTGGTTAATCACCCTCTGTGTTAAAAGTTTGTGCCTAATTTCTAATTTGAATTAGTCTAACTTTAGCTTACAGCCATTGGTTCTTGTTACATCTGTTTCCACTAGATTAAAGACAACTTTACTACCTGGCATTTTCGCCCCATGATGCTCCTCATGATAATCATTCAATTATCTCTTGATCATCTTTTCGATAAGCTAAACAAGACAAACTTTTGAAGTCTCTCACTGTTAGGCATTTTTCCATCATTCAAATATTTCTTGTGGTTCTTCTCCGGACTCTTGCCAATGTTTTCACATCCTTTTAAAAATGTGGTCACCGGAACTGGACAGAGTAGTCTAGTATCAGTCTCACCAATGCTCAGTTCAGAGGTAAAATCACTTCCCTGCTCCTATTTGGGCGTGCCCTGTCTCATAACACAAGAGCAAGGGAACACTCCATGAAATTACTCTTCCATGAAAATACCCCCCGCCCTCACTCTGACAGCCTCTGTGCTGTTGAGGAAGGTTAAAGTCTTGGGGAAGGAGAACATCAAGCTGGAGTGTAGAGAAATGATCCCATAGTTAGGACCCTCCTTCCAGATGGTGTCAAGGTGTCCTCTTGTACTGAGGATGGGAATACTTCTCCGGTGGAGGGAATCCCAGTTATTAGAAAGAGCCAGGTAATAGTAATGGGGGATTCAATCATTGGAAATATTGATAGCGGGTTTTGTGATGACCGGGAGAACTGCATGAGGAATTGCCTGCTGGGTGCAAAGGTTGCAGACCTCTCAAAACATATAGATAGCTGTATGTGCAGTGCTAGGGAGAAACTGGTGATTGTGGTACATGTAGGTACCAGTGACATAGGAAAAGGTAGGAGAGAGGTCCTGGAGGCCAAATTTCAGTTGCTAGGTAAGAGATTAAAGTCCAGGACCTCCATGGTAGCATTCTCTGAAATGTTTCCAGTTCCACGCGCGGGCCAGTTAGACAGGCAGAACTTCAAGGTTTTAATGTGTGGACAAGACAATGGTGTTGGGAGGTGGGATTCAGGTTTCTTAGGAACTGGGGAGCCTTTGAGGAAAGGACGAGCCTATTCAGTAAGGATTGGCTCCACCTTAAACCAAAATTTAACCAGATTTCTGGCATGTAAAATTAAAAAGGTCGTAGGGGAGTTTTTCAACTAAGGGCTGGGAGAAAGCTGATGGAGCGGAGGAGCACATGGTTCAGACAGACACAGCCTTTAGGGGAAGATTTATTAAGGGGGATAATCTATATCCTAGTAAAGAGGAGGCAATAGAAGTTAAAAAAGTACAGGTAGAAACTGAAGAGAAGCAGCCAAATTTGGTGGAACAATGATAATCAATGCAACACAATAATACCAGGGTACAAAATACATAGGAATGACAGAGTAGGTTGTGCTGGTGCATTATATGTGAAAGAAAGCATGGAACCAAATATAGTAAACATTTTAAATGAATCGAACAGTTTCATGGAATCTCTATGGATAGAAATTCCATGCTTGAATAATAAGAGTATAGCAGTAGGGAATATACTACTGACCACCTGACCAGGATGGTGACAGTGACTGTGAAATACTCATGGAGATTACAAAGGCTACAAAAACAGAAAACCTAGTAATAATGGGGGATTTCAACTATACCCACGAACTGGGAACATGTCACCTCAGGATAGGATCTAGAGATAACATTTCTAGACACCATCAATGACTGCTTCTCGGAGCAGCTAGTCCTGGAACCTACAAAGGAAGAGGCAATTCTTCATTTAGTCCTGAGTGGAGCACAGGATCTGGTTTAAGAGACAGGGCCGCCCAGAGGGGGGGGCAAGAGGGGCAATTTGCCCCAGGCCCCGAGCCCCACGGGGGCCCCCACCAGAGTTTTTCGGGGCCCCTGGAGCGGGGTCCCTCACTCGCTCCGGGGGGCCTGGCAAACTCTTGTGCGGGGCCGGGCGCAGGAGCTTCTGCCGCTCCCGGTCTTCGCCAGCGGGTCCTTCCGCTCCGGGGCGGAAGGACCCCCCGCTGGCAAATTACCGCCGAAGACGGAGCGGGACCCGCCGCCGAAGTTCAGCCCGGTCTTCGGCGGTAATTCGGCCGCGGGGGGCCCTTCCGTTCCGGGACCCGCCGCCGAAGTGCCCTGAAGACCCGCGGCGGGGGCCCCCTCCGCCGAATTACCGCTGAAGACCGGGCTGCGCTTCGGCGGCGGGTCCCGCTTCGGCGGTAATTCGGCGGAGGGGGGCCCCCGCCGCGGGTCTTCGGGGCACTTCGGCAGCGGGTCCAGGAACTGAAGGGCTCCCCGCTGCCGAAGACCCCGGGCCCCCGGAATCCTCTGGGCAGCCCTCTTAAGAGATGAATATGCTTGAACTGCTTGGTAATAGTGACCATAATGTAATTAAATGTAACATCCTTGCAGGGAGGGAAATTCTGAAGAAATCCACCACAGTAGCATTTAAGGTAAAAAAGGGGAACTACACAAACTTGAGGAAGCTAGTTCAACGGAAGTTAAAAGGAACAGTCACAAGGGTGAAATCCTTTCAAGCTGCATGAAAACTATTTAAAAACACCATAATAGAGGCTCAAACCAAATGTGTATCTCAATTAAAAAACAAACACACAGTAAGAGGACCAAAAAAAATGCCACCATGGCTAAACAGCAGAGTGTTAGAGGCAAAAAGGCATCCCTGGAAAACTGGAAGTTAAGTCCTACTGAGGAAAATAGAAAAGAAAAAAGCTTTGGCAAGTCAAGGGTAAAAGTATAATTAGGCAGACAAAAAGAATGTGAAGAGCAACTAGCAAAAGACACATCAGAAAAAGGCAGGCTAATAAACAGGGACAAGTTTTTTAAGTGCTTGTACACAAATGCCAGAAGTCTAAATAATAAGATGGGTGAACTAGAGTGCCTTGTGATAAAGGAGGATATAGATATAATAGGCATCACAGAAACCTGGTGGACTGAGAGCAACCAATGGGACACAATCATTCCGGGGTACAAAATATATTGGAAGGACAGAACAGGTCGTACAGGGGGAGGAGTGGCACTATATGTGAAAGAAAGTGTAGATTCAAATGAAGTAAAAATCTTAAGTGAATCCACAGGTTCCATAGAGTCTCTATGGATAGAAATTTCATGCTCTAGTAAAAATATAACATTAGGGATCTATTATCGACCACCTGACCAGGACAGTAATAGTGATGATGAAATGCTAAGGGAAATTAGAGAGGCTATCAAAATTAAGAACACAATAATAGTGGGGATTTCAATTATCCCCATATTGACTGGGAACATTTCACTTCAGGACGAAATGCAGAGATAAAATTTCTCGATACTTTAAATGACTGCTTCATGGAGCAGCTGGTACGGGAACCCACAAGGGGAGAGGCAACTCTAGATTTAATCCTGAGTGGAGCGCAGGAGCTGGTCCAAGAGGTAACTATAGCAGGACCGCTTGGAAATAGTGACCATAATACAATAGCATTCAACATCCCTGTGGTGGGAAGAACACCTCAACTGCCCAACACTGTGGCATTTAATTTCAAAAGGGGGAACTATACAAAAATGAGGGGGTTAGTTAGACAAAAGTTAAAAGGTACAGTGACTAAAGTGAAATCCCTGCAAGTTGCATGGGCCCTTTTTAAAGACACCATAATAGAGGCCCAACTTCAATGTATACCCCAAAGTAAGAAAAACAGTAAAAGAACTAAAAAAGAGCCACCGTGGCTTAACAACCATGTAAAAGAAGCAGTGAGAGATAAAAAGACTTCCTTTAAAAAGTGGAAGTCAAATCCTCGTGAGCACAAACACTGCCAACTTAAGTGCAAGAGTGTAATAAGAAAAGCCAAAGAGGAGTTTGAAGAACGGCTAGCCAAAAACTCCAAAGGTAATAACAAAATGTTTTTTAAGTACATCAGAAGCAGGAAGCCTGCTAAACAACCAGTGGGGCCCCTTGATGATCAACATACAAAAGGAGCGCTTAAAGATGATAAAGTCATTGCGGAGAAACTAAATGGATTCTTTGCTTCAGTCTTCACGGCTGAGGATGTTAGGGAGATTCCCAAACCTGAGCTGGCTTTTGTAGGTGACAAATCTGAGGAACTGTCACAGATTGAAGTGTCACTAGAGGAGGTTTTGGAATTAATTGATAAACTCAACATTAACAAGTCACCGGGACCAGATGGCATTCACCCAAGAGTTCTGAAAGAACTCAAATGTGAAGTTGCGGAACTATTAACTAAGGTTTGTAACCTGTCCTTTAAATCGGCTTCGGTACCCAATGACTGGAAGTTAGCTAATGTAACACCAATATTTAAAAAGGGCTCTAGGGGTGATCCCGGCAATTACAGACCGGTAAGTCTAACGTTGGTACTCGGCAAATTAGTTGAAACAATAGTAAAGAATAAAATTGTCAGACACATAGCAAAGCATGTAGGGGGAGGAATAGCTCAGTGGTTTGAGCATTGGCCTGCTAAACCCAGGGTTGTGAGTTCAAGCCTTGAGGGGGCCACTTAGGAATCTGGGGCAAAAAATGGTCCTGTTAGTGAAGGCAGGGGGCTGGACTCAATGACCTTTCAAGGTCCCTTCCAGTTCTAGGAGATTGGTATATCTCCAATTATTACCTTTATTACATAAACTCTTGAGCAATAGTCAACATTCCTCTGTAAAGGGAAATCATGTCTTACTAATCTATTAGAGTTCTTTGAAGGGGTCAACAAACATGTGGACAAGGGGGATCCGGTGGACATAGTGTACTTAGATTTCCAGAAAGCCTTTGACAAGGTCCCTCACCAAAGGCTCTTACGTAAATTAAGCTGTCATGGGATAAAAGGGAAGGTCCTTTCATGGATTGAGAACTGGTTAAAGGACAGGGAACAAAGGGTAGGAATTAATGGTAAATTCTCAGAATGGAGAGAGGTAACTAGTGGTGTTCCCCAAGGGTCAGTCCTAGGACCAATCCTATTCAATTTATTCATAAATGATCTGGAGAAAGGGGTAAACAGTGAGGTGGCAAAGTTTGCAGATGATACTAAACTACTCAAGATAGTTAAGACCAAAGCAGATTGTGAAGAACTTCAAAAAGATCTCACAAAACTAAGTGATTGGGCAACAAAATGGCAAATGAAATTTAATGTGGATAAATGTAAAGTAATGCACATTGGAAAAAATAACCCCAACTATACATACAACATGATGGGGGCTAATTTAGCTACAACGAGTCAGGAAAAAGATCTTGGAGTCATCGTGGATAGTTCTCTAAAGATGTCCACGCAGTGTGCAGAGGCAGTCAAAAAAGCAAACAGGATGTTAGGAATCATTACAAAGGGGATAGAGAATAAGACTGAGAATATATTATTGCCCTTATATAAATCCATGGTATGCCCACATCTCGAATACTGTGTACAGATGTGGTCTCCTCACCTCAAAAAAGATATTCTAGCACTAGAAAAGGTTCAGAAAAGGGCAACTAAAATGATTAGGGGTTTAGAGAGGGTCCCATACGAGGAAAGATTAAAGAGGCTAGGACTCTTCAGCTTGGAAAAGAGAAGACTAAGGGGGGACATGATAGAGGTATATAAAATCATGAGTGATGTTGAGAAAGTGGATAAGGAAAAGTTATTTACTTATTCCCATAATACAAGAACTAGAGGGTCACCAAATGAAATTAATAGGCAGCAGGTTTAAAACAAATAAAAGGAAGTTCTTCTTCACGCAGCGCACAGTCAACTTGTGGAACTCCTTACCTGAGGAGGTTGTGAAGGCTAGGACTATAACAATGTTTAAAAGGGGACTGGATAAATTCATGGTGGCTAAGTCCATAAATGGCTATTAGCCAGGATGGGTAAGAATGGTGTCCCTAGCCTCTGTTCGTCAGAGGATGGAGATGGATGGCAGGAGAGAGATCACTTGATCATTGCCTGTTAGGTTCACTCCCTCTGGGGCACCTGGCATTGGCCACTGTCGGTAGACAGATACTGGGCTAGATGGACCTTTGGTCTGACCTGGTACGGCCTTTCTTATGTTCTTATGTAAAAACGATCAGCAATTTATTTTTTTACAGCACATCAGAAGCAGGAAACCTGCCTAACAATCAGTGGGGCCATTGGATGATTGAGGTGGTAGAAAAGCACTGAAGGAAGACAAGGCCATTGCAGAGACGCCAAGACGATTCTTTGCATCAGTCTTCACTGCAGAGGATGTGAGGGAGAGTCCCACACCTGAGCCATTCTCTTTAGGTGACAAATCGGAGGAACTGTCCCAGATTCAGGTGTCTATAGAGGAGGTTTGGGAACTTGTTGCCAGGGGATGTTGTGAAGACCAAAAGTATAAGAGGGTTCAAAAAAGAATTAGGTAAGTCCATGGAAGATTGCACTCTTGATAAATTGTATAGTGAGTTGCTTGACCACACTTTGGTTCATTATAAAATTTACTCCAGAGACCAAATAACCTGTCAGTCGGGTTTATTAACATGGCACAGGAAAAAGGTTCCGTATGGTTCCCGTGTCTGAGGAGCTGTCCTATGCAGCGAGGTTACTATCACTTATGCAGAAGGTTTGCGCTCCAAAGTTACTTCTAACGCCATAGTTTTATACCCTACACGCTTACCAGTAAAAGGTACCGTATGCGTCATTTGAAACTTGATTCAACCAATTAGCTTTGTATCTTGTTTCTCTGGTACCACGGTGGACTGCTTATCTTTGTTCTGAACCCAGCATGCACCACGGCACACTCTTATCTTTGTGCTGGGTACATGCCTTCCAGATACTAAGGGGCATGAAGACACTTCCTAGGCCTGTACCAATATAAATAGATTTGTGAGAGTAACTCCCTTTCTGTTGCTATAAGGAAACAACTGTATGTCCTGATACTGACAGTTTCCCTATCTGCTGAAGCCAAAGCTTACCTCAGCTAACGCTAGGTGTTATGGGATACTTAGCATATGTGAATAGGATTATAAGAAAGGTACAGGCTAATTCGTGCTATATAACTGCTATAATGACACTTAATATGTGTACTTAATGCTTAAAATATATAGACTAGAATCTCAGGAGGTCATCTAGGTCAACCCCCTGCTCAAAGCAGGACTAATCTCCAGACAGATTTTTGCCCCAGATCCCTCAATGGCCCCCTCAAGGATTGAACTCACAATGCTGGGTTTAGCAGGCCAGTGCTCAAACCACTGAGCGATCCCTCCCCTAGCTGTCATTTCAAAAAGGGATTGGGCAGTTCTACGACTCACGAGATTACCCAGCTTTGTCATAGTTCATGCTAACAAGTTTTGGAGGCGTTATTAAACCTCATGCTTCTTGCCTTAAACCAACCTCTACCTATGTGGGATTAGGAGGTGCCCTAAAGTGAGCAGAGAGATCATCCTATATCTGACTAGTGCCAGATTCCTTACACTTTCCTCTGGCGTATCCGGTACTGCCACTGCTGGAGACAGGATACATGGCCCATGGGGCTGATGCAGTCTGGCATTACTATGTGCTCTGTCTGGCGTCCCCTACTTGCCCCTTTCCCCTCAGGCTGTGCTCAGGGCAGGTAATTTTTAATGTTCTGCGGCAGCTGCCCCATTTCCCCACGCTCTGCTGTGCTAGGCAGGCCTAGGCCCAGGCCCACCCTGCTGCTGTGCTTTCCGGATGGCTGCCTACCTGAAAGTGGCTTCGGAGGCACCTGGCTGCCCGGAACGTTGTGCAGCTGCAGCAGCAGCGGAGCTGAACTTGGAAGCATTTGTTCTTGTTTATTTTCCAGTGCCTCTAGATGGAGGCAATAATGTTGCCTGTCTCTTGCCCCCGCTCCCCGTTCGCACGCTGCTCTGCGTCATGGCTGCATCTCTCCTGGTACCCGTGAGGGGACACTGCTAGCGACAGGCTATTTCTGACCTGCTTCCGAACAGCTCAGAGAACAGGAGTAAAACACGGTGCAGCCTGTCTGCAGCCGTCAGCATGGGACTACGCTGTCCATGCTGCAGAGAACAGGAGCAGGCCAGCAGCAAACACAGCTGCAGAATAGGGTATAGATAAGGTCTCGGTGCAACGGGGAGAAGGAAGCGCTGGAGATAGGGGCCACTCCCTCTTGTCATTTCCTTTTTTCTCCCTGGCCAAGTCTTTTTAGACAGCTGTGTTGGTACGAAGGGGACAGCCGGCGAGTCTGCGGCTACAGAGTCCCTTGCTTACCCGGCCTGTGTTGCTGCTGCTGCTGCTCCATTGGCTTGCAGGCAGGAACCAGGAGTGAAGTTCTCCCAGTGAGACCCAGAGAAAAAGCTCCCTGGTAACTGTTCTCCCCACCCCTTCCTGCTCGCTCTCGGAGTTGCCTTTTTCTTTTCCAAGGGCCCCCAACGAGTGCTCTGGGCCCAGGGCCAGCTGGTGTCTCGCTCTCCCCAGACTGCTGCGCTCACTGTGTGGGGCCACATTCTTCCAACTTCGGCTCCGCAGGGCCAGTTCTGCTCCTTGCCAGGGACCGAAACGGCAGCTTAACCCCCAGTGGCCAAACTCTGTGATTGTAACGGTGTCTTTGCACTGGCCTCCTGGGCTATTTCCTGCTCTAGGGAGGAGATGCAGTGAGGCTAGGAGGCCCCGTGGCTGACAAACCTTTGCAGCATTTCAGTTCACAGCTGGGCAGGAAGCAAAGCTGATGCCACCAGAGCCAGAGTGTAGAGATGTTCGGCTGTCAGAGGGACGGGTCACATCTAGATGCTTGGAGAGTTCGGTCTGACGGGTAGCTGGGGGAGGGGCCCGGCTCTTGTCCCCATTTGGTGGGGAAAGGGGAGGATCCTCCTTGTTCAGTTGCGGGAGGGATAACTTTGTTTGGTGGGTTTGGGGAAGCATCAGCCTCCCACCCTGGTTCACTGGGCCCTGAGGGTCACTGTCCTACACCTACCAGCGCCATCTCTTATTCGCTCTCCCATCACCCCCATCTTTGCCACCATTTGGCTGACCTTCAGTCTTGACGAGACATAGTCTGACTTTCCTCCACCCCCTCCTCACCTCTTACCCCGTCTCCCCTGCCAATGACTCTGAGCACACCTGCCTACGGTCAGTCCCCTCCAGCTGTCTCCTCAGCCCCGTCCATCCCTGCTGCTGACTCCCCTTTCTTCTCTTCCCCCTTGCTCAGTCATGCTCCCCCACTCTCTTCCTCTGACTCCTTTCCCCAAAAGACCAAGCCAGCTCTAGTGTCCCCCATATGAGAAAAACTGCTTTTAAGGCAGCTGTCTCCAACTCCCGCCTCCCCTCCCTCCTCTCCGTCACTCTAAGCCAAGGGTGGGCAGCCTATGGCACGGGTGCCGAAGGCGGCACGCGAGCTGATTTTCAGTGGCACTCTCACTGCCCGGGTCCTGGCCACCGGTCCGGGGGGCTCTGCATTTTAATTTAATTTTAAATGAAGCTTCTTAAACATTTTAAAAACCTTATTTACTTTACTTACAACAATAGTTTAGTTATATATTATAGACTTATAGAAAGAGACCTTCTAAAAACGTTAAAATGTCTGACTGGCACGCGAAACCTTAAATCAGAGTGAATAAAGGAAGACTCGGCACAGCACTTCTGAAAGGTGCCGACCCCTGCTCTAAGCTCACAGAGGGAGCTATTGGCAACTGCTGCCTGATTGTACTCTCCTCTCCTTCAGCCCTGGATGGCCTCCCATCTGGCTCTGCTCTCCCTTCTGCCACCCTGGAACCAGCTGCCGATTTGTTCTCATTCTGATCGTTGCTAATATTTGCATTAGTGTTTGCATTGCGTGAAAAATGCCGACTTCTCCTTGAAAAACCAAACATCCAAAAACTGCAAAAGTGTTGGCCCAAACCGGAAACTTTCCATCTGGAAAGATCAAGACATTTTACGTAGACCGGTCTGAGCGAACCAAACGATTCCAACGCTCCCAAATCAAAATGGTGCATTTCGGCTGATGCTAAACCATGTCCTCCTGAACTGCCACAGAGCTTCATGGAAGCTGTACTTTGGGAGCCTCGTGCTCATTCTCTGCTCTGGGCCAACTCCCATGAGGCTCTGTGGCAGTTCAGGAGGACGTTGAGGCACCACAGACATGTGACTTCCATGATGTTCTGCAACATGTCCTCAGAATGATGGTACATCGAGGGAAATGGGATCCCAGCCCAGATAGCTGAATGGGAGCAGGAGGCATCCAAACGACACTGCCCATGTCAATGCAGGCGGACACACTTCATTGTCAAATTGCCTTGAAATAAAATGTTTGAGCTCAGTTCAATAAACTGAAACATTTTGATTCAAGTTGTCCTGATTTAAAATTTAATATTTTGTTTAGATTTTCCCAGACTTTTGGTTTTCAGTCAAAGACTCTCAATTTTTTGAGTTTTCAACAAGTTCCATGTTCCAGCCAGCTCTACCAACCACTGTTTTTTCCCTAGAATGGCCAGTATAGTCTCATTTTGGGATCGAATTCTGCACTTTCCTGAAGACATCCTTGGAAACCTGTTCATTTCCGTTTCGGCAGGTTTAGTTAACATGATGATAAAAAATGCAAGAAGCAGAGACGGTGCTGTCCACCCTGGGGCTCTCCCGAGCGCTACCACTGCTTCAGCTGAACTGATGATAGCACTTTCCGAAAATCCCCGGTGCAGACAGTCACATAATAGCTCCTTTTCTAGTGTGACGTCATAACCTCCATTCCCTTCTCCGTTGCTTTCACTGACAGAGAAGTGAGCAGTTTTCTCCGTAGGTTAATTTCGGAAACATTTCACTATCCTGCCTGTTGACAGGGTTGCCTGAACCTCCCCCGTCCCGCCTCTTTCCCCCTGAGACCCCACCCCTTCCCCGCCTCTTCCTCCTGAGGCCTTGCCTCTGCCCCACTTCTTTCCCCAAGGCACTGCCCCCATTTGCTTCTTTTTTTCCCCTCCTCCAATCACTTGCTGCTTTTCCACCCTGAACCTGGGTCAGGAGAGACTCACCTGCAGAGCCGGGGCTGGGAGCTGCAACCGCCCGACGCAGGTAGGAGGCAGCCCTGGCTGAGTAGGGGCTGGCGTGGGTGATGATCCGGCGCCTCCCCTGCCTGCAGTAGCTGGACTTTGGGTGTCTGGTCAGTAGTACTGACCGGAAACTGTCAGGTCCCCTTTTCGACTGGACTTTCTAGGCACCTGGCCACTTTACCTGTTGAAGGAGCCAATGTCCAGATTTACCTACGTATGGATGTTTGTTGTGCTAGGTGGCTTTGTTTGGCAGATATAGGGTGACAGAAAAATGCAAATGAGTAAAAATATTGCAAAGGAGCTGTTTTAACGTAAAAATTGCAAGAGTCTAGAGCCAGATTCACAAAGGTGTTTAGGCACCAAAAGAGGCAGATAGGTGCCTAGTGGGATTTTCAAAAGCACCTAACTCCCATTGACTTTCCCTGGCCTGTTTGCTACTCAGCTGTCTGTTGTGTCTTATTCTGAAATTGTAGCCGCTGGGAGGCAGGGACTGATGTTTACTACACATTTGGATAGTGCCTCATTCAATGAAATGACTGAGGCCGTAGAGCACGACACCAATATTAATAACAGCATGTTTAGTAATAGCAAATCTCCATAATGGATTGTCAGTGCAGTTCCACGGGGATTGTAACGGAGGAGCTGCAATGGAGGTAGAGCTCGTGCCGTTTTGTCACAGTGTCTAATTTAACTTCTCCGACGTAGAGTATGGCTAACTGGCATAGTTTAAAAACTCTAGAGTGGCAGAACTTTTATCATCACTTTGATCACAGAGCTACTCTGGTAGGAGATTCCTGGTTTGCTTTGCGTACTTATGACTGCAGTTTTCTTTGCAGAGCATGTGTCAAAGCTACGATTGATTGCGTGGTGGTTGGTTTTGCTTGCTAGGCTCATTATTTATTAGTGAATTCAGTACAATGTTGGGGAAATGTTATTGAAATGTTGAGTTTTGACATTAAAACCAATTAAGTAGTGAAGTATAAGAACAAACTAGCTGTAGCAATGCTGGGTAATTTGTACTGAGTTCCTGGCTTATTTAGTGTTAGTTTTACTATGAATTTGTTTAGAAATGTCTATTATAGAATAATTTGGGCACTATTATCAATTGTGTTTATGACGGTAGTACCGATGGGCGACCTCAGAATGGGGTCCCATTGTGCCATCATCCTTTTCACCCGCATGGCAAATCCCACATGGGGACATAGTATCCTTGCAGATCAAGCACCCCCCGATCAATCTCTGTGCTGTACAAATACAGAGCAGTAAACGGCCTCTGCCCTGAAGAGCCTCCAGTCTAAATAGACCAGACAGACCCAGGGCAGGGAAAGGGGTAGAACACACCAGCAGAGGGATGGTAGCAAATGGCATTGTAGTTCCATGATTTTTTTTGTGGGGGGTGTTACTTAGGCTAGGTCTACCCTTGGGGGTGGAGTCGACCTACGATACGCAACTTAGCTACACGAATAGTGTAGCTGGAGTCGGTGTATCTTAGGTCGATTTACCTGGCCGTGAGGACGGCGGCGAGTCGACTGCTGCCGCTTCCCCGTCGACTCCGCTTCCGCCTCTCGCCGCAGTGGAGTTCCGGAGTCGACGGCAGAGCGATTGGGGATCGATTTTATCGCATCTACACTAGACACGATAAATCAATCCCTGATAGATCGATCACTACCCGCCAATCCGGCAGGTAGTGTAGACATCCCCTTAGGAAGAGAACATTTCCCCCAGTCCCGTACAGTTAACTTTGTGATTCCCCAGCTGTAAGGCAGAAGCAGAAACCATTTCTTTATGCAAGAGAAGCATATTGCATCCAAGTCAGGTCTACCTCTGGCTCCATGAAAATCTCCCTCTCTAGGATGCTGACATCTGTTTATGGACCATGGCCTGCAAATGCACACAAGCTGCACGCCCAGCACTACAGCCGTTACCCCTGGCCATGGCATACTCCTCTTAACTCAGCCAGCCAGGTAAGGGCAGCGCCAGGTCTCTGCTAACAGAAAGTGCAAAGCGTATGGGACACAGCGACACAGGATGGCAGACTAATGGTGAGATCCAAGGCCCAGCACCGCCAGGCAGTGCGATCCGCTCTTCACCCCCCTTTCAAGGCCTGACGGGGAGCCATGCTGTGGAGAGCCGGGGGCTCTCCGGGCTCTCCCCGTACCATTGAGTTCCTGGTGAAACACGGCAAGACAGTCTGAGGTTCTCTGGCTGGAGCCTTAGTGATGGAGCTTGTCCCCTCCCCTGCACGCTTGCTCACGGGGAGCCATCCAAACCCAAAGCTTGTGAGATGGGGAGGAAAGAGTGAAACGGAGCTGAAAGCGCAGGGAAGCCTCCATTTCTACGCATCTCTTGGAACCTGCACACGCCCAGTAGGATCTTTCCGGACCATTTAGCTTTAATAACGTTCACTTCCTGGCTTGTCCCATGGCGTTTCCCTGGTTACTCACAGGCATCTGACCTAACGGGTTCTGCTACTTCTGGCAAAGTCCTAAAGGTGACATTATCCAACACAAGTTCCATAGACTCGCTTTCATGGTAATAAATATTCAGTGTTGCCAACTCTTGTGATTTTGTCCTGAGTCTCATGGTAATTATTGTTTCCTTAAAGCCCCAGCTCCTGGAGTCAAGTGGGATACGCAATGATTTCAGCCTTCAGTCTTAGAGAAAAAGTTAGTTTCCAGCCCTCCTGGATGTGACGAAAGCGTCAAAATGTGACTCCGGCGCCCCCTAAAGGCTCAAAAAGGCAAATGAAAAGAACACCACGGCTATTATTTGCACATACTCTCCATGATTTTAAAGCCACTCTCGGGATTTTTGGTAGACCTAAGTCATGATTTTTGAACATTTGGGGTTGGCAATATAAGTGCCTCCTACAGGTCTGTGTGACATGGTTCCTCAGACTCCCTGCGGGCACAGAGTTTGCAGGATCTCAGCTGTAGTGACGAAGGGCTAACAAAGTTCGTGTTACGGTGACACATCTAACAGTCAGAACTTCCCAGGGAATAATTAGGAACTCTCAACTATTCGAAAAGCAGAGTACTCCACACAGAAGGAAAGGGGGAGAATGAATTCGCTCCCCTGGCTTGCTTAAGCTGTATTTAACCTGTGTGATGTCTAGGCCTGAAGAAAGTAGAGGAGTAACTGGAGCGAGGCCAGCTGGAAGCAGAGAACTGGGCAGAATTACTCATTGCTTACTGTCCCTACGTGCAGTTTTGTTGTCTTTTAATTTGTTTTGTGGTGAATGACTCATGATTTACTCTCACGATAGCGAAACGAAAACCTCGTGAATAAATCGTTTACCAAGAGCTGGCTTAGATGTTTCCGGCTTCTACAAACGAAATGGAAAGACGGCAAAAAGCAAACGTACTCGCTGCCCTGGCAAAGCGCTTGTGGGGGACCAGCAGGCTGAGTGAGAGGGTGGAGACGCGTAATGGAGACTCTCTTTTCCACCATTCATGGTCTGTGTCTACAGGGTCATCACGAGTGGCACTAACTGGCCCCTTTTGTGGCAGCCTGAGCTTAGGCCAAGCACTGACAAGGGGGTGGAGAGTTAAATACCCTCCCTGTGGAGTTACTTCCTCCAGATGCATGGTCTGGGAAGGTGGGAAGAAACATCTGCTGCTCGGTGGGTGAAGGGGTCAGATGAGGAGGGGGAGCCCCTGGCCACCCACTACTTGGGCCAAGGTTCTCTTGGCTGATCTGCCCAGTCTCCTCGATCTCCCTCCCTCTGGGGCCCATCTTCCCTTCTAGGGTTCTGCTCCCCACTCTGCTGCTTCCAGTGGGGCTGGAGCCAGGTTCCCCTGCCCCCCTTCCCCTGGCTGCTGCTCCTGCCCGTCACCCCAGGACACCCCCTGGCAGTTCGCCTGCTCCCCTGCACACGCTGCGGCTGCTGCTCCTCCCACGGGGCGCCCCTCAGCAGTTCTCCAGCCCAGGGCGCTCCCCAGGCCTTCAGGTGCGTCTGCCGCCCCTGCGCTGAACTGGGCTCCAGGGCTCCCACAGGGGGACCAGGCCCAGGGTGGAGATGGCCAGCCGAGGCCAGCGCTCGGGCTGCTGGTGCACTGAGGCCCCCCCGGGCTGGGCAGGAGCCAAGCCGGGGAAGGCGGGGGAGGCTGGCGGCCCGGCAGTCCCCGCAGGCTGGGCTGGGCGGACGGTGGCCCAGGCAGCCTCCATGCAACCTCCGTCAGTACCACCCCGCCAGGCTCTCCTGTGGCAGTGCAGCCTCGGCAGGCCCTGGCTGCGGGCCCTTCCCAGGCAGTGCAGGAGCTCCCCGCCGTGCCTGGCTGCTGGCTCTGCGCTGCCCGGTGAGCTCCCTGCTGGCCCGTGGGCGCCACTGGAAACCACCGGCCACTAGAGGGTGCAGCCGGGCAGCATTTTCCCAGGCCCCACTGCCTTCCCGCAGGTGCACGTGTGCTAGGGCCTGGGTGACCTGCAGCCTGCAGGGGAGCGGCGGGCGCGGCGCCTGGCTGGGGGGCAGGGGGCGAGTGGCCTGCAGGGGGGCGGCGGGCGCGGCGCCTGGCTGGGGGGCAGGGGGCGAGTGGCCTGCAGGGGAGCGGCGGGCGCGGCGCCTGGCTGGGGGGCAGGGGGCGAGTGGCCTGCAGGGGAGCGGCGGGCGCGGCGCCGAGCTGGGGGCCAGTGGGCGAGTGTCCTGCAGGGGGGAGGCGGGCGCGGCGCCTGGCTGGACGCCAGGGGGCGCGTGGCCTGCAGGGGGGCGGCGGGCGCGGCGCCTGGCTGGGGGGCAGGGGGCGAGTGGCCTGCAGGGGGGCGGCGGGCGCGGCGCCTGGCTGGGGGGCAGGGGGCGAGTGGGCTGCAGGGGAGCGGCGGGCGCGGCGCCTGGCTGGGGGGCAGGGGGCGAGTGGGCTGCAGGGGAGCGGCGGGCGCGGCGCCTGGCTGGGGGGCAGGGGGCGAGTGGCCTGCAGGGGAGCGGCGGGCGCGGCGCCTGGCTGGGGGGCAGGGGGCGAGTGGCCTGCAGGGGAGCGGCGGGCGCGGCGCCTGGCTGGGGGGCAGGGGGCGAGTGGCCTGCAGGGGAGCGGCGGGCGCGGCGCCTGGCTGGGGGGCAGGGATGAGTTGCCGTCAGGGGCGCGGCGGGCGCGGCGCGTGGCTGGGGGGCAGGGGGCGAGTGGCCTGCAGGGGAGCGGCGGGCGCGGCACCTGGCTGGGGGGCAGGGATGAGTGGCCTGCAGGGGAGCGGCGGGCGCGGCACTTGGCTGGGGGGCAGGGGGCGAGTGGCCTGCAGGGGAGCGGCGGGCGCGGCGCCTGGCTGGGGGGCAGGGGGCGAGTGGCCTGCAGGGGAGCGGCGGGCGCGGCACCTGGCTGGGGGGCAGGGGGCGAGTGGCCTGCAGGGGAGCGGCGGGCGCGGCGCCTGGCTGGGGGGCAGGGGGCGAGTGGCCTGCAGGGGGGCGGCGGGGGCGGCGCCTGGCTGGGGGGCAGGGGGCGAGTGGCCTGCAGGGGGGCGGCGGGCGCGCGGCGCCTGGCTGGGGGGCAGGGGGCGAGTGGCCTGCAGGGGCGCGGCGGGTGCGGCGCCTGGCTGGGGGGCAGGGGTCGAGTGGCCTGCAGGGGGGCGGCGGGCGCGGCGCCTGGCTGGGGGGCAGGGGTCGAGTGGCCTGCAGGGGGGCGGCGGGCGCGGCGCCTGGCTGAGGGGCAGGGGTTCGAGTGGCCTGCAGGGGGGCGGCGGGCGCGGCGCCTGGCTGGGGGGCAGGGGGCGAGTGGCCTGCAGGGGAGCGGCGGCGGGGCGGCGCCTGGCTGGGGGGCAGGAGGCGAGTGGCCTGCAGGGGGGCGGCGGGCGCGGCGCCTGGCTGGGGGGCAGGAGGCGAGTGGCCTGCAGGGGGGCGGCGGGCGCGGCGCCTGGCTGGGGGGCAGGGGCGAGTGGCCTGCAGGGGGCGGCGGGCGCGGCGCCTGGCTGGGGGGCAGGGGGCGAGTGGCCTGCAGGGGGGGCGGCGGGCGCGGCGCCTGGCTGGGGGGCAGGGGGCGAGTGGCCTGCAGGGGGGCGGCGGGGCGCGGCGCCTGGCTGGGGGGCAGGGGGCGAGTGGCCTGCAGGGGGGCGGCGGGCGCGGCGCCTGGCTGGGGGGCGGGGGTCGTGTGGCCTGCAGGGGCGCGGCGGGCGCGGCGCCTGGCTGGGGGGCTGGGGGCGAGTGGCCTGCAGGGGGGCGGCGGGCGCGGCGCCTGGCTGGGGGGCTGGGGGCGAGTGGCCTGCAGGGGGGCGGCGGGCGCGGCGCCTGGCTGGGGGGCAGGGGGCGAGTGGCCTGCAGGGGGGCGGCGGGGGCGGCGCCTGGCTGGGGGGCAGGAGGCGAGTGACCTGCTGCCTGCCCGGGCAAGGTTCGTGCCACAGGCGAAGCTAAGCCCCATGTGTTTTATCTGTGCTGAGGGCGTAGGGCTCAGGCAGGGCCCAGGGCGCTCATGCCTTGGAGGCGAAGGCCAGGGGTAGGGAGCAGATTATGATGAAACGTCCCAGCAAAGCCCTTGTCTCCTGTTGGCGTTTTGAGGCCTGTGGCTCTCACATCTCGGCTGTTTCTCAGCAAAGGAAGTTGCACTTTACCCAGCTACATTCCCACCATAGTACCTGTGGGAGGTTAGTCCTCACCCCCGGATGGGAGCAAACAAGAATTGGTGTAGGGTGGCTGCTGCAATCTCATCCCAGCAGTGGTTGCATGTCAGTGGTGGGTGAAGGAGCCCCGACAGCCTGGGAATCCTGCTGGGTGAAAGGTGATCACTTGAATTCGATGTACGGTACAAGTGATGCCTGTCAGAGCTCAATAGGAGCCACCCCCGATGGCTGCCTATTAGCTGGGGAATGATGCCCTGACTCCATTTGTCATCCCTGTCCACTCCTAATCCACTGGCAGGTCACTGTGTAGGGCAACGCTGGCTCTGGTCTCCCACGGTCAGGTGAGGATTTTCCTAGCTGCTTTTTTGCTCAGACATCTTTTCAGTTCCTGAGAGCTTGTTATTTACCACTCCCCCAATTGTTGTGTCATCTACAAACGTTATCAGTGATCACTTCATGTTTTCTTCCAGGGCATTGATAAAAATGTTAAACAGCGCAGGGCCAAGAACCGATCCCTGCGAGACCCCCCTAGACTGGATGATGATTGCCAGTTTACAGTTACATCTTGAGATTTATCAGTTAGCCAGTTTTTAATCCATTTAATGTGTTAATTTTATATCATTCTAATCTATTAATCAAGGTGTCAAGTGTCATGTGGGACCAAGTCAAATGCCTTACCGAAGTCTGTGTATTACATCAACACTATTACCTTTATAAACCAATGTTGTAATCTTACCAAAAAAAGATATAAGGTTAGTTTGACAGGATCTGGTTTCCATAATCCCATGTTCATTGGCATTCATTATATTCTGCTCTTTGAATTGTTAATATTATTTGAGTCCCATACCAGCTGCTCCATTAGTTTGTCCAGGATCGGTGTCAGGCTGACAGGCCTGTAATTACCTGGATCCTCCCATTTCCCCTTTTAAAATATTTGCACAACTTTAGCTTTCTTCCAGTCTTCTGGAACCTACTTAGTGTTCCCAGACTTATAGAAAATCCACTTTCACAGTCCAGAGGACTCCTTGGCCAGCTCTTTAAAAATTCTTGGATATAAATTTTCTGGACCTACTCATTTAAAAATTTAAAAACCTCTATTTTTGTAACTCCTGTTTAACATCCTCCTGAGTTGCTGCTGGAAAGGAAAGTGTATCACTGTGGAGAGGTCTGTGGATTGTCCAGGGCAGGGATCTGGGCAGTGTAAAGTGTGCCTGTGTTTGGATTGATCTTCCCAGTGACTCATATATTGGTGTTTAAGGTGTGGTCTAATGTTACGAGTTAATATCCCGAGCTATCTGCAGTGCACAACGACAAGTTTTATTGATCCTGCAAAATCCAGGACCTGTTCTACATATTGCTGAGTACCATCTACTGGCACCTTAGCTGTCAACTAGCTTTCACAGCTCCAACATTTATAAGCTTCTCTCTGTATGTCCAACAGCTTCTATTTGTATGTGTGTGTGTCTGTCTGTCTGTCTGCACGCACACGCATGTGGGTTCGTACATCTAGATGTTTCTCCCTTTCAGTGTGTGGAGTATGTTTGCTTGTGTATGTCCTGTGTTTTCTTTCTTTGTGTGTGTGTATGGTTGTATCTAGCCGAGGAATGGTGGATTTAAGCCTGGGACTCAGGTGATCTGGACACAGTTGGTAGTTCTACCACAGATTTCCCATGTGACCTTGGGTGAGTTACACGGAGTCCAGTTTTCAAGTGCTCAGCATCTATCACTGGAGCCAAGTTTTCAGAACAGCTCAGCACCCAGCATGCTCAGGTCTTCTGAAAATCTGGCCATTTACTTCAGGCACTAAATGGGCAGTGAGCTCTTCTGTACAACTGGCCATGATAGTGGGTGCTGAGCTTATTGCAAACTATGGTCCTTAATCTCTCTGGGCCTCAGTTCCCCATCCGTACAATGGGGACAATAGCACTTCCCTACTCACAGGGTGTTGTGAGGACAAGTTCAGTAATGTCTGATGGGTGCTCAGAGTGACGGGGGCCATAACGTTACCTAGATTGATACACGGCCGCTGAGCGGGTGCACCTCTAACAGCTTCTCTCTCTCAATATCCACAGTCTTTCAGGCCAGATGGGACTATTAGTCCATCTAGCCTGAGCTCAACAGCCATAGAATTTCACCCTGTTGCCTCTGTATTGAGCCCGATTACTTGTGTGTGGCTAAAGCATCTTCATGAAAGAGACGGAGAATCCGCCACTGCCCCTGGTGGATAGTTCCAGTGGTTAATCACCCGCACTGCTAAACACGTGTGCCTTCTTTCTGATTTGAATTTGTTGGGTTTTAACTTCCAGCCATTGGTTCTTGTTCTGCCTTGCTCTGCTAGATAAAAGAGCCTGGTATTTATGCACCATGATCAAGTCACCTCTTGCTCTTCTGTACATTTATTTTCGCACTGTCTTTGTGTTTTTTAGAGAGGACACTTTGAATGGTTTATAAGAAGAAAGCAAGATGGACGGAAGTCAGCCCCACACCGAGACTCCCACGGCTCCCAAGAGGATCTCTCTGCTTTCCTCTCCCATGCGGGCAGTCGTCCGTCTGCGACGAAAAGTCCAGTTCCTGAAGAAAAGTCGCCTACATCTGAACCTTCCCAGAGAACAATCTCCAGAGCTGGTCCAAACTAGGCTTCTTCAAAGGCAGATTTCCTTGAGCCGAACAAACCTGTATAACCCTTCCATGTCCCTCTTTAATCAAGCCACTTTTGACAATTCTCAGTACTTCACCTTTGACACTTCTGTGGACCAGCCAATGGTGAATAAATACAAACGGAAGAAGACCCGCAGGAAGTCCAGGGTGGTGTTGTATCCAGAAAGCTCCAAAAAGTACCTTCCAACAGAGCAAAAGAGTAAAGCAAAGCGCTGCCTTCTCTTGCTCATTGGCATCATCTGCTTCCAAATACTAAATGCTATTGAGAATCTGGATGACAACCTTCAGAAGTATGACCTAGATGGGCTGGAGAAAACCTTGCACCGGGAAGTATTTGGGCAGAAGGTGGCTGTGGACAGAATTATGGAATTGTTGAAAGACTACCTGGCCACCCACATACACAACAAGCCATTAGTGATCTCCTTCAATGGCCCACCTGGGGTCGGAAAGAGCCATGTTGGATGGCTGCTGGCTAAACACTTCCGTTCAGTCATGGACAATGACTTTGTGCTTCAGTACTTTGTGATGCACCACTGTCCAAACAAGGAGGCTACTCCTGCTTGCCAATCGGATTTGTCTGAAAAGATTTCTGAGATGGTCACCAGAGCAGAGATAGAAGAGAAGATACCATTGTTTATTCTGGATGAGGTTGAGCTCATGTCTCCAGTCCTGTTGGATACGCTCAGCAGATTCTTCCAACCGAACCAGACCAACGAGTTCCTCAATGCCATCTACATTCTAATAAGCAACGTAGGGGGCAGTGAAATCACATCGTTTGCCCTCCAGAATGTTTCCAGTGACCTTCTGCACCAGCAAAGAAAAATAGAAGAACTGCTGTACATTATCCAGCCTATTCTGACCCACTTCCACCCTCTTTGGAAGTCTGCTGACATCATCCCATTTGGTCTGCTGGAGAAGAGTCATGTCATAAACTGCATCTTGGAGGAGATGATGCGGGAAGGGCTGTATCCCGATCAGAGCCATATTGAGAATTTAGCTAGCCAGCTCAGCTATTACACTACAGGAGGCAGGGAGTATGCCATAACTGGCTGCAAGCAGGTCGGAGCCAAAGTCAATCTGCTGTAGCAGCAACCATAAATAAGAGGCCAAATCCTGTTCTTGGCACTTTGCACTCAGTGGAGATAGCCTGGCTCTACGCTGGCATGACTGACAGCAGATTTTGGCCCAAGATGCATTTCTTCAAGGGGACAGATACGAAGCTGTCCCAGTGACCACGTTATAAGAGGGTTCCAGGAGGCAGGACAGCAGCTGTCACCTCTTCTAAGATGAGCTCTGTTCTCCTATTGATTTATCGGACTTGAGTCACTGAACTCCCACTGTCCTGCAAATAATCCCCTGTTGACTAAGGCCAGGAGCTCTCCCTGAGGATATGTCTGCAAAGCAATTTAAGGCCGGGTCTGAGCCCGGGCACAAGCCAAAGCCCCTTGTGTCCACACTGTAAATGTGCTAGCCTAGGGCTCCAGATCCAAGGACCTAGGACCCTGCAGGGCTGGAGGATCCGAGCCCTATTGCTTTCCTGTGTGTACGTGGCCCCAACCTGATTGGGGTCCGGAAGTCCTCTGGATGTATCCCAGAGTTCCCGGCGGCATCATTCCTGCCTGGCAGAGCGCGCTCCCTGTTCCTGCTCCTCTCACAGCAGCTGCTCCTGCGCCAGCTCCTCCTCGCTGCTGCGCGGAGTTTGCCTGGAGCAGGGAGCAGAGCTGACAGGTGGGAGGTGGCTCCTGGGGGTCATCCCTCCGCCGACCGTGCTGAGCCAAAAGCTCTGCCGCTCGCCCTCTGCGCAGCTTGGTCCTGCTCTGCTCTCTGTGCCTTGCTCCTGGCCCTCCCTGGGCACCTGGGCCGTGTGCACTGTCAGGGTGCTGAGTAGGCACCAGCCCCCAAACTTCCCCACAGCCTCCCAGGGATCCCTTATCCCTGCCTCCTGGGGTGAGGCAGGAGCCAGGGTAAGGGGATTGCTGGGAGGTGCTGAAGCATGCTTCACCCCAAGCCCTGGCCATGCACTTTACCGCTCTGCAGCCAGCAGCAGCCGGGCAGGGTGGGGGTGTGTGTGTGTTTTTCCTCTAAAACCAGCAAAGTGCATCCGACGAAGTGGGGATTCACCCACGAAAGCTCATGCTCCAAAACATCTGTTAGTCTATAAGGTGCCACAGGACTCATTGCTGCTTCTACAGATCCAGACTAACACGGCTGCCCCTCTGATACATGTTTTTCCTCTGATACCTTCATTTTAGGTCGAACTTCTGGGCACTGCAGTGTGGATGCCAGAGCCCTAGGTTTGAGCACGGGTCAGAAAATCCTTAACCTAGGGTTAAAATGCAACGTAGACACTCAAGCCCAGCGTTCCCTGACACAGGTCAGCTGACTCGAGCCCCACTAACCCGAGGCTTACATTGCTGTGTAGACAGCCTCCAGTCGTATTGCGTCCCTCATACACACGTACCTAGCAGTTCATTCATTGGTGATGAGTCAGCAAGTCTAGGAGATGAGACTAAATCCCCCAGTATATGTACACGGCAGAAGGGATTTAATGTGGGGGAGATGGGGAGACATTTGGGGTGACAGACTCATCAGCATGCTTAGCTTGGTCTCACTTTGTCTTCACATTCGGAATAGGCAATCTCTGCCTTTCCAGGGTCTGGCTGGACCGGCGATGAAGGGTAACTGGCTGAGGATCAGTCTAGCCAGGCTGGAGATGATGCTGGCAGGTAAGGGAAACATTTGGAATAGCGGGTGCAGACTGTGACTGTTACCCACCGACCCTTGGTGTCAGAATGATGCATTCTTGGGTTCTTTTTCTCCACGGCTGCTCTTGGATTCCCAGGCAACAGCAGTCTCCTGGAATACGTTCTACCATCTCTGGTTGCCTTAGAAGTTGTAGCCCTTTATACCTGAGGCAGACTGTGCCTTTGTCACTTCCAGGCTAGATTCCTGCAATGCACTTTTCTTGGGACTACCCTTGAAAACTACTCGGAAGCATCAGCTAGAGGAGAATGCAGCTGCCTGCTTGTTAAGGTTTTCCACATGTGGCCTTTGGTATAAATGCTGCTGCTTGTTTGTTTCTAAGTACGATTTACAGCACTGATTATCTAGAGAGCCCTTACATGGGAATTCACAGATGCAAGGTAATGTGCATTTTGAACTGTTCGTGCACATTGCTGGGTTCGAAAACGATGCCAGAACAGGCGCTGGGCATCATGGGAACAGCTCTGTGAAACCCGTACTCACTGGGCAGCCGCCATCAAAAACAAAAATATTAAGTTGCAGGAGGAACAGGAGAGGAAACAGCATTGAAAAATATGATAATGCCATTGTTCTGGAGCGCCAGTCACCTCTCTGCTGGTAAAGGTTGCAACCAGCTTCCATTATAAAGCCCTGTTCTAGCCCTGCTGTAACCCTAGCTTGGAAATCTGGTACATGCAAAGTTTCAACGAAATGTACACCTTGGCGTTCCAGGTTTTATAATATTTCCCCAATTAGAAATACTGTCTGTTGTCTAAGCTTTCTGCGTCTCTGTCTAGCTCAAAATCAGTTTGTTGTCTTCTCACTTCCTGTACCGTTAACTCTCCTTGAACATTCATGTGCAGTGGAAGAATTGATGAAAATAGCATGTAATTAAGCAAAGGTGTTGGTGACTTTTTTATAGGCCAATCCTGTTTGTATCGATTTCACTGGAATTATGTGAATAATGGATTTTTTTTTGTGGACATTCTGAAATATGTATCAAAATATGGTTTGGATCCTTTTTTTTTAAAATTTTCTAAGTAAATTCAAAAAGAAAAGTCATTTTGAATCAAACCCCCAAAATATTTCATTTGGAAAATGTCAAAACAAGATGCTTTCATTTTTCTTCCAGGGAGGGAGGGACTTTTCAACAAAACAGTTTAGTCAATTTGACACAAATTCACAAAATGTTTCAGTTGATGCAAATCTGCAGCTATCAGCAAAACAAACAAACAAACAAAAAAGTTTCCGACCAAAAGTTTTACCCAGCTGTACGTTTCAATGGAAGTTCTGGGTCTGATCCTGTCTCTTTGATTTCAACAAGAGGGATTTTTTCTCATTGGCTCCAGTGAATGAGCATGAGACATGGTGTGTGTCTGTTGTCCGGAAGCACCTTACAAAGAGGCTGGCTCTGGCTAAGGACTGACCGCAAGTGCTGCTTTTAGCTCAAGTGTTGGGGTTCACGAGGAGCTGGTCACCTCTCCATGGTGAAAGATGCATCCCAGCTGCCCTTCCAAGACTGATACTCACTCGCCGGCACTCGGAAATCACCATGCAGGGTTTGGAATTTTTAGGGCTCACTCTCTGGCAGCTGTTCTGAAAATCTGGAGCAAGCACAGTAGGAACTTTCTGAGACTCAGCCATAATAATAACTCCCTTTAAAGAAAAAAAGTCAGTGGTTCTTGTGTCTGTCTCCATCAGCCCTGACAGGACAACAAGCTATTGCCGCCTGTAGGAGGCATCCCCCCACCACACTGCTCCCTCTGCAACTTCACTCCATGTCTGTTTTGCCCCATGGCTTCCCCCTGCTGCCTCCCGATGCTCCCCCAGACCTCACCCCTACTGCCCACTACTACACCCCTATTGCCTCATCCCTCCCCCACACACAGTCCCAACCCCCAGCCGCCTCAGCCTTCCCTCCATCTGGTACCCGGCCCCCTTCCCTGCCCCCGCTACCCCACTCCACTGTCTCACTCCTTGAGAGAACCGCCTGCTACATTCGCCACCTCAGTGCCTGGCCCCGGCTACCCGTGGCCCATGCTTGGACTGCTACCCTGAGCCCACACAGCACTCTCAGACACACTGCTACCTTCTCACATTTCCTGGTTCATCCCCTCTGCAGCCCCGGCAGCCCCATCCCCCATCACTGCTCCCTCCAATTCCCTCATCTGCCACCGCTGCTTCTCCGCTGATCTCTCTGCTGCCTCAGTTTCCCCACTGCTCTGCTCCACCCACCACCGCCACCCTAGCCTGTGGCCTCAGCACGGTATTCTTACCGTTACACACGCCACTGGGACACCTCCACTCCCTCACTGCTCTTCTCTGTCTCCTCCACATACACCTAGCACACCACCCCCTCGTTCTTCCCTCTGCTGGAACCCCGGCCCCTCTTCTCCCCTGGGCTCTGGCACGAGCTGACCAGCCAGGCCTGCATGCAGAATGCAGTGCAGCCAAGGTTCACATTGTAGCTGGAGCGTCATTCGGCATTTTTCATTTGAATGGTGGATTTCTTTATCTTTGTGCAGTTAAGCCCAGATCCCAGGTTTTTCGGTGAATGCCTTGACCAGTACACAATTGGTCTCTTCCCTGCCTCACTTTCCCGTTAGGTGTTTAGAGGGAGAGCATGAGTGGCTGGAGCACTGTGCATCAGGCAACCCCTGTTCTTGTTTAGGTTCTACACAGGGGTAGGAAAACTACGGCCTGCGGGCTCCATCCAGCCCGTCTGACGTTTTAATCTGGCCCTTGAGCTTCTGCTGGGGAGCAGGGTTGGGGGCCTGCCCCGCTCCGCATGAGCTGTGCCTCTGCATGGCTCCTGGAAGTAGCGGCATGCTCCTGCTCTGGCTCCTATGCATAGGGGCAGCCAGGGGGCTCTGCACACTCCCCCACACCAAGCACCACCCCTGCAGCTCCCATTGGTGGGAACCGCGGCCAATGGGAGCTGCAGGAGTGGCGCCTACAGACATGGCAACACGTAGAACCACCTGGCTGGCGCCATGCCTCTGCCTAGGAGCTGGAGTGGGGACATGACGCTGCTTCCGGGAGCTGCAGGGGCGGTGTCTGCGAATGGGGCAGCATGTAGAGGCGCCTGGCTGCGGCTCCATGTAGGAGCCGGAGGGGGGACATGCTGCTGCTTCCAGGAGCTGCTTGAGGTAAGTGCTGCCCAGAGTCTGCACCCCTGACCTCCTCCCGTGCCCCAACCCCCTGCCCCAGCCCTGATCCCCCTCCCACCCTCTGAACCCCTCAGTCCCAGCCCAGGGCACCCTCATGCACCTCAGCCCCTCAGCCCTACCCCAAAGCCTGCACCCCCAGCTGGAGCCCTCAGCCCCACCCCCAATTTCATGAGCATTCATGGCCTGCCATACAATTTCCATAACCAGATGTGGCCCTCAGGCCAAAAAGTTTGCCCACCCCTGTTCTACCATGAACACGTTGTGTGACCTTGAGTAAGTCACTGCCTGTCTCAGAGCCTCAGCTTCCCTTCTGTAAAATGTAAAAGACGCAGCTCAGAGGCATTAATGTTTGTAAATCACACTGTGGTTCCCCGATGGAAGGCACTATAGGAGTGTGGAGCACTGGTTGTTATTTAGTCACCATGAGTAAAGTGCTTCAGTAGAACCTCAGGGTTACAAACACCAGAGTTACAAACTAATGGTCAGCCACACACCTCATTTGGAACTGGAAGTGCGCAATGAGGCAGCAGCAAGACAAAAAAAAGCAAATACAGTACAGTGCTGGGTTAAACGTAAACTAATACAAAAATAAAGGGAAAGTTTTAAGAAAACAACTTGACAAGGTAAGCAGGCTGTTTCTCTGCTTGTTTCATTTAAATTATGATGGTTAAAAGCAGCATTTTTCCTTCTACATAGTAAAGTTTCAAACCTGTATTAAGTCAATGTTCAGTTGTAAACTTTTGAAAGAACCATACTGTTTTGTTCAGAGTTACGAACAACCACCATTCCCGAGGTGTTCAGAACACTGAGATTCGACTGTTGTACAGGTGAAAACGCTGGGCCCTCACTAAGCCTCCTCTCTGCTTTTCCTTTCCGGCGGTCACTGAGCTGCCTGTGTGCATTCAGCTGGGAGTTCATCCATTAGACCCCGGGCTGAGATAACTGACCGGTTATGTGCAGGTCCCTGAGGAACAGGGTGACCATACGGCCCATTTTGGCCAGGCCAGTTCCTTTCCCCGGCCTGCCTGACTCTTTTGGCAAAGGTGGGCACTTGTCCTGTTTGCTCTTGATCAGCTGGCAAGTGGCAATGGCAGCCTCATTCGGGGGGAGACCGGGCTCAGGCAGGGGGCACACAGGGCTTGAGCGAGCAGCGACACCAGCCCCAGCCTTTGGGGAATATGGTCACCCTATCTAGTATGTGCATCCCTGCTAGCCCGAGCCCGGCCTGCCCCACGCAGGGCGGGGGGCTCGGGGGAGTGGCTTGGACCAGCCCCATGGGGGAGGGCTAGCCCCACACAGTCCCATTTTCCCTTTGGGAAATACGGTCGCCCTGTTGAGGAATGACTTGTACAGCCCACCTATGGGCACATGGTATTACTGCAGCTGCGGTTCGAACGGATGGGCCTGGTTTCACTCCTTTGCTTTCAGGGCAGAATCTGACCATGACGCACTTTACTTGCCAGTGGAAATGTTGCCTGGTGTGGAGGGAGGATGGTTAAAGGTTCAGCTCGAGCTTTTCAAGATCTGGATTCTTTCTCCAGTTGCAAGTCACTGGATCACTTGGCTCCTGCTGGCTCCCCATTTCCCACTGCATCAATTTCAGGAGACTTGTTCTCACCTTCATAACACGTCTGCTGCCTGCTTCCTTCTTCCATCTATTAGCACATTACTCGGCCCATCCCTCCATTTCACCCACTTGGTCTTCTCCCACAAACAGCTCCATACACTCGTCCCCGGGACCCCCTACACACAAACTAACCCATAACCCTCTTTCAGACCCACTTGTGCTCCGACGTCAGCCTCTGGCTGCTGGCTAGGTTGAGTGGCAGTGGAGAATAGCTGCTATTTAGGTACATATTTATTTATAACATAATATAAACATACTGCCGGTCCGGATGAGTCAGCCCCACCAAGCTGTGTGCGTCGTTAGCCCATTAACCTCAGGAGCTCATTATCAATCTCTGTTCTTAACGGTGGTGCAAAAGGACCAAGACTAGGGCCCGTTGTGCTAGGCGCTGTTCAGAAATGGAGTAGCCAACGGTCCCTGCCGTGAAGCGCTGACAATCTAAACAGCTCAGACAGACACAGGGCAGGGGAAGGGTGGAATGCACCAGCAGGGTGAACAGTGGGGTGGCAGCAAAGGAAACCTCCCCCGTCCCTAGCAAACAGCAGCACAATGTTTGCTGGGGGGAAGGTTTACTTAGGCGGGGATCAGCTCCATGGAAAGACAAGTGAAGGGAAGGGTGGAGAGGGGGACAGGGCTGAGAAGGAAGGAGAAGGAGGGGCAGGTGTGTATGTGGCGGGGTGAGTTGGAGCAAGCAGCCAATCAGTGTAGGGTGCAGAAAGTCCAGTCTACACTGCAGACAGGTCTCTGAGTGGCTGAAGGTCGCTGCTTCGGCTACTGCAGCGCTGGCCGCTGGCTGGCTCCTCGGCGGTTTGCCACCCAGGCCCTGGCAGTGGGCGGGGTGGCACCACCTGGGGCTACGGTTTGTGAGTTTGAAAAACGACAACATTCCCTGGTTATTTCTTCTCTTGGGTAGCTGGTCAGTGCGTACAGCCTCCGCCAGCTCACAGGCGTCTCGCCTGGGGCGCCAGTGTAATGATACCGACGCAGGGGTGGTCAGGGCAGGACTTTCTTTCTCGCGCTAGTGGCAAATCTGTGGGCTTGGGCCTTGCCTCTGCAGGGCAGCCGAACCCTTTTGTTCCACAAGGTGCATCCAGGGCAGGACAACTGGAGACCAAGGGCAGCAGCCAGGGTAGGTGTAGAGAAGCCAGAGCCAGACAGTCCCATAAGGCAACACTCTGTGTGACTCCAGAGCCGTGCGGAAGAAGGGACGGCCTGGAACAGGTTCAGCGGGAGCCCAGCCCTGGAGCCTCACCTTTCCCAGTGGACTTTCACTTCTCCTCCAGCCCTGCCTCCCACAGCATCTCCAGGTTCCCCCAGCCCTGCACCTTGGGATGCTCCGCGAAGGCTTTAACTTGAGCCAGGACAATTCCTGAGCTAGATGCTATGCCAGGGGAGGAGGCAGCCAGCCTTCCAGGCGGCAGGTTGATGATTCACATGGGCTGAGTAATCAGAAACCCTCAGGCTGGGCTCTTTAATGCTGAATGTAAAGGGGGGTCATTTCCTCTCCCAGAGCGGGGGCATGCGGGGCAGAGGCAGATGAAGGTCTCCTGGAGCCCTAGGCCTGAGCAAGTAAAGGGGAGCCCTGGTGCCGGAACCGTGGCCCTGCCCCACACCTTCCACCTGTGGTCCTGCCCCTGTTCCGTCCCTTCCGCCTGCGGCCCTGCCCATATCCCCACCCCATTACACCCCTTGCCCTGCAGCCCGGCCCTGCTCGCTCCTTTCCGCTCTCCAGCCCCTGGCTGCGGCCTCAAGGCCGGAGAAGCGCAGGGAGCAAGAGCTCCTCTCACCCCAGGCCTGCGGCGGGAGACCCCAAATTGGCTGCGGCCCCGGGGGCCCGTGTGATACTCTGCCACTGATGTGGGGGGACTCGATACTAACAGCTGCTCTGTCTTTCCCAGCAGGACTTGATTCCTAAAATGCCCCTTTGCAAGTGTAGGCTTAAAACACAGCTCACCTGTGCACAAGGCCGGCCTCCCTTCCTTTTCTGGAACATTCCCTTCTTCCCTGTTCGGAGCTGATCAGCCCCATGTGGGGCATTGTGCCCCCCAGCTGCTGCTTCGCAACCTCCGCTCCTCTTCCAGTTCTTTTCCATGGTCTGGCCATGCGCTAATGACACTCTCCAGGCCATCACCAGGGCTTGTGCCTCAATGGATGCTAAGCTGCACTACAGCAAAATCCACAGCAGAATCTGTGAGACAAAAAGCAGGGAAAGAATCACAATTTCAGTACAATAACCTAGCTCCCGCCAAATCAGAGGGCCACATGCCCTGAGGGCAGCCGTATGGCCAGGTCTGTTGGAGCGGGAGTACTGCAGCCCCCACGCTGTCACTGTTGTTGCTAGCTCTTAAACCACGGCTACCCCAGATTATAACACAGGCTGCTGACGCCTTCCACCATGGCAGCGGGGGTCTGCCCTTTCTCCCTAGGGCTGTGCAGAATCTGCTGATCGCCATGTGCTGCCCCGGGTTTGTTGATGGGACTCTGCCCCCTTCCTTGTGCTCCAACATGGCCTTTATAAGCACTACCCACTTTCCTTGGGTGCTAGGGTTCTGCTTCACATCAGCCCAAATGCTCTGGGGTTTCACTGAGGGGTGATTTGGTTCGCAGCTAAGAACAGCGGCAAAAGGGATCCACAAGAAGTAAAAGAGACCAAACCAATCCTGCCTCAACCTCTCTCCGGCAGTGATAATCTTATCTGACCTCAGAGTCATGAAGGAGCCTTGTTCCAAGCCAAGACTGGCAACAAACCCCTCATGATTCTCCACCATAAGAGGACGGCCCCTGCAGTCAAACACTGAAGAAAGTATTTGCTGAGCACAAAGAAATGCAGAAACTGGCTGAAAAGTTTGTTCTGCTGAATCTTATTTAAGAATCAACTCCCTCTCCCAGGGCGAGTGCCTGAGCCTTCCCCAGAGCGCGTCTGAACTTGTAGTGTTCTATATGGAGCCAGCGGAGAAGGAGATCGACAGGCAGAGGCAGAGGGCTCTGATGGAAACACCTCTGTCTGCTGTGCTGGCTTCATTGTTCTGGCTGCAAAACTGAAACTAATGGGAAAGTGAGGCTGTGCACCGGGAGGGGGGAGAGTACAGAATATTTAAAGAGACAGGACATCACATTTGTCCACTTTGCTTTAAAAAGCTTTCTAAGCACGTAGATATTATCACTCCCATGGCTAACATGAACCAGGATATAACCTAACTAAATGTTGCAGGTGGACCACTACAGACTTTTAAATTGCAAGGGATTATTCTGCCCTGGAATAGCAACCCACTAACTAAATTTACAAATTCAAGTCACAACTGGTTTTTGCACTTGCTTGTGATAACATGGTGATGGTGAGGTGGTAATTTCCTGAACAACAGGAACAGCTGGTGGTAAAGAATCAGCTGTATCTAGTACCAAAGTTTCTTCCATCAAAATTAGGAGTCGTAAGAGCAGGAAGTGCTACTGGAACATCCCTGGACACTGGTACTAGTTCAGGCTTCAACTGGTCCATACGTGATTTCCAAAAAATACCATTGGATAGTTTTACCACAAATGAAACAGGTCTCGTGCATTTTACAAGTTCTCCGGGTACCCATTTCACTCCACAGCTGTAGTTGTGTGTCCACACTAAGTCTCCAGCTTGAAAAGAATGATGATGAGTTTCATATCATTGAGCAATTTACATATCTGGGGATTTGGCTACATGTGAGGCAACATCGGGCTGCAGCAGATCCCAACAGGTACAGAAAGAACACTTCAAGAGTTGCCGGTGACTCCTGGGTAAGTAGCATGCGTTCCTGTAAACAAGCAAGAAATTGTCCAATTGCTGCTGATGACTCAGAATAGATTTGTTAACTTTTAAGGCATGCTTAAGTGTTTGTACAAAGCATTCCACTGTCTGTTTGTAGCCGGATAGTAAAGAGATGAGCATATGTGATATATTCCACTTGAAGCTAGGAACCTCTGAAATTCTTCAGAACAGAAAACTGAGGTTCATTGTCATTCACTAACTGTAACAATAAATGGATGAGCAAGGTACAAGAATGTCCAATGGTTTTAGTAGCTGTAGGAGAGGTCATTCTGAAAGCTTTTAGCCAGTTTGAATGGGTTTCGACAACGACCAAAAACATAATCTTCTAAAGGATCAGCAAAATCCACATGAATACATGTCCAAGGAGTCTGAAGCCGTGACGAAGGTGTAGATGATTGGGGCCAGGATCATGCTGAATTTACTGACTTGTAGTTCAGCACTTCACCTTCCTTTTTGTCAGTCCCTGGCCATCAGACATGACTTCAGGCTATGGCCTTCATCTGTACAATGCCACAATGACCTGCATGAAGAGCTTCCAAAACCTGAGATTGGAGTGATTTTGGAATGATCACTCGCATTCCACATTAGATGCAACCATAATTCACAGATAATTCACGTTGACATGACACAAATTGTGTAAACTGGGGATTCTTTTGATCCAACATTGTACCTTGTAGTACAATCTCCTTCACAAGAGAAAGTACACCATTCTTTGTTGATGTCAGTATTAGTGATGGGTAACCTATTCATCAAATTGAGATGGAACACTTCATCTGACGTTTCTTTGGGTTGACGAGAACTTGGGCATGGCAGGCGCAACAGCCCATCAGCATTGCTGCACCAAGTCCCTTTATGGGCTTGAATAACATAGGAATGAGCTGAAAGTAGCAGTGCCCATTGTTGCATACGAGCAGCAGCTAATGACAGAATTGTAAAGTATAGAGTCTACCACGTGGAACTTTCAAATTCCAAAGATAATGCTGTGCGCTTCTCACTCTATTTGCACATAGGTCTTCTTAGGAGTAGTGAGTGTCCATGATGCAAAGGCAGTTGGTTTCTCCATTCCATTAGAAAAAACATTGGAAAGAATTTCACCCTCTCCATATGGTGACGCATCACCAGCCAATTGCAATGCGTAAGAACTTTGGCTGAACAGTTTCTTTGCTTCCTTAAATGCACACTTACACTCTTTTATCCACTTCCATTTTTCTTTGCTTGTAACAGTTCATGTAAAGGTGCCAATACTATCACCAGATTAGGCAGCAATTTACCACAGTAGTTAAGCAGTCCTAAGAATGAACATAACTGTGATACATTCTCTGGTTGGGGGCACTTGAAGACCTGCCTTCTCATTCTCTGATGGTTTCCTTAAGCTCATGGCATCAATTTCAATCCAAGATATTCAGCTGAAGGTATGAAAAACTCACATTTGTCTCAATGTATCCGTGGTCTTCCAAACATTGCGATACAGCAACCGAATTTTGAAGATGATCCTCTTGATCCTTTCCTGTAACAAGGATGTCATCCAAATAGCACTGGGCTCTGTTCAGTCCTTTCAGAATCTCATCCCTGGCTTTCTGGAACAGGGCAGGTGCTGATGTGATACTGAAAGGCAAGCTGTTGTAATAAAATAAGCCTTCTGTGTGTTGATTGTGAGATATTGTGAGATGCCAGATCAGTCTCCATTTGTAGGTATGCATTGAGCAAAACCAATGTACTGAAACACTATCCACTCCTAAGAGTAGCAAACAAATCGTCAATATGAGGGAGCGGATACTGGTCTGCATGTAACACTGGATTCAGTGTCGCTTTGAAATTTCCACATATTTGGACTTCTTGGTCACTGGTACAATGGGTGTAGCTCACTCACTGTGTGAAACCAGTGACAAGAGTCCAGTGGTCACTAAATGGTCCAAACCAGCTTTCACCAGAGGCTTCAGAGCATAAAGCACAACTCCGTGCTTGCAATACTTTGGCTGGCTATTCAGTGCACTTCACGGACACATTGCTCATCCGTCCAACTTCTTTTTCAAAAACTCTGGAGTGTCTGTCCAGTATTTCTTGAAGATTTCGAGGTGCTTTCATGATCTCCTTGATCTCAGTCCAATTCACCTTGAGCTTCTCAAGCCAAGATCTGCCAGATAATGGTGGATACTGTCTGTCAATCACATACAAAGGTAAAACGACGGCTTGTCTACCTAGCTGAACTTTCACCTGAAGTATCCCTTTTGGGACTAACTTTTCTCCAGTATAAGTCTTCAAAACCATGGAGGTTTCTTCCAGGGAAACTTGTGACAAAGTCTGGTGATAGGCGGTTTCAGAAATCAGTGAAACAGCAGCTCCAAGATCAAGCTCCATTCTTGTAAGAACTGCCTCAAACCCAAATTCCATCTCTGACTCCAGCTTCCGATACCAGGCATAGGGAACGTCTACACTACCCGCTGGATCAGCAGGTAGAGATTGATCTATCGGAGATCGATTTATCGTGTGTAGTGTAGACACGATAAATTGATCCCCGATCGCTCTCCCGTCGACTGCTGAACTCCAGCAGTGTGAGAGGCGGAAGCAAAGTTGACGGGGGAGCCGTGGCCGTAGATCCAGCGCCGCGAGGATGCGAAGTAAGTAATTTTAATTCGATCTAAGATACGTCGACTTCAGCTACGCTATTCTTGTAGCTGAAGTTGTGTATCTTAGCTCGCTTCCCCCCCCCAAGTGTAGACCAGGCCTTAGTGCTCAACATCACTAGACCACTTGTCTTTTCCCACATTACAAATTCCCAACTTCCATCCTTTCTTAGGTTCAGTCTTCATAGGTGTCTCCTTGAATGGATAGTTACGCTGTGTTGCTGGTTGTCGAACTGTGCGAGAGGTCACAGAAATGTGTCCTTTCTCCTGCAAATACCCTGATGTGCCCAGCAATCCCTTACAGAGAGTGTGGCTTGTGTACAATGGCTATACAGAAATCTCTCGGTCTCCCGCGGTCTTTTGTCTCGCTGATGCAGCAGGTAAACTTCTCCATTCACACTAAATTCCAGAGAATCTTTCTCTGCAGCCTCCACTACAACAGTCTCTTCAACAGCCTTCTTGAATGTAAGCGCAGATACAGTCGATAGCTTCTTCCGGACCTGGCCACTGCACAATCCAGAGACTAACCGGTCATGCAGGGCATCGCTTAATGTTTGTCCAACCTGACAATGCTCCGACAACTTCCTCAGTGCAGCAACAAACTTGGGCTCCCTCTGCTGGCTGTAGACCCTCAGTGCAGGCTAAGGCTGTTTGCCTGCCTGCTTGCAGGAGGTCAGTCAAGATGGCTGCTGCTTCCACTTCACAGCTTCTTCGTTTGCACAAGCTGTGGGCAGCAGCCTTTTCTTCTGTTCAGTCTTGATTTTCCTACTCCCCCGTCACTGGCTGGTTCACACTGTCCCAGGAGCAAAACCAGCAGTCTGTCGCCCTGTGCCTTAACCCCCTTTTTAGTAGTAGTATCTGCTTCTTCTTGTTCAGGCAGTAGGCGCACTGGATACGTGTGGGACAGAAATCCTCTATTGCCAGCAGAGAAGAAGAGCGGTGCTGGCTTTATTCTGGCTATAAATCTGAAACTAACACAAAAGCGAGGCTTGGCACTGAGGAGGGGAGAGCTCACAGAGCCCCCGGAACATTTAAAGGGACAGGACATCATATACAGTGTTAGCAAGGGGAACAGCACGAACTCTGGCTGCATGTTTAAACCTGTTGTCACAGGATTCAAGGTGTCAGGACCCCGGGGGCACCTGTGCGAGATGAATTTAGATGGGAAGCCAATCTACATCTCAGCATGAATTCCCCAGAGATTCTCTCCATCTGTTGCTTGTCTCGGGTCTTCTTCATCTGCTGCTCACACTAATGTTAGCCTCCCATCTGGGGGTGGACACTGCCCCTGGGCCTGTGCGGGCCCAGGATGGTGAACCATCAGCACCCAGAGAGTGGCTCTGCCTGGCCTTCAGTGGAAGTCCGAGGGCATCTACCACTTCTGCAAGTCTGAATTATTTGTGAAGCCTGGTAGCTGCAGGTGAAGCTGTTGGTCCTGTCTGAAAGAGTAGGACCCTAACCCTGCCGAGCACCAGACTAGCATTGCAAGGAAATGGCCATCTGGTCCCCTCTCTGTTTCAGAAAAGTATTACTGTGACAGGGTGGACTAGGCCCAGAGGCCCCCTGCTGGAGGCCTCAGGGTCCTGCCAGACTTGTTCCTGGAAACAGTAGTGGAGAGGTCCTCCAAGCAGGCTAGAGTGGCTGCAGGTGAAGCAGCCAATCAGGGCCCAGGAGAGGCCTATAAAAAGGAGTGCTGGAGCTAGAAGAGTGCAGAGGGGCTCCTGGCTGGTCAAAGAGAGCTGCAGCACAACGGACTGCCCAGTGCTAGTAGGGACTGGGTCAGCAAGGAAGAGCTCCTGACTGGCTAATAGGAAGAGCCCTGAGCTAAGGGTAAGGCAGCAGTGAAGCCTGAGCTTGGAAGAGCCCTGAGCTAATGGTAAGGCAGCAGTGAAGCCTGGAGCAGCGGGGAATTGGCTTGGGGAACTGAAGACAGTTTTACTAAAGGGCCACGGTGGCACATAGCTGCTATTCTTAGGGTTCCTGGGCTGGCACCTGGAGTGGTGGGTGGGCCCAGGTCCATCCCCCCCCCCCCCATAGGCCACTGGGGCAGGGCCTACAATTGGACATCAGTTAACCCCCAGAAGGGGACTGAACTTTCAAGAGATCTATCTGAAGACTGGGGCAAAAACTGACTAAGAGGGCAAAACCGTTGCCTCCAGGGAGGAAGCCCTGGGGGTGTTGCCCAATGGCAGGGCTGGGACTGGTTTAAAGATTGCGGACACACCCAACCAGAGGGGGCACTCATGAGAGGTGGGTGCTGACCCCGTTACAATTACACAAAGAAAACCCAGGCTCGTCCCAGCAGCTTCTTGTTCTCAAACTCAGAGAACTCAGTTTTCCCCCCGTTACATGGTTGTAACCCTCATTGACTTGGTGAGTTCCTGTGTGGAATGGATGCGAGAACTGAACTGCAGAGGAAGGAGTGATATGTGCTGTACCTATATAGGAGTTCCTCCTATTGTTAAGGCTCACTAAGTATTTTCATTTTACAGGGTTTATAATTTTCTCAGATTATGTTCCAAGTCTTCTGGTGGGGGATCCCGAGGGAAACTTTGAGTAAAACAATGGAACAGTTTTGGAGCGGGAAGGCCATGAAAGGAGAACAAAACTGCTGCAACCTATTTTTGGAGGGGTTGGTGGTTGAAACGTTACCTTTGGCAGGAAGGCTGTCCTGAAATAGCAGATACACCCTTCTGAAATCAGTTCTGATTTGGCCATGTCATAAGGGAATAAACATCTACTTCACACAAATGGTCTCCCAGAATGCTACTGGTATGGCACATTGATGTGCTGAGGAATGGGAATAATAGTTTCTGGTCTCTGAAGGTGCCTATGAAATATTCCAAACACAAACTACATTAAAAAAGCCTTCAGGTTGCAAAGTCAAGCATTCAAAAGTCAGGAAATGCCCGAGTTACGGCTGTGTAGCCAAACCCTTGCCCGTTTGTGAGTACGCATTATGAGAGAGCATGTGACTGCAGAACTAAAGACTATTTCCTCCACAAGACCCTGCCTCATTCAGTGACAGGATGGACTATGTTCCAGGGATGGCTCAGGTAGTGAATAAGACTCGAGTCCTACCGCTCTGTATCTTACTTTTAGCCAAATTCTATTTGCAGTTACTCTGGTGCAAATCCAAAGTGAATCCAAATGAACCCCAGTGGGAATGAGATCACCTTTGGGTCACTAGTGAACAGGACAGATGCGGTGAAATGAAAATGGAAGAGGACAACAATCAATATTCCTTAACTGCCTCTATCTCTGTGTACCATGCAAAGCTGAATCCGGATCCTGTCAGAAATAATACTATGTGGTCATATAATTAAAAACTGCATATGCTGCATATGCCCAGTGGCGGAGTTAAGGGAATGAGGGAAACTTTCACGTTTCTTGACTTTTGAGTGCTTCTCTTGCAACCTGAAGGTTCTACAAATGCAGGTTTCTTTCTGGAGTATTTATACCCTGCACTGATGTCTTCGCTGTGTTTCTCCATGGCCTAGTCCTTCTGCCAGGCAGTGGGCAGATCTGCCCATCCCTGGGCTACCCTATAATAACAATAATATACCAGAATGTTATGATTCCATCACAGGTGTTCTGGTGGATGAAATGTTGGGTGCATTATGGCAGTAGGCTCACACTGTGACTTTATCCAGTTGCACCATCACAGAACCCCTGTGGTCAAAGGCAGCTGTGTGAAAGGCAACGGCATACACCTCTTTCCAGGCTTAGCAATGGGAGTGCCTGAAGGTGGCATTCCCTTCAGGTACATGGGAAGGGCTCCTTTGTGCCTGGGATTCTGCCAGATGGAGCCAGTTTTCCCTTGCTCCAAGTCAGAGGCACCTTCCTGTGGTATTCAGAGCACTGTGCGAGAGTGTGAATGCCAGCTCCACCTGCACCGCAGGACACATCACAAGGGTTGGCCCCCAACCAAACATTGCAGGCTCTATAATTAGAACCTTGCTGCAGAAATCACTTCCTTTAATTGCACATAGATGCCTGCGGCCACTACCAATAGCAGCACTGTGAATGGGCAGAGAGGACTTTTGGTGCAAGTCTCCTGTCAGCATGTGGTGAAGGTTTGGCTTGTCCTGGAGTGAGTCCCTAGATGCAGAGTTTTCTGTTTTCTTTCCCAGGTAGCCAGTGGGACTGGCCTCCACCAAGATACCGGGGTTACTGCCCAAACCCACAGAGCAGACATGTCTCTGAACTGAGCTGCTGGTTGCATGAGGGAGTGAGTCCTAACCCTAAGAGACTCCTCTCCCACAGCACCACTCAGGCTATGGGTAGGGTGATGAGTCATCAGTTGTCACCTGCTGGCAGCACCAGCCCAGTGATGCCATGTCAGGGCTCCTCGGGTGCTGCTGTCAGGGCAGTACCACCTAGTGGTGAGTGTCCAGGGCCGCTTTGGCTAGCAGCTACAGATCAGAGCAGTGTTGCCCCATGGCGAGAGTCAAGGGCTCCTAGCACAACCTCCTAGTGGCTATTGTCACTGAGCATCAAGGACTGCTCTGTCTAGCGGCTATAGTCCAAATGGTGGGAGAGGGGAACCTTCCTTCTGGTTCGTCTCCAGAGCCCCTTCCCCTGGTGAGAGTGAATCATTGCCCTCGGCTCCCGTGGCCAACGGGCTTCCAGCGGCTTGGCTAGGAGGTTCGGTCCCGGTAGCTTGGAGTCCCAGCAGCTTCTCAGCAGGAGGCTGCTGCACCCAACTGCTCTCCATCTCGGTCAGCCTGAGCTGCTCCCTTCTGAATGCGCCTGCCACTGGGAGCAGCTCAGGCTGACCGAGATGGAGAGCAGTTGGGTGCAGCAGCCTCCTGCTGAGAAGCTGCTGGGACTCCAAGCTACCGGGACAGAACCCAGCAGACATGTGGAGGAGTGGCTTCCTGCGTCCTGAGCAGCTCCTTAACCCTCGCCTCACCAGTACAGGGTTGATACACCCCACCACATGTCCTCCCACAATACTGCCTCCTTGACATTCTTCTGCCCTCAGAAGCTGGCTGCAGCCTTTCCACCATATGTGTAGGCTGCTCCCAGCAGTCCCTGGGGCTTGAAGGGAGTGGGGATGGCTGCTGAAATACCAGAAGCAGCAGAGTGTGAGCAAGATGAGGACTGGACGGCTTGGGTGTCTGTCATTCTGCCTGCCAGCCGGTGCCCCTCACACAGGGCTCCTGAGGGGCTGTTCAGGGAGCAAAGTGGCCACCCATTGGCATCCTCTACCAGTGCTCTCTGGTGTCAGCACTGTCATTCATGCCTCACTCTAGTGCTGGATCTCACTATCTGGGAGACTCTTGCTCTAGAGGAGTCATCCAGATCCTCAGTTGACTCCAGAGGTCACCAAATTGCGCATAATACCAGCCCATGTCTATTGCTTAGCCATGCCCAGCTGACTGGCAGGGCGATGGATGCATCTGCTCCTCCAGGTTCCCAGTTCAGAAGGAGGATTTCCACAGTGAACTCAGTGATGCAGAGGGGACTGTTCCACCCACAGAGGGACCCTCCACAGGTCATTTAAACAGGACATTGAATTAATCGACTGTGACATACCCAGGGTACAATTTGGACTGATGAACAGCTGCATCACCTCAGCTTTCTAACCTGGGGGTCTTTTTACACTGTTTTGCTGTGGGAGCAATAAATCATGGTCTGCTCACACACAACCTCCAGCATGTGAGTTACTCCCAGTTGTATTGTATGAGTGCTGTAGCCAGCCACTCTTGAATTACACTGCAGAGTGACACCAGCAAACTCCCAGTCCCAGACTTTCCCCAGCAATGTGCATCTGGTACTGCCCAGCCCTCTCCTGGGCAAGACAAGCTCATATAAAGTCCGTCATTTCACAAATAGGAATTGATATGCACCAATCTTGTTATCCCAAATGGAGTTTCCCCAAATACCCCAGTGTGTTTGAACTGAAGTATCTAAAACAATAAAGCACGCGTATTAACTACAAAAGGATAGATTTTAAGTGAGCATAAGTAATGAGGCATGAAAGTCAGAACTGATTACCAAAAAAAAGTAAAATGCAACTATACGTAACAAGCTAGAGGGAATTCAAAGCAAAGGTCTCTCTCGCCACATGGTTCAGCAGTCCTATCAGCTGAACCTTTCAGTCAGGATCCCTCCCCCAGTCCAGCGCTGTTTCCTTTGTTCTTCAGGTGTTGTGGAGCCGCAGGTAGAAAGAAAGGGAGGAATGATTTGAGGCATCTGCTCTCCCTTCTTACGGTTCTTTCCCTTGTTCAAGAAGCATCTCGTGCTGAGGTTCAGGAGACAGAAAGTCTGTGTGGATGGGAACCCCACACTGTTTCTTTTTAAGATGTAGATTTTTCGCCCATGTCCCTTTTCCTGCCAGTGAATAGCCATATAGCAGCTGATGGCCCATTTGGCCTGTTTACATCCGGTTTCAGAGGGGTAGCCGTGTTAGTCTGTATCAGCAAAAACAATGAGGCGTCCTTGTGCACCTTGGAGACTAACAAATTTATTCAAGAAGGATGTTGCTCAATTGGAGAGGGTTCAGAGAAGAGCCACAAGAATGATTAAAGGATTAGAAAACCTGCCTTAAAGAGATAGACTCAGAGAGCTCAATTTATTTATATTAACATAAGAACATAAGAAAGGCCGTACCGGGTCAGACCAAAGGTCCATCTAGCCCAGTATCTGTCTACCGACAGTGGCCAATGCCAGGTGCCCCAGAGGGAGTGAACCTAACAGGCAATGATCAAGTGATCTCTCTCCTGCCATCCATCTCCATCCTCTGACGAACAGAGGCTAGGGACACCATTCTTACCCATCCTGGCTAATAGCCATTTATGGACTTAGCCACCATGAATTTATCCAGTCCCCTTTTAAACATTGTTATAGTCCTAGCCTTCACAACCTCCTCAGGTAAGGAGTTCCACAAGTTGACTGTGCGCTGCGTGAAGAAGAACATCCTTTTATTTGTTTTAAACCTGCTGCCTATTAATTTCATTTGGTGACCCCTAGTTCTTGTATTATGGGAATAAGTAAATAACTTTTCCTTATCCACTTTCTCAACATCACTCATGATTTTATATACCTCTATCATGTCCCCCCTTAGTCTTCTCTTTTCCAAGCTGAAGAGTCCTACCCTCTTTAATCTTTCCACGTATGGGACCCTCTCTAAACCCCTAATCATTTTAGTTGCCCTTTTCTGAACCTTTTCTAGTGCTAGAATATCTTTTTTGAGGTGAGGAGACCACATCTGTACACAGTATTCGAGATGTGGGCGTACCATGGATTTATATAAGGGCAATAATATATTCTCAGTCTTATTCTCTATCCCCTTTTTAATGATTCCTAACATCCTGTTTGCTTTTTTGACCGCCTCTGCACACTGCGTGGACATCTTCAGAGAACTATCTACGATGACGCCAAGATCTTTTTCCTGACTCGTTGTAGCTAAATTAGCCCCCATCATGTTGTATGTATAGTTGGGGTTATTTTTTCCAATGTGCATTACTTTACATTTATCCACATTAAATTTCATTTGCCATTTTGTTGCCCAATCACTTAGTTTTGTGAGATCTTTTTGAAGTTCTTCACAATCTGCTTTGGTCTTAACTATCTTGAGAAGTTTAGTATCATCTGCAAACTTGGCCACCTCACTGTTTACCCCTTTCTCCAGATCATTTATGAATAAATTGAATAGGATTGGTCCGAGGACTGACCCTTGGGGAACACCACTAGTTACCCCTCTCCATTCTGAGAATTTACCATTAATTCCTACCCTTTGTTCCCTGTCCTTTAACCAGTTCTCAATCCATGAAAGGACCTTCCCTTTTATCCCATGACAGCTTAATTTACGTAAGAGCCTTTGGTGAGGGACCCTGTCAAAAGCTTTCTGGAAATCTAAGTACACTATGTCCACCGGATCCCCCTTGTCCACATGTTTGTTGACCCCTTCAAAGAACTCTAATAGATTAGTAAGACACGATTTCCCTTTACAGAAACCATGTTGACTATTGCTCAAGAGTTTATGTTTTTCTATGTGTCTGACAATTTTATTCTTTACTATTGTTTCAACTAATTTGCCCGGTACCAACGTTAGACTTACTGGTCTGTAATTGCCGGGATCACCCCTAGAGCCCTTTTTAAATATTGGCGTTACATTAGCTAACTTCCAGTCATTGGGTACCAAAGTCGATTTAAAGGACAGGTTACAAACCTTAGTTAATAGTTCCGCAACTTCACATTTGAGTTCTTTCAGAACTCTTGGGTGAATCCCATCTGGTCCCGGTGACTTGTTAATGTTGAGTTTATCAATTAATTCCAAAACCTCCTCTAGTGACACTTCAATCTGTGACAATTCCTCAGATTTGTCACCTACAAAAGCCAGCTCAGGTTTGGGAATCTCCCTAACATCCTCAGCCGTGAAGACTGAAGCAAAGAATCCATTTAGTTTCTCCGCAATGACTTTATCATCTTTAAGCGCTCCTTTTGTATTTCGATCGTCAAGGGGCCCCACTGGTTGTTTAGCAGGCTTCCTGCTTCTGATGTACTTAAAAAACATTTTGTTATTACCTTTGGAGTTTTTGGCTAGCCGCTCTTCAAACTCCTCTTTGGCTTTTCTTATTACACTCTTGCACTTAAGTTGGCAGTGTTTGTGCTCCTTTCTATTTGCCTCACTAGGATTTGACTTCCACTTTTTAAAGGAAGTCTTTTTATCTCTCACTGCTTCTTTTACATGGTTGTTAAGCCACGGTGGCTCTTTTTTAGTTCTTTTACTGTTTTTCTTACTTTGGGGTATACATTGAAGTTGGGCCTCTATTATGGTGTCTTTAAAAAGGGCCCATGCAACTTGCAGGGATTTCACTTTAGTCACTGTACCTTTTAACTTTTGTCTAACTAACCCCCTCATTTTTGTATAGTTCCCCCTTTTGAAATTAAATGCCACAGTGTTGGGCAGTTGTGTTCTTCCCACCACAGGGATGTTGAATGCTATTGTATTATGGTCACTATTTCCAAGCGGTCCTGCTATAGTTACCTCTTGGACCAGCTCCTGCGCTCCACTCAGGATTAAATCTAGAGTTGCCTCTCCCCTTGTGGGTTCCCGTACCAGCTGCTCCATGAAGCAGTCATTTAAAGTATCGAGAAATTTTATCTCTGCATTTCGTCCTGAAGTGAAATGTTCCCAGTCAATATGGGGATAATTGAAATCCCCCACTATTATTGTGTTCTTAATTTTGATAGCCTCTCTAATTTCCCTTAGCATTTCATCATCACTATTACTGTCCTGGTCAGGTGGTCGATAATAGATCCCTAATGTTATATTTTTACTAGAGCATGAAATTTCTATCCATAGAGACTCTATGGAACATGTGGAGTAATGGTCTCAAGTTGCAGAGGGGGAGGTTTAGGTTGAACATTAGGAAAAACTTTTTCACTAGTAGTGTGGTGAAGCACTGGAATGGGTTACCTATCTACAAAGAAGATTAAGGGGTGACTTGATAGCCAATGACTGGAAGTTGAAGCTAGACAAATTCAGATGGGTAATACGGTGTACATTTTTAACAGTGAGAGTAATTAACCTTTGGAACAATTTATCAAAGGTTGTGGTGGATTCTCCCTTGCTGGCAATTTTTAAATCAAGACTAGATGTTTTTCTAAAAGATCTGCTCTAGAAATTATTTAGGGGAATGGCTTGGTTCAATGGCTTGTGTTAAACAGGAAGTCAAGACTAGATGATCACAATGGTCCCCTCAGGCCTTTGCAACTGCGGAACCAAATGTGTCCCAAGAGTGGGTCCTGGATTCTAGTGCATAGCCAGGGGTCACCAAGGTTCTGCCATGTTTTCACATTAACCCCAGAAACCCACTAGCAGCCAGCTGGAGAGCTGCTGTCTCTGCTGGGCATCAGCATTCTCAGGCACTGCTCAGCAGGTCAGGACCACGGTGAAGAAGCTGCCGTGCTAAGGAAGCTGGCTCTGAATTGTACAGTTGCCATGGATCATGGATGCTGGTGCCACAGCTGTTCTGCAGGAGCCCAGATTTACCTTGGCATGAAGTGTCTATCCCCACTGAGGCCCTTACTTCCAGACTCTTCAGACTATGAAACTGCCAGAGTTTAAACGGAGAGACCCAGGTTTGTGGGAGGTCTGCAAGCTGAGAGCAGGGGATATGTGACGGTTTCTCTGATGACAGGGACTGAGCAGGTACTTAGTCCCTGCTGCCTTTCTCAGGGTGCCCTATGACACAGGACTGGTGGGTGACAGTAACACAAGCTTCCTCGGAATGACTCCTTTGTGTTGGGCTGGAAATGAAATGCTGCCCGGGGAGAGGGAGCAGGGTCTGATCTGTGCGCCTGGAAGCACATTCCCACCACCTCATAGAATCATAGAATCATAGAATCTCAGGGTTGGGAGGGACCTCAGGAGGTCATCTAGTCCAACCCCCTGCTCACAGCAGGACCAAACCCAACTAAATCATCCCAGCCAGGGCTTTGTCAAGCCTGACCTTAAAAACCTCTAAGGAAGGAGATTCCACCACCTCCCTAGGTAACCCATTCCAGTTCTTCACCACCCTGCTAGTGAAAAAGTTTTTCCTAATGTTCAACCTAAACCTCCCCCTCTGCAACTTGAGACCATTACTCCTTGTTCTGTCATCTTCTACCACTGAGAACAGTCTAGATCCATCCTCTTTGGAACCCCCTTTCAGGTAGTTGAAAGCAGCTATCAAATCCCCCCTCATTCTTCTCTTCTGCAGGCTAAACAATCCCAGTTCCCTCAGCCTCTCCTCATAAGTCATGTGCTCCAGCCTCCTAATCATTTTTGTGGCCCTCCGCTGGACTCTCTCCAATTTATCCACATCCTTCTTGTAGTGTGGGGCCCAAAACTGGACACAGTACTCCAAATGAGGCCTCACCAGTGCTGAATAGAGGGGAATGATCACATCCCTTGATCTGCTGGAAATGCCCCTACTTATACAACCCAAAATGCCATTAGCCTTCTTGGCAACAAGGGCACACTGTTGACTCATATTCAGCTTTTCGTCCACCGTAACCCCTAGGTCCTTTTCTGCAGAACTGCTGCCCAGCCATTCGGTCCCTAGTCTATAGCAGTGCATGGGATTCTTCCGTCCTAAATGCAGGACTCTGCACTTGTCCTTGTTGAACCTCATCATATTTCTTTTGGCCCAATCCTCTAATTTGTCTAGGTTCCTCTATCCTATCCCTATCCTCCAGCGTATCAACCATTCCTCCCAGTTTAGTGTCATCTGCAAACTTGCTAAGGGTGCAGTCCACACCATCCTCCAGATCGTTAATGAAGATATTGAACAAAACCGGCCCCAGCACCGACCCTTGGGGCACTCCACTTGTTACCGGCTGCCAACTAGACATGGAACCATTGATCACTACCCGTTGAGCCCGACCATCTAGCCAGTTTTCTATCCACCTTACCGTCCATTCATCCAGCCCAGACTTCTTTAACTTGCTGGCAAGAATACTGTGGGAGACTGTATCAAAAGCTTTGCTAAAGTCCAGAAATAGCACATCCACTGCTTTCCCCTCATCCACAGAGCCGGTTATCTCATCATAGAAGGCAATTAGGTTAGTCAGGCATGACTTGCCCTTGGTGAATCCATGCTGACTGTTCCTGATCATTTTCCCCTCCTTTAAGTGGTTCAGAATTGATTCCTTGAGGACCTGTTCCATGGTTTTTCCAGGGACTGAGGTGAGACTGACTGGCCTGTAGTTCCCTGGATCTTCCTTCTTCCCTTTTTAAAAGATGGGCACTACATTAGCTTTTTTCCAGTCATCCGGGACCTCCCCCGATCGCCATGATTTTTCAAAGATAATGGCCAATGGCTCTGCAATCTCATCGGCCAACTCCTTTAGCACCCTCGGATGCAGCTCATCCGGCCCCATGGACTTGTGCTCGTCCAGCTTTTCTAAATAGTCCCGAACTACTTCTTTCTCCACAGAGAGCTGGTCACCTCCTCCCCATACTGTGCTGCAGAGTGCAGCTGTCTGGGAGCTGACCTTGTCTGTGAAGACAGAGGCAAAAAAAGCATTGAGTACACTAGCTTTCTCCACATCCTCTGTCACTAGGTTCCCTCCCTCATTCAGCAAGGGGCCCACACTTTCCTTGACTTTCTTCTTGTTGCTAACATACCTGAAGAAACCCTTCTTGTTACTCCTAACATCTCCGGCTAGCTGCAACTCCAAGTGTGATTTGACCTTCCTAATTTCACTCCTGCATGCCTGAGCAATACTTTTATACTCCTCGCTGGTTATTTGTCCAATCTTCCACTTCTTGTAAGCTGTTTTTTTGTGTTTAAGACGAGCAAGGATTTCACGGTTAAGCCAAGCTGGTCGCCTGCCATATTTACTTTTCTTCCTACACATCGGGATGGTTTGTTCCTGCAACCTCAATAAGGATTCTTTAAAATACAGCCAGCTTTCCTCGACTCCTTTCCCCATCATGTTATTCTCCCAGGGGACCTTGCCCATCAGTTCCCTGAGGGAGTCGAAATCTGCTTTTCTGAAGTCCAGGGTCTCTGTTCTACTGCTCTCCTTTTTTCCTTGTATCAGGATCCTGAACTCGACCATCTCATGGTCACTGCCTCCCAGGTTCCCATCCACTATTGCTTCCTCTACTATTTCTTCCCGGTTTGCGAGCAGCAGGTCAAGAAGAGCTTTTCCCCTAGTTGGTTCCTCCAGCACTTGCACCAGGAAATTGTCCCCTACACTTTCCAGAAACTTCCTGGATTGTCTGTGTACTGCTGTATTGCTCTCCCAGCAGATATCGGGGTGATTAAAGTCACCCATGAGAACCAGGGCCTGTGATCTAGCAACTTCTGTTAGTTGCTGGAAGAAAGCTTCGTCCACCTCATCCCCCCGGTCTGGTGGTCTGTAGCAGACTCCCACCACGACATCACCCTTGTTGTTCATACTTCTAAATTTAATCCAGAGACTCTCAGGTTTTTCTGCAGTTTCATACTGGAGCTCTGAGCAGTCATACTGCTCCCTTACATACAACGCAACTCCCCCACCTTTTCTGCCCTGCCTGTCCTACCTGAACAGTTTATATCCATCCATGACAGTACTCCAATCATGTGAGTTATCCCACCAAGTCTCTGTTATTCCAATTACATCATAATTCCTTGACTGTGCCAGGACTTCCAGTTCTCCCTGCTTGTTCCCCAGGCTTCTTGCATTTGTGTATAGGCATGTAAGATAACTCACTGATCGTCCTGGTGTCCCAGTATGGGGCTGGAGCCCTCCCCTCTTGCATTCACCTACTTGTGCTTTCTCCCGATATCCCACTTCCCCACTTACCTCGGGGCTTTGGTCTCCTTCCCCCGGTGAACCTAGTTTAAAGCCCTCCTCACTAGGTTAGCCAGCCTGCTTGCAAAGATGCTCTTCCCTCTCTTCGTGAGGTGGAGCCCGTCTCTGCCTAGCAATCCATCTTCTTGGAAGACCATCCCATTGTCAAAGAATCCAAACCCTTCTCTCCGACACCATCTGCGTAGCCATTCGTTGATTTCCACGATTCGACGGTCTCTACCCTGGCCTTTTCCTGCCACAGGGATGATAGACGAGAACACCACTTGCGCCTCAAACTCCTTTATCCTTCTTCCCAGAGCCACGTAGTCTGCAGTGATACGCTCAAGGTCATTCTTGGCAGTATCATTGGTGCCCACATGGAGAAGCAGGAAGGGGTAGCGATCTGAGGGCTTGATGAGTCTCGGCAGTCTCTCCGTCACATCGTGAATCCTAGCCCCTGGCAAGCAGCACACCTCTCGGTTTTCCCGGTCAGGGCGGCAGATAGATGACTCAGTCCCCCTGAGGAGAGAGTCCCCGACCACCACCACCCTCCTCCTCCTCCTCCTCTTGGGAGTGGTGGTCGTGGAACCCCCATCCCTAGGACGGCGCATCTCATGCCTTCCAATCAGTGGAGTCTCCTTCTGCTCTGTTCCCTCAGATGTATCATCCACTCCACCTTCTGCACTAGTACCTGCAGAGAGAACATGAAAACGGTTGCTCACCTGCATCTGTGGTACTGGTACATGGACATTTCTGGTACTCTTTCCTCTTCTGGAAGTCACATGCCGCCAATTATCCTCGCTGGCCTTCTGTCCCCGCTGCGTAGCCTGCTCTGAATCTTCGGAACATTGTGCCCGCTGAAGCTGATCCTGACGTCTATCCAGGAAATCCTCATTTTCTTTTATGGAACGCAGGGTTGATATTCGTTTCTCCAGACCTTGAATCTTCTCTTCCAATATGGAGATCAGCTTGCACTTTGTACAGACAAAGTCGCTCCTATCCTGTGGAAGGAAGACGAACATGGCGCATCCTGTGCAGGTCACAACAGCGGATCGCTCAGCATCCATAGTCTGTTCCTTCTAAGAGCTTCCTTACTTGTGGCAGATGCTACTCAGGGGAACCTGTGAGAGGGGGGCCTCAGTAGGCTCTCTCCAGGCGAACTCCCAGGCAAACTCCTTCTGTTTGCCTCTCTGCTGGTCGCTGCTCAGCTGGTTTGCAGCTGACTGCCTTTTTATAACAGTCAGGCCCAGCTGGAACAAAGCACTCCCAGGTCACACTGGTCAAACAAGCAATCAAACTATCAAGCAATCAAGCACACAGTCAAACTGCCAAACTGCCCCCCCAACAGACACTCAGATACTCACCAGCGCTGTCCCCCTACTGCAGCACTTAGCGTACCTCTGCTCAGAGGGATCCCAGGCAAACTCCTTCTGTTTGCCTCTCTGCTGTTCGCTGCTCAGCTGGTTCACAGCTGACTGCCTTTTTATAACAGTCAGGCCCAGCTGGAACAAAGCACTCCCAGGTCACACTGGTCAAACAAGCAATCAAACAATCAAGCAATCAAGCACACAGTCAAACTGCCAAACTGCCCCCCCAACAGACACTCAGATACTCACCAGCGCAGTCCCCCTACTGCAGCACTTAGCGTACCTCTGCTCAGAGGGATCCCAGGCAAACCTCCCCACTGGGTGGATACAATTACGGTTGGGAGATCATGAGAAGTCATTAAAACCCCTGCTGCAGGCCCAAGGAAGTCGGCAGGATTGCATGAGATGGATTTGGCCTTCTGTGCCTGTGTTCTGTAAATATTTACACCTGTGTATATGGTTGGTGTGGTTACCATTTGCTTCAGGAGCCTGCAGCGTGTGGGAAGGGTGTTGGGGATGGCACGTCTCTGCTCTTCTCCTCTCTCCAGGCTGCTCGAATGCTGTTTAATTGCTAGCACTCCTGGAGCCCTGCCTGACAAATGAACCATCTCAGCCCATTTTTATAGAGCAGCAATTAGTCCCGGGCTCTGAGTGGCTCATCCTGTGTTCCCCTTCCGGCCATTCAGCTAGAGCTTCCAGCGTGACCTTGTGTAACACTTTCTCTCTCTTCTTTCATAATCCACACAGCTTTCCTCTTCCACTGTCTGCACCCCCAAGCTCACCCTGTGTGCTCCCCTCCAATACTCCTCCCATCCTGTGCTCTGCTCCCATCCAGCCTGTGGGGACTGAATCATCCCCAAAAGATCTGTCCAGGCCAAGGGGAACTACTCACCCCCAGAGATCTGCCCAGCGCTGTCTGGGACTGGCAGTGCTGAATGAGGGTCCTGGGAATGCTTGTCAAGGGCGGGTTCTGAGGGTCTTGTGCACACGTCCAAACTCGCTTCTATCCCCTCATCACTAGAACGAAGAGGCTTTCAGAACTGGACCCCGGACTGGGACTAGGAGTTCATTTTCTATTCCCAGCTCTGCCCCTGGACTGCTGGGTGACCTTGGGCAAATCATTCCTTCCCCGGGCCTCAGCTTCCAGACCTGTAGAATGTGGCCAGCACTTGGAGATCTAGGCACGAAACGTACTAGGTAACAGCTTTTCTACAGACGGCAGTACCGCCAGCCCTGGTGCCTGGGCAGAGCGGGTGGGACGGATGGAAGGCTGCTAGTAACTACTCTCCTGCTCTGACTCCCGTTCCCAGCTGAGGCCGTGCTGCCCGGGACTGACTTGTGCAGGTAGGCGCTAGGCTGCCGCCAGTGCGTAGGGCTGCTCCGAGCCTTTGCTAGGTCCAGTGACAGTTCTGTAGCCTGCATTTTATAGAACAGCTTTGGGCCTTTTTGGTCACTGCTCTCTTTGCCTTTTTCTAATCCCCACGACTAGCTCTGGATAATGGAGATGACTGGGCAAATTACTGGCCCACTGATTTATTGACAGATGAGTGTGCTGTGCCCAGAGCTCGGACTCACGTGGCCAGCCAGAGCTCCATGAGGCAGCAAGGGTGGGGTCATCTTTAGCAGCTTGGATACTTGGTTACTGGATGCACAGCCCAGCCCTAAAGCCTCCACTGGCTCTGGGTTTCAGCCGTTACACACAGGCTGCATTGGGCCCAGTAATGGTGAGTGCTGGGGGAACCGTGAGCTCTGTGGAGTGTGATAGACCCAGGCCAGTTGGGAACAGCAGAGTAGTAGAAGGGAGAGATACTGGCCACTGGAGAAGCAGTTTTCTGTTCCCTGAGCGACCAGAGCAGGGGCTGCTCCAGGCTAATGAGAACACATGACTCCAATTAACCTGCTAAGAGTCAGGTGAGGCTGTTAAGCACCTGACTCTAATTAAGGCCCCTCTGATGCTATAAAAGGGCTCACTCCAGTCAGGCCAGGGGGAGCCAGGGAGCCAGAGGAGAGGAAGTGCGTGTGAGGAACTGGGAGCAAGAGGCGTGCAAGAAGCTGAGAGTGAGTAGGCAAACTGCTGGAGGACTGAGAAGTACAAGCGTTATCAGACATCAGGAGGAAGGTCCGGTGGTGAGGACAAAGAAGGTGTTGGGAGGAGGCCATGGGGAAGTAGCCCAGGGAGGTGTAGCTGTTGCGCAGCTGTTCCAGGAGGCACTATAGACAGCTGCAGTCCACAGGGCCCTGGGCTGGAACCCGGAGTAGAGGGTGGGCCCGGGTTCCCCCCAAACCTCCCAACTCCTGATCAGACACAGGAGGAATTGACCTGGACTGTAGCTTCTACCAGAGAGGAAGGTCTCTGGGCTGTTTTCCGACCCACAGGGTGAATCTGTGAGGTGAGCAAATCTGTCAATAAGCGCAGGACCCACCAAGGTAGAGGAGCAGCAAAGAATCAGAGGTAGAGGAGGATCTTTGTCACAGGAGGTTCAGGTGGCTTAAGAACCCAGAAGTCTCATGCCCAGATCCTCAGACGCATGAAGGCTCCTTGTTCAGGGCATTGCTTTTAGCTGCCTCTCTGGTTACAGGCTTACAGAAAAATACAAGTATCAGAAGGGAAGCCGCATTAGTCTGGATCTGTAAAAGCAGCAAAGAGACCTGTGGCACCTTATAGACTAACAGACATATTGGAGCATGAGCTTTCGTGAGTGAATACCCACTTCATTGGATCCATGAGAAAAATACACAGTCTTGGCTGGCTAAGCAGACCCTTGTGAGACAGAAGGCAAAAGTGGGGGATAGAAAAAAGAAGAAATAAAGTGGGGAAGAGAAATGAGAGAGACTCACATCCCTGGTGGTATTTGGGATTTAGCCAGAGCCAGTGGAGGTGGCGATGTCGTCTGGGTCCCCCTTTCTGGCCTGGTCTGGTCAGGACATCTCCCAGGATCAGGATGATGAAGGCCCAGCAGTGTTCCAGTGGGTTCCGAGGTCCCAGGAGATGGTGGGGTTGTCAGCCAACATGGTGACACTTAGTCCTTTTGTCCTCTAGTCAGCCAGTATCCACTAATCTTTCCCCAAAGTCTCTTTTTTAAGGACCCCCAAAGGGAGCGATGGGTGGAATAGCCCATTTTCTCATTTGATTTGCCAATTAGGCCTAATTTCTGACACCCAATTTTGGTTCATTAATTTCCAGTGCCACACTTCTCTTGTTTACCAGGCATGATCTCAGCACAGTCCTTGAGTTACATCCAGAGGCCTTTTTGTCTGGACTAATTTGGTCTGTCTGTCTCCCTTTTGCACCAACATGTGTCATTGTAGTTTACTGTGACATTCTACCCACTTTCACTCACTGCTCACTGTTGAGCACCAATACGGGTAAATCTGTAGGGCTGATTATTACAACAGTGGACTGGGAGGGGCAGAGGGACAGAGCTGGTGGAATGAGATCCAGAGATGTGTGAGATTGTGTAGGGCCTTGGCCGGCCTTAGGGTTGGGTGGGCTGGGCCCCCGCCTAGGGTGCCGGTATTCAAGGGGGTGCTGTGCTGGTACCTGCCACCCACCTCACCTACCGACAGCCAGCGGGGCTTAGAGGCAGCCAGGCAGGCATGACAGCATTTGGAGAGGAGGGATGGACCGAGCTGCAGGGGGGCAGCTGGACCCACCAGGTGACTCCTCCCAAGGGGGGTGCCCCTCCTCCCCCACCACCCTGCTCCACTGCCATCTGCAGCCACCGACTGCTTCTGTCCCCCACAACTCCTGCCCATGGAGCCGCCACGGCCAAGCTTGGGACCTGGAGCCTGGCTCCTGTCTGCTGTGCAGAGCGGGAGGGTAGGGTGGGGCTGATCTCAGGGTGTCCCCCTCCCCCAACCTGTGTACCTGGTCTCTGCTGAGCTGGGGTGGGGTCAGGGGGAGCGTGTCTGTGCTGGAGCCTCTGGGTGCAGAGTGGGAGCTGCCAGCGCTGCTGTTCAAGCTCCTGAATGCTCTTCTTAAAGAGACAGTGCACTGACACTCTCACTCAGGGACACACTCCCCCAACACACACACACACATACCCCCAACACACACACACACTCTCTCTCTCTCTCTCTCTCACACACACACACACACACACACACACACACACACACACACACTCTATTCACATAACACAAGAACCAGAGATCACCTAATGAAATTAATAGGCATAAAGTTTAAAACAAACATCAGGAAGTACTTACACAACGCACAGCCAACCTGTGGAACTCATTGCCAGGGTTGTCGTGAAGGCCAAAAGTATTACTGGGTTCTAAAAGAATTAGGTTTGTGACGCTGGCAGAGCAGGTGCCAGCTCAGCCCTCTGCATCACTGAACACTGACAAATGCACAGCTGGAAACCAGTCTGGCTCCTCTGGGTGTTAGTATTGTTAAACTAGCTATTAGATTTATGGAGCTGTGTGTGGTGTTTGGAATTTATGAAATGCTTGTGAGTTGCTGCCTGCATTGATCTCACTGATAATATGTGTATCCCATGTTATAAGGTAATATTTCAGTGTTTGTTTTGTAACCATAGAAGTGTTTGCTATGAAACTGGAAACCCTCACAGTCAGGAGAGAAGCATTACCAAGCGTGAAATACTAGTTTACCACAGGATTTGTAGGACTGGAAGGGACTTCGAGAGGTCATCTAGTCCAGTCCCCTGCACTCATGGCAGGACTAAGTATTATCTAGACCAGTGGTTTTCAACCAGGGGTCCAGGACCCCTGGGGGGCCGTGAGCAGGTTTCAGGGGGGCTGACAAGCAGGGCCCATGTTAGACTTGCTGGGGCACAGGGCAGAAAGCCGGAGTCCTTCTGCATGGGGCTGAAGCCTGTGGCCCTGAGCCCTGCCACCTGGGGCTGAAGCAGAAGCCTGAGCAACTCAGGGCAGGTCTACACTAAGGGCGGGGGTCGAACTAGGGTACGCAAGTTCAGCTACGTGAATAGCGTAGCTGAACTCGAAGTACCCTAGTTCGAACTACTTACCCGTCCAGACTCCACAGGATCGAAGTCCGCGGCTCCAAGGTCGACTCCGCCACCGCCTTTTGCAGTGGTGGAGTACCGGAGTCGACCACGGCGCTTCCGGAGTTCGAACTATCGCGTCTAGATCAGACGCGATAGTTCGAACTCCGAGAAGTCGAACTCACCGCGTCGACCCGGACGGTAAGTGTAGACTAGCCCTTAGCTTCACAGTGCCCCCTATGGCAAGGGGCCCTGGGCAATTGCCCAGCTTGGTACCCCTTAACGCCAGCCCTGGCTTTTATATGCAGAACATAAGAACATAAGAGCATAAGAAAGGCCGTACCGGGTCAGACCAAAGGTCCATCTAGCCCAGTATCTGTCTACCGACAATGGCCAATGCCAGGTGCCCCAGAGGGAGTGGACCTAACAGGCAATGATCAAGTGATCTCTCTCCTGCCATCCATCTCCATCCTCTGACGAACAGAGGCTAGGGACACCATTCTTACCCATTCTGGCTAATAGCCATTTATGGACTTAGCCACCATGAATTTATCCAGTCCCCTTTTAAACATTGTTATAGTCCTAGCCTTCACAACCTCCTCAGGTAAGGAGTTCCACAAGTTGACTGTGCGCTGCGTGAAGAAGAACTTCCTTTTATTTGTTTTAAACCTGCTGCCTATTAATTTCATTTGGTGACCCCTAGTTCTTGTATTATGGGAATAAGTAAATAACTTTTCCTTATCCACTTTCTCAACATCACTCATGATTTTATATACCTCTATCATGTCCCCCCTTAGTCTTCTCTTTTCCAAGCTGAAGAGTCCTAGCCTCTTTAATCTTTCCTCGTATGGGACCCTCTTCAAACCCCTAATCATTTTAGTTGCTCTTTTCTGAACCTTTTCTAGTGCTAGAATATCTTTTTTGAAGTGAGGAGACCACATCTGTACACAGTATTCGAGATGTGGGCGTACCATGGATTTATATAAGGGCAATAATATATTCTCAGTCTTATTCTCTATCCCCTTTTTAATGATTCCTAACATCCTGTTTGCTTTTTTGACCGCCTTTGCACACTGCGTGGACATCTTCAGAGGACTATCCACGATGACGCCAAGATCTTTTTCCTGACTCATTGTAGCTAAATTAGCCCCCATCATGTTGTATGTATAGTTGGGGTTATTTTTTCCAATGTGCATTACTTTACATTTATCCACATTAAATTTCATTTGCCATTTTGTTGCCCAATCACTTAGTTTTGTGAGATCTTTTTGAAGTTCTTCACAATCTGCTTTGGTCTTAACTATCTTGAGCAGTTTAGTATCATCTGCAAACTTGGCCACCTCACTGTTTACCCCTTTCTCCAGATCATTTATGAATAAATTGAATAGGATTGGTCTGAGGACTGACCCTTGGGGAACACCACTAGTTACCCCTCTCCATTCTGAGAATTTACCATTAATTCCTACCCTTTGTTCCCTGTCCTTTAACCAGTTCTCAATCCATGAAAGGACCTTCCCTTTTATCCCATGACAGCTTAATTTACGTAAGAGCCTTTGGTGAGGGACCTTGTCAAAGGCTTTCTGGAAATCCAAGTACACTATGTCCACCGGATCCCCCTTGTCCACATGTTTGTTGACCCCTTCAAAGAACTCTAATAGATTAGTAAGACACGATTTCCCTTTACAGAAACCATGATGACTATTGCTCAAGAGTTTATGTTTTTCTATGTGTCTGACAATTTTATTCTTTACTATTGTTTCAACTAATTTGCCCGGTACCGACGTTAGACTTACCGATCTGTAATTGCCGGGATCACCCCTAGAGCCCTTTTTAAATATTGGCGTTACATTAACTAACTTCCAGTCATTGGGTACCAAAGCAGATTTAAAGGACAGGTTACAAACCTTAGTTAATAGTTCCGCAACTTCACATTTGAGTTCTTTCAGAACTCTTGGGTGAATGCCATCTGGTCCCGGTGACTTGTTAATGTTGAGTTTATCAATTAATTCCAAAACCTCCTTTAGTGACACTTCAATCTGTGACAGTTCCTCAGATCTGTCACCTACAAAAGCCAGCTCAGGTTTGGGAATCTCCCTAACATCCTCAGCCGTGAAGACTGAAGCAAAGAATCCATTTAGTTTCTCCGCAATGACTTTATCATCTTTAAGCGCTCCTTTTGTATTTTGATCATCAAGGGGCCCCACTGGTTGTTTAGCAGGCTTCCTGCTTCTGATGTACTTAAAAAACATTTTGTTATTACCTTTGGAGTTTTTGGCTAGCCGTTCTTCAAACTCCTCTTTGGCTTTTCTTATTATACTCTTGCACTTAAGTTGGCAGTGTTTGTGCTCCTTTCTATTTGCCTCACTAGGATTTGACTTCCACTTTTTAAAGGAAGTCTTTTTATCTCTCACTGCTTCTTTTACATGGTTGTTAAACCACAGTGGCTCTTTTTTAGTTCTTTTACTGTTTTTCTTACTTTGGGGTATACATTGAAGTTGGGCCTCTATTATGGTGTCTTTAAAAAGGGCCCATGCAACTTGCAGGGATTTCACTTTAGTCACTGTACCTTTTAACTTTTGTCTAACTAACCCCCTCATTTTTGTATAGTTCCCCCTTTTGAAATTAAATGCCACAGTGTTGGGCAGTTGTGTTCTTCCCACCACAGGGATGTTGAATGCTATTGTATTATGGTCACTATTTCCAAGCGGTCCTGCTATAGTTACCTCTTGGACCAGCTCCTGCGCTCCACTCAGGATTAAATCTAGAGTTGCCTCTCCCCTTGTGGGTTCCCGTACCAGCTGCTCCATGAAGCAGTCATTTAAAGTATCGAGAAATTTTATCTCTGCATTTCGTCCTGAAGTGAAATGTTCCCAGTCAATATGGGGATAATTGAAATCCCCCACTATTATTGTGTTCTTAATTTTGATAGCCTCTCTAATTTCCCTTAGCATTTCATCATCACTATTACTGTCCTGGTCAGGTGGTCGATAATAGATCCCTAATGTTATATTTTTACTAGAGCATGAAATTTCTATCCATAGAGACTCTATGGAACATGTGGATTCGCTTAAGATTTTTACTTCATTTGAATCTACACTTTCTTTCACATATAGTGCCACTCCTCCCCCTGCACGGCCTGTTCTGTCCTTCCGATATATTTTGTACCCCGGAATGATTGTGTCCCATTGGTTGCTCTCAGTCCACCAGGTTTCTGTGATGCCTATTATATCTATATCCTCCTTTATCACAAGGCACTCTAGTTCACCCATCTTATTATTTAGACTTCTGGCATTTGTGTACAAGCACTTTAAAAATTTGTCCCTGTTTATTAGTCTGCCTTTTTCTGATGTGCCAGATTCTTTTTTATGTGACTGTTTATCATCTGATCCGGCCCTTACATTATACTTTTCAGTTCTCTGCTCCTGACTATAACCTGGAGATTCTCTATCATCAGACTCTCCCCTAAGAGAAGTCTGTGTCCGATCCACACGCTCCTCTGCAGCAGTCGGCTTTCCCCCATCTCCTAGTTTAAAAACTGCTCTACAACCTTTTTAATGTTTAGTGCCAGCAGTCTGGTTCCGCTTTGGTTTAGGTGGAGCCCATCTCTCCTGTATAGGCTCCTCCCATCCCAGAAGTTTCCCCAGTTCCTAATGAACGTGAACCCCTCCTCTCTACACCATCGTCTCATCCACGCATTGAGACTCTGAAGCTCTGCCTGCCTACCTGGCCCTGCGCGTGGAACTGGGAGCATTTCTGAAAATGCCACCATAGAGGTCCTGGATTTCAGTCTCTTCCCTAGCAGCCTAAATTTGGCTTCCAGGACATCTCTCCTACCCTTCCCTATGTCATTGGTACCTACATGTACCACGACCACCGGCTCCTCCCCAGTACTACACATAAGTCTATCTAGATGCATCGAGAGATCCGCAACCTTCGCACCAGGCAGGCAAGTCACCATACGGTTCTCCCGGTCATCACAGACCCAGCTATCTACATTTCTAATAATCGAATCTCCCATTACTAACACCTGCCTTTTCCTAGAAACTGGAGTTCCCTCCCCCGGAGAGGCAACCTCAGTGCGAGAGGCAACCCCAGCACCATCTGGAAGGAGGGTCCCAACTATGGGAAGGTTTCCCTCTGCTCCCATTGACTGCTCTGCTTCCCTGGGCCTTTCTTCCTCCTCAACAGCACAGGAGCTGTCTGAGCGGAGGTGGGACAATTCTACAGTGTCCCGGAAAGCCTCATCAACATACCTCTCTGCCTCTCTTAGCTCCTCCAGTTCCGCCACCCTGGCCTCCAAAGTCCGTACATGGTCTCTGAGGGCCAGGAGCTCCTTGCACCGACTGCACACATACGCCACCCGCCCACAGGGCAGGTAATCATACATGCAACACTCAGCGCAATAAACTGGATAGCCCCCACCCTGCCGCTGGGCTTCTGCCTGCATTGTCTCCTAGTTAATGTGGCACAGACGGGCCGTGGAGTTTTTATAGCATGTTGTGGGGGCCTCAGAAAGAAAAAGGTTGAGAACCCCTGATCTAGACCATCCCTAACAGGTGTTTGTCTAACTGCTCTTAAAAATCTCCAATGTCGGAGATTCCACAACCTCCCTGGGCAATTTATTCCAGTGCTTAACCACCCTGACAGTTAGGTAGTTTTTTCTAATGTCCAACGTAAACCTCCCTGGCTGCAACTTAAGCCCATTGCTTCTTGTCCCATTCTCAGAGGTTAAGAAAAACAATTTTTCTCCTCCTTGTAACAACCTTTTATGTGCTTGAAAACTGTTATCATGTCCCCTCTCGGTTGTCTATTCTCCAGACTAAACAACCCACATCCTTCCTGAAATGTGGTGCCCAGAACTGGACACAATACTCCAGTTGAGACCTAATCAGCGTGGAGTAGAATCGAAGAATTACTTCTTGTGTCTTGCTTACAACACTCCAGCTAATATAAGAGGGGACGTCATCTCCTGCCTGTGACGGGGTCTGCTTACCCCGCACTAGCCTGGACAGGGTTAAGCCCATATTATGGACAGTGGAAGTCCCGCCTCCCTGGTGAGACTGGACATGCTCCAAGTGCTCTAGCAGTATAAAGGGAGGGAACCGAGCTCATTCTGGGCTGGAGGCCACAGGAGAAGGACCTGCCTGGGAAGCTCCCACAGAGGGCCAGCCACAGCCATTGACTGCACCGGGAAGCAAAGTCTTTTGCGGCCTGCCCGCACCCTGGGACTGGAAGAACCCCCAGAGATGACCAGCCCCGCTGAACACAGAGAACCCAAGAAGGCTAATGGCATTTTGGGTTGTATAAGTAGGGGCATTTCCAGCAGATCGAGGGATGTGATCATTCCCCTCTACTCAGCACTGGTGAGGCCTCATTTGGAGTACTGTGTCCAGTTTTGGGCCCCACCTCACTACAAGAAGGATGTGGATAAATTGGAGAGAGTCCAGCGGAGGGCCACAAAAATGAGTAGGGGGCTGGAGCACATGACTTATGAGGAGAGGCTGAGGGAACTGGGATTGTTTAGTCTGCAGAAGAGAAGAATGAGGGGGGATTTGATAGCTGCTTTCAACTACCTGAAAGGGGGTTCCAAAGAGGATGGATCTAGACTGTTCTCAGTGGTAGAAGATGACAGAACAAGGAGCAATGGTCTCAAGTTGCAGAGGGGGAGGTTTAGGTTGGACATTAGGAAACACTTTTTCACTAGGTGGGTGGTGAAGCACTGGAATGGGTTCCCTAGGGAGGTGGTGGAATCTCCTTCCTTAGAGGTTTTTAAGGTCAGGCTTGACAAAGCCCTGGCTGGGATGATTTAGTTAGGTTTCGTCCTGCTTTGAGCAGGGGGTTGGACTAGATGACCTCCTGAGGTCCCTTCCAACCCTGAGATTCTATGATTCTATGAACCCGACATCCCATGGGAAACACCGGTGCAGACTCTGGTAGGGAGTGACCCGGGGAAGGTTGCAGAGTGGTGCCTCCCACCCAGGAAACCTCAGCGTGTTTCGGTAGGACACCCCTCCCCCACCCCCCGCTGAGTCAGTGGCAAGCCGCTATGCCACTGTTAGGGTCCTGGATCAGGGCCCGGTGGAGTCAGGTGGGCCTGGGCCCCCTTACCAGGGTCGCCACACCCCTTAGTGGGTGCCCCAATTTTGTAGACTCAGGCCACGCTGCCCTGCCCTGAAAGGTGGCTCTATAGACTCTGGCCGCTAGGTCATGCTGCCCTGCACCAAAGCGCTGCTTTGTAGACAGTGACTGATAGGCCACGCTGCCCTGACCGTAGGGGTGTGGACCATCACACTGCCCAACAGAGGAAGGTCCATAGACTCCAGAGAAGCCATTGTGGAACGTCAGTGAACAAGAGACTTTTTTGATTGCTCCTCCCCAAACCCATGAAGAGGGGAGGTGCACAAACCCTCATCCTGTCACCGTTTGAACTCTGGGTAAAGGGAATATGCTGCTTGGAATTTGGAGAAGGCAATATTCCCATAAAGTTATCAAGCTCAGTCTTGAAACCATTTAGGTTTTTTGCCCCCACTGCTCTCCTTGGTAGGTTGTTCCAGACCTTCACTTTGATGGTGTGAGAGACTGTACCTTTATGTTCACCACTTTTACAAGACTATGGTAAATTTTGTACAGAGTATGCCTTGTGAGATACCATTTGAAAACTCATAATCTACTGAACATTATTGTCTTGGTAAAATGGGTGTAGCAACATTGTATGTAAAGTTATAATATTTTACTGTATGAAATTGCTGAGACATGCTTCAAGTTTAGAAAAGCAGTCCAAAGAGTTCCTCAGAGACAAAAGGTTGGCCGAGATGCTGGCTAACAAGTGTCAACATAATCAAGTGGACTATTACCTGGTTGAGTGGCCATCCTTTGAGAAGAAGGATATAAGCGAGAAATTTACATTGTGGCAGACAGACTTGCTGTCATCTGAACCCCAGCTGGAGATGATTCTCAAAGAAGAAAAATGCTATAAGAAGGGAGAACAGAGGACACAAATCACCTCTCTCTCCAAATATCTATTCACGGCATCAACATTTGAAAGACAAAAGAAGCATCATTGAACTGGGGGAGCTGTCCTGGCTGAGATACAGTCAGACTGCTGTGAGCATGTGGTGAGAGAAAAATATTTTTGTTTCAAGTTCACTTAGCTTGTTAAGTTAGGTATCAGATTGCATTTTATCTTTTATTTATTTTCAACCGATTCTGCCTTTATGCCTCATTACTTGTAGTCACTTAAAAGCTATTTTTCTGTAGTTAATAAACTTGTTTTATTTAAACCAGTGTGTGTTTGGATTGAAGTGTTAGGAAACTTCCATTTGAGATAACAGGGTTTGTGCATATCATTTTCTATTAATGAAATGATGGACTTTCTATGAGCTTGTACTGCACAGAAGGAAAGAGCTGGGCAGTACAAGATGCACATTTCTAGGGACAAGTCTGGCACTGGGAATTTGCTGGTGTCGCTCTGCAATATAAATCAGGATTTGCTGGCTAGAAGCACTCATATCATTCAACTGGAACTGAATTTGCATGCTAGAGGCTGTGTGTAAACATACCAGGAACAGTGGTTCTCACAGTGAAGCTGTGTAAAAGGCACTCCAATTCGATCCCCGAGTTTACAGATTAATTAAAAATCCTTGCTATTGGATTTCCAATTTCATGTGCCAGTTTCTTTAATATTCTTGGCTGGAGATTATCCAGGCCTCCCGACTTCATCCCATTAAACTGTTTGAGTTTGACTTCCACCTCAGATGTGATCATTTCTACTTCTATATCCTCATTTCCATGAGCCACCCTGCCACTACCCCATTGCCCTTATTAAGAACTGAGGCAAAGTATTCATTTAGGTTTTGAGCGATGCTTAGATTATCTTTAATCTCCAACCCATCTTCAGTGTTTAGCAGTCCCTTTCTTCGTTCCTTGTCTTCTTTTCATTTATATGGCTAAAGAACCTTTTACTGTTGGTCTTAATTTTCTTTGCAAGGCCCAACTCTGCTTGGCTTTTGGCAGGCCTCACTTTCCCCCTGCATTTTCTGACCTCCAAGAGGTAGCTTTCCTTCCTGATCCATCACATTCCTTGTAGTCTTTCTGCCTTCTCTTCACAACTGATTTGAGGTGCTTGTTTATCCTGTTTAATCTGCAACCCTTCCCTATGAATTTTTTCTCCTTGCTTGGGATGCAGGCTTCAGATAGGTTCTTCAACTTTGACTTGAAGTAATTCCAAGCTTCTTCCACATTCAGATCCTTGAGTTCTTCAGTCCAGCCCACTTCCCTACATTTTTTTAAGTTTGCCCTTTTGAAATCAAAGACCTATTTTTGTTCATCCTTCCATTTAGTTCAAACTGAATTAGCTCATGGTCACTTGAACCAAGGCTGTCCTCTACACTCAGTTCTTCTATGAGGTCCTTGCTACTCACCAATATTAAATCCAAAATGGCATTAACTCTTGTTGGTTTAGTGACTATTTGGTGAAGAAATCTGCCAGCTATCACACCCAGGAATACCTGGCTCCTACCATTATTAGTAGCATTTGTCCTCCAATCTCTGCCTGGGAAATTGAGGTCTCCCATAATCACATAATTCCCAGTAGTATTCATTTAATTAAAAATATTAAAGAGGTCTCTATCCATATCCAAATTGGATCCTGGGGGTCTGTCGCATACCCCAAGCACTATCCCACTGGAGCCTCTGTTAGCTTTCTTCCCCACATCCCATATCTCAGCTCCTGGCAGACAGCACACCCTTCTTTCCCCCGGATCAGCTCTGGTGATGGGCCTGTCTGTTCTCCTTAGCAGGGAGTCCCCAGTCAAGTAGACCTGTCTCTTCTTGGTCTTGGTGCAATTCTCCGGTGTTCCTCTTTCTCTCCTGTCTTTTGTTCTCTCTTGCAATCTTCTGCAAGTCATCCTCTGTCAGCCAGAGTTCAGAGCCCCAGGAGATCTCCTTTGACACTTCCCCTGTTCTTGTAGGACTACCCGCTGTTCTGTTCTTCCTGGCCCTCCCACCTTCAGTTACTGCCTGCCATGCCGCTTCATTTTCCAGCTCCACAAACCTGTTCCTGAGCTCTTTCTCCTTCACTAGCTGGTCTTTTCCTCTGCCTTGTTCTCAGAGTCACTGGCTTCCACTGACCACCTTGGCTGGGAGCTGCCTGCGGCTCAGCACTTTCAACAATCCAGCTTCCTACTAGATGCCTCAACATGCCTTTCAGAGCCTCATTTCAGGCCTCCATTTCTGAGCATCTTGGGCTGTGCTTGTTTGAATGTCGGAAAAGGGCAGCTACATAAGAGAGATTCCTGATGAATTAGAAAATTGATGTAAAGGGCCAAGGGATTCTAGTGGAGCTCCAGCTGCGGGAGGTCCATGTTTAGAATGTGAACGAGTTAGTTTCATTTCTGGAGTCCTCTGCACCAGCCCTATTTCCAGTTAGGTAACTGGTCTTTGAGAGGACTCCGCACTGCACCCATTCTGCAGGGTGGTTTAGGTATCAATATTGCCCACTGGGAGTGGCTTAGAAATCAGGAGACACTGCTGGGTGTCTTTTATTGGTGATGTGTCGGGGGGCTGTTGGCCCCTCACTGACACTTAGTGTGTTTTGGTTGGGCCTCTCCCAACGCCAGGAGAAAGAGAAAGGCCAAAGACGAGTCAGGATCCTGGGGCTGACACATCCTCAGGGCCAATGGGGAGAGGCCAGCACTCCGTGTCAGCGGGGTGAGCAAGCCAATGAGGGAGTTGAGAGCCCAGGGCTCATCCTCCGTGTGAGCAGGGTCTGCTAAGGCAGAGTGTGCAGCAGCCCAGAGCAAAGCTGGGGAGAACGCAACAGTCTGAGCAGCCACCCAGAGCTGGAGCCGGAGAAGCGTCAAAGCTATAGTGGTGGCATGGGTCTCCCGCTCTCGCAGCAGGGTCCTGTGCCCTGCTCTAGGGGAGAGGGAGAGACGGGCCCTTTCCCACTGTCTGTCAAGAAGGTATTAAGTGCCAGACTGGGACATGGCCTGACAGGAGGCCAGGACTGAAAGTGGGGAACAGGTTCTGTCACATAGTCCGGCCTGCCTTGAGGAAGTGCAGCACCAGCAGCGTCAGAGCAGCACATCCAGGAAGAAGACGCCAAACTTGTAAATTTGGGGTAAGGTTTATTGCACTTTAGAGACTGCTGCATTGAGCCGCACCCAAGCCATTTCAGTGCAGGTGCTGTGAAGGCTTCTGTACTCCCCGAAGAAACGGTTTTTGGTGTCAGTACGTGGACTGTGTGCTTAAGTGAGTTGCAGTAAGGGTTAAAAGGGGTAACAAGTGAATGAGGGATATCCTGGAGTAGCAGCACCCTCTCCCCTGCCCAAAGTTGCCCACGGAGAGACTGAGGTAAACACCCAGGAAGCCCTGGGCTCACTCCTCCCTGTGTGGTGCAAGTTCTGCTCACTGGGAGGGAAAAGCAACAGAGTCCTGTGGCATCTTTGAGACTAACCGACGTATTGGAGCATAAGCTTTCATGGGTGAATCCCCACTTTGTCAGACGCATGTAATGGAAATTTCAGCTGCTCCTTAGCTTTCCTCTTCATTTCATGAGGGAAATGGGAGGGAAAGTCACGGTGGGCAGTACCAGGGAGAACACCAGGGGTGGGAACTCGGATCCTTTTGTCACTCGGTTCAGCCAGGATACTGTGTGCATAGAGAAATTCCCCTACTATGGTACATTTTGGCATCACAAGCAACATCCTATCCATAAGGTCTGCTCATGTGGTTAATTGGTTAGGTTCTAGGGTAGTGCTCTCCAGTGCAGAGTCCTTGTAGGTGCCAGGTCTGGTTGGGAGTCCCATCCGGCTGAAATTGAGGAGTTACGGGCCTGGTTTGCTGAACTTCCGAGCAGGTTGTCTGACCAAGCTGGGGTGTCACAGGCAGCTTGGACTGAATAGAGAGAAGTTTTATCATTGGTCAAGGCAGCGATAGACCAGCAGGCGGCTGCAGTTAGGGAGCTGCCGACCATTTATGTTCCACAAGACTGGAAGATCTCCAAGTTCAGTGACTTCTCAACAAAGCCAGGGGACATCACAATAGAAGAATGGTTCAAGTCAGTGAAGGCAGCTCTGCGAGTGTTGAGAGTACCCAAAGATCACATGGATTTTATGGGGGAGCATGTCAAAGGCCTGGCCAGATCCACAGTGAAGTTCATGGCAACAGCTGACAAGACAGATGCAGAGAATATATTTCAGCTCTTCTTAGAAGTGCATGGAGACAAAGTGGCTATTGGAACCAGACTCAAGGAATTTTAGAAGAGGACACAGAATGCAGGTGAGACTGTTCAGGCTATGCATATGACCTCCAGGAGAGAATGAGTAAGATGGAGCGCTGGGACCCAAGATGAGTTCCAGATATGGATCCGCTCCTGAAGGAGCTGCCAGTCATGGGAATCTGAGATGATTCCCTCCGGCATGAAATGAAGAGGAAAGCTAAGGAGCAGCTGGAGGAGAAATTCCATGATCTCATGTAAGCTGATGTTACGTGGACTGAAGAAGAGGAGATCCCTGTGAAGGATGATGCTGGACCCAACTGCTGTACAAGGAGTGGAAGCACAGTGAATTCAGCTGCATGGAAAGAGCTTTTTCACAGACACAGTTAACATTAGAAAGCTTAAATGAGGATATCCAAAAACTGGATGTACGGCAGGGGGAGATACTAAAGGTGGTGATGGTGGTGATAAAGGAGAAAACATCAAGCAGTATTCCAAAGTACTGTGGGTTTTAGAGCCTACCTCTGGGGTGAGCCTACCTAATGGGCTCCTCAGAGCCAATGTACTGGCTAATGCCATCAAAGGAAGAGTATCATGAGACTTCTAAACTCAAGTATGTAGGCCAGGCCTGCACAACTCGTAAAGCGGCGAGGGCCACATTACTCCAAAGAAAACAGCTGAGGGCCGAAACCCCCCCAGCCCCGCGGAAACACCCCCCCCTGCACCTCCCGGCCCCACGGAAACACCCCGCCCCAGCACCGCCCAGCCCTGCAGAAACAAACCCTCCTTCCCCAGCGCCGCCCCACCAAAACAGCTGTGGGCCAAAAAGGAAAGTTGGTGGTGGGTAGGTGATACTTGATTTTAAATCAATCAGGGGCTCCCAGCTGAAGAGGTGGTTGGGAGCCCTCAGGGGAAAATTAAAGGGCCCGGGGCTCCGGCGGCTGGGGGAACCCAGAGCTTTGCGGGGCTGGGGCAGGGATTTAAAGGGCCAAGAGCTCCTGACACTGAGGGGAGCCCGAGCCCTTTAAATCTCAGCCCCAGCCTGGCCGCTGGAGCCATGGCCGGGATTCAAAGGGCTCTGGACTGCCCGCAGAGCGCCATGTGTGCAGGCCGCACAGTGAGCCTCCGCGGGCCGCATGCAGCCCGCATGTTGTGCAGGACTGATGTAGGCTATGGAGTTGTATCTTTGAACCAGAGTTGTAAAGGTACACTACCTGAAGAATAATCTATGATTCTATGACTTGTAGGTTCTAAGTGGTCCATCAGATTAAGTTGGCCTTTGAAGAGAATGTAGATGAGCTACGGGCAACAAGACAGGAGAAAGGGAACAAGTTGCCTCTTCTCAAGAAAGACATGGTTTGGAAATTGCCAGTTCCAGTTCAAGCAGAGCTCTGACTCCTGTGCAGGTGACTTGACTTAAGAGTGTTGTTGTTTTTTTTAAACACAATATCAGGGTTGGAAGGGACCTCAGGAGGTATCTAGGCCAACCTGCTGCTCAAAGCAGGACCAATCCCCAGACAGATTTTTGCCCCAGATCCCTAAGTGGCCCCATCAAGCATTGAACTCACAATCCTGAGTTTAGCAGGCCAATGCTTAAAGCACTGAGCTATCCCCCCTGAGAAACACTGAGAAGTCTTTTATAAGGATGAGCAAGACTTCGGTTATATCACCATGGTAATGCATCATATTCCTACTGGGGACACCACCCCGATAAAGCAGATACATCATAGAATTTCTTCAAGTGTTTCAAGAGGTTAAAAAGCATATCCAGGATCTGGTATCACAAAGTGTTCCTGAAGGAAGCCACAGTCCCTGGGCATCACCTGCAGTAATCATGATGAAAAAGGATGGCAGAATATGGTTGTGCTGTGATTTCAGGAAACTGAATGCAAGGATGCTACCCACTGCCCTGTGTGGAGGAATCATTATATGCATTAGGAAATGCAAGAGTGTTCTCTAATCTTGATCTGACTTCAGACTACTTCCAAGTAGCAGTGGAGGAACAAGATAAGGAAAAAAACAAGGTGATAACTCTTTTGGGGCTGTTGAATCAACACATATCCCATTTGACTTGTGCAACATGTTCACTATGTTCCAGAGGCTAATGGAAGGAGCATTGGAAGACGACATTCTGGACACCTTGTCAATATATCTAGATGATATTAGTGTGTTCTCCACATACTTCAAAAGTTATATGGAAAAGCTGGATTTGGTCTTCACACATTTGAAGGAACATGGCTTGAAACTGAAACCTAGCAAGTGTTGCTTCCTACAAGCAGAAGCCAAATTATTGGGCCATGTGGTCTCGAGAGATGGCATCCAGGCAGATAAAGGAAAAAACCAAGGCATTGAAAAACTGGCCTGTCCCTAAGAATGCCAAGGAAGTGAGACAGTCGTTGGGTTTCATGAGTTACTACAGATGATTCATCCCAAAATTCACACACGTTACTGCACCTTTACATCAGCTGGTGGCCAGACTGGCCTGAAAGAAGGGGAAGGACCAAGTGCACCTGTCAAGAAGCCTTCAATGAGCTAAGATGATGGTTAAGGACACCAACTGTACTTGCATACCTTGATGTTAGTATGTCTTTCATAGTAACCACAAATGGGAGCTTCCACAGAATGGGTGCGGTACTCAGTCAAAAACAAAGGGGGAGGGCTGAACATGTGCTTGCATATGCAAGCCCTGGGTTAAGGCATTCAGAGGAAAAACAACAAGAACTAGAGTGACTTTCAGCTGGAGCTGCTTGCCCTCAAGTGGGCTGTCTCAGAAAAGTTTAAGGACTATTTAATATATTCAAAGTTCATGGTGAACACTACAATCCTCTCTGATACCTGGGTGCCGCTGAGCACAGATTGATGGCCCAGCTCACAGGATTTATTTCTGAAGTGCATTACAAGCCACAAAGAAAAAACATCAATGTCAACACGCTGTCTAGACTGCCCCTAACAGAGGAGCCAGTGGAGAGTGAGGACTAGGAAAAAATATCCTAGTAATTCCTGAAGATGCTGTGTTGGTCTGCCTGTTGCTGAAGCAGCGTGAACCTGAGGGTGATAGAGGTGTAAGGAAGGCTTCCCAGAATGCACTGGGGAGCAAATGTCTTCCAGGATTGGCCTAATGATTTCAGGATACTACCGGGAAGAGATTCAGGTTCTGCAGCAGCAGGGTGACATTGGGTCAGTCCTAGAAGCAGTCATGAAGCAAACAAGGCCTAACCAGACATTTAGAATCAAGCACTCACAACCCAAGAAATTAACCCAGTAGTGGGAACAGCTTAAGTTACAGCATGGAGTGTTATTCTGGGCGATATATGTCCAAAGAGATGGCGAAGAGGTGTGGCAACCGGTAGTACTAGTATCACTACTCAACAAGTTAATGAAGCTAAACATGACCACCGAGGACATTTCAGAGATAGGAGCATCCTTGAGATGAGAAGCTATTACTGGCCCACGATATTTAGTGATGTCCAGTGCAGGGTTAAGCAGTGCAAGCGATGTGCCTTAGCCAAGGACGTATTTCCTCATACCGGCGCTCCTTTATCTTGCACAAACGTTACAGCCCCAGTAGGAGTTGTAGCAATGGACTGCACCCTGCTAGAAAGGTCTTCAGATGGGTAAGAAAGTGTATTAGTCCTCACTGACATGTTTACCTGGCTTACCATTGCTGTTCCAACCAGAAACCACACTGTCTGCCCAGGCTTTCATAAAGCGCTGGTTCCTATGTCATGTCCATCATGATTGTATTCAGACCAGGGAAGGAATTTTGAGTCCGAGATTATCGCCAAATTGTGTAAACTGTATGACATATCTCTGAGTCAGACAACCCCCCCACCACCACCTGCAAGGAAAAACTCAGTGTGAGAGATTTAACAGAACGATGCACCACATGTTAAGGACACTTCTACCTGAAAAGAAGCGAATGTGGAAGGAGCATCTCCCTGTGTTAGTTTTGACTTACAACAGTCATGTTCACTCTTCCACAGGTTACTCTCTTTTACCTCATGTTCAGGAGAGATCCCAGATTGCCACTGGACATCTGAGCAAAGAAGGTCCCAAGGAGGAAGATGTGACCAACTTGGATGACCGGATCACAAGTCCCCATGAAAGACAGAGGATGGCCTGTGAAATTGCTCTCAGCACAGCCCAAAACAGCACAAAGCAGAGAAAGGACTTATGGGGGCTCTCATTAGACCTGGTGATCGTGTACTGGTATGTAGCCATAAGCACTGAAGGAGTAATAAAATATAGGACAAGTGGAAGTCAAGTCTCTACACGGCAGATGCTCATAGAAACCCAGAACCTCTAGTCTCTACTATTCAGCCAGAGAAAGGAAGTCTTGTGAGAGTAGTGCATAGAGATCAACAGAAACACTGTACTTTTAGCCCGACCAGAAATAATAGGACACACCAAGTACAATGCCAGGAGGAGGAGGAGTCAGGTAGGCGTCTGGCTGTAATCTTGCAAATGGAGTATGAAGGAGAACAGGGTGGGCAAACTGAAATCCTGACAAAAATGGAAGATCTAGGCCCCACATTTTGGGAAAGATGCGACTAAATTGGACAAAGTCCAGAGGACAGTCACAAAAAGGATTAAAAGGCTAGAAAACATGACCTGCAAGGAAAGATTGAAAAAATTGGGTTTGTTTAGTGTAGAGAAGAGAAGATGGAAGGTGGACATGTGTGATGGAATACACCTTGGTATTCACACCCTACAGACTAACTGGGATACACTACAATGGCCAGTGACTCGTCCAAGATTATGATTATCCATATAAATAATTATCTCACTTGTTCTAATCTAGGTGCTATGTGAGAATGGCTGGTGACTGCAAACCCCACCTGAAAGATGGATCCATGAACATTTAATCCAGCTTAATGTTTTTCCCTCCCTAATGATTCACATGTTTGATAACTGAGGTAATTTTAGAGTATACGCCTAGATCTGAATCAAAGGATTTATGGTCACCTGAAGGAAATACTTGTGAATTGGGACAGGCAGCATTTGAAAACACCTTGGTTCTATATCCTCTAATTATATTTTTCTATATTTAGAAGCAGGTTATTATTACCCTGCTGGCTGTGCAGAAATACAGCACTGTGGGGTGTGACTCAGCACCTGTTTCTGTACCTTATATGTGCATGGGATTATTGCATAACTATCAGCCAGTGGGTTCTGCATGGGGACAGTGCTGAGGCAATTGCTTGGTGGAGGTTATTGTAAAAGAAGAGGCAAAAATATTGGGATTCAAAAGAGAACCTGATGCAAAACCACAACCCCGTTAGGTTTCATTAAAGGAATAAGAATCGATGAGAAAGTAGAGACAAATGAAGATCATAGAGCATTCATGCTTTTAGGGTGGAGGTTGAGGTTTCTTCCATAATACTCTGAGTTGCTTTGCTTGAGGGAACTCAAGGAGTAAGGGAGAAGCCGGGGACCTGAACATGAATCACTAAGTGAAGGACTGAGCATTCTGGACCCTCAGCAAAGAGGCAGCTAGAGCTGGGTGAAATTGTATGTAGGAAACATTTTTTGGAGAAAAATCAAATTTGCAACACGGAAACATTTTGCAAAATTGTGTCTCTTTCACTAAATTGTTTGGCTGAACGCCCCGCACCCAAAAACCCTACCCAAAAAAAATATAATCTAAATGTTTCAACATTTTCTGAATGATGCATTTCAATTTTTTGGTCCAAAATGACTTTTCATTTCAAAATTCCCTTTACTTTTCTTCCTTTTTAAATCCAAAATGTTTAAAAATAGCATTTCATTCAATCCCAAACCATTTTCTTTTCTTTTCAATTTTTTAATTTGCCAAGAGTTTGGAAAAACTTTCTTTTTTGGTTCAACCTCAAATTATTTGTTCAGATGTTGCAGAATTGCCATTGAACCGAAAAGTCTGTTCTTCACCCAGCTCTAGTGGCAGGGGCTGTGCAAACTGGTCTCCTTATGGCAAGTGTGTCCTTGCACTGCAGTCTGGAGCTGCAGCACACACTGCTATTCCAGCCCCGGGCCCCCTTACACATCTCATTGCTCTAGAGTGTAGCTATCTGTCTGCCTGCTTACAGCACCCGTAAAGCACCCATCACCATAGTACCTAGGCATGGAATACACAGGTAAGAATTACATGCTTTTCTAAGAAACCTTTATCTAACTGCTTCAAAGTGGATCTAGAGTTGAAGGGAGAATCCTGGCACTTTAGCAGTTTCCTGGGATCTCATGCATCTTTCTTGTTTAGCGAGCGCTGTTCTGCATTGTACTAGCTGGAGCTTCCACTTGTCCTGCAAAGTCATCCTCAAGCCGTGTGCACTGCAGTGGCCCTGTTGTAGGAGCAACAGTGATCTGTGCTATGTATAACCTGTATGTTCAAAAGGTCTGTTACATTTCCCCCCACTTTTGTCTCCCCTCCCTCCTTGAATACCTGTGAAGTGGCTTTCCCCCTCCCCCTCCCTCCTGGAATGCTTCTGGGATGAATGGGTTGGTTGAACAGCTGGAAGATCAGAAGAGCTCCTAGGTAGACAAGGTGTCTGGGACTCTAATTAAGCAGCACTCACACACCCAATGCATGCGCACTGCCCGAGGTGGAGTGTGACCAACCAGACACGGCCAAGTCATCTCTAGTCACAGGCCATGAGAAGCAGGTCCGGTCCTTAGAAGGGGAAGGGGCCATGTGCTCAGCAGTGCACTGACAAGCTTGTACCTCCTGTGAAGGCCCTTCACCCGGACCGCCTGGCCAGTGGCTCGCCGCGTTACATTTCATCATGCGTCGCTGCGCTGTGGGACACTTACCTTGAAGGATCCTGACATCTCCAGTGCTGTGCCTGTCGTGTGAGTGTGACCGTCCCCCTGCCCCCTCTTTTGAGCTTAGTATCAGTATAATAAATGTGGTGCTTTCAGCCAAACTTTGGTGGGTCATTAGTCCTCCCTAAACTTACTAGCTGGCCCAATTTCAGGTAACAGCCCTGTGACAAGTTGGATCACAGAAACCCCCCTGGGAGCTGCCAACTGATGTGCCAGGACTACCTCTGCTCCTGTTTTCCCTGCCAGCTCAGGACTCCAGCACCCTGTCTTACTGAGCCAGACACTCCCGTCTGCTCCAACACAGACCCAGGCTCTGAATTACCTGCCCCAAAACTGAAAGCAGCTCACAGAAGTGTTCCTGTCTTTAACACTCATATGCCCAACTCCCAATGGGGTCTAAATCCAAATAAATCCATTTTACCTTGTATAAAGCTTATACAGGTGTAGCCTATAGGACTAACCTGCTTGCATATAGATATAGATATAGATATCTTTTTATTTGATGTATTGTATTAGGTTTATAGATTAATATTAAAGTAAGTTTGGCTGTAATGCAAGAGACCTACAGGCCATATCCTGTATGTTAACCTAAAGCAAAGTTAGCATATCGATAGTAAGGCCTTTTATTCAGAAAGCAAAGTTAACCTATATCTTGTTATCTAAATAGATGAGTACCCATGCCTGTCCTTTTATTTAGACTGATAGACAATGACGAATGGCATAGAGGGTTTTCCCACAGACTTAACAAGTACACCACAAAGAGACTGATGTGCGTACATACCTGTCACCAATATGCACATACATACTAACCTATGGGGTAAGTGTACCCTAACATTTCTGTGGGTGAGGAATGAAATTTGGGCATAAGAGGAAGGAGGTCCGGCATTTGCCCTATAAAAGAGGTAACCACCTCAATAGAGTATCTCCATTTTCTTACTAGCTTTAGATCTCCATTTTCTCCATTTCTTTTCTTCATGCTCTCAATTTCTCTCTGTCTCCATTTCTCACTTACTACTTCCAGTCTATCTATCTACGATGAGTGCTACTATTTGTAGGCTATACTTGTTCTTCTTAAACTTTAAGTTTCAAGGGAACTAGGCTAAGCTTGGTTTCCCTAAGTTTTATTCTTAGTTTGTTTATTAGGTTTTGATTTAAGTTTAAGATAGTCAAGTAAACCCTAGTCAGCTTTAATACCTCTTAGCATTTTCTAAGCACTGCATCCCTCACTCAAGAATTGAGAAACCTGAACTGCAAGGCCGGTCCTGTGTCTCTTACCACCAGGTTATCAAGGAAGGGTGTGAGTATGTTAACCAGAGCTTGTTGCATATACCGTATTGTTCCGAGTATAGGCCGCTCCTGATTATAAGCCGCACCCTTAAAGTTTGGTGCTATTTTAAAAAAATTAAATTTTTAACTTTTTTTAACTTAAAGAAAATATACACATTAGTAGAACAGTAAAACAGTATTTTATTTAATGAATAGGAAGACATGTACCAGTATTTTTAACACTTTTAACACTTTTGGTAGTCCTGCTTTTGACGGCATATGTTATATACTCAGAAATATTGAAAACTATTTTGTAGTTATACTGTAAATAAAGAAGGGAAAAGGAATGGACAACAAGGAGACTGATGGGAACAGTTCTCACCCTCTCCCCTGCACAACAATCAACAACATTAGCAAATGTTCTTAGGGTTAGGAATCATGGCCCCCCCCCCGAACTCCTGCCCCATCCAACCCCCCGCGTTCCTTGACACCTCCCCCCACCCCAGGGACCCCTGCCCCATCCAACCACCCCTTCTCTCTGTCCCCTGACAGCCCCTGGAACCCTTGCCCCTGACTGCCTCCCACCGCCCCATCCATCCCCTGATCCTTTCTAACTGCCCCACCAGGACCTTTGCCCCTATTCAATCCCCCTGTTCCCTGCCCTCTGACCCCCCCAACCTCTATCCACCCCCCACCCCGAACTCCCCTGCCCTCTCTCCAACACCCCCTCCCTGTCCCCTTACTGCGCTGCCTGGATGTGGCCATCCGGCTGCGGCTGGAGCCAGGAGCCCCGGGATGCTTGGCCGGGGCAGGAGTCACGCGGCCGGAGCCCGGAGCTGGAGGATGTGGCAGGAGCCGGACGGCCAGAGCCAGGTAGCTGGCCAGCCAGAGTAGGGCAGCCGGGAAGGGACGCGGGGACGGTGCCGGGTGGCGGGGGACGCGGCGCCGGGCGGCGGGGGACGCGGCGCCGGGCGGCGGGGGATGCGCGGCCGGGGCCGGCGACCCGCGGCCGGGGCAGGGCCGTCCAGAGAATTCCGGGGGCCCGGGGTCTTCGGCGGGGGGGGGGGGCCTTCCATTCTGGGACCTGCCGCCGAAGTGTCCCGAAGACCTGCCGCGGGGCGCCCCCGCCGCCGAATTACCGCCGAAGCGGGGCCCGCGGCTGAAGTGCAGCCCGGTCTTCGGCGGTAATTCGGCGGCGAGAGGCCCCGCCGCGGGTCTTCAGGGCACTTCGGCGGCGGGTCCTGGAACGGAAGGGCCCCCCGCCGCCGAATTACCGCCGAAGACCGGGCTGTACTTCGGCAGTGGGTCCCGCTTGGGCAGTAACTCGTCAGTGGGGGGTCCGTCCGCCCCCGCGCGGAAGGACCCCCCCCCGCAGGCGAAGACCAGGAGCAGAAGAGTTTTGATTCCCGGCCACGGCTGGGATTTAAAGCGCTCTGGGCTCCCCGCCGCGGCGGGCAGCCCAGAGCGCTCTGATTCCCGGCCGCGGCTGGGATTTGAATTATTTTTATTGTTTTTTTTTTTCAAGTTCCTGATTATAGGCCGCACCCCTAATTTAAAGACTTAAATTAGGGGGAAAAAGTGCGGCCTATACTCGGGACAATACGGTAATACTATATTCTCATATGTATCTTTCGAATAGCAGCAATGCAATTGTAACTTTGTAACTCTTGAGTATTTTACCATTTACTTACTATTACTGATTTTAATAAGTCTTTGAGGCTGTATCTGTCTCAGTGTGAGCTTCCTGTCATACCCCTGAGGCTCCTTTATAAATTCTGTGGAGCCTGATTCAGGACAAGAACTTTTATCTTCTGATCAAACAGACTGGTGAGCCTAAACCCATACGAATTAATATCATCAGTACACCCTAAATCAGGCTACACAGGTTAAACTCATAAATTGTTTGTCCTCTATATCACTGATAGAGAGAGATGCACAGCTGTTTGCTCCCCCAGGTATTAATACATACTCTGAGTTAATTAACAAGTAAAAGTGATTTTTATTAAATACAGAAAGTAGGATTTAAGTGGTTCCAAGTAGTAACAGACAGAACAACGTAAGTCACCAAGAAAAATAAAATAAAATGCGCAAATCCATGTCTAATCAAACTGAATACAGATAAGATCCTCACCAGTTCCAGAATGCTCCCTTTTACCAGCTAATCTCCTTTTAACCTGGGTCCAGCAATCACTCACACCCCCTGTAGTTACTGTCCTTTGTTCCAGTTTCTTTCAAGTATCCTGGGGGGTGGAGAGGCTCCCTCTTTAGCCAGCTGAAGACCAACTGAAGGGGTCTCCGAAAGGTTTAAATAGACTTTATCTTCTGGGTAGACACCCCTCCCTCCCCCTGTTAGGGTGACCAGACGTCCCGATATTATCAGGACAGTCCCGATTTTAGGGGACTTGTCCCGCATCCCGACCTTACATTGGTCGGGACGTCTGGCCACCCTATATCAGGGGGACCGCAGCAAGCCGGTGCCACTCATCTTTCCTCCCTAGGCCCTGGGGCAGCGCGCAGCTGAGCTCCTGGCGCGGCAGCACCAGCACCGGCCCACCGCCCAGCCGGCAGGAGCCTGCAGAGCGCAGCCCTGCCCCTGCCCCGGGCACACAGAGAGGCAGCGAGGGGGTCTCACTCCGCTGCGTGCTGCAGTGGGGCGGGAATTGTAGACTCCAGCAGCGAGCGCCGGGCAAAGAGCCCCCCCGCCCCCCTCCCCTCGACCCAGCTCGAGCCTAGGAAGGAGCCAGAGGGACTGGGAGGGACATGCCTGCTGGATGCTTCCTGGGAGCCACTCCAGGTAAGCACTGCTGGGCTCCCCTGGCCCCCTGGCAGGTCCCTTTTCGGGGGCTCCCCTCAGACCCACTGCCCTCAGCCCCCACCCTGACCCTATTCCCTCAGCCTCCCCCGCAGTCCCCCCTGTATCCCCCACCCGCAATCCACTGCCCTCAGCCCCCCGACCCAGTTCCCTCTGCCTCCCCTCCCCCCGATCATCTCACCCTGCATGGATGTGGAAATCTGTCCCAGATTCCAGGCTGTCATTAGCCCCTGGGGCAAAAGATCAGCAGAGGTTTCCAAAGGGAAGTTTGCAGCCTTTGCTCAGACCCGAACATTTTTACTCCCAGTTTATCCCCCGCTGATGTTCATTATGAAAAGTATTGCAGGTCTAATAATAATCTTTGGCACTTCTGTAATTCACTGTCCAACATGTGTTTTGTGCCCTCCTCTGGTGGATTTTTAGAGGATAGCTGTATAGCTGCCACCTAAGGGAGTTTATATCTTGAACTCAAGTAGTAGAAGCTCGTGCTTTTGAGTCTGGATGGCTCGGGTTCAATCTTTGGTGACTAGCTATGATGGAGGTTGCTACACTTATAATCCCTTTAATCAGAGGTTCTGAATATGCTTTGTTGTAGGCAGAGCGAGCATATAGTTAAGCAACCAAAAATTTAGAATGGGAAGTGTTGAAATGTTGGGAAGCCTTATAATTTTGCCAGTCTGGAATGATAATCCCATCTGAGGGATGGGGGCAGGGAGAGAGGAGAGTGAGACAGGACCAGGAAACTGGGACAAGGAATCCAGAGCGGTAGTGGGGGGCAGTTGAAATCAGATGAGGAGCTGGGGGGGTTAGACAGCAATAGGATAGACATAGACTGGAGGAGATGGGGAAGAAGGGTCTTTGACTACTAGAGACCACTCTGTTCAGGAGCCTGGAATAGACCCAGGATTCCTGAGTTTCACAGTTCCTCTTCTGTCAGCAGATATCTATGAAACCCAGTGGCAAAAAAGTCTCTCATCCCCCTATAGAGCTGATCACGTATAGGATGACAACCTACTGCATCTGCCATCACTTACTCCATTAGCTCAAGTGGCAGAAGTCTGTGCAGTGGATCTAAAGGTTCATCAGCAGGGTTGGAGCCATGCGAGTTTCACGATGATTCCACATGACAGAATTTCTGGGGCAGTTCAGTTTTGATTTTTACAAAAAAACCCAGGGAAATGCATACAGAAATAGGGTGACCAGATGCCTAAATAGGGGAATGTCAAGCAGGAATAGAGAGGTTATTTTATCTCTGTATTTGGCACTGGTGCAACCACTGCTGGAATCCTGTGTCCAGTTCTGGTGTGCACAATTTAAGAAGGATATTGATAAATTGGAGAGTGTTCAGAGAAGATTCACGAGACTGATTAAAGAACTATAAAACATGCCTTATAGTGATCGACTCAAGAACCTCAATCTATTTAGCTTAACAAAAAGAAGGTTAAGAAGTGACTTGGTTATAGACCGTAAGTATCTACATGGGGAACAAATAGTTAATAATGGGCACTTCAGTCTAGCAGAGAAAGGTAGCGCATGAGCCAACGGGTGGAAGTTGCAGCTAGACAAATTCAGACTGGATATAAGGCATACTTTTTCAATGGTGAGAGTAATTAACGATCAACAATATACTAAGGATCATGGTGTTTTTCTAAAAGCTATCCTCTAGGAATTATTTTGGGAAAGTTCTATGTCTGTGCTATACAGGCAGTGAGACCAGGTGATCACCGGATCCCTTCTGGCTTTATAATCTCAGAACTAGGTACATCAATTCACATGCAAAATTCTCATTGAATTCAATAGGTGTCCTTGCCCTGTGGCTTGTGGTGTGGGCTGCAGCAGGGGCCGTACAACCCCTCTCGCAGCTTCCGAGGGCCCCCTCTCATGGCTCTGTGCACCTGTGTCTGTCGTTGTCCTCCCACCCCGCTCGCCCAGTGTGTCCTGATATTTCACTCTTGCGATCTGGTCACCCTACCCCCTGTGTAGAATCCAGTCACAAAATGGAGATTCAGAATCACATGAGCAAGTCACATGCCCAGGCATGACTCAGGACTTGCAGGTAGCGGCCATTACCCACATGCTACTTTGAATGTCCTCAGGTAAACTTATGTGGATTGGAGTCTTCCAAGCTCTTTTGTCTGTTAAGTGCTTCCTGATTGAGCACTTAACTTGCACATTCCTTTCCCAGGAAGTGACCAAATGCTCTAACTAAGGCTACTTAGAAATCAAGCAAGTATACAGCCACTGTTCATAACCCTGAACACACAAATGGTGCCTCAGCCTGCCTACAACTAGGATGAACATAACCAGTAGATCATAACCTTTACATAGATGTGTTACATGGCATATGTAGCAAAACCCTATTCCAGTTATCGTACATACATTTATAAGCACCCCTGTCATAAATAGTTAGTTAAAGGTAAGGTTTTTGTCTACCTGTAAAGGGTTAACAAGCAGTACCTGTGGACACCTGACCAGAGGACCAATGAGGGACAAGATATTTTCAAATCCCTGTGGAGGGAAGTTTTTTTTTTACTGTTCTTTGTTTTTTAGAGAGTCTCTCTTGGGAATTAAGAGAGTCCAGACATCTTAATCAAGTCCTCCCAGGTTTCTGCAATAAATTCTTCTATTCAAGCTAGTGAGTATTAGCAAGGAACTAGTATTCTTATACTTTTATTTCTGTATTTGCAATTGTGTGTTTTGCTATAGAATTTCTTTAATCCTGTACTGTTATTGCTTTTACTGAGAAAGAAAGGAGGGGGAATTCTCTCCAGAGATTGATAAGTTTAGACCCTGTATATTGTTCCATCTTGGTTACAGAGACAGTGACTTTCTTTTTATTCTTTAATAAATCTTTTCTGTAAAGGACTTGGTTGATCTTTCCTTGGGTGGATTCTCAGGAAAGGAGAGGAGGGAGGCATCCCTCTGTAGTTGGATTCCGGTATCTCTCCTAGGAAAAGGGAGGGGGAAGGAAGCAGGGGGGAATGGTTTATTTCTCCTAGGTGTAAGAACCCCAAGGATTTTGGGGAAGGACTGTGTCCCAATACACGTACCTTATTGGGTGGTGGCAGCTTTTACCAGATCTAAACGAGGATTTTAGTTTAGAGGGAAACCAATGCAGGTCCCCATTTTGGAACCCAACAGCTCTAAGTGGGGGGTGAGACCTATGACATGGTGGCAGCGGTGCCCCCCATAAAGTCTTATGGGGTACACTGTCGCAAGCCCATCCTGTGGCTAGACCCTCATCTGAGAGGAATGGGTGCAATCTCCTGCTAGCTGAAAAATGTACATTCATTTCCAAGAACAACGATGAAACCAATAGGAGCCCAAGACTATGCATGATGGTTGGAGTGTGTGTACCCTCAACAGAAGGCGAGATCGGTGTCCTGCTTAGACACATTCATCAAAACGATCTTTATACCTATTTTGCTGACTGGCAGTTCCTGCCAGGCAGGGGCTGCAGTCTGGTGGGTTTGGCTGCAAAGATACCCGCTTCACTCAATTGACTGGCAGCCCCAAACTGTGACGTCTCATGGAAGGAAGGAAACAGGGCAGAGTTCATGCTTTGCATGGAGGTCCTAGCAGCCCAGATTCTAGGCAATGGTGACACCCGGTGTGGTGTGACATTCGTGCTGGTGCAGTGGGGTGAATTAACAACCTGATCAAGTTAATGCCTCTTTTTATTTAGAGGGCAGGTCACATCACCTCCCTCCTCCAGCGTTCCTCATGCTGACCTGAAGGGGCCCTGTCTGGGGCTGAAAGTGGAGTTAAGTCAGCATGGCTCATTCAGTCCCTTCTTGTTGGGCTGAGAATGTCATCCTGGTGATCAATGAACATCAGCTGTGGGCGCTAGTTTGTGCTGTGGACACATGCTCACTGGGAACTAAACGGAGACCCCCCACACACACCTCATTTCACACACATCGTGCTCAGGGTCTAAGTGATCACCATTTCTGGGGGCAGGCAGGAATTTTCCCCCAGGTCAGATTGTCAGAGACTCAGGGTGGGAGAGGAGGCTTCGCCTTCCTCTGCAATGTGGGGGCACAGGTCACTAGCTAGTTTGAACTCAAATAAATGGTGGATTCTCTGTAACTTTTATTCAAATCGTGATTTAAAGACTTCTTCAGTAACTCAGCCAGAGGTTATGGGTCTAGTGGGTGGGTGAGGCTCTGAGGCCTGCGATGTGCAGGAGGTCAGACTAGATGATCCTGATGGTCCCTTCTGACCTTAAGGTCTATAAGTCTGTGAGTTCTTGGTGGCAAAATTTACTCTGCTGAACTCAGCTGGGCTGGAACCAGAGGCCTGGGAGTGGAAGGATCCTCATTACTAATCCCCTGAATGAGCCATTGGTGTGTTAGACCACACAGCGGCCTAAATGCTCTGATGCCAGAAGGCAAAGAAAAAGAACCCTGCATTTAGTATTATTTTAAAAAAATAATTTCATGATTTTTAAACCAATCTCATGATTTGGGGCCTGCCTGCTGATTTTGGAGTGTTTCGCTTTGGCACCACTGCTTACATGAGCCTCTGGGGTTCTGAACAAGGGCTGGAGCTGAGATGCTGCCTAGACAGATTGCTGCCTGGGGATTTTGTTCAAATAAGGAGACGATTTTTAGGCCCATTATGATGAATAAATAGCTAAGTGGTGGAAACACTGGGAGTGCTAGCGGTTGTTTGGGGCCATTCCTTAGCCAAAATATGTTTCCTCTAGGGACTGCTCTGCCATGACTGGATTTAATTGAAATAATTGGTTGGATTATTTTGGAAGCAGCATCTTTTGCCTCAGACTTTACATCACCTTGCAGGAAAAAAATTACCAATTAATTCTATTTTTATCCCCTTGGCTGTACCTCAGTGTTAAATACTCAGCTAGGAATGTGAGATCTTCTGCCTAGAGGAACCATCTGTCAGAAATAACTGGCCTGAACTTCACCCAGCAGCTGCCTTGGATTCAATCAGGATTACAGTGGTTGCAAAAGTAACAGGTTGTGCTGCAAAGCAAAGCACAATTCCCCTGGATGGCTGCTTGAGTGTCTGGCTGGCAGGGGGTGTGGCGAATGGGATTCAAAGCTCCCATGGCCAGAAGGAATGATTGAGAAACGGGGTGGGATTTCAAAGTCACCGGTTCTCTGGCTCATATAATTAATGACAAAGTGTCACCATCTGAGAGCCGGTCAGGGTTCATGGGAAATGTACGGAGAGTCCTTGCAGGGGGAGGGGCTGTTTTCATAACAACTGTGTTGTTCTTTGCATTACAAACAAGGAGAGCTTGTCTCCAATAACTATATTTGTATTTCCGCTTTACATAACACAGAAACCAGAACCTGCCACCATCCGATCTGCCCCTTGCATTCCAGAGCCCCACCTCCTAAGAGGACGGGTCTGACCTTTGGTCTCTGCAACCACCACACCTACAACACTGAGCTGTGTCTGCTCCGTACAGCAGTGCTGCTAACTCGCACCTTGAGAGCAATACATTAGAGACCACAGCATTAAAGGCAACCTGCAAAAGTATTTTAAAATGTGGGCTTGTGGCCTTTGAGGCTTCTTTGTGATGATAGCTCCAGAGGGTGGGAAGGGTTTGGGGGCTATTCTCCTGTTTGTTTCTTCATTCGAAATTCAGTTCACACTAGGAAATCTGACCAAATTCCTCCTGCTGTTTCCACCAGTGCAGCTGAACCAGCGCGAGTGCGGCAGGAAGCCTCAGTGTGGCAGGGTCTTAGCCAATGTCAGTCACACCTTCTGACATGGCGCTAAAGACGCTAGGGACTGCTGGAGCCTTCTCTGCACCACATTCCCCCGGCCTAGGGTGACCAGATCACCACACTAAAATACAGGGACACGTTGGGGTGCCGTCAGCCCCACCCACAGTCCAACCCGTTCCTCCCAGGCTCTGACCCCACTCATGGAAGCGCAAGGTTTCTTTTGCCTTTTCCAGTCATATTTCAATGTAAAGTGGCCACAGGCAGGGCTCAGTGCCTGTCTTCCTGCTGAGGCTTAACCAGGGTAGCACAGGACCACCAAAGAGAGTGGGCTGCCCAGGATCAGCAGCAGGGCATGCTGGTTAACAGAGGGATGGGAGAGCTGGATGGATACGCTTGCAGCTCCCCTGTGCACAGAGAGAAATACTCATTCCCTGTTACCTACAGGAGATACTTATTGCCAAAAGGAAGGCAATGGCTAATAAGGTGAGGGATGCTCTTTCAAAGGCAGGGAAGCTTCTCGGGGCAATGGAAGGGCCATGGGCTAGATGGCTGTAGGAAGGGGACTGGAAGTGAGAATGCCAGGACCTGGAGCATGTTCTTATGTCTCTGCTTATTTTAAACACCCAGGGGCAGACATACTAATGTTTGGGGTAGATGCATTGCATTCAGGTGTTGCTTGTGAGTCAGACGAACTCCTCCCATGACAACTTCACTCAGCAAAGACAGTATTTATAGCTCAGGTCGGAATGGGGAGTGAAATCAGATAAGAGCTCCCCTGAAAGAGACACAAATCATTCCAGGAGGTCAGTTCTTGGCAGCTGCCTTAACAAGAATATATAAAAGCTCTATCACTTTATTAAGCTACATTTTTAAAACCAGCAAAAGCTCTTGAGCAAAACCTCTTAAGCTCTAGAATTCAAATAGGTTCCAGAACTCCCACTGCGGGCTGTGTGTGGGGGCTGCTAAGGAGATGTCCTTCACTGGAGAGAACCTTTTCTCTAGAACAGGACAGGTGGAAAGCACCCCAAAGAGGCTGACCAAGCAGAGGTTTTCTAGGACAGCAGCCGGGAAATCTCCAGGCCTGTCAGCAAAGAGAAGCAGGAAACCCAGGAGAGTGCTGTATCCATCCCAGGTGAGGAGATACCTGCCACGCCAGGAGGCAGACTCAGTCAAGAGATGGCTGCTTTTCCTTATTGGGGTTATCCTCATGCAAATCTTTACTGAGAATCCTGAGCAAGATAAACTGGGTGGTGGCCAAGACCTCAGTGAGCATCAGCCCTGTGCTACAGCAGCACCGAAGGATAAATATGCAAATCTGGTCTGTGTCCAACAGCTCAGGAGAAGAGACAACTACTTTAGAGGCCACATCAGCCAACTTCCTATCAGATCCTGGGAGCCAAACTCCCCTGCAAACTGCAGCATCTGCATCTCATCAAACAGGAGCACAGCTGTGTGTCTCCTAGACTGATCAGCTTCTCTTGCAAAGAGCACCAGTCCTGCTTCTACCTGCAGCTAATGGAGAACACTCACCACAGAGAAGGACCTGGTGGACCTGCTGTTCATTCCAGGAAAGCCGGAACTGGAACTGAAGCTCAAGCAGGTGAAACGGGGGCTGATTTAAGGCCAGAAAAAAAGCGTCATCAGCAAAGCCCAGTGCTCTGGAGAGAGTTGTGCAGCTTGTTTGCTGATGATTCATTTTGAAACTATAATTAGAGATCAGATTTCCAAGATAATGTTTCAGACAGCTCCTGTAGAGGAAAAGCAGAGGCATTCGGTTTATATGTGTATGTCTCAGGATTGTGGTGTGGAACATGTACTGGTTACAGATGGCTATAGTGGGAGTTTTTTTAGCACCTCCACTTAAATTCTCTCGTTTGGGGGCCAATAGCTGAGCTCTTAATATTCACAAGGTTGAAACAAATTTCTAGCCCTGGAGAAGTGCATGCAGTTCACAAAAGTTTAATAAATTCTGAGCTGCTTTTGCCCTTCTATAGCGTTGTTTAAAATAAAAATGGTGAGGTTGTTTGCTAAGAATGATATGTGTCTTGGAATTATTTTTTAAAACACAAAATGACGACGGTCCTACACTGTGAAAGGTGGCTATTTACTTGGAAAGTCCCATTTTTTTCTACTAAGATTCCCCCCAAGGCACTAGTGTATGGATTTACTGCAGCTCTGTATCTACTGCATATCCACTGTGGCAGTGAGCCTTTGACCTGCAGTACAAGCAAGCGTCCTCACTCGGGCAAGTAATCCCACTGAACCCCTCTTGCCTCATCCAGCTTAGATTTCATGAGCCCTTTCCTGAAAGACAGTCTCAGCTCAGCGTGATCCATCCTGCTTCTCCTGTGCCGTGCTCCATAGCCCCAAAGGAGAGAGTTCGGGACGGAGCTTTAGCATCTAGGGACATCTTCCAGGTTTGTGCAGCTTTACGTCAGTTCAGGGACTGTTACTCAAATGTGCTTCCTGAGCCGACGTTGCGGAATATTCTGTGACTATTAGGTGTAGCCACTGGCAGAGAAGAGTGGGATGAGAAGCTCATTGAAAAGCCCTGTTTTGCTGTACCTGCGCTGTATGTTATCTGCTTTATGGAGGCACAGTTTGGCTGCTTTATGGAGGCACAGTTATGGAGGCGGTGGCTGCATTGAGGCTGATAGACTCAACTTCTTTCAGTGACCAAGTGTGACCTCTCCAAATTGACAACATGCGCTCCCTGAGCACGGCAGTAAATCTGGTCATTGGTTTCAGTTAAAATGGCTTTAAGCAAGCTTCGCCCCACGTCTCCTCTATCTCTGGCTCCTCGTTAGCGAACTAATAGTTTTGTTATTAATCCTTCTAACCTCCCATAGCATTGAATCTCATGCATATGCTGCATTTGAAGATGCGTTGTGTGACACTGTACAGAATATGTGGAACACTTTATAATACTGTTAATACTAATATTGCAAGAAATCTTACCAGCTATGCCGTGTAAGGTATCTGTGAAAATGTTATGATTTGCCCAGTATGATCTTGTTTATATGTTTGTACCATCTTTGTATAGTGAGTTATGAATATGTGTGGTAGATCTGTATCTCAAACTTGGACTGTGTTTCTGGGGACCCACCCCCAGACAGATGGGGATCAGCACTATCTAGCCTGTTCAATGGCCCATCAAGGGTCAGCAGCTGTAAAAAGAACACATGGAAAGGAGCCAGGGGCTACCCCTTATGAGTCAGCAGGACTTGTAGGGGCTGCCGATGGACAGGGAACTCCAAGGGTTTTCCATGCCATGTGCTGTGAGTTTGTGCATGGGACAAAGGAAGTACAATCCACATGGCAAAGGTTATAAAAAAAGCAGCTGCATCATCTCCATCTTCAGTCCTGCTTCCTACCTCTGGAGCAACTTCTCTACACACTGAAGCATTGAACAAAGGACTGACAGACCCATCCAAGCTGTGGATGTGTTCCAGAGGGACTTTCAAGCCAGCAAACTCACCAACGCTGCTAAGAACTTGATATATGGACTTTGAAGTCTTATGTGACTGCTTTACCATTTAACAACTTTCTTTCTTTCTTAATAAACCTTTAGTTTTAGATGTTAAATGATTGGCTGGCAGCCTGGTATTTTGGTAAGATCCAAACTAATATTGATCTGGTAACGTGACTGGCCCTTTGAGGTCAGAAGAACATTTTGCATAAGTGAGCCGAGTTTTTAAGTGACTCCTCACCTAGGTGCTGATTGGGAGCCAGAGAACTGGACTGCAATAAAGGGGGCCGTGTGATTTCTTTTTTAGCTCCTTGGTAACTAGTGTGGGGAATCAGAGGCACAGTTTGTGACTGGTGGGTGAGTCTAATTGCAGTGTTGACCACCGGTTTTGGGGAGAATCTGCTCTCCTTTTTGCAGCCTGCCCTGCCTTGGCATTTTCAGTGAGGGCTGACCCGGACAACCCAGGTCACATGTTGTAATTATACAAAGTCAATGATTGTTGCTCATGATTCTAGACCTTATTCAAAATGGCTGCCATTTCCCATAATCCTCAATGGGAAACAAGTCAAGGGCTGCCCTCAGCAAAGATGGCTGCCATTTCCCTACCGCCTTGGCATGTGGAAGTGAGTTTGCCCTTAGTAAAGATGACCACCATTGTGGGGCTGAAATACAAGAAGCTGAGGAGACGGCAGGGAACACAAGGGAGATGGAGACAAAGGCATAGCAGTGAAATGTGTGTGTAGGTGGGAGACTAAGGCAGTACAATGGGTTATGGGGACAAGAGGTGAGCTATGGGAGAAGGAGGGAGAAGCTCCCTGGGTTTGAGGCTTGAATTCGTGGCCCTCTGGGCCAGCGTTAAGAACATTTGTGTTTCGTTATGACTGGAAATTAGCCCCTGGGCCACGCCCTGTGGTTGCAGAAGGGAAGGCTTAAACCAGCCCTTCTCTCTTGTGAGGACACGAGTGTATTGTAGCCCCAGGGCAGCTCTAACAAGCCTTTTCCTACCGTCTCCCCCTTGCTAGAGCCTTTTCCCATGGCCAGAGCTTTCACTACAGCGGGGAAAGGGAGGCAGGGGGATGCTACACAGCTAAAAATAGCAACGGAGACGTGGGAGGTGCTGGAGTGCCTTGACGCTGCTCCTTTAAGCACCGACTCGGCGTCTACACAGCTATTTATACCAGTGCTAGGGGTGTGTGCCGGGTATGTGCTCCACATGCCTGAGGGTTTGCAGGATAATACCCTAAGTAAGAAAAGAAGACAGACAGGAACATGGGCAGGGCAGGGCAGTGTTGAAGCAGTTTGGGTGCCTGCATTTGGCCCAGTAACTTCAGGATTGGCAGCCCCAAAAAGTCATGGGCCAGATGCTCAAAACTAATGAGATTGCACTCCCCCCAAAACATGAGATTTTTTTAAAAAATTAAATTCTGGTTTTTGACCCATCTTTTGATTTTGACAGTCCCTCACTCCTGCTGCAGGAGCTCTCGAGTCCCACAGCTGTGCATAAAAGGCTGCCTGATGGTGCGGTGAGTCAAACTTCTTCCAAACCCAAATATTTTAACTCATTCGGTGTGACCCTGCTAGCGTCCACACCTGCCCATCCCCCATCCCTGCAACTGACGTATCCCCAATCCCACAGCAGCCTAGCCCCCCAGCCACTCATCGATTCTGCCCCCCAAGTCCCAGATCTGCCCCTTGCCCTCAGCACACCTCTGTTCCTCTTACAGCAACTGCAGTGGGCTCCTCCTCTTTCTCATCCCAGGCTGCGGGCCGGGCGGGGCAGCTCGAGGGAGCCCTCTCCCCACGCTCAGGCCTGGTGTTGAAGGAAGGAGGGGGAGCACAGGCTGACCCGTTAGTTGAGCTTCTGAGTTTTAGGTTTCAGAATTTTCATTTTTCAGGGTTATTTTTAGCAATTGTTGAGCTTATGCAGATGTCCAGAAATCAGGGTGTTTTGGGCTTTCTGTTTTTTACGTGCGTATGAGGGGTGGTACCTGGCCTTTGTGGCTCCCTACAGGAGCCCCGTACTCCTCTGCAACCCCCCACCCCTCCCCGCTCCAAAGCAGCGAAGTGACAGGACAGGAACAGTGAAGGTGGGTCCTAGAGAGGCCACATGGAAGCAGCCAATCAGAGCCCGGGAGGCTCAGATAAAAGGCGCTGCAGGGGTTTAGTAGGTCAGTTCCTTGCTAGGGCTGGGGTAGGGGCTCCAGGTTCCTCTCTAGCCAAAGAAGCTCGAGGGTTAACTGGAGCTTGTGTCTGGCTGCATTTTGCTTAGCTGGGTTTGCAGGGAGAGAGAGGACCGAAGACCCTTGAGTTACGGGTGAAGCTAAAAGGGGCCAGGTGGGAAGAGGTCTAGGGAAGAAGCAGCAACCAACTGAACTTGAGCTGTATGTGGCTGCTGTTTATATGGCCCCGGGCTGGAGCCTGAAGTAGTGGGTGAGTCCAGATTCCACTATGGGCCACAGTGGCAAAAACCCCAAGAAGGGCACAGGGCTTATTTGAGAGGCTGAACAAAGGGCTGAATTTAAAGGGCCCATATCCAGGGCTGAAGACCCTGGTGAGGATAACGGGACTGTTCGTCTACTGGATTCTTTGCAGCCCCAGAAGTGGCTCATTTGGACTTCGTGACTCAGCCGGAGGGCAAAGCCACAGAAGACCTATTGAGTTCAGCTGGCAGGGTGCTGAGGCAGAAAAGGGCTGCAGTACCACACCCAGCTGCTAGGAGGTGCTGAGTGCCCCTCATGACAGTACCGTAACGTGTCATCGCTTGTAACGTTCCCTAGTGGGCTTTAATGTCGTTTCTGACAGCGCTGTGGGAACCTTTAGACTAGGGCACCAGCAGGTGTCGTACCCCCGCGGCGCGCGTCAGGTGTCGTACCCCCGCAGTGCGCGTTGCTGCTTTGTGTAGACAAGTCCATAGAGACATGTCGCTATTCCCAGTGTTTTTCCATTGTGTATTGTATAAATGCTGATTTCATGGTTTTTATTAGTGGGGGTGTTTTCTCCAATCAGAAGCCCTATCCAGTGTCCAGGGAGGAGGTGGGGGCAGAGCTACCCAGGCTCTTTTTCTTCTCTCTCTTCCACCCCTTCCCCCAAAACTCGCCTGGCTTCTGAGGGGAGGGGGCAGAACCCTGGCCACCTCCTGCAGCAAACCTGATTGGCTGCTCCTCTCCAAGAGGGGATGGTCCCATGGGCAGGGTTGGAAGGGGCTGGAGCATCTTGCGCCCTAGAGACTGGCTGCAGCAGAGGGTAATGGTGTTACTGCGATTAACTGGAGATGGGCTACAGTGCGTGACAGGAAGAGCTGCCCCATCTCGATTGCAGGCAGCAGCGTATTGATTACGTCCCCAGTGAGCTGATCCAATGGACAGAGCCCCTCTCTGGTGACAGAGCTGTCTCTTCTCTCTCTTTGTCCTAAGCTGGGGGGCGCAGCAAAGCCCCTGGACTCTCCCCAGCCCCAGAAATCTGGAATCTAGGTGCAGGAGCCCGGGCTGGGCAATGGGTTGCTGCAGGGTGGAGGGCTGTGTGGAAAAGACGCCGCACTCCCATAAAGGCGTGACGCTGGCGGGTGGCCAGCTGAGTGTGGGGTGCAGGTGTACACAATGACTAGCAAAGGGGATGCAGCGAGGGAGACAGGCACTTCCGTAGGCCCTGCTGGGGCCGTTGCGTTTCAGTTCACTGATGACCCAGAGCAGGGCTGTGCCTGCACAGAGGCAGGATGGACTGATTATAGCAGGGCTGGATACTCGACAGTGTTCAGCGCCCAGCACTTAATTGAGAGTCATCATAACTCTGTATTTTAGATCATCTTCAGTAACAGGAGAGCTCTGTCATCGAGCTGGGTTCTCCCCGGGAAAACATGGAGTATGTGTAGCAGTAGAGGGCCTCTCACTGCGCTTTCCCAAGGTGCCTGACATAAGGCTCTGGCCTATTACAGTTCTGCTTCACAGGAGAGTTCACGAGGGTTGTGCTAGTGTTTGTACAGGCACCTTTCCGTTCTGGATCTGTCCACCAGCTCACTGATACGCTCCTGCCAGGATCTCTGGGGAGCAGGAGGAGAGAGAGTGACGCTGCAGATGACCAGGGGTGCTCAGCAGAGAGGCTGAGCTTGCTGACTGGGAGCACAGTGCAGGATGAATCACGGTTTGGAAGCAGTAATGCAAGAGGATTTACACTGGTGGGCTGGGATGTTCTGAGTCATGCAATCATGTTGGTTACAGATTGAAAAGACTTGTTAGGTCCCAACTAGCCTTTTCCCTGAGGATGTGTGCCAGAGTGTTCTTTACGGTCTCTTCTTGGCATACAAACTCACCCTGCCTCTCAAAGGTTAAAACAGGACAGCCCAGCAACAATCCAACCCAGCCCAGCTGCTGCTGCGAATGGGCGAGATTCTGGTCACACACGTTCGGAAAACACACGCGGCCACCTGTGGGCTGTCTTCTCCAGCAGCGCTCTCTTGTGGCAGGGATTTTCAAGGCAGCCCCAGGCGGCAGCCCCTGGGGATCTCTGGCTTCAGTCTAGAGTCTCTGGCCTTCAGAGTTCAAACAGCCAAAATGATGCAGTTTCCCTTCCCCCAGAGTTCAAGATGATGGGATGAGTTCACATGCATGTCTCCTCCAGCAGTATCACCCCTTCCCCTTCCCCTCATCCCCCAGCTCTGTTAGTTAACACATTTTTCCACATGTAGTCAAGACCCTGTGGTTCTGAGTTATGAATGTTTACTTAATGTAAGTGTCTCCTCCCCCCGCACCTCTTTTGCCCACTCTGTCGTTCTTAAATAGGTCTAACCAGTGATTTTAACATTCCAATCATGAGATTCATTCCACCGTTAAGGCTGCCTGTGCAACCTTTAATTTGGGACCCTTCTGTGCAGATGCATTGTTGTATAATATTAATTACATGATTACATGCTATTTTTTTTTACTGGATGCCTCCTCTCGTTCAGTGATAGTTATTCAATATTTCTTTTTATCCTTCTCATTCAATGTTTGGGTCCAGGCCTTATTTACATGGCAGTTATATTAAATTTCTTCTCACCAATGAGAATTCCCTATTCCTCTTCCTTGCTCCCTAGACTCCCAGCATTGGTATATCTGACATTTTAAATTCTTACATTCTTCTCTTCACATTCTTTTCCATGTTGATTCACTTTTGTTTGCAACGAGGCGTGTTTGAATTTGAACCACATTTGCCTCCTTGGCTCCCTACCCTGGTGTTGCTAGTTTAATATTCTCCTGGCTGCTCCGGCTGATCTCCAGCTGAGAATATGAGTCCCCCTGCCTGTGAGATGCAGGCCGTCCTGTTCGTATAGTCTCTTCTTCCGCAGGAGTAGATAACAAAATCTGCACTTCACATCAGCTGTGCAGCTAATGGTTTATTTCTGGTATTTTCTGCCTTCTCTTTCTCATGGACTTTCGTTTATCACCCAGGCTGCTGACATTGCTCTCCAGCACTTAGAGAATTTCTTCCCTATACATCACTTGACCCTATATTCATGATACGTTGTGTCTGAGTTCGATATTTATGTATTTGTACTGTGTTCTTTCCTAACAGCCTCTTCTTTTCCTGCTAATTTACTAGTCCTGACTAATCTAGTTTCTGTGTTGTCAACTCTCAGAATTTTATCATGAGTCTCGCAATCAGGGCCAGCTCCAGACCCCAGCGCGTCAAGCGCGTGCTTGGGGCGGCGTGCCGCGGGAGGGTGGCAGGCGGCTCCGGTGGACCTCCCGCAGGACCAGCGGACCGTCCGCAGGCATGTCTGCAGGAGGTCCACCGGAGCCGCGGGACCGGCGACCGCCAGAGCGCCCCCCGCGGCATGCCGCCCTGCTTGGGGCGGCGCAATTCCTAGAGCCGCCCCTGCTCGCACTATCTGGTGTTTTTCTTCAAACCTGGGATTACATGAGCCAAACTGGTGCACCCTTTTCTGAGAATGAGATCAGGTGAGATATGTTGTTTTGCCCATGTTAAAAAAAATTCTGACAACCATTTAGTTGAGATCACTTGATGATTTCCTGTTCTGTTCATTCCCTCTGGGGCACATGGCACTGACCACTGTCGGAAAACAGGACACTGGGCTAGATGGACCTTTGGACCATATGGTCTTATGAGACACTCTAGTGCCTCCATGCTTTGGTGCACAGGCTGGAAATCTGGCAGGGTGGGTTGCCCTCAGGTGAAGGATGTGCCTTTTGCTTTCCCCAGGATAATTTGCCCGGTTTTGGCAAAATTAGGAAATTCCACCATTAAAGCTGCCTATGCAACCTTAATTCGACCCCTCTATGCACATGCATTATTATATAATATTATACTATTTTTTCCACTGGATGCATACCTTCATTCAGTGAATGGATAGTTATTCAATATTTCTTTTTAGCCTCCTCATTCAATGTGTCAATCCAGGCCTTATTTAAAGCCTCCAGATCCTGCACTGGCTACAGAATTATTCATTTCCTCACATGTGTTTCTGTATTGCTTGTGACCCATGAAGCCTGGGGCAGCCCTCCCTGGAAATGCCAAGGTCAGGGCAGGCTGCAAAAAGGAGAGCAGATACTCCCAAGACTGGTGGGTAACACTGAAGTTAAAACTCCCCAGCCAGTCACAATTGTGCTTCTGATCCCCCCACACTGATTATCAAGAAGCAAAAAAAGAAATCACCCAGCCCCCTTTACTGCATTCCAGTCTCTGGCTCCAAATCAGCACCTAGGTTCAGGACAGTGAGAAGCTATTTAAAAAACTCTGCTCACATATACAGAATGTTCTTCTGACCCCAAGGGGTCAGCCACATTACCACGTCGGTATAGGTTCAGATCTTACCCAAAATACCACATTGCCAGCCAATCCTTTAGTGTCTAAAACTAAAGGTTCATTATAAAGAAAAAAGAACAAACAAGAAGAGAGATGTTAAATGGTAAAACAGTTTACACACACACACACACACACACACTTACACTTACTTTTCAAAGTCCATATAGCAGGTTCCTAGTAGTATTGGTGAGTTTGTTGGCTTGAAAGTCCCTCTGGAACAGATCCACAGCTTGGATGGGTCATTCAGTCCTTTGTTCAGGGCTTCGGTGTAGCAAAGTTCCTCCAGAGGTAAGAAGCAGGATTGAAGACAAAATGGAGAAGATGCAGCAGCCTTTTGCCATGTGGCTTGGGCTTCCTTTGTTTCAAACACAAGCTGCCCAGCTCATGGCTTGGAAGCCTCAGGCCTTGCCTACACTGGGAAGTTCCTGTGCAGTCAAGCAGCTTTCTGCGCTGTAACTCCCGAGCTGTACACACTGCCAAGCCACTTACGCCTGGTCTACACTAGGCGTTTAAACCGGTTTTAGGAGCGTAAAACCGATTTAACGCCACACCCGTCCACACTGAGAGGCCCTTTATATCGATATAAAGCGCTCTTTAAACCGGTTTCTGTACTCCTCCCTAACGAGAGGAGTAGCGCTAGTATCGGAATTGCCATATCGGATTAGGGTTAGTGTGGCCACAGATCGACGGTATTGGCCTCCGGGTGGTATCCCACAGTGCACCACTGACCGCTCTGGACAGCAATCTGAACTCGGATGCAGTGGCCAGGTAGACAGGAAAAGCCCCGCGAACTTTTGAATATTTCCTCTTTGCCCAGCGTGGAGCTCCGATCAGCACGTGTGGCGATGCAGTTAAAAATCAAAATAAAGAAAGAGCTCCAGCATGGACCATGCGGATGTGATTGCTGTAAGGGCAGGCAAATCTGTTCTATCAGCGCTCCGTTACAGAAGACGAAATTCAAAATCATTTTTTAAAAATCTCCAGACAGACGCCATAGCAGGAACTCAGCGCACTGCTGCATGACAAGCGTAACGGAAAGCCAAAGAATCAAATGGACGCTCATGGACTGGAGGACTCAAGCTATCCCACAGTTCCTGCAGTCTCCGAAAAGCATTTGCATTCTTGGCTGAGCTCCAAATGCTTCTAGGGTCAAACACAGTGTCCGCGGTGGGTCAGGGCATAGCTGGGCAATTTACGCACCCCCCCACCCACCCACAGAAGTGAAAGGGAAAACAATCCTCTCTTGACTCTTTTACATGTCACCCTATCTTTACTGAATGCTGCAGATAGACGCGATGGTGCAGCACTCAACACCAACATCCTTGCTCCCCCCCCCCCGCCATGGGTGGCTGATGGTGCAATATGGCTGATATCCATCGTCATCATCAGCCTATTGGCACATGGGGCAGTGCAAAAGGACTGGTAACCATGCCAACTAACATCTGTGAGGTCAATCAAGGGCACCTGGCCCTAATTTTTCCTGGTAGATGGTGCAGTATGGCTGGTAACCGTCCTCATCATAGCAACAGGGGCTGAGCTCCATCAGCCCCCACCCTTCATGTGTAAAGAAAAGATTCAATTGCCCCTGGACTAGCAGCGGGATGCTGGGCTCCTCTCCTCCACACTGCTTAATGTCCTGTCTGGACTATCATAGCAGCTGGAGGCTGCCTTCCACTCATTTCTCACTAACAAGTCACTGTGTCTTATTCCTGCATTCTTTATTACTTCATCACACAAGTGGGGGGACAATGCTATGGTAGCCCAGGAAGGCTGGGGGAAGAACGGAATCAACAGGTGGGGTTGTTGCAGGAACACCCCGTGAATAGCATACAGCTCATAATTTCTGCGGGATCTGACACAGAGCAGCTGTGCTCTCTGGTTCTATGATACAGTGGTTCTCTAGTACACTTGCCCATATTCTAGGCAGGACTGATTCTATTTTTAGATACCAAAAAGGAGAAATTGACTCAGGGAGTCATTCCCAATTTTGGCTTTTGCGCCCCTGGCTGATCTCAGCCAGGGGCACTTATGACAGCAGCAAATGGTGCAGTGCAAAAGGACTGGCAGCCATGATCATCTTATTACCAATTTATTATGGTATGGTAGATGGTACAGTATGGCTGGTAACCATCTCTGCTGTCATGCAAAAGCAAAAGCATGCTGCTGTGTAGCGCTGCTGAATCGCCTCTGTGAGCGGCATCTAGTACACATACGGTGACAGTCACGAAAGGCAAAACAGGCTCCATGCTTGCCATGCTATGGCATCTGCCAGGGCAATCCAGGGAAAAAAGGTGCGAAATGCTTGTCTGCCGTTGCTTTCCCAGAGGAAGGAGTGACTGACGACATTTACCCAGAACCACCCGCGACAATGATTTTTGCCCCATCAGGCACTGGGATCTCAACCCGGAAATGCCAAGGGGCGGGGGAGGCTGCGGGAACTATGGGATAGCTACGGAATAGCTACCCACAGTGCAACGCTCCAGAAATCGACGCTAGCCTCGGACCGTGGACACACACCACCGATTTAATATGTTTAGTGTGGCCGTGCGCACTCGATTTTATATAATCTGTTTTGCTAAACCGGTTTATGTAAATTCGGAATAATCCCGTAGTGTAGACGTACCCTTAGTGCGCAGAAACTGTGCAGTTGCAGCACTGTAAAAGAACCACCCCGACGAGAGATGTACAGTTTTCTGCGCCAGGGCTACAGCGCCGCGGTGCCAGTGTAGACACCCTTGTTCGATTATAGCACTGCAACTGGCCTCCGGGAGGTGTCCCACAATGCCTGTTCTCACTTCTCTGGTCATCAGTTTGAACTCTAGTGCCCTGCCCTCAGGTGGCCAGCCGTGAGCCTCATCCCTTAAATTCCTTCGGAATTTTGAAATCCCCTTTCCTGTTTGCTCTGTGATGTGTGCAGTGGTCTCAGTGCATCTTTCCAGGTGGCTCGCTTGGAGCAGTGCTGAGCTGCTGGACCTCATCGGCATTTGGGGAGAGGAGGCTCTCCAGTCCCAGCTGTGCTCCAGCCATCAGAATTATGATACCTATGGAATTTCACGATGCATGGCAGAAAAGGGCCATGACCGGGAACACAGCAGTGCAGGGTCAAAGTGAAGGAGCTGCGGAACACCAACCACAAGGCCCGGGAGGCAAACCACTGCTCCGGTGCTGCGTCCACGAGCTGCCAGTTCTACAAAGATCTGGACATGATATTCAATGGTGACCCCACCTCCACTGCGAAGGCTACTGCGTATACTTCAGTGGCTCGCGTGCCAGTCGAGAGTGGACCGAGCCAGGAGGAGGAAATCTTGGACGAGGATGTGGAGGGGAAGGGGGACCCAGAGGCAGAGGTCGACTCGGAAGTCAGAGATGCATGCAGCCAGGAGCTCTTCTCTATCCCACACCCGCCCTTCCCTGCAGCCACACTGGCAGCGGTATTCGAACACGCTATTGCGCAGGCAGCTGACAGTGTGAACACTCAACAGCTGTTTCCCTTCAGCGCTCTCTGAGAGGCGCTGTAAGTCTGCCAGTGTAGACACACCTCAGAGTTCTGCCCATAGGCCTGCCCCTGCATGCCTTGCTGACTCACAACAGTCTCTGCCTTCTCTCACTGGGTGAGGTGTATAGCTGATGGGCCTTAATGGGCCTTAATGGCCCCTTCCCCCGAGTTCCCGCTCCTGCGCCATCTCTTCTCCCCAGACCTTCCCCCCTGCTTGCTCCTCTCTGTCCCTCTCCCCCCTTACGGCCAGTAAAAAGTGGAAGGGCCCTGGCCCCCTCGCCCACGCTGTTCCGGCGCCCCGAGCCCTAGCGTAGATCGCTCTGTGGCTCTGGCAGCCAGGTGCAGCTCTGTGTGGTGCTGGGAACAAAGGGACCCGAGCTGGGGCTGAAAACAGTTGCCAGAGCCAGACAGCCATGCACACGCGGTGGCGAGCACGTGAGCTCGGGGGGGGGGGAGCCTAGCGTGCCACGGAGAGTGAATCCAACAGGACACTTTTCAGCAATGCCCTTTCTGGCAGAGATGGGACTGGACTTATTCCATTGCTTGGAATGTAAATCCTGGAAAGCATCCTCCTGTCCGTCTGCAGCCCAGCATGGAAACCTGCCCCGCTGCTAGTGGCAAACCGCCACAGACGGTTCCCACAGGCTGTTTCAAAGACAAACCTCGTCTCGGTTTTATGACTCCTCAGCTCGGCCCACTCCAAGCTGCCGATGGGAGCAGTGGAAAGTTTGTTTTCTTTGCTGACATTCCCATCCCACACATTTCCCCTCCCCCGCCCCTCCAGGGAGCTCCCTCCGCAAATGATCCTGAGTGAGGCCCCGTGTTTACTTTAGTTCTGCAGCTGCAGGATCCCCCTTGGAAGTCGCCAGCTCGTCCAGATGCTGTAGAAAGAAATTTGGCTTCCTTGGCAGTTGTAGCTATTTCAGCTGTTGCCTCGTGCACTGTCTTTCGCCGGCTTCGGCCTGCCTGTCTCCGGTCTCGCCGACAGAGTCCCACGCAGGGCTCCTTCTCCGCCCGCGTCTGTGACTTGACTGGAGTCCCTTGGCTTGAAGCACTTGTTACTGCGGTACCTTGCCCAGCTGGTCGCCCTCCCCCTTGTAATGAAGGGCGAAGACTGTGCCCCAAGGACGCAGCCCGCAGCCAGGGGGTGGGCTGCTGGGCCACACACAGGGCAGCCCGGGGAGGAATTGGGGTTCAGCATCAAGTGGTGCAGGCGTTGGTTATGTGTCTGCACCAAGAGTTAATTACTTCCTCCTTCCCCGGCAGGCTCAGCTCCGCCGGCCAGCGCGTGTGGTTGGTGGAGTCAAGTCTCCACCCGTTCCTTGCTGCTGCGGTTGTTACTATTCGTTGCAGTAGAATCTAGAGGCCCCAGCTGAGATCAGGGCCCCATTGTGCCAGGTGCTGTACAGACAGAGTGAGACACAGTCATTGCCGAAGAACTCACAGTCTAAATACAACCGTCTTCACCCACCTGCTCCTGTTAAGGGGGCTCGTAAAGAAAGCAACGAGCTGGACCTGGCTCTCCCCCCACCACTCGCACTCTCTGGAGCCTGCACGTGGCCCCAGGGTCCCTCCTCTTCACATGGAGCAGGGGGGAAGACAGAGAGCTGGGCCATGCTGGAACTACCTCCTCCACTCAGCATCCCAGTGCGCATGCTAACCTGTCCAAGCAGAAATAGAACCTAGAAGTCCTGGGTCCTGCTTCCTGGCCACTGGGTCTCCCAGCAGCCTGCCTGCAGAGTCCTGCTAGTCCCAAGGCCTGCTCTATTGTATGACGGGGGTGATGAGAGCTGCTGCCTTCTCCCCTGAGCTGGACCAGGCAGGATTAGGGAGTGGGCCCCATGGGCTCTGTAGGAAACTAGGTCCAGGGGCCCCAGTCCTGTATCTCTTACTGCAGGGCCCTCCCCATACTGGGAGCACATCCAAGAGTGCACCCACAGGGGGGTTATACTCCTGCACACACCCCTGGCAGTGCCAGCCCAGAGGGTGTGCAGCACATGTAAGAGTGACAGTGGTATCCTTTGGCATCCTAAACTGGCTGGTGCAGCTGCAGCTGCCCGGGTCGCTGCTGAGCAGCAGGGGCCCGCTCGGGTAGCATGCACTGGAGCAGGAGCATGCAGGTGGTGGGAGAGCCTGGCTCCCCAGCCCGGTTTGGTGTCCTGAGTACCACACAGCTTCGGGGGCCACTGCATGACCCCAGGATGGAACCATCGTGCAGCTGAGCAAGAAGGCACCGTGCGGAGTAAGGCAGGACACAGCCTCCCTGCTGCCTTTGCCTTGCACAGAAGTAAGGGAACCCTAAAAGGGTCCCGGCCCCCTGAGCCCATCCATAAATCAACCAATGGCTGAATGGGTTTTTGTGAGCGAGGCCACGGGGCCGGTTATCAAGCGTCCGCCAGTCAGTGGGGGGTAGTTACTGCAGATCCCCAGAGAGGAGGTGAACTCCAGAATTCCCTGTGGAGAATTGCACAGGCTGGGTCGGACCGGGGTCGAGAGGCCCAGCAGACAAAGAAAGAGCTGGTGGTACAAAAGAGCCGCCTGAACTGGCAGACTGACCCTCATCGGATGCAAGAACTGATACGGGAGGGATTGTAACCAAGAGGGCAAAACCCTGGAAGGGTTTGAGGGACTGGCCCCTGCCGGGGGCTCCGTGGATGGGGCACAGATAAGCTATAGATGCTTTGTTGTTTATTACATGTTTTCTCTGGACTCCTTTTGTCCAAAATAAGTGTCCGGTGCCCCGTGAGAGCTGGCTGGTTGCTGACAGCCCTGTCAGAGCCCCTGGGGAGAGAGTGAACTGCAGGTGCTGGACTCAGGCCAGACCTCCTGGGCTAGGCACAGTGAATTGCTGGGGGACTATGAGCCTAAATTCCCACACTGGAGGGAGAGGGAGGCGGGAGGCCTGAGGCCTAAAGGAGGGGACAGACGTGCGGCGCACTCGGAACTGTGACACCGGCCCCAGGGTGAGCTGGCCTCTGTCAGTGCTTAGGGCAGGGTGTTGGACAGTTTGCGGAGGGGGACTCAGCCCACAGTGATCAAGGGATCTGGATGGGAGACCGATACTGGTAGAATACAGCCTGCCCAGGGCGGAATGAATCTGATGTGCAGAGGTGGGGATTCAGAGCAGAACAGCACTCTGCAGCTAGCACTGGGATGAGGAGCTGCTGGAGTAGCAAGGCTGCGTGCGACTGAAAATGCCAGCCCTGTGTTTCAAGAGGTTTGGCTGTCCTGTGTCATTTGTGAGCAGCCGAGAGAAGATGTTTAAAAGTGGGAATTAATTTAATTTTGAGTTTCAGAAAATTCTGGAAGTGTAAGAATTGGAAGGAATTATTCTGCCACCCAGAACCCTGGGTTGGGGGTGGGTAAGTATCCAATTCCAAATACTTGTAAACTTGCAGGAAAGGTGAATTTTACAAACCTTGACATGGCCCAAGCATATCGCCAGGGGGCAGCAGAGATGGATTTTGAAAACTCCGCACACACCAAAGGCTGCGGTGTAGCCAGCGCACCTGCAGTGTTTCAGAGACAAACGGTGTAGACGCCCAGAGGCTAAACAGCATCATGTAGCTAACGAAGGGCAGCGCAGGGAAACTCCCAGAAGACCCTGAAGAGGTTCTGAGAAGTTTGCAAAGATCAGATTTTAGGGTGAAAAAAGAAGGGTTCTTTCTTCCACAATGAATCCGAATTTAAGATTTAAATCAGATTTTGTGCACACAGTCCCAGGTTCTAAGATTCTTCTTATTTTATAGCTTGACATTCCTCGGGTGGAGGTATTGTACTTGTCTCTTTAATTAGCATCTCCTAATTGTTAAAAGAATTTCAGATTTTTCATAGAGGTGTTTTCTGCTAAGAAATTTCTCACTTAAAATATTAATCTACACCAAAAATATGCATCCCTGGGAGTGTGTTATTGATAGTGTCTTTTGTTGCGAGAAAAATATAACCTCACATAACATAAGCAAATAGCACAGGCTGTATTTGCAACTAGCACGATCTTCCAAAACATCGATCGAGTCAAGGAAGGTGGAATGCTTTGTTATGCTCCAGCATAATGGTTCACAGAGGCTGGGAACCTTCTGGATGAAGTGTTTCAAGAGCAAAAGACTAAGTGTTCCCCCAAACTATCCAGTCTGTATTAGAAGAGATGGATTGTGTAATGGTCACAACAAACTACTGGGTGTGCCACAGCGATTGAGGAGGGAGGAGCTGTTTACTTCTATGACAAACATAGATATCTGAGCTACCAATGGGAGCACTGAGATACGTGCGCACAACCCCCTTAGCGGTGCCTGCCATGACTGACAGAGAAGTGCTTAGAGAAACAAGGTGGGTGAGGTAATATCTTTCATTGGACCAACTTCTATGAGTGAGAGAGACAAGCTTTCAAGCTACACAGAGCTCTTCTTCAGGTCTGGGAAAGTTTCTTGGAACATCATAGCTCAATACAAGGTGGAACCGATTGTTTAGCACAGGTAGTTACCACGTATTCTAAGTGGGTTACAGATATCTTTGGATTTATGATGTATTACAACAATCTGCACTACAACCCACTAACCTCTCCTTTTTTGTCCTATGACTGCAGAGGTGGTAACTGGCCATTTCACCTTGAACGGTCCCCTAGAATCTACCTATGCTAAACAGTCTGTCCCACCTTGTATTTAGTTGTGATGTCGGGAGTACCTTCCCCAGCCCTGAAGAAGAGCTCTGTGTAGCTTGAACGCGTCTTTCTCAACAACAGAAGTTGGTTCAATAAAAGATCCAACCTCACCTGCCTTGCCTGGGACAGGGACAGTTAGAACAACGCTGCATACAGAGACGTGCTTGAATGCCTGCCTACAGGGCAGTAAAGTATTAGCAGTAGTAGAGCTGGCTGAAGGCGTGCTCCCAGAAGAAGTTCTGATCCACAGCAGAGTCATGACCTTACCTGCCAAAGCCCAGGAAAAGGTGTTAATGAAACAAGCCATGATATTGTTGTAAAACAAGGACAGAGGATAGCAGACCTCTCAGAGCCGGAAACCATCACGAGACCCTACTGTGAAGCCCAGGCTCCACTGACAGACCCTTCAAGGTTTGATTTCAGAGATTCAGCATTGTCTGAGGAGTGGAAGTATCATCTAAGGCAGAAACTTTGTGAAAGCCCCAAGACATTTCCACTGCATACGTGGAATGTGCTACCGGAGTGGAGCACAAACACCAGACTACAAGACTCACAACCCCTCAGAGTACATCCACGCTACAGTGAAACACCTGCGGCTGGCCTGTGCCAGCTGACTCGGGCTCCTGAGACTTGGGCTAAGGGGCTGTTTAATTGCAGTGTAGACGTATGGGCATGGGCTGTAGTCAATGCTCTGGGACCTCCCACCTCACAGGGTCCTAGAGCCCAGGGCCCAGCTTGAGCCCACATGTCTATACTGCAATTAAACAGCCCCTTAGCTTGAGCCCTGCAAGCCCGAGTCAGCTGGCATGGGCCAGCCACAGGTTTTTAATTACAGTGTAGACGCACCCTCAAGGAATGATGTACGGAGATTGCTCTTTCAGAGATGGAGGATATGAATCATCATCGTCAGGAGCTGCTCACAAATGGCATCATGACAGAATCCCACAGCTCCTATGCCTCCCGCATAGAGGTAGTCCATAGGAGAGTGGGAAGACATGGATGCATATCGACTACGACAACCTAAATAGGTGCACTGTAGTTGACCAGTACACCATGCCTCGAACACAAGATGCCTTGGACTATTTGTTGCCTCTTCAAAATGGATACTACCAGATACCTCTGGGAGAAGAAGATAAGGAGAAGACAGCGTTCATCTGTCCTTCAGATGTCAGAGACAGGGTGAGTGAGGTCAGATCTTTTATGGGACCAACTTCTGTTGGTGAGAGAGACAAGCTTTTGAACTTACATGGAGTTCTTCTTCAGGTCCAATAAAAGACACCTCACCCACCTTGTCTCTGTAATATCATGGGACCAACCCACCTGCAACAACACAGCATACTTCAGATTTCTATCCATTCGAATACATGCCCCAAGGAATTTCTGGAGTGCCTGCAACATTTCAACATTTTATGGAGAAACTTGTGGGACACATAAATTTGCTAAAAGTCTTCATTTACCCCTAGGTTGTTGGGCTGTGGGGACATATAGGTAGAAGGCATCCCTGGTGACCTGCCAGCAGTTCTCAAACTGTGGGTTGGGACCCTAAAGTGGTTCACAAGTTCATTTTAATAGGGTTGCTAGGGCTGGCGTTAGACTCTTGGGGGCCCAGAGCAGAAAGCCGAATCTCCTGCCCCACAATGCAGGGCTGAAGCCAAAGCCTGAGGGCTTCAGCCCCATGGCTTGGGGGCTTGGGCTTTCTGCTCTGGGCTCCAGAGAATCTAATGCCGGCCTTGCCAGAGCCCAAGCCCCAGCAACCCTGTGGTGTGGGGTCATGTAGTAATTTCTGTTGTCAGAAGGGAGGCCTCGATGCAATGAAGTTTGAGAACCGCTGAGTGGACTCTCTGTTACTAGAACAAGAGATACCGACTGGCTAAACTAGTGAGGTGAGCTTTAAATTAGGATCAACGAAGACAGGAGACAAAAGCCCACGGGTAAATCCAGAACATGGAGACCTGGGCGGAGGGTCAGAATCTGGGCCGGGGGTGGGGGACATGGACAATCATAGCAGAGACAAGGAAATACAGAGGGGAAATCAAATGAACATCTTAGATGTCTGTATACCAAAGAGCTGAGACGTGGGCTAAGTGGTGGAACTTCAGAACGCAGCAGCTGGAGACAGCTGTGTTGGTGGCAGTGGTAAGCAGCAAGCTCGGCAGCAGCAGTGAGCTGTGGTGGCAGGGACCATGACGACAGCAGAGACCGTGACAAGCAGCAGCAGAGTCTGAGGCAGACCTCAGTGACGTCGGTGAGTAGAGGCGGAGGCATCACTCAGCTGCCCTTGTCCCTCAGTGGTAGGAGGCGAACCCACCCCAAGACATCCCTGGGTCATTATTGAGCTGGACAACAGACCGTGAGTCGGGTGTACCAGAGTGAAAAGGGGGGTGGCATGTTAGAGACATTTATCCACTGGACTTTCACACCATAAGATGGGAAACTGAGGGAAAGACCACTGACCAACGTACTGTGGGGCACCTGTAATGTTTTCCCAAATTAATATTATGTTTTCTTCTTTTAATAAAAGGTTTCTTTTGTTATATGCACATTCAGTGCTTGCAACTGGGGAATATTGCATCTTAGAGGTGCCTAGGGGTGAAGTTTAGTTTCCCCAAATTACTGCATGGGGGTGTGCGATATGTCCCGGGGTACAACCCGCAGTGTGGAATTGCTGTGCCTCCCTAACTCACTAGCTCAAAGTGCCTCTCACACTGCTCTGCGAGGGACGAGCAGCCCCTTCCCGCGGCGCTCTCACAGCCGTTAGCATGTGAAGGCACACCCAAAGTCACATGAAGGCTCTCATAGCCACTCATGAACTGTGTACAGGGAGTTACAACACCGAGTGTTGCAACACATGATCTGTTTTCATTATAATTTGCTCTTCAAACTGTCATCTCTAATAAATGTGTCTGTAATGCACCAAATTTGCAATATGTGGTGAACTGGCACAGGCTTGTTCCACATTGGTCTAAAGTTTCAGTTGCACCCTAATCTCTCTGGTGCCCCTTGCTCTTGCATACACAAATCCCAGGTAGTGGTTTCCTATGCTGCTCTCGCTCATTGGGTGTCCAGCCCATCTTCCATAAGCACTAAAGAGTTCTCAGATTCCAAGTGCCAGCGCATTTGTACCCACCCAGCAGAACTGCAGCTGGCACATTAGAAAAGTTCCTGCCCAAAGGAGGTTACACTCCAGACCCATTCTGAACAGTTCAGACCCACAGAGCACAACAGGGGCTGTGCAAGGATCTCACAGAGGTCAATGTTGGGAGTACTGAGCTCTGGGGAGGGATATGAAGGAGGTACAGGTGGTCACATGACACATGAGAAGAGGGGAGGACTGTGCCTTGCAGAAGGGCATGGAATGCAACATACATTTTGCATCCCAAGGAAGGAGGAAAGACCTAACTGGATGAATAACCACCTCCAAAAGGGTATTAGGAGTAAACTAAGTTTACAAGGAATGGAAGAAGGGGTTGATCAGCAAAGAAAGCTAAATATTGGAGGTCAAAAACTGCCAAAAGTCAAGCTTGCCAAGGAAATTAAAACAAACAGTAAAAGGTTCTTGAGCCCTATAAATAAAAAGAGAGTAAGAACAGAAAACGGGCCCGCTCTGCAATGAGGATGGGATAGAGAGTAAGGAGAATCTAGGTAGCTAAATGAATACTTCGCCTCAGTCATCAGTAAGGATGACAATGTAGAACATGGGCATAAAGACAGGACAGCTGATGGGAATTCGTGTATGGAAATGGAAATGACCACATCTGAGATGGAAACAAAGCTCAAAGAGCTCAATGCGCTCAGGGTGGGGGACCAGATAATCTCCATCCCAGAGTAACAAAAAAATTAGCATGAGCTTGCTAGTGTGGTTGCAAAGATTTTAATACATTTATCAAAGTGGGGATGGTACTGTATGAATGGACAATAGCAAGCATTTTATTTAAGAATGGGGGGGAAAGAGTGATCTGGACAACTACAGACCTGTTCTCTGTTGTCAATGGTATGTAAGTTTTAAGAATAAATTTGGAAGGAAAGAATTAAAGAGGTAAACACAATAAAGTGCATTTTATCCTATCAGCTATAAGCTGGGGGCTCATCAGGGACAAGTGACAAAGTAGGAAAGAGACCTAGATATGCTGGTGAATCACAGGGTGACAATGAGCCAGCTCTGTAATGCGGCCATAAAAAAGGCAAATGTGATCCTAGAATGCATCAGGCGAGGGGTATTTCCAGTAGAGAAGTGAGCATTAGTGCCATTGTGTAAGGCATTGGTAAAACCTCATCTGGAATATTGTGTGCAAACTGGAATAGGTGCAGAGAAGGCCACTTATTAGGAGGATCAGGGGAATGGAAGTCCTGCCTCACGAGAGGAGACTGGAAGAGTTTGACTTGCAGAATGAAGGCTGACAGGGGATATGATGGCTCTCTAGAAATACATTCCAGGGGGTTAACACCAGGGAGGGAGAAGCGTTATTTATGCTAAAGGACATGTTACCACAAGAACAAATTGGTTTAAACTGACCATGAATAAGGCTGCAAGTTTGTCACGGAGGTCACAGAAATCGTGGATTCTGTGATTTTCTGGGACCTCCGTGACTTCCGCAGCAGCCGGTACAGCTGGCCTTGGGGCCACCTGAGCAGCTCAGGCAGCCCCTGGGCCACGTGCACTGGCTGCTGCTGGGGCAGTCTTGGGCCACCGCGCTCCCCTCCCGCAGCAGCAGCAGGAGTTTGGGTGTGGGCTCAGGGCTGGGGGTTGGGACATGGGAGAGGGTGAGGGCTCTGGGCAGCGCTTACTTTGGAGGGGCTCCATGGAAGCTGCAACATCCCTCAGCTCCTAGGTGGAGGTGTGGCCAGGGGACTCTCCACACTGCCTCCACCTGCAGGCACCACCCCTGCAGCTCCCACTGGCTGTGGTTCCCGGCCAATGGGAGCTGTGGAGCTGGCGCTCGGGGCAGAGGCAATGTGCAGAGCTGCCTGGCCACATGAAGAGTTGCCTGGCTGCGCCTCCACCTAGGAGCTGAGGGAGGGAGATATCGCCACTTCTGGGGAGGCACACAGCCAGGTAGGGAGACTGCCAACCCCAGCACCAGCACCGCCCCCCAGCACCAGCGAGGATCCTGGATCCTGGGCCGCTCGCCGCCGCTCGCTCCCCCCAGCACCCATGGTGCCCTCCAGGCTCCCCTCTGCCCCCAAGATTTAGTCAGAGGTATATGGTACAAGTCATGGACAGGTGACGGGCCGTGAATTTTTGTTTACTGCCAATGACCTGTCCATGACTTTTACTAAAAATACCCATGACTAAAACGTAGGCTTAACCATGAATACATTTAGCCTGGAAATTAGAAGGTTTCTACCTGCGACCCTAATAGCAGATCAAGGCAAGAGGCTCACTGGTATCAGGTAGCAAGTTTCAGCTGGCCTGACCAGTTCAACGCACCCCAACTCACTGATGTCATAACCTGTATCTGAAAGGTGTCATGTACGATATCAACAGAAAGCTAACAACATACTGATCATTCATGTTATAGTGTGGTGTGGGTACACAAGACAAATTCAAAATTACAAACTGTAGTGAGGCTCAAGGAGCTCCCTCTGGAATTAAAAAGGTTAATGTCCCCTGGTGGGTGCAGCCAAACCCACTCCCCTCGCAGGAAGTACAGAGGCGGGGCTGGAAATATAACAGGAACCTGCAGCTCAGTTGTGGCTGGACCAGGGAAGGAGGCAGATAATCCTCTGCAGAACCTGCATCTGACTACCAGGAATGAAGGCACACCCTGACCGCCTGAGACAGAGGAGCCCAGGGAGCAACTAAAGAAAGTGTCACCTGGCCACTGGATTGGTGAGCCGACCCCAACAGTGACTGAGCACCCCTACACCCTGCTGCTGACTCCACCCCTGAGACCAGAAGCCCACTCACCTGAGGCCAGAAGGCCTCTCTATAGACTGTTTCCACACTCTGCCTCACCCAGAGGGCCAGAGCCCAAACTGCTATTGATTGCTTCAGCCAGGAGGCCACAAGCTATAGACTGTTTTCCTGCTCTGCCCACACCTTTGGCCATTCGCCCTGCTGAGAGGAGGCAGCCCTGAACTCAGGAGGGGAGATGGCTACGCAAACATGTTGGAAATTATGTTATCAAAGTGTGTCTGCCAGGCAGGGCTAATGATACTCCACGTGAGACAAAGGAATGTGGTTCTGCCATCTGGAATGAGACAGTAAAAGACCATGAGAATGAAAATTACATAGAAGGTAAACAGGACCATCAAGACAACAGGGGGAGGCGACTGCAGGAAACAGATCAATTTGCATTTTAGCAAACACCAGCAGGGGAATCGGCCAGCAGGAAATGTCCTTTACTAGGAGAGTCCATGTCGCCTTCCTCAAACCTTGAATGAACTTTGAGGGGTAACCTTCAGAAGGATCCCTTTAAAAGATTCACTGGACTATAAAGAGAGGGGAAAAGAATGCCAAGTTATCTTTCATCTAAGAAGACAAAGGAACCAAGCTCTTTAGACTTTGTGGGAGATCCTGACCAGAAGGGTGGTCAACTGCCTTGGTAGATTGGTAAGGAAACGACCTTGAACAAAGGCTGTAGCTTGTTTTCTTAAGTCTTCGCCTCTAGAATACATTTTCACTTTTATTCGCGTGTAACCATTTCTAACTCTTTTATACTTGAACTCAATTTAAAACCTTATCTTCTTCTCTTAAACTTGTTTTACTTTTAATCTAAACCAACCCAGGGCTGTGTTTGAATTAAAGTGAAGGTTAACTTCAGTTAAGGTGGCACGCTGCTGGGTATTCATAGACTCATAAGGTTAGAAGGGACTGCAAGGGTCTAGTCTAACCCCCTGCCAAGATGCAGGATTTGTTGTGGCTAAACCATTCAAGACAGGTGGCTCCAGCCTCCGCATAAAACCTCCAGTGAAGAAGCTTCCACAGCCTCTAGGCGGTCTGTTCCATTGGCCTACTGTTCTTACAGCAAGGAGGATTTTCCTGAGCTTTAATCTAAATCTGCTGTGCTGTAGTTTGAACCCAATGCCTCTTGTCCTGCCCTCCATGGTACGAGAGAACAACTTTTCTCCATTTCCTTTCAAGTATTTGAAGATTGCTATCATGTCCGTCCCCCCCCCTTAATCTCCTCTTTTCCAAACGAAACATACCCAGCTAACATAAACATAAGAACGGCCAGACTGGGTCAGACCAAAGGTCCATCTAGCCCAGTAACCTGTTTTCTGATAGTGGCAATGCCTGGTGCCCCAGAGGGAATGAACAGAACAAGTAAATCATCAAGTGACCCATCCCCTGTTGCATCTGTCTGGGTCAAAGAATTTGGTTTCTGACAACCTCTAAATTAAGGAATGCAAAATTTAAAAGCACCTAAGTCACTCAGGAGGCAAGTCCTATTGACTTTCAATGGGATTTAAGATTTTAAATCACCGAGGTACTAATTTGACTCAATCAGACGAACAAATAAATTGCTGATGGGGAAGGGGAAAGCGCTAACATAAAAGGTTAATGTATCCATTTTTGTATTAAATTTGAAAGGCCTTTTCTACTCTGCAGAAAAAAACCAACAACATTATTTTTAAAGCCATTATAAAGGTGTGTGATTGTATGAAAATACTAAGAACTGTTTTAATGGACTTTTTTGAAGCACAAATATTTTAAAAATAGCTTAATGTTCAACATGGCCTGGCCCTGCGTGTGGCTAAAACCCTCCATATGGAATAATCACAAGCACATAAGAGCAGCCATACTGGGTCAGGCTAATGGTTCATCTAGCCCAGTATCCTGTCTTCCAACGGTGGCTCATGTCAGGTGCCCCAGAGGGAATGAACAGAACACGTGATTACCTGTGATTATCAAGTTATCCATCGCGTGTTACCCATTCCCAGCTTCTTCAGTCTTTCCTCACATGGCATACATTCCATCCCTCTGATCATCTTTGTCGCTCGCCTCTGGATCCTTTCCAGTTTCTCTGCATCCTTTCTATCCATTCCTGACCAAAATTGGACACAGTACTCCAGCTGACGTCTAATCAGTGCTGAGTAGAGCCGTACTATCACCTCCCGTGACTTGCATTTGTCTTTGTTGAATTTCATTTTGTTGTCTATAGCCCAGTTTGCCAATTTAGCAAGATCCCTCTGAACTTTAGCTCTGTCCTCCGGACTGTTGGCAACTCCCCCCCGCCCCCGCCCCGGGTTTGTGTCATCTACATACCCTTCTAGCCAGCCCACCACCGCTGCTCTGCGGACACATGCACCAGGAGCAGTGGTGGATGTCTGACATCTATGCTTAGATCACTACAGCTGCAACTCTGCCCTGTAGACCCTTACTACAATGATGGGAGGGTTTTCCTCCTTGGGGTAGTAAATCCACCTCCCTGAAAGGTGACAGCTAGATCGACAGAAGAATTCGTCCATGGATCTTGTGCTGTCTACCCTGGGAGTTCGGTGAACTAGGCTGCTCAGGGGTGTGATTTTTTCACACCCATGAGTGACTTAGCTGCGTTGACCTAACTTTTTAGTGTAGCGACCTGAAGGGTAACCGGCAGCTCCTATCCCAGAGAGAGGGCAGAAGATCACACGGGAACCTGCGGCTAAATGCCCTGGGAGGCAGTACCCCCCCCATCACCGGCACAGAGCAGTCCCAGGGACCAACCCTCCAGTGCAGCCTCACCCCTGTACAGGAGGCACAACCGGCCGGCCCCTGCAGAGCTGCCCCAGTGTCCACCCCGAGGTTAAATCCCCGGCAAGTCGCTGTGCCACGGCCGGGCAGGAGGCGGCATCGCTGGGGTGACCCCAGCCCCGCCGAGCTGCTGCGCTGTTGCTTTAAGAGCGGATCCTGGCGCCCCCCTCCCGCCCCTGGCAGCCGGAAGGGGGATGTGATGCAAAAAAGAAAAGGGGGAAAGGAAAGAACAGACCAAAACTCCCCGGGGAAGTTCGGAACGCGGCGCCGGGACCCCAGCTTCGCGCGGCGGGACGCGCTCCCAGGTGAGAGGCGGGCGGGGCCCAGCCAGCCCCCCGGGCAGCTCCGCAAACCGTGTCGGGGCGAGCCCGCCGCTGAGCTCGGCTCCCTGGCGCCGGGGCGCGCTGCCCTGGTGTCCGCTCCGGCGGGCGGGCGGGCGCGGCGCGGGGCTCGCCTCGGGCTCGGCGGCTCCAGCCCTGCCGGGGGACGGGGACCCGGGCCGCGCCCCCCGCCGGCTGGGGCCCCCGGAGCCGGCGGGCAGGAGCGGGAGGCCCCGGGGAAGCGGGGCCCCCTGTTCCGGGCACGGCGCTGCGCGGAGGGGCCCCGCTCGCTGGCGGCGGGACCGGCCCTGCCGGGGGCCGGCGCTTGAGCTCTGCCCTGGGCGGGCTCGGAAGGGGGATCCGAGCCCCTGGTCCGCCGGGTTCGTGCCTCGCTGCGGAGCCGGCTGCTGGTGCGCTGCCTCCCGGCGCGGGGCTGAACGCAGCCGGCGGTGCCAGGAGCTGGGGAAAACCCAGAGCGAGCTCGCCAGGGCTCGTCACTGGGGCCAGGTCCGCGCTACACAAGGAGGTGGGACCTGACTTTCCTCGGCAGGCAGCCAGCACAGTTCCTGCGCTGCTGGGTGTGTGTCTGTGGGGGGGGGGGAGTGGGTGTGTGTCGTGTGTGGGGGGGGGAGTGGGTGTGTGTGTGGGTGGGAGTGGGGGGGAGTGGGTGTGTGTGTGTGTGTGTGTGTCTGTGTGCACGCCTGCTTGGTTTCTTGTCTCCCCGCTGGGCATCCTCACCAGGAGCACTTGTATTGTCTCCATTGCATTGTCTGTGGCCAGTAACAACAGGGTGAGTAACACAGTTTGCGCTGACCCTGCCTCGACCTAACGATGTGACAGTGACTCTGGGCATGAGACGCAGTTATGTGGCCGGGAGCCAAATGTAAGTGAAGACACTTCCCCGGCTAGGCTGGCCCAGGCGTGTAGTGTGTCAGGCCTGACTCTGCTTTGAAATGTTAAGGGGTTAGGAACATTGCATGATCTGGGGAGTGGGGTGGGGAGGTTAGGGTGTGTGAGAGAAGGAGACTTCACCCTGCAGGATTAATACATATTAATTAGGCTAATTTAGTCAGACTAATGTAAAGTTCTCAATTTACTCTTGGCATGTCAGAGACTTTACGGCTGTCTCCCTGACATCAATACTGGGCAAAATAAAGTGACAGCTGATATGAGCCTGTGGTTCTCAACCTTTCCAGACTAGTGTACCCCTTTGAACACTCTGACTGGTCCTGCGGACCCCCAGGTTTCACCTCACTGAAAGTATTTGCTGACAAAATCAGACATAAAAATACAAAAGTGTCACAGTCACACTGTTACTGAAAACCTGGTCACTTTCTCACTTTTCCCATATAATTACAAAATACATTGATTGGAATATAAATATTGTACTTACATTTCAGTGTATATAGAGCAGTATAAACAAGTCAGTGTCTACGAAATTTTAGCTTGTGCTGACTTGGCTAGTGCTTTTTATGTAGGCTGTTGTAAAACTAGGCAAATCCCTGGATGAGTTGATGTACCCCCTGGAAGACCTCTGCGTACCCCCAGGGCTATGTGTACCTCTGGTTGAGAACCACTGATATGAGCTATTAAGAGTTAAAAGGTAGAAACACATTGAATGCCAGCCAGCATGGCTTCATAGAAAACAGGTCTTGTCAAACAAACTTGATATTGTTCTTTGACACGATTATGTCTGGTTACGAAAGGTAACTGAGTCTCTGTTGTATGTCTGGATTTCTGTAAGGCTTAGTACCGACTCCATTCTGAATTAAAAATTAGCACTGGACAAAATCAATATGGCACATGTTAAAACCTAGCTAACTGATAGATCTCTTCGCATCCAAATCCCAGGAATGCTGCCTCACCCTCATTGGTTTTGACACTGTATCAGTGGTTGGTATCGGTGGGAGGCATCAATACCAATTTGGGGAGCAAAATTACATGAATGGGGGGGGAGGAGGCAAGATAATTATAGGACGGGGTGGGCAAACGTTTTGGCCTGGGGGCCACATCGGGTTTCCAAAATTGTATGGAGGGCCAGTTAGGGGAGGTTGTGCCTCCCCAAACAGCCAGGTGTGGCCCAGCCCCTGCCCCCAATCTGACATCTCCTGCTTCTCGCCCCCTGACGGCCCTCCCGGAACCCCCGCCCCATCCACCCCTGACTGCCCCCTGCTGCCCCATCCAACCCCTCCTCTCATTCCTGACTGCCTCCCCCCCCCCGGACACCTTCCCCATCCAACCACCCCTTCTCCCTGACTACCTCTGGAAACCCTGCCCCTGACTGCCCCCCCACTGCCCCATCCAATCCCCCCTCCTTACTGACTGCCCCCCCGGGTCCCCTGCCCCCATTCAACCCTCCTGTTCCCCGCCCTCTGACTGCCCCAGCCCCTATCCACATCCCTGTCCCCTGACCACCACCACCCTGAACTCCCCTGCCCTCTATCCAACCCTCCCTGCCCCCTTACAGAGCACCAGGACAGGCAGCCGCACCGCCCGGCAGGAGCCAGCCACGCCACCGTGCAGCACGGAGCACCGGGTCAGGCCATGGCTCTGCAGCTGCGCTGACCAGCAAGAGCTCGCAGCGCCACCACCCAGAGCATTGCGCCGGCGGCACAGTGAGCTGAGGCTGTGAGGGAGAGGGAACAGCAGGGGAGGGCCTGGGGGCTAGTATCCCGGGCCAGGAGCTCAGAGGCTGGGCAGGAGGGCCCCGCGGGCCAGATGTGGGCCAAGGGCTGTAGTTTTCCCGTGTGTGTGTGTGTGTGTGTGTGTGTGTGTACCCTTGTTATAGGTATATAGTCCTGTGTTTTGGGGTGACAGGACAGAGCTGGAGGAGAGTGGGAGAGAAGGGGAGGATTTGGAATGGAAAATGGAGAGAAATGAAAGCTCTTCTCATCCCCTCCTCTCCTGGATGCTAATGTCCCCTCCCCTCTTGTTCTCCTTCATTCCGACACCCCGTCCCTCGCTCTCCTGGATCTCTGTACCCTGCACTTTCTTTCCTGAATCCTAACACACACTCCCTAATTGGCCTCCTAGATCCCAATGGCCCCCCCTTGCTCTCTCAGATCCTGGCCTTCCCCCACCCCATTTGCTCTCCTGGATCCTGAGACACTCTCACTCTCTCCCCCTCCTTCTCCTTCTCCTCCCCACCCCTTCACTGAGGTCTGCTTGCAGCATTGTAGCTCTAAATACCCAATCCTGTGTCACTGTGATGGGGCTTAACCTCCATCACCTGCAAAGCAAGGGAAAGAACCTAGTTAGTTAGGGGAGAGATGCAGGAGGGAGGAGCTGTGGAGAATTCCTAGACTCGGACGGTCTAGTAGTCGGGACTGGCTGTGGCCAGAAAGCAGAGCTGCCCGAGCAGGGCTGACTCCTGGGGTGGGGCCCCGTAAAGCGGTGAGAAGCCCTGACCTGAGCTAGGCTCTGGGAGGACCAGGCAGGGAGAAATCTGCAAGGGGCAGAAAGGCAGCATAGGTGGTACTTAGCTTCCCAGCAGCGATGGAAAGCCTGGGGGGGTCAGTACCCTGACAAGGGGAAGAATCGAAGTCAAGTGCAGGAGGGGCAAAGACCCCTTAGAGTTGAGTCCAGGAGGGGTGAAGGACCATTGGTAGAGCTGAACCCTGGTCGGGGACTGAACTGTTGTGTGGCTTGGCCAGAGGGCTGAGATACAGAAGACCCAGTGAGTGCAGAGAAGAGAGCCTCTGGGACGGGTAGTCGCAGCTGAGAAAGCGGCCACCGGAAGGGGTGTGAGAGGCAACGTTCCCTGCAGCGCCAGGTCCAGGCAGGAGAGGACACTTCACAGCAGTACCCCCCACAGAGGAACATTTTGTGGGTGGGTGGGTGGGTGGTGGGGCCAGAGCCAGGCCAGCCCCCATGGGGGATGGGGAGGGAGTGTCACGCTTCCAGCTCTGCCCCAACCCCATTCAGCCCCCAGTCCTGCTCCGCCCTCAGCCCAGCCCTGTCCTCCCCTCATTCCCGCTCTGCCTCTAGCTCCAGCTCCTCTCCCATCTCCAGCTCCACCTTCAGCCCCAGCTCTGCTGCTGAGGAAGCCTTGGCTATGCAGTAATGGGGGGCGTAGACAGATTCTGTTACTGGTAAGGGGTAGGGTGACCAGATGTTCTGATTTTATAGGGACAGTCCCGATTTTTGGGTCTTTTTCTTATATAGGCTCCTAGTACCCCCCACCCCCTGTCTGGATTTGTCACACTTGCTGTCTCGGCACCCTAGTAAGGGGGGAGGTGTGACTGGAAAAGCTTGAGCACCACTGCTTTAGAGGTAAGGACACGGGCGTACAGGTTGCAGTTAGGAGTCTGGGCCATGCTGTTAACGTTTCAGTGTGATTATGTAATGGATGCAGATCTTCACCTGATGGGTACCATAGTTGCTAGGCACTGAGGCACGTTAGTGCTGCTGTCAGTCCAGTGCAGCTCTGTTGTGAGTCATGCACTAGCAGAACTACAGTGTGATTTCTGGACAGGGACATGCAGCTGAGGGTGGCTGGCTTAACCTGTGTGGCTCAGAGAGCAGAATGCCACTGGTGCCTTGAGCGTGCGCAGCTACGTCACTAATCCACGGCAGCCGACAGGTGGGGAGACGTGGGCTCATTGAGTCCTCCTCAAGAACTACGTTTTCTGGCTCAGACTCTCTCTGCCTCTGTGTTTGTACAGCATAAAACAGGACCCTGACCACCATTGGGACCTTGGGTGCTACCAGGATATAAACCATTAATGATCATAATTAACAGCATGCAAAGAGTTCTGTCTGTGGCTGCTCCTGTGTATGAGAGTCACCAGAAACCCTGGAAATAGCCCCAGGTACAAGATAGAAAGGCAAGATACTGGGATAGTCAACCACTGGCTCGCATATTCCTCAGCAATCTGCACCTAAAATCTCCAGCAAGGCCACTGAATTCTCTGACATCCTGGTGTAGGAGGCTGGAGATTTTTGTGGCTGCTCTGTTAATTAATTAGAAATCTCCATGGTTTCATTTAAAATATGAAAATAAATGGTACACGCAGTACAGCAGTAGCGGTATTAGTTGTTTTGCTGTTACATTCCAGTTATTTGATTGAGGTGTCTGGAGCAGTTCACGTCGCTCAGAGCTAGACGTTCAAGCTTTCCTTGCCAACTCAGGAAGTCAGCACCATGTATAGCAGTGACCTTCTGTCCATGTTTTCAAGGTTTTCTTCACAACCATGAGAGTGAGAAACTGGAGCTGGTTGGAATTTTTAGTTCAAAACATTTTTTTTTTGACAAAAAAGCCTCTTTTTCTAAAGTGAAAACTTCCACCAAAAACTTTTGCTTATTACATTTTTTTCCATTTTTTTGTTGAAATTTTCATTTGTCTTCCCCTTTCACCTCTTCTTTTTTCCCCTGTATTTTTTTTTCCACTGAAAGAATGATGATCAGAGTTTGGGTTTTTCTTTCACTTTTTCTTTTCTTCATGTTTCTTTTTGCCACTGTGTGTCTTCCAACATGTCTCTAAGTTTGGAAGAATTACTGAGTTGTAAAAGGTAAAATGAGCTTCGGTGAATCTACTTCCTGATCATTTTTCTAAAGCTGAGATGTTTAGAAAGCCACAAAGTGGCCAAAGGAAAAAAGAAAAAGAAGAATGGAATCCTGGATGTCATTATTTTTAGTGCTCTCAGCGGCAAAAGGGAAAAATTGGGAATGTTGAATTTTTTCAAAAACCTCTCAGAAAACTTCAAAACAATAATAATAATAAAATGGTTCCCTTCCAGACCATGTGAAAAAGTAACAACTTGGGACATTTAACTTTTTTTTATGGCTTGTTTGTTTTTTCACTTTGTGACCCCCCCCGCTAGAAACATTCTCTATAAAAGGAAGGTTGATTTGAGAGCCGAATGCTGCAGGAGATTCCCCCGATCAGAGAATCGCTGGGGGCATGACTGCGTGCACTGGAGTCAGAAAGGTTTCTTTGCTCCTCCTCTTGTTGTCTACTACTACTGCCCTCCCTTCGTAATTTCATAGATGACAAAGACAGAAAAGACCATTATGATGTTATAATCTGACCTCCTGTGTAGCACAGGCCCAGAGAACTGCCCCAAAATAATTCCTAGAGCAGGTCTGTTAGGAAAACATCCCGTCTTTTTAAAAATTTTTTTGCCAGTGATGATGAGAGAATCCACCACGACCGGTGGTGAATTGTTCCACTGGTTAATTACCCCCAGTGTTTACAAATTTGCACCTTCTTTCCAATCTGAATTTTCTAGCTTCAGCTTCCGGACACTGGAACTTGTTATCCTTTTGTCTGCAGGAATGAAGAGCCCATTATAAAATATTTGTTCCCCAGGTACTGAGAGACTGATTAAGTCCCCCCTTAACTGTTCCTTTGTCAGTCTCAAAGAGCTTGTTGGGGTGCCCACTCCACACAAGATTTGAGGGGTTAAGGAGGTGGCCAGGTGGGCTGATCAACTGCCCAGGTTGTACCTGGAGGAGGAGCCAGGAGCAGGGATTGATTGAATGAGGCTCAGCTTGAAGGGAACAGGAGGGGCCTGTATAAAGCCCAGGAGCTGAGGGCAGAAGGGGGCTGCAGGGAAGTAGGCTGCAGTCACCTCCTGGGAGCAGGAGGTGTGCTTGGGACTATAGAGGGTAGCCCATAGTTAGGAGGGAGTTGGGAGGTTGGCAAACCCAGAAAGGGAGGAAGCCGGAAAGGCAGGAGAAGGCTCAGGGGAAAAGTAGCAAGGAATAGGAGTGCAGACCTTGGCTGCTGACTAGAGCTGGAACCCAGAGTAGAGAGTGGACCCAGGTTCCCCTACCAGCTAGTGAGGAAATGGCAGTGGCTGGGCAGTGAATGGGAAGATGCCTGAGCCCATTTGTCAGGAGAGACTTTGGTACCCCGGAAGGGAGATGCACGGATAGTGACCTGGCCGGGGTGCCAAGTCATGAAGAAGAGACCTCAGCACCTGGGGCAAGAGAAGGAGAGTGGCAACCGAGTGTACAATAAGCAGCAGAAGCAGATCCCGGACCTGGAAGGAACTTAATCCCCAGAGCAGCCAGAGGGGGACCCTTAGTGGTGAGGGGACCCTGTGAGAGAGCTCGATCCTTGGATCATTCGTGTGGCTCTTCTCTGAACCCTCTCCAGCTTTTCAGCCTTTTTCTTGACTTGTGGACACCAGAACTGGACACAGGATTTCAGCAGTGGTCACACCAGTCTCAAATATATAGGTAACATAACCTCTCTACTGCTTCTTGAGATCCCCCTTTTTGTACATCCAAGGATCACATTAGTCCTTTAGGTCACAGCGTCACACTGAGCGCTCATGTTCAGTTGATTATTCAGAGTCACTGGTTCCCAGGAAAAAGTCTCTTATCCTGCAAGTATGGCCTGCATTCTTTACATTTCCCTCTTGGGGATCTGAGTCTGTTCTGTACTATTTGTCATGGCCTTGTGAATTTCCCAGTTGCTGTTTATTTTCTGCCAGCCTTAGTGCTCCTCAATCCCCAGGTGGCTTGTACTGTGTCTGGTGTTACAGCCAGTGTATAGTTATCTCTGCCAGCTGAAATGTGAAGAACAGCAAGATCAGGCTTGTTGCATCAGCAGGTGGGGTTATAAGGAATTCTCCAGGACTTCCCATCTTTGCAGAAGGGTTTTGTTTTCCTTGCTCGAGCTGCTCCTGTTCTGCTTAACAGCTCCACAGGCTAAAACTCTCACTGTAAGAGGGAGGAAAACATTCGCCTCTACTTAGTAGCTGTTATTCGTGTTGCGGAAAGTGTCCCTTTTACCCTGCAGTCCCCATGAATACCCACCTCCAAGCAGGAACATGCTCTCCAAAGTCTCTTGAAGGAATGCCAGAAGATAGTAACTCAGGAATCTATAAAATCACTTCACAGATCACAGCCAGATAAGTCACTTTCAAAACCATATATGAACTTGGAGGCAGAGAAGGTTTTCGGAGGTCAGACTTCTCAGCTCATATAGCATATCCTCTTTTAAACTTAACAGGTACACCACAAAGAATAACCGGAAATAACTGAAATAACCAGTTAGGACAGAAATAACAAATGTGAGAATGAACTAATTGTTATTAATATGTACATGTATGTCATCCATACGTACAAACCTACCAGCCGATGGAGTAAGTGGACCCTGACATTTTGTTGGTTGGACGTAGGAGGGCTCAAGCATTCAAGCTCTATAAAAGGGGTGACCCACCATGTCAAGAAAGCTTCTTTGTTCTTATATCAGAGGGGTAGCCGTGTTAGTCTGGTTCTGTAGAAGCAGCAAAGAATCCTGTGGCACCTTATAGACTAACAGACGTTTTGCAGCATGAGCTTTTGTGGGTGAATACCCACTTCTTCGGATGCAAGTAGTGGATAAGAGATTTCCACTACTTGCATCCGAAGAAGTGGGTATTCACCCATGAAAGCTCATGCTGCAAAACGTCTGTTAGTCTATAAGGTGCCACAGGATTCTTTGCTGCTTCTTTGTTCTTAGTTCTTTGTTTATTATCCTTTTGTTTATTAGTCTGTTAGTACTTAATTGTTAGTTTAAGTAAAACTCTAAGCTCTGGCCTACACTACAGGGTTAGGTCAAATTTAGCTGTGCTAGGTCTGTTACCCAGGGTTCTTTCATAGAATCTCAGGGTTGGAAGGGACCTCAGGAGGTCAGCTAGTCCAACCCCCTGCTCAAAGCAGGACCAATCCCCAGACAGATTTTTACCCCAGTTCCCTAAATGGCCCCCTCTATGGATTGAACTCACAACCTTGGGTTTAGCAGGACAATGCTCAAACCATTGAGCTATTCCTCCCCCCAACCCAAAGCTCTTGGTAACTTTACTCTGTGCGAGGAGGTGTCAGGAAATAAATCAGGGGAGACATGGCCGTCCGACCGATAGATGGCTGGCACAAACAGGACAACACAAGAGTGCTTTCACTTAAAGCTAAACTTTACTTAGTCTCAAGCACTTACACACGTCCGCAACAAGATTAGTAAAACACCCCCAACCCTTGATAATTACCAAAGCTGAGTGTGGCTCTCGAGTGACAGAGCGGCAGGCTTCCGGTGGCCAAATCTTCCGTCTGCCGGTGGGGACCCCAAGATATATCCAGAGGGAGAGTCCAAAAGAGTCCCCAAACGAGTCCAACTATCTCAAGCTTTTTCCCCTTATTTATACATTAGTAATAGAATGACATGTCCCTTAAAGAAACCTTGTTAAGTGAGCAGTTTCAAGCAAGAGGTTCCTTCTGATTATTGATTAGCCAGGTGTGGGTTTTCCAGAATCTACAGCTCTGAGACCCCAATAGACATACATGCATTTTAAAAGAGCAGGAATCAGCAACTTCAACACAATTCTTATCAGGAAGGATGCAGGGTCAAGCTGCCCTTTCCGTGGCACCCAAAACCCCCTCCCCTCCTGCCTTGGTCAAACTGAGATTGCTGAATGACCAATTTACAGCTTGCTGACTAGGTTTCTTTTTAACAATAAGCCATAGTGGTTCTAGGCACTTTACTGGTTTGCCAAAGTCTTCCCTGCACAGGTCGATTTTCTAATGAATGCGTCTACACAAGCAACCCCGTTCCGTCGACCTAAAGGGCTCTTAAAATCGACTTCTGTACTCCTCCCCGGCGAGGGGAATAGTGCTAAAATTGACCTTGCTGGGTCGAATGTGGGGTAGTGCGGATGCAAATCGATGCTATTGGCCTCTGGGAGCTATCCCAGAGTGCTCCATTGTGACCGCTCTGGACAGCACTTTGAACTCCGATGCACTAGCCAGGTACACAGGAAAAGCCCCGGGAACTTTTGAATTACATTTCCTGTTTGGTCAGCGTGGCGAACTCAGCAGCACAGGTGACCATGCAGTCCCTGCAGAATCGTAGAGCTTAGAATGTTTCTACGCTCCCCCTATCATCTCCGTCCCTGAGGTTATCGCAGATTAGAAGGTGAAAAAAACCACTCGCGATGACATGTTTTCTGAGCTCATGCAGTCCTCCCGCACTGATAGGGCACAGCTTAATGCATGGAGGCATTCAGTGGCAGAGGCCAGGAAAGAATTAAATGAGCGCGAAGAGTGAAGGCAGGATGCGATGCTGAGGATAATGGGGGAGCAAATGGACACGATGAGAAGTGTCTTTTGGAGCTGCAGGAAAGCCAACAAGAGCACAGACCCCTGCTGCATCCCCTATATAACCGCCTACCCTCCTCCCCATGTTCCATAGCCTCCTCACCCAGACGCCCAAGAACGTGTGGGTGGGGAGGCTCCGGGCCCCCAGCCACTCCACTCCAGAGGATGGCCCAAGCAACAGAGGCTGTCATTCAAACAGTTTGATTTTTAGTGTGGCTACAATAAGCAATGTGGCCTTGTCCTTCCCACCTCCCCCACGCCACCCAGGCTACCTTGTCCGTTATCTCATTATTTTTTTTTAATTAATAAAGAAAGAATGCCTGGTTTCAAAACAATAGTTACTTTATTTTGAAGGGAGGAGGGTGGTTGGCTTACAGGGAATTAAAATCAACAAAGGGGGCGGGTTTGCATCAAGGAGAAACACACACAACTGTCCCACCATAGCCTGGCCAGTCATGAAACTGGTTTTCAAAGCCTCTCTGATGCGCAGCGCGCCTTGCCATGCTCTTCTAATCGCCCTGGTATCTGGCTGCTCAAAATCGGACGCCAGGTGATTTGCCACAACCTCCCCCCCCCGCCATAAACGTCTGCCCCCTTACTCTCACAGATATTATGGAGCACACAGCAAGCAGCAATTACAATGGGAATGTTAAAGCAGCACAGAGTCCTTATAGCCTAACAGACGTATTGGAGCATGAGCTTTCGTGGGTGAATCCCCACTTCGTCGGATGCATCCAGTACATCTGTTAGTCTATAAGGTGCCACAGGACTCTGTGCTGCTTTTACAGATCCAGACTAACGCAGCGACCCCTCTGATACTTTAATGGGAATGTTGGTTGTGCTGAGGTCTGACCAACAGCGCCAGTGAGCTTTTAAACGTCCAAAGGCACATCCTACCACCCTTCTGCACTTGGTTATGCTTGCCGTGGTATGGCGTCTGCACGGGTAACCCAGGAAAAAAGGTGCGGAACGATTGCCTGCCGTTGCTTTCACGGGGGGAGGGGTGACTGACAACGTGTACCCAAAACAACCCGCAACAATGTTTTTGCCCCATCAGGCATTGGGAGCTTAACTCAAAATCCCAACCGCTCCGTAAATTGATGCTAGCCACGGTAGTGAGGACGCACTCCTCCCAGTTAATGCGCTTAGTGTGGACATACGCAATTGACTGTATAAAATCAATTTCTAAAAATTGACTTCTATAAAATCGACCTAATTTCGTAGTGCAGACGTACCCCAAGTTAGTTTCTATTGTCTCCTATAGCTCTTAGCTCATTTGCTTCTCCTAAGCTCTGCACCTCTCACTCATTCCAAGATTATCAATAGCAAACCATCAGCGACAACTGCAAACAAATTAAACCACTTGGATGTCAAAAAGGAACATTACAACAGGCAGAGAAGCTCCCTGCCTGTGAATAAAGGCAAAAAACTGGTTCAGTGTAACAAAGGGTGCAGAAAGGCACCCAGTATTCTTTTGCTGAGGAGACTTCTTGGGGAGCAGGGCTGTTCTCATGAAAAGTTGGACCCTGGTTCCTGTGAAGCCAGCCACTTCTGCAGCAGGCTGAACTCTGGGGAACAGGAGCTTTATCAGAGAAGAAAATTGACTTAATAAAGTGTAGACCTACGTTTGCATTTTATAATTTTGTGTTGTAGCCACTTGTTTCCACCACTCTCTCTTGTTTCTTGTCAGCGCTCTATTCTTTCTTAATGACCCCAAGGCGGTGTATTTATAAGTGCTCACACGGGCTGTGTGTGATACAGGAGCAGTGATTTAAGGTAAAACTGGTAACCAGGGGACACTGCTCTTCTGGGGGCAGAGGAGCTGAGATTTCTGGGAGTAGCCAGTATCAGGGGTTGGCTATCACAGGAGTACACTTCAAAGGGACTCGGGTGCATCTGTTGTTAACCTGCAGAGCAAAGTTAGGCCTGGCAGAGCCCAGAAGAGAGTGCTTGAGTGGTTGACAGGCTAGTGAGGTCTGGGAGCTTCACCCCTTCACCACAAGCAAGGCTTCCTCTCACTAGAGGCAGGGGGTAACAAGGTGACTCAGTCCTGGGTACCCTGAGAACTACTACAGTAGCCCTTTATGTTGCTCTGTGATGGGGAGAGCTGGTTAATACCATCACCCCAAAGCCTGGGCTGAGTTTTAGAGAGTCCCTGGCCCTGCCAGGCAGCTCCCTGAAGACAGGTGAGATTCTGTGGCCTGCATTGTGCAGGAGGTCAGACTAGATGACCATAATGGTCCCTTCTGACCTTAAGTCTATGAATCTATGAAAGTAGTCTGCTCTGGGAGCATGGTGGGAGGGCTTCCCCAAAATACAACCCCAGGGAGGCTGGAAGTCAGGGCACAGAACTTCAGGTATTTGGGTGGAGTCCTCCATGTGCTGGAGCAGCTTGGAGAATCACATTGTTATAGCTGGAGAACAATGAGCAGTCAATTACCCAATCAGATTCCAGCCCTTCTGTGGTTTCCCCCATCACAGTATTGGCTCTTGTCATGTATCTGTGACCAGTTCTTTGTGTGGAACAAAAGCGAAGGGATGAAACATTAACCCCCTCACCCCCAAGTGAATCTCCTTTCTGCTCTTCTGCTAGAGGCAAAACGTACTGACCACACACCCACCACAGCCCATATCACAACCTCAACTCTGTTTGGCGGGGGAAGGCTGTGGGCCTGGCATGTCCATGAAGGCAGAGTTAAAGTTTCGATGTATAGTTTGGTGTATGGTAGTTGTGCTATTCACACATAATTCACAGGTGAGGGGAGATGGGGGCTGGGCAAGATGGGTTATGGATAGTAGTCTAGAAGACATCTGTTAGTAGCCCAGTGGAGAGAGTTCCCAACTAAGTCAGGAAAGCTGGGTTCTGTTCTTGCCTCTGCTACTGATTCCCATTTTGACCTTGGGTCCGTTCCTTCCCCTGGGCCTTTTCTCTACTCATAAAATAGAGATAGTGAAACTAAGACCCCTTTTTAAAGTGCTTTGAAGCTGCAGATGAAAAGCCCTATAGAGGGTGAAGTAGCAGCAGTCAGATGATAGGGTCCACAATAAGGAAACGGTTGAGAGCCTCTCTTACGAAGTTCTGTGACCACATAGCTGGCAGGAGCATCTGTGCTTTGTTCAACTCATCCATTAGCTTAACTGAAATGATTTACATTTCTCAAAGTAGAAACAATTTCCTCTCCAGTTAACAGCCCACTTCTGGGATCCCCACGAGGGTCCCTTTCAGATAGGTCTCCAGCAGGTTAAGGTTTCCCATGTGTCTCTTTCTTTGTCCTTTGCTGATCAGATTTTAACGACTGTGCCATTAGAATGTCCCACGTGGCCCCGACTGCCTGGCCAGCGCCTAGGGAGAGAGCCGGGGCCTGTCTTCTTTACACCAGTGCAACTCAGGAGGCAATGGAGATACAAGAGAGAAACCAGCACAAGTGAGTTCTGAACCAGGGCCAGGGACCTTGAGCTAGCCAGGATCCAAGCCATGTATGGTTGGCTTCTAGCCATTAAATCAAACATGAATTGTTCTCAGGAACCAAAGGGTAGCCACTCTAATCTGTGGGGCGCAGGTGTATGCTTCACACGGGCAGCCCCACTGTGCAATCGGGCAGCAACTCTGCATTAGTAAAGGTTTCTGTGTAGTTTCCAAGAGGATGCCTCTGTAACTCAATCTGGAGGCGCTCTAGGGACTGGCACGTGACACTGAAATATACCTATAGCTTAGTGCAGATGGGGAAGAGGAATCCCAGAGCTGCTAAGGATCCAAAAGAATCCAGGCTCTGAAATTCACTCACTTGCTGCGTCTTGGAGCAGGGATCCGTGACGGCGACTTGGCTCTCAGCGCTTGTCCTCTGTGCTTGGCAGGGCTGCAGAGCTGAGTTCTAATGACCGTGTGAAGGCGGCAGCGTTCTTCTCTCTTTGTCTCTCCCTCTGCAGCCCAGCAAGGGACAATTGGCTGCTGCTCCCCAAGAGGAGATGACGGCATATAGAGAAAGCAAAGTTTCTTACCATGCGGCTCCCACAGATCCACCCCATGCTTCCTCTCTCCCTGCTTGGCTGTGCTGGGGAGACAGAAAACTGAGGAGAGACCTATTGTTTCTTAGCACAGAGGCTGCTGTCTGGGCTCCAGGCACAAGACCACAGAGGGTAGCTACTCTGCTTTGCGATGCCTGTAGGTGCTGGGATTCCCTGGAAGAAGCCAAAGGCTAAATGATACAGTACTGGGAAAGCACCATTTCCACATTTGCAAAGCAGGCCGTTGTTTCTGCTGCTCTGACGTTCCATAGACACTCGGGGCGTCTACACCCGCGGCTGGCCAGTATCAGCTGACTTGGGGGCTCTGGCTGCAGGGCTGTTTCACTGCAGTGTAGACATTCAGGTTCGGGCTGGGGCCCAGGCTCTGGGACCCTGTGAGGTGGACGGGCCCCAGAGCTGCCTGAGCCCAGAAGTCTACACTGCAATTCAACAGTTCTGCAGCCGGAGCCCCATGAGCCCAAGTCAGCTGCTGCAGGTTTTTCATTGCAGCGTAGACATAGCCTGTGAGGCCACTGCTAACCCTTTGCTATGGAAATCCCCTCCTGCTTTGTTATTCTGAAACAGCTGGCGGAAGTGGATCCCAGGGCAATGCTTTTCCTCCCCACCGAGCTCTTTTAACTCCAGCGACTGGCTTTGCTCTGGCCAATGGCACAGCCCTTCTCGCCTGCCCCCTGCACAAACCAACCCACCGTTGTTGGGTGACTGGCTTTAAAATGAGTGGGAGGGGCCCTAGGGGGATTTCAAAGGAGAGAAAACACATGTTCACTTGCGACTGCCCCTGCTCTGCATTGTCTGTGGCCAGGGGTCTTCACTAGGATGTGAAAAAAATGTTTCAGAAATGCTCCTGGCGGCCCAGCCAGTCACGCACGGGGGTTTGGCAGGCGCAGCCCGGCACTCATCTGGCAGCAGAAGGGAGCCCTGAGCAGCTGCAATGTGTGTCTTGCAGGGACTAGTGCTGCAAGGTCTAGAAAGGTGGCAGCTGGGCCGTGGTGGTGAATGGAGTCCTCTGTTTATCTGCAGGGAAGCAGTAGGGCAGGGTTTCCATGCACCCTGCCATGCTAGCAGCCTCAGCCCTGAATGGGGTGGGGAGACTTCTTTTAAGGGCCCCAGGAGCAGGTCAGTTTCCGTGGCCAAGTTGGGGTGTGGATCTCCCCCTTGGCGGGCAGTGCCCACAGAGAGAGGAAATGTTGCTCTACCCACAACAGGAGAATTTCTCTCTGGGTTGGGCTGAGAGTGTCTTCCCAGTTATCCCGAGAAACCCGTCAGACATGTTTGAAGGAGCAGTGCTGTGAGACCTCAGCAAACCCTTGCGTTCCAGGTCATGGAGGCTGTGCTCTTTCTGGTACCCATTCCCTGAATGGAGTCAGGAAAATCCCTCCAGAAAAGAGTGTGATTCTCTGACTGTGCAAGTTGTGGGGGCAGAAGATATACACTTGGACCCAGGTCTTTGCCAATGCTTGAGACTGGGTGAGAAGCAGAGGGGATGCCTGGAATTAGTGTATGGGTGTCATATGAGCACAAATGTCCTGTTGTACTTCACAGACTGTTTCAACTTGCCAGGCAGCCTGTATTGCTTTCTGTAGTGTCTGGCAGGAGGCAGGATTGTCAGTTAACATTTCTGATGCTTCTGAATAGCCTCAGCTTTCCACGTGGAGAAACTCACGTCTATTTGAAAAACTGCAACAAGGAACTTTTCTTTTTCCAGACTGTCCAGTAGATGTTAATGGAGTTGCTGTCCCAATAGATACTCCAGGTGACCCAGGGTAGTGGTTCTCAATCAGGGTATCTATACCCCTGGGAGTACACAGATGTCTTCCAGGGGGTACATCCACTGACCATGCCAGTGCATGAGATTAGAATTCCCAATGGGCTCCAATCAGAATTTGATATTTGTTTCAGTGACATCACTTGTTTTCCATTAAGGCCATCTTCATCAGCTGTAAACGTTCTTGTGAGATGAGACAGTATACCTGATAGCATTCATCCTTGGCTCAGGCTTGATTGTCTTCCCTGGCACCATACATCTGTGCTTGTTTTGAATCCAAGTTACTCCAGAAGGGCTATCACTCTGAGTTTGCTTCATCTTTCTCTCTGTACAGAACCCTAACCAGAAAAATTGTCTGCAGGGAGAGAAGTGAATTTCCTTTTTCCCTCAAATATTATTGCTACCCTGATCCTGAGGAGAGCAGAGAGACCATGGAAGTACATGTAAGATCAAATGGCAGTGAGTGAAATTGGCAAAAGAAAAGTGCTGCCATCCTTTGGCAAAACATGATGATTGTCCGGGAATGGAGAAATGGTGCTTTGATGACAAGCTTCCTTAGGACCTTCTGTAGCTGTTTCAGATGGGGCTCTGCCCTGTTTGTCCCTGATTCTTAGAGACTAGACATAGGATGAAGAGCACGTTGCAATGAGCCAATGTGAAGCAGATGATGGATGATTTCATTCATGTCATGGCTTTTCCGTGGGTTGCTGAGACTGGGAATGGGACAAAACTGGAACTGTGCAAGAACATCAGGAACCAAGCGTGCTCCCTCTGGGCAATGTCCAGTGAACTAATCTGATCAAAGCTATAGATGTCACTTTTGCTCCCAAGTACCTGGCACCCGTTAGGGGGTCTAACCCCCAGGCTGGGAGATCTGCAGATAACTCGGGGGCAACATATCTGATCCTGTACTTGGTCTAAACACCACTCGTCAAGAGATATTTTGTGCTGTTGTACTTCACAGACTGCTTCAACTTGCCAGGCAGCCTGTATTGCTTTCTGTAGTGTCTGGCAGGAGGCAGGATTGTCAGTTAACGTTTCTGATGCTTTTGAATAGCCTCAGCTTCCCACGAGGCGAAACTCACGTCTATTTGAAAAACTGCAACAAGGAACGTTTTTTCTCCAGATTGTACAATAGACGTTAATGGAGCTGTTGTCCCAATAGATACTCCGGGTGACCCAGGGCAGTGGTTCTCAACCAGTGTACTGTACCCTGGGGCTATGCAGAGGTCTTCCAGGGGGTACATCAGCTCATCTAGAGATTTGCCTAGTTTTACAACAGGCTACAGAAAAAGCACCAGTGAAGTCAGTGCAAACTAAAATTTCACACAGATAATGACTTGTTTATACTGCTTTATATGCTATACACTGAAATGTAAGTACAATATTTATATTCCAAATTATTTATTTTACAATTATGGTAAAAATGAGAAAGTCAGCAATTTTTCAGTACCAGCGTGCCATGACGCTTTTGTGGTTTTTATGTCTGATTTGGTAAGCAAGTAGTTTTTAAGTGAGGTGAAACTTGGGGTACAAATCAGACTCCTGAAAGGGGTACAGTAGTCTGGACAGGTTGAGAGACACTGACCCAGGCTACCCTCTGGTTCCCCTGTGTATGAAGCCCTACACTGGTGAACTGGACAGAAGCAAGGAACAGTTTAAATACCACCTGAGTAATGGTTGGATGACTGTGGAGTAGCATTGCCTGGTTGAAGGCAGGTGGAGGTGCCTGGTGACCAGCCTGGGCTGCTGTGAGAAGTAAACTCCCTTGCATTAGATCTGCGTGTTGTATATTGCACAGCAGTTGTGAAATCACACAGGAAAGTAACTGCCTATGGCTGGGAATGGAAGGTGCAGAGGCACTTTGAGAGTAAGTCCTACTGTTCATAGCAGAGCAGTTAGAGGAGAGAAGCTTGGAGTATGTGTTGTGATGACAGGCCATAGTTTGTGTTTACTTAGGAAGGTCAAAGTGTATTTTTCCTGAATGAACTAATGGAACTGGATGAAATGCAGCCGCACTGGTAATGCCGCAGTAAATGTTTAGAGTGTTTTTTGGAACTCATTGATTTGTGCTGTGAAAAACGCAGGGTTTGCTACTGATTAATCAGCAGGGCCTGTGCTTGATTTTTCTGAAACCATGAAGACCTGTGGCAGTCCCATGGCTGCACTGGCAAAGCCTGCCTAGGTACTTGACTAACCCATTTCTTTACTGGCAGCCAGTTATTACAGAAAACTTGAAGACCGTTCGGTCTGTTGCTTAAAATACTGTTGATGGTGTTAAAAACATAGTTCCTTTCCTCGTACTTAACTGCACTCTTGGTGTTAACAAATGTTTGTGATGGAAAGTTCTGGAGTTATTGAAGAATTGCTACAAAACCCTTTCAGTAGCTAAACATTCTCTGCAAAATAGATACTGAAAGTGATGGACCTTGGCCTGCATTGCTCAGAATAAAAAGGAATTGTAAGTGATTCCTGAGTTCAGCTGAATTAATTAGGGCTGCAATAGTAATATTATTATGCTCGCTCATTATTCCACTATTGTTACGATTGTCTTTAAACCCAATGTCTACAACGTCCAAAGGAAGATATTCCCTGTCCCTAATGCCTACCAGGTACTGTGGTTTGGATGAGGGATAATTTCCAGAGATGTAACCCAGAGAAGACTAAGGTAATGATTGGAGTTTATGGAAGTACCCCAGAGAACTGATGGAGTTTATTCAGCTCCCTGAATTGGGGTGGGGAGGGGAACGGGAACGGGTCCAGTGTTCCCCCTCCCCCCCCGCCACTTGTTACTGTCTGAAGGTCCTGTTGCCTCTCAGATACATTTGAGACTTGTCAGTTAACCAGTTTGTAATCCATTCGGTGTGTGCCATGTTAATTTTGTACTGTTCTAGTTTTTCAATCAAGGTGCCAAGTCAAATGCCCTATAGAACTCTAAGTACGTTACGTAGCACCTTTCTCAACCAACCTTGTAATCGCCTCCAAAAAAGATATTTGGTTCATTTGACACAGTCTGTTTTCTACAAACCCATGTTGATGGGCATTAATTACATTACCCCCCTTTAAGTCAAGTCCCATATCAGCTCCTCCATTATCTCCTCTGGGATCAACGTCAGTCTGACAGACTTACAGTTCCCTGGTTGTCCCATTTCTTTTTTTAAAAATTGGTGCAACATTAGCTTTCTTTGAGTTTTTCTGGAACGTACCATTATAGCCTTCTTTCGTGATTGTGGGAATATGGCTTTGGGGGAATCTAGTAAAGTGGTCTTAAACAATTCCTAATGATCATTTTTATGTTCTTCCTACCAACTGTTGCCTCATGTGTGATGGTGGAGTCACATGAGGAGGCAGCGATAGTCTCGGGTTTAACTGCATCTTTAATCTCTTTTGGGGGCTTCCCGGGAGTCCTACAGTGAAGTGCAGGCTGCTTAGGGGGATGAGGTAGTTACCTTTGGATGCCACTCTTGTCTAATAGTGACCCCACTGCCTGGTATATTGGCAAAGACAGCTACTCACGCAACTGTCGCCATGTCTACACTACAAATCTTGGTCGATGCAGATTATGTCGCTGTAAAGCTGCCACAGTTAGTATATTGGTCGTGTGCATGCACACTTGGCTGCTTGTGTCAGCGCTCTGCATCCTTCTCAGGAGTTCTCGTGTCGATGCAAAGTGCAATGCACGGCCGATAGGTAGGTCAGTGTGCAGCTCGCCATCGTATGGTGCACACTGTCTTATGGGAAATGTTCACAGTGCGTGGTGGGGCAGAAGTGAATCATGCAAGAGTGACTGGGAGCATGGGGTCAAGTTCCATCATGCAACTTTCTCCAGCCCATAATGCCCAGTACCGGGTTTACAATGGCGCTGGGCCCACACTCAGAAGGGACCCTGCTGCCCGGACCATGGCCCCGTCCCCGCGAATCCACCTGCGCCCGGCCCCGAGGCCCCAACTGCCATTCACTCCTCTCTGCCCCCTAACTTCCTGCTCGCTCCTCTCCAACCCCCCTCATGCAAGTGATGGGCGGAGCCTTAGGGGAAGAGGCTGGGTGGAGGCTTGGGGTGGAGCAGGGGGCAGGGCCGTGGTTTGGGTGCCAGGGCCCACAAAAGATTAATCCAGCCCTGATAACGCCATCTATATCCTATAATTTTCACTTCTTTTTTAAATCCCCCAAACTTGCACAGCACATGTTGCTGTCTGCCATCTCCGACAGAAGCATGGTGCCCACAGAGTTCCGCACTAGTGTCTTGAACAATCCTCCGGTATTTGCAGAGTCAGAGTGAGGGGGGCATGACTGTTTCTTTGAGGACAGTTTGCTGAGGGGCATAGCGAAAATCAAGGCACAGTTGTTGGTGCAGTTCACGGAGGAGATGCACATGGCGGCGTGCCGTTTCTGGGCCCAAAAAATAAGCACATCATAATGCAGGTTTGGGATGACTAGCAGCGGCTGCAGAACTTTCGAATGTGAAGGCCACATTCCTGAATCTGTGTGCCGAGGTTGCCCCCGCCCTCCGGTGAAGAGAAAACCAGAATGTGAACTGCACTGACAGTGGAGAAGCGAGTGATGATCACACTGTGGAAACTTGCAACACCAGATGGCTACCGATCATGGGCAATCATTTTGGAGTTGGACAAGCCACAGTGGGGGACAGTTGTCATGCTAGTGTGTAGGGCCATTAATCATCTCCTGCTATGCAGGACTGTGACTCTGGGCAATGTGCAGGACGTAGTGGATGGCTTCGCAGCAGTGGGGTTCCCGAACTATGCTGGGGGCGAAGATGGTACGCCATCAGATAGAAAGGGCTGCCTTTCTGCGGTTATGCAAGTGTTGGTGGATCACTGGGAATGCTTCACTGATGTCCGTGTGGGCTGGTCAGGAAAGGTCGACAGCACTTGCATCTTCTGAGAACACAGGTCTTTTCAGAAAGCTGCAAGCAGGAGGTTACCACTGGTGATATTGAAATGCCACTGGTGATGCTAAGGGACCCAGCTTACCCTTTCAGGAGCGGATTGCAGAGTATCTCTATGACAGTTTCATCAAGCTCTCCCAGGAGGAGACAAAGAACATCCCTCTGTACATAAACTGCTCCCCACCTAAACCAACAGGGGAATGAAAAGCAGATGACTCTACCTCTGTTTGGTGTACTGCAACTTCTCATACAAATAAAACAATGAAAAGTCCATATTTCTGTCCGGCTCACTTGGGACTGGGCTGAGTGTCACCTTTACTGTGAAACATGTAAGGAAAAATGCCTGCACATGCTTACCCAGGATTCCCTCCTCCCCTTATGGGGCTTGTCCATGCTTGGCTGGTGGGACTGACTAGACCAGTGGAGTTCTGACAAGATCCTGGTAGGGCTGGTCCTCTCCCCCTGCGTCCTCACTCTTCATGGCAGGGTTCTGTGTCTTGGGCTTCTCAGAGGTATCCATGGCGGTCTGCAGGGTGCTGGAGGGGTCTCTGCCAAATATAGCACACAGCTTTCTGTGAAAGAGGTGAGTCTGTGGCTCAGCATCAGATTGATTGTTGGCTTCTCTGGCTTTGTGGTATGTGTGGTGCAGTTCCTTTGCTTTCATGTAGCACTGCTGTCAGACCCCTTCACCAGCATCCCCTGCGCCATCTGTTCATAGGTGTCCACGTTTCTGTGGCTGGTGTGTAGCTGTGCCTGCACAGCCTCTTTGCCCCACCGATCCAGGAGAGCCAGTATTTTCTGCGGACTCCAGGTGGGGGTTCACCTAGTGCATGGAGTTAGCATGGCCGGTCGGGCCATTGCACACAGCACAGGGGAGCTGGAAGGTGTGCTTGTCAAGCTGGGGGCAATCAAGAAAAGGCATTTCAAAAATATGCAGGAGTTTTAAAGAGGGGTAGGGCTTCCAGTCTCCATAACACCTGGGCAGTAGAGTTCACAGTTGTGGCCAGAGTGGTCGTTGTGGGACAGTTGCTGGAGGACTGTTAGGGTGGACAGAGGTCACTCGGTGTCTACACTTGTACTGTGTCTATCTCAGTAGGTTGACCATGGCCCCATGCTGTTGGGGGAGGTGGGGTGCTTACGCTGGCCAGAGATAAATTTGAGTGTATTTGTACAAATAGGCCTGGTCTGTACTATGAGATTAGGTCAACGGAAGTTGCCTTGTATCAACCTAAGTGCCATCAGTTGTGCCTGAAGGTATTAAAGAAAACCAGGCTGTGGCTGGATTAAAATCAGGCCTTGCCACTGTAAGATCCTTGGCTGCTGGGTCCTTGTGTCCTCTTGGCTCAGCACAGCGCTGAACTCAACAGTCTTAATAGCTGACCCTAGGGAGAGAAGCCGCAGGAATGGATGGAAATTGCCAGGGCAGTGTTTACTTTTCTCTGATCTTTCTGTGCCTCTCAGGGAATGGCCACAGAAAGGGCCATGGGGACTTTAAGCTTTGAGCGTGTGAGAGTGCATGCGGGTGTGTGCACATGCACATGTAAGTGTTACTTGTTCAGGTACATCCATAGCCCCATCTCCATAGTATCTGGGCACCTCCCAAGTATTTAAAGACCGAAATGGTAATAACCACCTCTCCATTCTTTCCCAACCTGACTGAGAATCAGCTTGAATAGATTTCTTTGTGTGTGTGTGTGGTGTGGTGTGGTGTGGTGTGGTGGTGTGTTGTGTGTTTATGTTCATGCATGTGTGAAAGTGTTATTGGTGTGGGGAGGGGTTTGCAGTTGGGTCTCTGTGTGTTGGGGTTAGGGTGTGTGTGGTCAGTGGTGATGGTGTGTGTCTGGCTTTGTTCTGTGGGGGGGTTGGTTGTTCAGTGTATGAGAGAGTGAGTGCTTGATTGTGTGTCTCTGTGTGGTGTATGTGGATTGTGTGGTATGTGTGATTTGTGGAGGAATTGCAGTGTGTGCGTGTCTGAAAGTTGTGCGCATGTATGTTTCTTGTGTGCGTACGAAAGAAGAGGGTTGGTCTGTGAGTGTGAGGGGGAGTTGGAGGAGGTGGTATTTGGGAGAGAAATGTTGTGTGGTGTTGCTATGGGGGGAGTTGCTACTGGTGTTGGGGGACAGTTGGAGTTGATATCAGCTGGTGTATTGGGGTGTGTGTGTGTGTAATTGTGCAAAGACCTCTTGGTGGTGAAGAGAAGCTGCACTGCTGAGAATTGCCTGGTGAGGCGAGGTCTCAGCCCTGGGGGAGTGGGTGCCGTAATTTAGGGCTGGGTCCTGTGGTACATCTCCCTCCTGCACTCACCACCCTCCCCTGGTGGGTGACTGGGCCCAGTGGAGCGCAGCTGCTGGGGCAGTTGTGGTCATGGCGAGAGGTGAGATCTCTCAGGAAGCCAGTGCCGAGCCCATGAGGGCTTTGGATATCAGCGCAGAGAATGTGAACTGGACTCTGTTCAGTGGGAAGCCAGTGCAGAGAGCAGAGCACCAAGGTGATGTGCTCAGGGCAAGCTGCAATGCGGAGCCAACAGGCTGCTGCATTGGGTTCTGGCTGGAGCTTTCCAGGGTGTGGGCAGGGCCGGTGCAAGGATGTTTCGCGCCCTAGGCAAAACTTCCACCTTGCGCCCTCCCCTGTCCCTGAGCCCCCACCCTGACCCCCACCCCCCGTGGCAGCGCCCCCACTGCGGCAGCTCCCCATCCCCCACCCTCCGCCCTGAGGAACCTCCCCTGCTCCAGCTCACCCCTGCTCTGCGCACGAGCACCCCGAGCACGCCGTTGCTGCTTCACTTCTCCCACCTCCCAGGCTTGCGGCGCCTAAGCTGATTGGTGCCGCAAGCCTGGGAAGCGGGAGAAGTGAAGCAGCCACGGCGTGCTCAGGGAGGAGGTGGGGCATGGGTGAGCTGGGGCGGGGAGTTCCCCTGCATGCCGCCCCCCTCCCTTACTTGCTGCAGGCGGCCCTCTCCGCGCTCCCCTGCCCAGCTCCCTCTGCCTAAATGCCGGCGGCGACCAGGGCCACCGAAGATCCGGCCGCTGCGGTAGCTGCCAAAGAAAATGCCGCCCCCCAAATCCCAGCGCCCTAGGCCACCGCCTAGCTCGCCTAAATGGTTGCACCGGCCCTGGGTGTGGGGCTTTAAAAGCAGTTGAGCACTTCGGGCCTTTATGTCCTTCATTTCATCCTCTTGGCATTATCAGCTGACCAGCTCTGTGCTCTTTAGAGCGGGGTGCCCAGCTGTGAACTTGGGGGTCTAGGTCAGAGGTTGCGGTGGTGCATTAGCAGTACTCCTGGGGGCATTCTGCACCAAAACAATGCAAATTCTGCACATAATATTTTAAAAAATTCTGCAAATTTTATTTGTCAAATAACGCTACAAAACCACACAGGATTTGTGATCCAGCAGTGTGTGCTCTGGCACTGGGGCCCTCCCCACATTTCCCCAAAGCTTTCACTGAGATCCTGACTAGTTTGGTCCCTAGACTAGTGTGGCTTTGGCAGACTGAAGAGCCCTGAAATGCTGGGAATTTCAGAGTTTCACAATGGATTTAGTTCCAGAGGAAGCCAAGGTGTCCGAGAGCTGAGTGCCAATCCTTGTCGGGAGCTGATGGGCTCCATTGCTGCTGTTCACAGCTCTTCCTCTGCTTCTGGACCTCACTAGTGACTGCACCACTCTCCCCTGCAGCAGTGGAGATGGCTGCCTGTGGGCTGGGCCTTGAAGTGAGATGCTGCCACACACTGAAAGCTGAGAGCTATGGAGATGGGAGTCTGGGAAAGGGAGAGACAGTTACAGAAGGCAAATACATCTCCTCATACCCTGCCTCCATCTCCTCATACCCTGCCTCCATGTCAGTGTAACTGACTCCAGCTCTAGCTGACATCCTGCCTGCAGCTCTGCAAGTTTGTTCTTACATAGTCTCTACATCACTTCCTAAAATGATGCAAGTTTGCACAGAAACTGGAGCCCTGGAAAACATGGACATAACCATAACATGAAGATCCAGCCAGGTACTGGCAAGCCGTCCTGTTGTCTGGGGTTAGGTGGGAGGAGAAATGGCTCTTAGTTGTGTAACCCCATTGGGGATGAGAGCAATTGAGGTTTAACAAAACCACTGAAAATTGTGCAGGCCACCAAATTCCCCAAAGACAGCTCTGCTTTCGTGCTTTCCTAGAAGCTTCCTTTAACAAGCTGATTTCTCAAGCTAATTGCTTGCAGATGAGATCATGGTGTGTTTTGTAGGAAAAGAATCTACACTTAGGCTCGTGAGCCAGAAAGATTTAATATACAAGTCACATGGCTGCTGTCCTCACGTTTGCAGTGTTGCTGTAGCCATGTTGGTCCCAGGGTATTTAGACAGAGAAGGTGGGTGAGGTCATAGCTTTATTGGAACTATTTGTGTTGGTGAAAGAGACCAGCTTTTGAGCTACACAGAGCAGTTCCTCCAATCTTGGAAAGGTAGGAACATCACAGCTAAATATAAGGTGGAACAGATTGTTTAGCACAGCGGCTCTCGAGCTTTTTTACTGGTAACCCCTTTCATATAGCCAGCCTCTGAGTGCAACCCCCCTTATAAATTAAAAACACTTTAAAATATATTTAACACCATTATAAATGCTGGAGGCAAAGCGGGGTTTGGGGTGGAGGCTGACAGCTCGCGACCCCCCATGTAATAACCTCGTGACCCCCTGAGGGGTCCTGACCCCCAGTTTGAGAACCTCTGGTTTAGCATCAGTAGTTAGCACCCATTGTTAGGGACCATTCAGGGTGAAGTGGCCAGGTAACACATCTGCAGTCATAGCACAAAAAATGGAGAGTGTTGTTATAAACCATAAAATCCAGTGTCAAGACCATGACTTTTAGTGTCTAGCAAAGTTATGGATTTAAGCTCCTGGACTCATCTTTTTCAAGTGTTGTTCAGGTTTCCTTTGAGGAGAAGTACTGAGAGGTCAGATACGGAGTGATCATTTTGTGACGTGTTCACCCACGGGTGGTAAGATGTTTTTGTCTCTTAGAATTTTTCTGTATGAGTTAATTCGAGAGCATAGTGATTGTCTGGTTTCACCCACATAGTTGATATTGGGGCAATTAGTGGTCTGGATAAGGCAGGGGTGGGCAAACTTTTTGGCCTGAAGGCTGCATTGGGTTTCATAAATTGTATGGAGGGCCGGTTAGGGGAGAGGGTTGTGGCCCAGCCCCCACCTCCTATCTCCCTCCGCCCCCAGGACTCTTGCCCCATCCAACCTCCTCCTGTACCCTGATGACCCCTCTGGGACCCCTGCCCAATCCACACCCCCCCGCTCCCTGTCCCCTGACCACCCCCGGACCCCCATCGCCCCATCCAACCCCTCCTCTCATTCCTGACGGCTCCCCCCAGGACCCCTGCCCCATCTAACCACCCTTTCTCCCTGTCCCCTGACTACCCCCTGCTGCCCCATCCAACCTCCCCCTCTTTCCTGACTGCCCCCCCGGGACCCCTGCCCCCATTCAATCCCCTGTTCCTCCCCCGATCACCCCGACCCCTATCCACATCCCCGCCCCAACCACCAACCCAAACTCCCCTGCCCTCCATCTAACCCCCCATGCTCCCTGCCCCCTTACCGCGCTGCCTGGAGCACCGGTGGCTGGCGGTGCTGGAGCTGGGCCACGCCGCCACCACGCAGCACAGGAGCTCACAGCCCCGCCGCCCAGAGCATGCGCCGGCGGTGGCGCGAGTGAGCTGAGGCTGCGGGGCAGGGGCCGGGGGCTAGCCTCCTGGGCTAGGAGCTCGGGCAGGATGGGCCCACGGGCCGTAGTTTGCCCACCTCTGGGATAAGGTATACCATGTTGTGATTGGCTGCCTCATTCAACTCAAGAAGTTGAAAGGTGTGTAGAGAACAAGACAGGTGACTGGCGGGAGAAAAAGAATGGGGGGTTGTGGTTGAATGCTACAGGATACTGTACCTGCAACAGGCTTCCTGCATGGTGGTGGAAAGGTGACTTTAACCCACATGTCTGAAGGTGCCATTAACTGTTTTCCTTATATTTTGAGTGCCAAAATTGAGACAACTGGGGCCTCCCTTTCAGAAATGCTGAGCACTGGTAACTGCAACTGAATTCAGAGGCAGAGTGGTGGCTTCTCAGATTCACTAGCAGCCAGGCAGCGTGATCTGGAGGAACGAGCACAGGGTTGGGAGTCAGGAGAGTCTGAGCATTCAGTTGGCTCTGCTACTGACTCACCGTTTCGCTTCAGGCAAATACCTTTATCAGAGGGGTAGCCGTGTTAGTCTGGTTCTGTAGAAGCAGCAAACAGGATTCTTTGCTGCAAATACCTTTGTATTCTTCGAGTAGATGCAGACGTGTGTGTATGCCCAGTGTGCCAGAGCCGGAGACTTTTGCCTAGCAGAACCCTTAGCGGAGTGTTAGAGAGCTTATTCCTTCACTCTCACCCTTCCCTGGTCCTTCTCGCATGAACAGAGAGCAACAATACCCGAAGTCTGAAGGTGCAAACAATTCAGTGTTTATTGGGGTGAACTTCCAGCAAGCTTAAATTCAAGTTCCTTTTCCTTATTTTCGAATCCCAACTTACTTCCTGTTTGTCCCTAATTTATATAGTAATATTCTTAGCTATACCTTAACCAATCATTCTACTAAAATTTACCTAACCAATCCTAACATATTGTAACATGATTAGCTAACCAATTATATCCCACCACCTTAATTAGTTTACACCCAGCAAAATTAATTATACAGCAGACAGAAACAATCACAGAACCAGACAGAGACCATGCAAATAAACATACAAAACAATACAGAAGTGAGGATTTCACAACTATATCTATACAGACATAAGGGTTCTCCAGCTGTGTCTATTGAGTTCTTACCAGACAGAAAACTATCAAACTAAATTTCCTTTTACATGTTTTAGGCTCTTCTCTTTCTCTGGCGTTGATAGATCGAATCACCTTCCTAACAGCCCCAGATTGCCTGATTTCAATGTGACTAAACAGGGCCTCAGACTGTCACAGTGAGAGAAGGCCCTTACACAGATAGACAATGATTTTGATTCTTTCTTTTATACCTCTATAACTAGCTAAGTGATAAGAATACACCTAAATTCTTAAAGTACAGGCCAGACAGGCTTGAACCCTTAGCGGAGCAGTTCTGATGCCTTGTGGCTGCGGCCCCTTCCCTGGCTATATGAGGTGGTGCTGCCCTGACCCCTCTCACTTTCAACTCACCACCCATGCCTGGAGTCAGTCCTCTGTGTGCTTGTATTCTCGTCACCTTGCGTTTAGTCTTGCTCAGTTTTATTGTATATAGCTAGATGGGGTTAGTTAGCATTAGTTGCTATATAGCCTGCCTAGTGATGCCCTCATGGGGGTTTAAACAGTGCCCTTCTTGTGGAGGGGCGATCCCCGACAGCGACCCCCACATGCAGTGCTTGCTCTCTCTTGGCGAGACCCACTTCAAAGAGCACCGAAGAGGTGAAGAAGACGTTCTCTGTTGTCAGCGCCGAGGAAGAGGTCTCATAAGACCAATCGAGACCGCTCCAGGTCTCGGGCGAGTCCTCGACCTCCCCCAGGAAAAGCGTTGATTGGCACGGGACCAGCTCTGGCACGCGGGATGGCATGGGTATCTCTGACCCTTCCTCTGTACTAAATAGCTAGGTCAGAAACCCCGTACTGTTGACTCCAGTTTCAGCCTCACTGCATCCATTGAATCTGGTACTGAGGAGGGCGATGCTGGTACTGACTATCCAATGTGTCGAAGTACCAGGCTATGGCAGACCTGCTCTGTTTTTCAGTTCCATCCTTACTGCTGGCTCTGGACTTTCTGCTGCTGAATCTTGTCCCACAGCACCGCACCCCGACACTCCCTTCCCAGCAGTTGGGATGGAGCCGGTGCCAGAATTAGTATGGGGGATCTCTGTACCAGGACCCTCCTTGGCCCCACTGCAATTGATGCCACAGATGCTTCACCAGGTACTACATGTTAACCCTTTACAGGTAAAACAGACCTTAACCCTTAACTATCTGTTTATGACAGGCGCACTCGGGTGCTCTGGTACCACTGTTTGCACTGGGGCCAGCACTGCCTGTGGCACCGGCATGTTTGGTAACAACGGTATCACCTTTATCAGGAGCATTGATTCCTGCCTCGTTCTGGGTGATGGACGAATTGGATCACTTGTTGGCTTCCTCGGAAATTACTCTGCCCATGTCTCCAAGGTATCAGGATTCTTCTGCCTTCGAGTTGGGGTCATCATCCTCCCTCTCCACATCACCGGATGAGCTACAAGGGCCACCAATGGACCCAGTATGGCTCCCAGGGTTGTCATGTGCCCCTTGGCTAGGACAGAGGCCCAGTGCCTGCTAGCCTCCAATGTCCTACCCATATCAATGGCCTCCTTGGACTCAGTGGGACACTCCTCGCTCATGGAGATCCCACTCTCGTCCCATTCAAAGGCAAGATCACCCACCAGATTGACCTGGGTGGCTGCAGATCAGCCACAAGCCAAGGCATCGGTGATTTTTCTCCCTGTGGAGCCACCGGAGTCCTCCTGTCTAGGTACATCATGCTGGGAGCAAGAGCCTTCTTCGGCTCAGCCAATAGCCTCGTCATCATCTCCGGACAATGCCGTGCTGCATGGCTCATCCTCCCCTTCCATTCAAGAGAACTGTAAGGCCTACCTGAACCGTTTATGCCATGTAGCTGCATCTCTTGGCACCCAGGAAGAGTTTTTCCAGGAGAACACCCACAGGCTGATGGATGTTCTACAGCCCACTGTTCCAGGGAGAGTGGCTCTCCCAATTAATGATGCTCTCCTCAAGCCAGCAAGAGTTCTCTGGAGTACACTGGCCTCGGTACTGCCGGTGGCTAAGTGCATGGAGAAGTGCTACTTCATTCTTCTGCAGGGATTAGAAGAGTTCTATTCCCATCCAATCTCTGATTCCGTGGTTGTAACGGCAATGGACGATGGGGCCCAGCAGGGTAGGTTCAAGTCCAACCCCAAGGACAGAGACTCTAAGAGGTTAGAGACCACCTGGGCAGAAGGTTCTGTAACTCATTGTCCCTACAGATGAAGATTGTGAGTCAACAAGCTTTGCTGTCCAAGTATGATTTTCTCAGTTGGTCAGCCAGGTCCAAATCCATGGACAAGTTGCCTTGTATGAGGTGTTTTGGTCGTTTGTCACAGAAAGCAGCTTGGTGGCCAAAACATCCCTGCAGTCCACCCTTGACGCTGCAGACACTTTGGCCAGGCGGTTACTCTGAGGAGACTTCCTGGCTGCAAAACTCTGGAATTGCTTTGGATGTCCAACAAACCAATGAGGACTTGCCCTTTGATGGCTGGACCTTGTCCTCAGACAAGACCAATGACACTTTGCCTTCCTTAAGGATTCGAGGGCTACCCTGAGGTCCTTGGGGGAGTACACGCCGTCCTTGCAGAGACACCACAACGGGGATCAGCAGCAGCAACAGTATCACCCGCAGCACTCCTTTGTGCAGCCCTTTCCCCCCAAAGCAGTGGGACTATCCCAGAAAGAGGGACTGATCTCATACGAGGAAGCAGTCGGGCTTGGGGTTTGGCCAGTCCACACACCCTCCCGGCACCTGCTAAGCGCCCATATTAACTCCTTGGTCCAGAACACCGTTCCAGTTGTCGCTCTGCCCTCTTTGTACCCCCATCCCTTTGGGGACAGGCTGGCCGGTTTTTACAGTGCTTGGGGCTTGATTAGCCTAAGATAGCTGGGTCCTAGACGCTGTCAGATCAGGCTACGCCACCCAGTTCCTCTCCACACCCCTTCCCCATCCTTCAGGGACCCCACTCATGAGACACTGCTGCCTGCTGACGGTGGGAATGGTGGAGGAAGTTCCGCTGAAACACAGGCCCATGACTTCTACTCCTGGTACTTCCTGATACCAAAACCCCAGGGAGGGATGAGACCCATTCTCAACCTTTGCTGCCCAGGGGCGGGTTACCATATGGGCCCATGGGGCCCTGGCCAATTGGGGGATCCCGCACGATCACTGGAACTTGCTCCTTGCTCCTCCTCTGCCTCCCCATGAGGTGTGCGTCCAGCCTGGCCAGGGGGCGGGGCCTCGGGGGGAAGAAGACAGAGGAGCAGGCCGTCCACACAGGGGCTTTAGGGTGAGCCTATTCCCACCTCCCTGCTGAAGCTGTCCCCCAACCCCTCTCCTTCCCCCCTCCTCCCCCGTGCAGAGGTGCCCCCCCCCGAGCCCGTCTCCATCTGGCGTGGAGCTGCCCCCTGAGCCCCTCTCCTTCCTCCCTCCATCCCTCCCACACCGAGCTGCCCCCCCAGCCCCTCTCCCTCCTGCGCGCAGCTGCTCCCCTCCCCCGAGTCCCTCTTCTTTTTCTCTATTAAACCCGTTGCAATAAGATAGGCAGTTCTAACTCATTTAAAACAACAAAAGCAGTAAAATAAAGTGCAGCAACTGTACACGGTTCCTTTGTTGTCTTCAATAAATAACTGTTCTTCTTCGAGTGATTGCTCCTATGCATTCCAATGTAGGTGTGCGCGCCGCGCGTGCACGGCTTCTCCGGAACATTTTTACCCTAGCAACTCCGGCGGGCCGGCTGGCGCCCCCTGGAGTGGCGCCGCTATGGCGCTGGATATATACCCCAGCCGGCCCGTCCGCTCCTCAGTTCCTTCTTACCGCCCGTGACGGCCAGTTGGAACAGTGGAGTGCTCCCTTACCTCCACAGCCCTAGCGTTTCTCCATCTCTTACTGTATATAGTTCGTTAGTTAGTTTGATAGTTGTGTAGTTTTATAGTTAGATAGGTATAGTAGTGTAAATAGGGAATTAGAGGGGTTAGCCCCTCTTCTTCCGCACCCGGTGCGGGCTTATGCCCGGGGCACTGGGATTGAAGCCCTGCGCGGCTTGCCAGCGGCACATGCCGGTGAGTGACCCGCACGACTCCTACCTTCGCTGCCTTGGGGAGGCGCACAGAACAGATAAGTGCCCGATCTGCGTGGCCTTCAAGCCCCGGACGAGAAAGGAGCGGGACTCGCGCCTTAAACAGTTGCTAATGGAGGCTTCGCTCCAGCCTCCAGCGCCAACTCCATCGGCGCCGAAGCCCTCCTCGGCGGGCAGCGCACCGGCAGCACCGAGCCGCTCCGGGGCCAAGCCTCCTCGACACCCGGCACCGAAGTCCCGGCACCGCTCCCTCTCCCCAGGAAGGAAGCACAAGGTGCCGAAGGAGGCCTCTTCCAAACATCCGCAGAGACCGCTAGCCAAGCCGCCTCCGACACAAGCGGTACAGGCTGAGGCAGTGCACAGGCAGTGCACGGCGCCGTCGACTCCGGCGCCGCAAGGGCCGTCGAGTCCGGCACCACCCAGCTCCCCGGTACCCGCCGAGGTAGAGCTGCGGATCCCGTCCACGCCGGAGGCGTTTGCGACGGCGAGGGAGCTAATCGAGCTCGCGGAAGCTCCAAGCCCCCAGCCCCCGGCACCGCCGGTGCGGGCACCCAAGTCAGTGGGCAAACCGATGATGATGCGGCCTCCTTCCCCTGACAAGCGAGACGGACGCTCCAGGATTCGGTCTCGATCCCGGTCCCACTCTCGGAGGCGGTCCCGATCCAGAGGTCGTTCAACATCCCGGCACCGCTCGCATTCGCGGCACCGGTCGTACTCCCGGCAACGGTCCCGGTCACCAAGTCACCGGCACCGCAAGAGGTCCGGCTCCAGTGACCGCTTTCGACACCGAGACTCCCGGAGCCGCTCCCGACGCCGCCGATCGCCGTCGAGGTCGAGCTCCCGGCACCGCCGATCCAGCTCCCGGCGCCGTCGGTCCAGCTCCCGGCACCGTCGGTCGAGCTCCGGGCGCCGTCGATCCAGCTCCCGGTACCGCGCCACACGCAGGTCCCGCTCTCCGCTTAGGTCACGTGATGACCGCCACCGACCTTCAACGCCTGCTAGACACCTGACGCAGGTTTTGGTTGGGCATTCGGGAACCGCCTCAGCTCCTCCCTGGCCCTCGCATGAACCCTCCATCGCTTCCCCTGAGGGCAGCGCAGTGGACTTCAGGGCAGCGTCTCAAGGGCGGGACCTTGGACCCCAACACTGGGGATATTGGGTTCCCTGGGCCCAACACGAGCAAGGGCCTCCCCTGCAGCTGAGGCAGGCGCCTACGGGGCGCTCAGCGCCGGAGGCGACGGTTAGCAAGCCACCCCCGTCTCCACAGGAACAGGCTGGCTCGCCACCAGGCCCGGCACTGGGGCCGGAGTCCGTGGCTCCTGACCGCCCAGGAGCGGACCAGGCATCCGAGGAGGTGCTGCCGGGCCGCTCCTCGTCCTCCTCTCCTGACGAGGCGGTGGCAGGGGCATCAACATCTGAACCCCCGCCTATTGACCTGAAGGCGCATCAGGACCTTCTCCGCCGTGTGGCAAAGGCCATGAACCTGCCCGTTGAGGAGGTCACGGAGGACGATGACCCTATAACGGACGTTGTGGGTTCGGACGCCCCAGTGCGAGTAGCATTACCCTTTATCCGCACTATTCAGCGGAACAATACGACAATCTGGCAGTCGCCCTCCTCAGTCCCCCCCATGGCGCGAGGGGTGGAAAGAAAATACTCTGTCCCGCCCAAGGGGTACGAGTACTTCTATGTGCACCCCTCCCCGGACTCTCTAGTGGTCCAGTCGGTAAATGACCGGGAGAGGCATGGCCAGCCGGCCGCTGCACCAAAATCAAAGGAGTTGCGGCGCATGGACCTGTTGGGGCGAAAAATCTATTCGGCGGGTGGCCTTCAGCTCCGCATAGCGAACCAGATGGCGCTCCTGTCCCGGTACACTTTCAACATCTTAGGGTGCCTGGGAAAATTTTCGGAGCTGACCCCGCAAGACTCCCGCCGGGAATTCTCGGCGCTCCTGGACGAGGGCAGGACGGCCTCCAGGACCCTAATTCGGGCAGCCTTGGACTCCGCTGATTCAGGAGCCAGAACTATGGCGTCTGGAATAACCATGCGGCGCATTGCCTGGCTGCAATCCTCCACCTTGCCGCCGGAGGTACAATACACCCTCCAAGACCTCCCCTTTGAGACACAGGGTCTTTTTTCAGAAAAGACAGACACGAGAATTCAGACCCTGAAGGATGGGAGGGTTGCTATTCGTACTTTGGGCATGCACACGCCGGCCACCCAGAGACGATCGTTCCGGCAACAGCCCTACCGACCCTTCCCACAGGCCAGGTCTCGGCCATTTAATAATCGCCGAGCGGCCCCCTTCCGCCGCAGACCATCGGGGGGTCGGCGTAACCAGGCCCAGAGCTCCTCCAAGGCTTCTCAAGGCCCAAAACCGGCCTTTTGATGGGACGCCCGAGGACGGCCCACCACTCTCCCCCCCGGATCCATTCCTATTGTTTTCAAGTCGCCTTTCCCGCTTCCTCCAGGCGTGGTGTTCTATAACATCGGACAGCTGGGTCCTCAACACCGTCCAGCACGGCTACCGCCTGCAGTTTATTTCGCCCCCTCCCTCCCACCCACCTTCCCCGTCCCTCTTCAGGGACCCCTCTCACGAGCAAGTCCTCTTACAAGTGGTCCAGACTCTGTTGAGCGTGGGTGCTATAGAGGAGGTGCCTCGCAGCAGGCGGGGCAGGGGATTCTATTCCAGATACTTTCTCATCCCCAAGGCGAAAGGAGGTCTTCGTCCCATCTTGGACCTCCGGGAGCTCAACAGACACCTGTGCAAGCTCAAGTTTCGTATGGTGACCCTGGGGACCATCATCCCTTCCTTGGATCCGGAAGACTGGTTTGCCGCCCTCGACATGAAGGATGCATACTTTCATGTGGCAATTTACCCCCCCCACAGACGCTACCTGCTCTTCGTGGTCAACGAAGCTCACTACCAGTTTGCGGTTCTGCCCTTCGGCCTCTCCACCGCACCGAGGGTGTTCACCAAGTGTATGGCAGTCGTGGCCGCAGCCCTCCGCCGTCGTCGGATACATGTGTACCCGTATCTCGACGACTGGCTGATTCGCGGTCGCTCCCAAGAGCTGGTAGCGGCTCAGGTGACCGAGATTCTGCATCTGTTCCACTCTCTAGGCCTGCTTATCAATACCGAGAAGTCCAGCCTAACTCCAGCACAAAGAGTGGAGTTCATAGGAGCGGTGCTCGACTCCAATTTAGCCAGAGCCTGCCTCCCTCGACCTCGGCACGAGACGATGGTCTCGCTCATACGGGCCCTGCAGGCCTTCCCTTCAACGACGGTGCGATCCTGCCTGCGCCTGCTGGGGCACATGGCGGCGTGCACGTTCGTGACCGCGGACGCAAGGCTGCGGCTTCGCCCGTTCCAGATGTGGCTGTCATCGGTGTACCGCCCCCACCACGACAGCATGGACATGGTGGTTACGGTTACGAAGCCCACTCTCCAGTCGCTCACCTGGTGGCTGGATCCGGAGGTTGTCTGGGCAGGGGTTCCGTTCCGCCCTCCTCGCCCGTCGGTCACCCTGACCACAGACGCCTCAGCACTCGGCTGGGGTGCTCACATAGGCGACCTGCACACCCAGGGTCTCTGGTCGGCCCAGGAGCTCTCCCTCCACATCAACGTCCGGGAGTTGAGAGTGATCCGCTTGGCGTGTCTCGCCTTTCGGACCCACCTGCAGGACCGCTCTGTAGCGGTGTACACGGACAACACTACAGCAATGTTTTACGTAAACAAGCAGGGCGGAGCCCGATCCTCCCCGCTCTGCAGAGAAGCGATGCTCCTATGGGACCTTTGCGTGACCCACTCGATTCGCCTCGAAGCGTTTTTTCTGCCGGGGGTGCAGAACACGTTGGCAGACCATCTCAGCAGGTCGTTCGCCTCCCACGAGTGGTCCCTTCGCCCGGATGTGGCTTATACAATCTTCCAGAGGTGGGGGTTTCCCCAGATAGACCTATTCGCCTCCAGGGTCAACAGGAAGTGCACCAGATTCTGCTCGTACCAAGGTCGAGCTCCGGGCTCCCTCTCGGATGCGTTCCTCCTGTCGTGGACAGGTCCCCTCCTCTACGCGTTTCCCCCGTTTCCGCTCGTACATCGAGTGTTACTCAAGCTTCGGAGGGACAGGGCCCGCGTAATACTCGCTCCGACTGGTACACCCTGCTGCTCGAGCTGTCAGTTTGGGATCCAATTCCCCTTCCGTTATGGCCGGACCTCATCACTCAGGACCTCGGCAGGCTTTGTCACCCGAACCTGCAGTCGCTGCATCTTACAGCTTGGTTCCTGAGTGGTTGACCGACGCAGAGAGGGGTTGTTCGTTGGTGGTGCAACAAGTCCTGCTCGAAAGTAGAAAGCCTTCGACGCGCTCTACCTACCTCGCGAAGTGGAAACGCTTCGTGCTCTGGTGCGACCAGCGAGGTCTTAACCCATTCTTGGTCCCTATCTCGACCATCCTCGACTACCTCTGGTACCTGAAAGGTCAAGGTCTTGCTATCTCTTCCCTGAAGGTGCACCTGGCGGCTCTGTCGGCCTTTCGGCCCGCCATCGGAGGTCGGTCTGTCTTCTCTCACCCGATGGTTGCTCGCTTCCTTAAAGGTCTAGACCGTCTGTACCCGCCGGTACGTCCTCCTGCCCCGACCTGGGATTTGAACCTGGTTCTGGCCCAGATGATGGGACCACCCTTCGAGCCCCTGGCCACGTGCTCTCTGCTTTATCTCACCTGGAAGACGGCCTTCCTCGTGGCAATTACATCCGCCAGACGAGTCTCGGAACTCCGCGCCCTGACGGCCGGACCCCCGTATACCGTCTTCCATGCGGATAAGGTGCAGCTTCGACCGCACCCGGCCTTCCTCCCCAAGGTGGTGTCAGCCTTCCACCTCAACCAAGAGATCTTCCTCCCGGTCTTCTTCCCGAAGCCGCACGCCTCACCTCGTGAGCAGCAGCTCCACACCCTGGACGTCCGCAGGGCCCTCGCTTTCTACATCGACCGGACGAAGCCCTTCCGGCGTTCGACCCAGCTGTTTGTGGCAATCGCCGATCGCATGAAAAGCGAGCCAGTATCCTCGCAGCGCATTTCATCCTGGGTGACGTCATGTATATGAACGTGCTACCAGCTTGCTCGCGTCCCCCCATGCCGCCTCACCGCTCATTCCACCAGAGCGCACGCTTCTTCGGCCGCCTTCCTGGCCCATGTCCCCATCCAGGACATCTGTAGGGCGGCCACCTGGTCTTCGGTACACACCTTCGCTTCCCACTACGTGTTGGTGCAACAGTCTCGAGACGATGCAGCCTTTGGCTCAGCGGTCCTACACTCGGCCACGTCTCACTCCGACCCCACCGCCTAGGTAAGGCTTGGGAATCACCTACATTGGAATGCATAGGAGCAATCACTCGAAGAAGAAAAGACGGTTACTCACCGTAGTAACTGTTGTTCTTCGAGATGTGTTGCTCCTATCCATTCCAGACCCGCCCTCCTTCCCCACTGTCGGAGTAGCCGGCAAGAAGGAACTGAGGAGCGGACGGGCCGGCTGGGGTATATATCCAGCGCCATAGCGGCGCCACTCCAGGGGGCGCCAGCCGGCCCGCCGGAGTTGCTAGGGTAAAAATGTTCCGGAGAAGCCGTGCACGCGCGGCGCGCACACCTACACTGGAATGGATAGGAGCAACACATCTCGAAGAACAACAGTTACTACGGTGAGTAACCGTCTTGTTTCCCCCCCAGAGCTGTTTTTTTTTTAAGGACTTTTCTAGCCAGTCCAGTACATTATGTATATTATCTAGGCTTTTCTCTGCTCCCCTCTCATCCTCACTCAGATTCCTTCTTTCCCTATTTGAATGGGCCTTCTAGACAGCCCAAATCCCCCCACTCTTTTAAAATATATATAAACGCTGCTCCTTTGATCCCTGTATTTGTAATCAGACCTTCCCTCCTAGAGGCCCCCCAATCCTCTTTCTGGCAAAACTGGGCATTTGTCCCATTTGCTCTTGCCAGCTGATGATAGACAAATGCCCAATTTTGCCAAAAAAGTCGGGACGTCTGGGGCAGGGCTTAATAAGGGGACTATCCTGGCCAAAATAGTCACCCTAGACTGTAATAAGAGCCACCCAGGGAGCCCGGGCAGCTGTTGGGAGCCCTGGACCCTCCCCCTGCCCTGGGAGAGGAGCCGGGGTGCCCGAGAGCAGCCCCCAGCCTGTGTCCCTGCCCCCCAGGGTGCGCTGTCCAGGACAGGGGGAGGGTCCAGGGCTCCCCACAGCAGCCCAGGCTCTGCCTCAACATGGCCGCTCTATCCGCTATCCTCCCCGTGCTGCCTCAGAACGACTGGTTCGCTGTGCTGGGCCTTCAGGATGCTACTTTAATGTGTGGTTCTACTGAGCCTCAGGAAGTTTCTTCATTTCGTTGTAGGAGACTGCCACTTTCAGTACACAGTTCTCTCGTTTGGCCTCGCTTCTGCCCCCTCAGTTTTCACCAAATGCATGGCTGTGGTTCTCTCAGGAGGAAAGGAATCCACATTTTCCTGTACCTCGATGATTGGTTATGAGGGGGCGCCTCCAGAGAGGAAGTCCTTGCCCACATTAACACCCCGTTGCGTTTGCTTGACTGTCTGGGACTCATTTTAAACACCAGAAAGTCAGCCTTGGCTCCAACTCAAAAAACATCGAGTTCATTGGGGCCCTGTTAGCTTCCACAAGGTTGAGAGAGTTCTTCCCAATCGACCGCTTCCAGGCAATGCAACAGCTCTGCCTCGGTCTATCATTTCAGCCCTCCGCAACCGTCCGGGTGTGTCTGAGCCTGTTTGGGCATGTCTGCTTGTACACAGGGGTCCTGTTCACCAGGCTGCACCTTTGCCCACTTCAGATGTGGCTCAGGATGGTGTCATGCCCTGCCCTACGTTCCCTGAGCAGATTGGTTCCCCTTTCTCCACTAGTCCTACGTGCTGGAGGATCGACACTGCGGCGGTCGAGGCATCGGCGGTCTAGTGAAGAACCGCTTAATCGGTAGCTCTCCCGTCGACTCCTGTACTTCACCGGCTCGAGAAGAGTAAGGAGAATTTGGTGCGCCTGGCTGGTTTCAAGGAGAGTCCATATTTTTGTTAGCAGCTCAGCCATTTCATGCTTGAGATTGTTTGGAACTCTTGGATGAAGCCCAGCTAGGCTTGACGGCTTTTGTTTTTTATTAATAATATTGCTCCCAAAGGCCCCTTTGTGCTAGGTACTGTATATACACATAGGAAGCCATGGTCCTTGTCCCAAAGAGTTTGCAAAGTATCAGCTGAAGCGTACAGCTTGCTTTTTGCCTCAGGTTTCCAGTGTGGAGCTTTGTCAGTCTTGGCCCTCTCCAAACTAACACTGCTACCTCACAGAACATACCAACAAGTAATTAAACTGGGCGGAGCTGCTTCCAAGGTTTGGAAGCGTGGGCTTGTCCGAGGCTCAAGCAGCAAGTCTCTGGGAGGTTCTTTGGAAGGGCTCCCAGGGTGGATGACGCCTGCTTGACCTGATTTGACTTCCCTTCTTGGAGCTTGGGTACTTTGCCCGAGCCTGGCTGCAGGAATGCACAGCTCCAGTTGTTCTGTACCCAGAGCCTGAAATGGTGCTGCCCAGAGTTTCAGCCAGGGAAGAGATTTCAGTAAGATGATGCAGCAGTAGGATTGCACTGTGTCGGCAGGCTGTAGATGGGAGAGGCGGGGAAGGGGAGAGGACGGACGGAGGGAGGGAGGGGCAGGCAAAGCAAACAATTTTGTTCTTCCCCAGCATCTCCCAGCTGGAATTTGAAAGGCTGCAGAATAGGGCCGGGCATCTTCCCCAACCAGATGGATTGATACAGTGCAAACAGCCAGTCCCCTTGGATCTCTCCTGTGAATATGCCACACCCATCGGCAGCAGAGGGCTGCTGAGGTCAGACGGCTGATACAGAGGCGTAGCCCATATCTCACACTGAACTTTTAGTTTTTCCTTTTCCTTGGAGGAGAAGGTGGCCCATTCTTGTTGAATATCTCCTTTGGAAATGGCCTTGGGGTTCAGTGAGGAGGCCATGTCAGTGGCCAAACCCGCTAAGTTAAGTGCCACCGTGCATCTGTATTATGGCTGCTCAGTGACTGGCACATGGGTCTGCCAGGCTGCAGACCTGTTTCTTCTAAAAGTTCTGCTGGGATGGACTTTCTGCAATGCCTAGTTATTTCCTCAGACAAAATTGCGTATTGCAACATTCCCTACAATGGCTGGGAGACCTCCCTGCTTAGCAAGGGCGTTAACTGAAGTGCAAACATGGACAGAAGCCAGCTGAGGATGCAGCTTAAACCCATAGGCCTCCATAACCAAGGATTGACTTACTCCTTGGCAAGCCGGACCTAAATTCTGTGGTGAGGTCCCTGCATTTTGCAATGCTCTGGTGTAGCAGAGGGGAAATTTTGAAATGGTGCCCAAGCTTCATTTAAATTAAAAAGCAGAGAGCTCTAATGAATGAACTGTGATACCAACTAACCCAGTCAGTCTAGTCGCCCCTGTGCTGTTTGTTGTGATTTTTCAGTTCACATTCGTGTCGCCACGTTTCCAGTTTTCAGTAAGCCTCTTAGTGTTGTATGAACACAGAACTACGTCAGATACAGTAACGTATCAGGGGGAAGAGGTGGGTTTTCTGCTGGACGGTTAAAATCTCTTTCCCATCGTGCAGAAAGGCCTGTTTGGGCAGGATACCAAACAGCCAGCTGCATTCCACACTCCAGCAGGGATTCCCAAGAGCAGCGCCAGAGCCTCCACTTGCCTCCGTGTCAGGAGAGAGAGCTGTAAGGTTGCCCTGCTTGGACAGGCTGCTGGCTGGGTATTTGAAGGCTCTGTTTCTTACCAGGGAGTTGCAGCAATATCACAGTTATTGTCCTCAGCCTCTCCTGGACCTAAGAGCTGACTGCGTGTTTTCCATCTCAAAGCCAGGGTCCCCAGGGCTGTGTTTTGGAGGCTTCTCTGGCAGTTGCTGTACAAAAGCTCTCGTGGTGCTCTCCACTCACGCTGGGACTCAGCTAGAGGCAGATTTGGCTGCTGTCTGCATTTCCTAGCCCCCTGCATTGGTCACTCGTCATTGTTTCAGGAGTCTGCCCTTTCTCGTCTCCCAGAGTGCTGGGCTGTCCGTGTACCTCTGCAATGGGCTGGAGCCGAACGCCTGTCCTTTCACATGGTCTGCTTCAGCTTTGTACCCATCTTACCGTGGCTCTTGGACACAGGCTGTACTAAGAGAGGCTGAGTAACTTTGGTTGGAACCAGATTTGTGGTGGGAGTGTCGTGCTGAAGTGATGCACAGCTACCCCGCTGGCACCCTTGGGAGTCCACAAGTCGCATTGGGGGGTAGAAGACGGAGCCTGAGGTCATACAAACAATTCAGACTTGCTGAAATGTCGGCTTGTATCTGTCTGCTCTTCATTCCCCTGCACTCTCTGCTCCAGCATGCACTGACTTGGCACATTGTCAGATTCCATTAACAAGCTGCTGTGTGAAACAGATGCAGAGAGTGCCAGCAACAGGTGTGATAGCAGGGCTCCTCTTCTAGCTGTGTGCTGTGACTCCCACCCATCAGCATGTCTGCTGCTGGCCGTACTCGTGCTGAGAGACCATCCTGCTGAGGGTCATTCACACGAGGCAGCATTGTCACAGAATCAAGCCCTGCGGCCGCAGCGTGAACACTGGGCATGGACAAACACACTCCAAGTGCAGGCCTATGAGGGTGAAAACACAGGCTCTCTCTGCCTGACCTCAGAGCGGTCACTACTTCAGCAGCAAATTTATTGCATGGAGCTGGCCTCTTGTGTATCCCCTCCTGCTGGGAACTGCATTTCACTGGGGACATCCCATTGCAGGGCTGCAGCTGTGTAGGAGGAGAGGGAATGCTTCGTGTAACCCTGCCCTGGGGCAGTAAGCATGCAGCAGATGAACTAGTTTAACAAAGCGCTGCTAAGTGCTGGTTGATTGTAAGAGGCATGAGACTCGGAAAGCCACATGGGTGAGTTTGGAAAAGTCCTCTGCAGCATACGTGCTAAAGAGCTCTGCAGGCCACATGTCTCAGTGGTAGTTTCAGTCTCTCTCTCTGGGGTCCCAGGCTGGGTCACATGTCACTGTAGTATTGGAGTGTAGCCCACAAGTAAATATGACGACAACCATCTCTCTCCCTTCCCTGCCCCCAGGGGACAGGCTCAGATGCTCTGGCTTTTTCCTATAAATCCAGAAGTATGAGAAAGAGGGTCTGGAGTGGGACGGCTGAGCTGAGAGGTGGGATTGGCGATCTCGCCTGTATCAGCTGGCAGTGAGCATTCTGCGCTTAATCTGGCTCCTGTCATGGTTCTGTTTCCTGGGTTCACAAGCCCCCTGTAACATGCTGCTGGGGTACCCAGAGCTGGGACTGTTGTGCTACCCCTCTGCTGGCAGTTAGACTGTGTGTCAGCTCCCTGCCACACCAGCCTGTCTGCCCCCCCAGCAAACTCCTCGAGGCCCTCCTGGCCCAGACCTCGCCTAGCAGGTAACAGCCAGTGAACTCCTGCCCCCGAGCTCCTCAGAGCTGTCTCTGCAGGGCACAGCCCGTACCACGGTGCAGTCACAGGAGATAGGAGCTTTGCTGCTCTGTTAAAGAGTCACTGCGCCGCAGCTGATTAATGTACCTGGGTAAACACACCCGTCTCCTCAAGCCCAGCACTGACCTGGCTCGTAGTAAAAGTGAAACAAGTTTATTAACCAAAGAGCCTGGTCAGGTGATATCCCTTTTCCTTGGTAAAGGCAGAGACAGTTACAAGCACATGAAAGTGACAATGTGCATCTAAATGGCTAAACCGTACCCCAGCAAGATCCAGTCTCTGTTCAGGATGGTTTCTGTCACCCCAGTCTCCTTTCCAGCTTTCCACAGGCCAGCCTGGCCAGGCCCCAACCCACCGATCGGATCACTTGGTTTCTTTGTCTCCTGAGGTGAAGGATAAAAACGGAATCTCCTGTGTCTCACTGGGGTGCAGGAGCCGTGTTAATTGTGTCTCTCGAGTTCAGTTGCAGGATCATCCCCACTGGTTTAGCTCCATGGCTTTGTGTCCTGCTAATCTGTACATTGAGGGAGACCCACATTCCTTTGTCTAGGACAGACTCCTGTGTGTCTCCTTTACCTGGGCTCGGCTGTCTGGGGTCTTAAACATGCTCTAATAGCATCATACAGAGGGGATCCATAATGCTGTATAGAAGGTTAACACATGCTTTTTACAATGATATTAATAACCAGCGTGTCATTAGCTTTCGTATGATGCCTCAAGGCACATTTTATATAAATATTATTGCAGTAGTGTGCAGGGCAGGGATCGGCAACCTTTGGCACGCGGCTCTCCAGGGTAAGCACCCTCACGGGCCGGTTTGTTTATCTGCAGGTTTGGCCGATCGCGGCTCCCACTGGCCACGGTTCGCCGCTCCAGGCCAATGGGGGCTGCGGGAAGCAGCGCGGGCCGAGGGATGTGCTGGCCACATTGGCCTGGAGCGATGAACTGCGGCCAGTGAGAGCCACGATTGCTTACCTGCCGCGTCCGGCCAAACTGACCCTGCCAGCCAGGGTGCTTACCCTGGAGAGCCGCGTGCCAAAGGTTGCTGATCCCTGGTGTAGGGTGTGAGTCCAGTGTGCCTAGGGTCCTCCCCTCTCCTGATGACAGTGTGCTTGTCCCAGTGGAACTGGGCTGTAATGGGAGGTCCTGCAGTGAGGGAGGGAGAGTTAGATTTCTGAGGCACCTAGGCCTCATTCTGATAAAGGCTCTGAGAATTGGCACAGTGATCTCAACACCGTAACAGAGGGCGGGATCGTTTCTTTATCGTACTTGGCAAGAGGGTAACTTTCTGAGCAGACAGTTAGCCAGGCCTTTCCACCAAGCTCTCTGGAGACCTGGTTTAGTTTTGTAATATTGTTGGATGCAATATTCCCCCCATGATACTGTGCAAAGGCGACGATTCTCATACCGAACCCCGAAGGAGGGGACTCTCTGCTGCTCTTGGAGCAGTGCCCCTTTACCTGGATCACTGTCTGTCCGGGATCTGCAGCTGGGCAGTGAGTAGGGGGAGTGGGCTTGGGGGACCAATCAGAACTAGGGGAGAACATACGTTGACTTCCTATACCTAGTGGTGTTGCCTGCAGAAAGGTAGTGTAGTTCTTGGGGCTGGAATCCACAAATGCAAAGCATATGGGAAACAGTGATGCTGTAGGAAGCTAAAACCCACTGGATACTGGACTTGTGGTGTCCCATTTTTGATTATCATTCTGTTTTTTACCAAATTCACATGGCCCACATTAAATGGATTAAACACTGGCGAAGTGACAGGGCTCAAAATGTAACTGCAGATGGGGAATCATTATCAAGTGGGTGTGTTTCTAGTGGGGTCCTGCAGGGATCTGTTCTTGACTCTACGCTATTTAACATTTCTGTGAATTACCTTGAAGAAACCAAAATCATCACTGTTAAAGTTTGCAGACGACACAAATTGGGGGAGTGGTAAATAATGAAGAGGACAGGTCACTGATTCAGAGTAATCTGGATCTCTTGTTTAAACAGCGAACAAGCTAACAATATGTGTTTTAATACAGCTAAATATAAATATTTACCTCTAGGAACAAAGAATGCAGGCCAAACTTCTACTGGGAAGCAGTGACTGAAAAAGATTTGAAGATTTTCAGAGGAACATGAACTCCCAGTGTGACGCTGTGGCCAAAAGGGCTACTGTGATCCTGGGATGTATAAAGAGGGGAATCTTGAGTAGGAGTCGAGAGGTTATTTTACCTCTATTTGGCACCGGTGTGACCACTGCTGGAATAAATGTGTCCAGGTCTGGTGCCCACAATTGAAGAAGGATGTTGATAAATTGGAGAGAGTTCAGAGAAGAGTCACAGGAATGATTAAAGGATTAGAAAACCTGCCTTATGGTGATGCACTCAAAGAACTCAATCTATTTAGCTTAAGAAAGAGGCGGTTAAGGGCTGAGTTGATTACAGTTCGTAAGTACCTACACGGGGAAAAATATTTAATAATTGGCTCTTCCATCTAGCAAAGAAAGATCTAACACAATCCAGAGGCTGGAAGGTGAAGCTAGACAAATTCAGACTGGAAATCAGGCAATTTTAAAATCAAGACTGGATGGTTTTCTGCTCTAGAATTGTTTGGGGGCAGTTCTCTGGCCTGTGTTATACAGCAGGTCAGGCTCCATGATCACAATGGTCCTGTAAGGCCTTGAAAGCTCCCTCTGCCGGCCACTCACCAGGCTGCTGTGTTTAGGTCCCACTACACTAGAACTTGCTTCCCTGGATCTCCGTAGGATTGACCTCTCCAGCACCCTTCCTGGGTATTGACTCTCTCTGTTAGCCCTGCATGGAAATGGAGTGCTACAGTCCAGCTGCCCTTGGCCTCCAGAATTAGAGCTGACCCCCAGGCCTCACGGTGGCTAATGCACACCCATCCCAGAGCTCCACCTTCTGGGCCCTCTGGTTTTACCATTCACCTCTTCGGGGACACATGATAGTGAAGCCAATGGGCACGCAGGCTTTGTAAGGGTCTCTAAGCACAATCACTTTCTATTTATAAAGCACAACAAATATACAGATCTAGACAAAAATAATGAAACCCTGCCTCAGTTTCCTCACCACTTTGGAGTGTTCTCTGGGCTTAAGGCAGAGTCCAGGATCCCCCTTCCCCGTGCACAAGGCTCTGTCTTCAAACCTGGAATCTCAGCCTTTGTCCTCTGGGTCATCTAGCTTCTAGCTTCCGTCTTCCTCAGCTGGTCTTGCATTTAAACAAGACCCCTGTGCTATGAAAGCGTGCCCTTCTCCCCCAAGTTCGTGTGTGTCTGTGACTCCCCTGAGTCTACAAATCCTAGCATCAATACGTTCTCCTTCTGGGGAAACTGTCCTGCTCCAAAGCCCAGACCTGCAGACAAACTTGGTCAAACTGATTTTACACTTTGGGCAACAGCCTTAGCATTGTCATTAAGGTTAGTGACTCTCCATTGCTAGTCCTGTGTCACCAGCCTTTGGAATTTCAGTCCAAGGTGGTGGTATAAGTACAGCTGGAAGGCAAAGAACAGCCTTACATCAAAACGGGAGTTTGCAACTTGATAAAGACATATACAGAGAGTTCATGATCTTAAAAACAACAAGGAGGCCGGTGGCGCCTTAAAGACTAACAGATTTATTTGGGCATAAGCTTTCGTGGGTAAAAAACCCCACTTCTTCAGATGCATGGAGTGAAAGTTACAGATGCAGGCATTATATACTGACACATGAAGAGAAGGGAGTTACTTCACACGTGGAGAACCAGTGTTGGCAGGGCCCATTCGATCAGGGTGGATGTGGTCCACTCCCAATAATAGATGAGGAGGTGTCAATTCCAGGAGAGGCAAAGCTGCTTCTGTAATGAGCCAGCCACTCCCAGTCCCTATTCAAGCCCAGATTAATGGTGTTAAATTTGCAAATGAATTTTAGTTCTGTTGTACCCCCTGATTCATAATCTTAGGCATTTGCACAGGTACATAATCAGGGTGGCACTTAGGTGGGCTTGTGTCTGCAAATATTTTATTTACGTTGCATGTATTGTATTTGTGTGCATATGTTCAGTGCATACACGTATCTGTGCACTCAACTGAAAACGAGGGGGTTGGCTATTTTGTAGGATAATTCAAGCCAAGCCTGTACCTAAAAAGAGATCCCATCTTTAGTGCCCTTAGCAGCATGAGCTCAGCGTGACATACCGGGGCACAATCCAGACAGGCGCGTAGCTGTGTCACCCCTGCCCTGGGGTGCCCATTACAGTCTCTTCTATGCTGGAGGCTGTTTGGGAGCTACAGCAGCAAGTCACAGCCAGCCAAGTCTGCGTGTGCTGCAGCCAGCCAGACCTTGGGTCCTACCAGCCTGGAAGGTTACCGCAGGGTGACCCAACACACTCCCAGTCCCAGATTTCCCCCAGAAACGTGTGTCCTGTACTGCTCAGCCCTCTCCTTGACAATACAAATATATTAAGTCTGTATTCCTTTAAGGGAATAATATGCTATCTTATTATTTTAAATAGTTATCCAGACACTTTGGTGTGGTCTACATCCACTACAGATCTGTATCGGTGTAACTACATCGCTCAGGGATGTGAAACATCCATGCCCCCGAGCGACATAGTTATACCAACCTAATCCCCCGTGTAGACAGTGCTATGTTCACAGGAGAACTTCCCCCACTGACATAGCTACTGCCTCCAGGGGAGGTGGATTAACTCTCTCCTGTCCGCTTAGAGCATCTTCATTAAAGCACTACAGCGGTGATGCAGCATTTTAAGTGTAGACCTGCCCTTCAACTTAAACACTCTGGAGTTGATGAAACAATGAAACAAGTTTCTTAACTACAAGAGAGAGCTTTTAAGTGAGTATAAGTCATGCAGCATAAAAGTCAGAAATGATTACAAGAAAAATAAAGACAGGCACTAGTAAATGTTTTAACTTAACAAACTATTAGATTCATGCAAAGTTTCTCACCATGTGCTTCCAGCAGTTTTACTGACCATACTTTTGTCAGGATACCTCCCAACAGCTTCTTCCTTTTGTCTTTTGATGTGCAGAGAATGCAGTAAGCAGGGAGAGAGAGATGGTTCTCTTTGGGTGTTTGCCCCTTCTTTTTATAGTCCTGTCCCCCTATGAGAGGCATTTCCAGCTGTGAGTAAGGTGACAGGCAGTCTGTGTGGAAGGAAACTCCAGGCTGTTTCTTTGCTAAGATGTAGATTTTGGCCCTTGTCCCCTTTCCTGCTAAAGAATGGCCACTTAGCCAGTAATGGTCCATCAGCCTTGTTGATAGCTGGCTGAGGCATCAGTTTTTCCTTTGATCTGGAAAACATACTTTTAGTCAGGAGCTCAGTTTATGTTTATAACATCACATATAACGCTGCTATGTGCGTTTTGCCATGATATTACTGATCAGCAAATTATGAGTTTTTAAATGATACTTCACAAGGCATACCTGGTACAAACATTATTACAGTAGCGGGTAGGGTGTGAACACGGGTATATTCTATCACACAGTATTTCAAAATCTGCTAAGGCCATTGTGGACTGGAAGCAGATCTGGATAGATAATTACGTACAAACAAACAACATTACAAGATTGCATAAGTTGCAGAATCAAACACTCAACATTTAGGAAATGCCAGAATTATGGTTGCCCATGCAAACTTAATTTGCTCCCTTGTGTGTCTGCATTATTACCATACAGTCTTTAATACATGATTACATACTGTTTTATGTTATACATACTGTTTTATACAGTCGTTAATGCATGATTACACAGTACCCCTGCCTCAGACAATGCACAGGATGGACACTGCTCACTGAATGGGTCGCTATTCAATATTTGTTTTATTCTCATCTTTCAGTTTGTGGCCTCAAGTCATATTTACTGCAAACCACCTACACTTTGCACTGAACACATAATTATTAATTTCCTCAGGGGATTTACTATGATGCTCATCACCTTAGTAAGGACAGTAAAAGTCACTTCTCTGATCACAGGGTGAGCCCACAGACTCCACTCTGCCCCCAAATTTTAAATTCCTATTCCAAAGCACAGAGGCATTAGCCTTTTTCAGATAAACAATTGTAAGAATTTGTAAACATTGGCAAAAAAAGTATTTTTCACTAATCTCATTCTTGGAAAGGGCTGAACTATTTTTGCTGACAAAAATCTAATCAGTCTGAGAGGGACATCCAGCCTGGAAAATTTTAGTATAAATTTGTAAAGTTTGGCAAAGTTATAAGCACCTAAAATTGGGGCTTAAAAGTGTTGGGCAACCTTAACTATGGGCAACGCTGCTAGCTCTGCCTATAATAATCTTGAAAATAACTTTAACAGCTGAATAATCCAGTGCAGACTTCTTGATTGGGTATCTCCAACCAGCACTCCCAGTAGATGCATACATTGAGCCATTACGCCCGTGTTCGAGTCTGTATATGGGACTTAGATGGCCTGTTAATGAACCTTTGTGTGTTAATTGTCCCTGTCAACATTTCTGAAACCAAGTATGTTAATTAGTTTCAGAAAATATAAAACTGCTACCCAATGAGAGCTGGGCTGAGGTCAGGGAGACTGCTCTGCCTCCATTTGGAACCTGCCCCTGCTGCTTTACTGCTGTCTGAGAAGAACCATACGTGGGTTGTTGACATAATTTCTAGTCTTCTGAGGAGGTGATTTTACTGATCACATGAGCTGCTATAAGGTCATTAGAAGGTCTCCCAAATACACAATTCAAAGAACCATGATGATAGATCAGAAATATGTCCCCTCGGAGTTGCAACACTGTGACTGAGGTTCTTTGGTTGTAATAATTTTGAGTGGGATTTGTTACAATATCTGCTTGGTCCAGTTCCACCAAGGAAAGACAACTCCCTGCTTTCTTTCACCCACTGTATTTGGTTAGCCAGTGTTTGATAGGAAACACATTACATTTAACAAAGGCACCTTGCAGAGAAAACACCCCTGCATTAATCAGGAAGGTAATGCCGTGTCTAATCTGAGGTTGTGCCGTTTGCTAGGTGTGCTTTTCCATCGGTACAATTCAGGGGTTTGCTCCTTCAAGATGGGATCATTACCCAGGGCAGCAATGGGAGCTGCTCCGTGGCCTTGACAAGTAGGATTCATATGCTTTTTTTGCAGCAGTTAGGGCAATATTTGCTGGCCCAGTCACAGACAGGAAATACAGTAACTCCTCACTTAAAGTATCAGGGGGTAGCCGTGTTTGTCTGGATCTGTAAAAGCAGCAAAGAATCCTGTGGCACCTTATAGACTAACAGACATTTTGGAGCATGAGCTTTGGTGGGTGAAGTGGGTATTCACCCACAAAAGCTCATGCTCCAAAACGTCTGTTAGTCTATAAGGTGCCATAGGATTCTTTGCTGTCCTCACTTAAAGTTGTCCTGGTTAACCTGGTTTTGTTGTTACGTTGCTAATGAATTAGGGAACATGCTGGTTTAAAGTTGTGCCATGCTCCCTTCTAATGTCATTTGGCAGCCGCCTGCTTTGTCTACTGCTTGCAGGAAGAGCAGCCCCCTATCAGCTCCCCCTATCTGCTCCCTTAAATTCTAAATTATGCATACTCCCACCTTTTCATGTTCTCTGTATGTATAAAGATCTCCTGTCTGTGTGTTCCATTCTGTGCATCCGAAGAAGTGAGCTGCAGCTCACGAAAGCTCATGCTCAAATAAATTTGTTAGTCTTTAAGGTGCCACAAGTCCTCCTGTTCTTTTTCCTAAATTCTCTGTGCAGCAGCCGCCCAGCAGGCTATCAATTGCTGGCAGTTCAGCTGTCCCTCCCCCCACTGCCTTGTGCTGCTCCTGCCCTCTGCCTTGGAGCTGCTCCCCCAGACTCCTGCTTGCTGTGCTGGGGGGGAGGGAAGGAAGAGGGGGGGCTAATGTCAGGGTGTTCCCCTCCCCCCTGCTCCTGCACCCCACTTACCCCATCTTCCATAGAGCAGGGCTTAGGACAGAGGGACCTTGCTGCAGCTGGTCTCAGCAAGCTGATCTAATTAACAAGGCAATGTACTTAAGGGAAATGCGCATATCTCCCTCCATTCCTGCTGCTTTGCAGAGTGAGAGAGTTAACTCTTGAGGGCTCAGCCAATTGCTAGTTCATCATTTAGCAGTAAGGGAAATAGCCCACCCTCTGACTCCTCCACCTCAACCAAGTTTCACAATCATCATCACTGTGTACCAGTATTAAATGTTTTGTTTAAAACTTATACTCTGTGTGCGCGCGTGTGTGTGTATATATATATATAATATAGTCTTTGGTGAAAAAAATTTCCCTGGAACCTAACCCCCCCATTTACATTAATTCTTATGGGGAAATTGGATTCGCTTAACATCGTTTTGCTTAAAGTCGCATTTTTCAGGAACAGAACTACAACGTTAAGCAGGGAGTTCCTGTAGTCAAGACAACATGCTCCAACATCATTGGTGAAGCCATAGGCACAGTGCCACCTGGCACAGTTTTCCTGTCATATTGTTCAGCATCACCATGGTGCACTGCTCTCCGCACTGGCTTCCCGCTGAACAAAGTCCAGTTCAAGTTCTCTGCGCTGATATCCAAAGCTCCCATGGGCTCAGCGCTGGCTCCCTGAGAGATCTCACCTCTCGCCATGACCACAACTGCCCCAGCAGCTGCACTCCACTGGGACCAGGGACCAGTCACCCACCAGGGGAGGGTGGGGAGTGCAGGAGGGAGATGTACCACAGGACCCAGCCCTAGACTACGGCACCCACGCCCCCAGGGCTGAGACCTTGCCTCACTGGGCAACTCTCAGCAATGCAGCTTCTCTTCTCCACAGAGGTGGGGGGAGGGGGTCTTGAACCCCCTACAATTCTCCCCACATACCAACACCCCCACCACTAGCCCACCCACACCCCACCAACAACCGCCCCATGCACCAAGACCCCCCTCAGCAACAGTTCCCACACACCAACTCCCCTTTACACGGCCCAACACACACAGCAGCCCTCTCCTCCGCATCAAGCCCCCTCTCTCATTCTCATACACACACAGAGCAACACACCCACTCTCACGCCACCAACAAGCACCCAGCACACGTGCACATACATATACTTATAAATCAATTCATATTCTCAATTATGCTGCTTAGGAGAAACTGAGTCCTGGCGCCCATCCAGATCTTTTGCCTGAGAACTCCATTGTCTTAGATGATAATTGTCACCACTCACATGAAAGTCTCTGCTGAAAAACCATAACTGGTTGTTTCACATTATTCTGCTCAACCGGACTGAGGCCTCATGGATGTGGGAATGTTTTTCAATATAATCTAAGGTGTGAATTTAAACCTCTGTTGTCACATGGGAAGTGATGCTGCTGTGGACACTCTTATTTCATTATAAGGATGGGCTTTTTTTGGTTTAGCTAACTAAACCACAACAACAAAAATAAGCTGTTCTTGTACTGGAATAGGAGTGGGAGGATTATACCAGTATAATTGGTAAAAGTTTCCCGTGTAGACAGGGCCTTAATGCACTGATTTATTTTACAATAGCGGGAGCTGGTAGTTGTCTAACACTTCCATGCTGAAAAATTCCTGCAAATGTTTCTGAGGAGCCCTACGGATCATTATTGTTTGTAGCAGGCCTTTAACATTTGGCAGTGGGGAAGCCCTGAGGCTAGAGAAGTGTCTTTTCTTTGGCTTGTGAAATTCTGTTCAGGTTTGCTGAGATAAATTATCTGTTCGGAATTCCCCCCAGGAATATATTGGCAAGCTGCCAACGTAACAAGTGACCATGAACCTCCTAAGTGTGGGCTCATAACATGGCCAAGGCAGCCCCAGCAACACACATGGCACCACAGTGGGAACACCTGGGATCTGCCAGAGTCGGAGGCTGGGGGAGAGAGGCACCAGAATAGGCTCCTCTCAAGCACCCGCCGGCCAAGACCCAGCACATGGGCCTAGTGGCACATTCCCTCGCCTTCCTTGGGATAAGTCTTTTCCTGCTGCCAGCAAGTACAGTTAATCACGTAGCTCAGGTAGCTACCACCTGTCTTACAGAACTGACAATTCAGGCTTCAGGCCCTGAGGCTGGTAGGCTGGTACGGTATGTAAGAGAATTGGGTTTTCTGACTTTTCTTTAATTGGCCCAGGCAAGCTCCATTCAGTACCCTGTTGTGAGACAGTCTTTGATCCCATGATCACATAGTATTTTTTCCATGAGGCAGGGGCGCTGTGGAGTGCACAGCTGGATGCACAAGAGGGCAGAATGAAGAATGTATGGTCAGTCTTACTATGAATTTAAGTGACTTCAGCCTTGACTGAAATAGCAGGAGTTCTCATTTTAAAAACCCTACAAAAACGGTTTATTTTGAGTATATCTAAGGCATGGAGGACTCAGCAGAAGCTCATATGCACATGATTAATGAAATTATAATTGTTGGGTTTCTCTTGAGCTAGGATAAGCTCTTGTCCTCACGGGCGGTGTGTGACTGCTCCATTCGGGGAGGCTGTGTGCACCTGGACCATGGCCCCCCCACCCGATGCCCGCCTCTGCTCTGCCTCCTCCCCTGGAAACCCCACCCACATGCCACCCCTGGCCCCACTCAGCCCCCTCTCCAAGGCCCTGCAGCCTGCTGCATGCGCCTCTTCGCCCCCGCCGGCCGGCTGCTCACCGCTCATGCGTGTCTCTTCACCCGCTCCCGTGAGGCTCCCGTGCAGGCGGGGTGGGCACGGAAAAAGGCAGAGCCTCAGAGGAAGAGGACGAGCGGGAGTAGGGCCTCGGGGTGGAGCGAGGGCCGGGCCACGGCTGAGCTGCCCATCCTTTCAGTAGCAGCGCGTGCCAGACAGGCCGGCTGTTTGGGGAGGCTTAGCCTCCCCTGGCCTCTTAGACCAGCTGCCCATGCTTGTCCTATTAGAATGGTAGAACTAGCACATAAAGTCCATTTTGAATGGTTGAGGTAGGAGAGGCCATGCTGGGTCTAAATTCTGTTAGAGCTGGATTACACACGCTAGCTCTTTTCACATTTGAACCCTAGTATAGCTCCTGGGAATCCCCAACGGACGTGGCCTGACACATTTGTCCAGGTATTCAGCATTTACAAAGGGTCCTTTTTCTGATCGCCAGTCAGCATGGCCCCTGCTTGCCACCCATGGACTGAAGGCTGAGAACAGTTCAGTTAGGGCAGGGCCGCGGTTCTCAAACTGGGGGTCGGGACCCCGCAGGGGGTCGTGTGGTTATTACATGGGAGGTCACGAACTGTCAGCCTCCATCCCAAACTCTGCTTTGCCTCCAGCATTTATAATGGTGTTAAATATATAAAAAAGTGTTTTTAATTTATGACGGGGGGGTCGCACTCAGAGACTTGCTGTGCGAAAGGGGTCACCAGTTCAAAAGTTTGAGAACTACTGAGTTAGGGCTTTCCGTTTGGACTTTTCTCTGGTTCTGATGGATTCATACTCCCGAACTTTGCTTTCTGGTTGGGGCTGGATACAAAATCTCAAGGTGAAATGCAGCCAAGCTGCCAAGTTTGTTTGGTTTTAGATATGCCTGGTTTATTATGGTTTTAGGTTAAAACTGTAATACAGTCTAGGTGTGCGAAGAGCTTCGTGCGAGTGTGTGAACCTCCCAGCAGATTCGCAAGTGCAGGTGGCACCAACCCTTGCCTCCCTGCTCAGCCTCCTAACTGCAGAGTAACACCCAGGCCCTCGATGCTCAATTTTGTCTTTTTTTTTTTTTTTTTTTTAAATTAAAACAAAAATGAAATGTGACGTATGAAAGCTATTGCAATATAACTACTCGTATGTGGTGGCATTACTAGCAACAGCACTGGATAAATGGTGTTTGTAACGAACGGATGCAGAACTCAGGGCTCTGTGTAGGTCTTTTCCCCTGCTAAGAAAGAAAGAAAGAAGTTACAGCCCTAATGAGTCAAACATATTTGTTTCTCTTCCTCTCCCTGAGGTCAGTAATTCTGAAGGCCGTGTTCAATTGACAGGTCCTTTTTTGTTGTTTGTGGTTTTCATAAAACATACATTGGAGCAGTGTTTCTCAAATGCAGCCACCGTGGCCACATGTGGCCACCAGGGGCTTTTCTTGTGGCCACGGCCTCCTGGGTGATGACTGCGGGTGGGGGGAAAGCAGCAGTCCCTCCCTTGGGGCCACCAGCAGAGTTTGAGCCTCGTCCCCTCTGGAGACACAAACACCGGAGGAGCAAGCAGCTACTGAGTTCCCCAGCTTCCGGAGGGGGGGTGGAGTCAGGCTTCAGCCCTGGGGCGGCAGGCGGCAGGCTCCAGGCTCTGGGCTCTGTCTCCGAGCTCAAAGCTTCGGGCTCTGTCCCCCAGATGCACAGCGCTGGGCTCCAGCTCCAGCCCCTGGCCATGTGGCAGTGGGCTCTGGCCCCGTGCTCCTCCCCCCCGGACCCCCCGTCGCCCCGGCCCCTGCTGCCTCCCCCAGACCCCCTTCATTCCCCCCCATGACCCCTGGCCCTGCTGCCTCTCTACCCACCTCACCATTCAGGGCTTAATTTGTACCCTGGCATGCCAGGGCTGAGTAAGTCTGCTGTGAAAAGTGATATTTGTATGTTTTGTTAATATCACTTTTCACAACAGACTAAGGCTGTGTCTACACTAGCACTTTTGTCGGTCGGGGTGTGAACAAAACACCCCCAAGTGACAAAGGTTTCACAGACAGAAGCACCGGTGTGGACAGCAGTATGTAAGTGGGAGACGTTCTCCTGCCGACATAGCTACCGCTGCTCATTGGGGGTGGTTTAATTATGCCAGCGGGAGAGCTTCACCCACCGGCATAGAGCGGCTGTACGGGAGACCTTACGGTGGTAAGGTCTGTACTGTAGACGTAGCCTTAGTAGCTAGCTGGGAGACTGTGAAATGTGATATTAACACACAAGTGTCACTTTTCACAGCAGCAGACTTACTAGCCAGGGAGTCTAAAAAAACAAACAAACAAACAAAAAAAACAACGAAAAAAGCAGAAGAAAAAACAACGAAAAAGACAAGGACGTGCAAAGCACCTTATTTGTGTTTCTAGTCTGTTTAGGTCCAGTAAAGAATGGAAACAACTGTACATTATTTTTATTATTGAAAAAAACCCTACATAAATAAATTACAATGATTTGGACATGTATATGTGCATATTTATTCATTTTTTCAAATATTGCTTAAGTATTTTAGGAAAAATTGTCACGGCCACAAGCAAGAGTTGGTGACTGCACTCTGAGGCCACCAAAATTTGTGATGAGAACTCCTGCATCACAGCACACCTTTAAAAAGCAAGAGGGGGGGGGGAATCAATCCCAGTGCTGCCTGTGCTACGTATTTCCACACAGATGCATGGCTAGGCCTGTGAGTTAAACAAGACGCTGCCAGTCGGTTCTGTGTTGCAATGCTAGAGTGCAGACTGGCTTGGTTTGTCCCTGCGACTACATGGGCCCTGTTTCCTGAGCAGAAGAGCTGCTATATGTTGTGGTTTTACTACATTGTATTCAAAGTTTGGCCTGTCTCCAGGCAGAGTCTGGGCCTCATGCCAGCCGAGCAGCCCTTAGGGAATGCATTGGAGCAAGGAGTGGGGCCGATAGAGTGGGGGAGAGCAGAGGAATCCAAGAGGACAGATTTGCCTAGAAAACAGCTTTGTTTCCATCTGGTCTGTCTGGAGTTGCCATAGGAACGGGAGTGACAAAGGCAGGGTGTAGGGAGGAGTTCGTCAAGTTTGAACATATCGTGTTCTGGCGGAAAGCTGCAGCCCAGCTGGCTAAATGGAGTTAGAAATATTCAGAGTTCAGTAAAAAGCGACAAAGAGTCCTGTGGCACCTTATAGACTAACAGACGTATTGGAGCATGAGCTTTCGTGGGTGAATCCTCACTTCGTCGTTTACAGATCCAGACTAACCCGGCTACCCCTCTGATACTCCGAGTTCAGTGGTTCCCTCTGGTGATTAGACCCTGAGCTGGGCAGGTAGGGACTTTTCCAGTTACTTGGCTCTGGAGTGTCAGTTAACTATCTTTCTCTCCCTTTCTTCCCACCCCTCCTGGCCTCTTGAACCTTTGCGCTGTGTGTTTCGGTTGGTAGCTAAAATGCAGATGGCTCATATTTCACAATAAAGCTGCAACAGCCTGTCATATTTTTTGGAAGAAAGAGCTATTTTCACCAGCTTGTAACTCTGGGTGGTGAAAGTTTTCCTTATTGTGCTGGGGCATCCAGCTGGGCCCAAAGCACAATTCTCTCGTGCTGGCATATGAGGATTTGGAGATGCATGGAGTTGCTGTTCAGTCAGGGGCCCACTGGATTTGCACAGTCTCTTGCTTAGTGGAAACGTGAAGCTGGATGGCCCACATTCAGTGGGACGTGCTCGTGCCTCAGCTATACTTAGACCTAGAATCTCCTGTGCCTAGTGGGAGATGCGGCAGCCCATTTCCCCCCACAGCTGTCTATCCAGAGCAAGATGTTTGACTTCATTGTAAGCTGTTCCCATGATGGCAGCATTCTTTTCAATCATCCCGCAATAGGTCCTCCCCGCCTTTTCTGCCCTCCAAGGGGAATCCAGTCTAAGGTGTGCTTCTGCCATGGGGTAGTCTGACAACATGGCCAAACCACTGTCGCTGTCTCTGTCCAATTATCGAGTCCACAGTCTGCTCCTCCGTGTGATTTGTGCAGCAATTCCACATTGGTTACATGATCTCGCCAATGAATTCCCAAGATTCTTCTTAAACAACGCTGGCAGAATGCATGTAGCTTCCTGTTGTGCGTTTCCACTATCAGCCATATTTTGGAGGCATGCTGTAGTGCTGGAAGGATAATAGTGTTGTGCAATCTCATTTTAGTGTGGAGATCAGGGGTAGGAAACCTATGGCACATGTGCCGAAGGCGGCACATGAGCTGATTTTCAGTGGCACTCACGCTGCCCAGGTCCTGGCCATCGGTCCAAGGGGCTCTGCATTTTAATTTAATTTTAAGTGAAGCTTCTTAAACATTTTAAAAACCTTCTTTACTTTACTTACAACAATAGTTTAGTTATATATTATAGACTTATAGAAAGAGACCTTCTAAAAACGTTAAAATGTCTGACTGGCACACGAAACCTTAAATTAGAGTGAATAAATGAAGACTCGGCACACCACTTCTGAAAGGTTGCCGACCGCTGGTGTAGATGTATCTTCTTACTCTTCCAGATGTTTGACAAATAGGACAGTGGTCTACTGGCTTTATCATTTCTTGTCTTCGCTTCCTTAGTGAGCTGGCCATTAGCAGATATTGTACTTCCAAGATAGACAAAGTCATAAACTCTTCCGTACTCTTCTCCATCAATCACACATCTGTCAGTGTTGACATCGTTCTCTCCTGTTGCCATGGTCTTGGCCTTCTGTATACTGATACAATCTCCCACTTTAGCAGCTTCTGCTTTCATGCTCATAACGAGTTTTTTCCTTCCATCCAAGTTGGTATCCAATGACTATATCATCCGTAAAATGTCTTGTAGCTCATCTCTTGCCCAAACAATACCAGTGTCCTCAGCAGCAGCGGTCACTCTTCTCATTCCAAAGTCTGTGGCAGTGCAGAAGAGAAGTAGAGATGGTTTACTACCTTGCTTACACCAGTCACGTTCAGTGTTTCCACTCTCTGCCTGACACTGCGCACAGATTAGTCACACAGAGCTTTAACTGAATTAACACTCTTTGCTGGAATTCTGTAGTGTTCACCAGTCCCTGCGTAGGGGGCTGCAAGTCAGGCTAAAACCTGTCTACACTTCTAGTGCCCCCCTCAAGTTGGTGTCTAGACACCAACCCTGTCTAGGGATCAAATTCGTCAGTATAAAAATCAGAGGTGTACATGTGCAGAAAATTGTCATTAACAACACATGTTGTTAACCTAAACAATAGTGTTTGCCAGTAGCAACCCCTATTGTTAAGGTTATGACAGTTTCCCTTGTTAAGCATGTTTTCATATGCTCTGAACTTTCTAAAATATTCCTGTTTTGCATTGAAATTCTCCAGGCCTCATAACTTGCTCAAAAGTTATTTATTTTTTAATTCGGTTTCGGCTTGGCAAGCCAGTCAGTTGACCAGTCAAATAATAACAATATGTCAATTGACCACCTATTGTTTGACCGCCGTCAAATATTGTCAGATATTCTAGCAAGCATGCCCTGTTTTGATTTGCATCATGATGCCATCTGTTAGCAAGCTTGTCTTGATCGGTCACTTTATCACATGTTAATGCCACTTCTTGGGAACAAGGTGAATTAATTGAAACTTGAGCCTCTAAATTAGTTGGAATCTTCTAGGGATCTGGGGCAAAAATCTGTGTGGGGATTGGTCTGCTTTGAGCAGGGAGTTGGACTAGATGATCTCCTGAGGTCCCTTCCAACTCTGATATTCTATGATTCAGAAAGACCCCTGTATGTATGTATATCTTTATTAGTATATTAGGCCATCAGTGAACATGGCGGTTTGCAAAGCACATTAAACAAGTTCAAAGACACGGTCCTTGACATATACAAGCTAAAGTGACTAGACAAACATACAAAAATTACCTCAGAAGAGAGTGAGGGAGGGAGAGGAGGATTCCCAGTCATTAAACCTCCTCCCCCAGCACAAAGAGACTAGATGCACATCTATGTGGACAGTACGTCCCTCGGCCCGCGCCGCTTCCCACAGCCCCCCTTGGCCTGGAGCAGCGAACCGAGGCCAGTGGGAGCTGCGATCGGCCGAACCTGAGGACGCAGCAGGTACACAAACCAGCCTGGCCCGCCAGGAGCTTTCCCTGCACAAGCGGTGGAACAAGTTTGGGAACCACTGGAGTAGAGAGATTATTTTGCCTCTGTATTTTGCACTGGTGTGTCCACTGCTTGAATGCTGTGTCCAGTTCTAGTGTTTTTATGTGTGAGTATAAGATAATAAATCTTCATATAATAAAACTGTGGTTAGTTGTGATGTTATGATACGTGGAGATGCCACTGATTTATGACAAGACTGAGTGATAGCCATGCAGATCATGAGGGTAGGCTACAAGTTATTTTGTTTTTATCATAGTGTATAATGTACAGGTGTAGATTTTGTTTTGGATAAATTCTGTACTTTTGTAGCTGTAATCTCAGACACATACTGTTCAGCCCCTGAACAAATCAACTTTGTTCAATCACAGCCAGCAATTCCTGTGGCAGATCCTTTAGAAAAAATCCAATCTTGATTTAAAAATTGCCAGTGATAGAGAGTGCACTACATTCCTCAGTAAGTTGTTCCAATGATTAATTATTTTCAGTGTTAAAAACATATATGCCTTGTTTCCACCCAGAAATCAGGGGAAACTAAATAATCATGTTTGCATAGTATTGTGTATTGGGACTTCGTAAACAAAGACAAGCACTGTACACTCGGCTTTGCTAAGCCCCTCTGTTATGTAGGCTTGTTCTGGCGATGAATAATTTTAGACAGTTATCACGGAGGTACCTTTGCTATGTGTCATGAACTCTTATGACCCAAACCCTCTCTCCTCAGAACCGATGCCCTGGGAAGCCTGGATGTCTCTCAGGGATATTAACTGTTCTTTACTTTTTGTTCCATGGCTATCTTGCTGTTGCCCTAGACTCATTTGCTACATAATGTGAATTCTGATGAATGTACAGGCTATGGAGTTTTTAATCCAAAGGGTTTCAAAATACAGGAGGGGCCCCCAGTCTGAAAAGTTGGAAAATAGCATTTGTTGATACACTGTCACATAACAAGTACTTAACTTTTCAACCAAGAGGATATTCTACAGTACAAACATGCTACGAATAATCATCTCACATACAGTTAAAAATTATTCACGACAGAACAGAACTAGAAGACTACACTGGGTCATTTAAAAGGAAAATCCTAGTGCAACCTTAGCTCTGGAACAGACTGTATTAAACTTAGTGCTAGCCTGGAGCACTGAACTCCCGTCAAGGACTAGCATTCTTTGGGAAAATGTGCTTTTGATTTAAGCAGGAGATTTGGATGCTGTATGCTGAGCAATCACAGGGATAGTTTCGCTCAGTCTCCAGCTGTTCACTGAGTCTTATGCATTCACGCATCACTAGTTACAGTAAGTGTGTTTGCCGGTTCAGGGAACTTTCAGGACCTAATTCTCTGCTACCTAGTACACTTTGAGGCTACCTTAGCAGCCCCATGAACAATTGTTCTTTCCTCATCTTTCACAAGGGCCTTTATGTCACAGAGGGATCTCTGGTCAGACAGGGGTCCTTCCAAGATCAGAAAATCATCATCATGCATTTCGTAAGGCTTTTGGTACTGTCTCACACGAACTTCTCATAAACAACCTAGTGAATATAGCCTAGACGAACCTACTATAAAGTGGGTGCACAACTGGTTGGAAAACCATGCTCAGAGAGTAGTTGTCTCTGAGTCAAGCTGGAAGGACATATTGGAGGAGAGAGTTCCAGGGGAACTTTTCTGGATCTGGTTCTAAGCAATATCTTCATAAATGATTTGGATAATGACAGAGAGAGTACACTTATAAAATTTTTGGATGATACCAGGCTGAGAGGGGTTACAAGTGGTTTGGAGGACAGGATTAGAATTCCAAATGATCTTGGCAAACTGGAGAAATGGTCTGAAATAAATAGGATGAAATTATATAAGGAGAAGTGCAAAGTACTATGCTTAGGAAGGAATAATCAACTGCACAAATACAAAACGAGAAGTGTCTGCCTAGGAAGGAGTACTGAAGAAAAGGATCTGGGTGTTGTAATGGATCACAAACTAAATATGAGTCAATTATGTAACACGGTTGCAAAAAAAAAACCAACCAAACATCTTTCTGGAATGTATTACCAGGAGTGTTGTAAGTAAGACAAGAGAATTAATTCTTCCACTCCACTCAGCACTGGTAAGGCCTCAACTGGAGTATTGTGTCCAGTTCTGCACACCAGACTTTGGGAAAGATGTGGACAAATTGGAGAAAGCCCAGAGAAGAGCAACAAAACTGATTAAAGGTCTAGAAAACATGACCTATGAGGGAAGATTGAAAAGACTGGGTGTTTTAGTGTGGAGAAAGGACTGAGGGGAGACATAACAACAGTCTACAAGTACATAAAAGGCTGTTATAAAGAGGAGGGTGATAAATTGTTCTCCATATCCACTGAGGACAGGACAAGAAGCAATGGGCCTAAACTGCAGTAAGGGAAATTTAGGTTAGATATTAGGAAAATCTTCATAACTGTAATGGTAGTTAAGCACTGGAATAAATTGCCTAGAGAGGTTGTAGAATCTCTGTCATTGGATGTTTTTAAGAACAGGTTAGACAGACACCTGTCAGGGTGTCCTGCCTCAGTGCCGGGGACAGGAGTAGATGTCCTACATTTCTATAATTCTATGACAGATGTTTTTTTGGTAGCCTGAGATTTGTTTACTAACTGGAAAGGGATCCGGAAAGAGCGACAAGAATGAGTCAGGGTCTGTTAATCTTGCCTTACAGTAAGGGACTTGAGAAACTCAATTTATTTAGTTTATCCAAGATAAGGTTAAGAGGTGACTTGATCATGGTCTGTAAGTATCTACATGGGGAGGAGATTTCTGGTTGTTACAGGCTTTTCCATCTAGCTGCCAAAGCCAGAATAAGAGCCAGTGGCTGGAAGATGAAAGTAGACAAACTCAGACTGGAAGGGTATGTCTACACTATCTGCCGGATCGGCGGGTCATGATCGATCTATCAGGGATTGATTTATCACGTCTAGTGTAGACATGATAAAATGGATTCCCGAGCGCTCTCCCGTTGACTCCCGTATGCCACCACTGCGAGAGGCACAAGTGGAGTCGATAGGGGAGCGGCAGCAGTCGACTCAGCGCCGTGAAGATGCCGTGGTAAGTAGACCTAAATTCGTCGACTTCAGCTACGCTATTCTCATAGCTGGAGTTGCGTATCTTAGGTCGATCCCCACCCCCAGTGTAGACCAAGGCAAAGTAAACTGCCAGTGTTTAGCAAGGAGGGTGATTAACATTTGGAACAACTTACCTAGGAGTGTGCTGGATTCTCCATCAACTGGAGTCTTTAAGTCAAGACTGTATGTGTCTTTCTAAACAATACTCTCTAGCTCACCCCCAAGTTACTGGGCTGCAGGCGGGAATCCCTGGGTAAGCTTCTCTGGCCTGTGTTATGCAGGTCAGACCAGTCCCTTCCAGCCTCTTCATCCATGAATGTATGAACCTCTAATGATAAATACGGAAATATACCAGAGAAACAGGGGCAGCAGCTCTGACTGTACAAATCTAAAATAAAAGCTAATGATAGGCAGCATCTTTCCCACCCAGGCAGCTCCAGCCCGTGTGCTTATCACAATACACCGTGTTCACCTTGCCAGGGGCAGAGAGCAGGCTCCGGGGGGTGGGCGTGCGTGTGCACACGCAGTGGTGCTGGAACGCTTTTAAGAGTGGGGGTGCTGAAAGCCAGCCCCCCTTACGCCTGTCTGCCACCCCCTCCGTCGAGCGGGGGCTGGGAGCAGGGCGGGGGGACCCACACAGGGGCAAGGGGGCCAAGGCTGGAGCCACAGCTGGGGGTGGGCATGGGGCCAGGAGCAGAGGCACGAGCCGACAATCGGTTGGGACCCCAGGCGTGGGGCCACAGCCAGGACCCCTCGTAAAACCTGGGGGTGCTGCAGCCCCCCCACCTTAGTTCCCGCGCCTCTGTGTATGTGCAAGTTTGCCACCATGATGCCCCGGGGGATGATGGTGCGGGTGCAGCTCCCATCTCCGCAGGTGCAGCTCCGCATGCAGGACAGGACGTGACGGGGAGCAGATAAACGCTAGAGCCCCTTGGCCACATGCCACAGCACTAGGGTCAGAGCTGGGACGACCCCCAGCATCCCATCCGCCTGTGGCTTGTTGCTCACTTGGGGGCGGTGCGATGTAGAGAGCTGGGATCAGCACGCGCGGCTGGAGGACGCACACCAGCACAGAGCCTGCTAATCTGGGACAGCCCTGCAGCTAGCCCCACACCCACCAGCCCCCGCCGGAGCTATGGCTGCCTGGGGGCTTCTCCGAGTTGCCTTTAGAACTGCATCCTGGAACACAGCACTGCTCTTTAGATCCTCAAGATGCTTACAGGTCCCCCGGGTGCCTGGGTCCTGTTTGGGACACACAAGCCATTGGACAGAGAGACCCCATCTGAAAATAGTTACCCCAGTACACCCCCGAATGTGCAGTGCTCATTTACATATGCTAATGAGTGATTACCATATACTGTAATACTCGTAGCTGGAGCTGCACAAGGTTGTTACTCAAATGAAGTCGTTTGGAGTGTATATGTCTGTTCCCTCACTGATGGGCAGGGCCCCTTGGTGCCATGCGTGCCAGCATGCTCTGCTTCACCCAGGAATCGCCATTCCAGCCCACAGCCAATGCCGCATTTAGCCCAAACTCACTCCCCAGCCTAGACCTGGCAGCAGCTAAAGCCGAGGCACGTTAATAGCTGCAGGCAGAGCCCCGCACATCTGAACGGCAGGGGCTTCTCTTCTGTAGGCAAGTGGATACTGGCGAGGTATGGTGTGGCCGAGGGCTTTCCTCCCTAGGTCCCGTGTCCAGGGTTGAGGAGTAACTGGTTGTTTCTCGATCTTCCTCCTGATCTGAATTTCCCATGCAGCCTCTTTCCCTGTCTCCAGGAGGGCTGCCCGGCCCCACCGGCACTGGAGCTCTCCCAGTGTGCCAGCGTTACAACCCCAGGCTCATCTCTCTGAAAAGGCTCAGTGCATGTCGCAGGCACCAGCCGGGTAGGCGGGGTCAGGCCTGCTGTATAGGCAGGGTTTGTGCAGCGATAATTATGGCAGTTAGGGGTGGGAGTTTTCACTGAAATATCCAGTGCTCACCTCGTGGGGACACCGCTGGACCAGTATAAAGCACCGTCACACCAGTGTAAGTGCATCCCCGCTGGTGGGGGCGAGGGTGTGTCACTGTGGAATAGTTCAAGTGGCACCGCTTTGTGTGTAGGGCGGGGCTAAGAGTAAGGTTAAGATTTTGTCATATGTGTTATTTTTAGTAAAAGTCACCCACGGGTCATGGGCAATAAACAAAAATTCACAGAAGCCGTGACCTGTCGGTGACTTTCACTAAAAATAACTGTGACAAAATGGATAGGGGGTGGTCCAGCACCCACCGCTGCTGCGGCTCGGGGTCCCCCAGGTGCTTGCGGCGGCTCAGAGATCTGGGGTTCCACTGCCAACCCTGGGGGCTGGGAGCTGTGGGGTCCCCCGGCTGCTCGACGCTCTGGGGCCGGGAGCTGCGTGGGCCGCAGTCATGGAGGCCTCTGGAAGTCATGGATTCCATGACTTCTGTGACATAATCTTAGCCTTAGCTAAGAGTAAACGTGCTCCTTTCCCCGCTCTGGCCTGTGCTAGGATCATTGTGTCTGCTGCATAAGAAACACATAGCCTGCGTTCTAGCTGTCTCCTTGTGGTGTACCTGCCTCCCTAGCAGTGAGCGAGTCCTGGGCTGGCCTGGGCAGCCAGCAGCGTGCCAGCAGGCAAAAGGGGCTTTGAGAATCCCTCTCCCTTTTTATGTGCAATGGGCTGAAATGAGCTAGAATACGCTGCTGCTCGTGCTGTGTGCCTGCCACACCGGTGGCTGCAGCACTTCTCGTGCCGACATTGCTAACAGAATGGGGGTGAGAACAGAGTGGTCCTCTCTTCACAGCATCCCGCCCTTCCTGCGAGGAACTCTGCCACATCGATGGGCTGTGCCTGTGGATGCCCTGCTCCTCCCTTGGCTCCTCGCAGCGTGCCAGGATGTTGTGTCCATCCCGGCTCTTCCTGAAAATCCTGAGCCCAAATCCCACCCCAGAGGGTTCTGCTCCGTGTCTTATCAGCACCCCTGCAACGCCACAGCCCTCTGAAAATGACTATCAAATTCAATGTGCCTCTCTTGGCTCTTCAAAAACCCTGCCTGGTTGACTTTATGACTGTTCCTGCTCTGCTCTGCCTTGCTTGACACCCTGTCGCTGTCCCAGAACGTATCTGTGATCTCATTGTGCCTGCTCCAATTCTTCTGTCATTTCGGTCCCTATCACTGACTTCCCAAAGGGCTGTGTGTCTGGCCTGAGTGAGCCTTAGCAGTTATCAGCTTTCATCAGCTCGTGATAATGCCCAGCCCTTGTCTCTTGTCTGTGCTGGCAGCCTGGTTCGTGTTGGTAAGGGTGGAGTCCTGATCGTAGGGTGCGTGTGTACCTCGCTCAGCCGCAAGGCAAGATGTCCTTTCAGTGTGTTGCTCAGTGAAACCAGTAAAAAGAGGTCCATTGGCTTTGGATCAGGCTGTCTTTTAGCTGAGGCTTGAGCTCCAGAAACAGTTTTCTTGGTTGTTCTGTTATAATTCTTCTTTCAGACAATAATAGTGCAATGATGCTTGATTGGTAGAAGTGCAGTAACTGGCTTGCAGATAGCCAGATCCAAAGTGTGGTCCTGGGCACGTTTGCTAGAATAATGGCCCCTTCTTGCAGCACATCCCTGCTGGGAAGAATCCCACTGCTAACACCATGTTTATTATTGATCACTCTACAAAGGCAACCCTGTATTCCAGTCTGTCCTGTGCATCTTCAGCAAACTGCCAACTATGTTTCAAAGGCAGAATCTTGTCAAAAGTAGTGTGTCAGACAGGAAGAAAGAAACTGGAGTTTTACCATAAAACAAGAATTAGAATCAGAAAAATCCTTGTTTGACTTGTAAGCTTAGCAAAACTGACTTGAAAGTGGAGCTGGGTTGAACATTTTCAACAAATTGTGTTTTCATTGCAATATGCTGTTTCATCGAAGCCAAAATGTTTAGGCTGGGAAGTGTTCTGAGTTCCAGGGCTCTCTGGCCACTTCCGATGAGACAGAGTGTGACTGATTGGCCACCTTTCTGTTTCATGAGAATGTTTGAGAGGTTTAGTTTTCATTCCGATGCAGAACATAAACACGTTCTGAAACCTTGACAGTTGTCATGAAACAGGCTTGTCGCCCTCCAGCCTGCTCGACCCGTAAGTAAGGGAGAGGGGGTTTATATAGTTGGCCAGTCAGCCATTCCCAGAGCCATTTCCCTGACTAGAACCATGCCAAAGGCAGGACTGTACACCCCATAATCAAGGAGAGAAGCTGATTCCTCCTGCCTGTATAGTGAGAGCCCAGCCTGTGCACTGCCACCAGCAGGTGGATTTACAGCCACAGAACATCCTGACATTAGGGCATTGTGCACCCATAGCAAGACTCCTGCTCCCAGGGAACCATTTACACACGTGCAAGTTCAAACAATCGCATCTCTTTCATCGTGGATCCCACAAGGCTCCCGAACATTCCAGCCCTCCACAGTGGATCTCTGAAGAGAGGATGGGACGTAGGAGGGGCCCCAAACTCCACCTATTTCATGCAGATCCAGTTAGAAATGTTCCCAGCGGCTTCCTCCTGTTCCCGCTGTAGGGACTGTTATGAAATGCCTTCGCTAGCAGCTGGGGCACATGCTCTGCTGGGGACAGTCGTGGTCTTTGCCTGTACCTGAGTGAAGAGGCGGGCTTGTTTCTCTGACCTGGAGTCTGCTCTGTATGTTGGAGAAAGCTGCTCTCTCCTGCACTTCTCAGTGGGTGTGTTTACACAGCCGACTCAGGCTTGTGGGGCTCCGGTTGCGGGGCTGTTTCACGGCTGTGTAGGCTTCCGGGCTCGGAACTCAGGCTCGAGGATCCTGCGGGGCAGGAGGATCCCAGAGCTTGGGCTCCATCTCGGAAGCCTACACAGCAAAGAAACAGCCCTGCAGCTGGCTGGCATGGGCCAGCAGCGGGTTTTTCTTTGCTGTGTAGACGTACCCAGTGAGTGAAATATTTTTCAGGAGGGAGATTTTTTTCTGTTCACATAATGATTGTAACAGAGTTTTATTCTGATGCAGCCAGCTGTTAGCAATTAGCAACTTGATCCACCCAGCCCAGCAAACAGGGATAATGCTTTCCTGCCTCTCTCGGGCTTTGCTGTTGCCTGGAGTTTGGGTGCCAATGTGGTCCTTGCGCTCCAGGTGTGGCAGTTCCTCTGGGTAGAGGTGTGACAGCAGGGTTAGAATCAAGTCATAACAAATACAGCTGGGAGTTCTGGACTCACTGAAAAAGCTCTCGTGGGCCTTCCACACCAGAAAGAAACCAGGAGAGAGAGAGAGAGAACCACTGCTAAACCTATCCAGCTGCATCATCCAACCCATGCTACCATCCGGGAGTGACGTCTCGGGCCCAGCTTTCACAGTGGCTTTCGCTGACTGAGATCAGACCCCGAGAGAAACCCCCCTCCTCCAGTGCCGCAGTCCCCACAGCTGCCAGGTCAATGCCCCTTGCCAGTCAACAGGCAGGAAAGGGTAACCAGCTTCTGGGTCCACTTCAGGCAAAGCCGCAAACGTTGCCTCCCCCACAAAGCATGTGCGGATCAGAAATTAAACACTTCGCTCCCGCAGCTCATCAACACTAATCCCCCTATGGCAACAGCCTCCGTGGCCCACCCAGAACTCTCAGGTGCCCACTGGCTAGACCAGTACCTGATACCCCAGTACACAAACCAGCAGGCAGAACAGACCGACCAGCACAAAGCCCAGAACTCCTCCCCTCGCAGAGACCTCCTCCGGGACAGCTAACGCTGAGGCAGCCACGCCCTGGATACAGGCTCAGGAAGCGTACGCTAGAGGGGAACTGGGGCACGAGGCTGAACGCAATAACTGTGCAGCCAGCAGAGCAGAGGGGTGTGGGGCAGAGAGAGACGCTTTCTAGTCCAGTGCCTCAAAGCCGAAGGGGTGAGAGGAGCCTCCTCAAACGCTCAGGAATCGCAATCGGCATCTCAGCAAAGAGCGCAGCAGGAGAAGGGAGAGGCAGCGGAGATGCTCTGGCACTCTGGAGCTGCCTGCTAAGTGCCAGGGAGCCGGCGTAACACGCACACGCTTCCCTGTGCTGACACGCTCCCTTGTGTCCCAGCATGATGGGGAGAGACCGATACCCATGGTACCAGCCCTCCGAGAGGGGAAGCTGAGTGGGGGAGCTGCTGCTCCTCATGCTGCCCATGCAGTGACCTGCTCCGAAGAAGCAATCGCTCCAGAACCTGGTTTCACCCTCCGGTGCCCTCAAACAGCCTGCCTACCCCCACCTCCCTGCTGCTTCTGGTGTCTAGGCCCCAACCCTGGAAGTGCCCCAGCCCCTACTCCCATGTCTTCTCATGCCTCCAACGTGTTCCTTCCCCGATCCCTCCTCCCCACTCATGTCCCTGGCCCCATGAGCTCTTGCCTTGATATCCTGCTGCCCCTTTGCAGCACCTGGGCAGGGTGTGTGCTGTGCAGCCACCCTGCCTCCGAACTGCCCCCAAGGAATAACTCAACGTGCCTCACGCCTCCTGCTTCCTCCAGACACCAAGGCTGGACCTACTGCCTCCATGGAGGGCGAGGGTTCTGCTGGCAGAACTCAAACGCCACCCTGGCTTCTCCATGCAGCCGTGCATGTGGGGTCCCCGAGCCCGGGCTCCAGCCTGAATGTCTATGCAGCAATTAAACAGCCCCATAGCCCAAGCGCCACGAATCTGAGTCAGCTGACATGGGCCAGCTGCAGATGTTTAATTGCAATGTAGACGCACCCTCTCTGTTCCTGGCTGCTGCCAGCCCCACAACACGACAGAGTGCAGCACAGCGCAAGGCCGTGGGGACTGAGCCCAGGAGCCGCTCTGAGCAGGAATTGGCAACGTGGTGGCAAGGACACTGTAGTTTGCTGCCATGGGAATTGGGGAGGAGGGAGGACTACAGAAAATGGGTTATGAATTTTCCACTGTAGACCTGGCCAGGGTTAGTCACCCACCTTGGGAGGAACAGTGGTCTAGCCAGCGGATTAGCCACACACCTGAAGCAGGAGGCATGTCCATACCTACTTACTCTGCAACTTTGGACAAGTCAGTTAGACTCTCTGTGCCCCAGTTGTCCTGTTGGTGAAGGGGGCGGCGTGTGCACACCTGGTCTGTAAAGACCTGAGAGGCCTCCGTATGAGAAGTGCAAAGTAACAGTCCCATTGTATAGTCAGGAAAGTGCGAGGCACAGAATGGGTGAGTGATTTCCTCAGAGGCCCGGTGCACTAGTATTGGCCTTTTCACATTGACGATCCCTTATTTAAAGCCAGAAATGTTCATGGTTCCATTATATTTACTATCAAAGTAAGTAAAAATTTATCAGCAGTTCTCAGTGCTGCCTAGAGACGTGACGGATGCGCATGTGTTTCAAGAGGTTGACTCTTCATGGGAAAGGTGTGTGGGGCGGGGGGCAGATTTTCTTCGCTTTAGATTGTAATACGTTTTCAGTGGTGCCCCTGGCACTGATCTAGTGCATTAGGGTTAGGAATCCAGAGACCTGGGTCCTGCCCTTGTGACTCAGATACTGAGAAGTCCTTCCTTCGGACTCGCTTTCCTTGGCACAGTGCATAGCAGCATGGCTAATTTACGGGCGTATCACCCATGAAACTGATTTTGCCTGATGAAAGTGAATGGTGGCGACTGCAGCTTTATCCGGAGTGTACTCCTGGGATCACTGCAGCTAAGCTTTGCCGATGACACAGCAATTGGAGTGGTCAATAACGAGGAGGGCAGGTGGATCTGTGTTGCTCGAGTAGCACCCTTCTCCACCCCGTTACCTCTTTTAGCGCTAGCCTCCGCAGGAGTTTTGATGGCCAGGCCTGGGTTCCCTTGGATCCCGCCTCCAGCTCAACAGGGTGTAACTTCCTGATTTTCTTTCCATATTAATTTATTGGGTGTGCCTCCACCCCTCTGGTCCTTCCTGGCCCAGTCACCAGGGCCGCTCAGGTAGCCCCCACTTACGTGCCAGAGTTGGAGACTCCCAAGAAATAACACAAACACACACAATGTATTCAGCACAGGAATCCTATTACACGGGAAGTAACTATAATAGTAAAACACTACAGTCAGGATCACTGGTGCCCACACAGATAGTACCTGTGAATTTTCCCCAGCACCTGACCTGATACAGAAAACATAAAAACCAGTGTCCCGTTGGTCCATGTAGTTTGTAGGGGCCCTGGATGACCTGTGATAATATCTCCTGCAATAGCAATTAGCACCTTGGCTGACTGGGTTCAGTACAGCCCCGAAGACTCTCACATGGGATAAGGAAGTAAGTCCCTCGGCAGGTTGAATAGGCAGCAGGTCAGACAATCCCCAAACCCTGACCACTGGCTTGAGGACTCCGTTCCGGGAGTAGGGAGTCTCCCAGACAATTTCTCTGAGCCGCTAAAAGATGGAGCACTCACAGCTCCATGAATGCTCCTCGGGTTCAGAGATGGCTCTGGACACCTCCGGTCGCTGCTAACAGGCATCCTCTTCATGCAGGAGTCTGGCTGCTCCGGTCCCAGGGCTTCTGCTCCTCACAAAGGGGTGCAGGTAACTAACCTCGACAGATCCTAACCTTTGTCTCCTACCGTAGCGCCTAGACAGAGGGCGGCCCTGGGCCAGCAGCCAGAGCAGGGATGCCGTGTCATGACTGATTTCTCTAGGGAACCAGAGAACTAACCTTGAGGAGGGAAAGGACCAAGCTGAGAGGTGTTGCAGGCAGAGGCTCTTTCTCAGGGGGACCCTGCCTGCACCCAGGAGGCAGCAGCTCACCCACAGCCAGCCGTGCCCTTTCAGTGGCTGGCTTCAGACTGGCTTCTCTCCTCTCCAGTGCTCCCTGGGGGTGGGCAGCTCACTTCCTATGGGTCAGGGCTGCTCTTCTCCCAGGCTTTCACTTGTCAGTCACTTGGCTCTGCCCCCCTCCTCACTCTCAGAGGCTGCCCCTCCTCTGAGCAGGGGGCTGGTAGCCAGGCTGGCTCCTGGCCATCCTCCCCCGAGCTGACGGGTCCCCTGTCGCTTTGGTCTAAATAGTGTCTCTCCTCGCTTCTGCAGGGTGGCCCAGCAGACTCTGAGTCTGCCCTTGGCTCTCCCCCAAACTACCAGCATACAGAGACCCAGGGACCTAGGTAAGCTCCTGGCAGGCTACACTTGGCTAACTGGACATGCAGCAAAGCATTTAAATGTCAGAAAACACCACATGTGAGGCTCAGTGCATGACCCTAAAGCTGCCACACACCATTTCTCCTGATACAAAATAACATTGCTCATTAGCTCCTGTAATCTCAGCATCTGGCAGGGCCGGCTCCAGGGTTTTTGCCGCCCCAAGCAGCAAAAAGAAGAAAAAGCTGCGATCGCGAGCTGCAGCTCTACCGCCACCACTTCAGTCTTCAGCAGCAATGTGGCGGCTGGTCCTTCGCTCTGAGATGGAGTGAGGGACCCGCCGCCGCAGACCCGGCCGTGCCGCCCCTCACGGTTGCTGGGCTGGTGCCTGGAGCCAGGCCTGGCATCTGGGAATGTACGTATCTTTACACTCCAGTAATGGCCCCGTGTATCTTTATTGACACAGGATGTTGATGTGATCAGGCTCATCTCCCAGAGGGGTGTATTTGATCAGTTCTGTATCGATCAGCCAGTGCCCTCCAGTCCCATTGGCACTGGGCAGGACAGCATCCTTCGCTAAAGGAAGGCACGGAGCACATAACAGCAGTCTTGCCTCTTGGTTTCCTTTGGCCTCCCCCTGCTCTGTGCCTGGTCTGAAAGGGTCAGCTGCAGCTGCAGTCAACAGCCTCCCTAAGGGACAGGGAGGAGGCAGAGCCCTGTCTCCATCCCCCTCCATGCTGGCCCACAGAGCAGGTGGGAGGCACCCTCCTGCAGGGGCCCCCTATGCGAGGAAGGGTCAGCAATTACCATGTGTTTGCAGTCGGACGAGTGCAGTCGGCAGCGTTGTGTTTACTAAAGGGCTCCTTCTGGAATGGGGTTGTCGAACTCTCTCTCTGTTCTACTTCCTCTGTGGGACGTGTAAGTATTTCCAGGGCCCTCTGGCTGGCACGTCGGTTTTTCATTTCTGTGTCTCTCTGTATGGAACGTGAGCTTGCAAAGGCTCCTTCGCAAAGTGCAGCACTTCAAAGTCAGGGCAGAACAAGCCCAGGTTCCTGTCGGCGTTGCCATGTGGCTTCAGTCACATGGTCACCCATGCCGCCGATCCCTACCCAGGGCCCTGGCTGAATGGGATGCAGTGAACTCGGCAGCTGTCTTTTGTTATCATTGGATCATCTTTCACCATATGGCCTGAGTGCTGTAACTAACGGGGCAGGGTTCTGCATCAGAAATACCATGTGATCCTGTAACGAATGTCTGAGTCATAATGCACGTGCGCAAGGGGCAGAGGTTGAGGTTAGGCCGGTGAATGTGTCTTGAAGTTTTGAGGGCTGCACTGTATAATCTTTCTGTTCTTTTAAGGTAACTTTTTGTGGCATTTCTTAGTTTAAAAAAACCCCCACAGATAGGAAGCAATGACACTTTTTCTTACAGAACGGTTTGCTGGGTGGCATTCCTGCGGGATATGCTCAGCAAGGCAAGCGCTCTCACAGAACCCTTGCAATCTGAGTGCTGCCTTGGGTGCCCTGAATGGGGCAGGGGTCTGCCCTATTCCAGATATGTCTCCAGAGAGAAACATCACGGGGCACAAATAGAGCACTGTCGGATTGTTAGTAAAAAACTGGCAATCGTTAGGATCTGTGTGCGTGTGAAAAGCGTTAACCCTTTGTGCCTGTGAAACCCCCGTGTGCGTGTGAAAAGCTTTAACCCTTTGTGCCTGTGAAACCCCCGTGTGCGTGTGAAAAGCTTTAACCCTTTGTGTGTGTCAGACCTCTGTGTGCGTGCGAAAAGCTTTAACCCTTTGTGCCTGTGAAACCCCTGTGTGCGTGTGAAAAGCGTTAACCCTTTGTGCGTATGAACCCCCTGTGTGCGTGTGAAAAGCTTTAACCCTTTGTGCGTGTGAAACCCCTGTGTGCGTGTGAAAAGCTTTAACCCTTTGTGCGTATGAACCCCCTGTGTGGGTGTGAAAAGCTTTAACCCTTTGTGCCTGTGAAACCCCCGTGTGCGTGTGAAAAGCTTTAACCCTTTGTGCCTGTGAAACCCCCGTGTGCGTGTGAAAAGCTTTAACCCTTTGTGCCTGTGAAACCCCCGTGTGCGTGTGAAAAGCTTTAACCCTTTGTGCCTGTGAAACCCCCGTGTGCGTGTGAAAAGCTTTAACCCTTTGTGTGTGTCAGACCTCTGTGTGCGTGCGAAAAGCTTTAACCCTTTGTGCCTGTGAAACCCCTGTGTGCGTGTGAAAAGCGTTAACCCTTTGTGCGTATGAACCCCCTGTGTGCGTGTGAAAAGCTTTAACCCTTTGTGCGTGTGAAACCCCTGTGTGCGTGTGAAAAGCTTTAACCCTTTGTGCATATGAACCCCCTGTGTGGGTGTGAAAAGCTTTAACCCTTTGTGCCTGTGAAACCCCTGTGTGCGTGTGAAAAGCTTTAACCCTTTGTGCCTGTGAAACCCCTGTGTGCGTGTGAAAAGCTTTAACCCTTTGTGCCTGTGAAACCCCCGTGTGCGTGTGAAAAGCTTTAACCCTTTGTGCCTGTGAAACCTCCGTGTGCGTGTGAAAAGCTTTAACCCTTTGTGCCTGTGAAACCCCTGTGTGCGTGTGAAAAGCTTTAACCCTTTGTGTGTGTGAAACTCCTGTGTGCGTGTGAAAAGCTTTAACCCTTTGTGTGTGTGAAACTCCTGTGTGCGTGTGAAAAGCTTTAACCCTTTGTGTGTGTGAAACTCCTGTGTGCGTGTGAAAAGCATGCACTTTAACCCTTCCGCACTGTCTGGCTGGCCCAGTTTGCATTGCTACCCCAAATTGTTGTTGGGCGATGGCAGCAGGGTTTTAGGAAGGACAGAACAGACACACTCGAAAACAGCAACAGGCTTTTGTTCCACTGTAAAGAAACTGACCATTAGGTGCAGAATAGACCCGGGAAACGCTCTCCCAGCCGGTATGAGTCTGAGAAGGTTACGAGCAAGGGGGACAGGCCTGTTCTAAGGGAAATAGTGATAGGGATTTGCCCAGCTCAGTTACACAAGTCACTCGGGAGCTGCTGGGCAGGGAGAGCGGATGGTGCTAGCTATGAGGCTTTACTTGCCCAGCTAGTCACTAAATCCCATGCTGCTGCTCACTGCCCACACTCACTCCTAGCACAGCCCTGACGCTGGTGCCTGCCCCTGCACTGCGCTCAGCACCATCTGTCCGGAGTGCAGGGCCCACAAAGCAAGTGCAATCATTCGGCCCCCACGTGTCCTCCCACCAGAAGTGCAGAGAGCCGGGGAAGGTTTGCCTTCTCTCGGCTGAGGGAGGCATGCTTTGAACGTGACCCTGTGCGCTTTGCCGTAAGGAGGTGTCTGGGCATCGCTGTGTTTTAAAGGAGGGGAGCGAATAAACGGGCAGAAGTGACTTTGCATTGGAGCTGTTAACGTGTGACCTGCCAGGGTTTATTTGAAAGTGATACTGGTGTGCTGCTGTGCACAATACGCAGGGAGAGAGTGAACTTCCCACAGCACTGAATAGCTCCAGAGTCAACACTAGCAGCCGGGCAAGTGTCAGCATAACACACTAGCCCCTCGCCAGGAGAGAGATGCTGCCTGTTCTTGTGCCAGCAGGTGCTGTTTCCAGTGTGTGCAGGGTGTTGTGGCTCATTGCGCCATGGCACAGCGCTGAGGGGCTGCAGCTCCACAAGGGTCCCTGACTAGAGGACTTCGATCTCCCCTCTTTTGCTTTGTCTTTCAGAAATGTAGATGGCAGCTGCTGGCTGTGAAGGACTCACGCCCGACTGACCCGGTGCAGCGCCTTCCACTGCCCACCATGATCCTCTGCATGCTGCTGCTGGCTGCCCTGCCTGAGCCATCCGGTGCCGAAGTCAACCCCGGTAGGGACCCTAATCTCCTGCCTTGTGTGTTTTCATTTCCCCCCTTATTTTCCACCTTACAATGGACCCATTTGTATGAAGTTATAAACATGGTGCCAGAGCAGCTGCCTGGGTGCCAGGCGCCCAGCCTTCCCAGAGCGCAGATGGAAATCCCAGCTCCACACTGGCGCATGGACGTATTCCCTGTCCTCCCTCCAGGTGGGTCTGCAGCCAGTGAGCCTGTCTCAGCACTGGAGATCCAGCTACCACCAGGAGCCACATGGGCACTGGATGAGTAATGAGAGGCAAGTGTCAGGCCGGCTCTGGGGTACTGGGCTCACTTCAGATACAGGCAGGCGGGAGAGCGAGAGAGCTGCAGCCAGGAGGAGTGGGCTCTGGAGGGGCTGATGCAGGAGGAGAGGTTGGGCTCAGCTTGGCTCAGTGCTTGGTCCAATCCCAGGGCAGAGGGACACAGGCCTATGGATAGCGGAGGGGGACGTGCCCAGGGGACGGGGTCCCATGGGGCAGGTCTAGGCTGAGAGGGGTGGGACATGGTGCAGAAAGGGGAAGGTGTTAGTTAAAGGTCAGAGACAGTCCCAGTAATGAGGCGTGTTGGTCTGTGGGATTGTCTGTAACCAGCCCCAGCGTGACACTGGGCCAGGTCATGGGCAAGCCCCCGGGCACGTGCGAGGGGGCAGCTCTGTCCTCGAGGGGCCTGATGGATTCTCTGCCTCTAACATTATGTCTTTGGAGACCCCAGCGAGTGTCCTATTCTGTCCCTGCTCTGGTCCCTCTCCACCCCTCTGAGCCCCAGCGCAGCCCCAGCTCGGGGCCATGCTGGCCTGTAGCCAGGGCCAGAGTAAAGCAACCTGGGGCCCATAACACACCTTGACATGAGGCCCCATGCGGTGGCCCCACCCCAACTTGCAGTGGGGTAGCCGTTGGGCTCCCCTCCTGCCTCAGAAGCAGCATTTGGAAACCTGTTCCCCCTGGGTGGGTGTGGGAGGCAATACTTACCCAGGATGAAGGGTCACACCCAGAGCCCTCTGCTGGGTGGGTTAACACCCTATTGAGGTGCACAGGGGAGCTGCCCCCTTCAGGGCTAATCACAGGACTCCAGGAGCTGGCACCCTATGCACAGGGTTATAGTCCTGATAAGCTGAATCTGTCCCTGCCTGTTGTTAGAATCTTTGGCTACTTACCGCTGCATGCGCACACAGCTCTGCTAGTGCCCCTCCGTCCAACCTGAAGCTCCTCTGCTCTCCCAGCCCTGGGCTTTCCCCCACCCCCCAGCTCTGCCAGTGCCCCTCAGTCCTGACACAGAGCCCCCTACTAGTCAGGTCCTGTGCTCTACCACACAGACAGCTCTGCTGATGACCCTCACTTGTCATCTGCAGACCCCCTGATAGCCCAGTCCAGGCATTGGCAAGTCAAATGTTGATTCTATTGTGTAGGATGTTTGCCAGACAATTATTGTTGTAGGGATGGTCTGGATAATACTTAGTCCTGCCACGTGCAGGGGACCGGACTAGATGACCTCTTGAGGTCCCTTCCAGTCCTACAATTCTATGGTTCATCTATGGGCAGTGAAGTCGTAATGTCCCCGAAATAATAGCTGTCTTTGAGTGAATCGCTTCCCAAACTGAACTGGGGCCATCAATGGCACATGTGCTCAATGTCTGCCCCTACCCCTCAGATGTACATGAGTCTATAAACTGGAAAGGATATTTATTATGCTGACCATAGTCAGCCCTAGAAGGAGGTTCATGAACACCAGCGTGGGATGCAATGGCAGAACGCAAGATGGCAGAGTATTCTGGAGTGCCGTCATTTTCAAATTGGACAGACTGGGACATCAGCGGGGTGTCTTTGCCCAATGTTATTTTGGGAGATCCACCATATCATTTACTCCCTGGCTCATGAAGCCATGACCAGATGTAAGAGCACGTGGCAGAAGGTGTAATTACACCTTGAGCGGGAACAAGATGGTGCCTTTGATCAAGGCAAGATGGAGCTGCTTACGAAGCTGTTTGGGTGCCAGTGCGTATAATGTGTGATAGACCCAGGCCAGTTGGGAACAGTAGAGTAGAAGGGAGAGACACTGGCCACTGGATAAGCAGTTTTCTGTTCCCTGAGTGACCAGAGCAGGGGCTGCTCCAGGCTAATGAGAACACCTGACTCCAATTAACCTGCAAAGAGTCAGGTGAGGCTGTTAAGCACCTGACTCTAATTAAGGCCCCTCTGATGCTATAAAAGGGCTCACTCCAGTCAGGCCAGGGGGAGCCAGAGGAGAGGACGTGCGTGTGAGGAACTGGGAGCAAGAGGCACCAGGAGCTGAGAGTGAGAGGCTGTGCTGCTGGAGGACTGAGGAGTACAAGCGTTATCAGGCACCAGGAGGAAGGTCCGGTGGTGAGGACAAAGAAGGTGTTGGGAGGAGGCCATGGGGAAGTAGCCCAGGGAGTTGTAGCTGTCACACAACTGTACCAGGAGGCACTGTAGACAGCTGCAGTCCACAGGGCCCTGGGTTGGAACCCAGAGTAGAGGGTGGGCCTGGTTCCCCCCAAACCTCCCAACTCCTGATCAAACACAGGAGGAACTGACCTGAACTGTGGCGTCTACCAGAGAGGAAGGTCTCTGGGCTGTTTCCCGACCCACAGGGTGAATCTGTGAGGTGAGCAAATCCGCCAATAAGTGCAGGACCCACCAAGGTAGAGGAGGAACTTTGTCACAAACGTCATCCATTCCAGTGGGCGTAGGGTGCACTGTGTGACGTATGTAGGGAGTGCCCTCGCCAGGATTGGGGCGATGACAGCGCTAGCTCTGTACAAGCAGCCAGACAGTGCAGCTAGGTCCAGGAGAGACAGGACAATACGGGATGCCTTGGGTGGCCACATCATTGGTTTGCAGGGGGAAGGTGGCCACATCATTGGTTTGCAGGGGGAAAGGGTTTGTGAGCACAGTGGTGGCCTATATCAGTTTATTTATGAGTGCATCAAAAAATCATACATGATGCAAGATACATAGCTACTGGGTTTTGCTGGCTTGGTGCAGTTGCATGAATTGTACATCTGAGACCTCATTAAAATTGCCACCTTTGAGTAGCTGTTTCCTCTTAATGTTTTCAAAGAATACCTGCACGGAATCACAGTACAGATGCTGTAGTACAACTTTCCAGCACAGGCCGGCCATCTATCACAAACTAAAGCCCAAATGCAAAGCCACAAAACAAACCCACAGTGCACACAAAGAGAAACCATGACGGTGTCCCATGTAATGGCATTGCACATGGTCAGCGTACTCCCCTTCCTCTGTGCAGGCAGGGTGGAGTGCACTGGGGACTGCGGACATGTGCACTTCTATGCATAGACTGGCTGAGCCCCCACCCGAAGTTTTTCCTGTAACTGCAGAATGTAGTAGTGTGGGTCGATGTGAGTGGAGCGGCTGGGGCAGGGCGGGTTCAGAGCAGGCGTGTCCTGAGATGTGTAGAGTTGATGTTCGTTCCAGTCTCTCAGAAAGGTCCCTTTGCTGCTGGTGGTCTTGCTCCCTCATCTGCCCATGCTGTATAGTCCACCACCATTTTCTCCTCTGTCTCCAGCATCTCCTCTGATGCAGCTGATTTGCGCTCCAGTTCATAGAACTGGCCTGGCCTGCTGGCAAACTCCCTTTGCATGGCCTGGAGCACCTCATTCCCTCTTGCTGCACAGGTCCAGCAGCCTCTAGCGTTCTCAGTGGCCTGCTACGGGGTGGGAGGATGTGCCTGGCTGAAGTCTCTCACTGGAAGGCAGGTTCTCCAGCCCTCCAGTCATGTTTGTGGCTCTTTCCTGCACCCTCTCCAGCTTTTTCCAACATCTTTTTTTAAAATGTGTACAGCAGTACTGAATGCAGTATTCCAGTCTTAGTCTCCTATACGAGGTGAAATCACCTCCCTACTCCTACTCAGGCTTCCCCTAGTTATACATCCCAGTTCAGATTAACCCTTTTCGCCACAGCATTGCACTGGGGGGCTCACATCCAGTTGCTTGTCCACCAGAACACCTAAATCCTTTTCAGAGTCACTGCTTCCCAGGATACGGTCCCCATTCTGTAGGTATGGGCTGCAGTCCTTATTCCTAGGTATATGACCTGTCCTTTGGCTGTATTCAAATTCATCTGGTTTGGATGGGCCCAGCTTTCCAAGTGATCCAGATCGAGCTATATGAATGCCCTGTCCTCCTCATTATTTACAGCTCTGCCAATATGTTTATCCGCAGTGATGGATGAAAATGCTGACCAGTGTTGGGCATAGAACCAATCCCTACAGAACCCCACTAGAAACATCCCTGTGAAGTGACGATTCCCCACTGATGACACCTTTTGAGATCTGTCAGCTAGTAGTTCTTAAACCATTCCAAGTGGTACTGTATAGTATCACTTGCCCCAGACTGATTTGGTACTTCCACGGAAGACAGTACTGGTAGCAAACTCCATAGTAAACTAACTAAATGTTTATTCGCTAAGAAAAAGGAATGAGAGTTTTTGAGAGGTTAAAGCAGGTAAAATATATGTACAGGTGAGTCTCAGTCTATAATTCCAAATGGCAGCAGAGATGTAGTAATCTGCCAGTTTCCCAAAAGTCTCTCAGTTCTACCCAGAATAACTCTGAGGATCTCCATGGTCTTGTTCAGTTATTCTGCTCTTTTAGAATCCAAACAGTCCAGAGATACAGGGTCTTTCCCTGAATCCATATTTATAGCTTCTTCTCACAGAAAACCAGCTGACAGGGTCACTACCTACATGGCCTCTTCCTCTGATGATGAACGAGTGAGTGAGGAATGCATTTAGAGTCTTTGACCTCCAGTCATGACACACAGTGATCGCTTGCCTTGAAATTAGCACTTTTCTGTTAAAGTTCTTCATCTGCATTCCACGGGGCTTCTTTCTCGTTTGATGGGATATGTAGTTATGGGGTGTACACAGGGCCACCCAGAGGATTCAGGGGGCCTGGGGTCTTCGGCAGCAGGGGTCCTTCAGCTCTGGATCTTCGGTGCACTTCGGCGGCGGGTCCTGGAGCGAGTGAAGGACCCGCCGCCGAATTGCTGCCGAAGACCCGGAGCGGAAGAAGCCCTCGCCGCTGAATTGCAAGACCCGGAGCGGAAGAAGCCCTTGCTGCTGAATTGCCGCCGAAGACCCGGAGCGGAAGAAGCCCCCGCTGCAGAATTGCCGCCGAAGACCCAGAGTGGAAGAAGCTCCGGGTCTTCGGCAGCGGGTCCTTCACTTGCTCTGGGTGTATTCGGCGGCACTGAAGGACCTGCCGCCGAAGACCCGCCGAAAACTCTCATGGGGGCCCCTGCGGGGCCCAGGGCCTGGGGCAAATTGCCCCACTTGGGTTCCCCCCCCCCCCCGGGGCGGCTGTGGGTGCACGCAAGCAAATGTTTGCTACTACATTATAACACATTAGGACACAGGTAAGTGAAAATAATGCATGTGACATCACATTAGGTTTTCATGAAGTTTAAACACCAGATACACTCTTACACATTTAACAATCACTTTGATCTGTACTGATACACAAGCGAGTTGGCCTGGGGCTTTGGCATGAACTGACACCTGACAACCCTTATCAACCAAATTCAGGTTTGTTTCACTAGAGCTATTTCCCATAAAACCGTCTTGACTGACATTAATTATAGCTCCATCCTTTAATTCATTATTGACCGAATCCTGTACCAGCTTCCCATTATTGCCCAGCACTGATGTCAGGCTAACCAGTCTGTAGTTCCCAGACCATCCTGCTTGCCCCTTTTAGAGACTGGCATGACATTAGCACGTTACCAGGCTTCCGGAGTTTTTCCAGTATCCCACGATTTATTAGATATTAACACCAGTGGCACAGACATCTCCTCAGCCAACTCCTTTAGGACTCTTGGACACAAGTTATTCAGGCCTGTTGATTTAAAATGTTTATCCCTAGCAGAAGCAGTTAAGCATTATCCGTAGGTACTAGCGGACTGGAAAGTAGTTCAGGGGATTTGAGTACATCATCCAGCTTCTTTCCAAATACAGAACAGAAATGTGTATTGAACACTTCTGCCGTTTCTGTATCATTATGAATGATTTTACCATCTCCACCTAGTAATGGGGAAATCCTCTGGCCTGAGATAAGCAGGCAGTCAGGCTAGGTGATCACAGTGGTTCCTTCTGACCTTAAAATCTATTAATCTGTGTCTATACCATTGTTAAGATTTCTTTTGCTCCTGATCTACTTAAAAATCTCCTTCTTGTCCTTGGCCCTGCCAGCTTTGGATTTTTCCCTAACCAGTTTTCCCTTATCAATTTGCTACCCTCCATTTCTTCTAATGTATATTGATTGCTGTCTGCTTCTCCTTTTTACCATTTGTTATAAAACTGTCTTCACTTCTCCTCCTAACCAGGGTGGGCTTTTAACCAAAATTGTCTTGCGCTTCAAATTAAAAGTCTGGTACTGATGTTTAACCTGCTCCTGTTCCCCCTCCAGCAATATGCCGATACCCTTTGGGGATGCATGAAGGGACCATCCGAGATGAAGACATTACGGCCTCCAGTCAGTGGTATGACTCCACAGGACCCCAGTATGCACGGTGAGTTAATCCCTTGCGAAAGCAATCCAGTCGTACTCTAGAATATATAAAATTGGACTGAAAATCTTTTAGCCTAAGATGAAATCCTCTTTCCCTAATGTCAGCCTTATTAAAATTCACTGCCTACCTACTGTATTTGCATAAAGATAGAGCATAAACAGGTCACCAAAGGACTTGTGATTTTCTGGTTGACACAGGCAATGCCCCTGGCAGCCTCTGTTTCAGGTTGGCTGTTGCAGACAACTTGGTTGAAATTGTGAACCACACAAAGTCACTCATGCAGCTGGGACTTTTAGCATCATCAATCAATGGGGAACATTCACAATTTGTAGCACAGGAGTCCTACCGCTTCCTTGTCTGTTTCTGGATGGCCAGGTAAGCAGCAGTGACCAAGAGAGCTTGGCAAGTAGATGGTCATGGTTCCTTTTGAAGAACTTTTTCACTGTTATTCAGACCCCCAGGAAGGGTGGCTGCTTACTTAGCAGTTTCTTGCATTCAGAGCATATTGCATCTGCATTCCATAAACAGCAGTTCCTGCAATGCAGACGTTGGTTATTCCTGCTAAAGCCATCTGTGTTCCGAGCCCTGTCTACCTTAGTGACCATCTCTCTCTCTGCTCCAGCCGGCAGTTGAGGCCAGTGGGAGTTGTTGTATGCAGTGTAATTATAGCTGTGTTGATCCCAGAATATTAGCGAGAAAGGTGGGTGATGGAATATCTTTCACTGGACTTTATGTTCAATTAAGGTTGTTCTAATCCCATTTTTTTTTAAACCAGCAGAGTGCCTTAAAATCTGGGGAATATACAGTTAAGGAATTGTCAAATCAATTCCTTTCTCTGTCAAGAAATATTTCAGTCTTTTTCAGGACTACCACATTTCCATTTTTCATCGTTACCCTTCTTGTAAAAAGACTGACTGATGACTTACTTCCAACCTTACCCCTGAATTATTGCTGTTGGTCTGTGGATAATTGTGTCAGTCTGTACCGCTATGTTCACCCCTTTTTCAAGACTATGATAGATTTTGTACAAAGTATGCCTTGGGAGGTATCATTTGAAAATTCAGTCTCCAATGGGATGGCTGGAGGCAGTCAAAGAAGGGCTCCAGTTTGTTGTTTTCTGTTTGCTTATTTTGGGTGAGGGAAATAAAAACAGTAAAGCATAAAAATGAGCAGCACTGGCACAACTGCAAAGTTAGAGCTGGCCAGATTGGAGGCAGGAGAAAAAGAGAGAGAACACCAGTACCAGATGTGGCAGGCAGAAATGAGACCAAAAGAAACAGCTGCTGTGCTGGAAGCTGAAAAGCCAAAAGAAGAAAGAGAAGAAGCCACCCAGAGAAGAGCCATGGAGCTGAAGGGAAGGAAGGTGAAGCCCATAAATGAGCCAGGGAGCTAAGGGACAAAGAGGCTGAGGAGAAAGAGAGAAAATACAATCTGGAACTCTTAGAAGAACATGGAAAGATCCCAGAGTCACTGACATCTCCCTCCACTGAAGGACTCCACAGCTGGGACCAGCTGTGTCCTGCTTACAAAGAGAACAGACTGCACTGAAGAGTGCTTCTCCACTTTTGAAAAGCTTTGTGAAGTTCATAAGATTCCTGAGGACAAGAAAGTCTGGTAAAGCTTTGAATGTATTTAATGAAATGCCAATTCAGGAAGCTTTAATATCTGCTAAATTTGAGGAAACTGTTAGACAAAGGTTCCAAATGACTCCTGAAGTGTACAGGGTGACATTGAGAGATCTTAAAAGGAGTGCTGGCATGAGTCACAGTAAATATGTTTATAAGATGTGTGCCCTAATAAGAAAATGGGGAAAAGGAAAAGGGGCTGAGGATTATGACCTCAAGATTGCTTGATCTCATTGCTCAAGAACATTTCTTGAGTATATGCACTGATGTAAAAAATTGCCTGTGGTTTAAATCTGTAAAATCTGTAGCAGGGATGGCTACGCCGGCTGATGCCTTTGTGCAAGCCCAGATGTCCCTTAAGTGCAAGCCACAGAAGGAGGGGCACAAACCCGGTCTAAAGGGGGGATCCTGTTTTACCCCTGGGAGAAAGGAGAGTGGTTAGGGGTTAGGAGCCTAAGCACTCACTCCCCCAGAATCATTCCTCTCCTGGTAATCCTCATCAGAAATTGCCTGTGAAAGGTGTTACCAGGGTCTCTCTACTGAGCACCTGAAAAATCAGTGCCCTAAGGTGAAAGAGCTTTAGCCCCAGCCAATCCATGTCAGGGCAGCTGTCATCAGCACAGAAGCCCCAGAGGCACCTACGGTTCGCTTGGTGAGTTTTGTGGGCACTGGCCCTGCAGAACCAAATATGGAATTTGTTATGGTTGCCAAGGTCAATAGCAGAGAGCGCATCGAGTGGACAGACTGGTGTACAGATTTCTCTGGTTCCGCGGAGTGTGATCCAAGAGAGCGACATGTTACCTGGCCTAATGGCAGAGCTTATGGTAGCGGGAGGATCTAGGATTCCTGTACTTTTAGCGAAAGTGCACGTGGAGTGGGAGGTGTAGAAGGTGTTTTGATTGTAGGTGTGTTGGACAATATTCCCATTGAAATGATGGTTGGGAATGATATTTGGCATATGTCTAAGGATATTAATGTGGTAACCCGCAGCAAAAGGAGATATTGTGCTGGGATCACAGAGGAGAGTAATAAAGTCCCAGAAACTGTGAAGGGAGATAGAGAAGGTCTCTGACTCCTCTGCAGCAGAGTGAGTGTGAAGAGAGTCTTGTGCACACATTGAGCTCTTCAGAAATGTTGTCATATTGTGGGTGGTAGGAGACTCCAGCTGTCACATTATACAGGAGGCAGCTGCCAGCTAATGAGGGTAGTTCTGGGACTGAACTGATGATCTCCAGAGCTCACAACATGCATATTTACAGCTTGTGCCAGCTTTGAGCCAGAACTGTCACAGATTCACCTCCTCGGTGTACTGGGCACAGAAGGGGACTCATAGACTCATAGACTTTAAGGTCAGAAGGGACCATTGTGATCATCTAGTCTGGCCTCCTGCACAATACAGGCCACAGAATCTCACCCACCCATTCCTGTAACAAACCCCTAACCTATGTCTGAGTTATTGAAGTCCTCAAATTGTGGTTTGAAGACCTCAAGCTGCAGAGAATCCTCCAGCAAGTGTCCTGTGCCCCGTGTTGCAGAGGAAGGCGAAAAACCTCCACGGTCTCTGCCAATCTGCCCTGGAGGAAAATTCCTTCCCCATCCCAAATATGGCGATCAGTTAAACCCTGAGCATGTGGACAAGACTCACCAGCCAGCACCCAGGAAAGAATTCTCTGTAGTAACTCAGATCCCAACCCATCTAACATCCCATCACAGACCACTGGGCATACTTACCTGCTGATAATCAAAGATCAGTTGCTAAATTAATTGCCAAAATTAGGCTATCCCATCATACCACCCCCTCCATAAACTTATCAAGCTTAGTCTTGAAGCCAGATATGTCTTTTGCCCCCACTACTCCCCTTGGAAGGCTGTTCCAGAACTTCACTCTTCTAATGGATAGAAACCTTCATCTAATTTAAAATTTAAACTTCCTAGTGTCCAGTTTATGTCCACATTGGTACTAAGCTTAAATAATTCCTCTCCCTCCCTAATATTTATCCCTCTGATATATTTATAAAGAGCAATCATATCCCCCCTCAGCCTTCTCTTGGTTAGGCTAAACAAGCCAAGCTCTTTGAGTCTCCTTTCATAAGACAGGTTTTCCATTCCTCGGATCATCCTAGTAGCCCGTCTCTGAACCTGTTCCAGTTTGAATTCATCCTTCTTAAACATGGGAGACCAGAACTGCACACAATATTCCAGATGAGGTCTCACCAGTGCCTTGTATAACGGTACTAACACCTCCTTATCTTTGCTGGAAATACCTCGCCTGATGCATCCTAAAACCGCATTAGCTTTTTTAACGGCCATATCACATTGGTGGCTCATAGTCATCCTGTGATCAACCAATACTCCAAGGTCCTTTGTTACTTCCAACTGATGTCCCCCCAATTTATAACTAAAATTCTTGTTATTAATCCCTAAATGCATGACCTTGCACTTTTCACTATTAAATTTCATCCTATTACTATTACTTCAGTTTACACAACACTCATGCTCACCAGTGGATTACAACAAGCAAAATGTGCAACTGGTGGCGTCTCACCACAATTTACAGATTATCTCCCCCCCGCCCCCCAGTGTAAAACTTGTTGCAAGCGAATGTCTCTGCTGCAAGCAAAGGTGTGAGCATAGCACAGGTAGAGATACTAGGGTTAGCTTTAATCTAGCTCGCATGGGTAACAATAGCTGTATAGATGTTGACGACAGGGCTAGCAACCAGAGTTTGTGCCCAGGATCCCTGGAGGGCTTGTACTCTGATTACTAGCCTGTGCTACCACATCAGCACAGCGGTTGTTCTCTGGACTAGCTAGACAAAGGCTAACAGAGGTCTGCCTACCACGACACCTTCACTTTGCAGCACAGACATACCCTAAGAGTTCCTCACCAGAGCCCTGTCATCCACCCACAAAGGTCAGCAGCACAGTTTGACCATTCAGCCTTCTCATTGGTAGCTTAGGGCCTTACCATTTGAACCACAGGAACAGATATTGGGCCCGTTTTAGACCAACCATTGGAGGAAGAGTTGAAACACAATTTCCCTGTGGGTAACACAACTGTTTACTAGTCAGCACGAGCAGAAGCTGGATCAGGGACCCTGGAGTCTGTCCTTCACTCTGGGAGAGGAGTGTGGTTTTTTAGTGGTTACAGATAGGGTAACCACAACTGGCTTAGCCGTTCTGAAAAGCAGTGTGGTGCAGTGGATAAGAATGGGGGTTGTCGTATTAGAGAGCTGGGTCTGTGGGGACCTCACATTAGCTCTCTATTAACTCATTATCAAATGAAAAGAGTGGGGAATGTTCAGCAGGTCTCCCTGACTGCATTCTAGGTTGATGGTCCTGGCTGTAGTGAAAAATAAGGCAGTGAGACGCGGGGTAAAGGCTCTGCGGCGTCGGAGCCAGGGAGGGGGACGCGGGGTTAACGCTCTGCGGCGTCGGAGCCGGGGAGGGGGACGCGGGGTAAAGGCTCTGCGGCGTCGGAGCCGGGGAGGGGGACGCGGGGTTAACGCTCTGCGGCGTCGGAGCCGGGGAGGGGGACGCGGGGTTAACGCTCTGCGGCGTCGGAGCCGGGGAGGGGGACGCGGGGTAAAGGCTCTGCGGCGTCGGAGCGAGGGAGGGGGACGCGGGGTTAACGCTCTGCGGCGTCGGAGCCGGGGAGGGGGACGCGGGGTAAAGGCTCTGCGGCGTCGGAGCCGGGGAGGGGGACGCGGGGTTAATGCTCTGCAGCGTCGGAGCCGGGGAAGGGGACGCGGGGTAAAGGCTCTGCGGCGTCGGAGCCGGCGAGGGTGACGCGGGGTAAAGGCTCTGCGGCGTCAGAGCCGGGGCGGGGGCCGCGGGGTAAATGCTCTGCGGCGTCGGAGCCGGGGAGGGGGACGCGGGGTTAACGCTCTGCGGCGTCGGAGCCGGGGAGGGGGACGCGGGGTTAACGCTCTGCGGCGTCGGAGCCGGGGAGGGGGACGCGGGGTAAAGGCTCTGCGGCGTCGGAGCCGGGGAGGGGGACGCGGGGTAAACGCTCTGCGGCGTCGGAGCCGGGGAGGGGGACGCGGGGTAAACGCTCTGCGGCGTCGGAGCCGGGGAGGGGGACGCGGGGTTAACGCTCTGCGGCGTCGGAGCCGGGGAGGGGGACGCGGGGTAAAGGCTCTGCGGCCTCGGAGCCGGGGAGGGGGACGCGGGGTAAAGGCTCTGCGGCGTCGGAGCCGGGGAGGGGGACGCGGGGTAAACGCTCTGCGGCGTCGGAGCCGGGGAGGGGGACGCGGGGTAAAGGCTCTGCGGCGTCGGAGCCGGGGAGGGGGACGCGGGGTTAATGCTCTGCAGCGTCGGAGCCGGGGAAGGGGACGCGGGGTAAAGGCTCTGCGGCGTCGGAGCCGGGGAGGGGGACGCGGGGTAAAGGCTCTGCGGCGTCGGAGCCGGGGAGGGGGACGCGGGGTAAAGGCTCTGCGGCGTCGGAGCCGGGGAGGGGGACGCGGGGTTAACGCTCTGCGGCGTCGGAGCCGGGGAGGGGGACGCGGGGTTAACGCTCTGCGGCGTCGGAGCCGGGGAGGGGGACGCGGGGTAAAGGCTCTGCGGCGTCGGAGCCGGGGAGGGGGACGCGGGGTAAACGCTCTGCGGCGTCGGAGCCGGGGAGGGGGGCGGGGGGGTAAGGCTCTGCGGCGTCGGAGCCGGGGAGGGGGACGCGGGGTTAACGCTCTGCGGCGTCGGAGCCGGGGAGGGGGACGCGGGGTAAAGGCTCTGCGGCGTCGGAGCCGGGGAGGGGGACGCGGGGTAAAGGCTCTGCGGCGTCGGAGCCGGGGAGGGGGACGCGGGGTAAAGGCTCTGCGGCGTCGGAGCCGGGGAGGGGGACGCGGGGTAAACGCTCTGCGGCCTCGGAGCCGGGGAGGGGGACGCGGGGTAAAGGCTCTGCGGCGTCGGAGCCGGGGAGGGGGACGCGGGGTAAACGCTCTGCGGCGTCGGAGCCGGGGAGGGGGACGCGGGGTAAAAGCTCTGTGGCGTCGGAGCTGGGAAGGGGGACACTGGGAAACAGACTCTGCTGGCGCGTAGCGCTATGGATATATTTGCTTGAAACTAACCCCAATAAACATGTCTTGTCCGCACATCGCATTGTCCGGACTTCTGGTCTTCTGCTCTCTGTCTGCATGACAAGAACCAGGGCAGGGGTGAAGGGAAAGCCCTCTAACAACATGCTTTTACCGTAGATTTTGTGTTTGTTTCTGTATCATAGCAGATACCTATATATACAGTGCAATTTGCTGATGAAAAGTACACAGGCACTTCAAGCATTGTCAACCCCCATGCTGTGAACGGAGGCTGGGTACCAAATCTGGCAGTGTAACCAAGGCGTGCTAGCAATAAGTTATGCCAAAGTGACCATGTCAGCTGTTGGGGCCTCACAATGCTGCAGAAGCCCTGGAGTGGCTTATGGCTGGACTGAAGAAGTCACAGTGTCTGTGCCAAAGAACACAGGCTAGGCTAGTGCCCTTCATGCTGCAGTTCCTTCCTTGGGAGGTAGGAGTACCTGGAAGGCTAGATCCTTGGGAGTAAGGCCTTTTAGGTGTGCATCTCTCACCCCATCAGGTTGCAGAGGGAAGAAGGGGATGGAGCGTGGTGCCCAGCAGGCCTGTTGCAGCCGGAAGATGTGCAGTTCCTCCAAATCGATCTGCACAAGCTCTTTTTCATCACGCTGATCGGGACGCAGGGACGGCATGCCCGTGCCACAGGCAAAGAGTTCGCCCGTGCCTACCGCATCAATTACAGCCGCACTGGGGAGCGCTGGATCTCCTGGAAAGATCGGCAGGGCAGGCAGGTGGGTGTAGGGGGGGGTTACAGGGCTCCTCTCCCCTCAACACAGCCTCTGGGCTTTCCACAGCAGTTGTAAAAGCTGCAGAGACTTTGAATTCTAGGAGATACAGTCCCCCTTTACCTTTGCCTGCTGCCTGTCGCTAGAGCATCTCACCTCTGTCAATGCTAAACCTTGCCCAGGGCTCTGCCGCAGGGCCTGAGTCCCCAGTCTACTAGGATATGCGGCACAATTCTCTATCGCCGAGCCTCGAGCACCAGCCATTCCTCTCACCGGAGACTGAGGCGCCTGGCTAACCCCTAGGCCCCACATGCCTGGAGGCTCAGCCAAGACATGTGGAAATCCCGGTCTGGCACCATGTGCCCACCACCTTCCCACTAGCCAGGGGTGTTTCCTCTCCTCACCTAAACTACAAACTGCAGAGCCATCTTTCCTGCTGCCTTGAGTGCAGCAGGCCTCCACCCCGAGCACCCTCGTCTGAGGAGGGGAGGGCATACAGAATGGGGGTGGATTGGCTGTCGATCAGTAGGCCAAGGGACGGGTTGGGTAGGATAGGAGGTATGCCGGATGCCTGTCTGTAAAAGAAGGCTATGTTGGTTATACTCAGAACTGTTGCCCCTCCCAGAGCTATCGTCTCAGACTCTCTTCAGACTCAGGCAGACGGTGCTACATTAGTTACACCCAGGTCATGTCGTCAAGATTTTTTTTTTCAGCACCCTTGAGAACAAGCAACTGTTTTTTTTCTCTTAATGTAGCTGGGATTCAGACATAATCACATGACTCCCAGATCCTGGGCCTGGTAGGCCCAGACCATAATCCAGCTCTGGGTGGAATGCTAACTATTGCAGTGACATTCTCCATCACTGGAAATGCTCAGCAGGTCATAATGAGCTGCTTTCTCTGACACTAGAGCACAGTGAACATTGATTGCCAGCTTTTGATTCTCTTGTTAATGAATGACACATCCTGGATAACAAAAGGTTCCTGCTGGTGGATCACCAGCAATCACAAGTCTCTTGCTGCTCCTTCATGTTGTCAGCTTGTTATTATCAATAATAATTATTTTTTTAAATTTATCATGTATTATATCATGAACAGCCTCTAAAGTGAGGGAAAAGGGGATGTCAGCTGGTGAGGCAGAGGGTTCAGGGCTCCATCATGCCGACCATTCTGGGCCAAAATCATCCTTTGTTTAAGTCTATTCGCTTCACCGGATTTACACCAGAATTGAATTTCTCCCACTGTCTCCAAACTGCAGAGCCCAGCTTCTCCCAAGCCCCCGCCCCGCACACAGCAGTGAGGGGCTCTGCGGGGGTCGGAGTCAGGCAGTCGTGCTTTGTTTTCCAGGCTCATTCTCTCCAGCTGCATTTAAGGCCATGAGTGTGTGTCCTGCTGTGTCTGCAGCTGGTCACTTAAGTCATCCTCTGTTTCCAGGTGATTCAAGGCAACATTGATACATACGATGTGGTCCTGAAAGATCTTCGGCCCCCAATCATTGCCCGTTATATCCGGGTGATCCCTGTAACGGAGCTGCCCATGACTGTCTGCATGAGGGTGGAGCTCTACGGCTGCATCTGGTTTGGTAAGGAACCGTTTCCATATTCCTTCTACAGGGGCTACCCAGGGTCCTGGGCTGCCTGTCCCCAGCACTGTGATGAGGACACGCTGGCTGCTCCACTCTTGCAGTGAGTGCCAGGCCCTTACAGCTCCCTGTTGACCAGTGTTTGCTCAGATCAAGAAGAAAGAGGAAATCCTGTGGACAGAGAAAACGACAAGCTGCTGCTGACGTGTTTTCTCAGCTCTGTGGCCTTCTTTTCTAGATGGTTTGGCGTCCTACAGCATCCCTGAGGGAGGGACGATAGCAGCCCCTGGCTCTCCCATCATTTACCTGAATGACTCAACCTACGATGGCTTCCAGGAGCGCAGGTGGGACTGGCAGCCCTGGTCTCTCTCTGGCACTCTGCACCTTGTCTCCTCTTTGTCCCTGAGCCTATCACTATACTTTTAGTCCCAAAATCCTTCTGGAATCGGCCACTTTGCTAGTTGAGGGATGTGGTTGTGTTAATTCCTCTGGTGATGTGTTGGGTAGATACTGTCCCTAAAGGACATGCAGGCCTGTAGTGCATCAGACCCATGCCCTTCTGGCTGGTGAAGGTTAGCGGGAAAGTACTGGGGTCCATTGCTGGAGACGGCGGGATGAAGGGGGTCTGCATACAACCGTTGTTACATGGCCAGCTATTGTCCAGGTTTTTGCCTTCCCCTTTTGGTTAAAAGGATGGAGGGAATTGTGGCAACACAGCTCTCGCAGTACTTGTCTGCGTCAGAGCCCTGTGACCCGTGTCAGGCTGGGTACAAACCTGGGTTTGACTCTGAGGCTGCACTTATTGCGTCGCTCAGCGATCTCCTAGCGATGGACAGTGATCAGGCCTCCCTGCTTGTACTGCTAGATGTGTCAGCTGCCTTTGCTATTGTTGATCACTAATGTTGCTAACCCATCTGCTGCTCCATGGGGGGGTGGAGGGTACTGCCGTATGTTTGAGGCTCAGTCTAGGCAAGACAGAGGTAATGCAAACTACAGCTGCTTCTAGGACTGAGGTTCTCTAACCACCATTGGGACCTCAGGGTTACAACTTGGTGGTCTGGCTAGACCTGCACTGGCATTGAGGAGATCAGGTGGTAGAGGTGGGCAGTGGATGGCAGCTCTGTGGTCCAGCATGGGAGGGTACACCCGCCCTTCACAAAGAAGGCCTCTGCCCATGGCAGCTCCATTGTCCCTTTGCCTCTATAGCTTTTCCCATTCCCCTTGTATCGGGGCGGCTGTCTCAAACCGTCTTTGAGTCTCTCACACTCCCGTTCTACCAGGGGCAATCTCCTGCACAGTCTTTCAGACTCCCTTTGTATCAGGGTGACCATCATTGCCCGCATTCTCCACCAACTGTGATGGGGCCCTTCACTCACTGCTAGGATGGCACCTCCTCCTGGTCATGCTGGAGAATAGCTCACGAGGTCAGCGCCCCTTCCATGCCATCTCTCCGGGTCAGCCCTCTTTGCATGCCATCTCTCCGCCTCTCTCTCTGGGTCTGCAGCTCTTCTCTCACAGCATGAGACCTCCTGCCAGGTCACTCTACGCATTTTCCCCTTCCAGGGTACCGAAGTCTTTCAAAGTCTCTCTGCATATGAACCGTCTCAATCACTGCCCTATGGTGCCATTTCCTCAGTGGCTGGTAGGGGAACCCAGGCCCTCCCTCTACTCCAGGTTCCACCTCAGGGACACTCTAGCTAGTAATCAATGTTTGTTCCCTTCTAGACTTTACTGCCTTTCCCTGAGCCCTACCCTACCTTCCCCCCTCTCTGAGTTTGCTAGCCCAAAAGCACCTCCCTTCTCCCAGGGAGCAACTGCAGAGTTTCCCAGCCACCCCTCTGCTTCCAATTCCCTGTCTTTATAGTCCCAGCCCAGCTCATTCCTCCTCAACTGGGCTGCCTGTCTCAGTCATGGGATTACTTAGCCACCCGATTCCCCTCAGCTGTGGCTTGTGGGGTTAATTAGCCCCCTTCTCGGTCTTCGTTAACCCTTTCTGGGCAAGAGTGTGGTAAACATCTCATCAGTTTGATTTCAGATATTTACTTTGGATATTTTTACCCTTGATGTTGACAATTTCTGCTTTAATGATTACAAAGCTTTAATTTTTTGAATCTCAACATCTACTATCACTAAATAAATATTGTCTGATCTCCCATAATTTCCTGCAACTATGAACATTTAAATAGATTAAAAAATTTAAAATGCTTAAAAATAAACATTGATATTATCCATCAGAATTATATTTAAAAAAATCATAGAATCATAGAATATCAGGGTTGGAAGGGACCTCAGGAGGTCATCTAGTCCAACCCCCTGCTCAAAGCAGGACCAATCCCAATCTGCCAAGCATAGTTATAACCATTGATTTTAACTTTCCAGTCATGTGAATCTTTCCACTGGGTTTCAGTAATACCAACTAGATCAAATTTATGCTCATAAACAATTCCAACTCATCTGGTTTGTTACCCAAGCTCCTAGCAGTGGTGTGTAGGCAATTAATTTCTTCTCTTCATGTCTATGTGCTTCTTGATTAATGTTGTTCTCAAAATCTCTATTTTGAGCTAAGTCCTCATATCTTCCCTCTGTTCATCCTCCCCATTTGCTATTACTATAACGCCCTCCCGACTACGCAAGCTAGCCTGTCCTGCGGAGATTGGTTCCCATTCTGCTGAGATTGAGGCCATCCACACTGACCAGCCCCCTCTTCCTGTAGAAAGAGGATCAGTGTTACTCTACCTTATCCTACACCACTTCACAGCCTGCGGTTCACTTCCAGAATCTTCTGCCTTCCTTTGCTCACGGGACAGGAACGACCTCTGAGAAGATGGTTCGGACATTCTTCTTCAGTATCCTTCCCAGTTCCCTGCAGTTATCTATAATCTATGAGTTATCCCATGATGCAGTGTCATTAGTGCCAATATGCACCATCACCAGGGGATCCTTGACTTCAGAAGCTCATCCAATCTGAGAGTGAGTAAAATACAACTCAGGGTAAGTACGGGTGGCAGAATCGAGCCCTGTGACCTAGTCACCCATTAGCAGTATTGATCTGTAGCATTCACATTTACTACATTTAGAATGAGAAACAATTATCCAGTGACTTCAGCAGTGAAGATTGGCAAATAAAAAGAGTCAGCCATCTTGATGTAGAATTATATCATCTTGCCCCTGCTTACCTTCCAGAAGTTTCTAGATTCCAGTAACCCAGTCCCTTTCCACAGTCCAACAAGTCTCAAGTTTTATGCCTTGAAAAATGGGTTGAGAGCAGGTTTAATACAAGAAAGCCAAGCCAGTAGCAGATCCCTCATGAGAGCTTAATACTGCAGAACAAAGCTAAGCAGAGAGTGAGAAAGAGTTGCTTGCAGCCTTGTATGCAATGAGAAAGTTTCATTAGTTTACTTTCAGCAATAACAGTCCTAATTCAGACCGATCACAAGCCTTTGGAGGCACCTTTTAGGAATCCATCCATTAGCACACCTTTGGAAAATGTTTCTGCAGCTCCAGAAGCACAGCCTCACCCACGCAGGCTGAGGGTCCTGGTGGAGACGACATTCACAATAACCATCGAATCTCCTCCAGAAAAGGAAGACTCATTTGCAGAGGAGAGATTGATATATGCTGTCAGGTGGGAGGCCTGCTAGCACAGCAGCTGTTCAAGGAGTCACTAAAGGAGATTCACAGCTCCAAGTAGTAATGACATGGCCAAAAGAAAAGAAGGATGATGTCCCTGGCTTATGAAGGAACAGGGCGTCTCTTTGGTAGAGGAATAGTAGTCATTCCTGAGTGCCAGAAAAAGAAATTCTCAATTACATCTTTCTCTCTCTATCTATGGGTTTTATATCACTGCCCATCATCATAGTAGCCGAGGGATAATAGCGAAGTCCATAATGGGTTTCATGAGGTGAACCAAGACCAGAGCAATGGCTTGGCATGATCTGTGATATTGGGATTATCATAGAAGGATGTTCATTATGTGAAAAGAGTAGCTGCTGTGATCCAGGAGAGCTGTTATGTTTCCATGCTGTCCATGAAGGAGAATTCCCACTCTAGCAGGGTCACTTTTACCAGCATGCTTAAGAACATGAAATTGGCCACACTGTGTCAGATCAATGATCCATCTAGCCTAGTGTCCTGTCTTCCTACAGTGGTCAGTGCCAGATTCCTCAGAGGGAATGAACAGGGCAATTAACAAGTGATCCATCCCCTGTCCTCCACTCCCGGTTTCTGGCAAACAGGCTAGGGAAACCCAGAGCATAGGGTTGCATCCCTGACCACCTTGGTTAATAGCCATTGATCGACCTATCCTCCATGAACTTACCTAGTTCTTTAGTGAACCCTGTGATAGTTTTGGCCTTCACAATATCCTCTGGCAACAAGTTCCACAGGTTGACTGTCTGTTGTGTGAAGAAGTATTTCCCTATGTTTGTTTTAAACCTGCTGCCTATTAATTTCATTGAGTGACCCCGTGGTTCTTGTGTTATGTGAAGGAGTAAATAACATTTCCTTATTCACTTTCTCCACACAAGTCACAGTTTTACAGATCTCTGTTACCGGTATATCCCCTCTTAGTCATCTCTTTTCCAAGCTGAAAAGTCCCACTCTTTTTAATCTCTCCTCATATGGAAAATGTTCCATACCCGTAATAATTTTTGTTGCTATTTTCTGTATGTATTCCAATTCTAATGTATCTTTTTTGAGATGGGGCAACCAAAACTGGGAGTACCCTGGGTTTATATAGTGACATTATGATATTTTCTATCTTATTATCGGTCCCTTTCCTAATGGTTCCTAACACTCTGATAGCTTTTTAGACGGCTGCTGCACATTGGGTGGATGTTTTCAGAGAACGACTCCAAGATCTCTCTCTTGAGGGTCTAGTTGGGATGATGTTTTCCAGTGGGCATTACTTTGCATTTATCAATACTGAACTTCATCTACTATTTTGTTGCCCTGTCACTCCATTTAGTGAGATCCCTTTGTAACTCTTCACATCCTGCTTTGTACTTAACTATCTTAAGTAGTTTTGTATTATCTGAAATTTTGCCACCTCGCTGTTTACCCCTTTTTCCAGATCATTTATGAATATGGTGAACAGCATTGGTCCTAGTACAGACCCCTGGGGGACACCACTATTTATATCTCTTCATTCTGAAAACTGACCATTTATACCTATCCTTTGTTATCTGTTTTTTAACTAGTTACTGATCCGTGAGAGGACCTTCCCTCTTATCCCATATCTGCTTACTTTGCATAAGAGCCTTTGGTGAGGGCCCTTGTCAAAGGCTTTCTGAAAGTCCAGGTACACTATATATCCACGGGATCACCTTTGTCCACCTGTTTGTTGACCCCCTCAAAGAATTCTGATAGATTGGTGAGGTCTGATTGCCCTTCACAAAAGCCATGTTGACTCTTCCCCAACAAATCAGGTTAATCTCTGTGTCTGGTCATTCTGTTCTTTACTGTAATTTCAACCAATATGCCTGGTACTGAAGTTATCAGCCTGTAATTGCCAAAATTGCCTCTGGAGCCTTTTTTAAAATTTGGCATCACATTGCCTGTCTTTCAGTCATCTGGTACAGAAGCCACAGTTAGTAGTTCTGCAACTTCACATTTGAGTTCCTTCAGAACTGTTGGATGAATCCCATCTGGACCTGGTGACTTATTACTGTTTAATTTATGAATTTGTTCCAAAATCTCCTCTATTGACACCTCAATCTGGGACAATTCCTCCGATTGGTCACCTAAAAATAATGGCTCAAGTGTGGGACTCTCCCTCACATCCTCTGTGGTGAAGACTGATGCAAAGAATTCGTTTAGCTTCTCCGCAATGGCCTTATTGTTCTTGACTGTTCCTTTCTCATCTCGATTGTCCAGTGGCCCCACTGACTGATTCGCAGGCTTCCTGCTTCTGATGTATTTAGACATTTTATTGCTGTTAGTTTTTGAGTCTTTGGCTAGTTGCTCTTCAAATTCGTTTTTGGCCTGCCTAATTATAACTTTACACTTGACTTGCCAGAATTAATGCTCCTTTCTAATTTTCTCAGTAGGATTTAACTTCCAGTTTTGAAAGGATGCCTTTTTGCTTCTAACCATTTATTTTACTTTGTTGTTTAGCGATAGTGGCACTTTTTCGGTCCTCTTACATTTTTTTTTTTTTAATTTGGGGTATACATTTTATCTGAGCATCTCTTATGTTTTTTAAAAGTTTCCATGCACCTTGTAGGCATTTCACTTTTGGGACTGTACCTTTTAATTTCCGCTTAACTAGCTTCCTCAGTTTTGTGTAATTCCCCATTCTGAAATTAAATGCTACTGTGACAGGATTCTTTGGTGTTTCTCTCAACAAGGATGTTAAATTTAATTGTTATGGTCACGTTACCAAGCGGCTCAGCTATCTCGAGCTCCTAGACCAGATCCTGTGCTCCACTGAGAGCTAAATCAGGAATTGCCTCTCCCCTTGTGGATTCCAGGACTAGCCGCTCCAAGAAGCAGTCATTGATGGTGTCAATAAAATTTGTCTCTGCATCCCATCCTGGGGTGATATGTAGCCAGTCAATATGGGGATAGTTGAAATTCTCCACTATTAATTAAGTTTTCTATTTTGTATAGCATGTCTAATCTCCTGGAGCATTTCACAATTACCATCACCATCCTAATCAAGTGATCGCTAGTATATCTCTGCTGCTATATGCTTATTATTCAAGCATGGAATTTCTATCTCTAGAGATTCTATAGTACAGGTTGATTAATTTAAGATTTTTATTCTCTTTGACTGTATGCTTTCTGTCACATATAGTGTAACTCCCCCACCAGTGTGACCTACTCTGTCATTCCTGTGTATTTTGTACCCTAGTATTACCATGTCCCATCGATTATCATTGTTCCACCAGGTTTCTGTGATATACTCATTTAATATCAGACACTCAAGTTCACCCATTTTAGTATTTAGACTTCTAGCTTGTATCCAAGCACTTATGAAATTTGTCAGTTGTCTGTCATTATGTGATGTAATTGAATGGGACTCTCTTTCATTTGACTTTTCTCTTCAGTTCCTACCTGTATTTTATCAACTTACTTCCTTCCCTCCTTACTAGGATATAGAGAATCTTCCCATTATAAGACCCTGTTTTCAGTTTGTTCTAACTTTGCCAAACTTGAACAGTTTTCTATGCTGGGTGTCTGTTTCAGGCTGATTTTTTTTTTTAAGTTTCAGCAAAAACAGGTCAGCTGTTTCCAAGAATGAAATTAAGGAAAAATATGTTGTTCTGCACATGTTAAAAACGTCTTACAACTGTTTCATTGAGAAGTTCTAGAGCTTCCATGCTGTAGAGCAGGGACATGAGATTTTGCCGCTGGATCACCCTCATGCCAGCGAAATACCCTCTGTAGTCTGTCCCTGTGAAAACCTGCTGAAATTTGGATAAGATAAAAGGCTCTGAAAAAAATCTCAGTTTGCAGATGCTGAATAGAGAGTTGTTAAAGTCTGTAAAAGCAGCAAAGAGTCCTGTGGCACCTTATAGACTAACAGACGTATTGGAGCATGAGCTTTCGTGGGTTGCATCCCACGAAGTGGGTATTCACCCTCGAAAGCTCATGCTCCAATACATCTGTTAGTCTATAAGGTGCCACAGGACTCTTTGCTGCTTTTACAGATCCAGACTAACACAGCTCCCCTCTGATACTTGTTAAAGTCTGACAGTTTCGTTATCCAAAGAGAGAGGCTACGAATGAGTCAGTAGCCTGGTGGTTAGGGAACTCCTCGGGGCAGGGGGAGTTAACACAAGTTCAAGTCCCTACGCCAATCAATATTTAATTATTTATACAAAGTGGAACAGCTTCAACAGGTGAAAAAGCCCCATCTCAGGCTAGCCTGGCAGTTAGGATACTCGCATGGGAGTGGGGAACACAGGGGTTCAAATCCCTGCACCAGAGCAGTCATTTAGATCTGGGTCCACACATCGCAAGTAAGTGCCCTAACAGCTGGACTGTAAGGTGGGTCCCGCCCCCTCCTCCTCCATATCAAAGTCACAAATGGTTTTGGGTTGACTGCAAGTGCATTTTTCAGCAAATAAACTATTAGTCTGAAAAATTGCCCTGGAGGTTGCTGATCCCCTTCTACGCACAGGTGAGTTCCATGCACAGATCAAGGAGACATAATCAGGCCCATACTGAAACTCTGTTAAGGGTTTCCAGGGCATTAGAATAGTCTGCAGGAGCGAAATGTCTGAAGTATGATATCCTCATTCCATAGGGGCTCTTCCGTCTAAGAGGTTAACTCAGGTGTCCTGGAAATTCCTGCCCAAATCCAAAGCCACCGTCTCTCAAGAGAGTCCGAGTTTGGGTGTGTTGCTGTCTACAGGCTGGATTTGGAGGTCCCATACTCAGGTGCACAGGGGCAGGGAAGAGACTCCCCTTTCGCACATCTGCACAAGGGTCTCCATGGTAACTGCCCGGTGGCGCACAGGGACCCAGGGGAGGGGAGCAGGTAGGGTCCGCACAAGCCCCTGGAGCAGAGCCAGTGCAGCAGGCTGTGCCAGCCCAATGAGAGGCACAGACTGTGCACTCCATGTGCACGAGGAGCAGCCTTCCTGTGACCGTCTCCCCAGCGCTGTCCGTCGGCAGGCAGCTCCAAACGGCCCCCTCCACAGCTCAGTGGCAAAAATCCCAGGGTTGAGCCCCACCTATCGGGTGGAACTGAAATGTCCCTTTTTAGAGTCTCCGTTTTCTTTCTCAAGAGTTGTCCGTGGCTGTTTTGCTCTCACTGGCAAATGGTTCAGATCAGCACCCAAACTGCTGGCCTTATCCAGTGCAGGGCTTGGCCCTGCCGAAACCACTCAGCAAGAGAAAACTGCCTGTTTATGTTCCTGAGCTGCTTGTGTTCTGATCCACAAAGGGGCTGGACAGACTCTGGAGAGGCTCTGAGCCCAGTAATATCTTCTCCAGCCTCTGCTTTTGCACTGGCCACTTGGCTACATCGTCTCATGCAGGAGTAGAGAAAAGGCTTCTCACTGTCCCTCAGAACAGGAAAAGCTGCTTTGGGTCAAGGAGTGGCTGGGAACATTCAGGAGATAGTTAGGACTGAAACTAGGTACTCGTCTCTCCAGGGTGTCGTAGGTATAATGAAATCAATCCTTTCTCAGTACCAAGAGAGGAGTAGAGGTCCAGTCCAACCTGGAAGAGTCTATGATTCTGTTTCAGAGTAGCAGCCGTGTTAGTCTGTATCCGCAAAAAGAACAGGAGTCCTTGTAGCACCTTGGAGACTAACAAATTTATTTGAGCATAAGCTTTCATGGGCTACAGCCCACTTCATTGGCTGCATAGAATGGAACATATAGTAAGAAGATATATATACACATATACCAATTCTAAGAGGCTAATTAATTAAGATGAGCTATCAGCAGGAGAAAAAAAACTTGTAGTGATAATCAAGATGGCCCATTTCAGACAGTTGACAAGAAGATGTGACGATACTTGACACAAATCGAATCTATTTCCCCATGTTAAGTATCCTCACACCTTGTCAACTGTCTGGAATGGGCCACCTTGATTATCACTACAAAAGTTTTTTTTCTCCTACTGATAATAGCTCATCTTAATTAGCCTCTTAGAGTTGGTGTGGCAACTCCCACCTTTCCATGTTCTCTGTATGTATATATATCTCCTTGCTATATGTTCCATTCTATGCTGCCGATGAAGTGGGCTGTAGCCCACGAAAGCTTATGCTTAAATAAATTTGTTAGTCCCTAAGGTGCCACAAGGACTCCTGTTCTTTTTATGATTCTGTTCTCTCTCTTCTCTGGTGCTCTGTCTAACCATGAGCCGTTTCTTGCTAGGCATTTGTATGGAGGTCTGGGCCAGCTAACAGATGGCGTACTGGGACTGGACGATTTCACACAGAGTCACCAGTACCGTGTGTGGCCAGGGTATGACTATGTCGGCTGGAAGAATGAGAGCTTCAGCACAGGTTCTGTCGAAATGGAGTTTCAGTTTGACCGGCAGAGGAACTTCACCTCTATGAAGGTACTGCAGTCTTTCCCCTCTCCCCAGATCTTGGCTTTGTCTGTGTGGGACACAGGATGCCAGATTCTCCTCAGCATTCTGGTTCTGGACTGATACCTCCACACATGTTCTGTTCAATGTTTATTTCAATACGAAGTTGCATTGGCTCTGGCTCTGTTTGTTTGTGGCCTTTAGTGTATCGTAATGAATTACTTTATGGGCAGAAATATTTGTAGAAACAGCTCATTTGAAGTGAATTTTAGAGAATATTTTGAACTTGCAAATGCAAGTTTTCTCACTGGAAAGGTGATTCTAAAAGCCACTCTCACTCAGTGAAGGTACAGAAACATACCAAGTAATATATCAGACACCCTTAGATACAGTCAGGAGAAAAAGGAAGCCTTAGAACAAACTGTTAAATTAAAGAGAAACAAGTTGCCAGGACGGAAGTTGTACCACCAGGAATTCTGAAAGAACTTAGAACTTAAGAACAAATCCACTTAGCCGCTAAAAAATGTATGCAATCGCTCATTAAAATAAGATACTATAGCACAGAACGGTAAAATAACAAATGTAACTACATTTAGAAAAGGTGCTGGGATCACGCCAGGATTTATACACCAATGAGTCTTACTTCCGTGTCTGGAAAATTGGCTGAAACAATAATTAAAGACAGAGATATAGTGTCTAGATAACCGTGACATGATGGGGAAATACAGCTCTGGTTAAGGAGAGACGTGCCTCTCCTGTCTCCTGTGGTACTTGGAGAGTGCCAGTAAAATACTTGATAAAGAAGAAGCAGTTTATTTGTGTTTTCAAACAGCTGTTGGCAAAGTCCCGTATGAGTTGTCATTTGTGAAAGGTGAGAGGTCAAGTTCTGTCATGAGTTAAAAACGGGTTAAGAGGTAGAAAACAAACAGTAAGATTAATAAAGATGAGATCAATTAACAGAATCTGGTACTAGAGTCAGCGTTTAGTATATTAATTAATCATGTAGAAAAGGGGTGAGCAGTCAGATGGGAAAATTTACGTAAATCAAGACTAGGGGAGACTGAAAGGAACTTCAACGGGACCTGAGCATATTAGGTGACTGGGCATTACAATGATGGGTGACATTCAGTGCTGACAAACGCCAAGTAATGCACACTGGGAGGACTGATTTGTGTTGGGATCTACATTTCCTATAACATTTTAGGCAAAAGATCTGGGCATAGCTGTAGACATTGCAGTGAAAACACCTGCTTAGTGTGCAATGACACTAGAGAGAAAACTGTGAGGGTACCTGGGACAGGAAATAACATATAATTTATATAATGTCATTATATAAATTGGTATGATGTCCTTCCCTGGAAAGCTGTTCAGTACTGGTCACCCCGTCTTGGAAAGATACAGCAGAAAAGAAGGGTCCAGTGACAGGTGATGAGAATGGTTAGAAGCTGGTAGAGGCATGAAGGGAGATGGATTAAATTGGAAGGAAAGAGAGAGATGTTCTCTCAAACTCTGCCCACAGACACAGCTTCCCTAGTTCGCTTGCCAAACCAAGACACCCAAACAAGACTCCACTCGCAGTAGCTCTTTGCAATCTGATTGTCCCTTCTCTTTCTCCCATGCTTTCAATGACAGTCAAAGAGCTACATTGTCATCAGGTCATTCCAGTGAATGATCTTCGGCAATAACTGGGGGAAGTGTACATCTCTCCCAGAGCCATCAATTCAGGTTCATTCGTTCACAAGTTAAAGGGCATTTTCACAACCATTTACATTTTTTTTTAATGAAAGCAGAGATTCCTGAGTACAAGAAAAATACAGTTAGACCAACTGCCCTGGGAAAAGTACAGTTAAACCAACTACCACAAACTGGCCAGCTCAACCCCTGGGGAGAGGTTGAAAAGATTTGGAGTGTTTAAATAGAGGAGGGGATAAAATAGAGGTATAGAAACTAAGGAATGATATAGAGAAGATAAATCATCTGCCTTGACACACCCTTGCTCATGATAAAGAAAGAGACATTCGTGAAAACTGAAAGTAGAGACTTTAAAACCGATGAAAGGAGATGGTTTGTGCATAACTGACCTGTCCATTTCACAGGTTCATAGATTTTAAAGCCAGAAGGGACCATTAGGACCATCTAACCTGACCTCCTGCTCAACACAGGACAGAGAAACCTCAGCTAATGATTGCTGCATCCAGCGCAACAACTGGTGGTTGAGCGAGAGCGTGGCTTTTAGACTGAGAAATCCAGTTTTGGTTTAAAGTCTTCAAGTGACAGAGAATCCACTGCATCTTTAAGTAAATTGTTCCAGTGGTTAATTACCCTCAGCATTAAAAACTTACTTGTTATCTCTAGCCTGAATTTATCTAGCTTCAGCTTCCAGCCATGCCTTGCATGCTATGCCTTTGTCTGCTCCGTTAAAGAGCCCTCATTATCAAGTATCAGAGGGTAGCCGTGTTAGTCTGGATCTGTAAAAAGCAACAGAGTCTCCTGTGGCACCTTTAAGACTAACAGACGTATTGGAGCATAAGCTTTCGTGAGTGAATACCCACTTCGTCAGATGCACATTGTAATGGACATTTCCAGAGGCAGGTATAAATATGCAGGCAAGAATCAGTCTGGAGATAAGGAGGTTAGTTCAATCAGGGAGGGTGAGCATTTGATGGGCCTTCAGATGGGGCTTAACTATCATTTTAGCAGTCGCAGTATCTCTCCATAAAGTGAATGTCCCCCCATTAACTACCACCTTCTGCTCCCCCTGGCGATCTGCTGGATCTGCCCCCAGCAGGGTGCAGCAGGACATGTGCACAGTGGTATGGGATGTGAATGGCTCAGCATTGACATTAGATACCATCTCCCTCCAGAGGTTCAGTCAGTCAGGGCAAGTCTACATGATCAAGTACTTTGGACTTCAGGGAAAGCCAGAGATGTTAATTGGCCACTTAGGTGTAGTTCACACCCAATTAACATCCTCAGAGTTCTCTGGAGCCTGAAGTATTTGACCATGTGTACACACAGCCCTTGTAAACTGAGGTTGTGCTAATTTCTCCTGTTTTTTTAGACTACATAGGGTGACCTCAGTTTCCATTGACAGTGTACACAGGACTCCAGGGGGCTCTGAGGGTGTTAATTGGCTGTGAATTACAGCTACTTGGCCAATTAACACCCTTGGCACTCTCTGGAGTTGGAAGTATTTGAGCTGTGTCAGAGATCAGGACATGGGTGGTCATTCCTAGTGGTTAGTGCAGGAGTCAGTAGCCAGGAATAGGAGCTGAGGGTCAGAGCTGGGTTACTTGGAGTGAGGCAAGGCTGAGTTGAAGGCAGGAGCAGGGCTGGGAACAAGCAGGTGCAGGAACCAACACAGCTCTGGGTAAATGCTTTGAGGTTGGATGTAGTCTACCGGTTCCCAAGATTGCCTGTCCGTACTGTAGCCTTCCTAGTCCACCAGGTACTAGGGCTCTCCCCCAACTCCTCTAGAGTTGAGGATTCAGTGGACCAATACTCTTGTCCGCAGACTGTTACGGGTGGCAGTGGGGGGTTGGAGGGTTTGGATATGGGTTCTCAGTGTAAGGCTTTAAAAGTGATATGTGAAAGAAGGGGTGTATCTTCAAGGACTTGGATCTGTTACCTGAAGGCCACTAGGTTTACCCGAGCTATACACTTGAAGAGGCCTAGATATTGGTAGTCTAGTTTGGCGGATGGGCAGCTCGATTTAAGTTCTGGTCAGAGATCTGCACCTTGTCCCCTATGCCCAGATTGGGGGCAGCCTCGTGGTCTTCTTCCGTGAGGTGTTTATAGGATTCTTTGGCAGACTGCAAGTGTTTCTTGAGTTCCTATGCACCCAGTGTAGGTGGGAGGCTAAGTCTGCAGCATCCGATACTAGGGACCTCATGGGTAAATCTGGATTGAAGCAGGGGTGAAAGTTAGCAAAGAATGGGCTATGGGTCAAGGTGTGGATTACATTGTTATATGCAAATTCAGCAGAGCACAGCGGGGGAGACAGTCGTCCTGGTGGTAACTCAGCAGGGCTGGTTCCAGGCACCAGCTCAGCAAGCTGGTGCTTGGGGCGGCCAAGGGGAAGGGGCGGCACGTCGGGCTCTTCGGCGGCAATTCGGCGGCGGGTCCCTCGGTCCCTCTCGGAGAGAAGGACCTGCCACCGAATTGCCGCCGAAGAAGAAAACGGCGCGGTGGAGCTGCCGCCGATCGCGATTGCGGCTTTTGTTTTTTTTAATTATTTATTTTTTTCAACCGCTTAGGGCAGCAAAAGCTCTGGAGCCGGCCCTGTAACTCAGAAAGCAGCGAAGATACTGCTCCATGATTTGATTGACCCTCCCTGTTTGCCCATTAGTCCGTTGGGTGAGGCGAGGGATTCGATGGCAAGAAGTCCAAGAAATTCCCACCAGAACTGGGTCCTTGATCCACTATAATACCTGTCAATAACCTGTGGTAGTGGAAAACATTTTCCATGCAGAGCTGAGCTGTCTCCCATGCAGTAGGAACAGTTCAGCATGGCATGAAGTGCTCCATTTTTGTTAGGAGGTTGATGGCCACCAGGATTACCAACTGTCCCTGGGAGCATGGCAGTTCTACAATGAAGTCCAAGGCTGTGGAAGTGTGGGCAGAGGCAGGAAGAGACTTAAGGGTTTTGATTGTGGGTTCTTGGTACATGTGAAGAGGCTGGCAGGACTTTATATAATCTTTGATGTAAGCTCATAGGCCTGGCTATCAGAAGCTCCTTGAGACCAGATTCTGGGTCTTGAATTGGACAGAATAGCCCGCAAGAGGCAAATTGTGCCATAGTTTCAATACCTGAAGGCTAGATTGTTCCTCCATAGCATATCAGGGTTGGAAGGGACCTCATCTAGTCCAACCCCCTGCTCAAAGCAGAACCCATTCCCCAAACAGTTTTTTGCCCCAGATCCCTAAATGGCCCCCTCAAGGGCTGAACTCACAACCCTGGGTTTAGTAGGCCAATGCTCAAACCACTGAGCGATCCCTCCCCCCAAAACATAAATACAACCCTTACAATAGAGAAGGCTGTTCTCTAATCTGAAATCAGAGGTTGGATACACACATCACTCGGTCATTGGGGAGCAGGGAGTGGATGGAGGATGTCAGACTGTTGTTGATTGTCCCTTAGACAAAGTTGGATAGTTTGAGCACGGTGGCAGAGTTCTCTTCACCAGATTTGAGAGATTCATTTTTGCGGGATAGGGCACCCGCCTTCCCGTTTCTCATACCTAGGTGATAAGTTACCAAGCTAGTGACAAAGAGAGACCAGCAGACCTAGCACTGGTTAAGGTGTCTAGCAGTTTGTAGATATTCCAGGTTCTTGTGATCCATCAGGAATTGGGCTTCTTCTAGGAGGCGGCGCTGCTCCTCGAAAGCCACCTTGATAATTGCTCTTTGTCACAAATATCATAATTTTTTTTCCCATTGGGGTTAGCTTCCAAGAATAAAAGGGTGGAGTTGGTTGCTGGAGCCCACATATTGAGATAATACTGCACCTATGGCAAAATTCAAGGCATTGGCTTCCATCTTAAATGGTTTAGTGGGTGAAGCAGAATGGATGCTGAAGTGAATGCCTCTTCAGTCAATCAAAATCTGAGGGAGCATCCATGGACCAAACAAACTTGGCCCCCTTTTGCAGGAGTGGCTTTATGAGTGCAGCCAGGCTAGAGAATCCTTTAATAAAACACCGTAGAAACTGCCAAACCCTAGGAATTGCTGCACCCTACGTATGTCCTTGGGCGTGGTCCAGTCGGATACTGCTTCTACCTTACACGGGTACATGGTGAGTCCTTCAGGCAAGATGATATAGCCCAAGAATTCCACTCTGTCCCTACCAAACTCGCATTTCTCAAGCTTTGCATAGAGGTGGTTTTGGCAGAATCTCTCCAAGGCTGCGCACCTGATGATTGTGGAGGGCCTGACTTTCTGAGAAAATAAGGATGTCATCCAGGTAAATGATGACAAATTGGTCCAGCGTGCCCCTAAGGATGTCATTTACAAAATGCTGGATTTATGAAATTGCTGGGGTGTTGCACAACCCACACAGCACAGTGGTTTGAGCTTTGGCTTCCTAAACCCAGGGTTGTGAGTTCAGCCCTTGAGGGGGCCACTTAGGGATCTGGGGCAAAAATCAGTACTTGGTCCTGCTAGTGAAGGCAGGGGGCTGGACTCGATGACCTTTTGAGGTCCCTTCCATTTCTAGGAGATAGGTATATCTCCTATTATTATTATAAATGCTCAAAGAGGCCATACCTGGTCCAAAAGGTGGTCTTCCATTCATCTCCTTCACGGATCCCCACCAGGTTATAAGCTCTGTGAATGTTCAACTTTGTGAAGACCTTGTCAGAGCAAAGTCTTTCGAACAGCTCATTAACAAGTGGTAAAGGGTACCAATTTCAGACTGTAATCTTGTTCAGAGCTTGGTAGTCCAAACAAGGCCAGAGGGAGCCATCTCTGCCACAAAGTAGATCCAGGCTCCTGCTAGAAACATTGAAGGGCAAGTGAACCCATTCTGCAGGTTTTCTTCAAGGTAACTCTGGGTTCAGAGAGAATAAATGCGCCTGAAAGGAACCTCTGTCCCTGGCCGGAGGTTGATGGAGCAGTTGTAGCTGTGATGTGGTGGGAGAGCATTGGCTTTCGTTTTGTTGAACACATCAGCATAGTGTTGGTATTTAACAGGGGTCCCTAAAGCTGTTGGAGAAGTTCAGTGAGTTGCCAGGGTTGCTTTTGAATCCTTTCTTTGTGTCTCTGAATTCTTTGGAGGACTGAGTAAACCGTGAAGGGTTGCTGGTCCCCAGTTGGCACTAGGGAAACAGGATTGTCAGCAAAACAGGGAGTCAAAGCGTATTGTGACTGACCACCAGCAGATGCGTGAATCATGGGCGACGAGCCAGGGATGCCAAGGACAGCTAATGAATGCAGTGCATGAATTAGCCCAAAATGGAGTATTTCTTGGTGGCTTCAAAAGGCATCTGGTGGGTGACCAGTCCCAATGAAAGGAGTGACCCGTCTGTGGACTCCTCTAAGTTGGAGGAGACCTTGCACTGGATGGGGAGCTTGTGTGCTCGGGCGAACTCCAGATCCATGAAATTACCAGAGGTGTTCAAGTCTACCAGTGCCTCTACGATGGTGTCGGGCATCTCAAGGGGCTGCAGCCAGAGAGAGAGTTGGAGATGTGTTGGATGCTGATTGGCCATCACCAGGGTAGCGGCCGACAAGCGTTGGTGTGGACTGCTGGGGAGGGGAGAAGGGTGCCCCGAACCCCACCTTCTGGGGCTGAGAATAGCAGGAGCAGGGAGGACCTTTTTTTTTCTGTGGCATTCGGTCAGGCTGTCATTGATCTTGAAGCACATGCAGGTCTTGACTGGCATCAGAGCTCATGCTAGCTCACCAGGATCGCCCGCACCTCTTCAACTTGGAGAAGAACCAACATCGGGCTTTACGCTTGTGCTTATATTGTGAGGACCCCGGCCATCTTGCCTTGATGTGTCCAGCAAAGTTTTGGGTGGGGCTGGGGCCAGGAAATGCCAGGTCCTCAGCCCTTAGGAGGTGGTCCAAGCCAAGCTGGTCATCTTTCCCCTCCGGCGGTTCCCAGTATCCATGGGCCACAGCCAATGCAGTAGGATTCCCAAGTAAATTTCCAATGCAACTCTGAATTAATTTGACTATCAGAAAGCTCTGAGATCCCTCTAGAGGTGTTATGCTTCTAAGAAGCACATGGGATCTTTTTCAGGGGAAAAGGCAATACGCTGCGTTTATTGAAGATACAATTAGCATATGCATTCAATCACACCACACACACACACTGTCCCGCCAGTCAATGTTATAGTTACCAGTCCAGAGTCCAGATCAACCTAGTGGCCAGCTAGGTTGATCACCCGTAGGGGGGAGCTGGGTTCCGTCGATCGTGACACGATGCTCCGGGGAAGTTTTGGCAGGACAAACCCAAAGTTTCATGGCAAGGCACTCTGTTTATATAGTGATTTTCCTTCATTGGGACCAATGAGTTTTGCTCCATCATGCTGTAATTAATTGTTGTTTGACGAGTGCTTGTTTTCTTAAATTGTCCTTCTCATTCTTTATCACTGCTCTCCTGTCCCCATCGATAGATGCCTGTCTCATCTTTAGAATCTGCCCTCCTCTGACATTCCAGTACGGGCATATTGCAGCCTCTTGGTGCCCTTGCGTCTGTCTCCGGTTCCTCCCTAGACCATCTGGTTCAGCGATGGCCTTCACACGTATCTCTTAACACACACATTCCTCATTCGCACACAAAACAAAATTAATTTACACAGAACCATTTGGAACAGGAACATCAAGTTGCAATGCAAAAGAAAACAATCGTGATGTTCTTTTACTTATTGTAAAATGCTAAACCGACAACAAACTGGTGACCCTCAAAGGTCTGTCACTGCCTTGAAATCAGTCCAGACACAAATTCTGGCTGATGTATCTCTACCTGTGGCCCATTAGGTCATTCCTTTCTGCTATTCAAAAAGGGTGGCTGGCAGGATATGATCAAATAATACACCGATACATTTTAAACATACTACATTATTATTCTTTATCCTTCATTCTAAATTATGTAAAATACAAACATAAAATCCTACTACTACAGAGGCCTCGGTCGACTCGGAGGCCTCGGGTAACTTTGTGGACTTAAGCCATGCTGTCCCCACCATACACATCCAGTCCATCCAGATCTGGTTGAGACTATTGATGGGTCTCTTCTCTCCCCAGGACCTGTAACGCAGGGTGTGACTGCAGGCATAGCAGAAACTGGAGTCAACACTGATTTAGGAACCACAAAATTTGTCCCAGTTGCCACTGAACTTGTCAGGCAGGGGGAGCTTGGGCTCATGGGAAGCAGGGGCTAGAGCTGAAGGCAGCGCAGCTTTCAGGTCTGTAGGGCTCCCACTATCTCTGACAAAGATATTGGGCCTTTCTTGGGTCCATGCTCACCATATCGGCTGTAGTTCCCTTATTTTTTGTGCTTTTATGGCTGCTCAAACTGTCAGAGATCAGGATGGGGGAAGTCATGCCTACTGGTTGGAGCAGGAGTCAGTAGCCAGGAATTGGAGCCCAAGGTCAGAGCCGGGGTCAGAAGTCCAGAGTTGGAGCTGAGGGTCAAAGCCAGGTTCCCTGGAGTGAGGCAAGACGGGGGCAAAGCTCGGCCAAGGCAGGAGTGGGGCTGGGTCTGAGGCAGGAGTAGGGTTGGAACAAACAGGCGCGGGATCCAACGCAGCTATGGGCGAATGCTTCGAGCACTCACCACACAGCCATGGCTGCTGGGCTTAAGAGCGGGTCTGCTGACTCCTCCCGCCAGTCAGGGACGGTAGCCAAGGAGGCAGCCTACTACAGGCCAGCTGCACTCGTTAGATTGCCTGGAGACAGGTTCCGCTTCCCCTTCCAGCACTGCACTGGGCCTCAGCGGGTGGGTTGGGTGATTCTGGGCAGAGGGGTCACACTAGCTGCATATGGCGCACTGCATTTCCCTACCGTCTCAGGGCTTCTCAGAGGTGGTTTCCCTGCTCCTGGGTGTGGGTCTCAGCTTGGGCCTGATCCCTGTCTCCTGATCCTATTCCATCTCTGTTAGGTTTTCTGTCAAACCCAGGTCGACTATCTGTGTACTGCTCTGCCCATTTCCCAGCTGTGGCTACATCTCTGGGATTTTTGTCTCTCAACCAGGTTTTTAGGTCAGGGTGGCAGAGTTATAGAATTGTTCTAAACCCAGTAATTCACAGGGCTCATCGACTGTGGTAACCCCCCCAACCAAGTCCCCATTTTCTTACATAATCCCTAAATTGGGTTGAAACCTCAACGTAGGTTGTGTCCCCTGTTTTTCTGAACTCCTTGAAACCTTCTCCTGTATACTTCAGGGATCAGTTTAAAGTTTTGCAACGACGTTTGTTTACATCACTTATAATCTTTATAGTCCTCCCTGTCCATAGAGTGAAACTCTCCAAAGCCTTTGTCCCTGACTGTCTGTCGTGGAGCCAGATACCATATCAGGTCCTCCTGCCCCAACTTCTTCAATTCACACTCCATTTCAAAAGCATTTAGAAACACACCCATGTCACCGCCTTCCCTAAAGTGAGGAAGTAAATTGGAATCTATGCCACCCACCAGGACAGGTACCTGGTGCCTGGCTTCACCGGCTGGACTAGGATTCTGCTGGTGCCAGCTCCACCTCGAGCTGATAATGCCACTCCTTGTCCTTCTCCCTCTCTCGGTGCTGGCTCTGATCCTCTTCTCTCTCCTCGTGCTGACACTGTTTTCCCGTTTGTTTGCTCTTGCTCCCAGTTTGCTCATTCTTGCTCTTGGTCTGCTTGCTACTGCACTTCTAGACGCAGCCAGTCCCTGTCCAGCTGTATCCTCGATTGATCCGCCTGTGGACCAGTTGTATTCAGGCTGGATGAAATATGGCTGCTGCTTCTGTCAGCCTCTTCCCTGCTTCCTTCCAGGGCGCTGGTGTGATGCCTCGCGGGGGTAGCCAGCATTGTGAGGCACCTTGCTGCCACCTGCCCTTAGTGTGAGGAAGCTTTATCTGTGCCTGCTGGGGTCAGCTCCCCAACTCCACTGGCCATGGCCAACACACGCACCCCCCTCGCAGGGCCTGCTGTTACTCTGCAGGTTAGCCATTGGCACCCCCAAACCCTCGAGACCTCCAAGCGTCTCTGTGGCGCATCCAGCCCCTTGTCCAGTGGACACGTGCAGTATTCACAGATTCCCTGCTTCCAAAGAAATAGCGCAGCACTAGCCTGGTGAGGCCCCACTTGGGGAGCACAGACGCTGCTGTGCTACAAACCATCACCTTCATCTCCATTCGCGAATGTGTCTGGGCTACAACCGAATTTCCAGTTTTCTGCAGAATTCAGGATGCAGCCCCCAGAAGCCAGAGGCCTTGTCCTCTTGTTCTTGGTCCCAGATGCTGTACAGTACATGGTGCCTTTCTCCTTAATGTGATTATTTGCATTTAGGCAGGGGTGGCGAGTTATAGGGGCCCATAGTGCTCATGCTCCAGGAATATTCAGTGCCCACGGGCCCGGCTCCACCAATGTTCAGGGCTGGGTCTTGCCCCCGACCCTGCCTGCCGCTCCCGCGCACCTCCCCAGGAGCCTCTCCCGACCCCGCCTGCCACTCCTGGGCAATTTAAAAGGGCCCAGGGGCTCCCAGCCACCGCCGCCACCACCGGGAGCCCAGCAGGGCTAAGGCGGCTTCCTGCCCAGCCTCGCTCTGCACCAGTCCCGAAGTGGGCAGCACATCCCAGCGGCCCCAGGATTTTAGGTTTGTACAGTGCATTGGTTGCATATCTAAGGCCTGGTCCTTGTGTCAACACGGGGAGTCAGAGGAAAGAACTCAGTCTGGTTGGTCCTTTTTCCTCTTGCCAGGTGCATTGCAACAATATGTTTTCCAAGGGGGTGAAGATCTTCCAGAAGGTGGAATGTCTGTTCAAACCACGGCTGATTGCAGAGTGGGAGTCTGAACCTGTTGGAGTTTCCACCATCTTGGATGACAAAAACCCCAGTGCGAGGTTTGTGACCATCCCCCTGAATCAGCGGGTGGGCAAAGCCGTCCTTTGCCGTTTCTACTTCGCTGACACCTGGATGATGATCAGTGAGATTTCCTTCCAGTCGGGTAAGTCTCCTTCCAAGGGCTGTAGGGGATGGTGGGGAGCAGGAGGCAGACAGGGGGAGCCTGAACAAGAATTGAGGCGGGCAGAGGCAGGGTTGGTGGACGATACACAGGGATCATGAGCTGGGGAGCAGGACCGTCAGTGGGAGGAAGGGGGCAGTGAGGGAGAGGCGTGGGGAGCAGTCAGGGAGCAGGTGTGGGAGCAGGTGTGGGAGCAGTCAGGGAGCAGGTGTGGAGCAGGTGTGGGAGCAGTCAGGGAGCAGGTGTGGGAGCAGGTGTGGGAGCAGTCAGGGAGCAGGTGTGGGAGCAGTCAGGGAGCAGGTGTGGGAGCAGTCAGAGAGAGGAGAGCGGGGGCAGTCGGGGAGCAAGCGCAGGGCAGGAAGTCAGGGAGCAGGAGCACTGAAGCTCTGAATTTTCAGCTTGTGACTACCACACATTATGGGGGGCACGGGGACAGAAGCTCGGCAGCCCAAGCAAAGAACACTAGTTTTTTGGTTTGGGTTTTGGTTTTTTTATGAACTCTCCTGATTTTCCAGCTGGTCTCCCGCTGTTCTGGGTTCTGTGTCAGGGCTTTTGGATTATAAACAAGGATTAGTTCTGACCCCCAAAGCCTCGTGCTGCAACGAGGCAGCCTGCTGCACCTATCTCCTCTGCTCTAGTCTGGCCTTCGCCTGGCCCTGGGACCAGTCCTGCAAAGCCAGGCCCACGCCAGCAGTCCAGGAGTCAGTGAGTGAGGCTCGCTCTCCTGAGCGAGGGTGTGCAGGGGGGGCTCATACACAGTGATGCTGCACAGATAAATAATGGAAGTGAGCAACCCCGGGGCTCCTGGCACAGCCCTGGGTGTGAACGTGGGGGCCTTGCTTGGGGATCCCAGAGACTGCTGGCAGAGGTTGCGGCAGGGAGTGTGCGACAGACTGACACCTGCTCTTGCCTTCCACAGACATGGAGAATGTAAATCCTATTGTGGTTACTGTAGCCACAAGCACAACAGAGCTGCTGGATGCAGAGACCAACACTACTGTGGCGGCCTGGGGTAAGGACTTGACCACCGTCCCTCCTCTACTGCACAGACCTGCCAGACTGTACTGGCGGATGGAAGGCCCATGCTCTGTTGCAAGAGGGGTCCCTCCCTCCTTGCAAAGTGCTTCCTGCAGCCGTGTACACGCCCCAGCATCACCCCTCCACACCTAGCACCAAGTGCTTTATGCGACGCTCGCTCATCCAGGGCTGTCTCTGCCCCCGCCACAGTGCCAGTCCTAGGATATGGCAGGCCACCGGGGGCAGGAGACCCGAGCGCACATGTGCAGCCAATGAAACCTCAAAACCTACCCACTGAAACTGAGTCCAGGTACATTTTCCACCTTACTATGAGTTACAGTAGCCCAGAGCCACCATGTCCAAAGGCAAGAACAGCATGTGGCTCCCGAAGCCGCTAGCACCAAGTTATTTGTGAAGTTCCAGGAAAAGAGACTTTCTGATTAAACCAGTGTGAAAACAGATTAGCTTTGTCCAGGAAGTTGCCCTGGTTCTCTTCTGCACCAGACTGTTAGCCTGTGAGTGCAGCCCCTACATCTTGTGACTCCAGTTTCTTTTCATGTTCTTCCTCGGTACAGAAACCACTTCTTTTATAACCAGCACCTGGATAGGGGAGAAAGCAGATGACTCCAGTACCTCCATCCTGGTTGGCTGCCTTGTGGCTATTATCCTCCTGCTCCTGATCATTATAATCATCATTCTGTGGAAGCAGTATGTCCAGAAGAGACTGGAGAAGGTAACATGACGTGCTGCTGTACATGGGAGTCTGGAGCTGTGCTGGCCCTGCTGAGCTCTACGATATATTAGGAAGTACTGGGGAGTCCCTGTGATGTCCCCAGTGGACAGGATGCCATGGTGTCATGGAGCACCCACTCCCTGCTCCCCACCATCACATCCCGGGCGCCTCAGCATGGAGCAGGCCCCAATCAGGATGCTGCTGTGCTAGGGAGCGACTGCCGCCCTTGCAGCCAGCTCACTGCCTGACCGCTCCGAATAGCTCAGCAGCTTGTTCTCTCTTCCGAAGGCCCCACGGCGAATCCTGGAGGAGGACGCCATGGTTCGTCTCTCCTTCTACAGCTACACCATCGTCAGCAACCAGAACCAGATCCACCAGTCTAATCCCACCTACGAACGGGTCTTCCCACTGGACCTGGAATATCACCAGCCTGCTACACTGCTCCAGAAGCTACCAGAACTCTCCCAAAGCGCCGAGGATTCAGGTAAAAGTGGCCAGTGTATGGGAGTCAGCAGTGTCTGGAGGGATTATTCATTTGTTTTATTTCCTTCACCTTCTAAAAATGTGCCTTCGTTCATCCAGTGCCCTGGCAGTCTGTTTAGACCACTACACTCTCCCCCCAGAGCCAGGGACAGAACCCAGGAGTCTTGATATTCAGCAATTAGTTCACAAGTCACTGGCAAAGTGTATGTTATATCCCCCTCTGGTGGCTGTTCTACACAGAGGAGAACTTCTCATTACTTAGTCTCTCATAGCATTTAAAGCTGAAAGGGGCCATCTAGTCTGGCCTCCTGTATATCACAGGCCATTACATTTCACACAAGTACCCCCATGATTTCAGTTAAATTAAAGCATTTCAGTCCTCAGGAGACTACACTGTTGTGTGTCACCGGCAGAGAACAAGACAGAATGAGGTGCCACCAATGCCGGAGGCCCGTGCAATGGCAGGGAATTGAATAGGTTGGGCACGTCCAAATGATCCCTGCAGATAATCCACGTCCCCTGCTGCAAGGAAGGTGAACAGCTGCTAGCTTTAGCTCACACCTTAGGCAGGGGTCTGTGCTGTGGATCTAATTTACTCATAGAGGTCAGTACAACTCCACATGAAAGAATTTCTGTTTTTCCAGAGTGGGGTTGTAAGAAATTACTTAATATTAAAAATGCGTTAAAAGAATGTTAAGATTGCAAAGTGAAGCACTCAAAAGTTAGGAAATGCCAGAATTAAGGTTGCCTGTGCAAACTTAATTTGGTTCCCTCCTGTGTAGGCGTTATGATAGTCTTTAATTACAGATGACTGCAGGATAGCTAATGTGATACCAATTTTTTTTAAAGTTTCCAGAGGGGATCTTGGCAATTACAGGCCGGTAAGCCTAACTTCAGTACCAGGCAAATTAGTAAAGAACAGAATTATCAGACACATAGATGAACATGATTTGTTGGTGAAGAGTTCACACGACTTTTGTATGGGGAAATCATGCATCATCAGTCTGTTAGAATTCTTTGAGGGGTCAAAAATATGTGGACAAGGGTGATCCAGTAGACATAGTGTACTGAGACTTTCAGAAAGCCTTTGATAGAGTCCCTCATCAAAGGCTCTTAAGCAAAGTAAGCTGTCATGGGATAAAAGGGAAGGTCCTCTCGCTGGCTAAAAGACTGGAAGCAAAGGGTAGGAATAAATGGTCAGTTTTCAGAATGGAGAGACATAAACAGTGGTGTCCCCCAGGGGTCTGTATTGGACCAGTGCTATTCAACATATTCATAAATGATCTGGAAAATATAGTGAACAGCGAGGTGACAAAGTTTGCAGATGATGCAAAATGACTCAAGATAGTTAAGTCCAAAGCAGACTGTGAAGAGCTACAAAGAGGTCTCACAAAACTGGGAGACTGGGCAACAAAATGGCAGATGAAATTCAGTGTTGACAAATGCAAAGTAATGCACGTTGGAAAACATAATCCCAACTGTACATATAAAATGATGGGGTCTAACTTAGCTGTCACCACTCAAGAAAGAGATATTGAAGTAATAACATCTGAAAACATCTGCTAAGTATACCGTGGCAGTGAGAAAAGCTAACAAAAATGTTGGGAATCCGTAGGAAAGGGATAGATAATAAGACAGAAAAAATCATAATGCAACTATATAAACCCATGGTACACCCACAGCTTGAATACTGTGTGCAGTTCTGGTTGACCCTTCTCAAAAAAGATACATTAGAATAGGAAAAGGTACAGAAGAAGGCAACAAAAAGGATGAGGGGTATGGAACAGATTCCATATGAGGAGAGATTAAAAAGACTTGGACTTTTCCTCTTGGAAAAGAGACGACTAAGGGGGGATATGATAGAGGTCTGTAAAATCACAACTGGTGTGGAGAAGGTAAATAAGGAAATGTGAAGGGGTAAATAACATTAACACCAGAATGAGGGGTCGCCCAATTAAATTAATAGGCAGCAGGTTTAATAACAAACAACAGGAAGTATTTCTTCACACAGTGCACCATCACTCTGTGGAACTCACTGCCAGGGACGTTGTGAAGGCCAAAACTATAACTGGGTTCAGAAAAGAGTTTGACAAGTTCATGGACAATAGGTCCCCCAATGGCTTTTAGCCAAGATGATCAGCGATACAGCCCCATGCCCTCGGTGACCCTAAGCCTCTGACTGCCAGATGCTGGGGGATTGGATGGCGGGGGATGGACCACTTGATAATTGCTCTGTTCTGGTCATTCCCTCTGGGGCACCTGGCATTGGCCACTGTCGGTAGACAGGATACTGGGCTCGATGGACCATTGGTCTGACGTGGTATGGCCGTTCTTATGTTCTTACATGTTCACATGCTACCTTTTCTACAGGACCCCTGTCTCAGTCAGTGCACTGGAAGGATGATGAATGAGAAGGGGCTGTATAGCATATGAGGCTGTTGTCCGTATTATTCCTGCCTCATTCACAGCAGAAGCTGGAAGGAATGTCATGAAGAAAGTCAGGGGCTTCAAGCTATAGGTGTCTCAAGTTGGGCCTCCAGTCATTGAAGCACCCAAAAGGACTGGACATCTTTGTAAAATTTGGCCTAAATCTCTCTGGGCCTCAGTCCCCATCTGTAAAATGGGGTTACAATCACTTTCCTATCTCTCAGGTGAGTTGTGAAGATCAAGTCGTTAATGTCTGTGAGGTTCATATGCTACAGTGATGAGCATCACAGCAACTCCCAGGAGGGCATGAATTCTTCCCTGTTCAGTGTAGGGTGAGCAGTAAATAAGGCAAGAGGCAGTGGATTGAATATTTAGGACAAAAGGAGGCTACCTCAATCCCTGAACACCATCCATCCTGTGCACTTAATGAGGCAGAAGCCACATGGTAAGAACAGTGTGTGTTACTGTAACTCAAGGCTGTACGGCAAAGATGTCCACCCTGCAGCCCAGGGGATCTTGTGGCCCTCAGGGCTCTGGCCTTGAGAGTAACTGCGTTAAGATGAACGTTTTTGTTTGTATTTGATTACGTGTTGCTCGGGGGTGGGGGGGAGAGCAAAGCAGCCCCCGTTCCTGGAAGAGGAGGGGAGCAGGTAGTGAGAGAGCAGAGGGCTGGAGCCACATCACGTTCATGGTGCATGGGAAGGGAGGGGAGGGAGAATCTTTGACTCTTTCCAGCAAACCGTTCTGGCAGCTGGGCTGGATTGACATTGCTGGGTTTGTATCAGCAATGAGGGTGCCAGGAAGCCACAGTAGCCTTGTGCCTAGAACCCAGCCTGTTCACCCCAAGCCAGCTGGACGTGTTCCGTTCACTGAGAAGCAGCAAAGAGGATGCCAGGGGAACTGACAGGCGTGTGATGAGGCTGTGAAAGTTGCGAACTTTATTAAAGGTGAACCCAGTGGACTGTTTGATGTGAAGAAAATGGGCATTTGGTATCGGCAGCTTCTCCACAGTGATGTTCCCTGGCGTTCATGTGGGGATGTTCTCAGTCATGTGCTGGAGCTCAGAGAAGAGGCAAAGGTTTTCCTGGCTGACCACTTAATGACTGAGTGTTTGACTTTGCCACCTGATCGGCGTTCTTTTAACATAGCGGGGTTTGTATGAAACATAAGAGTAGTCGTAGTAAATTAGGTTTATACCAAAATAATAGAAAAAGGACCTATGCAGGCTCTGTGCCCCCTGCCATAAATTACTGAACCAAATGAGATTGCCTGGAGAACACCTGGCTGATTTCTCTCAGAGACCCCGCTCTGCAGCAGACCATGTAAACAGAACTGTCCCACAGCATGCCCAGAAAGTCAATAGACCTGGGTTATTTCAGTCTAGGGGGAAGCCCGTTTCAGAGCTGAGAGCCCCTCACTGAGGATGCTGTGCTGCCAGCCCCCATCTCTTTTAAATGGAGGGGGAGCAGCTCGAGTGCCCCCACGGATTGCAGCTGTGACCGGCTGGACGAGGGGAGGTGGTCTGTCAAGTAGCCAGGTCCCAGCCCTGCTAGGGATTTGTAGCTCAAAAGCAGTGGCTTAAATTCCATCCAGAAGCCAAGAGGGAGCCAGTGCAGACCGTGGAGCTCCTGCTGAGGACTTGTGCTGTTCCTGAGAAACACCATGTACTAGGCATTCTGCACCAGAGCGAGTTCCTCTTCTGAGCTGGCATCGCAGTGATCCGCCCTTGAGATGGGGAAAGGTGGAGGAGCTCCAGGCTGCTTCCCCAGTACCACCTTCCCGAAAGTCGTTACCTAGCAACACTGAGATGCCCTGTGTCACGTGCGGGGCTGTGTAGGTGAGAGTTTGGTCTCCGGTTGTGGCATGAGTGGGTTGATGGCCATTTAACAAAATCAGGACACTCCACAAACCTTTGTTTGGGGAGACAGATGTTTGCGGTTTTTCGGGGCAGATCCTAGGTACAGCAGGAGCAAAATCTCCATGCAGGCCCAAGCAGCAGCACCAGGGCTGAGATGAGCTGCCCGTGGTTCCTGTGCAGGATCCGGCCTGGCAGCAACCCGTCTGCCGTGATTTGGAGAAGGCAGGCACGCTTGACTAACCGTGTCTTTGGTTTTCCCCCAGCATGCAGCGGTGACTACGCTGAGCCCGACCTCACCAAGTCCACCCCGCACCAGGGCTTCCAGAACAATGTGCCTCACTACGCGGAGACCGACATTGTCAGCCTGCAGGGCGTGACGGGCAATAACATGTACGCCGTGCCCGCCCTCACTGTCGATTCGCTCACCAAGAAGGACATCTCCGTGGGCGAGTTCCCACGGCAGCAGCTGCGACTCAAGGAGAAGCTGGGAGAAGGGCAGTTCGGAGAGGTACAGGCAGCAGAATGGAGGCACATGCCCCAGTACAATGGCCCTGGCACAGCTGGCCTGCTCAGCTCCCTGCCTGCAGTGTCCATGCTGCACCACCTTCTGTAGCCTGGGTGCTACAGCAGAGCTCATATACCTGCAGCTGGCTTTCTGGGGAGGGGGTCTGCACATTCCCTCCTGGCCCCTGCGCTGAGCCAGAGTGCCGGCAGTGGAGACAGACTGAGAGACCCTGACCTCTCTGCATTCTCCCTCCCCTGGTTTGCATCAGGAACCTCGGGCAGCCTGGCCTTAGCTCCCAGGAGTTTGCTGACTGTCCCCCTAGCCATGCTCTCTTATAGTGCCCCTTGCCCTGTCCATGCTCTCACTTCTCCTTCCCTTTCCCTGCCTCCTTCCCTCCTCATTCTCACACTATCACCATCTCCTCAACCCTCCCGTCCTCCCTCCTCCACTGCTCCTGCCAGCTCTACCTTCTCCTGTTGCCACCCTTCCCAACCCCCCACTTGTCTCCACAAATCCAAAACTCACCTCCGCTGTCTCCTCAGTCTTTAATGAGGAGCTTAGGGATAATGGTAGCATGACAAATAGGAATGAGGATATGAAGGTAGATATTAGCACATCCAAGCCAAACTTGAACAGCTTAATGGGACGATATCAGGGGGCCCAGATAATCTTCATCCAAGAATATTAAAGGAACTGTCACATGAAATGGCAAGCCCATTAGCAAGAATTTTTAATGAATGTGTAAACTCAGGGGTTGTACCGTATGACTGGAGAATTGCTAACATAGTTCCTATCTTTAAGAAAGGGAAAAAAAGTGATCTGGGCAACTACAGGCCTGTCAGTTTGACATCTGTAGTATGTAAGGTCTTGGAAAAAATTTTGAAGGAAAAAGTAGTCAAGGACATTGAGGTCAATGGTAATTGGGACAAAATACAACATGGTTTTACAAAAGGTAGATCGTGCCAAACCAACCTGATCTCCTTCTTTGAGAAGGTAACAGATTTTTTAGACAAAGGAAACACAGTGGATCTAATTTACCTTGATTTCAGTAAGGCATTTGATACGGTTCCACATGGGGAATTATTAGCTAAATTGGAAAAGATGGGGATCAATATGAAAATTGAAAGGTGGATAAGGAACTGGTTAAAGGGGAGACTACAACAGGTAATACTGAAAGGTGAATTATTAGGCTGGAGGGAGGTTACTAGTGGAGTTCCTCAGGGATCGGTTTTGGGACCAATCTTATTTAATCTTTTTATAACTGATCTTGGCACAAAAAGTGGGAATGTGCTAATAAAGTTTGCGGGGATGACACAAAGCTGGGAGGTATTGCTAACACAGAGAAGGACCGGGATATCATACAGGAAGATCTGGATGACCATGTAAACTGGAGTAATAGTAATAGGATGAAATTTAATAGTGAAAAGTGCAAGGTCATGCATTTAGGGATTAATAACAAGAACTGTTATAAGCTGGGGAGGCTTCAGTTGGAAGTAACAGAGGAGGAGAAGGACCTTGGAGTATTGGTTGATCACAGGATGACTATGAGCCACCAATGTGATATGGCTGTGAAAAAAGCTAATGTGGTCTTGGGATGCATCAGACGAGGTATTTCCAGTAGAGATAAGGAGGTGTTAGTACCGTTATACAAGGCACTGGTGAGACCTCATCTGGAATACTGTGTGCAGTTCTGGTCTCCCATGTTTAAGAAGGATGAATTCAAACTGGAACAGGTACAGAGAAGGGCTACTAGGATGATCCGAGGAATGGAAAACCTGTCTTATGAAAGGAGACTCAAAGAGCTTGGCTTGTTTAGCCTAACCAAAAGAAGGCTGAGGGGAGATATGATTGCTCTCTATAAATATATCAGAGGAATAAATACCAGCAAGGGAGAGGAATTATTTAAGCTCAGTACCAATGTGGACACAAGAACAAATGGATATAAACTGGCTATCAGGAAGTTTAGACTTGAAATTAGACGAAGGTTTCTAACCATCGGAGGCGTGAAGTTCTGGAACAGCCTTCCGAGGGGAGTAGTGGGGGCAAAAGACATATCTGGCTTCAAGACTAAGCTTGATAAGTTTATGGAGGGGATGGTATAATGGGATAGCCCAATTTTGGCAATTAATTCATCTTTGACTACTAGCAATAATATGCCCAGTGGCTTGTGCTGGGATGTTAGATTGATTGGGATCTGAGTTACTACAGATAATTCTTTCCTGAGTGTCTGGCTGGTGAGTCTTGCCCACATGCTCGGGGTTTAGCTGATCGCCATATCTGGGATCGGGAAGGAATTTTCCTCCAGGGCAGATTGGCAGAGACCCTGGGGGGTTTTCACCTTCCTTTGCAGCATGGGGCACGGGTCACTTGCTGGAGGATTCTCTACACCTTGAAGTCTTTAAACCATGATTTGAGGACTTCAGTGTCTCAGACACAGGGTTGATACAGGAGTGGGTGGGTGAGATTCTGTGGCCTGCGTTGTGCAGGAGGTCAAACTAGATGATCATAATGGTCCCTTCTGACCTTAAAGTCTATGAGTCTATGAACTCTCTGAACTCCTTTCTGGCCACAGCTGCCCCCTCCCTGGCACTGCCCTAAGTCCCAGCCTTTCTGTCTCTGGTGCCCTCGTCACAGCTAGCGCAGCTCTACAGTCCCTGCCCCGCCAATCACACACCTGTTCCCTCTCTCCCCTTCTCCTGGGCTCTCTGGAATAGTGTTCAGTGGTGAAAACTCACTGCCGGCCACAGCCTCTCTCTGCGTCGCCTGACTCTCACTGCCCTCCCCCCACCTGATGCTGCTGCTGCAGCCCCTCTCCTACTGCAGCCGCTACGCCTCCTGCTGCCTGCCCCTGAGTCACCCTCCAGTGAGCATGGTGAGGCAGTAGCCTTCCTCTCTCCCGATCCTGCTGCTTCCAGCCCTTCTTCCTCCTCTTCCCACTCGTTCTCTTCCAGTCCATAATACTCCATCCGACTCTCTTCTCCCCTCCTCCATGTTGCTGTGCACTGCCTGACTTCCCCCTCCACCTTTGGCTCTTAGGGCTTTCTGTCTTCCTCGCACCACAATCCCTCTCCCTCATTCTCAGTGACTTCGGAATCCTCCCTGATTCTCCATCTCATCCCCTCCTGGCTCATCTGACCTGCTCTCCCTTTAACTAGACTGTCTGTGACTGAAGCAATTTGGCCTCCTGCTTCAGGAGCTGTCACTAGAGAACGCAGCCGAGATTGGGCACCGCTGTGCCCATTCTACTGTCTCTCACTGTACAGATACATAGCAAGAGACTTCCCTGCCATCTGACCTCACTGTCTGGTGCAAAGCGTGGGTGGGGAGTTTGTGATGTGGGAGCTGGAACAAATACAAATAGTAGAAATTGAGCAGTAAAATATTAACACAACATTCTCTTCTAAATACAGTGATTTGCAATGTAAAATATTTCAGCAATGACTCCAGGGTCCATACACTAACTTGTACATGCAGAGGTCTGTTCTTTTCTCCTTTGCCTGGTTAGAACACACAGCGTGCAGATCCAAAGCACACATCTTTTTCACTGTAGCTGTCAGGGTAATTAGCAAAGGGAGACATGGAGGGGAAGCGTGTTGTCATTCTCTATGTGCACCAGTCCATACAGGCACACCCACCACTCACGCTGTCAGTGGGTTACACAAATGGATGTGAGACATCAGGGGAATGCTGAACATCGGGATTCCTGGTTGGTCTCCCTGGATCTAGGAAAAGAACATGGTTCAGTGGCTACAGGCAGCATAGCCAAGTGTTAATTTTCAATAACTCTTGGAACACTTGAAACGTTCCAGAAGATGGGTAGAAAGCTAACGTTGTGCCAATATTAAAAAAGGGTAAATGAGATGACCCAGGTAATTATAGGCCTGTCAGTGTGGCATTGATCTAGGCCAGGATAATGGAGGGGCTGATACAAGACTTGATTGATAAAGAATAAAGGAGGGTAATATAATTAATGCCAGTCCACATAGGTTTATGGAAAATAGATCCTGTCAAACTAACTTGATTTTTTTTATGAGTTTACCAATTTGGTTGGTAAAGGTAATAGCGTTTATGCAATATACTTAGACTTCTGTAAGGCATCTGACTTGGTACCATGCAACATTTTGATTAAAAAAGCTAGAATGATACAAAATTAAGATGGCACGCATTAGATGGATTCAAAACTGGCTAACTGATAGGTCTCAAAATCATCACTGAGCATCTGTGTTTCAAGTGAGGTTCCACAGGAATCAGTTCTTAGGCCTAGGCTGTTTAATATTTTTATCAATGACTTGAAAGAAAACATTAAATTGTCACTAATAAAGTTTGCAGACAACACAAAGATTGGGGGAGTGGTAAATAATGAAGACAGGTCACTGATGTGGAGTGATCTGGATCACTTGATAAGCTGGGAACAAGCAAATAATATATGTTTTCGAATGCTAAATGTATACATCAAGGAACAAAGAACATAGGCCATGCTTACATGATGGGGGACTCTCTCCTGGGAAGCAGGGACTGTGAAAAAGTCTTGGGGGTTGACATCGTGGTGAATAATCAGCTGAATGTGAGCTCCCAGGATGACTTTGACCAAAAGGGCTACTGTGATTGATCCTTGAATGCATAAACAATGGAATCTGAGGTGGGAGTAGAGAGGTTATTTTACCTCTGTATTTGGCACTGGTGTGACCATTGCTGGAATCCTGTGTCTTGTTCTGATGTCCACAATACAAGGATCATAGAAGTGACCTTGAGAGGTCATTTAGTCCAGCACCCTGTGCTGAAGCAATTACCAAGTAGACTTAGACCATCCCTAAAACAAAGGTCTGTCTTACCTGTTCTTAAACTCCAATGGTGGGAACTCCATAACCTCCCTTGCAAGTGCTTAACTGAACTTGTAGTTAGAACGTTTTTCCTAATATCTAACCTGAATCTCCCTTGCTGCAAATTAAACCACTTACTTCTTGCCCTACCTTCAGTGGTCATGTCGCTTGATTGTTCTCCATCCTCTTTATAACAGTTCTAAACATTTTAAAGACTGTTATCAGATTCCTCCCTCAGACTTCTTTTCTCAAGACTAAACATGCCCAGTTTTGTAACCTTTCCTCATAGGTCAGGTTTTCTAAACCTTTGGTCATTTTTCTTTCTCGCCTCTGGACTCTCTCTCCAATTGGTCCCCTTCTTTCGTAAAGTGCGGCACCCAGAGCTGGACACCGTGCTCTGTCTGAGGCCTCACTAGAGCTGAGTAGATGGGACAATTACCTTCTGTGTCTTACATAGGATACTCCTGTTAATGCACCCCAGGATGATATTAGCTTTTGCAATTGCATTACACTGTTGGCTCGTATTCAATTTATGATCAACTATAATCCCAGCATCCTTGTCAGCCATACTACCAACTAGCCAGTTATTCCCCATTTTGTAGTTGTGCATTTAATTTTTCCTTCCTAAGTGTAGTACTTTGCACTTATCTTTCCTGAATTTGATCTTCTTGATTTCAGACCAATTCTCCAATTTGTCAAAGTTGTTTTTAATTCTAATCCTGTCTTCAAAAGTTCTCCCAACCCCTCCCAGCTTGGTGTCATCCGCAGATTGTAGAAGCATACTCTCCACTCCACTATTCAAGTCATTAATGGAAATACTGAACAGTACCCAACACAGGGCAGATTCCTGCAGAACCCCACTAGATGCACTCTCCTACTTTGACAGCAAACCATTAATAACTATTCTTTGAGTACAGTCTTTAACCATTATGTACCCACCTTGTAGGAATTTCATCTAGACCACATTTCCCTAGTTTGCTTATAAGAATGTCATGTGGGACTGTGTCAAAAGCCTTACTGAAATCAATCTAGGTAACATCTACAGCTTCCCCCCATTCAGTAGTCCAGTAAACCTGTCAAAAAGGGAAATTAGGCTGTGTCTACACTATGGACATAACAGCTGCGCCGCTGTAAGGTCTCCCGTGTAGCTGCTCTTTGTCGGCAGGCGAGAGCTCTCCCGCTGGCATAATCAAACCACCCCAATGAGCGGCGTTAGCTATGTCGGCAGGAGAGCCTCTTGTGCCAACAGCGCTGTCCACACCAGCACTTTTGTCAGTGAAGTTTATGTCGGTCAGGGAGGTGGTTTTTTCACACTCCTGGCTGACAAAAGTTTTACCAACAAAAGTGCTAGTGTAAACAAAGCCTTAGGTTGATCTGGCATGATTTGTTCTTGACAAATCCAAGTAGTCTATTACTTATTACCATGTTTCAGAGTAGCAGCCATGTTAGTCTGTATCCGCAAAAAGAACAGGAGTCCTTGTGGCACCTTAGAGACTAACAAATTTATTTCAGCATGAGCTTTCGTGGGCTACAGCCCCTTCATCGGATGCATAGAATGGAACACACAGACAGGAGATATTTATACATACAGAGAACATGAAAAGGTGGAAGTACGCCTACCAACTGGAAGAGTCCAATCAATTGAGATGAGCTATTGTCAGCAGGAGGAAAAAAAACCTTTGAAGTGATAATTGAGATGACCCATAGAAGGTGTGAGGAGAACTTAACATAGGGAAATAGATTCAATTAGTGGAATGGTTGGGTCATTATAAATTTGTTAGTCTCTAAGGTGCCACAAGTACTCCTGTTCTTTTTACTTATTACCATGTTATCCTCTTAAGTGCTTACAAATCAATTGATTAATAATTTGTTCCAGGATCTTTCCAGGTATTGAAAGTAGGCTGTCTGGTCTACCATAGAATCATAGACTTTAAGGTCAGAAGGGACCATTATGATCATCTAGTCTGACCTCCTGCGCAACGCAGGCCACAGAATCTCACCCACACACTCCTGTATCAACCCTGTGAGACACTGAAGTCCTCAAATCATGGTTTAAAGACTTCAAGGTGTAGAGAATCTTGCAATAAGTGACCCGTGCCCCATGCTGCAGAGGAAGGCGAAAAACCCCCATGGCCTCTGCCAATCTGCCCTGGAGGAAAATTCCTTCCCAACCCCAAATATGGCGATCAGCTAAACCCTGAGCATGTGGACCAGACACCCAGGAAAGAATTCTCTGTAATAGGTCTATAATTCCCCAGGTTCTCTTTGTTCCTCTTTTTAAAGTTAGGTACTATGTTTGCCCTTCTCTAGTCCTCTGGGATCTTACCCTTCCTTCATGAGTTCTCCAGGGTAATTGCTAATTGTTCCCTGAATGCTTCAGCTAGCTCCTTAAGTAGTACCCTAGAGAGAATTTCAGCAGATCCTGCCAACTTTAATACATCTAACTTATCTAAATATTCTTTAACCTGTTCTTTCCCTATTTTGGCTTGCGTTCCTCCCCCTTTGTTGTTCATATTAATGTGTTAATTATCTGGCTACCACAAACCTTTTTAGTGAAGAATGAAACAGAATAGACATTAAAATCTCAGCCTTTTTGTTATCGTCAGTTATTAGCTCTCCTTTCCCACTAAGTAGATGACCAACATTTTCCTTCTTCTTTCTCTTGCTCCTAATCCATATAGGATGTCTTCTTATGGCCTTTGCTAAATGTAACTCATTTCGTGCCTTAGCTTTTCCTATTTTAGTCCCTACACGCTTGTGCTATTTTTTGTACTCATCCTTATCAATTTGTCCATGTTTCCACGTTTTGTAGGATTTCTTTTTGATTTTCAGGTCATTAAAGAGCTCCTGATGGAGTCATATTGGCAGCTCACTATTCTTCCTATCTTTCCTTTGCATCAGGCTAGTTTGCTGTTGTGTCTTTAATATTGTCCCTTTGAGAAACTGTCAGCTCTTCTGAACTCCTCTTTCCCTTTGATTTTGATAAGAAGGATGCTGATAAATTGGAGAGGGTTCAGAGAAGAACCACAAAAATGATTTAAAAAAAGATGCCTTATAGTGATAGACTCAATGGGAGACCCTGCCGGTCGGGAACTTGCAACCATGTGGGTTCTGTGCTGATGACACCTCCTCATCACCCCTGGCAGCTTAGGCTGGGTGGCCACTGGAGGACCCTGTGATTCTAGGCTCAGCAGGAAGTACCAGCAAGCAGGGCCTGGGGGGCGGCCCCTCACAGCTCACTGATTGGCTGATCCCACCATATAAACCACGAAGCCATGACAGGGAGCTGTTTGACCAACAATAGCGACAGCCTCCGTGCTCCAGGCCCTGCTTGCGATAGACCCTAGACTCGGACTTCTGGCCTTGGTTTGTCCTCAACTGCGTTTTACGATTACTGTCTGTAACCTGGCTCCTGACCCTGGACTCATGTAACAGGACCCTGCGTGCCTCCTGATGCCTGACTCTGTTTGCCTTCTTCCGTGTCTCAGGCTCTGACCTCCTGATAACTTGATCCTGCTTGTCTCTTGATGCCTGATTCTCAAGCTGCCCTCTGCCCTAACCTCCTGGTATCTGACCCAGCCTGACTCCTGCTCGGACCACTAGGTCAGACCGCCCACGTCCCTCTCGTGACCGTTTGCTCAGACCACCTTTGGCCCTCCCTGAAATCCATCCATCCCCTCCACAAATGGTGGAAGGGGCTGGCCGCCCTCCAACCTGGAGCTCTTCACAGGTTTGGGACCTGCAGGACCAAGTCACCCCCCCTCCCCACTAGGCAGAGGCCCCTACCCCACCCACCCTGTGCAATGCAGAGGTCCCGAGCTTCCCCCCAGCCCAGTCTGTTAGGTGGAGAATGGGGGGGAGGGGGGAAAAGAGCCATATGTGGCTGCAGTTTGCCCCCCCCCCACCCCCTGGTCTGTGCAGAGGCATAGTGACCCGTCCTCCTCCTTCACAAAGAGTCCCCTCTGGAGAGGCAGATCGCCGAATGAAGCCCTTGGCAAGGGTTTCCTGTGTAAACCCATCTAGCGCCTCCAGCTCTGTTTCAGACATGGAGTCTGTTTGTAGGACACCTTTGCCCTGGGCTGTAGGTCTGTTGGGCAGCTGTAGTCTCTGTATGGGGGTAGTGAGTCTTTTCGAATGCATCCAGGTACCCGCGGTACTTGGCACAGAGGCTGAGGTTCTAGCCTGGAGCCACTCCCGAGTGGCTGGCCCCCGCCGTCTGGGGTTCCGCTTCTGAGGTTTTCCTCCCATCTTGGGGCCCTGGGAATGGTTCACTTCGGGGCTGGCTGCTTTGTTGGAGGCACACTTTGTGAGAGTATTTGGAGGGGAAGCTACTGCTCCTCCACTTCCAGGAGATACACGGGTCATGCTGCTCCAACCTAGGAATGCCAAGAATGATCAGGAAGACACATCGAAGCACATCAATTCTCAGTGCCCTTCCACTACAGCTTCTAATGGGACGGGTCCCTTGAGTCACCCATCCCGATGACAGAAGCGACCCACCCCAGTCTGGTAGGTGGAGAATGGCAGGGCGTCGGGGGCTCCGCAAGCCGCATTTGAAAGGTAAAAGAGCTGCATTGTGGCTCACGAGCCACTGTTTGGTCTAGAGCAAAGACTTAACTCACAAGATACCCTCCTGTCTGATGAAGGTTCTCTCACCCAAAGTTCTCCAACCAGCATTTAACAGCCTGGCTGGCTGTGATCCTTTTTCCATGAAGCAAACACACTGTCAGCTTACTTCCTCAGTGAAGGATGCGGAGAGAGTCCCTGTGTCTACAGGTATAGTCCAGAACTCCATTGTCTTCGCCTATAGTCAGGATTCCCTCCTGCTGATTTATTTCTTCCTGTAAATTCCCTCAGTTGAAAATTTCACAATCCCTTCACTAGCATTCGGCTCAGACTGCAAATGAGCATCCATTGTGAACTGTACAAAACTCAGTTTACATAGAGACAGACTGCTTGATGAACATCACGTGACTGAAAGAAAATTGTTTATCAACTTCTGGTGATTGGCCCCAACTCACAGACCTTCAGAACAAAATTTTCAGTGTAGATACAGAACTCCTCACATTTTATCCGTACATACAGCTCGCAATGACTATGGAGACCAGTATAACAATAGAGACCACCCATGATGCCCTTTGGCAAAATAGTACATAGAGACCAGGCGCCGGGGAATCCATGTGCTGTAACCCTTATGCACCTCTGTGTCCTCTGCCCGTGGACACCTAGAGGTCCCCAGGTCACACCTGGCTTCACACATAGAGATGCAGGCTATGCTGAAGGACTGCTGGCTATCTACGGCTTGCAAAATGGACCCTTAGAGAGACATGGTGGGTGAGGTAATATCTTTTATTGGACCAACTTCTTTTGAAAGCTTCTCTCTCTCACCAAGAGAAGTTGGTCCAATAAAAGCTATTACACCTCACTCACCTTGTCTCTAATATCATGGGACCGACACGGCTACAACTACACTGCAAACAAAAATGGATCCTGGTTCTTTGTGGCTAGTCAGGGGAGATTTTGGAGTTCATCAGAGATGAAACTTGTTAGTGCAACACAGGCCGGACCTTGTTCAAGAAGCCATTATCTTATGTTAATCACCTCGCCATTTACCACGGTGATTCAAATCTTCACTTATTTCCAAGCGTTTGCAGAAGGTGATGGTGAAGCAGTGGATTTTCTGGATCACTCCAAATGGTTTTCAGGATTGGGTGTGAAATCGAGTCTCTGCCTTTTATTGCAGCAGCAGTGAAGTGCTTCTATGACTGTCTTGGCCATTTGCTACCACGGTCCGTAGAGCTGGATGAGTTCTGCAAGAAAAATGCTCATAAATACTAGACTATGAAATGACCACCTTTGTGCCCTGTGTTGCTCTTAATGAGCATTCACACACTTGGGCTCGGATTTGCAGGAATGTTTGGGGCATAGCTGTACTTTACTCAGTCCCCGTTTTCACATGCAGACGAGGGTATTGCTATTTGTTATTTCTTTGTTTCAAGTTTCAGATATTCGGTTCAGGAGTAGAAACCATACCATGTGACATGAGCAATCAAATATCATGAATACTCAATAGTTGAAGTGAGCAGTTAACAAATAACCCATAGGATGAAAGTAGCTCACAGAAGCTCTTCAACAAATTCTTACAATTAACAAATCTGTTCACAGAATCCAGGGGCAGTTTTTCAACTTTTTCTGATCAGAAACAAAAAAAGACTAAACTCACTGAATATTTTACTTTCAAGGGATAATTCAGTCAATTCTAACCATAATGATTATCCATAACGTGATGTGTTTTTTCCTCTTCTTCTCTGACTTTATCACATGTTCATGGCTGGCCCTGCACTCCCTTTTCCAGGTACACCTGTGTGAAGCAGATGGCCTGTTGGAATTTTTGGGACTCTCGTCTATGGAACTCACCAACCAACCGGTTCTAGTGGCAGTGAAAATGCTAAGATCCAATGTCAACAAAACAGCCAGGTAACCACATGACACTATGCAACAGCTGTAATCTGAATATGAAGCCTACTTCTGCTCTGAGATTAGTTTTACAAAGGTTACCTTCACTGACTTCAGTGGAGCTACTCCAGATTTACACTTGGGTAAGCGAGAGGCGAGACAGCCCTTGGTGTGTGCATATATGAGCAGTTAGTGCATGAGTGGGTATTTGAACAGAGATAATGGAAGTCAGTGGAATGTCAGTTTTATCCTGGCTGCTGAGTGGAGCTCATGAACAGAGAGCTAGAGTCCGTACTTGATGGACGGGTGTGATTAATAATGATCTATTTTATGATCTCACTCCCCCTATCCAGCAGGGCACTAGTGGGCTTATCCACTAATGCTGTGCACACAGAAATAGGTGAACAAGTCCAGTTCATCCAGGAAAGGGTCACGAAGAACCCGAGGGGGAGGAGTACTTTGAAAAGGATGTGATCGTGTGAGTTATAAGGAATGACATGAAAACAACACGGTTGGCCAGTTTCACAGAAAGCTGGACATTTATGTAGAGAATGGGAACATCCACCGTGACATTACACTGGATAAAAACTCTCAAGAGTTGATTTGGGCATGAGCCAACTTCCAGCTCTTGGGGATTAGGAGGAAACGCTTCCAAAGAGCAGGTTTCCCATCATGGCCAGCACTTGGGTTTCTTACCCTTTCCTGTGGTACTAGCCACTGTCAGTGACAGAATACTAGATTGCTGGCCCCATGGGCTGATCCAGTTCCTAGGAGAAACCACAGAAATACAGACACGTTGATAGAAAAATAACCTGATCATATACTACAGTGATGGACGCAGGATGGAGAGATGGATAGAAACTTTCACTTCCTGCATGGTGCTATTACATCATCCTTTATCCCTGAGACTTTGACATCACCACATCTGGAACAGCCTCTGCACCTTCTCCCCCACCACTCCCTTCTACCTTCAGAAAACCCTCTTGGGGCCTGGCCCAGCCATAGTTTCCCTCCCTGCAGAACCTGTGTGGCTCTGGAGTTGTTTCTGTGCTGCAGCTGTAGGTGCAAAGGGGATTTCAAGAGGGTGCACTCTGGTTACAAAACAGGATAAAGGGAAATCAGTGGGAGAATACTTCAGGGAGAAAAAGACAGGCAACTCTTTTGGGAGACTTCAGAAAAACTCCCATTCCTAGTATTCAGATCCTGTCTATCTCCCCTTCACTCCTCCCAGATTCCTCAAGCAAAGGAAAAGAGGACATTGTTCAAGGAATCAGACTTATGTCTTTCTCTTTTTAAGAAATGATTTCCTAAAGGAGATCAAGATCATGTCCCGGCTGAAGGACCCAAATATCATCCGACTGCTGGGGGTGTGTGTGCGTGATGACCCTCTGTGCATGATAACAGAGTATATGGAGAACGGAGACCTCAACCAGTTCCTGTCACAGCGGGAGATCTGCAGTAAATTCGCCATTTCGAACAACATTCCATGCGTCAGGTAAGAGGAGAAGTCGCAGGTTCTAATGCAACAGTTTCAGTGCCCTGAACTTAAAGTATATTAATATTAAAAACAATCTGAATTGTGAACCCGTTAAGGATGCTACACGTGTAACATACCACGAGTACTGTACACCACAGACCACGCACCACAATGTTACTTTTGCCGGCCACAGGATTCCAGCTTCTGTCAGCCCCTTTACTAGGCCACTCTCTCCTCACACAGCAAACGACTCCAACGCTTCCCCGGGGTACCCAAGGTTGTGATGCTCCTTGCTACCACCTGTCTGTGCCATTGTGTGTCAGCCTCCTGACTCCACCCGCGCTGCCTGCCAGGCCTCTGCCAGCCTCGCTCTCTCTGTGCTGGTTAGCAACAGGCGCACACCAACCCCCACCTCCTCCGAGTGTTCCTCTGGAGTGCCCAGCCGCTGTTCCACTGAACACTCACAGAACTGTCAGGGCAAGCCTACACTTAAACCCTCCAACATAGCGCTGTCTACACTAGGGGTTAGGTCAGTATAACAACGTTGCTCAGAGATGTGGATGTTTCACACCCCTGAGCCACGCAGTTACACCGATACAGGTCTGTCGTGTAGACGAGAGCGCAGAGTCTCTACTCTCAAAGGAGGAGCACACACCAATGTACTACTGTCACCTCAGGATCACTACTCTGCTTAACACCAAACATTTCGCTATAGTTATAGTGAAAACAAGAGGAAGTCTGTTATCAAAGAACAGAGATTCAAATGACAGTAAGTAAGAACACTGGAAACAAATGGTGGTAAACTCGTAACCTGCTTTCTAGAGCCTAAACTGAACTCACAAGACATTCCCCTGTCTCCTACAGGTAGCTTACCCCAAGTGATTGCCCCAGCGTTTTCAGCCAGGAGGGCTGACCTTCCTTTCCTAAGATCAAGCCTGCTGGCAGACCGAGGGATGAAATCATCCCCTCTCCACTTATTTTTTGCAGTTACCGAATATGGTCCCTTACCACAGGGGTTTTTAAACTAAAGAGATTTACCTCGGGGTTTCTTTGTCTTTGTAAATCCTCAGGCCTGCACCTGGCCCAGGCAGCAAACATAGCCAGTCTCCAGGTATGGCCATTGTTTTTTATGCTAACTGAGTTGGCACAAAGGTATACAATACACCATGGTCTGCTCGAGAAATAAGTGTTTGCTACCCCCTTCCTGCCTAGAATCACCTTCTAGTGACCTGTCTTAACGTACATGCTTCAAAACCACAAGTTTCAGTAAACATACACAGACTTCGTATATGTTATCTGCACAGACATTTCACAATGGTTACGATGATGTGGGTGATGCAGGTGTTCAGTAGAGACCCTACATGACCCCTTCTGGTGAACCCAGACGATCCCTTTAAGCCTATATGCCTCTGTGCCCTCTGCCAGTTGGCACCAGTTGGTTCCTGGGACACAACTACATCATCTAATATCCACAGCTGTGGACAGTACTGGTAGCAGTGCTAAAGTGGATGCCTGTGGGTGGACAGCTAGAGGGTATGTACTGGTAGGTGGCTTTATCCCCTTGCATTTGCGTGTTTGTGCCAAGTATGTTGTGGGTGTGACAACCCAAACTGCTACACATACAGTTTTGTGTATTCATTTCCCGTTTTTTATAAATGTTTAAGTGAGGGGAGTTGAGCGTGTGGGGGTTTGAGGGCAACCTAGGGAGGATGGCTTCCAAAGTGTGCGTACAGAACTAGTGCCAGGACTGAGAGAGAAGATTTCCTCTGCCCGCTTGAGAGAGAAGAGTTAATTCAGTAGCAGCTGCATTTCTCCGGCAGATAAAACCTTCTCTCTCTGGAGCAACTCATAAAACTCTCTCCACTGAAGGTTAAAATTTGATTGAAAGTATAGCCACTGATGTAGAAGTTTTTATCTCAGAGAGAGGATTTTATCCTGTGGAGAAATGTTGTGTATATGGTGGAGGAATCTTGTATGTACAACAAAGAAAATTTTATCCAACAAAGAGTTTATATTTTGGTTATCCGTTAACATATAAACTTTCAATTTTGACACATAATGGTTGAAAAAGACTTTTAAATGGCCAGTTGCACCAGATCCGCTACAGATTCATCTATTAATTTTTGTATAGAAACATTTTTCCTAAACAAGCTGTCCAGAAAGCTCACTGGACCATTAATGTTGATATTCAGTAAAACTTGGAACACTGGGGAAGTTCCATAAAAGCAGCAAAGAGTCCTGTGGCACCTTATAGACTAACAGATGTATTGGAGCATGAGCTTTCATGGGTGAATACCCACTTCGTCGGAAGTCCCAGAAGACTGCTGGAAGAAAGCAAATGTTCTGCCAATATTTTAAAAAACGAAACAGGATGACTTGGGTAATTATAGGCCTGTCAGCCTGACCTTGATCCTCGGCAAAATAATGGAACAGCTGATATGGGATTCGACTGATAAATAATTAATGGAGGATAATATAATTAGTGCCAATCGAGATGGATTTAATGGAAAATCGATCCTGTCAAGCTAACTTGATATCTTTTTATTTTATGAGATCACAAGTTTGGTTGATAGTGCAATCGTGGACTTCTGTGAGGCATTTCACTAGCGGCTGCATGATATTTTGGTTAAAAAACTAGAACAATACAAAATTAACATGGCACACTTAGACGGATTAAAAACTGGAGACAGATCATGGCTGACTGAATGACAGGGGAATCTGAAGGAGCGAACTTCACTATCTTGGTTGTCACCCCCACTGTTGGGCCTTCAGAATCCAGATCCTGAGCAATGTCCTGACCAGCATGGGCCAGAGAGAGGGTCCCAGATGACATCACCACTTCCACCGGCTTCAGTTAAATCCCAAACTATCTGGGATGTGAGACCTGCCGCCACCCGCACACCCTTCTGCGTGTTCTTTTCCTTCTCCACCATAGTTCTTCTCTTTCCTATCCATCTCCTTTTGCCTTCTGTCTAATAAGAGTCTGGCTTAGCCAGCCAAGACTGCATATTTTGCAACACTGCTGTGACCAAAAAAGCAGATAAAAGCAATGCCCTGAACTGCCCGATGCTGGTACTAGTTTGCCAGGTCTCAGAGTGGCTGATCAGACCTGGTGCTGTGCCTCTATTCCTCCAGCAGGGAAGTTGCAAGTAAGAGTTCTCACCCGAGACAGAAGCTGCATTTTCCATCTTGGCTGTTCTTTTCTCCCCCAATTTTGTGCAGGTTTGTCTTGGTTTGTCTTTTAGAAAACAGGATCGGACTTCAACAGCAGCCACAATAACACACCAGTCCAGCTCTCCTAACTTCTTCCCTTCCCCCCCAAAAGAACAGCTATACCCATGGGTAGCACCACCTAGAAACCTGTCACTTGGAGGTGGGTTCCTTCTAAAACTCTCTTCAGCTAGACGTAAAGGGAACAAGGGATATCGTTAAGAAGAAAGCCTTGTACAACACTGTACATTTCAAATGCTTTAACTGTTTTCCCCTCTTTTCTGTCTCTTTAATAAAAGGTTAAAGATGCTTAGTGGTGCTTTGCCTTGGGACTAAGACGGCTGAGGTCTCTGTATACCAAACCTTGGTTACAACTGTTTAATATTGGACCCCTTGGACTCTTTGGGACAATTTAGTCCATCAGAGTTAATACTTCAGCTTCCATAGTGATGACCCCTCCGACCCCTTAGCTGCGTGGTTCCTCGCCCTCACCTCATCACTTAACAAGCAGCACTGGTTGGGCTCTCCCACTCACCAGAAGAGCCATTCAGTTGACCTGGTCTTCCCCAAGCCCTGCTTTCTGGGAGCTCACCATGAGTTCTGAGGTCCCCCATCACCTGGTCTCTTTCAGCAGCTCCCCCTCATGCTGTCACTCGATCCTTCTGGGTGTGTCTAGGGTTCAGAGTCAGGCCAAAGCCTAACCCCTCCCCTTCCATCTTCACACAAATTGTGCTAACCCAGGGCTCGGACCCAGAGTCCCACGGGGGTTGAAGGGTCCGAGCCGGAGTCAAGCCGAGACCCAGGGTTCAAGCCCTGTTGCTTTGCAGTGTAAACGCAGCCCCGCTGGACTTGTGCTCTGGGAGTATCCCACAATCCCATGGGCTGATCCTCTGGACAGTCATGTTCTTCCACACTGCACCACGAAGAAAGGGCTAGAGGGTGCTAAGAAGTCTGGGATTTGGGTGGTTGGACTCGGGCAGTGTAGATGCTGGAGCCCTAGGTTGGGATCCAGGGTTCATCAGTTCCTAACCTGGAGTCACAAATGGGTGTAGATGCTCAAGCCCTTGGTTAACAATCCCAGGGTCTGATAACTCAAGTCATGCTAACCCTGGGCTTACATTGCAGTGTAGACATACCCTCTTTGACTTTCACTCCATCAATGCTGATAATTTCTCTGCTGCTCTCTGCTCCGTGCGTTCTCTTCCCTTTCTTCCCTGTGATTGTTGATTCTCTTGAATCCTTTGCTAGCCCCAGCCCACCCCCATATCCTCTGTTCCTGCGCTCATGCAGAAGAACATCTCTAATATCCTCTGACCATGCCAGAAACTTGTTCCTTCAGTTCTGCCATCGTCCTATGCCAAGTAACTACTTTTCCACCCTGATCAAATTCCACTTTTCACCTCCTTTGACTCAATCCTCAAACCCTTCCTCCCCCACTTCTCCTCCTGTACAGGAGCTACCTAATTTCTTCAAAGAGAACATTGACAAAATAAGACACAGCCTTCCCTTCCCCTTCTACAACTTTGCCTCCTCTCTTGTCATAGACACAGGAGTTTCTCATCTGCTCTCCTCCTCTAACCCCACCACCTGCCCCAGTGTCCCCATCCCATCTCCTGATCTCCCTCACACCCATTCTCATCCCCTCCCTTACTCTTCTTGTTAGCCCTCACTTGCCTCTGGCTCATTCCCCGCACAATACAAACATTTTAGTCTCTTCCATCTTAAAACATCCACCCTTGACCGTGCTAGCCACTCCACCGCATCTCCCTTCTCCCTTTCATCTCTTAGCTCATTGAACACTCTGTTTACAAACGCTGTCTGACGTTCCTCTCCTCCAATTCCACCCTAGACCCTTTCCAATCCCATCTGCACCTGGCACTCCACTGAAACCACGCTCACCAAAGTCACTAATGACCACGTTCTAGCCAAGCTCCGAACCAGTGCTCCATCTTCATCCTCTTTGACCTGTCAGCTGCCTTTGGCACCATCAGCCGCCCTCTTGTTCTTGAAATCTTCTCCTTCCCTTGGCTTCTGTGACTCTGTCCTCTTTTGATTCTCCTCCTTCCTCTCTAATCATTCCTCCAGCGTGCCCTTGGGAGGATCCTCCTTGTGCCCCCTGCAACTTTCTGTGGAGGTTCCACAGGGCTCTGTCCTGGGTTCCCTTCCCTTGTCCCTCTCCACCTTATCTCTGGGTAATCTCTGCTCCAGACCTGCCTTCTTCTGTCCAAACTGAAATCTCAGCCTGTCTCTTGGACATCTCCTTGTGGAAGTCTAGCTGCCATTGCATGGTAAATATGGCTAAAACAGAGCTCCTAACCTTCCCCCCAAACCCTTCCTGCTACCTCCTTCTCAGTCACCGTAGACAGCACCACTGTGCTGTCGCTCAGGCCCATAAACAGGGTGTCATCTTTGACTCGGCCCTCTGTTTAGGTCCTCGTGTCCAGCTATGTCTAAATCTTGCCCTTCTTTATCCATACCATCTAAGAGCCAGCCCTTCCTATCCATCCACACAGCTCAAATGTTCGTCCAGGCTCTCATCTCACATCTGGATGACTGCCACATCCTTCTCTGTGACCTTGACAAATGCAGTCTTGCCCCACTCAGAGCCATTCAGAGTGTTGCTGCAAAGATCATTTTCCGAGCCCACTGCTTTGCCCTTGTCACCCCGTCTCTGTTCTGCATCCCTCCACTGCCTCCCCAGTGCCTGCTCGGCTTCGCTTTCAGGCCTCTCTGTGACCTATCCCCACCCAGCTTCATGGCCTATCCCCACCCACCAGTCATCTCTCATTTGCTATTCAGAGGTCAACACCCCGCTCTACTCCGGCCAACGCCAGCCTTCACTGCCCACTTGTTAAATCTCCAAACAGGCCCCTGTGTGCTTTCTCCCATGCTGCTCCTCAGTCGTGGGAGGAACTCCCTGTAAACATCCACACCCTGCCTAATTATACACATTCAAACCCCTCCTCACAATTCTCCTTTCAGGTGATGCTGACAACAAACTTGACAATGGTTAGGCTGCTGGTGTGCTGAGACCACGGCCCATCCTGCTGATCGACACTGTCTCCTTGTTTCTTTGTGGGCCCCCGTCTGTCTGTCTGTCTGTTGTCTTTTGTTTTATACTCAGATTGCAAACTCTTTGGGGCAGGAAGCGTCTCATTGTTCTGTGTTTGTACTTTGTGACTTGCACAACGGGTCCTTGTCCGTGGTTAGGTTCCTGTGATGGGCACTATGAGTAGCACCCCGGTTGGTCACTGATATTGCTGCAGCATGAAGAAGGCTGCAAGCTCAGCTATGAGCAATTAAATATTTTCTGTTGGGGGATTGTGAGCACCTGGGTGGCAATCACTGGGTTAACAATGTAATTGGGAGGACATAAGTGAAAGGAGCAGGAAGCCAGGAAAGCTCAGAGGGTGAGACTGAGCTGAGAAGTAAAGGCTGTGCGGAAACCGCCTCTTGCTGTAACCTGCCGTACACTGTTATACTTGGTAAGGAAGGAATAAATACACACGTGGTGCAAAGGTAACAACCTGGTGTGTGTTGGTGCCATGAGCCCCACACAAATTGGCCAGGCAGTGCAGTACCCTGGGTAGCGGCACAGCTCCTTGGTGCTACGGTAACACAAATAATAAGTCGTGGCTGCTTCTGAAAATTCTGAACCACGGGACTTGCCACCCATCCCAGGGAAGCTGGTGGCAGAGCCAGTGATAGGACCCTTCTTTCCTGGGTCCTACCCCACTGCCTTAACCACAAGACTATTTTCTCCTTCTGAAGGCACCTGCCTCATTCACTCATCTTCCCAGTTCTGACCTGTTTGAGACAGGGTCCGCTGGCAAAACCCACATTGATCATGTAATTAAAGACAGTGTCATAATACATGTGCCCAAGGGGGCAGGATTAAGGGCATGAAAAATAACAAACTGTATTTCCAGAGACATGGTAATGGTGGCGATCAGGACGTCCTGCCCTTTCTCAGCCCTGCAAGAACATAGGCTCTTCCCCAAGAAATAACAATGTGCCGTTTAGGGCCAGATTTACAGGCACTGGCCTCTCTTCTGTCTGTGACTGCCAGTCAGGTGACTTAGATACCTAAGCCCCACCCAGCACCCATAAATCTTGTGTGACGTGGGGCCAGATTTCCCAATAGCTTGGAGCCACATTTTCAAGCGATCGGCTCACACTATTATCAAAATGGCTGAGGACCCAGTGCTGAGCACCCTTAGAAATCTGGCTGCTTCTTTTGGTGACTAAATGGGAGCTGAGTGCTTTGGAAAATCTGGCCCACCACTGTGAAATCCCTGATTTATGGACTCTAACATCTCAGAGTACGTCTACACTGCAGCTGGGAGAGGGTCCAGAGAGTCAGAGTCACACTAGCAGGACTCCCAGCTAGTGTGCTAAAATAGCAGTGTGAACATTGCGGCTTGGGCCTCCCAGCCCCCCGGATCCGTGCTCCCGTGGCTAGCCCACGCTTCCACCTGCCCAGCCATGTCCACACTGCTCTTTTCAGCGCACGCGTTTAAGGCCTGCTAGTGCAAATGTGTCTAGCTGGGCAGAGAGGCTGGCTCCCAGCTGCAATGTAGACGTACCCAAAGGGTCTAACTTGCAGGTGCGAGCTGGCTGCTCCTGGCCAGCCACCTCGGAAACATGGCTCACACGTCAGGGAAGACAGTTAGTTCATTGTAAATGTACAGTCTAGCCTGACAGGGACAGTGAGGAATGAGGGAGTGAAGTGACACCACTGTGCTGATTGCAACACACAGCATGCAAGATTCTCACAGCAGGAAGAGTCGAGAGAAAATTCTCCTTTGATTTTCTGTTGTTTATTTTAAATGCAGCTATTCCAACCTACTGTTCATGGCCACCCAGATCGCCTCTGGGATGAAGTATTTAGCCTCCCTGAACTTCGTGCACAGAGACCTGGCCACCCGCAACTGCCTGGTTGGGAACAGCTACACCATCAAGATTGCAGATTTTGGAATGAGCAGGAATCTGTACAGCGGGGATTATTACCGTATCCAGGGCAGAGCTGTGCTGCCTATACGCTGGATGGCCTGGGAAAGTATCCTCCTGGTAAGGGCTGCTCACAGCGCTCCTTCGCGCTCTCTTTTGTGGATGCCCCTCGGGGTGGGGGGGACACTTCGTACAGGACACTGAGTAACAGCACAAGTCTCCTTTTCTATCCTTACTGTCTCCTTTACTAATCAATAGGATCTTGGTAGCTGGCTGCACCACTTATCTTGTATCCCCTTTGGTATCTGGATGCACCCTATATGCCACGCATCCCATATGCTGTGTGCAGCCTTTGACTCTCCACCATGCAGGCTGCAATGGCACTGTTCCAGCAAACTGCGCTGACTCCATCTCTTCCTCCAGAGAAGGAAGGCAACCACATGGTTACAGCACAGGACTGAATGTCTGAACGCTGGGTTTTGAGTCCTGAATGCTAAGATTCCCTGCTTGGATCTGAGCAAGTCACCTCTCTGTGCCTCCTTTTACCGATTGCCAAAATGTGGAGGGAAGGAGAGAGATCTTTTCCTCAACTCACTAGCTTAAACTGGATTTTAAGTATTTAAACTGTGACAAATTTCTTACCTTCTCTGTGCCAGAGTGGCTGGTGCCTCAGTTTCCCCTGGCTGGTAAGTCTGTTTTGCTAAACCAAACACTCCACCTATTCTGGAGTAACCAAAGTCCAGAGTAAACCCAAGTTCCAACTGGAGTCCTTTCTTCAGCCCTTTGCCACCTTCCTCTGACTGTGGAAGAAAGGATTTGAACAGGGCGCTCGCCCCTCTAGCTCCTGAGCTGGGGGATGTTCTGGGGCAGTGAGCCCTCCATCTCTCCTGCTGAAGCTGTTCCACTGTGGCTAAATAACTGAAGAGTCACTGAATCAGGACCCGGGTCTCCCACCTCCCATGTAAATGCCCGAACCACCAATCTACAGAGTCATTCTCACATGCTCTCTCTCGGGTCCAATGACTCTTTCATTGTTTAATCCACAGAGCAACAGCTTCAGTGGGAGAGATTGCAGGCGCCCCATGTCGGACGATCCCATAGCTGTGTGGTTAGAGCACTGAGCTGAGTGGCGGGACGCTCCTGTTCTGTCTTTCCTCCCCTTCAGGCAGAGGGGGGGAAGCTGGACCTGGGTCTCCGACATCCCAGGGAGTGCGCCAATGGCTGGGCTAGAAGCTAGAAGCTGGGTGCCACCAGCACTGCCTCCTCCAGTCGCCGTGTGTGGCGTGAGGCAGGCGCCTGTGGGTATGTCTGTGCTGCAGAAAACCCCGCAGCAGCGAGTCTCAGCGCCTTAGTCAGCTGACGCGGGCTCACGGGGCTCAGGCAGCGGAGCTAAGAATAACAGTGTAGACGTTCCCAGCCGGGCTGGAGCCTGGGCTCAGAAACCCGGCAGGGGGGTGGGTTTCAGAGCTCAGAGATAGGCACTTCCCTGCGGCCTGGAGTTAGGTGCCTAGATCCCTGAGGGGGGGAGGCTTAAAACACACCCCTCTCCTCGGCAGCTCCCATTGTGATTTGCTCAGCGTCACAGCGCCGGACGCCCTTTGCGGATCTGGACCCTGCTGAGGCACTTTTGAAAATCCCAGGAGGTGCCGACCTGCCTCTTTAGGCACCCAAATACCTTTGAAAATCTGGCCCTGGAGTTACTTGCTAGGTAGGCAGAGCTGCCAGCAGTATTGTAACGGTACCAAAAAGGAGGCAAGCCTCGTAGGGATGGGAGTTAGAGGCAAAAAGCACTGCAGGGCGCCATGCACCCAGCCACCCTGGTAAGACTGGTACCCACAGGACGGCCTTATGGCTCCCACCTCTTCCCTCAGGAGCCAGCTCTGCAGCCTGAGGCATTTCACTCTCAGGACATTCCCCTCAGATTCAGCCTGATTTTCATTTTCTAACTAATCTGTCCAATCCTGCAGTTACCCCGCACTTCCCTTAGTGCCCAATACAGTTATCATCAGCCCAAGATACAGGCCCACACATTTTGTAGGTAAACATTCTCATGCCTAGGTTCCTTTGTGTTATTTCTGTCCTCAGTGGTGTTTCCAACTTGAAAAAAATGTAGTGTCTGTGAACCATGCCGTTTAATCCCCTCTTGCAGATTATGACTGGAGGTGTCACACGGAACTGGCCCATTTTCTTTCTTTGTGGCACCTAATCTCCATCCAGGATAATCTGAGTCCTTGCCAAGCCCCCGCAATGTATTCGTGTCATACCACCTTGCAGTCGTTTTGTTAGCTGGTTAATGCCGAGACCCAACCACCGAGAAAGGAGCGCGTGCTGCTCAGCGCAAAGGGTCACGCTCCAGTGCTGTTGGGGAGAGCACAGCAGCTCACCCCGGGATTGCTGCCGCTGGTGACACAAACACCATCTCTCAGAGAGAGGCAGAAACACCTTTTATTTCTCTCCAACTTGCTTCATGAACCAGGGACCCTTCCCCAAGCTGCAACCTCTTAGGGTTGTCTGGCGTCTGCCAGCGAAGCGACCCATCCTCCCTGCAGCCTGGCTCTATTGCACGGTCACTCCCTGCCCCCTGCACATGGGGAAGACGCGAGTGTGTATGAGACTCTTTCTCCGGAAGGTCTGCATGGAACGCAACTCCCTGGCAAAGAGAGCAGCTTCCTCAAAATCCTACTGCCGAGGTTGCAGGCACCATGTGTTTCTTACCCCACAACACTCTTAGCCTCCTTGCAGTCAATATCCAGGATACCTACCGCCCCGGGTTTAAAAGTACGGCACACCCTTGCTGTGACGAGCCCCTGGGGAGCCGAGCCATTGCTTCGTTATAGCCAGGGGTTCCTTATAGCGAAAGAGCCCTGCTTGGGGGAAGGGGGGTGGCTGGGACCTTGAGCCCCACAACAGGAGCTGAGAGCTCCTCCAGCCCATGGCCACGGCTGACAGCTCTCTGCCCCGGAGGAGCACTCAGCGCCCTGCCGCTTCACAGCCCCAGGGCCAGGGGAGCTGTCAGCCCCCCACAGCCCCAGGGCCGGGGGAGCTGTCAGCCCCCCACAGCCCCAGGGCCGGAGGAGCTCTCAACCCCTCACTGTACTAGGGCCAGAGGAGCTGTCAGCCCCCCACAGTCCCAGGGCCGAGGGAGCTGTCAGCCCCCCATAGCCCCAGGGCCGGAGGAGCTCTCAGCCCCTCACTGCACTAGGGCCAGAGGAGCTCTCAGCCCCCCACAGCCCCAGAGCTGGAGGAGCTCTCAGCCCCCCACAGCCCCAGAGCCGGAGGAGCTCTCAGCCCCCCACAGCCCCAGGGCCGGAGGAGCTCTCAGCCCCCACAGACCCGGGGCCAGAGGAGCTCTCAGCCCCGCACCGCACTAAGGCGAGGGGAGCTCTCAGCCCCCCACCGCACTAGGGCCAGAGGAGCTCTCAGCCCCGCACAGCCCCAGGGCCAGAGGAGCTCTCAGCCCCAGGGCCGGAGGAGCTCTCAGCCCCCCACAGCCCCAAGGCCAGAGGAGCTCTCAGCCCCCGACAGCCCTGGGGCCGGAGAAGCTCTCAGCCCCCCACAGCCCCAGGGCCAGAGGAGCTCTCAGCCCCCCACAGCCCCAGGGCCGGAGGAGCTCTCAGCCCCCCACAGCCCCAGGGCCGGAGAAGCTCTCAGCCCCCCACAGCCCCGAGACCAGAGGAGCTCTCACCCTCCCATAGCCCCGGGCTGGAGGAGCTGTCAGCCCCCCACCGCACTAGGGCCGGAGGAGCTGTCAGCCCCCCACCGCACTAGGGCCGGAGGAGCTGTCAGCCCCCCACAGCCCCAGGGCCGGAGGAGCGCTCAGCCCCCCACCGCACTAGGGCCGGAGGAGCTCTCAGCCCCCCACAGCCCCAGGGCCGGAGGAGCGCTCAGCCCCCCACCGCACTAGGGCCGGAGGAGCTGTCAGCCCCCCACCGCACTAGGGCCGGAGGAGCTCTCAGCCCCCCACAGCCCCGGGGCCGGAGGAGCGCTCAGCCCCCCACAGCCCCAGGGCCGGAGGAGCTCTCAGCCCCTACCCCAATGGCAGGGCCAGGGCCGCCCAGAGGAGGGGGACAAGTGGGGCAATTTGCCCTAGGCTCCGCAGGGGGCCCGCAAGCTCTGGCCGAGAATCCCTTCCCTGGCTAGAGGCGCCTTTTTAATTTTTACTCACCCGACAGCTGTCTGGGTCTTCGGTGGCACTTCGGCGGCAGGTCCTTCAGTGCTGCCGAAGACGCGGAGCGAGTGAAGGACCCGCCGCCGGGTGAGTGCAAGCGCCGTAGCTCCCCCGTTTTGCCCCAGGCCCCCTGAATACTCTGGGCGGCCCTGCCATGGCTCGAGGCGGGATCCAGGGACCGGGTTCGCTGTAGCCCAAGGTTCGTGATCGCAAAGGGTGTTATGGCGAGGGCGTGCCGTACCACGTGTCACTGCTCAGAGGAGGAGTGGTGAGTCTCCAGTTCCCCCCCGCTGGGTTTCTGCTTCCCTACCTGTCGCGGGTGCAGATGGTGGATTGAAACGGTCGACTCTTCCCCCCTGTTGTGTCCCAGATCAATAGGCTGGGCACAAAGCAGCCCTGTGCGTGTGGCAGCGGCCGACCCGCTCTTCTCTCCACAGGGCAAGTTCACCACAGCCAGCGATGTCTGGGCCTTTGGGGTGACGCTCTGGGAGATGTTCACACTGTGCAAGGAGCAGCCCTACAGCCTCCTCTCGGACGAGCAGGTCATCGAGAACACGGGGGAGTTCTTCCGGAGCCAGGGCAGGCAGGTGAGGCAGCTCAGGCACCCTCCTCCCCCTTCGCTCTCCCGAATCTTGTTCAGCAGCTCCCTTTTCCTGGCCTCCTCTGCCTTCCATCCCTGACCTCTCCAGCAGCTGCCCTGCCTCCCTTCCCCCTTCCCCTCAGAGACCCTCTTCCCCTTCTCTTGCACCCCACTGGATCCCCTGTGTCCTGCCTCCACGCGCTGCTCTCCCTGAGTCCCTTCGTCACCTCCTCCTGGCCCAGTCCACGCTCCGCACTCCTGCTGTCTCTGATGCAGCCATTCGCTCACTGTCAGCCTTGACTTTCTTGGTGTCTCCTCCACATCTCTCCAGTGGGAACAGCTCCTCCCCTCTGGCCGGGCCTTGTCTGTGACTCTGGCCCTCACAGCCCCCTCTTGCCTTCCCTGTGCTCACCCTGCAGGAGGCTGTTCCTCTGCCCTCTCCTGCCACCTGTGTTCCCCCAAGACGGCAGCTGAAGCAAAATCCTTTGGGATCCTTCTCTGACTGTGCCCTTTATTCCATGGAACTCTGTCCCTTCTCTTGGGAGCCACGTGACTGCTGTCTTGTCATTCATAGGTGCCAGGCCTCTGCATGGTCCACCCCAAAGGAGGGACTCATGTGGGAAAGTGCTGTTCCTCATCACACTCCTGGCCTTAGACTCCAATCTGTGAACCAGTGCTGCAGAGAGGAGGAGGAGGAGGCTGAGAAGAGGCCCTTCGGTTTGCCCAAGGGGGTCATTAGAGACCAGCCTGAGAGCAGAGTCAGTGGAATCCAGAGGGCAGGAACCAGGCTGGAAGGGATCCAGGTCAGAGCTGGAGAAGAGGAGTTTGGTGCATGTTGGTTGCAGACTGCACGCTCCGCAAGTTTTGAAATGAAGGGAGAGACAGCAGGAGTTGAGGGACGGTTTACTGAGGGTCGGGGGGACCCACACTGGCTTACATTAGGAGGGGAAAGGCCCGGGGGGTCATGACAGATTGAGAAGGAGACTGGAAGGAGCCTGGGGGCAATGGAGGTAGGCAACAGGCAGGGAGGAGGTGAAACACCTCAAGGTCCACAACAGGGGAGAAGGGGAAGAAGGTGTTCAAGGAGAAGGGGGCTTTGTCCATTTTCTATCTGAAAAAGTATGATCCCTGAAAGGGCTTGTTCAGCCAGTCATTAAACTATCACCTGCCTTATGTGACTAATCACTGCAATGAGCAAATAGTCTATCAAAATATGCCTGGAGAATGAATTGGGATCAATTCACAGAGCTTAAAACAATTCGCCAATAAAGATGTAGAATAATTTGGAACATTAAATCCATCTCAGGACATCCCTGTCTGCCCAGAGATGTGCCTGGAGCTGAAAGGGCGGCTACATTTGTTGCATACAATATTTGTTATGAATAGTTTGCTGAGCTGTAATCGTGCTCATTCATGATTAGTAACTGGCAGCTCTTAGAGTGCCAATCAAGCAGAAACGCCCACGGCTTTTTTCTTTCTTCCAAATGGACAAAATGCTTCCGGACTGGAGCCAATTAGACACTCAGGAACAATTCAACATGAAGAAAGGATAGAGAAGAGGAAGAAAAATCATTGTGGCCCATCCCCTAGCTTTCAGGGGGCCCAGAATGTGCACTGACCTCATTGCCACCTCTAAGGGTATCAGGAACTATCTCACTACACACCCATCAGGGGAGTGTCAGAGATGTGACCCAGATCTCATTTTTGGAGCTGTGTAAAATACCTTTTGAGCTACTGGTCAGGGGGAAAAGCCCTTTGAACAGTGCCCCGTGGAGCTACTCATTGGTTGGATGGATTCCTGTGAAAAGCACCTTCAAAATCTGCTGCCGTGCAGGGTAAAGCCGTTTGAACAAAACCCCAAGGGCAACTGCATTCCCTCACTGTTACGCTTTCAGACCAAGATATTTGCTCCAAGTTGGGTTTCGAGGGGTAAAATCTAATCCTTGGTTTGATTGGTTGACAATGGCTCAGTGAGAGGGAAGGTGGAAGGTACCAGTTCAACAGTCCTTAAGCTTGAAGTCTCCTGTTTCTTTCTAGAACAGTTGGAGCAGCAGGGTAACCCTCACACACACACTCCGTACCAACGTGCCTTGACCTGGAGATTGTTATATCTAGTGATGGCACAGAGTTGTGTTATCATGGCTCACACAGGCCTTGGCTTCTCTGCTGAGACTGCCAGCAAAGGGCCAGCTGCTGGCAGGGTGCACAAATTCTTCCTGTGATTCTAGGTGCCACAGATCCTAGCCAGCACCCTTCCTTACCACCCACTAGGACTGCTGTGAGGAGAAGCCACGCCTCCATTGCTCTGAATGCCTGGGGGTGGGGTTCAAGCTTCCCTGAGCCTCAGCAGGCTGCAGCATTGTTTCCTCCTTTGGTCTGTCTGGCACATTTCCTGGGCACTGACTCTCCAACGGAACTGCTCAGCCCACCTGCCCTAAGCTGCCCCTCCGGCTGCCCCAGTCACTTAACCCGCTCCCTGAACTCCACCCAAATGGCGTGAGGCTTCTAGTTACAGTTTCTCTCTCTCAGGGGCCTACAGCAGTTGTGAAGTGGGGAGCACACGTCCCACACTTTGCATAGGGTCTAACGCATTTATGCTCTTTACTTAATCATGTAAAGCACAGGAGAGCACATACGAAACAGAGCAATAAACATCTGAACCCACAGTCTCCTCACTGGGTCGTCCTTCCCTGGTGAGTCCTTGGGGATCCATCTGTGTCAAGGAAGAATCCCTTACCGAGCTTGATCTTCCTCTCTCCTGCACCATGCCTCTGTCCTCCTCCTCCTCCTTTCTCTCTCTCTCTCCCCCCAGGGGTTTTTCTTTCCTTCTACTCATGGCAAACTTGGACAGCTCCCACCTTCCCCCTCTCCCTTCAGAGTAATCAGCTAAACTGTTTTTTTCTAAGGATTCAGCTGCTTTTTTATAATAACCTTTGTGAAGTGTAGGTACTATTGTTAACCTTATGTCCGGAGTGTACCTGCTACAGAGGCCCCCGGAAATGGTGGATCTGGAGTCATAGAGGCAATCAGGATACCGCGGGTTTTCATACTATCGTAAGCTGTACAGACGTAGCCCCAGTTCATCACACTGGGAAATGGATTCTCAGCTATAGCTGGTTGAAGAATTTTTGACGGAGTTTTCATTTGGAAAATGCAGCTTTGTTGAAATCAAAACATTTCGTGGGAACCTGTGGGTTTCAACTACATTTTAGACAGAAAGGTGTCAAAACAAATGGTTTTGACTTTCTCATTTTGTTCATAGGTTGAAATGTTTTATTTCAGTAAGGTAAAAACAATCCATTTTGATTTTATCATTGCAACTTTTCTATTACTAAAATGAAATGTTTTTATCTTAGCAAAACAAAACAATTCTCCATTATCAAATGAATTGACATTTTTCAGAATATTCATTTCATGGGAAATATGGAAATATTAACTTTTTGTTTCGATTTGGAACAAATTTTGAAATGTTGGAATTTCTCACTGGATGAAGATCCCATTTTCTGATCACAGCTCTGTTATCAACTGAGCTAACAGAACACCCACGTAGCTAATGTCTATGCATGTATCAGTTTCCTCCCTGAGAGGCTGACAAAGAAAATGACGGTGAAACTTTATCCACCCAGACGAAGTCACCCCAGTAAGTGTTAAGATAATGCATGGCCATTCACTGCCTTGTAAAACCTAGAGAAATGGCAGCCGTCCCTTGTTATTAATTGGGTAATTAATAACACTGAAGGAGTTGTATTTTTCCTGCTTGCAGATCTATCTGTCCCAAACACCGCTGTGTCCAAACTCTGTGTTTGACCTGATGTTAAAGTGTTGGAGCCGAGATATAAAGGATCGTCCCACTTTTGATATGATTCACCACTTTCTGGTAGAACAAATGGACTGTAACATTTGACCTGAGCGGAAAAGAGACAAATTGCTGGGAACAGGATGACTTTGGTGGTGTCTCTTTTTGCCTGTCTCTCTCAAACAGATGGGCAGGCAGCCCTCACTACACTCCCTTAGACTGTAATCTCTTAAATTGAGATGTCCATGGCAGCTGCTCGTTTTATTGGCCATGGTCCGACATACATGACCAGAGGAAACCTATCTTATTGATAGAAGAATCATCTCCTGTTCTGCATCATTTCCTGGGAATACTGTGAGGGGGGTTTCTTTGGCACCCCACGGCTACAGACACCTGTGGACAAAAAAACTGGAGAAGACTTTACAAGGGACTCCCAGCTCTCCCCGAAGAGACAAGAAGAGAAGGCTAACAGCTCAGGAGCTAGGACTGGAAGAAAGGATGTGGAGAAATAAAGGCTCCAGTCTTCTAAAGATATAGAAGCTCTGTGCACGTTAGCAAGCAATTCGGTATGTCCTTGCTAAAGGAAATATATATAATGTAACTAACTATAAATGAATGGAAATAGGCAGTGGTTAAGGGGATTTGAGAACCAGACCGAGTTAGATTTAGCAACCCCTTGGAGGTAATATGATCAGGGACTGCAGATGATGTGGATAGAGGAATCCAAGTCCATGTCCGTTTATTCCTGTGGTTGTTCAGCACTGCTTTTGTTATGTATGTGCCTTTTTCCCACACTGGATTTTTATCTTAAAAAATGAATGTCAAAGGTCATAGGAAGGTTGCTGTAGTAGCGGATCTTTCTTTGACCTACAAATAAAGGTTGGGGTAGAGGTTTGTATTGGAAAATAGCTGATACTGTACTACTGTCTCTATGTAGATTTATTATCCTTATGAACTTGTAGCCAGAATGGACTGATGTGCAATGAATCCTGTATAAATACCCATTAATATGAGCTGTCTAGGTCAATGCTGTTATGTGGTGGGAGGGAGCTCACATTTGGTGAGACTGCATGGGTGAAAGTAGAATGGCTGCGTCATTTGTCAGAGCTCTGTGCATGCCTGAGCACAAGGGAGAGAGCACCTACCACTCCAGCATCTGCCCATCTGGGTGACTTCTTGCCAACTTGTCGGACATTCCTGCTGTGGCAGGGCCAGTTCTACCATACAGGCAAACGTGCTGCCTGCCTGGCCCTGTTGGGAGGTTTCCTTCTGGCAAGGAGGGGCTGACACACCAGATGAGAATCGTGCTGGGCTTGCTTTTCACTCCCTATGCCTCCTACTTAAAAAATATCTAGTCATTGAACTGCGAGTAATTTCTTATTTTGATTATGTCATGGAATGCTCTTTCCCAAGGTTTTATAGGAGGCAGAGAATTCAGAGCCTATGCCGCAGCCTACTTTTTCCATTGCTGACTTATCAGGTGTCTGGGTGGATGTCCCACAGTACCCTTATTAATCACATAACAAAGTGCTTTAGGACCAAACGAAAAGTCTCCTAAAATGGAGAAGGTGAAAAGTTAGCATTTCCTTTCCAGGCTTTTTTAACTCTTGTAACACACCTAATTCAGAGCAGGAATTAGTCTTAACCTTTCCTGAGTCACAAGCATATTCAATCCACTGCCAGAGCATGGGCTGATGTGAAGAGCTCTGTGTGTATTGAGGGGGAGACCATTAGGGAGAAAGAAAGTGCATTTAGCTACAATAAGAGAATAATTAGGAATGTGTGTGTGCAAGAAGAAAATCCTGGTGCACAATTGGCTCAAAACTGTCCTGTGATGCATCAGCAAATTTCTGCTGTTTGCTTCCTCAGAGATCAACTATACTGAAGTCTTTAACAGTGTTAACCAGTTAGATCTCATATGCAAATGACTGCATCCTGATTGGCTCTTCAGAAGCTAACCGTTTTTCTTGCTTCAGCCAATCAGTTCAGTTATGCAATTATATGCTTCCTGATTGGCTAATAAGAAGCAAATAATAGTTTGATTCTGGCTCTCTGCCATCATCTTCGCAGCCACAGGAGAGAGCTGCAGATACTTCTGATTGAAAACGTTTGGAATATGTAAACATACGTAAACTGACTTCTTGTGTTTGTTAATGTCCGGATTTAGTTTCCCTCAATTTAAATATTGATTTATACAACATTTGTCTCTCATATCAATAAATCTTGATGGTAAACTCAACAGAAGTGAATTTCTCCTTATTATCTGAGTGTCTGCACAGAGGACATATGTCTAGATCAACATGCTGTAGCCTTGTTATAGAAATGGCAGTTTGTGACCTTAGAATGAATATCCATTGGTCATTTCATGAAATGGACACAGGAAGGAATTTCTAAGCATAATTTGAGAAGAAAGGCCTGCATCATCCATGCAGAATTGATAAAGGCTGAAGGAGAAATGGAAGCATCGCTGCAGTGGTTCTCCTGGTGCCATGGGAGACCTCCCCTTAAATGTCTCACTTCTTTCAGTTAGTATTTTTGTCCTTATTATATTAGCTCAAAACATTCAGGTTTGAGGAAACACAACAGATACTTTTACAACCAAGAATAGTTCTCAGTTTTTAATCATAGACAGATGTAAACAGCCTGTGTCAGATGCTTCCCTTGCCCTGTCAGCCCAGATGGCCCTAACTCAAGTGGAACTGGTATGATTCCACTGTGCAGGGACAAGGATTTGGCTAACCATGCAGGCTGTCTGTGACGGGGTGGGCTAGGCCCAGAGACCCCTTTCTGGAGGCCTCAGTGTCCTACCACACCTGTACCAGGCTAGGAGCAGTAGAGGAGTCCTCCAAGCAGCCTAGAGTGGCTGCAGGGGAAGCAGCCAATGAGGGCACAGGAGGGCCATATAAAAGGAGTTGGAGCGCTAGAGGCAATTCCTTGCTGGATCTGGAGGAGCACAGATAGAGCTCCTGACTGGCTAAAGGGAACTGCAGCACCATGGACAGCTCAGTGCTGGCAAGGATTGGGGCAGTAAGGAAGAGCTCCTGGCTGGCACCTGGGTCTGAACTTAAATGAGCCCCGGGGTAAGGACAAAGCTTTGGTGAAGGCTAGGGCCATGGAGAAGTGGCCCAGGTAACTGAAAGCAGTGTAGGATATGGTGGCATGTGACTACTATTCTTAGGATCCCTGCACTGGGACCCAGAGTAGTGGGTGGACCTGGGTCCCCGTCCCCCTTCCATAGCCCAGTGGGGAACTGGCCTACAGTCAGATAGCAAGAAACCCCTAGAAGGGGAAGTGAACTATTTAGTGGCCGAGCAGGGGCCAGAGTAGACCAAGAGGGTGAAACCATTGCCTCCAGGGAGGAAGCCCTGACGATACAGTCTGATATCGCAGGCACGTGTGAGAGCTGGGTGCCATGCTGTTACATTTAGTACCAGACGTGGGATCCTTTGGACTGACCCCTGATCAACAAGGGGCACACGGCCATGGAAGAGGGGATCCACCTGTTGGTGGCAGGCCAGCAGCAGCAGGGGACCCAAGCCCTACTGATGGAATTAATGGAGAACCTGCAATGGCAACAGGAGGTCCAGTTTGTAGCACAACAATGGTGGCAGGAGATCCACTCCAACCAGCAGGAGTGGATACAGAGGCGGTCGGGTCACGCCACACCCAAGAACCCTGTCGGTGATGGAACTGGTGGTTGGTTGGCTCCAGGCCTGGCAAAACTCGGATCAGACAATGACCCCTAGGCCTTCCTTCAGACCTTTGAGCACGTGGCAAAGCAGCAGACTGGAAAGAGTTGACTTGGGCAGCCCACATAGCACCGTTCCTGATGGGTGAGGCACAGGCAGCTTACTGGGTGGTAAGCAATGAGCAGGCAAGTTCCTACCCAGTGGTGAAGGCAGCCATTTTGGATTGTCTGGGGCTGACATCGGAGACGTACACAGGCACAAGTTCCGGACAGCATCATTCCCGCAAGGGAAGCAGCCACGGATTCTGGTGCAGAAGTTACGAGACCTGGCAATACACTGACTTGGTCCAGAGACCAGCTCGGTGGAGAAGCTCCCGGATCAGGTGGTCCTAGAGCAATTTGTGATGGTTCCTACCAGAAGGGACACAGCTGGGTAAGGAGTTTACAGCCAGCCTCAGTGGGGGAAGCAATGGAGTGAGCTGAGGCCCACTTTGAGGTCGAAGGAGAGGAACGGCCCAAGCTGTATGGTAAACTGAGAGGCCCAGGGAAGCTCACAAAGGGGAAAGCCCCAAGGCTTCCAGACTCAAAGGGTGCATTGCAATTGCAAGGAGTCCAGGGAGCCCTGCAGCCCATGGGAAGTACTAGTGCAAAGGAGCTAGGAGATCCGGTAGCCTGCTCCAGGTAGGGCCAGCCTGGGTATAGTAAATGGAACTACCCAGTAGTGGGATGTGACTATTTTAACCTGAGTGGGACCAGTCAGTGGGGGCTCTACCCCAAAGATCATAGAATACAGTAACTCCTCACTTAACGTCGTCCCAGTTAATGTTGTTTCATTGTTAACGTTGCTGATCAATTAGGGAACATGCTCGTTTAAAGTTGCGCAATGCTCCCGTCTAACGTCCTTTGGCAGCCGCCTGCTTTGTCCACTGTTTGCAGGAAGAGCAGCCGGTTGGAGCTAGCTGGTGGGGGCTTGGAACCAGGGTGGACCGGCAGCCCCTCATCAGCTCCCCGCTCCCCTAAGTTCCCTGGGCTGCAGCCACCCAGCAGGCTAGCAATTGCAGCTGTCCCTCCCCCACTGCCATGTGCTGCTCCTGCCCTCTGCCTTGGAGCTGCTCCCCGAGCCTCCTGCTTGCTGTGGGGGTGGGGAAGAGGGGGGCTAATGTCAGGGTGTCCCCCTCCCCCCTGCTCCTACACCCCGCTTATCCCTTCTCCATATAGAGCAGGGTGGGGACACAGACAGAGAGAGACAGACAGAGCCCGGGGCAGCAGCTGCTGTCTCAACTTCCTGATCCAAGACAATGCAGTTAAGAGTGGGTCAGCTTACTTAAAGGGGCAGTGTGCATTTCTCTCTCTCTCTCCCACACACAAGGTGTGTGTCTGTCTCTGTCTGCTGTGCTGTCTCCCCTCCCCTCCATTCCTGCTGCCTTGTAGAGTGAGAGGCTATGTTAACAACAATGTGTTAACCCTCGAGGGCACAGGGGTTCTCAAACGGGGGGGTTGGGACCCCTCAGGGGATCATGAGTTTATTATATGGGGGGTCATGAGCTGTCAGCCTCCACCCCAAACCCTGCTTTGCCGCTAGCATTTATAATGGTGTTAAATATATCAAAAAGTATTTTTAATTTATATGTGGGGTCACATTCAGAAGCTTGCTATGTAAAATGGGTCACCAGTACAAAAGTTTGAGAACCACTGATTTAGCAGCAAGGCATTCCCTGGGAAATATCCCACCCTCTTCCACCCTCTAACTTCACCACCTCAACCAAGCTTCACAGTCATAGCTGTGAACAGTATTAAATTGTTTGTTTAAAACGTATACTGTGTGTATATTGTGATGGAGCAAGGCCGGATGGCTACAGGAAAGTACTGAGGAACAGGTATGTTAGCCCCAGGCTAAGCAAATCCCTAGTACCATGGGAACCAAAATGGCAGTTGCTCCAGGGTAATTAAGGCACCTGGGGCCAATTAAGAACTTTCTAGAAGGCACGGGAGAGAGCTACATTGATTGGAGCACCTGCAGCCAATCAGGGCAGGCTAATCAGGGCACCTGGTATAAAAAGGGGAGCTCACTCCAGTCAAGAAGGGGGAGCCAGAGGAAGGAAGTGTGTATGAGGAGCTGGGAGCCAGAGACACAAGGAACTAAGAACTGAGAGGGTGTACTACTGGAGGAGTGAGGAAACACCATACAATCAAGCAGTATCAGACACCAGGAGGATCCTATGGTGAGGATAAACATGGTGTTTGAAGGAGGCTATGGGGAAGTAGCCCAGGGAGCTGTAGCGGTCAAGCAGCAGTTACAAGTAGCACTATAGAGACTGCTGCAATTCATAGGGCCCTGGGCTGGAACCCGGAGTAGAGGGCGGGCCCGGGTTCCCCCCAAGCCTCGCCACTCCTAATCAGACATAGGAGGAGGTGATCCAGACTGTGGGTTTCATCCAAGGGGAAGACCACTGAGGGGAGGAAATCCGCCAATAAGCGCAGGACCTACTAGAGGAGAGGAGGAACTTTGCCACAATATCTATATAATATATAGTTTTTTATCTGGTCAAAAAAATTTCCCTGGAACCTAACCCCTCCCCCCCATTTACATTAATTCTTATGGGGAAATTGGATTCGCTTAACATTGTTTTGCTTAAAGTCGCATTTTTCAGGAACAGAACTACAACATTAAGTGAGGAGTTACTGTATCAGGGTTGGAAGGGACCTCAGGAGGTATCTTGCCCAACCCCCTGCTCAAAGCAGGACCAATCCCCAACTAAATCTAATCAGTGTGGCCCCACCATGGGTAGTGACAGTCAAGCTGAGAGGAATGGTAGTTAAGGGTCTGGTAGACTCAAAGTGTAGGTACATCTTGGTTTGGGAGGACCAGGTGAAGGCAACTAGCCTGGACTGACACCTCCCAGTGCATGTTTCCTATGTACATGGGGAGACCCAAGTCTATCCCACAGCAGAATTTGAGCTGGAGGTACATGGCCGGCGAGCTAGATTCCAGGTCGGCGTGGTCAAGAACCTGGTGTGGCCCGTAATCTTGGGGAGAGACTGGGTGGGTTACTCAGCCCTCATGTGGGAAGGACCTGACAGTGACCCAGGACTCAGAGGGTCTGGGCCCAGATGGGAAAGAAAGCAGAGGGGCTGGGAGCCAGGGTAAGGAGACCTCGAAAAAGAGCCCAGAGGTGAGACCATGATGCCCAAGATGTGAGGGACCTGCTGAGGAAGTGCCAACAAGAGTTGGACGAGTCCAACATATCCCAAGGGAAAGTCATTAGCCAGCTGGTCTGAGTAGAGCAAGAGTTGGTCTGAGTACAGGTGGAAGCCAAGGGGCAGAGGGAACAATGCTTGACTTTTCTGGAAGCATTGCCCCATTCCCAGAGGGAGAAGACTCCAAGAGCACAGCAGGAGACCTATGGGAACCCAGACGGAGCCTCATGTGCAGCAGGGTACTGTGGGAACTCCGGCTGAAATACCTGGTGTGCTATTTCCATTATCTTGGTAGGGTGTTCCATTCAAATGAGCTGACCCGCCACCCAGAGAGCCCTAATAGCTCCATGTCAAAGATACCTTGTCTGATCTCCCATGCATCTGGGAGAAAAATCAATTCTTCCTCCCCCACCCCCTCCCCCAAGGGATAGCCATTTCAAGTGGATAAGTACAGAGTCATACAGATTTTTGTAATATTTTATTAGCTCATTTCCACATTCATCACAGTAATCAGAGCAGGAATGACCAGGAGGGAACCATAGAGATAGGTAGACATTTCCACCCTATCGTAGAGCCAGAACTTCCCCATAACAACATTACCACCACCACCAAAGGCAGCTTTGTCTGAACCTTCACAATACTGTCCACACTGTCCAAGTAAAGAGAGATTACAAACAAACAAGACTGGCTGGGTAAGGATGGCACGTCCTCGTCAAGCTCTGTCTCCTTTAGTGGAGCAGCTGGCATGTCTCTCATTAACTCACGAGGGTCTTGGCAAGCTGGGTGTGACTCTTGCAGGGCTCAGCGGGTTTGACCTGGGTAGCAGAGCTGATCGCTTTTCTGAGTGTAACATCCTCAAGTGCAGGCCACGTCCATTCAGTGTTCTGTGCTCGTGATGGGGCAGTCTTTCAAAAATGCAGCATAAAATGGACACCTACTGTGCTCCCCTGAACTTACCGCTACTGCCTTGGCCTGCTCGTAGACCACCTTCTAGCCCTTGATTTCATCCTGGCTCTGGTCACTGGTGCATGCAATTATCTGTTCGGCGAGTGGTTCTGAAATCCCATTATATACCTTCTGTGTTTGATTTCAGAAGCCAGGGCCCTGAACTGCTGATGCATTGGCCCAAAAAGCGGCCAGAGTTTTGCTGTCTGTGGCTGGCAGCCCCTGGGATCCCTGGTTGATAGGCACTATAGATCCAGACTGGGATGACCAATGTTCAGATGGCTCTGGAAATGGTTCTACAAAAGCAGTGTGTGTCATGGAAGCACCTGGCAACTGGATTCCTGTGATGGACTTTGACTCACCGCCATGGTGCCTCCTGCTGGCCATCCTGGGAATTAGTTCAAGGTTGCCAGTGCGCCCTCCTCAGGTGGTGTCTTGCCCATCATCACTCCTGTCTCTGTGTCCAGGACCTGCATCACACCCCCGATTGCGTCATCCTCCTCTGGACACACCCCTCCAGCTGTGCCCCACTCAGTTCTCTCCCCCCTTCCAGGGGACCGACAGCCCTCAGTCCTGCCACTCACCTCAGTGGCAGATCTGCAGTCCAGATTCTAGCCACTTCCCTCAGTGGCCAGTGGGGGAAACGGGGAAGGGGAAGAACCCAGGCCCGCCTACTACTCCAGGCCCCAACCCAGGGACCCTATAACTGGCAGCCACATACTGCCCCTCCTTCTACTCCACCATCTCCTTCCCTGGCCCACTTCCCGCAGCCTCCTCTGCCCTTGTCTCAGGGCCTCAGTTTGGCAGCAGTCAGCCTGGAACTTTCTCATACTCTGCTGACCCTTCCCAGCACGGCTTTGTCCATGGCACTCCAGCCCTCTAAGCAGCCAGTCCGCCTCCTCCCTCGTCCTCCAGGGAGTGATTGCCCCTGCTCTGCTCAGTAGCCTCTTCTTATACGGGCCAGTCTGGCCCTGATTGGCTCCTCCAATAAACCGTCTCCTAATTGGCTATCACTACAAGCCTTTTCTTTATTGGCTGTCTCCCACACAGCCTCCCCAGGGTTGCTTTAATCCCTTACAGCTGCCCCATCACAATCCTAGATGGCTACTTGAGAAGTTTAAACTGGTAGCTTTCAGCCTGGTTGATCCCAGAGCAGCGAAAGTTGCTCGTGTGGCCAGAGAGGCCATTTTTACGGTGCACAAATCACTGGGCCAGCCTATGGAATATTAATCTGGCTTGTGTGTTATGTTGGTTATGCTATAGGGAGCACTTTAAAATCGAGTTCGCTAACATGATTTGAAGCACTTTGTATAGACACAGTTTAACAACTTCACAGTCATGATAGCTGGGTATTTTGCACTATAGGAGAACGCTACATAACCTAAGCTACTACACAATCTGCTAACACAACTTCAAAGGTGTTAAACTGTGTCTTCTAGAGGTGTTTGGGGGCTTTCCAAGTGTATCACGCTAACTCAAGTAAGGTAGTGCGTCTAAGAACAGCACTTTTATTGACCATCCTGGACAGACCCTAGATGCACCTCGGAACTTGGCCAAGTGTCTGTTGTACATGCTGACCCAGAAAACTGACACGTACAGGGCTTCGTTTGGTATGAAGTGCCATTATGAGCGTATTCAATTTTCTGGCTTAGCTGCTGCTGTGGCTTTGTGGCATCTTCACAATGGTTGCCATGGTATCGGTGTTGTTTGCCCTCACCCAGTCCCTGCAGCTGCCTCCTGTAAGTTGAAGACCCAAGCACAGATGCTGCCCTACGATGGCAGCCCCACGGAAACACGGCTTCTTCCCCCCGGATCCTTACTACATCCCAGGGTGAGTTCTGACCCGCACAGCGAATGTAGCTCTGACGGCTGCTGTAATTGGGGCGGAGGGAGGAGGGAAATGTATTGTTGACATGAATTGTGATCTTTTTTCCTGATCTAATTCAACTCTCCATTTAAAAGTGCACTGAATGAAGCAGGGGAACATTTGTGTAGAATATAGTGAAAGATGGAATAATGCACCTAGGGGACGGAATTAAGGGCTGGCATTTCCTTATTTGTGAGGGCTTGACTTTGCAACTTTAACCTTCTTTTTTAACAGCTTTATTAGGTGGGTGTGCCTGGGTGTGTGGGGGAGACAATTGTTACTGTATATACCTGCATGTTATAGGTGGGGCTGGTAGCACCAACTATTATGAAGGCTGCCTGACACTTCCTTTTATAAGATGCTATTTTCAATCTCTCATAACTTGCCAAACTGACTGACTGGGCTGAAATTTTCCACCCAGGGTGTCTGTTTCAGGCTGAATTATTTTAGCGACCTTCAGCCAAAATGGTTCAGCTGTAGGAACAGGGGTGAGGAAAAATATGTTTTGTCCATATTAAATTCTGACGTCCTTCTCTTTTAAAACCTCTACTGCCTCTTTGGAGTAGAGTTTTGAAATTTGGCAGGGGCTTGGCCTTTATATTGGGGACCTGCCTTTTGCCAGCCCTTTTAAAATATGCCCAAACTTGACCAAGTCATCAGACTTTGAAAAACTGCAGCTTACACATGCTCAGAGGACACCTGCTAGAGCTTTGCAGCTCAATTTCCAAAAGACTTCACCTGCATTGAGTATGCTGCAGCCTGAGGCTGTTGGGGGCTGAGAAGGTCTGTCCCTTTAATTGCTGTTCTGGGCTGGGTCAGAGCCAGACACCGTAAATGAAAGCATGGAGCCTGACTCCTCTGTTCTCAGTGGGGAGGGAAGGAGACTAGGTACTGGGAGTAGACTGGGATTGGCTGGGCAAGGAAACGGACTGGAAACCAGAAAGGTAGGGAGAAGGAGGTGGAAGGGAAGGAGACCAATTGGATGAGGATCTGGAAGGAGGGGAAGTGGGACTGGCTGGGCATGGATACTGAGAGTAGGAATGGGGGAGAGAGGACAGGCGTTTGGAGGGAGAGACGGGGCTAGGATGAGAAGCCGGAGGATTGGAAACTGGTGCAGGCTAGTTGAGAAGAATGGAACTAGGATGGGGAGACAGAGTGGGAAAGAGACAGCAATGGAACAGGGACGAGTTGGACGGGATGGGTCAGAAGGGTTCAAGCTTGGAGGGAATAGACAAAAAAGTCTGTGCCCATTAGATCCATAGATTCCAAGGCCAGAAGGGACCTTTATGATCATCTAGTCTGACACATGCACACACCCGTATTCCACAGGCCATAGAACTTCCCCAGAATAATTATTAGAACAGAACTTTTAGAAAAAAAATGGTCAGTGATGGAGAATCCACCACAACCTTTGGAAAATTGTTCTAATAGTTAATTACTCTCATCTTTTAAAATGGACGCCTTGTTGCCTCTCTGAATTTGTCTAGCTTCAACTTCTAGCCATTGGATCGTGTTAGACCTTCCTCTGCTGGATTGAAAAACCCAGTATTAAATATTTGTTCCCCAGGTAGGTACATATAGATTGTGATCAAGTCACCCTTTGACCTTCTCTTTGCTAAGCTAAATGGAGTGAGGAACCGCACCTCTCTGAGCCTTCAGCACACCTGTCTCTCACCGTGGACCCCCTCAGGGAGTCCATTTGCTCTGGATCCCCGGGGCCTCCACACCCAGAGGGAATAATGCAGCCCTGATCTCTAGACTGGAGTGACTCTCTACCAGTGTAAAACAGGAGGGTTTATTGAGCATCTGAACCCAGCACAGGAAGCTCTCCGGGCCCTCAGGCCTAGCAACCCTCAGCACAGGACATCCAGGTCTCTCCTGCATCCAGGGGGGCTCTGGCTGCTCTCTCTCCCCAGTCCAGCAGCCCCCTCCTTCCAGCTGATCATCTGATATCATCTTCCCCAACAGCTCCTCCTCTGTCTTTTGTCTTCTGTCCCAGGTAAACAGGTCGCTGGGGCCCTCTCTCTTCTGTCCTCTCTGGCTGGAACTGGTTGGTCAGGTCACCAGGGTCCTCTTTCATCTGTCCTTTGTCCTCCCACTGGCCAGAACCGGCTGACTGTCAACCTGGGGTGGGCCTTTTAGTCACCAGGCCACCAGTTGTTAGGGTTCCACATCTCCAGGACATTGTCTGGGGGTCCTGGCTGACAAGCGAGGTCACACCTGGTCCTCTGCAACAACAAACCCTCTCCCACCACCTTGTTAAACATGCAGCACACAGGGAAACTGAGGCGTGCACATACTATTCGTGTCAAACACTACAGAAATCCCCATCTTCGTCACAGTCCCTTATCAATTTTCTACAATTCCTAGCTTCTGATTCATACTCATTACTATCAGCTTCCCCTTTCTTCCATTTGTTATATATATACCGGTGTATATATACACACACACACACATACCAAGTCAGATTTTTTTTTTAAACCAGTATGTCCTTCTTCCTTGATTGTGGCTTTTGGGGCAGCTAGTAAGCATTCTTTAAAAATTCCCAGTTATCATTCACATTTTTCTGTTTAATTTCTTCCTCCCAGCTGATTTGGCTCATAATTGTTTTCAGCTTTGTGAAATTGGCCCTGGCCATGTATATCTCTTACTGGTCTCAACTTTATTCTGGTTACACATTATAAATGTAATCAAGTCATGGTCACTTGTATCTAAGCTGCAGCTATCTTTTATTTGTGTGATCCGTTCCTCTTTATCTGTTAAGACAAGGTCTAACAAAGAATTCCCCCATGTTGGCAGCCATACTTTTTGAGTTAGGAAATTGTCATCAATAATGTCTAAAATTCTAAGGCTATTTTAGCACTGGCAGCATGAGCCCTCCAGCAGATGTCGCTGAAATGTAACACACTCCTTTGCAGAGCCTGGAATGGAGTTCAAGATTCCAGAGTCTTCCCATTCCTCTCTCAGCACAATTTAGTTTGGAAACGTCAGAATTAAGGTTGCCCGTGCAGCATTAACAAAGGTCGCCTTGTCCATATGCATTATGATCCAATTTTGAATTACATTGACACATACATGTTTTAAACATGACCTTCGCCTCACTTAGTGCACAGCTGGCCCTGCTCTGGGGATGAATCAGGGTTCTGGAGTGAGGGAAGACTGTTCTCTGTAAGACCCTTGCTTTAATGGTTACAGAAGTTGGAATGTGTGTAGTGAATGAGACAGGAAATTGCAAGGAGAGAAAGGCAGAGTTAAGGTGGTTGAATGCTGCTGTGGGAAATTGGATTCTATCGCTGCCAAAGAGTTCTTGTGTGATAGTATCGAATTTTCACAGTTGGTCAATATTCCTCATTTCCTGGGTGCCTGACTTTAGACCCTGGGAATCTGACGTTCAGAAGTGCTGAGCATTCACAGCGGCAACTGAAGTCAATGGGAGCCAGGCATTGAACATATGAAGTGCCAGATGATTATATGTAATGGGTGGGTGTCTCAAATTGGACACGCAAAATTAGTGGATAGTTCTGATCTTAATCTTTCTGTGTCTCGGTTCTCCGGCTATAAAATAGGATGATAATACCCCTTCATCATACAGGGGTGTTGTGAAAATATATTAATCCGTGCTTGTGAAGCACTGAGATATGATAGTGATGAGTGCCATAGAAATGTTCACGAGGAAATGAAGAATTCTGTCTTCAAAGCAGTGTATTAATAGTGTGTGGCAAATAAGGCAGAGGGCTGCACATTGAAAAAAGGGAAAACATAATATCCGTAGACTGTGCAGGCAAAAGAGATTGTTGTGATCATCTAGTCTGAACTCCTGTGTAATGACGGCCACAGGACTTCTGTGTGAGCTAGAGAATATACATTAGGATGTTTTTTCTATCGTGATTTAGAAATTCAATCTTGATTTAACCATTGCTAGCAATGGAGAATCCACCAAAGATAAATTGTTCCAATGGTTAATTACCTCACTATTAAAAATGTACACCTCATTTCTAGTCTGAATTGATCCAGCTTCAACTTCTAGCCACTGGTTCTTGTTATACCATTTCACTGTGCAGCATACAGCTATGCCATGCCACGAGTCCTAGACAACTGTGATATCAAAGGTAACTCAACCAATCAACACCCTTACTCTGCAGCTAATTTGCATGCAATCATTGCATTGGTGGAATACTTGACCCAAATGCCACACATGTGTAACAGCATGGGCTTTTAGCTATTCCATTCAATTATGTATACAAAGTGGACTAGCTTCAACAGGGGAGATTGAATGAGCCCTGCCCTAGAATACCCGTTAACACAGTGATTAAGTCACTGTCCTGGGAGGTGAGCAATCCAAGCACATAAGTCCCCTAGTGAATCTCACTCCCCCTTACTACTCTAGCCAACCTGTCTAGAAGCCAGCATAGCCAGAAAATTGGTTCCCCTTGTACTGAGATGGAAGCCATCCAAACTTTACACCCCACCCCTCCGCTTCCGATGGTAGGTGGCCCTATGATCCACAAAGCCAGACCTGTAAACCACTTCCCTAGCCAGCAGTTCACTCCTAGAATCTTCCTTCACTTATGGGACAGGAAGGATCTCCAAGAAAGATCACTTGGGCATTCCTCTCTTTTAGCACCCTTCTGAGTTCCCAAGTCATCGATAATCTGTGAGGTGCCACACAACAATGTCATTGGTGGCAGCCTCACCAGTGGCTCCTTCCCCACCGACTTCAGAAACCTGTCTTGGTTCTGGGAGGGCTCTGTCCTGTCATCTGCCTGGCCCTCGCGGAACAGTCTTTCCGTTCTTCTCAGTATAGAATCCCCAACAAGGTTTGTTGTCTCCCTTGAATGGATGCAGGTATTTTGGGGGGCAAGCTTGACTTTCTTACAGGTTGGGCTCAGACAGGTGTCTCATACAATTCTCCCTTCCATTCAACCAGCTAGATCATCAGAGAGAGCTTCCCCTTTCCATGCTGAGGGTGTAGTATCAACTGGAAACTTCTAGCAGTGTGGAATTCCTCCTGGTTCTCATAGCCTGCCCATCCTCATCTGCCTACAGCCATGTAAAATGCAGCCTCGTCCTCTTGCTATGGACTGCCATGCCTCTGCTCTGATCTCCTCACTCTTTGGTTCCTTGGTGGCCAGCTGCTTTCTTTTTTGAATCAGGGCTGGTGATGCTTCCTCCAGCTGGATGTCCAGTGGCACCCGCAGCCTTATGCACAGTGCATGGCAGGGGCTCCAGCCCAAGCCACAGTGTCCACACTGCTATTTTTAACGTGCCAGCTTGAGCCCCAGTAGGATAAATCTGTTTACTCCGGCTGCGAGACTCGCTCCCAGATGCACTGTAGATAGAGCCTCTGAGGCTCCGTAGTCTCTGTCCTGGTCCTTAACATCCAAGAAACTCTTTTCCGCCAGCACAGTTATCAATGTGCACTTCATACAAAGGAATACCCTTCTGGCTTCAGGCAGGAAAGAAAACATGAATGAATTGCTGCTGATTCACTGACCACGATCAATCCTGGGCATTTGGTGGAGGCCAGGGCCCGGGGGGAAAATAATATGTAATTAAAGATTATATCATAATGAATACGCATCAGGGAATTGAATTAAGGTAGCACTAGCAACCTAAATACTGGCATTTCCTAACTGTTGAAGATTTGACTTTGCAACCTAAATAATGTTCTTTTAAACATAGTAACATAGTTCTGTCTGTGTGTGTGTGTGTGTGTGTGTGTGTGTGTGTAGAGAGAGAGAGAGAGAGGATAGGGATTTTCTGGTTTCTGTTTGTTATTAAAGATGTCTTTAAATGGTATATTGTGGTTTAACGTTCACAATTTGTGTTTGTTTGTAGTTAAGTTCTGTTTAATATTTATTTTTAATGTTTCATAGATTCCAAGGCCACAGGTAAATCTAAACAGTGATCAAGTCACCTTTAACCTTCTCTTTGTTAAATTCAATGGATTGAGCTCCTTGAGTCATTCACTGTAGGATGTGTTTTCTATGATGGGCCTTAGAGACAGTAACACTTGAGGCAAAAGAGCAAACAAACCATGTAACCACATGTCAGCTCTGAACAAAAGCACCAACACAAAATGATTTTGTTCATGGTCCGGTTACCTATGACATAGTAAGACAAATACCTGAAATCCCTGCTCAGTGACGATGCCAGACTAAACCCTGTGAATAATTTACTTGCTACTTGGTTACAAACTCATTTATTGCACCAGACTTCGGCTTCAGTTGTTACTAACAGTGTAACTGTGACCTGTTAATATCAATGTGCTGTTTCCTGTTTACAGCATCTACCTGTAAATTCAGTGTCCTTAGCTCCTTACTGAATTGTGCACCACTCTGTCACTTTTCCTCTGAAACACACATCAATTACTGCATATGTATTTTTTCAGTGTTTTACTGGAGTTTGCTTCCCCCCATCCCATCCCCTTCTTACAGCAGAAGGGCAGGAATTGTTTAAAGGTAAAAAGCTCATTTTGTTCATGTTTAGACCCATGATTAAATACATGATTAGACCCATGATTAAATACAGAACAGCTGGAGATTGTAAAATATTCAGTGTTCTTACAGGCTGTGAATGCAAACTCAAACCGTGGTATCACACTGTCTGAGTGCCTACTCCAAGGCAGACATGCCGAACTGGTGCTATATTCTATCATTAGACTTCACCAGCCTGGTAACAAATTTGAATTCCTGGATCACTGTGCCAGTCTTACCATGGAGTCGCAGACACTCCCCTGGGCTCTCCAATCTATCTTGCTACCCAGGCAAGCTGGACTTAGTGATATATAGTCTCTTAACCATAATCACAAAATATTCACGTTGCTTCCAGTCCCAAGAGACCTACCCAGGATCAATTGGTACCCCAGATCTTACACACACTTTCATGCTTTTCACATAGCAACACATTGGCATGTGCACATTCATCTCCATGCACATCTTCATTTGCAATTTACACTCAGGCATCCCATGTTTGCACCCACATACCATATATACTCATTCATTAGCCCATTCGTTTATAAGCCGACCCCCAAAGGTGGTTAGGTAAAAATAGCAAAAACTGTATGGCGCTTTCATAAACCGACCCTATATTTCAGGGGTTGGCAAACTTTGGCTCCCGGCCGTCAGGGTAAGCCACTGGCGGGTCAGGACGTTTTGTTTACTTGGAGCGTCTGCAGGCCTGGAGCTCCTCAGTTCCCTGTGGCCGTGGTTCGCCATTCCCAGCCAATGGGAGCTGCAGGAAGTGGCCACTTCCTGCACTCCCATTGGCTGGGAACGGCAAACTGCAGCCACAGGGAGCTGAGGGGCTCCATGCCTGCAGACGCTCCAGGTAAACAAAATAACAATGTATTAGATATTCAATTCAAAGATTCCATAGAGTTCTAAATCATCAAATTTTGGTGTAGACCTGTTTATAAGCCGACTCCCACTCTTTGATGTGTCACTTTTTTACCAAAAATATTCGGCTTATGAAGGAGTATATACGGTATACCCTCATTACACACACTTCCAGATACCTGCAAACATAACAATGGAACTAATTATTCTATCTATGTGTGGAGGAGCTGGAACTTTGAAATGTTCACCACTGCCAAACCAGTAAGCGCCTGTCTGTGATTTCCTCCTCAGATATGGTGGGTTCTACCCTCAGATCCGCTACCAGATTGGAGAAACCTATGGCAAAACCACCTCTCGCCTGCTGACAGACCCCAGTGTTCCGAAGAGCCCTTGCTCTGTGCTGGCTCCCCTGGTGAAGCCGAGGTTCCTAGAGGACTTTACTGGTACAAAGCATCCTTCAAACCAGATGCTGGATCAAAACTACAGTTACTTTCCCGGATACACGGGTGAGTGAAACTCAGGACTTTGCCCAAGGCATAAACACAAAGGGAAGTTCTGCCAGCTGAAGTCAGAGGTTTCACCTAGGTGGTGGGTTTGTATTTATGATATTTGGACTAGTAGGACATGCTTTCATGGAACAATCACGGCTCCATGATTAGTCTCCTGTGAGTCTCATTGTGGATGCTGGGTGGTAGTGGTGGCCTGTGATATACAGGCAGTCAGACTAGGTGACCACAATGGTTCCCTCTGACCTTAGAATTCAAGAATCTTCAATGGGACCTGTCATTCTCCTGTTGCCAAGGGAGTTACAACGCACATCTTCTCATTCTCCTCATTGCCAAGCAACTGGAGAGTGAAGCGTTTCCTTCGCTTTAGAGAAGTGCCCACATAGATTTGCACTTACAGGGTTTTGCATGCACCCTCAGTATTGACCCTGGGCTCCTCTGGAATAGCAGTGCCCTTGGGCAGCGCACATGTTCCCTGTGCAACAGATCTGAATATCTGAAACCAAGGTTGCGTCAGCAGCAGCACTCTGGGCCCGCGTAAGCCCCTCTTCAATGCGTAGTTCCTTGTTCGCTCCAGCTGGGCCGAGTGCTTTTCTCATGTGTTTTTCCTGTAGTGTTTGAGAAGTAGCTGTTGTGACTGTAAGATTTTATAGCAGCTGGTCAATGTTGCATTGCATCACTGTTTGGCCTACCCTAGGTAGGTGGAAGAGACTGGCAGATCTGCTTTATGATACAATCATGTATCTCTGTGGTATTGGATAGTTTTACTCCTGATCTGAGCAGCTTCCTTACAGTGTTGGGTTCAGGAATTGCACCTCTGTGACACCAAAATGTCCTTCGCTGTCTGACTTGGCTCAATGATTGGCCCTCCCAAGGCATGCTCCATATGCTTGTCACCACCTAAAGAAGATGATGACAACCTTCACTCAGCCTTCCCTGATAAGACCAAGCCATCAGTATGACAACTGAACACCAATTGACAGACAAGTGACTCGTGGTGATCTCAAGTGAAATGGCCTTTTGCGGGTTAACAATGAAAGAGAAAAATAGGCTCACACCTATGTGTATGCCACCTCCATGTGGAAGGCTCTCTCCTGCAAAATGCAATGACCTGACCAATCTAATACACGAACAGAAGATCAATGTCCTCGTGCTACAAGAGATTCATTTATTAGACCACAAGAAAACATCAAATGTCACATTCCAGAATATCACTTAGTGAGCCAACACCACTCAAAACATGGGTAGTGCACATATGAAACTTGCCAATGTGCAATTGAACACTGCTATGCAAATTGTCACAGAAGTGCTGAACTTAACGTTGTCATTCTGATTCCCCGTCCTCATGCATATCTTACCAACATCCCCCAAAGAGAAGCAGCAATAATACAAGAATACAACTCTGCGATAACAAACTCAGACTTGCTCATTTATGAAGGTCTCCAACCCCCTCCTGAGATGCCACCTTAAATCCAGGAACCCTTTCTGGTTAGCAGCTAAAGCTTTCGAAACCTCAGGTGTGTCACCAAAAGACAAGTGGTGGAGGCTATGTGAAAATTGTAGGGTCAAGAATCAAGACCTGATCATGGATCCTACAGAACAATTAACTACCTTCACCATGTTGCATAAGACATGGATCCTAGCGAACCACATCGGAACATCACACAGGTGCTGCAATTGCCTAATGCACACATGGAAAATGAAGAAGTCTTACATGTGAATGTGGAGAAGACATCCAAACCAAGGAACATCTAGTGAATTTCTGCCCTCTAAGATCTTTTGCCGGACGGACAGCCTTGATGCATTCCATATTACTGGAAGCCACAGAGTGGATGACAAACTTGGATGTTTACTTTAATGTTACTTTTGAAGTTGTGCTCAAGATGATTAAAACCACAGCTGTTGCACATATCCTTCACTTAATATAAAATGATTAAATTAAAACTGACCTAAACAAACATCTCCCCATATAGAATCAACAACACTCAGTGAGTCTCTGAGTTTTTAACTATTCTTCAAAATACATGTTTTTCATACATTCCAAGATCAGAAGGGACCATTGTGATCATCTAATCTGATCTTCTGTATAACATAGGCCAGAGAACTGCCCGAAAATAATTCCTACACCATATCTTCCGGAAAACAGACAATCTTGATTTTTAAAATTGTCAGGAGGGAGAACCCATCTCAACTCTTGCTATATTGTTCCTGTAGTTAATTTCTCACTATTAAAAATGTAGGTCTTATTTCCAGTCTGAATTTGTCTAGCTTCAACTTCCAGCCATTGGATTGTGTTGTATCTTTCTCTGCTAGATTGAAAAGCTCATTATTAAATATTTGTTCCCCACGTAGATTCTCATAAACTGTCATCAAGTTACCCCTTAACCTTCCCTTTCTTAAGCAGGTTTTCCAATCCTTTAATCATTCCTGGGCTCTTCTTTGAACCCTCTCCAATTTATCAACATCCTTCTTCAATTGAGCACACCAGCACTGGACACAGGCTTCCAGCAGCAGTCGCACCAGTGCCAAATACACAGATATAATAGCCTCTCTGCTCCTATTCAAGATCCCTCCCCCCTGTTTATGCATTACAGGATCTCCTTAGCTCTTTTGGTTACAGCATCTTATTGGGAGTTCACGTTCAGCTGATTATCCACCATGACCCCCAAATCTCCTTGAGTCACTGCTTCCCAGGATAGAGTCCCCCACCCTGTAAGAATGGCCTATGTCTTTTGTCCCTAGATGTATACATTTAGCCATATTACAATGCATATTGTTTGTTTGCGCCCAGCTTACCTAGTGATCCAGATTGCTCTGAATCAATGACCTGTCCTCTTCATTATTTATCACTAAGGCTGTGAATCTGTCACAGAGGTCACGGATTCTGTGACTTTCTGAGCCCTCTGTGACTTCTGCAGAGTCTGGTGCTGCTGATCTGGGGGCCACTTGAGCAGCTTGGGCAGCCCCTGGGCCAGCCACATCAACTGCGACAGAGGCAGTCTCGGGCCACTGCACCTCCTTTCCACCCCCAGCAGCAGCAGGAGTTTGGGTGTGGAAGGGGGATCCGGGCTATGGAAGAGGGTTGGGGCGCAGGAGAGGGTGAGGGCTCTGGGCAGCGATTACCTTGGGGAGGGTGCTCCCTGGAAGCGGTGACATGTCTGTTGTCTCCTAGGCAGAAGAGCGGCCAGAGGGCTCAGCGTGCTGCCTCTGCCCACAGGCGTTGCCCCTGCAGCTCCCGTTGGCTGGTGCTTGGGGAGCCGCATGGAGCCAGGTAGGGAGCTTGCCAGTTCCGCCAACCCTCACTCCCGAGCAGCATCAGGGGTCCTGGGCCACCCCTCTCCCCCAAGAGCACCCGTGGTACCCCTGAGCCATCCCCTGCCCCAAAGCACCCAAGTTTTAGTTAGGGATATATAATACAAGTCATGGACAGGTCACGGGCCGTGAATTTTTGTTTACTGCCCATGACCTGACCATGACTTTTACTAAAAATACCCGTGACTAAAACGTAGCTTTAGTTATCACTCCCACGATCTGTGTATTATTTGTAAACATTATTAGTGATTATTTTTTGTTTTCTTCCAGGTCATTAACAAAATACTAAATAGCGTAGGGCCAAGAACCAATCCCTACAGGACCCCAATGGAAATATGCCACCCTCATTGACCGTTCCCTATTTACAGTTAGATTTTGAGACCTATCAGGTAGCTAGTTTTTAATCCATTTAATGTGTGCCATGTTAATTTCATATCATTCTAGTATTTTAATCAAAATGCCTTCTGTACCAAGTCAAATATTTTGAAAGAAGTCTAGAAACTCAAGGTGGATGAGGTCATATCTTTTATTGGACCAACTTCTGTTGGTGAGAGAGACGAGCTTTCGAGATTATGCAGAGCTCTTCCTCCAGTCTGGGAAACTAACTCGGTCCTAGTCTACACGACGGAGTTAACGAAAATGTAGCTCCTGCAGCTGTAACTCACCCACTACATCAACTTAACTCCACCTCTGCAAGAGGTGTAGCACTTAGGTTGATGGAGTTAGGTTGACGCAGTGTCACTGTAGACATTGTGTGCTTACATCGACAGTTTCTGCCTTTCTGAAGCCATCCCACAATGCCCCACACTGACAATTAAGTCAGTGTAAGTGCTCCTGGTGAGGATGCGCAGCACTGACACAAGGAGTGTGGTGTGGACAGGCAAAAGCAATTTAATTACTGCCATGGTCATATATCAGCATAACTTAGGTCAACTTAATTTTGTAGTGTGGACTTACCCTGAGAGAGTCACTGCTAAATACAAGGGGGAGCAGATTGTTTAGCTTAAGTAGTTAACACATATTTCAAGCGACCATTCAAGATGCAGTGGCCTGTTAACACCTCTCCAGTCATAAGCGGGGACAGGAAGGGAGGGAGCAGCTGGGAAGGTTGTAAGTGGGTTATAAATTGTTGTAATAAGCCATAAATCCAGCATCTCTGTTCAGTTTCTCTGGGGAGAAGGCTCTGAGGGTACGTCTACATTACGAAATTAGGTCGAATTTGTAGAAGTCGATTTTTAGGAAGCGATTTTATACAGTCAATTGTGTGTGTCCCTCCTAAGCACATTAAGTTGGCGGAGTGCATCCACAGTACCATGGCTAGCGTCGACTTTCGGAGCGTTGCACTATGGGTAGCTATCCCACAGTTCCCTGAGTCTCCGCTGCCCATTGGAATTCTGAGCTCCCAATGCCTGATGAGGCAAAAACATTGTCATGGGTGGTTTTGGGTACATATCGTCAGTCATCCCTCCCTCCGTGAAAGCAATGGCAGACAATCGTTTTGCGTCTTTTTTCTGTGCAGCCACCATATTGCTTTCAGCAGATGGTGCAGTCTGCTAGCCATCGTCATCCAACCACCGCTTCCGCTGCAACTCTGCTCTCCTGGTGCCATGAATGCACCTCGCAGGTCCTCTCGTTGTTCGGTATAAATATCTATTCTCATGGCATCCATCATCATCCACCGCTTCCGCTGCAACTCTGCTCTCCTGCAGATGCCATACCATGGCAAGCCTGGAGCCCGCTCAGCTCACCACTGCTGTTGTGAGCATTGTAAACACCGTGTGCATTATCCTGCAGTATGTGCAGAACCAGAACCTGCAAAAGCAGGCGAGGAGGCGATGACAATGCGATCATGATAGTGATGAGGACATGGACTTCTCTCCAAGCACGGGCCCAGGCAATTTGGACATCCTGGTGGTAATGAGGCAGGTTCATGCCATGAAACGCCGATTCTGGGCCCGGGAAACAAGCACAAACTGGTGGGACCGCATAGTGTTGCAGGTCTGGGATGATTCTCAGTCTCTGCAAAACTTTCGCATGCGGAAGGGCACTTTCATGGAACTTTGTGACTTGCTTTCCCCTGCCCTGAAGCGCAAGAATACACAGTTGAGAAGCAAGTGGTGATAGCCCTCTGGAAGCCTGCAACGCCAGACAGCTACTAGTCAGTCAGGAATCAATTTGGAGTGAGTAAATCTACTGTGGGGGCTGCTGTGATCCAAGTAGCCAACGCAATCACTGAGCTGCTGCTATCAAGAGTAGTGACTCTGGGAAATGTGCAGGTTATAGTGGATGGCTTTGCTGCAATGGGATTCCCTAACTGTGGTGGGGCGATAGACGGAACCCATATCCCTGTTTTGGGACCGGACCACCTTGGCAAGGGGTACTTTTCAATGGTGCTGCAAGAACTGGTGGATCAAAAGGGACGTTTCACCGACATCAACGTGGGATGGCCTGGAAAGGTACATGACACTCGCATCTTCAGGAACTCTGGTCTGTTTGAACAGCTGCAGGGAGGGACTCACTTCCCAGACCAGAAAATAACTGTTTGGGACATTGAAATGCCCATAGTTATCCTTGGGGACCCAGCCTACCCCTTAATGCCATGGCTCAAGAAGCCATACGGAGGCACCCTGGATAGCAGTAAGGAGCTGTTCAACTATAGGCTGAGCAAGTGCAGAATGGAGGTAGAATGTGCATTTGGACGTTTAAAAGCGCGTTGGTGCAATTTACTGATTCAGTTAGACCCCAGAGAAACCAATATTCCAATTGTTATTGCCACTTGCCGTGTGCTCCACAATATCTGTGAGAGTAAGAGGGAGACATTTATGGCGGGCTGGGAGGTGGCCGCTGATTACACGCAGCCAGACACCAGGGCGATTAGAAGAGCACAGCAGGGCACGCTGCGCATCAGAGAAGCTTTGAAAACCAGTTCCATGACTGACCAGGCTACGGTGTGACAGTTCTGTTTGTTTCTCCTTGATGAAAACCTGCTCCCTTGGTTCACTGTACTTCCCTGTAAGCCAACCACCCTCCCTCCTTCGATCATCGCTTGCAGAGGCAATAAAGTCATTGTTGTTTCACATTCATGCATTCTTTATTAATTCATCACACAAATAGGGGGATAACTGCCAAGGTAGCCTGGGAGGGGTAGGGGAGGAAGGAAGCACTGGGTGGGATGGTGGATGTGGGGAGGAGGGAAGGACAAGGCCACACTGCACTTCAAAACTTATTGAATGCCAGCCTTCTGTTGCTTGGGCAGTCCTCTGGGGTGGAGCGGTTGGGTGCCAGGAGCGCCTCCCTTTCCACCCCCCACGTTCTTGGGCGTCTGGGTGAGGAGGCAATGGAACTTGGGGAGGAGCGCTGGTGGTAACACAGGGCCTCCAGGGGTGGTCTGTGCTCCTGCTGCCTTTCCTGCAGCTCCATCAGATGCCGGAGCATATCAGTTTGATCCCCCAGTAGCCTCAGCATTGCATCCTGCCACCTCTCGTCATGCTGCTGCCATCTCTCATCTTGCTCCCGCCACCTCTCATCCCGCTCATCCCTCCTGTCCTCATGTTCATTTTCTGCTTTCCTGGACTCTGACATTGTTTGCCTCTACGCATTCTGCTGGGCTCTTTCAGTGCGGGAGGACTGCATGAGCTCAGAGAACATTTAATCATGAGTGTGTTTTTTTCGCCTTCTTATCTGCGCTAGCCTCTGGGATGGAGATGATAGGGGGAGCATTGAAACATTTTCAGCTGCAGGAGGGAAAAAAGGGAGAGTAGTATTTAAAAAGACACATTTTAGAGAACAATGGGTAGACTCTTTCACAGTGAACCAAGCTGTTAACATTACATAGCACGTGTGCTTTTGGTACAAGGTCGCGTTTTGCCTCTTATATTGAGGTCCTACGAGTTTGGTGTGAGAGATCACACACGCAGGGCCGGGCAACAGAATTCAGCTTGCAGGCAGCCATGGTAAGCCACAGTCTTTTGGCTTCTTCAACCTTCATAATATGTGGGAATGGTTTCAAACAGCAGCGCCCTCCTTTCCTATACCAAGCACCCATTGGGATGGCCATTTAAAAGGAGGAGTTGTACTGGCCACGAATGCATCCCAAGTCTTCAGGGCAAATTAATCATTAAACATGCGTGCTTTTAAACCATGCATTATATTTACAAAGGTACACTCACCAGAGGTGCCTTCTCCAGCTTCATGGTCTGGGAGCCCGCCTTCGGAGGGTTGGGAGGGTATTGGCTCCAGGGTGATACACAGTTCCTGTCTGTCGGGGGAAATGGTTTCTCCACTTGTGTGCTGTGCACTATCCTCATCCTCCTCCACCTCCTCATCTTCCTTATCCCCAAAATCCTCATCCTTGTTGCACGAGACTCCCCCCTTACAGGTGTCCATGGACAGGGGTGGGGTAGTGGTAGGGACCCCACCCAGAGTTGCATGCAGCTCATCATAGAAGTGGCATGTCTGGGGCTCTGATCCAGAGCGGCCATTTGCCTCTTTGGTAGGCTTGCTTGAGCTCCTTAATTTTCAAGTGGCACTGCTGGGGGTCCCTGTTGTAGCCTCTGTCCATCATGCCGTTGGAGATTTTTTCAAATATTTTGGCATTTCATCTTTTGGAATGGAGTTCTGATAGCACAGATTCCTCTCCCCAAACAGCGATCAGATCCAGTACCTCCCCTTCGGTCCATGCTGGAGCTCTTTTGCGATTCTAGGACTGCATGGCCACCTGTGCTGATCAGCTCGCCACACTGGCCAAACAGGAAATGAAATTCAAAAGTTCCCAGGGCTTTTGCTGTGTACCTGGCTAGTGCATCTGAGTTGAAAGCTGTCCAGAGAGGTCACAATGGAGCACTCTGGGATAGCTCCCAGAGGCCAATACCGTCAAATTGCATCCCATATTCAACCTGGCGATGTCGATTTCAGCACTAAGCCCCTTGTCAGGGAGGAGTACAGAAATCAATTTTAAGAGCCCTTTAAGTCGGAAAAAATGGCTTCATCGTGTGGACGGGTGCAGGTTAAATCGATCTAACGCTGCTAAATTCGACCTAAACTCATAGTGTAGACCAGGGCTAAGTAACTAGACTGTGCTAAGGCGTTATGATGGGACAGATTGGGGGATACCTGAGGGGCTCTGATCTCATTCAGCTGGCTCCAGGGGAGTGTCTATAGTATGCCTCAAAAATGTCACTGCTCCTAGGACATCTCCTCATATGTGTGTGCAGTGCTGCAGCTTTCGATATGTCTGTCATCTGGGCACAGTGGGACTTCCCCAGTGCACACAGTCTGTGGGACAGACCTTTCCCCGCCCCCCCTCGAAATGGACACTCTCTCCTTCCCCTGATTACTTCCATATACACATTCATGTAGCTTGGCTTGCTCTTTTTTACAGGGTTCATTCCCTACCAAAATGCCCAGTTTGGACCATGCTATCCAACACCAGCCACTGCATCAAGAGCCCCACTGCTAATGCTACTGCCAGCACAGGTACAACAGTCGTGGGCGGACACAGACACTGGTGACTCTACGCAGCTACGTGAGCAGAGAAAGTATATCCCCTGCCATCCTGGCATTAGATTGGCATGTGGGCATGGATGGAAGAGTTCCTCCTCCCCTACTGGCGTGCATCTGGCATCTGAGCAGGAGGAGAGGAAGGCACCCTGCTATCCTGACATTGCACTGGCATGTGGGCAGCAAAAGAATCATGGACCATGCCATCCTGATGTGGCACTGGCATGTGGGCAGGGATGGAGGAGCTCTCCCTGCCTCCGTGGAACCAAACAGGTATGTGGGTGTGGATGGGAGAGAGCTCTATGCCACACATCTCCTGCAGAGATAGGGAGCGTGGAGGAGGTTTGCTCTGTTACACTGGCTCTCCACAGGGAGTGATCTGGGTCATGGAGAAGTCCTTACCATCCTTGTACTCTCCAGGCCTGCGAGCACATGGGGATTATGAGAATTTCCTGCCAGACCTACAGCACACAGTTGTGTAAACATGGTGGAAGTTCTCTCTACCCAGGTATGTGGACACAAAGAGAGTCCTCTCTGCTGTCCTTACACTGTTCAGGTATGTGAGCACGGAAAGGGGTATGCAGTGCTGCTGCACAGAGATGTGCAGGGATGGATGGTGATGAGTTCACTCTGCCACACTGCAAACGTACATGAGCATGGGAGAGATCTCCCTGCTATTGTGGCATCACCAAGAACTTCCTACTGGCCTGGAAGAGGGAGACTCTGGAATGGCACTGCCCTGGTATGTGGGCAAAGAGGAGAGTTCTCTGCCTCACTACTACTACCCAGTGCATAGGTTCATAGATCTTAATGCTGGAATGGTGACCTCCTGCATGACACAGAGTGCAGAACCTCCCCCTGTGATTCCTGCATCAACAACTTCTGGTTGTGCTAGAGCAGATCTTTTAGAAAAACATCCAATCTTGATTTAGAAAGTGTCAGTGATGGAGAATCCACCATGACCATGAGTGGATCCAACAGTTAATTACCCTCACTGTGAAAAACGTATGCCTTATTTCTGTTCTGTATAAGTGCATACACCATGCTCGTCACTATAGTCCTTGGGGGAAGAGGGGGCAGATCCACAAGTGTATTTAGGCACCTCCCTCCTGGTCAGGATTCTCACCTGAGAGCCCGCTCCTGGCGTTAGACACCTAAGCCAGGTCAGTTCTTTCTTAGGAAGCATAGAAGAGCCCCCATTATAGCCAATGGGTCAGGGCATTCACTGTGAAGGGGCAGACCTGGGTTCAAATCCCTAGTCATAGAATCATAGAATCTCAGGGTTGGAAGGGACCTCAGGAGGAATCTAGTCCAACCCCCTGCTCAAAGCAGGACCTAAACCAACTAAGTCTGTCTAATTTGGAGCAGGGATCTGAACCTAGATCCCCCACCTCCCTGGGGAGTGTCCTGACCACCAAGCTATTGCATACTCAGGAGGGTGCGCGCGCTCTCTCTCTCTCTCTCCTGTTGAAGCTGTTCCACTTTCCATAACTAAATCTTCATGGGAGCCGAGACCAGAATTCAAGGGTCCACCCACTTTACAGCTTAGTGCTTAGGGCGTACACCTGGGGAGTTGTTTTTACTCTGTCTCCGGCCCAACGAATATTTAATCAGTCTATTTAGTTTAACCAAGAGAAGGCTAAGAAGTGACTTGATCATTTAGGGGAAGGTTTCTGGCCTGTGTTAGACAGGAGCTCAGACTGCATCATCACACTGAAATCTATGAATCTATGCCAAGGGCACTGGAACAGGGAGGGATCCGGGCCCCATCACTTTTAAAAGTGCCTCAGAGGAAGAGGCGGAGTGGGGGCAGGGCATAGGAGATGGGGAAGGGCCTTGAGGGAGGAATGGGGTGGGGTCCACAGTCCAGGCACTGGTGGCCCCCCACTTCTAGGGAGCTTCTGGTGCTCCTGATTTTGCACAATGATTTAGGTGTGGGGGTGAGGGGGATGGGTTTCAGTAGTATGCTGGCACTCTCCAGCTCTGTACATGGCCATAAGGAAACCTTCATGCTGTGCAACCACTGGCCATAGTGGAATTTTCAAATACCAGCAGTGTGTAGGTGCATGAGCATGAGGGGAACTCCTGAGCAGAACTACTACGTGGGTACGAAGGAGGAGTTTTCCATGCCTGGATTTTGGTTTTTGAACCATTTACTGTTTTTCTGGTGGGTTTTTGTTTGTTTGGTTGGTTTTTGTCTTTTATTCCTTTTTTGAAAAAAAAGTCTCTCTACTCTCACCCCATTGGAGCTAATCGGGCCAGTCACGTGAGCAAAGAGAAACAGAGTAATTTACTGAAGTGCAGCTCCACTCTTATTACTGGCAAGGACACTGTCTGAGTCAGCAGATTGGTTTGCAGTGGGTACATCTACACAGCAACAACCCCCCGTGGCAGTCACTCCTGGAGCGGTGAGTCAGCTGACAGCCTCCCAGGCCCATGCTACTGGGCTAAAAGGAGACCGGGTGAGAGGAGAGAATCTCAGAGCCCGGAGGTCTAGTTTTAGCCCTGTAGCATGAGCCCAAGTTAATTGACCAGGGCTCTGAGACTTGCTACCCCAGGGGGAGGGGGGCAGTTGCTGTGTCGACGTACCCTCTGTGTGTCTAATCATATCTGCTGATTTTAGTGACAGAACCAAGATTTTACTGTGTTTTATTCCTTTTAACCCTGTGGCACCAACCCAGCTATGGGAGAGTGGGCTGCAGTCTGTTCCTTGCTATGTGTGAGAAGGATTCCTTACCAGGTTATAATCAGTCATGCTTGTGCAAATTTATTGAAGGCAGAGATTAGGTGATTTTCCCCAAGCAAGTCAGTAGCAGTGTTGGATGCAGATCCAAGGAGTCCTGTGTCCTTATCCCTTGCTCTAAGCACTAGTTTATAGGACTGATTTTCAAAAGATTTCGGCACTTAACAGCTCCCATTATTCTCAGTTGAATCCTTGAAAATTTTCCATGGCGAGCCAGCTGATCTACCGTATTAGTGACTGCACAAGAGGGTCTCAGATTAGTCCCAGGTGTTATAGTATGGTAAAGGCATAAAAACAGGCAGGAGATGTGATCTGTGGGCTCTGGCAATTCTGGGAACATAAGAGACCCAAGAGAGAAAGAAGATTTCATTGGCACTTGTTTTACTTTGGTTTTCAGCCTGTTAGGATTGAGGGAGTGCCTTTGGATGCAGTGACCGAGACAGTGGATGTAAGCAGATACAATCAGCTCCCAAAGCTGGATGTCCCAAACCTGATCCAACGGAAAGCCATTTCAGGTAGGAGACAACAAGACCACATACAGGATTAGCCCAAGCAGTTACTCAACCATTTCACCGCAAAATGAACGTTCTCCTCGTCCTCTTTTCCCTCTGAAAATCTTAAAGAGATTTGCCAGTGGCTTCCACTCCATTGCAAAGATGTGAATCATTATCCACATTTCACGGATGGAGAAAACCAAGACACAGAGGCTGGATGAGTGGCACAAGGCCAGCTGGGTTAAACAGATATATGGATGCCTGATTTGGTTTAGCAACTCCTCATTGGTTGAGTTTTGATTACAATCCAAATTCCTTTTTTCCCCAATCACAAAGGCCCAAATTCAGAAAGTTACTTAAGTGCCTATCTGTCCCTTCAGGCACCTATGTTCAACATTTAAGTGCCAATGACATTCTCAAACCAGCTGCTCACCTGCTGCCTAAACTGTAGTTAACTAAGTTTTCATGGTGGGCATAAGTAGAACCCCTAAGTCCAGACACCACCCCAGAGCTCATGAGCTATTCAGAGCTCTTGCCCTGATGGCCCTGAAGCAGGGTGCTCACACTGCTCCCATCTCACCTGTGGGGCCTATCTGGTAGGTGTGCACACCTCAGACCTGATACCAGCACAAAAGACAGCCCTTGGAGCAGGCATTTTGTGTGTGTGCACCCATCCAGGTAATTAAGAAATTCACCTGGGATAATCATAGAATCATAGAATATGAGGGTTGGAAGGGATCTCAGGAGGTCATCTAGTCTAACCCCTTGCTCAAAGCAGGACCAAACCCCAACTAAATCATCCCAGCCAGGGCTTTGTCAAGCCTGACCTTAAAAACCTCTAAGGAAGGAGATTCCACCACCTCCCTAGGGAACCCATTCCAGTGCTTCACCACCCTCCTAGTGAAATAGTTTTCCTAATATTCAACCTAAACCTCCCCCACTGCAACTTGAGACCATTGCTTCTTGTTCTGTCATCTGCCACCACTGAGAACAGCTGAGCTCCATCCTCCTTTGGAACCCCCTTTCAGCGAGGTTTAAGGGAGACCCACCTTCAAATCCCTGCTCTGTCTCCCATGTCCCTAGTGAATACCATAGCTATTGGTTCTCCTGGGATAAGCTTCTTTGAATTTCTCCTGTTGAAATAGTTATTAAATATAATCCTTGGCTAAGACAGACTGACTCTATAAGCTGGTGATCAGGGCACTAGCTGGGATGTGGGAGATCCAGGCTGAAGTCCCTGCTCCAATTAATAGCTAATTACTTATACCCAGTGGGCTGGATTCCCACCCCCGAACACCCAACAGTGTGGTGGTTGGAGCACTCACCTGGGAGGTGGACTTAAGTCCCTGTTCCAAATGAGGAAGAGGCAGGATTTGAATACAAGCCTTCCATGCTCTGGATGAGTGCCCTGTCCACTAGGCTGTTGGGTCGTCTGTCTCACACACTTGGGTTTGGGTTAGAAAACTCAGGGTTTCAGCTGCTGTGAGGGCATGGGCTGATTAAGTGGTTGACCTCGCTTTGGTGCCTCACTCCAGGAGAGAGAGTTCACAGCTGAAGATCCTGAGCAGAAGGAGGGATCTATCTCTGGTCTGTCAGTCAGGCACCTAAAGTCTATGTCAATGTGGGGAGTTAAGCACCTAATTACCGTCGAAGATCTGGATCTAAGCTCCACCCTTTTCCTCTGCATTTCACTCCTGGCTAGCTTTGGCAGCTCCCTTCCCAGTTTGCTGTCTTCTGAGGATCCTTCCTGTAGGTGCCTAACTGTCCCCAGGCATCATATGAGGAGCCTGGGCCCTAAGGTTGGGGATGAGAATTCCACTGGGTGGCCAGGCACCTAGGGGTTAGGTGTTGCAACACCCAAGTTTGGAGCCAATCCCAAAAGTCCAGTTGCAGATACAAGGGTGAGGTCAGATAGAAGATTCCGGTTTTAGTCTGTCTCTAAGTCAGAGGGGAAAGGTTAACCCAGTTTTAATTTTTGTCTTTAAGAAAGATATCGCCGTCAGAGTTGATACATTCAAAGTACAATATATAAAATATGCTAAATCACTCAGTGCAATTCTCCGCCTGTGCTACGCCAGCAGACCAGATGATCACAATGGTCCCTTCTGGCCTTAAAATTGGTGGATCGATGAATCCACCTCTGACTATGTCTCCTTCCTTTTCTCTAGCCCAGGTTAAACAGAATCTCAGCACTCACTGCACAATGAACAAAGGTTACTTACTTAAAGGTTACTTTGAGTGGCCTCTGCATATGCCCACTTGTGGGATGCATCGGCTGATGCAGCTCTAAAGATGGACTCTTACATAGTAGTGCCCACTGGAGCGCTCGCACGCCCCCTCTTGCTCCTCCCACTCATTGTTCCTGAATGTTCTGAGAGTGAGGCTATAAAAGGGCACCCGGCATCTGTTTGTCTCTGCGCTTCCATCACCTCCTCCTCAGGTCCATGTTGTAAGTAGGCCTCTGAGGAAGAGGGGAAGGTGGTTGAGGGAGAGTGAATTTGCAGAGTCCATCTCAAAGAACTCTGGTTACAAGTAAATGGCCTCCACATATTCCCATGCATGGGATAGATTGCCAAACAGTACTCCCGCTAAGGAAGGTAGGACAAGGAGTCTTAATTAAGAAAAGATTGAATGACTGTTCTGCCAAATTGAGCAGCAGAGCTGAACCCTAGGTCTAGAGAGCAATGGTTTTTTTTAAATGTGTCTGAAGCTCTGTTTGACGTCTTTCTGAATTTCTGTAATTGGTATGTGTCTTAGGCATTTCATTGAATCTGCCTTGGCTTTGGTAGGGTGGGACCTTATCCCCTGATGGAGACGGACAGGAGTTAAATGTAGACCTCTTCTACACAGTGCTTAAGCCATCTGGGTAATGGTTGGAAAGACATGGTCTGCTCATTTTTGTTGTCAGAGTACAAGATAAAGACATTTGGAGAATGCCTGAATTCTTCAGGCCTGTCTAAATAATAAGCTAAAGCTCCTTTTAAATCTAATATATGGCGTTTACCTTGCCTTGCGTGAATGAGGTTTGGGAAAAAACAGAGGTAAAATGTATAGATTGACTGATGTGAAAATTCATGGCCACCTTTGGGAGAAACTGGGGATGTGCTGCTTTGTCCTTATGGAAAATTGTAAAGCATGCTTCTGTTCTGAGTACAACTACTCGGCTTACTCTTGTTGCAGATGTAACTGCACCCAAAAATGCTATTTTAATTGATAAATAGAATAAAGAACATTTTCCCGTTGGCTCAGCTTCATTAGCTGTGTGAGAACCAAATTAAGATCCCACGAAGGTGTAGGACTTTTGATAGGAGGGTAGATATTGTTCAGACTTCTTGGAATGTTTTTTTTTTTTTTTACTTTCATGGGCAAACACTGAGCTTTTGTCAGCAGTGGAATAGAGGCTGATATGGCTGAGAAATGAACCTTAACAAGAATAGTGAGAGGCCTCAGAGTTTAAGCTGCAGCAAATACTCCAATATGGATTGGACGGGTGTTTGCCCAAAGCATTAATCTTTTCCATTTTAAACGGTATCACTTCTGAGATGAGGTTTTTTTCCTAGAATGAACTAAAACTTTTGCACATCAATTGAACAAAGTAGTTCCAAGTGGGTTAAAGTCCTATTTGCCCAAGCAGTGAGGTGAAGGGAGACCGGGTCGGGATGCTAAGCTCCACTGTGTTGCTGAGTCAGTAGATCTGGGGAGACAAGGAGAGATTGACAGCGCCTTGCTGAGAGGTGAAGCAGGTCAGGGAACCATTGACATCTGGCTCATGCTGGTGCAATTTAAATCGTTTTGGTCTTGTCCTGCTTTTCCATCCTTATGACCTTCCGTATGAGTAGAAAAGAAGGGAAGGTATAAAGAGGCCTTTGGCTCCAGGCTGTGAGGAATGCATCCAATATGGAATGACTGTACCACCCTGTTTTCAAGCACAATTTTCAGCATTCACCTACTGTTTAGCTATGAAAAGTTCCATGTCTGGATGGCCCCACCAGGCGAGGATCACTTTTGGTACCAGTGTTTTCAGTGACCCATTCATGAGTGTCCATCATTTTCCACTTAATTGGTCTGCTAGGTTGTTGTCTTTCCCTGCTAGGTGCAAGGCCACTGGATACATATTGAGGAGAAGGTGCCACTCCCACAGAGCTATTCACTCCCTGCACAGTTTTGTGCCAAGGGCACCTTCCCGTTTGTTTATGTAAATCACTGCTGTGATGTTGTCCTTGACAATATGGACATCTCTCTGCTGGCAATAAGGTAGAAATGTTTTTAATGCCCAATTAATTGCTGTCAGATGTTGAGATGTAATTTCCTGTATGGGAGATTCCAATCCTCCATGCTGTACTGTTGCAGTGAGCTTTCCAGCCTCTGCAGGCTCTGTCTGTGGTCATTTTTATAGCTGGAGCTACGCTTCTGAGGATGCTGGGAGGTTAAAACCAACAATTTGGAGACAGTAGCATCTTCTTTGGAATGGGAAACTTTTGATACATGCTGCCTGCATGTGGTCATCAGTTCCTTGCCAGCCAGTATTTCAGGGTTCTCATTTTGAAATGTATATAAAGGGTGATATACATTTCTGAAGATATAATCCTCATCAATCTGAGGAAGATTGTGATTCGTTGCAAGGTGAGAGGTGCAGAGTGTCTATTGCTGATTGGATTCATAGATTCCAAGGCCAGATGGGACCATTATGATCACCTAGTCTGATCTCCTGTATAACGGAGGCCAGAGACCTGCTCCAAGATAATCCCTAGAGCAGAGCTTTTAGAAAAACATCCAATCTCAATTTCAAAATGGTCAGTGATGGAGACTCCACCACAACTCTTGGTAGATTGTCCCAATGGTTAATTATGCGCACGTCAATTTAGACTGGAAATAAGGTGTGCCTTTTTATCTAGCTGGAGAGGAGGGATAGCTCAGTGGTTTGAGCATTGGCCTGCTAAACCCAGGGTTGTGAGTTCAATTCTTAAGTGGGCTATCTGGGGCAAAAATCTGTCTAGGGTTTGGTCCTGCTTTCAGCAGGGTGTTGGAGTAGATGACCTCCTGGCATCCCTTCCAATTCTGTGATCCCTCATTTCTTTGTTCCTAGATGTATGACCTTACATTTAGCCATATTAAAGCAAAACACACATTATTGGCTTGCACCCAGATCATCTAGCTATCCAGATCACTCTGAATCAGTGACTTGTCCTCTTCATTATTTACCAGTCACCCAATTTTTGTGTCATCTGCACACTTTATCAGTGAGGGAAAGACGGTTACTCACCTTTGTAACTGTTATTCTTTGAGATGTGTTGCTCATGTCCATTCCAATTACATGTGCATGCGCCGTGTGCATGATCGTCGGAAGATTTTTAACCTAGCAACACTCAGTGGGTCAGCTGAGGTGCCCCCTGGAGTGGCGCCTTTATGGCACCGGATATATGCCCTAGCTGACCGAGCGCCCCCTCAGTTCCTTCTTGCCGGCTACTCCAACAGTGGGGAAGGAGGGCGGGTTTGGAATGGATATGAGCAACACATCTCAAAGAACAACAGTTACACAGATGAGTAATCTTCTTTTCTTCTTTGAGTGCTTGCTCATATCGATTCCAATTAGGTGACTCCCAAGCCTTACCTAGGCGGTGGGGTCGGAGTGAGATGTCATGGAGTGAAGGACCGCTGAACCAAATGCAGCATCACCCCTGGACTGCTGGACTATCACATAGTGGGCAGCGAAGGTATGTATCGATGACCAAGTCGCTGCCCTGCGTATCTCTTGAATGGGCACATGTGCCAAGGAAGGCCTGAAGCCTGAGCCCGCGTGGAGTGGGCAGTAAGGTGCGTAGATGGGACACCAGCCAAGTCATAGCACGCAAGGATGCATGATATTATCCAGGACGAGATGCGCTGGGAGGAGACCGGAATACCCTTCATCTGGTCTGTCACAGCAACAAACAGCTGTGACGTTTTCATGAAGGGTTTTGTTCATTCGATGTAGAAGGCCAGGGCCTTGCGAACGTCCAGGGAGTGCAGCTGTTGCTCCCATCGAGAGGCATGTGGCCTCGGGTAGAAGACAGGGAGGAATATGTCCTGGTTGACATGGAAGGCAGACACCACCTTAGGGAGGAAGGCCGGGTGGGTCGCAGCTGTAACTTGTCCTTGTGGAACACTGTATACGGTGGTTCTGATCTGAGTGCCCTGAGCTCAGACACATGCTTTGCCGAGGTGATAGCTATGAGGAAGGCTGTCTTCCAGGATAGGTACAGGAGCAATCAGGTGGCCATCGGCTCAAACGGGGCACCCATGAGTCTGGATAGGACTAGGTTAAGTTCCCACATAGGGACCAGTTGTCAAATTCGTGGGAACAGGTGCTCCAACCACTTGAGAAAGCTGCTGACCATGGGATTGGAGAAGACCAAGCGCCCGTTTTCGCCTGGGTGGAAAGCCGAAATAGCTGCCAGGTGCACCCTGATGGAAGATATTGCCAAGCTCTGCTGCTTTAAGGACAGGAGGTAGTCCAAGATGATAGGTACTGACGCCTGAAGGGGGGTCGTATGATTCCGGGCGCACCAGCAGGAAAACCGCTTCCACTTGGCTAAGTATGTAAACCTGGTAGACGGCTTCCTGATACCCAAAAGGATCTGCTGGACTGAGTGAGAACAGCACAGCTCAGACTGATTTAGCCATGCAGCATCCACGCTGTGAGGTGGAGAGACTGCACATCGGGACAGACAGAGTCGACCGTGATCCTGAGTGATCAGGTCTGGCCACAGTAGGAGTGGAATCAGGGTGTCCACCGACAGCTCTAGGACAGTGGTATAACAGGGCTGTCTGGGCCACACTGGGGCGATCAGAATCAGACGGGCTCTGTCCCTGCGCAGCTTGATTAGGACCCTGTGGACTAGAGAGAATGGAGGAAAGGCGTAGCACAGGTGATCCTTCCACTGTATTAGGAAGGCATCTGACAGGGAACCCAGAGAGCAACCTTGGAGAGAGCAGAACATCTGGCATTTCCAATTCTCGTGAGAGGCGAATAGGTCTATCAGGGGAAAGCCCCACTTCGGGAAGACAGAGTGGATGACGTCCAGGCGAACTGACCACTCGTGAGCCTGCAATGATCTGCTGAGGTGGTCCGCTAAGGTGTTCTGGACCCCTGGGAGAAACGACGCCACCAGATGGATCGAGTGGGCTATGCAGAATTCCCACAGATGAGTGGCCTATTGACAGAGGGGGGACAACTGGGTTCCTCCTTGCTTGTTGATGTAAGACATGGCCGTAGTGTTGTCTGTGAGGACTGCAACACAAAGGCCTTGAATGCGCTCTCAGAATGCTTGACACGTCAGGCGCACTGCTCTGAGTTCCCGTATGTTGATGTGCAGGGATAACTCTCCTGCCGACCATAGCCCCTGTGTACGGAGGTTCCCGAGGTGGGCTCCCCATCCCAGGAATGACGCATCCGTGACTAGGGACATGGAGGGCTGCGGGGCGTGAAATGACACCCCTTCGCACACTGATTTGGGGTCCAGCCACCGGCCTAGAGAGGCTAATACCTCTGGCGGCATGGTAACCATCGTGCTCAAGCTGTCCCAACCTGGGCGGTATATTGTTGATAGCCAGGCTTGGAGTGGATGTAGTTGCAGCCTGGCGTGCCTGGTCACAAACGTGCAAGAGGCCATGTGTCCCAGGAGGCATAGGCATGTTTTCACGGTCGAGGTCAGGAAGCTTTGCAGGCTGTGGACAATGTTCACCAGGGATTGGAAGCGTGCTTCCGGCAGAATTGGCCGGGCTAGGCCTGAGTCTAATACTGCTCCTATGAATTCTATCCTCTGGGTTGGTACCAGAGTGGATTTCGCGACACTGAGCAGGAGGCCCAGCCGATTGAACACGTTCATGGTGAGCTGAACATGAGACTGCACCTGATCCCTGGAGCAACCCCGAATAAGCCAGTCATCGAGATATGGGAACACTTGGACCCATTGTCGACGAAGGGAGGCAGCCACCACAGCCATGCATTTGGTAAACACCCTGAGGGCCATGGATAGGCCGAAAGGAAGGACGGTGAATTGGAAGTGCTGTTGATGGACCACAAAGCAAAGGAAGCGGCTGTGCACTGGGTAGATTGCAATGTGGAAGTATGTGTCCTTCATGTTGAGGGTGGCGTACCAGTCTCCTGGATCTAGGGAAGGAATAATGGTCCCTAGTGAGACTGCTGAAGCCCACCCTTGGCCTTGGGGATTAGGAAGTAGCGGGAATAAAAGACTTTGCCCTTTGACTCTCCCGGAACCTCCTCTATCACTCCCAAAGCCAGGAGTGATTGGACCTCCTGTAGAAGGAGGTGCTCGTGAGAAGGGTCCCTAAAGAGGGACGGGGAAGGAGGGTGGGGGGGGGAAGCAAATTGGAGGGAGTATCCCCTTTCCACCATGTGTAGGACCCAACAATCTGATGTTATGTAGGACCACGCACAGAGGAAATGGGAGAGACTATTTTGGAAAGGCGGGGAAGGATCCTGAATGGAGACTGGTGCTCCGTCCTTGGGCGCACCTTCAAAAGTTCTGCTTAGGCCCTGCCGATGGCTTGGGAGGGCCCTGGTTTTGGCTGGCTTGTTGTCCAGTTTGTTTCCTTTTACCACCTCGTCGCGTCTTCTAAAGAAGTCCTGTCTCGGCCGAGGGGGAGGGTATGACCTCTGAGGCTGTGGTCTGAAGGGCCTTCTCTGTGTTAGTGGGGTGTGCATCCCCAGAGAGCGCATGATAATTCTCGAGTCCTTCAGACTCTGCAGCCTTGAGTCTGTCTTCTCGGAGACTAGGCCCTGGCCATCAAAGGGCAGGTCCTGGAGGGTCTGCTGTAACTCTGGTGGTAAGTCAGAGACCTGCAGCCATGAGATGCGGCGCATGGCTATGCCCAAGGCCCGGGTCCTGTCTGCTGCATCCAGAGAGGCTTGTAGGGAAGTTCTGGCCACCTTCTTTCCTTCTTCTATTATAGCCCCAAATTCCTCTCTGGACTCCTGTGGAACCAACTCCTTGAATTTCTCCACAGAGTGCCATGAATTATAGTCATATCGGCTCAGGAGTGCCTGCTGGTTGGCCACCCTGAGCTGCAAGCCTCCGGCTGGGTACACCTTGTGCCCAAACAAGTCTAGACATCTAGCATCCTTTGATTTAGGCGCCGGGGCCTGCTGACCGTGCCGCTCCTTCTCGTTGACCAAAGCCACGACAAGGGAGCATAGTTGGGGGTGCGTGTAGAGGTGCTCATAGTCCTTCAAAGGGACAAAGTACGTCCTTTTCACCCCCTTGGCCCTAGGTGGAGTAGAGGCTGGTGATTGCTAGATTGTCTTGGCATTGGCCTGTATGGTTCATATGACGGGGACGGCAACTCTGGACGGTGCCTCTGCGGACAGAATGTCCACCACAGGTTCCTCTACCTTCACCACCTCCTCTACCTGGAGGTTCATATTGCGCACCACTCTGCAGAGCAGTTCCTGGTGGGTGCAGAGGTCCATCACACTAGGAGCGTGGGCCTGTATTGGCGCTGGAGCAGTCACCTTAGAGCCTCCCGGCGGGGGGACGGGGTGGCAAGACACACTGGCCTCTGGTACTTGGGGGTCCGAAGGAGTGGAACAGTGTGAGTGCAACGATGCAGAGGCAGAGCAAGATGCCAAGGCAGTGCTGTATGTGCCAGTGCTGTATGGTGCCGTGGTGCCGGAGACTGGTGCCATGAGGCAGAATGGTACCAAAACATCGATTGGTGCCTGCAGTCGTATCAGTACTGGGAGCCTGATCTGGATCTCGATGGCGACCTCCAGTGAGATTGGCAGCGGAATCAGCTCCGGGTCGAGTGCTGCTCTGACCGGTACCGGGAGCAGTGCCGGGAGTTCAATCGGTACCGGCCATAACACAATTTGGATCTCTGCAAGCCGGAGCAGCGTCGCGAGTACGACCGGTGCCAAGAACAAGAACAGTGCTGGGACTGCGAGTGACGCCATGATGGGTGCCAGGAAGAAGATCGGGACCGGGACCAGTGTCGTCCTTCTTCACTCAGCGACAGTGGTCTCATGAGGGACGGCTTTCCCTTCGACAGCCAGAGGTGCTGCCAGCTGCAGAGGAGTCGGCTCTGTGAGTGCGATCAAGTCCCGCGCCATTGAAAAGGTCTCCGGTGTGGAGGGTAGTCTCAGCTCGACCGCGGTGTGCCCCAGGGAGTTTATGTGCACCAGACTTGCGGCACCGGAGTCGACGGTGAAGGAGCCAATATTTGTCCTAAGCACTCCAGCAATGGACGTGGCTCCACCTGCGGTGCGGGAAGCGTCGGCAGCTGTTGCACCGACAAACAAGAAGTGGCCGGCACCTGCTTGGGCTGTTTCTTCTTTGGAGATAGAGACCTGCACCGTGGTGGTGGAGGTGCCGGGGAGATGTGGCGCCGTGAGTCTTTGGTAGAGTCCGAACACGGTTCCAGACCAGTCGGTGCCGCAGAGGCACTCCGCACTGAGGACGACAGTGCTGAGTCTCAGCGCGTGGAGGAAGGGACCAGGCTAAGTGCCGCCTCCAGAAGGAGCTGCTTCAGTCTAAAGTCCCGCTCCTTCCTGGTCCTCGGCTGGAAGGCTTTGTAAATGCAGCACTAGTCTGCTTGGTGGGATTCCCCCAGACACCTTAGGCAAGAGTCGTGGGGGTCTCCTGTTGGCATCGGCCTCTGGCAAGCTGAGCAGGGTTTGAAGCCCAGAGACCCAGGCATGGGCCTAGGTACTGGGATAGGGGAGAGGAGAGAAGACCCCTTTCCCCCCCCACTAATTAAACTAATTCTAACTATACTAAGTAATTCACAACTATTAACAACTATAACCAACTATTAACAACTAATCAGAAACTATTAACAGGTACTAAAGGGAATGCTAGGGAGAGTGGAGATCAGCTAAGTCGCGCTCCACAGTTCCAATGACTGTCACGGGTGATAAGAAGGAACTGAGGGGGCACTGGGTCAGCGGGGGCATATATCCAGCGCCATAAGGGCGCCTCTCCAGGGGCACCTCAGCCGACCCACCGAGTGTTGCTAGGGTAAAAATCTTCTGACGATCGTGCATGCAGTGCGTGCACACCTAATTGGAATTGATATGAGCAACACATCTCGAAGAAGAATTTATGGTTTCTTCTAGGTCATTGATAAAAATGTTAAATAATATAAGGCCAAAATCTGATCCCTTCAGGACCCCATTAAAAACACACCTTTCTGATGATGATTCCTCATTTACAATTACATTTTTAGATCTATCAGTTAGCCAGTTTTGAATCTATTTAATGTGTGCCAGGTTAATTTTATATTGTTCTAATTTTGTAAATCAAAATGTCATGCTGTATCAAGTCAAATGCCTTACGGAAGTCTAAGTACATTACAGCAACACTATTACCTTTATCAGCCAAACTTGTCATCTCATCAAAAAAAGATATTGAGTTAGTTTCACAGGATCTATTTTCATAAAGTAGCATTAATTATATTACCTGCCTTTAACTCTTTTTATTGACCAAGTCCCAGATCATCCACTTCATTATCTTGCCTGGGATTGATGAAGTTACCTGTGTCATCTCATGCATCTTTTTAATTTATTAGCACAATATTAGCTTTCTTCTACTCTTCTGGATTTTTCCTGTTGTTCCAAAACATATTGAAAATCAACATTAACAGACTAACAAGCTCCTGAACCAGCTTTTTTTAAACTCTTGAATGGATGTTATCCAGACCTGCTGATTTTTAAAATATCCAACTTTAGTAGCTTCTCTTTAACATCCTCCTCAGACACTAGAGGAATGGAAACAATGTTATCGTATGATATGGTTCCATCATCTGTTGTTTTTTCTCAAATACAGAACAGAAATATTTAGTGAACACATCTATCTTTTCTGCATTATTATTGATAATTCTAACATTTCCAACTAGTACTGGACCAATATCATTTTTAGGATTTTTTTGTTCCTAATATACTAAAAAAACTCCTGAATTTCTTTAACTCTGTTGGCCGTAGATTTCTTCTTGTGGCCCTTTGTTTTCTTTATCAGTTCTCTACAATTCATGGCTTCTGATTTATATTTATTACTATCAAATTCTTCTTTCTTCCACTTGTTATATATTATTTTTTATAGCTGCCGTCACATCCTCTCGAAACCAGCAGAGTTTTTTAACCAGCACAGCCTTTTTCCTCAATTGTGGGACAGTGGCTTTTGGGGCATCTAGCAAAGTCTTCTTAAACAATTCCTAATGATCAGTCACATTTTTCTGATTAAATCTTTCCTCTCAGCAGATATGGCTCATAATTGTGTTTAACTTTTTTTCTTGCCCATTATAAAAAGGTGTATAAGGAGCCAGTCGACCTGTTCCCTTGTGTGATTAGGTGGTCTGTAGCGGACACCAGCTAATACCTCATCTTGTGCTTTATCTGTTAGGATATTGATCCACAAAGAGTCAAGATAATTTTCTTCCAAGTTATCCATCGCTCAGAAACAGGACATGCTACTTTTGAAGAGTGCCACTCCCCCTCCCCTTTTGCTCACTTGCTCTTTCCAAAATAGGTTATAACCGTTGATTTTAACATTCCAATAGTGTGAATCATCCCACCAGGGTTTAGCAATACTAAGTAGATCAAATGTATGCTTATAAATGAGGAATTCCAGCGCCTCTTGTTTGTTATCCAGGCTCCTGGCATTGGTCTATAGGCCATTAAAGAATTTCTTCTCTTCATATCCTTTGGGTCCTTGATTAATTTTGTTCTCAATATCTTGATTTTGTGCTGCTCAGTGCTTATATCTTCCCTCTTTTCACCTTTCTCTTTTGTTATTAGTGTAACACGCACCTGACTACTTTAGCCAGCCTATCTCTGGGGTGATGGGTCACCCTTCTACTGAGGTGGAAACCATCCAAGCTGTACAGTCCCTTCTCCTCATAGCAGCTGGGCCAATGTTCCACAAAACCAAAATGCTCCACCCTACACCACTTACCAGTAGTTCACTTTCAGAATCTTCTGCATTCTGTCTTTTACGCGTGGGACAGAAAGGATCTAAAGAGAAGCTGGCTTAGCCTTAGACATCCACACTTCCAAGTTTCCTGATATCATCTACGATCTGTGGGATATGCTGTGATGCAGTGTCATTAGTGCTACTTTGAACCATCACCAGTGGATCTTTTCCCATTGACTTCAAAAGCCTATCGACATCTCATGCCTAGCCCTGGGAATGCAGCACATTGTCCTGTTGTCTGCCTGTCCCTTGTAGAACTTTCTTTTGATTCTTCTGAGTATTGAATCCCCAAGAAGGATCATCTGTCTTCCTTGGGTGGTTGGAGAACTCTTTGTGGACAACTGTGATTTTCTTGCAGGTTGGGCCGAGCTGCCATCCGCAGGTGTGTCCTGTGCATCTCTCCATTCCCTTGGACCTGCTGGATCTTGAAAATTATCTTCCACAGTTTCCCCGTTGAAGACGTGGCATTGTTTTGAAACTTGGAGCTGTGTGGAATTCTTCCTGGTTCTATTCTCTCTGATGGCCACAGCCTGGCCATCCTTGTCCATCTCTAGCATATACGACTCCTTATATTGGGGGCGGGAGGCATGTGACCACCGTACATGTCTCCCCTGCCCAGTGATCCCCCACCCTGCACCCTGGGGCTGCAGCGCTATCCTTGCCCCCACGTTACTGTGGGGGGGAGGGGAGGGGCTCTGTCCTTCTCTCCCTGCATCTTCCCCCCTGTGGCATCCCCCACACATTTGGCTACTGTCCTGGCAGCCGGGCAGAGAGCAGGATGGAGCTGGTTCTGCCTGAGAGCCTGGCTCAGAGTCAGTGGCGGCCCGCTCCCTGCCCTGGCTCAGCTGCCAGGGACAGAGGCCGAGCATGCGAGGATGGGGGGAGGGCTCCAGTTAGCTTGGCCCTGGTCAGTCTGGAGGGAGGTTTCTAGTGGAGTTCCTCATAGATCAGTGTTGGGACCAATCTTATTTAACATTTTTATTAATGGCCTTGGCTCAAAGAATAGGAGTGTGCTAATAAAATAAGTGGATGACCCAAAGTTGGGAGGTATTGCCAATATGGGGGAGGACCAGAATACCATACAAGTAGATCTGGGTGACCTTGAAAACTGGAGCAATAGAAATGGGATGAAATTTAATAGTGTAAAGTGCAAGGTCATGCACTTAGGGACTAACACCAAGAAATGTTGCTATAAGCTGGGGGCTTATCAGTTGGAAGCAACAGTAAAGAAGAAAGACCAGGTTGTACTGGTTGATCACAGGATGACTATGAGCTGCCAATGTGATGTGGCTGTGAAAAAGGCTAATGCATCAGGCAAGGTATTTCCAGTAGAGATAGGGAAGTGGTTATTGCCATTATAAAAGACACTGGTGAGACCTCATCTAGAATAGTACATGCAATTCTGGTCTCCCATGTTTAATAAATATGAACTGGAGCAGGTGCAGAGAAGGGCTACTAGGATGATCCAAGGAATGGAAAACCTACTGTAACATGGCATGCATTCACTTCCATGGTGCCTCCTGCTGGTTACCTCAGGAATTAGCTCATCCCAGCCTTGGAGCGCCTCCTGCTGGCCGGTGTCTCCCTACCAATACCTACTTCCTAGGCTACGTCCATACTACCCGCCCGGGTCGGCGGGTAGCGATCGACTTCTCGGAGTTCGATATATCACGGCTCATCTAGACGCGATATATCGAACTCCGAACACGCTCCCGTCAACTCCGGAACTCCACCACCACGAATGGCGGTGGCGGAGTCAACGGGGGAGCTGCGGACTTCGATCCCGCGGCGTCAGGACGGGTAAGTAGTTCGAACTAAGGTAGTTCGAGTTCAGCTACGCTATTTGCGTAGCTGAACTTGCGTACCTTAGTTCGACCCCCCCCCACCCAGTGTAGACCAGGCCCTAGACAGTGTCCACCACAGTACTTCAGGCCCTGTGTCCCTCACCCGCCCACGGGGTGCCCTTTTTCCTAGATGCTGCCCCCCAGATTACCCCCACACGCAGGATCCTCCCCTACCCAGGGAACCCCAATCCCTTAAACCCACCTCGCCTCAGTGACCCACTGCAAGTCTTCATCTAGCCCCTTCCCTCAGGGGCAAACTGCAGTCTGAAGTGGTCACTCATCGTCAGCTAGGGGGTTCGACCTGTTGCCTCTTCCTTCCCTGGCTGCCACCCCACAGCCCTAATACCTCTTCCAGCCCTGACAGCCAGGCCTCTGCCCGGGGGCTTGCCAGGCTGGAGCTCACCCAGTTCCTCCTGCCCTTCCCCAGCACTGCGCTGTCCAAGGTACCCTTTGCTCTTTTAGGCAGCCAGGCCCATCTCTCTCCAAGGCTGGAGAGAGACTGACGGCCTTCTGGCCCTGCAGCCCTTTTATAGGGCGCAGCCTGGCCACCTCCCAGCCTCTTCCTGATTGTCTCTCAGCCCCAGCCCTCTGGCTTTTAACCCTTTCTGAGCCAGAGTGGGGTGACCGCCCCACTACACCTGGCTTTTGAGAAGCGACTCAAAGAGCTTGGCTTGTTTAGCCTGAGGGGAGATGTGATTGCTCTGTATAAATATATCAGAGGGAGAAATATCTGGGAGGGGGAAGAATTACTTAAGTTAAGGGCCAATGCTGACACAAGAACAAATGGATATAAACTGGACACTAGGAAGTTTAGACTTGAAATTAGACGAAGGTTTCTAACCATCAGAGGACTGAAGTTCTGGAACAGCCTTCCAAGGGGAGTAGTGGGGGCAAAAGACATATCTGGCTTCAAGAATAAGCTTGACATGTTTATGGAGGGGACAGTATGATGAGCCTGCCTACAATGGCATGTAGCTGATCTGCGATTGCTAGTAGCAAATCTCTCTCACAGCTGGTGATGGGACACTAGATGGGGAGGGCTCTGAGTTATTACAGAGAATTCTTTCCCAAGTGTGTGGCTGCTGGATCTCCCCCACGTGCTCAGAGTCTAACTGATCGCCATATTTAGGGTCAGGAAGGAATTCCCCCCCGGGTCAGATTGGCAGAGACAGTGGGAGTTTTTTTGCCTTTCTTTGCAGCATAGGGCACTTGTAGATTTAAACTAGTGTAAATGGTGGATTCTCTGTAATTTGAAGTCTTTAAATCATGATTTGAGGACTCCAGTAAATCAGCCCAAGATTATGGGTGTATTATAGAAGTTGGTGGGCAAGGTTCTGTAGCATGCAATGTGTAGGAAGTGGGATTAGACAATCATGATGGTCCCCCTCTGGCCTTAACGTCTATGAGTAGCAGTGCCCTGACGAATCCAGGCCTCTAATGAGTGCTAATGTTACACCTTGAGAACAATGCTTGCTTTCTGGAAAGTTTAGTTTATTAAATCAAGTTTTATGAGGTCTACCATTCAGTGACCCTAAAGGCAAAATCTCTTTCAAGCATATTCTGTTACGTTCATGTTCTTAAAGTGAGAGCTTCTATTCTTCAAATTACCTACATTAAATGGAACAATAAAGCAAATATTAATACATACAAATTCAATTCTAAATATAGTGTTCTGGGAAATAAAACCATTTCATGAAGTACAATCATTCCAAGGTCGTCCCAATAATTTAAGTATCGGGAGTAGCCGTATTAGTCTGTATCCACAAAAAGAACAAGGAGTCGGTGGCACCTTAAAGACTAACAGGTTTATTTGGGCATACGCTGAAGAAGTGAGGTGTTTTTACCCATGAAAGCTTATGCCCAAATAAATCTATTAGTCTTTAGGGTGTCACTGGACTCACAATTTAAGATGGACTCATATCTATATACATTCCACCAGCATTAGCAGGGATTAAACCATCCCATTCAGATTCACATCATAGAGCATTGTCACTTCAGCTATAGGAGTAATTAGCATCAGTGCTACCTTGCTATCCTCAGTGTGGCCCAGGCCACAAAGGGAGGCATAACACATGCTCTGCCAAGGGGATCTACAATGATTTATTACAGTGTTGGGCATCATGACTCCAGGGTTTTATTCCTGGGTCTGGGAAGAGACTGGTCATGCAGTTAGACACAGCAGAGACAAGCACACAGATTGGCACATTCCTTCTGAAAGACAGTATGGCAACATGGATGAGGCTTAGGTCTATCTGACTGAGGTTCTGTTTTCAACTGTGCCTGGAGTGACTGTTACCTAATCCATGAAACATGTGAATGAGAGTTGCCTCCTCTCAGGCAGGAGTATGAGGCCTTCGTTCATAAAAAGGGTCGCAAAGTGCACACACACAAGTTATTTGTTTCTCTGCTCCCTCCCTGAGATGTTACAGACCTATGATGAGATGCCTGGCACCTGGAAAGGCTGAGCCAGAGGGTTGGTGCCTACTTTACACGGCCACGTGGGGTGACTGCACCAGAAAGTTATCTCCTCTTAATCCCTTCTGGGTGGGGGCAGAAAAGAAAGTACAGTCTTATCGGTCTGGAGTGGATGAGGTACATCCCTGGCTCCAATAGCTGGAGGTTTATGGAACAGAATGACCTTGCCTCCAAAGGGAGCCTGTGTCTATGGGAGGAGGAGATTCTGAATTCTTTTTTTTTTTAATTCTTTCCTTGTTTTGCCTTTTTTCCCCCTTTCTAGCTTCTTTCTTCTCTGATCCTCAGTGAGGAGTTGCTGGAGGGGAAAAGGAACATGAGGAATGAAAGAAGGACTTCATGTTTCTTATACTTGGCTATGTATTCCACTATGACATACCAGTCACAGGGCTTTTGGTTATGAAGAAACAGTATTTCTGTTCTCATTATATGGAGGTCATCTATAGATAAAGAGGCCCCTCCAGCTCACAGCATTTTCCCTGGGATAATGAAAAAAGCCATGTTTCAAAATGACCAATGGGTGTGAAATATCTGATTTTAAAATTTAATCTAGAGATGGTTTAAAAAAATCTGAATTTTGCCTAAAATGCTCCTGCTTGTATATTGTTGAGCCCCATACAGTGTGTACTGATGTGTTCTCAAGCAATAAATGTGCTCTCTTCTCTTCACCCAAAGGCTATACTGGATTTGTACCGCGCTTCACCTGGATTATGGGTGTTAACTATCTCAAGGGAGTTAAAGATGCCATGAATGAATTTGACAGAAATCAGGTAAATTATAGCGACATGCATTTTTTCAACAAACTGATTTAGGCCTTGACCCATCTCCCATTGAGAATCTTTCCTTTGACTGTAACAGGAGCTGGATGTGGGCTCTTCTATATTCAGGATAAAGCTCTCCTAGGTAATAGGCTGAAGAAATGTCATTTGCTGTAACTGATCAGAATGAACTGAAAAGCTGTTCCATTTCTGATTTACCAACTAAGCAAAGTGCAACGATACTATATTAGAGAGACAAGGTGAGTAGGAGGGCTTCTCATGGCAACTAGCTACTGCCTCTCCGGGGGTGGATCCCTGCTCTGATGGGAGAAGCCTTCCCATCTGCAACATTTTGAGTGTAGACCTTCCCTTAATTCTAACTCAGACCAGGGCCGCCCAGAGAGGGGGGCAGTGGGGCAATTTGCCCCAGGTCCCGCAGGGGCCCCCAGGAGAGTTTTTCGGGGCCCCTGGAGCGGGGTCCTTCAGTCGCTCTGAGGGCCCTGGAAAACTCTCGCGGGGCCTGGGCCCCTGGAACTTCTTCCACTCTGGGTCTTCGGTGACGGGGGGTCCTTCCGCCCCCCACTGCCAAATTACCACCGAAGCGGGACCGGCCGCTGCTGCACTTTGGCAGTAATTAGGCGGTGGGGGGCCCCCGCTGTGGGTCTTCGGGGCACTTTGGCGGTGGGTCCCGGAGCGGAAGGACCCCCTGCTGCTGAATTACTGCTGAAGCAGGGTCCCCCCGCCGCTGAAGACCCCAGGCCCCCTGAATCCTCTGGGTGGCCCTGACTCAGACCTTCCTTGAATTCATGGGAGTTTTGCTTGAAGAAGCACTCTGTGAAGCCTAAACCTCAAGGTTTATCCCTCTACTTGCACTCTTCTAATTTGCTCACATTACCCAGAGATTGAAGAGAGATTTCTGGGTGCCGTTTTTAACAATTTATTATTCATTATTAAAAAGAGACCGTTTCAGTGCTGTCAGCTCTTGTGATTTTATTAAATCACCAGCACCTGGAGTCAGGTGATTATGTAATAATCTCAGCTTTCATTTAAAACAAATAGTAAGTCGCTAGTCTTCATGGCTGCAGAGAAACACTTGAGAATTTGACCCAAATGCCCTCTAAATGTTCAGAACTAGAAAAAAAATTAAATAACTTCCCCCCTCAAAAAAACTCATGATTTTGGGAGGCCCAACTCATAATTTTTTAATGTTTGAAGTTAGCAATACTCCCATTTATACTCCCATACAGCATTTCATGGTGCACTGCCTTCTCCCTACACCACCTCCCTGTGAAATGTACCCTCTTGCTACACCTCATGATGTCCATCCTCTCCAATGAACATCACCTCATATTAATTCTTATTATTATTATTATTACAGTAGTGCCTAGCAGCACCCTGTAATGTTCTCCTTTTTGTGTTAAATCCCACCTCACACCCCCAGTGATGTCCCAGTTCATCACTGTAGACAATTCAATGAAAAGCTCTGCGCAACATGAGGCATCAGTCAAAAGAGCAAATAAATGGCTTGTGGAACTTAGTCAAAAGATATCAAGGCCAATGGTTTAGTAGGATTCAGAAGCAAATTGGACACTTATATAGTTAACGAGATCATCCAGAATTACAGTAACAAAGATTTTAAAAATCCCAAGTGTTTTGGAAGGAATATGAACCCTTCTGCGTCAAGCCATGAAGCAGATGTTGTTCTCCACATTAACAAGAGGAGAGCTTGTCTTGTGTTCTTTATTTGAACTTTACATCCAGCTAACAAGCACACACACCAGGCAGCTCTCTTCTTATTAGCATTCATTGCATTGGGGTGTGAAGGGTGACCTTGACTTCATCAGGCAAACCCACACACTTACAGAACAATAGATGCTGCTCCACATACACTTCTCCTTTCACAAAACAATTAATTTTAAACTTTTCTGTTTGATCACTTACCTCAACACAACTAACCCTACAGAAAATCAACCGGTTTCAGTGTGTCTTTGCATTTTTTGAAATTGTTTGGCCACTCTGTTTTTCTGGGTGGCGAACAGGCCAGATAGCTGAAGGGCCTTGAGATTGAATTGCTCTTGCGGTGGCATTGGTGTGTCCAGAGTGAAAGTAACTTAAAGGACTTACCGGTATGCCAGAGTCCTGAGGTGGGGCCATTAAATCCCCGGGTCCTTTAAATTGAGATTTAAAAGGTCCAGGGCTCCGGCTGCAGTAGCGGCGCCTGGGACCTTTAAATCACCACCAGAGCTACCAGCTGTGGAGGTGGCCGGGAGCCCTGGGGCTCTGGCAGCAATTTAAAGGACCTGGGGCTCCAGCCACTGCTGGGAGTCCCAGGCCCTTTAAATCACTGGCCTGGGAAAGCCGGTACGGTCGACAGTGTACTGGCTCTTGCTGGTACGCCATACCGGACCGGACCGGCTTACTTTCACCTCTGAGTGTGTCTGACATGTCATTACTAGTGAATTCAATGGCTCTGTGCTGGGTGGTTTGCAGCCCTGGCCTGGAGTCCTCAGTAAGCAATTCCATTTCTCGGAGGGCAAGTTAGGTCACAGGCAAGCCAACAGGCTGTTAAGCAGGTAGATTCACGGGCATAGTCTTCTCCTGGCAAGGCATTATGTCCGGGAACCACCGGAACCTGTGGCAGGTTGTGTGGTTTTGGCTCGGGTACGGCCCCGCTTCCTGTTTTAATCTCATGTGATCTTGGGGCAAACCGCTGTCTGGCTTGAGCCCAGTCTCCCCAAGCGTCAGGCCCATCAGTAGAAATTCTAACCATTTCTCCTGGCTAAAGTACCTAGCAGTCTTCTTGTAAAGATTCTGTTTCTATCCCTTCTACCTTTCTTTTGTCTTGCTGAAGCAGAGTTTTTTTCATCATCTGAACCAGCTCATGCCAGTGATAGGAGACTGGATGAGAAGCAGCTCTGGTCTGATTCAGTCTGATAATTCTTAGCTACCTATTCTGTAACCTCCAGTCACAACTGTCCATGTTCTCTGCAGCTCCTTTCTTCTTCCCTTGTTTCCCCATCTGTACTGACTGTTGTTGATGCCTTCTCTCCATCCTTGACTTCTCTGCCCTCTCTCCCATAGTCCATCCCGCTAACTCTTGACCTTGACTCTGATCCAACATCCACATCCTCCTGTTTCCACAGTGTGGTACCTCTGCAGAAAATCAGACCCTTCACAGATAACTGTATCCTGTCTTCCTTCAGTTCTGCCTTCTTCCTTGACAACAGGATTGCATCTTCCTAAGACCCAGACCTTCAAACTCTGTTGCTTATTCAGCTCTGGTGACTCCCTCAAAATCTTCCCCATGCCCCATATTCCCTTCCTCTCGGCACAGGATCTCTCGGATATCTTTGAGAAGGTGAGAGCTGACCAGAAAAAGGAATTTTCATCCCACAGACAATTTTGAGATTTCAGGAAAAAACTGTCTTGATTTGGAATGAAAAGAAAAAAAATTTTTTCATGAGACAGAAAACTCAGAAAAATTCCATTTTGGGATATATGAAATGGAATTTCTCAGCTCCCTGACTGCCCACCAGGAAGGCTTTTGTCAATTTCACATTCTCCCTGGGTGCCATCATTTCAATTTCCCCAACAAAACATTAAAATTTTGGGACAAAATTTAAATTTTCCCACAGAAAATTTTGATTTTACAAAAAGGTCATTTTCTGTTGGACAATCTTTCCAAAGGAAATTTCCCAACTAGCTACAGAGAAGATTGATACAGTCTGTCCATCCTTCCCTAGCACCTTCTCACTTTCCCTCAACACTGATCTTTGACACAGCTGATCACTCCCTCCTCCTCTCTTCCCTTGACTTTAATGATACCAATCTCTCTTGGTTCCCCTCCTATTTCTCATTCCTTCTTCCACATCTTTTTTGCTGGTTCCACCTTCTCCCCACCCATAGTCTCTGTGCAGGGGAGGTGGCCCACAGGGCTGGGTCCCTACACTTCTCTCTATACCCTTTGCCTGGGTGACCTTAACCATTCCCATGGCTTGGACTATCCTCTCTATGATGATGACTCCCAAATCCACCTCTCCCCACACAACCTCTCCCCCTCTAGCCAGTCTCATTTCGCTTTGCATCTCTGACATCTCACCCTGGATATCTCTCAGACAATTACAACTTTACATGAGTAAGAGAGATCCACTGATTTCCCCTCCTAAATCAAAGCATATTGGCCCTGGCAGCAGCTCCCTCAGACTCCTAAACTGAAATGTGTAGTGTCAAACCAGGGCAGTTGGGAAGCAGGAAACAGAAGCTGCTGGGCTTCTGCATCTCCTCCATCCCCCAAAGAATCCTGACTGATGGAGCAGAAAGCAAGTTAGCAGCAGTTACTGTCTCTGTTACTGTTGGTAATACCACCATCTTGGTATTCATTGCAGCTTCCAGCCTTCAGGTCACTATCAACCCTTCCATTCATCTCATTCTTCCCTTCCCATCTGGGCACCCATCCATGTTCAAACCTTGCTGTTCTTCTTCCACTCCACTTCCAAGACATGACCCTTCTCTCACTCCCAACAGCAAAAACTCTAACTCATGCCCATATCATGTACTGTACCATCTTGATTATTGTGATCTCTTCCTGCCTGGCCTCCTCCTCACTCACATTACCCCCCGCCCCTGTAGGCCCTCTACAGTATAGCTGCAAAAATGATCTTCATAGCTGTCAGTCTGGTCCTGTCACCCCCTTCTTTGACTCTGTGCTGGTTCCTCCTCCATTCCATCAAATATAAGCTTCATCTGATTTTCCCATAAGCATCCTCAACTCTTTCCACACACTATGTGTCAGGAACACCCTTCCTACTTTAATGCATGCAACTATTGCCTTAGCCTCATTTAAAATCCACCTCTTATTTGATGCCCACAGTAAGCAAGTCAACAATGTTCAGGGTTTTTACTTCTTAACTGCATGACCATATTGCTGTAACTCACGTCTTTCCAAGCTTCAGGCTTTCCCCTAATGCTTGACACCTTCACCTTGTGTCATGTAACTTTACATTGTAAATTTATATTGTAAAATTTTAAGGGCTGGGATTGTGTATTTTTTTTAATAAAGCACCTAGTAGGATTTTGGGTACTATAAATTAATAACGTGTACTGCTCATATTTCTCGAGTTCTGGGTAAAAAGAAGGTAGAGCAATAGACTCCTCAATATGGAAATCCAAATGAACCTTGGGAACTAACCAAGAGAAAAAGAAAAATTAATTAGGTCTGCAGAAAATTAGGCAATGAAAATATACAATTCATACTGAAGAAAAAGATCTAAAAGCATGTCACATACTAATATTATACACATTATCACTTAGATCTCGGCATCATTGTGAAAAAACAGTTACTTACCTTTCTGTAACTGTTGTTCTTCGAGATGTGTTGCTCATATCGATTCCAGTTAGGTGTGTGCATGTGCTGCATGCACAGATGTCGAAAACTTTTTCCCTAGCAGCTACCTGTTGGGCCAGCTGGGGAGCCCCCTGGAGTGGCGCCGATATAGCGTCCTATATTAGACCCTGCTGGCCCAACCCCCCTTCAGTTCCTTCTTACCACCCATGACGGTTGTTGGAACAGTGGTGTCTTGTGTCTCAAGTGCTCCACTAATCCCTAGCTTTTCTCTTATCTTAGCAGTTACCTTTGTTAATTAATCATTGATAGTGTTAAGTGTTACTATAGTATTAAGTGTAGTTTAGTCGTGAGGGCAGTTTCGCACTCAACGACTGCCCTGCGGGGCTCTGGGGCATGCCGTCTCAGGGCTTCAAACCTTGCACTTCTTGCAGCAAGCCCATGCCTACGGCGACCCCCACGATCCCTGCCTTAGGTGTCTGGGAGAGTGCCATAAGGCTGACAAGTGTAAAATCTGTAAGGTGTTCAAGCCCCGAACAAGAAAAGAGAGGGAAATCTGGCTCAAGCAACTCCTCATGGAGTCCGCATTGCATCCCTCTCAAGACGCGGGACCGAGCGCTTCGGTGCGCAGTGCTCCCCCAGCGGTACCGGCCACGGCACTGCAGAAGATCCCACGCCTGCCTCAGGACCGTCGATCTCCCGGGTCCCAAAGACGCCCACCCTGGCACCGTTCCCACTCCCCAGTCGCTCAGAAAAAGCAAGCCTTGGGAGCACCCTCTGGTAGGCCCGAAGCGGTCGCTCTGGCCCCAACTGAGCAAGCTTCGAACCAGGCCTCTAAACCAGACAAGACTGCTAGGCCCTGGTCTGCTCATGCCAGCCCCGCGCAAGGGTCCGCACAAGTGGAAGAGGTTACGTTGCCTTCCACTCCAGATACCTTTGAGGCCGCCAGAAGACTCATCGAAATGACAGCTCAATGAAGACCTCTGAGTCATAGGCATTAGTGCTCAAAATATCAAACAAAACATTAGAACATGCAAAGAATGGAATGGAAAAGATGACAATGTGGTTGTGTGAATCTGTGGTATTAGGGTTACTAATTTGTATTACCTCCTGCCTCGGAACCCCTAGCTGGGGACCAGGACTCCATTTTAGTAGACCCTATACAAGTACAGAACCAAAACATGGGCCCTGCCCCAGAGAGCTGAAGCCTGGAGTTAGGTGTTGTGATGTTCAGCCTCACAGTGTCTAACTTTTAGGTGCCAGAAAAATCCCAGTGATTCACAAAGCCTGAGTTAGGCACCAAGGGTCCCTATACACTGAATGGGATATCCAGTTCTGGAGTCTGCACATACGGTGACCAGACAGCAAGTGTGAAAAACCGGGACAGGGGGTGGGGGATAATAGGAGCCTATATAAGAAAAAGACCCAAAAATCAGGACTGTCCCTATAAATTCGGGACATCTGGTCACCCTACCTGCACGTCAAGAAGGATGATCCTGGAGAAAGTTCAAAGGAGGGCCACAAAAATGATCAGGGCTAGGGAAACAAGCCTTATGATGTGAGGCTTAAGGAACTCGAGCTATTCAGCTTCTCAAAGAGAAGGTTGAGCGGCGCTTCGGTCATTGTGTGTGTAGTGGGATGTACTTACACAGGGACAAGAACGGATAGTGGTGGCTTTTCAACCTTGCTGGCAAAGGCATAGCAAGAAAGCTGAAGCGGGACAACTTCAACCTTGAAACAGACCCACTTTCCTGCAGTACAGGTGAATAATCATTGGCACAGTGTACTGGAGAGGAGGTTCTTACAGTGCATGGAAAGTTGAAGACAAGATTGGATATCTTTCTGAAAGTGAAAGCTATACTTTAATCCAGCTTCCAGGAGAAGTTCTGTGGACTATGTGTGGTGGAGGATCAGGCTGGATGGTCATGGCTAGGCTTGGAAGCATTACATTTTTATTGGTAAATGTCAGTAAACATTGATTTCACCATACACACACAAACTAATGAAAAAATTATTTCCATTGATAATAGCTGAAATTTAGACAGGCAAAATAAGAAAAATGCTGCTTGAGAACTTACTAGAGTTTGATTTAAAGATATTTTCCTTGTATATTTTGACATGCAACATTGATTTTAACCATTATAAAGCTTTAATTTTTTGAATTTCATACTCTGTCATTAAATAACTATTGTCTGACACCCCCCACCCCATAATTTCCTATAACTGAATATTGACATTGATTAAAAATGCTTAAAAATAAACATGGATATTATCCATTGAAATTATAAAACAATAAAAATCTAATTCTGCTGAGCCTACTCATGGTCATCCCATCTGGCTTTCGAATTTGTGAATTTATGAATCTCCTGTTCATCCCCTTCCCTTGTGAGTTATGGGGAAAGTAGGATTGCATGCATTGACCCAACATGGTAATAACATTAGTACCTCTGTGTGACAACCTCTGGCAAAAAGCTAACCCCTATAAACTTGGCAACTTTATCTGGTACCTTTGCTGCCATCATCCAGTATTCACTCCTTGTCTCATTTAGATATAAAGTATTTTCTCCACAGGACCTGGAAACTCAGAGATACACTCTAGCATGTGGTAATTATGTCTCATCTCTTTGAGATGTGATATCCTAGTAGTACATAGCAAGCTTAGTCTTACTTTTGTTTTCACTAACTCTATCTTATTTATTGTACTAAGAACAAATATAATCTAACGTGGAACCGGAAGTGTTAAAGAAATAATTTTATATACCGAAATTGTTCATCTTACCCTGTCCGTCTTGAGCATCTCATTTAGTGACAAAGATATTGTGTTGTCACCTGTCTGTGTGTCATGTCATCTCTCACCACCAAACCTTGTTGCTTTGGAGTCCCCCATCTTCTCCCAGGAATTTCTCTCCACCAAAGCTCACCATGTGGGAAGCTTTTTTAGTTAGGGATACTTCAGAGCCCTACCAATCCTTCTTCTCTTAGCCCACTTCTTCAGGCAAGGATAGCCAGACAGTCTGTCTGACCTCCCTGATCCTGATGCCCCGTCACCATTCCCAGATCCCCCTCTCAAGATCCTTTCTTTCAATTCGCTCCATGCTTGATCAAGCCCCCCAACATCTCCACCCCCTCTGGGGATGTCACAAGCCTTAGATGTTCCTTCACAAGTTCGTATCATGATCATGACAATAATCTAAACTTATGGTTCAGGGCTTCAACCGGTGTTCTGATAATTAGGCCTAATTGTGAGCTCACCTGTAAGAAGTGAGTGTAGATTCACAAGATGTTACAATAACCTATAAGAACAAATATAGGAAAAAGTACAAAAGGTAGACAGACACTGAATTAGTCCAAACAGAAAGGCCGACTGCTGTAACTCTGTGACCAGGAAGAGGCAGCTGAAAGCAGTGCCCTAAGCAGCCTGATGCAGATACTGTACCTCGGGCAATCCTCATGCCTAAGTTTGGTGTCACAGAAGGTGACTTTCAGGTGCTTCTTTGCATGTCGGTTACTCAGGTGGAAAATGGAGCCAGCTGGTTTTTGAGGGTTTGGTCAGAGTCACCGTAAAAAACGGTTATTTATGTTAACTGTAATTGTTGTTCTTTGAGATGTGGGTGCAGATGTGTATTCCACTGACTCAGGTGTGTATGCACCCAGCACATCAAAGCTAGATAATTTTGCCTAGAAGTACACATTGGCACAATACACCTTCCCTTTCACCCCTCATAGCCCCTCCTGTGGAGTCTACTTAAACAGTGACTGCAGAACTTCCTTTCCAAAGTCTGCATCTTAACTAGCTGCAGTAGTAATAGCATAGCACTTAGTAAAAGTCTGCACAGAGGACCATGAAGTGGCCCAGCAAATGTCCAGTATGGAAACATTACAGAGAAACTCAATGGAAGCCGCTTGAGCCCTCGTCGACTGAGCCACCAGCCTGTCTGGAGGTGTGGCCTGGGCTAGCCTATATGCCATCATATAGCAGGAAGTGTTCCATCTGGAAATTCTCTGGGCTGAGACTACCTGACCCTTCATCCGCTCCACACAAGACAATCTCCCATTGTTCCCAGAGTGAGGGACAGCTCTTAGGGAAGATGATGTTGTGAGAAGTTAGAAAGGAACACCCGAGGAGCTGATGAATGGAGCCAGTGGACATTTTTCTTTAGGGGCAACCTACAGTCTCACTTCTATTGAGAAAAATGGGAGATGGTAGCCATTTTGAAAGAGGGAAGTTCTTCATGGAATTCTCTGTAGCAGATACTTCAGAAGTTTTTAGTTATGAAGAAAAATTGCAAAAAAAATTACCGTTACACTTTTAAATGTTACTCCTTTGCACAAGATTTCTGTGAGTTCTAAGGATTTGGAAAGTATGAAGCATCTGCAAACAACCTTTTGATTCTGGACAGAGTTAAGGCTGTCAAGATCTGACTCAAAGACCAGAAGGGACCATTGTGATAATCTAGTCTGACCTCCTGCACACTGCAGGCCACAGAACCTCACCCACCCATTCCTGTAATAGACCCCTAACCTCTGGCTGAGTCACTGAAGTCTTCAAATCATGATTTAAAGACTTCAAGTTACAAAGAATCCACTATTTACACTAGTTTAAACCTGCAAGTGACCCATGTCCAACGCTGCTGAGCAAGGAAAAAAAAAAGCCAATCCAGAGTCTCTGCCAATCTGACCCGGGGGAAGATTCCTTTCCAACCCCAAATATGGTGATCAGTTGGACCCTGAGCATGTTGACAAGACCCACCAGGCAGATACCTGGGAAAGAATTCTCTGTAGTAGATCAGAGCCCTCTCCATCTCGTGTCCCATCACTAGCTATTAGGGACATTTGCTACTAGCAGTCACAAATCAGCTACATGCCATTCTAGGCAGTCTCATCATATCATCCCTTCCATAAACTTATCAAGCTCAGTCTTGAAGCCAGTTATGTTTTTTGCCTCCACTGCTCCCCTTGGAAGACTGCTCCAGAACTTCTCGGCCCTTCCAGTCCGCCTTCAGCTAGCGGTGTCACACCTGCCATCACTGCTGTCTCTACTCTTTGAACCCCCATTGCTCCCTGGACTGTAGCATCCTCTTCTGGGCACGGTCCTTTGGCTGTGCCCTCACTCTGGTATTCCCCACCTCCAGGGGACTGGCAGGCCTTAGTCCCACCACTTGCCTCAGGGGCAAACTGCAGTCTGGATACCAGCCACTCTCCTCATTTGCAAGTGGGGTACAAGGGGGGGGCAGGTCCACCTGCTACTCTGGGTCCCGACGCAGCGACCCTATAGCCGGCAGCCACCTACTGCCCTCCTCCAACCTGCTGCCTATTTCCCTGGGCCACTTCCCCCGTAGCCCTAGCACCCTCTCAGCCCTTGTAGCAAGGCCCCAGCCTGGCAGTGGTCAGCCAGCAGCTCACCCTCACATTCTGCTGCCTCTGCCCCTGCCCTGCCCAGCACTGCTCTGCATCTATCTAATCTATCTATGGCGCTTCTTCAGGCAGCCCATCCTCCTCCCTTGCCTTCCAGGGAGAGACTCCCGTCTGCTCTGCTGAGCAAGCCTTTATATATGGCCCTTGCCGGCCCTGATTGGCTGCTCCAGCAAGCCTTCCCCCTATTGGTGGGCTCAATAAGCCCCTTCCTGATTAGTGGGTGCTGTGCAGCCTCCCTGGTGCTGCTTTTAACCCCTTCTTCTCTGTGTGTGGGGCAGTTGCCCCACAACTCTCCCTCTCTGGTATTTATTCCTCTGATGCAATCATATATCCCCTCTGCTTTCATTCTGTTAGGCTAAACAAGCCAAACTCCTGGAGTCTCCCCTCCTAAAATAGGTTTTCCATTTCTCTGATCATCCTAGTAGCCTTTCTCTGCACCTGTTCCAGTTTGAATTCATCTTTCTTAAACATGGAAGACCAGAATTGCACACAGTATGCCAGATGAGGTCTCACTAGGGCCTTGTATAATGTCAATAATACTTCCCTATCTCTACTGGAAATATCTTGCCTGATACATCCTAGGATTGCATTAGCCTTTTTCACGACTGCATCATATTAGCAGCTCTTAAGCCTGGTCTACACTAGGCGTTTAAACCGGTTTTAGGAGCGTAAAACCGATTTAACGCCACAACCGTCCACACTAGGAGGCACCATATATCGATTTTAATGGCTCTTTAAACCGGTTTCTGTACTCCTCCCTAACGAGAGGAGTAACGCTAGTATCGGTATTAACATATCGGATTAGGGTTAGTGTGGACGCTGATCGACGGTATTGGCCTCCGGGAGGTATCCCACAGTGCAGCAGTGACCGCTCTGGACCGCAATCTGAACTCGGATGCAGTGCTCAGGTAGACAGGAAAAGCCCCGCGAACTTTTGAATATTTCCTGTTTGCCCAGCGTGGAGCTCCGATCAGCACGGGTGGCGATGCAGTCCGAAATCAAAATAAAGAAAGAGCTCCAGCACGGACCATGCGGATGTGATCGCTGTAAGGGCAGGCAAATCCGTTCTATCAGCGCTCCGTTACAGAAGATGAAATTCAGAATCCTTTTTTAAAAATCTCCAGACAGACGCCATAGCAGGGACTCAGCGCACTGCAGCGTGACAAGCGTAACGGAAAGCCAAAGAATCAAATGGACGCTCATGGACTGGAGGACTGAAGCTATCCCACAGTTCCTGCAGCCTCCGAAAAGTATTTGCATTCTTGGCTGAGCTCCAAATGCTTCTAGGGTCAAACACAGTGTCCGCGGTGGGTCAGGGCATAGCTTGGCAATCTACTCACCCCCCCACCCACCCCCAGAAGCGAAAGGGAAAACAATCCTCTGACTCTTTTACATGTCACCCTATCTTTACTGAATGCTGCAGATAGACACGATGCTGCAGCCGTCAACACCAACATTCTCACTCCCCCCCTGCCATGGGTGGCTGATGGTACAAAAGGACTGGTAACCGTCCTCGTCATCAGCCTATTGGCACATGGGGCAGTAACCATGCTGACTAGCATCCGTCAGGTCGATCAAGGGCTCCTGGCTCTAATTTTTTATGGTGGATGGTGCAGTATGGCTGGTAACCATCGTCATCATAGCAACAGGGGGCTGAGCTCCATCAGCCCCCACCCTTCATGTGTAAAGAACAGATTCAGTTGCCCCTGGACTAGCAGAGGGATGCTGGGCTTCTCTCCACACTGCTTAATGTCCTGTCTGGACTATCATAGCAGCTGGAGGCTGCCTTCCACTCATTTCTCACTAACAAGTCACCATGTCTTTTTATTCCTGCATTCTTTATTACTTCATCACACAAGTGGGGGGACAATGCTATGGTAGCCCAGAAAGGCTGGGGGAAGAACAGAATCAACAGGTGGGGTTGTTACAGGAGCACCCCCTGTGAATAGCATACATATCAAGTTTCTGCAGGATCTGACACAGAGCAGCTGTGCTCTCTGGTTCTATGATACAGTGGTTATCTAGTACACTTACCTATATTCTAGGCAGGACTGATTCTATTTTTAGATACCAAAAAGAGGGATTGACTCAGGGAGTCATTCCCAATTTTGGCTTTTGTGCCCCTGGCTAAGAGCAGCCAGGGGCACTTATGACAGCAGCAAATGATACAAAAGGACTGGTAGCCATAATCATCCTCACCAGTTCCAATTTATGGAAGGGTTTGGATGGTGCAGTATGACTGGTAACCATCTCTGCTGTCATGCAAAAGCAAAAGCATGCTTCTGTGTAGCGCTGCTGAATCGCCTCTGTGAGCGGCATCTAGTACACATACGGTGAGAGTCACAAAAGGCAAAACAAGCTCCATGATTGCCATGCTATGGCATCTGCCAGGGCAATCCAGGGGGAAAAGGCGCGAAATGCTTGTCTGCCGTTGCTTTCCCAGAGGAAGGAGTGACTAACGACATTTACCCAGAACCACCCGCGACAATGATTTTTGCCCCATCAGGCACTGGGATCTCAACCCGGAAGTTCCAAGGGGCGGGGGAGGCTGCGGGAACTATGGGATAGCTAGGGAATAGCTACCCACAGTGCAACGCTCCAGAATCCGACGCTAGCCTCGGACCGCGGACGCACACCACCGAATTAATGTGTTTAGTGTGGCCGCGCGCACTCGATTTTATAAAATCTGTTTTACAAAACCGGTTTATGCAAATTCGGAATAGTCCCGTAGTGTAGACGTACCCTTAGTCAGTCTGTGATCAACCAATACACCCAGGTATTTTTTCTTCTATCTCTTCCAACAGATATATCCCCAGTTTATGGCAAAAATTCTTCTTGTTAGTTCCTTGCACTTTTCACTATTAAATTTCATCCCATTTCTATTACTCCAGTTTTTAAGGTCATCCAGATCTTCTTATATGATATTCGGCAATATATCCCAACTTTGTGTAATCTGCAAATTGTATTAGCACACTTTTTGTGGGAGTGAATGAAAATTTTAATTCATAAAAATGTTAAGTAAGATTGGTCCCAAACCCAATCCCTGAGGAACTCCACTATTAACCTCCCTCGAGCCTGACAGTTCACCTTTCAGTATGACACATTGTTGTCTCCCCGTTAACCAGTTCCTTATCCACATTTCAGTTTTCATATTAACCTCTGTATGCTGTCTAATATGTAGCTCACACCCGAGAGTGCCAAACTCAGGACAGTCTGTCAGGAAACAGGGCAGACACCTCAAACTGGTGGTACAGTCTATAATTAAGTCTACATTTATGTCACAGAGATCATGGAAGTCGTGACTTCCAGAGACCTCCATGACCTTTTCTGCTTCAGGCTCTGGGGCTGCAGGACAGGAGCTAGCAGCCAACTGGGCCCTGGCAGGTTTCCAGCTACAGGCAACAGCCTCCTCAAGGTACCCCTGCAGGGTTCCTTTGACAAGCAACAGCCTCCTCAGGGGGCTCTCCTCAGGGTTCCAGCAACCAGGGACAGCCTTGCAGGGACTGGGGGAGAGAACCGTGCAGCGCCCAGCCACCACGGTAACAGGGGAAACCATGGAGCTGCAGCAGCAAAAGTCACAGACAGGTCACGGCTTCCATGAATTTTTATTGCCCGTGACCTGTCGTGACTTTTACTAAAAATAACCATGACAAAATCTTAGCTTTATCTATAATTAGATCTTACCAAACCAGTAACAAGCAGCACCCTGGATTATTATATTAGCCGTACCGTCGAGGCACAGATGGTCCCCTTAGGCTCATACCTTGTAAATAACTCATTTCTCTTCTTAGTGAATAAATCCTTAGGTAGTTTACAATAGGATTGGCTACAAGTGTTGTCTTTGGTGTGAGATCTAGGGTGCAATTGACCTTAGATAAGTGACTAATCCTTTGGGACTGGGAGTAACCTGAATAGTATTGTGCTTTTTGCTGTAAAGGACCAATTATCACAAAGACAACTTGCCTGGGTGGCAAGACAGATAGTCCCAAGGGGACTGTCTATGACTCCATGTTTAAACTGTCACAGTGCCTGAGGAGTTTATACTTGACACTTGTTTGGTGAAATCTAAATGTAGGTCTCACAGGCAATCTGGGGGGTTGTGCCCTGTTTCGTAACAGCTTGTCCTGAGGTTGGCGCTCACGCTCGTGAGCTACTCCAGACAGCTTGACACTTTATACTTGACAAGAATTATGGGCCAGCACCTAAGTTATGGCTGAGAAGTACAGAACATGGGACGGGGAGTGGGAGGGCAGTGCTGTGTCAAAGATCACCTTTGCACTTCCACAATCCTTAGAGACTGATCTGTACCAGGCCTTCAGAGAGTCCAGGCCAGAAGAGACCCTGTGATCATCTAGCCTGACCTCCTGTATCACACAGGCCAGAGACCTGCCCCAAAATACTTCCTAGAGCAGAACTTTTAGAAAAACTTCTAATCTGGATTTTAAAATTACCTGTGATGGGGCAATTGGTAAACTGTTCCAATAGCTAATTACTCTCACTGTTAAAATGTATGCCTTATTTCCAAGCTGAATTTGTCTACTTCAGCTTCCAGCCATGGGACCATGGTATATCTTTATCTGAAGAGCCCATTCTCAAATATTTGTTCCCCATGTGGGTATCCAAACATGTCCAAAAGAGGATAGAGTGGTTTTGTGTTTTAGCATTTTTCTGTGACATTATGGTCTCGAATGAACTCACACAGAAAAATAATGAAAATACAGCAATCAGAACCCTGATGATGGGCACCTGGAGCCGAGACCTACGTAAATATGGTCATGGATGTGTACATGTACAAAAGGGGAGTATATAAAACCCGATACCTGAATGTTCACATGTGGGGGCCAGGGAGTGATTGTAGGTGGCTTCCCAAAACTTCATCTCTTGTGGTGCACTCTACTGACTGTTTCTTCCATCTTTGTTTCTAATGGTCTCCATAAGATTGTAAGCATGTCAGCATTGCGGGGTGGCTTTCTCTTGTTCCAGTCTCAGGCTGTAACTATGCATGATCCAGGAAGTCATTTTTGCTATACTTTTTGTACTCGATCTCATTTCTTATTATTTCAGTTATCCTTTTCTGTACTAACTTAAGCTCATAAAGTCTCTGTGTGCGAGTCACCAATCTCAGACTCAGTAAAAGAACCTGTTATTAGTGACTGGTGTAATTTGCACTTTAAACGTACCATGTGGGACCCACATGGTCAAACACCTTGAAGAATCAGTTACTGCAGAGAAGTAACTGTTCTTTACTAGCCCTCATGGTTGTAAAGAAAAGCTTTTAAAAGTGACTCAAGTGTAAGCAATGCAGTGATGTCTGCCTGAGTCTGCAGAGAGCCTGGGACAATAGCACTAAGGGCGAGGCGTTGCCCAATGCATCTCAGTGTGATGTTACCTCCAAGCACTGCTCTGGAGGGGTTCCCTCACCATCATCCAGTGGAAAGTTGTTTGTGGCAGGAAGGAAAGGCTGCAGTATGTCTAGCCCTCCCCATCCAAGCAGAGTAACCCCAGCTGCCAGAACAAATGCTGGGAATCCCCCTCCCTCTCTACAGCTGTGGGGTGGGAGGGAAATGGAAGAAGGGAGCCTCACTGCCTGTCCAGGGAGGATGAGAGCTCCAACCTACCTAAAGAGAATTAGTGGCACACTCTTCCGCAGATGACTACTGTGTTGATGGAGCTTCTGCCCCTGCAGGGTTGGGGTGGCGGTAGCAATGCCATAGCATGGTGCAGTGCCACGGGTCCTGTGAGATGGTGAGCCTGTCTAGTCACTGTAATCCATCTGTGACACGGTGAGCCTGGGGCCATGGCTGCCAGAGGCCAGCTGTGCCATGGTGAGCCACGTGTCCCATCGCTGCTGTCCAGCTGTGTCATGGTGAGCCAGATGTCTCATCACTGCAGTCCAGCTGTGTCATGGTGAGCCGGATGTCCCATCACTGCAGTTCAGCTGTGCCACGGTGAGCCAGTGTCCCGATCATTGCAGTCCAGCTGTGCTATGCTGAGCCTAGTGTCCCAATTGCCCTAGTCCAGCTCCAATCTGACTCTGCTTTAGCATTAGTTTCAATTTTGTTGTTGTTGTACAAATGTGGATTAAAAATTGTATTAATTTGTATTGCAACACTTTCAATTTGAAAATAAAAGCTCCTATTTGTTCTTTCAGTTTATGGTAAGAAACCCAGTGTGGAACTTTGGTAAGAGACTACCACAGACATATTGGCCTAATAATAAAATATACACCAGCGCTGGACTGATACCTTTCTACACAGGCTTTGTACCAAGTAAGTTTATTCTCTGACCGAACATGAATCACTGAGATTATTTTTAGAATTATACGTATGTGATGGCCTGAGTCCTGGATCACCCATGCAACACCCATTGTTCTGGGCCTCTACAAACAAAAAGACGGTCCATCCAGTAGAGCTTACAGTCTAAATATGACAGGAGACAACAGCTGGATGCAACAAACAGATGGGAGAAGCACAAAGAAACAATGAGTCAGTGCTGTTCAGCAGGACCGGTCATTGTTACAGCACACCAGCTGCCTAACCACTGTTCATGTTTTGGAGATATCACTGCAAAGGAGAGAGTTTTGAAGGAGGTACTTTTGCAGAAGTTTAAGTATGCTGCTTCCAAGCCTGAGGAGCAGCATGCAAAATAGCACTTGAAAATTTAATAGATAAGTGTCACTGGCAGAGCAGAATCAGGCATCAACATCTTGATAGTGAATAAGAGATAGGCCTGTGTAAGTGTAGAGAACTACGAAAAGAGGATGGAACTAAGGACGGAGTCCTGGGGAACCCACACAGAAGGCTGGAGGGGGGATGAGGAAGCTCGTCCCAAAGAAATGCTGCTGGAGCACTTAGAAAGGTAGGAGGAGAACCACTGTGCACAGTCACAAAAGCCAAGGAAGGACAAGATTTCAAGAAGAGCATGATCATAGAATCATAGAATATCAGGGTTGGAAGGGACCTAGGGTGACCAGATGTCCCGATTTTGGGATCTTTTTCTTATATAGCCTCCTATTACCCCCCACCCCATCCCAATTTTTCACACTTGCTGTCTGGTCACCCTAATGGGACCTCAGGAGGTCATCTAGTCCAACCCCCTGCTCAAAGCAGGAAATGTCAAAAGCCCATCGCCAATGTGAAAGGCAGCTGACAGGTAAAGGAGGATGATAATAGCATACTGTTTCTGAGCTGAGGCCATTGGAGACATGATACTGAAAAATAACTTTGCAAGATAATAGATTGTTTTCCTTAGGGCGACTCTTAAGATGTTATTTTTATAATACCAGTAGCAGACTCCATTAGAATAAGCGAGGTTGCAAATAAGTTGATTATGAATTAGAAATTCTGTGGACCTGCAGTGGGATCTGTGAAGGAACTTATGCATTGCAATGCTGTGTGTTGCGGCGCATAGACAAATCACAGGAACAGCCCTGATCCACCAAGCTGTTAGGCACCCAGGCTCCCTATACAATAAACGAGCAAAGAGAGGTGCCTTAGAATGTGATCCACAAAAGGCTTAGCCGGGAGCCACCTAAGCTAGCCAATGGGAAAGGCTGATGAGACAGGTGTGTGCTAAACCCTGCCCCTCTCTCAGAGATAGGCACCCAACTCCATGCTGAAGGCAGGTGCCCATCTCTGCTTAGCAGTCTGTGCCTTAGATGCCTAAGGCATTTCTTGAGGCAACGAGGTAGGTGCCTGCCTCATTTGACATTAAATAACAGGAGAGGAGGCGATTTAGTTGGGGATTGGTCCTGCTTTGAGCAGGGGGTTGGACTAGATACCTCCTGAGGTCCCTTCCAACCCTGAGATTCTATGATGCCGTCCACCAACAACTTGTATCCCATTGGTCAGAGCACTCAGCTGGGATGTGGGAGCCAAGGATTCAATTCCGCCCTCCCTGGCAAAGGGAGTGAAAGGAAGTGAAACCATGGTCTCCTACTGTTCCGGCGAGTGCTCTAACCGCTGAGCATGGGGATATTCTGACACGGTGCTCCCTCGCTAATGCACTGTGGATAACTTAGGGTACGTCTTCACTACCTGCCATATCGGCGGGTAGCAATCGATTTCTCGGAGTTCGATATATCGCGTCTCATCTAGTCGCGATATATTGAACTTCGAACACGCTCCCGTCGACTCTGGAACTCCACCACCACGAACGGCGGTGGCGGAGTCGACGGGGGAGCCGCGAACGTCGATCCCGCGCCGTGAGGACGGGTAAGTAATTCGAACGAAGGTACTTTGACTTCAGCTACGCTATTTGCGTAGCTGAAGTTACGTACCTTAGATCGAACCCCGCCCCCCCCCAGTGTAGACCAGGCCTAAGAGTGACTGGAGCCCACCTCATAGGTGGCTGCCCTAACTACTAGATTACAAAATCACTCTCTCTGGCCCAATGACTGTTCCACCATGGATAAATACTAAAAAAAGTGGCTCTAAGATCTGTCAGCCGCTTGTGATCAGGAGGTGCTTATAGCTTGCCTATGGACCCTGACAGGATGGGATGCTCGGGTTTTGGCTTTGTTTCTTTACTGGGCAATTGTTTTCCTGCCCCAAAGGTGATCTCACATGAATTTCCACCACAGAGTTCTACTCTGCCACCTCTCCTCTTCAATGTACAAGAAGGCATGGAGTGAAATGCCATAAGTATAGCATCCAACTTCATTTTCCATTTCATCCATCCTTGAAGATGCCATCAAGTGGCTTTCTCATTGTCTAGTTGAAGCTGAGGCATAGATAACATTGAGTTCTTAGCTCCTGCATGAGTGGAATGCAGCCTTGGACTGGTGTCTCAGGGGAAAAGAAATGTTTCCTGCGCAAAGGAATTTTTCCCTTCTTGTAGGTAATTCCATTGTGCCAAAAGTATGGAGTTATTGACAGCAACCCCTACCCTGGACATTTCCGTCATGTATCAGGTACCCTCAGGGTTGCTAGCTTCATGCCCAGCTAGAGTGCACTGCTGTTGTCCAGCTGAGCAGCAACACAAGTGTGTATTACCCAGGCCGAGACATCAGCCACAAGAATGGGGGCACCCAGTCTCCCAGCCAGCTGCCCACACTTGACTTGCAGAGACTGCTGTGTGAAAGCTCAGTGTCAGCAAGGCCTAAACTGTGAACTGACTTCAACAATTGTGTGTTCCTTTTTAACCAGAGGCGACTGCACTGTAGCTCAGGATACCAGATATGTGGGGAAGGAGTAGTGCCCCCACAATGGAAATACTGGGGGGCTGATGCATTCTTCCAGGCCCCCCTCCCCCTTGTTTTCTGCCCCCACATTATCTCACAGAGGTGAGAACAGGATCAGGAGGTAGGGCTGGCGTAGCCATCATGGCACACAAGACCAGGCTGGCCATTGGGGAGCAAGTAGTTCTGTTCTCCCCACCTTCCTGAGGGTCTTTGAGGAGACACCTGGCCAAGGGGAGAGGCACCTGCTGCCAGGGTGGGAGTCAGGGTAGCAGCACCTGGGCAGGGAGCTCAGCACACAGGCTGAGGGGGGTGCACACATCACCAGCCGCCAAGGAACAGCAATAGGAACTGCTGTGATGTCCCTTCCCAGCATGGAGCTATCTGCCATGCCCTCCCCACCTAGCCTTCCCTCGCGCCCCTATCCTACCCTCCACCCCCTCATTCACAGGGAGCTTCTGCCTTTCTCCCCTCCCTTCTGTAAATGAAAACTGAGATCTTCCCCATACTGATGGGAGAGGAGGAGAAAAGAAACAATGAGACAGTGCGAGAGTGCAGCATAGAAACAGGAACAAATTAAGCATAGGCAGAGAGGAGGAAAAAGCAGGACTGAAATTCCAACTGTAAATACAGGCGACTGTGGCTCTCGGGGTCTCCCATAATCTTAAAGGGACAATATGTATCCACGGAGCTACACATTTGTATAAGGACTGTCTCATGATTTCAAGCAGAGATGAGCAATAACCAGCAGTTATGCAACTAGCAGTTGGTTGGTTATAATTTTAGAGCAGATTCCAGGGGCTATGATGGGGAAGCTGGTTGGGACATATTCATGGTTGTGGAAACAGGGTGCAAAACAGAAGATTCAGCAAAGGACTTGTGCTAGACGTTGGCAACAGCATCTGTTAAAAAGACACACATCTGGTAAAGACCTGACAGCTGAGGTCATGAGTGAGGGGCTCAGTGGAGAAATTTGAGAAATGCAGCCACTGTCAGTTTGGGTGCTGGGCTGCGCCTTCTGGTACTGAACGGGACCACCTCTGGGACCTAGAGTGAATGCAGTCTTGCCTTCTTGTTTACAAGACAGGCAGGAGTCTTGCTGAAGTACAGCCCTTTTGTCGCCCTTCAGTTAAGAGTTAAAGTCTGAAGTATAACTAGTCTCAAAGAAAAACAGCCTAATCCACTTTGATAAGTGTGAAATGGAAGCAGCGTTCCCTCAGCACTGAGCCCAAATGCTACAAAAGTTCTGAAACTTCCTAAGCTGTAAGCCCTGTAAACAGCCTAGGTTTTGAAGGAAAAGTGGAAAATTAATCATCTGAATGGTCATACCAGGTCAGACCATCTAGCACAGTATCTTGTCTTCCGCCGGTGGTCAATACCCAATGCTTCAGAGAGAATGAACAGAAGAGAGCAATTATCAAGCGATCCAACTCCTGTTCTCTAGTCCCAGCATATGTCAGTCAGAGGCTTAGGGACAGCCAGAGCATGGTGGTGTAGTCATGAACATCTTGACTAATAGCCAGTGATGGACCTAGCCTCCATGAACCTATCTAAATCTTTTTTTAACCCACTTATACTTTTGGCCTTCACAACATCCACCGGCAATGAGGTCCACAGATTGAATGTGCATTGTGCGAAGAAGTACTTCCTTTTTGTGGGTTTTAAATCTGCTGCCCATTAATTTCATTGAGTGACCCCCTGGTTCTTGTGTTATGTGAAGGGGTAAATGACTGTTCCTTATTCACGTTCTCCACACCAGTCATGACTTTATAGATCTCTACCCTATCCCCCATTAGTTGTCTCTTTTCCAAGCTGAACAATCCAGTCTTTTTAATCTCTCCTCATACAGATGCTGTTCCATACCCCTAGTCATTTGGTTGCCCGTCTCTGTACCTTTTCCATTTCTAATATACCTTTTTTGAGATAGGGCAACCACAACTGTACACAGTATTCAAGGTATGCGACTATCTTTGATTTGTATAGTGGCATTATGATATTTACTGTCTTATTAGCTAGCCCTTTCCTAATGGGTCCTAACACTGTTTGCTTTTTTGACTGCCGCTGCACATTGAGCAGATGTTTTCATACAACTATCCATGATGACTCCAAGACCTCTTTAGGGCGTGGAAACAGCTAATTTAGACCCCCATCATTTTGTATGTATAATTGGGATTGTTTTCCAATGTGCATTACTTTGCACTTGTCACTTGATTTTATCTGCTATTTTGTTGCCCGGTCACCCAGTTCTGTGATCATTTGTGAATATGTTGAACAGCACTGATCCCAACACAGATTTTTGTACCTTTTTCTAACATAACAAAAATGTAAAACTTAAGAATCTAATAAATGTATGTTAAGCTAGATAATCGCTTAAAGAAATATGTATACAGTCTATCCTTTTGGTTAGCTAAAAGCACCAAATTATACCAGCCATTGAGACTCAATCTTTCTTTAAGACTTTAACTAAAAAGACAAAAGCAAAAGATTAAAATTATTTAATTTATTAAAATCAGCCCATCCTATGTGCAAATGACTTGTGCCCCTCTAGCTTTTTCAAGAAGCTTATGGGCTGTTGGATTGTTAGATTATACTGCCCACCCATGGTGCCAGGCTGTGGAGGAGGCATGATGAGGCAGATGACAGGTCATATATATGTATATAGTTCAGAGATGGCCAAACTGTGGCTCACAAGCTACAGGCTCTTTTACCATTAACATGGAGCTCACAGAGCCCGCCTATAGCCCCCCATCCTCCACTTACCAGACTGGGTGGGAGAGCTCAGGACTGCTGCCTTGCAGCAAGGTGGTGTGGTAGGGGCTTCTGCCCAGCAGGGAGGCGGCACTTGGGGCTTCAGCCCTGTGGGGTGCACCTGCCAGGGCTAGGGGCTTCAGCAGAAGCAGGGCTGAAGTCCCAACCCCCAGCTCCTGGCAGTTGTGCCCCAGCTCTCAAACTACTGAAGACTGTTATATATGGCTCAGAAGGCCAGTAAGTTTGGCCACCTCTGATATAGTTTGTTTCATTGATCTGCTGCCATCTGAAAATTTTCACAGGGAGGGGGTTGAGGTGGTGCCTACCCAGCTGGCCTTGGCTACCTGGATAGAGAGGAGGTGACTCTGTAAGGAAAATTCTCCCCCAGATAAAAATGCCAAGCCCTTGACCAGTAGGAAAGAGAGCCATGTTTGCCTCTGACAGTGACACCAGCTTGAATTTAGACTGGTGCACACTGAGGGACCTTTTGGCCTTATAAAATAGAGGCCAGAAGGACATGGTGAGCTAGGCAACCCTTAGTCCCTGCTCTTCTGCATCTGGGCTGCTATCCCTCTTGCCTTCATAGGGCAAGCCGCTGAGGGAAGGAGGCTCAGTGTCACCAGCTGCCATTGCAGGTCAACAGCCCCAATACTTAGGTTATGTCACAAAATGCCATCCCTCTATTTTCTCAAGGAGCAGGAAAAGGGCTACAGCTGTACCTTGTCTAGAGCATTTGCAGACCTCCTAAGCAGCTTCACTGTATTAGGTGTGAAAAATCTATTTTTAATATCTATATTTCATGATTTGATGACAATGGCCCTTCTCCTAGAGAATTCCCTATGTGTGCGGCTACAAGCAGCACATCCATGGGCTGCTCTTTCCTGCACTGATCTGGCTTTTTGCCCTCTGTGAGCATGAGAAGGGGAAAAGGGTGCTGATTTAATTTTCCCTTTCAGTTTGTCCCCATAATCCTCCTTCAGAGCAGGGAGTGAAAATAGGCTCAGGGATTGATCCAAAAATATTTCAAGCAGTTATGATCTCCCTGTCATCAGAGGCTGGTCTGATTGCCTTCCTCCCCACACATGGAACCTTCAGGGCCTCTGAAAGAAGATACAGAGATGAACTCCCCAAAAGCTTCACCCCTCTCTCTTGCATGGGATCCATATGAGGCAGATGAGTCTGTTTCCCATGCAGGCCTCAAGGGGTGTGAGTAGAGTTGCAGCAGAGGGAGGGAGTTTGGCCCCAAGGTCCCTTACTGCTTTCTCCAGTGCAAGAAGTGCCCATGCTGTGTTCAGTGCTCTTCAACCATGGTCCAAGGAAACAGGGAGGAGGTGGAAACAGGCAGCACAGCTGCTGATGCACACTCTAGGGAGGTAGGTGCCATCTTTCATCTAGTGCAGAACCCCTATGACATCACTCCCATCACAGCGGTGAGGAACTGCTTGCCCCAGAGCCAGTTGTTCCAATCCTGCCTACCTCCGTTCCCACCTGGGGGAGAGCGGCCCAAAATGACCTCCCACCCCAGACTGAGGTGAGGGAAGCTGCACTATCCCCAGAGCCAACCAAGCTCCCAATCAAGTCACTCAAGCAGAAGAGTGAGCAGGGTACACAGACCTTTCCTTTTGCCAGTGGGTTTTCTTGGCCCACCTCTCTCCTGAAGCCTGCAGGGACACGAGCCCCTGCAAATGCCTCAGAAGGGGGAAAGCAGAGCCAAGGAAACAATCTCCCCAAGCAACAAAAGCAGTCCTGGGACCCAAGGGGGAATTAGACAACGCTGAACTGAATTGTTATAAATGTTGAACAAGTTTGAAATGTCCCTCCAAAAAACTCTGCAGCTTAGAGGGCTGCATGAGATGCCTTGTGCCAAGGAGGCAAAAAAAAAAAAAAAAAAGATCAAAGGACTAGGGGACCAAGGCATTTGGAAAATCAGAGAAATTCACAAAAATCTGAGTTCAGCACTCAGGCTTCCTAAGAATGGGATTCACAAAAGCCAGCACACACAGCCACCTAAACTAGCCAATAGAAGAGGCCAAGAAGGGGGAGAATGTGCCGTGTCCCAACCTTCTCCAGAGGTTCATGCCTAAATCCAGGCTGGAGGAAGGTGCCTAGTTCTGCTTGGGATTATCACTTATGAACCCTCTGCAAGAAGCTGCCAGCACAAGCTACTCCCCCCTAGCTCTTAGCCCAGTAGTTAAGGTACGCACCTGAGTTGTGAAAGACTCCCACTTCAAGTCTCCCCTCTTCCAGACGGGAAGGCATTTGAACTTGGCTCTGTATGCCCTTAAGGAAGGTGCCCAAGCCACTGGTCTAGAGAATGTGCAGTTCTCTCTGTCTCCTGTTGAATCTGGTCCACTTTGGCTAAATAAACATTGGAGCTGGTGGACTGGATGCCTGCCTCTTTGCCTTATCAGGCAGAAGGGGGGGCTATAGGTGGGGGGGTCTCCCCCATAACTACCTTAAACATTGGGCTAAAAGCCAAGAGCTCCTTCATCTGCCCCCAGCTACTTTCTATGCAGTTAAGCAACATGCGAGTGTATCTGTCACCATAGGGCCTACAGGAGCTCCCCATATTCATGAACTGCTCTGGACCTTACCTGTCTGCCACAAGCAAGGATGCAGGGCACATACCCAAAAACAGAAACTTAGGCCAGGTCTATACCAGGAAATTGGGATGGTGTAACCAGGGCCGTCCTTACCCATACGCAAAGTACACAGCTCCATAGGGCACCAAATTTCCTGGTGGCCCATGCAGCTGCATGCTGCTCCAGCCCCTGCTCTGGCTCTTCCCCAGGGCCCCCACCCCTGCTCTGCCCTGCCTCTTTCCACCCCCACCCTAACCCAGCCCCCACTCCCTTGAAGACTCCAGAGGCAGTCAGGCCTGCACCCACCCATAAGTAGAGCAACCCAGCCCCAAACTGCTCCGCTCCCCTGGCTCCCAGCCATGCCACCAGTGAGTTCTGGGGGACAGTTCCCCCTTCCCCCCAAGCCAGGGAAGCAGAGCAGGCTTGGGCCAGGTCACTCCACTTCCCACAGGAAGTGGCCAGCCCCACCCCGAGGCCTAAGACAGGGCCACACACAGCCCTCCCGCTCCCCCTACAGTGGCCTAGGGGCCAACCCCTCCCCCCACTTGCCTCCCCCCTAAGGCCAGCTCTGGGTGTAACTACTTCACTCAGGTATAAAAAAAATCCACCCCCCTGAGCAAGTTAAACCAACCTAACCCCCGCTATAGACTGTTATGTTGGAAGGACAACTTTTCATGTTGACATAGCTACTCCCGCTGCAGGAGGCGGAGCACCTACACTAACAGAAGTTGCTACACCTTTCAAGTGTAGAGCCGCCCTAAGGAAGCTTCTACTGTAAAAACTGAAGGGCCCATTAAGTTTAGATACCTATAGGATTCCATGGCAGGGAGAGGGATTTTTGCAAGTATCAGCCAGCAGTGCACAAATCTGTGCCTTATGCACCTCCCTCTCTGGGGCTCTAGCCTTAAGTATATTGACTTCCCCCATACGGGTCTGGGCTCTCATTTCTCGTGAGCGCTTTAGATAGTGCTCAACTCTTAAAGGGGACATAGAAGCAAGCACTGGTGCTGTCGTGATAGCCAGATGAGAGCTGAAAGGCCTCATGGTGCCATTAAAAAGGGCTAAGTTTCACCTGTTTTACTGCAAAAAAATTATAATAGGAGATTCCTCCCTATCAGACTTGCTAGCCCCAGTTCCTCCCCCTCCAAAAAAGCCCCAAATTAATAGGCCCCTAACTTGAATCTTGGGCCTCATTTGTGAATTATCAGCCAACAGGAAGGAATTTCAGGCCCTCTCCACCTGAAAACCCCTACAAAACAAAATCAGGCAAACCTGCAAAACTGAAACTGCTGGTGTTCTTGAAAGCACGTTAAGTATGTTGTAAAGACCCCTGCCTTTCATCACGCTGGGACAATGCAAGTTAAGTACAAACTTAGTCTTTTGAAACCATCCACTAATTATGCTGTAAATGTTTGCAGTGTACAGAGTATTCAATACAGGATATTTTGTAAGTTTGCTCTAAATTAGCATATGGAAAGGGTAATTATGCATTTCAGTTCACTAGATGCACAACTGCTCCACACCTCTGGCCATAGCCTTATTTCAGTCCACTGAGCAAGGGGACACTGCAAGTAGATAGCCTTACTTAAGTCCTATCCACAGTAGCACATAAAATTGGTTTTGTTGCAGTATTTTCAACTAAAATTAAGAGCAAAATAGGCAAATGCTTATGCAAAAATAAAACTACTGTCTTTTGATGTTTTTCAGCCCTCAGACACAGCTATGCCTTAACATTTGGCAATAGTACCCGGAAAGCCTACCAGAAAGCACAGAAACAAAACTGCGCGCTGTGAAAAATGCTTTAATTGTGATGTCTGTACAGCATTTGACATGAAGTCATCAGGAAACAGAAGTGGAAGGTACACAGTAAAGACAGGAATAAAGACAAGTTTCTGAATGAGAAGGGAGTTCATACAGCTTTAAACATAATTTACAGGAGTAGCTACTGCACAGGTTTTATGCTGCCTCTTCCTCAGCTTCCTCCTCAAACTCCCCTTCCTCCTCAGCTGTGGCATCCTGGTACTGCTGATACTCAGATACCAGGTCATTCATATTGCTCTCAGCTTCAGTGAACTCCATCTCATCCATGCCCTCTCCAGTGTACCAATGCAAGAAAGCCTTCCGGCGAAACATAGCAGTAAATTGCTCAGAAATGCGCTTAAATAACTCCTGGATAGCTGTACTGTTACCAATGAATGTAGCGGACATTTTCAGACCCCGGGGTGGGATATCACAGACAGCAGTTTTAACATTATTGGGAATCCATTCAACAAAGTAGCTGCTGTTCTTGTTTTGTACATTAAGCATTTGTTCATCCACCTCTTTCATTGACATGCGGCCTCTAAAAACAGCAGCTACAGTGAGATAGCGGCCATGACGTGGGTCACATGCAGCCATCATGTTCTTTGCATCAAACATCTGCTGTGTGAGCTCTGGTACAGTTAAAGCACGATATTGTTGGCTCCCACGGCTGGTGAGTGGAGCAAAGCCAGGCATAAAAAAGTGCAAACGGGGGAAAGGAACCATGTTAACTGCTAGTTTACGCAAGTCAGCATTAAGCTGACCTGGAAAACGCAAGCAGGTGGTAACTCCACTCATGGTTGCTGACACCAAATGGTTCAGATCACCATATGTTGGAGTAGTTAACTTCAGGGTTCTGAAACAGATGTCATAGAGTGCTTCATTATCAATACAATAGGTTTCATCTGTGTTCTCTACAAGTTGGTGTACAGAAAGAGTGGCATTGTAGGGCTCCACTACAGTGTCCGATACTTTAGGAGATGGTACAACACTGAAAGTGTTCATGATCCTGTCAGGATACTCTTCACGAATCTTGCTGATTAAGAGGGTGCCCATGCCAGAGCCAGTGCCACCACCAAGAGAGTGGGTAAGCTGAAAGCCCTGAAGACAATCACAGCTTTCTGCTTCTTTCCTTACAACATCTAATACAGAGTCAACCAATTCTGCACCTTCTGTGTAGTGGCCCTTTGCCCAGTTGTTTCCTGCTCCACTCTGACCTGGAAGAGAGCCATTTTCACATCAGATTAACCCAGCAAGCTCTTTGCTTGCAAGCAAAACGAAGGATGAGCCCCAAACGATTACTCAACCAGGGGAAGACTCCCCCACCCCACCCACCAAGTACTCACTCTCATTACAACTCAGGTATAAGAGATACCACTCAAGTACTTTGAAAGCAAAATAGTAGCAAATATTTTGCTTTCAATTTAGTTAACGTTGCATTCAGATCAGTTAGCTTTGAACTACCGAAATCAGCTTTTGTTCCCCGCTTGTCAATACCCGGTGCAGCCTGAACGCGTCTGCTAAAGGGGAAGTTCCGAGGGCGCCTCTATCTGCCCCCGACCAGCTCCACCTGAACGGAGATACCCGACCGTTTACCCCGCTCCGGCCGCTCCCGCTCTCCCCCGTGGCGGCCAGACCCGCCGCCGGGCCCGGCCCGCGCTGGCCCCCGACTTACCGAAGACGAAGTTGTCGGGCCGGAAGATCTGCCCGAAAGGCCCGGAGCGCACCGAGTCCATCGTGCCCGGCTCCAGATCCACCAGCACCGCGCGCGGCACGTACTTGCCACCTGCGGGAGAAGGAAGCGCGTGAGCGCGGGGCGGCCGGCAGGGGCGGGGCGGGGGCGGCGGCGGGCCGAGCCCTACCTGTGGCCTCGTTGTAGTAGACATTGATGCGCTCCAGCTGCAGGTCGCTGTCGCCGTGGTAGGTGCCGGTGGGGTCGATGCCGTGTTCGTCACTGATCACCTCCCAGAACTGCAACAGACACGCGGGTCAGGCGGGGCGAGGCGGGCCGCCCCTCCCCCACGGCGGCCGTTACTCCCCGGCGGGCCCGGGCCCGGCCCAACCCCCAGCCCGGCCACACACTGCACTGACCTTGGCCCCGATCTGGTTCCCGCACTGCCCGGCCTGCAGGTGCACGATCTCCCTCATGGCGGCGGCGGCACCCAACACCCTTCGACAACGACCGTCACGCAGCAACCCGCACACTAGCTGCGTCACAGCGGCCAACCGCCACCGCTTATATACCAGCGGATTGCGCGCGCACCGTGCCTGCCCCCCGCCCACAGCGACTGCCGCTAATGGTCGCTCATAACGAGGCTCAGCAAAATAAGAACTCTCCGGTCGGTTAAAACGATGTCACTCAAATTGATAATCCCGCCCAATACCACTCCGCTCTCTATTGGTCAGACTGTTTAACGTTTTTCCGTCACAATTAGCAATCGCCCTCCTTAGGGCACTTCTCATTGGCTCGATTGAATGATTGATATCGTGGGTGATTGGCTGTTTCCCTTAGCAATAAACTAACGTCACACTGATTGGATGAAAACGAAGTGTCCTAGTAACCGCTGTTAAGCCCTACTAGGAGCTAGGTGGTGGTTTGCGCGGGGCGCGGGAAGCCTATTCTTGAAGTTGTTTACGTAGGTTACAGGGCGTAGCGGGGGAGTTACGCAGCACAGGCTGCCTGGGAGCGCTACGTTATGTCCGTAAAGGGAAGTTTTCTTTGGTTGCGGAGGACGCGGAGGCAGCGGTTGCCCTGGAAGCAGCAGAATGTAAACAGCGCAAGCAGCTTGCCCAGCCCCCCGCCAGCAGAGCTCCCCCACGAGCCCCTGCCCCCCAACAGACCCCCGCAACCCGCCTTCACCCTGCCCCCCAACAGACCCCCGCAACCCGCCTTCACCCTGCCCCCCAACAGACCCCCGCAACCCGCCTTCACCCTGCCCCCAACAGATCCGCCTTCACTCTGCCCCCCAACACCCCCTGCAACCTGCCTTCACTCTGCCCCCCAACACCCCCTGCAACCTGCCTTCACCCTGCCCCCAACAGACCCCCACGACCCACCTTCATCCTGCCCCCCCACCCCCTCACGGTCACTCTGCCCCACATTAGACCCCCACAACCTGCCTTATCCCAGCCCCCAACAGTCCCCCCGCGACCCGCCTTCACCCTGCCCCCCAACAGCCTCACCTTCACTCTGCCCCCCAACAGACCCCCACAACCTGCCTTCACCCTGCCCCCCAACACACCCCTGCAACCCGCCTTCACTCTGCCCCCAACACCCCTGCAACCTGCCTTCACTCTGCCCCCCAACAACCCCTGCAACCTGCCTTCATCCTGCCCCCAACAGACCCCCACGACCCACCTTCACCCTGCCCCCAACAGCCTCACCTTCACTCTGCCCCCCAACAGACCCCCACAACCTGCCTTCACCCTGCCCCCAACACTGCCTTCACTCTGCCCCCAACACCCCCTGCAACCTGCCTTCACTCTGCCCCCCAACAACCCCTGCAACCTGCCTTCACCCTGCCCCCAACAGACCCCCACGACCCACCTTCATCCTGCCCCCCAACAGCCTCACTTTCACTCTGCCCCCCAACAGACCCCCACAACCTGCCTTCACCCAGCCCCCAACCGACCCCCGCGACCCGCCTTCACCCTGCCCCCCAACAGCCTCACCTTCACTCTGCCCCCCAACAGACCCCCACAACCTGCCTTCACCCTGCCCCCAACACACCCCTGCAACCCGCCTTCACTCTGCCCCCCAACACCCCCTGCAACCTGCCTTCACTCTGCCCCCCAACAACCCCTGCAACCTGCCTTCATCCTGCCCCCAACAGACCCCCACGACCCACCTTCATCCTGCCCCCCAACAGCCTCACCTTCACTCTGCCCCCCAACAGACTCCCACAACCTGCCTTCACCCAGCCCCCAACAGACCCCCGCGACCCGCCTTCACCCTGCCCCCCAACAGCCTCACCTTCACTCTGCCCCCCAACAGACCCCCACAACCTGCCTTCACCCTGCCCCCCAACAGACCAGCCTTCACCCAGCCCCCCAACAGACCCCCGAAACCCACCTTCACCCTGCCCCCAACAGACCCCCATGACCCCACCTTCACCCTGCCCCCCAACAGACCCCCGAAACCCGCCTTCACTCTGCCCCCAACACCCCCTGCAACCCTGCCTTCACCCTGCCCCCAACAGACTCCCGCAACCCTGCCCCCCAACAGACCCCCCATGACCCGCCTTCACTCTGCCCCACAGCAGACCCACCTTCACCTGTCCCCCAACAGATCCCCACAACCCTACCTTCACCCTGCCCCCCAACAAACCCCCAAAACCCTGCCCACAACAGACCCCCGAAACCTGCCTTCACCCTGTCAACCCACAACCCCACAGCCCTGCCTTCACTCTGCCCCCCAAAAACCTGTTTTCACCCTGTCCCCCAACAGACCCCTGAAACCCCGCCTTCACCCTGCCCTTTCACCCCTCAACAGACCCCTGCAATCCCCCCTTCACTCTGCCCCCCAACAGACTCCCAGGACCCTGCCTTCACTCTGCCCCCAATAAGCCCACCTTCATCCTGCCCCCCAACAGACCCTCCCAGCAGTCCCCCACAACCCACAACAGTGGGGCCGCCGTGCTAGTCTGGATCTGTAAAAAGTGACAAAGAGTCCTGTAGCACCTTACAGACTAACTGTCCCCACATCCTTTCCCCAAGAGAGCCACCTGCCCCACAACAGAGACCCCCTCATCCCTACTGTTCACCCTGCCCCCCACCAGCTTCAGTCATAGAATATTAGGGTTGGAAGGGACCTCAGGAGGTATCTAGTCCAACCCCCTGCTCAAAGCAGGACCAATCCCCAGATTTTTACCCCAGTTCCCCAAACAGCCCCCTGAAGAATTGAACTCACAACCCTGGATTTAGCAGGCCAATGCTCAAACCACTGAGCTATCCCTTCCCACCAACAGATCACCTCACAGCCCCTACCCTCAACAGAGACCCTGCACCACTCCTCCTCTCAGGCTCCCCAGCTGCTGCCGCCATGGCTGCCCAGGAGGATGTGGGCGGGGGGTGCCGCCGCGAAGGAGATGCAAGGGGCTGGGCTCGGCTGGGGCCCCGAACCTGCCGGCTGAGAGCAGCAGGAATCGGGCACGGCTGAGGGGGAGCCAGGCAGCCCGAGCCCAGGGCAGTGGCAGCAGCAAGGGCAGGTGGGGAACGTAGCCCGCCATGAGGTGGGAGAGGCCGCTCTGCTGCTGCTGTTTCCCGCCTACAGCCGTCCTTTGCGCCGCGCAGCAGGGCCGGGAAACAGCAGCAGCAGCAGCGCGGCCTCTCCTGCCCCATGGCAGGCTACGCTCCCTGTCTAACCCTGCTGCCGCGGAGGCTGCTGCTACCCTGGGCTCAGGCCACCCGACTCCCCCCGAGTGGCGCCCGGTTCCTGCTGCTCTCGGCCGGCAGGTGCTGGCCCCTTGTGTCTCCTCCGCAGCGGCGCCCCCCGCCCGCGTCCTCCCAGGCAGCCGCAGCAGCAGCGGTCAGGGAGCCTGAGAGGAGAGCGACCCCCGGGCAAGCGGGGAGACTCTGAAGTGAAGAGGCTGCTGGCGCAGCCCGAGCGCTGGAGACTGACAGGTACCTGCCTCTGCCTCATCCCAGCACTGCCTGCCCCCCAGCCTAGTGCCTGCCCCATAATGTCAGCCACCCCAAGCTCACTGTGACACCAGCACCACTTGGCAAAGGGCCCCCTGATCTTCACAAACAGCTGTCACCACAGGTCTGACAAACTCACTGCACCCCACAAAGAGGAACGTGGAAGGGATCTACACAAGGCTGGTAACTTGTCAAGAGTGAGAATCTTTGTGAGATGTGTGCATGGGTAATATTGAAGGAATGTATTTACCTTAAAAGTCTGCTTTATAGACTTGTAGTAGAAAATAGTCACCAGGGGATAATGGCCCTTTGGGCAAGGGGGATTTGTCACCCTGCCTAACCTGGCTGGTGATGCAATGTAAGGCTCAATTGTTTAGCTTTGCACAATAGTAAGACTTTGAATGGGACACCATCAGAGGCAATGGCAAACAATTGTAACGTCTTAAAGGTAAAAAAGAAACAACAGCCATTACCCGTTCTGGCAGGCTGTTTATAATGCTCCGTTTACTAGTTTTTGGAGGTTGGGGGTGGGGGGCGCAAGGTGGAAGTTTCGCCAAGGGCGCAAAATATCCTTGCACTGGCCTGGTAGACCTGCCCTTAGAAATACTATCCACCTCTTATCCCATAATAGGATCCACCTCTGAAAACAATAAGAAACTGGTTCATATCATGTGCGGCATTTTGTCTAAAAACCCGTACAGATCAACCAAAGTTGGGTGTTACCCTTATTTGGCCATTTTAGTTTCTTTAATTGAAGACAGGATCACCTAGGAAATAGTCTCTCATTTGTATACATACACAATTTTTTTTCTCTCCCAACCTCTCTAAAAACCTCCTAGTTACCAAACAAGTCACACCCTGTTTTCCATTGCAAAATGGCCCATTGCAAGTTGAGTGAATCAAGAAGAGATGGGTGGGAAAGCTGCAAGTTAAACAAACTAGAAATGTGGTTATAAGATTGAAGGGCAAATTGGGCAAATTGGTACCCCAAGAAATCTAAGCCACAGGCTTTCGCCCCACATTATAAACTGTGCATTCTTGCCTTGTAAATCAAATAAACCTTGAATAATCTGCCTTTCACCCCAAATTATAAACTATACATTCTTGCCTTGTAAATCAAATAAACCTTGAATAATCTGCCTTTCACCCCAAATTATAAACTATACATTCTTGCCTTGTAAATCAAATAAACCTTGAATAATCTGCCTTTCGCCCTACATTAGAATCTGTGCATTTGTTTGCCTTGTGAGTCAGATTCACATCCTTCTATATGTGGAAAACGTCTCTTCTTCTATTTTAGGTCCTAACTAATGTGAAGTGCTTGGTATAATCAAAGAACATATAGAGTATGTCCTCCAAATTTAGACAAGTATAAGGATTTTGTTGGTTTACATTGTAAATAATTGCTACCCTCTAGAAGCAATAGGAATTGTCTGGCACAAGGAAAAAGAAATGTTGATATAAACCAGGGTATAACACTGATATATTAAGAGAAATTGTTGAAAGGAAGTAGGGATGTAAAATATTAAACAGTTAACTGGTTAACCAGTATGGATTAGTCTTACTGGTTAGCCCACCTTAACCATTAAACCCCGGAACCGCCAGAGCAACCCCAGCCCTGGGCCGGCCGGCTGGAGCAGGCAGCCCCAGCCCCTCTCCCCTTACTCAGTTAACCAATTAAACTATATATTTGTAATCATTTAAATGGTAAACTTTTTAAACGACATTTACATCCCTAAAAGGAAAGATCCCAATTGATAGTAGGGGCACGTGATGAAATACAATACTTGAAATAAATCAAACTTTAAAAAAGCCTCGGATAAGAAAAGGCTATAGGACATTTGTTATACACCAGTGCCGTCTACTGGATAGCAGTGGAAGCTGCAGAGAAATCCAGCTAAAATCTGAGGACCCAGTTGGTTGGCTCCAATAGGAATCAGAGGGTGGCTCCCTCCAACAAGCTCTGACACTAGGGTATATAAACTGAGATCACCATGTGCCATGCTTAAGGGAATTGATTGAATCCAGCACAAGAAGCTGCAGAACTAAGTGTGAACAATGCCTGGACTAGCCATGTGGAAAGTACTTTTCCCCCATCCCAGAGTTCAGAGAATGAGACTTCATTTCAAGGATTGTATTTCCCCTTCTGTTCTTTAGCGTAAATAACTGTAAGTTATCTTCCTGCATCTACATTCTCAAATAACCATCTTTAACATTTTAACTGCTTTATATGTCCAAGCAAACTGGCCTATGAGAGATTTAAAAGAACTGTTTTAAGCAACAAAGTCCTGTGGCACCTTATAGACTAACAGATGTATTGGAGCATGAGCTTTCGTGGGTGAATACAAAGCTTATGCTCCAATACGTCCGTTAGTCTGTAAGGTGCCACAGGACTCTGTCGCTTTCTACAGATCCAGACTAGCACGGTGACCCCTCTGTTTTAAGCAGTTGCTTCTAATAGTCTAAACTTGTCCCTTTTGGACCAGTGTTGTCAAAAATAAATAAGCACACTCTTCAAAATGCCTTAAAGACAAGGGCACCCTTGGAAGTCTGATAAATGTTAGGTACTAAACAATTCAGAATTGATGATCATATATAAATGTAATAAGAAATCTTGGTGATTTGCGTTGTTCCTTGGTATAACTGTGGAGTCTCCACTGTAGTCTGTGATAATTGCTGGCAAATCTGTATTGTGTGTAGTATGCAATCGGGTGTGTCTATGTTTGATGCGGTTCTGGGTGAATTAATAAATTACTGATTGGTTAAGAATAACCAAGTGTCCTGATTTGATAAATGGTGCTCAAGTTATAAGTTGATCTGAAAAGAACCCAGCATTAAACTGCTAAGCTAGTGCTCCCGGGACTCAGTAAAAGGCGTTATCCTATTGGATTCTATTATAAATTGGCAAACCTAGTTTGTTAGATTTCAGGTTTAAAATCTAACTGGCACCCTGGCAAATTCATAAATTGACCCCCTTTCACACTTACACCCTGCCCTCTCCCCTCACACAGAGACCCCACACAGCCTGGCACCCACAGCCCTGCCCCCTCCCCCCACTCTCCGCACTATGGCCCCCTGCTCTCCAAACAGAGGCCCCTACCGCCACGCCCTGTAGCCTGCTCTCCTGACACACCTCCCTCCCCCAGCCAAGCCCCCCAAACATGCACAGAGTCCCATCTATCTCACCTTGAACCCCAACAGCCCTCTGTCCCCCCAAATACAGCTCTTCCCACAGGCCAGCTCCTCACCCTGCACCCAAACAGCTCCCTACAGTCTTGCTGTGCCCTGCCACCCATAGCCCCGCCCCTCACCCTGCACCCCTGCTCCCCACCCCCACCCCTTGGACCCTCAGGGTCCCCTTAGAGCTGGTGGGAGAGCTCCTTCCCCTTCTCCCCACTTTCCTGTTACTCTGCACGAACCTGATTGGCTGGGGGAGAGTGCCAGTCAAACAGAATTAACTCCCCCTCTTGGGAGGGTTTGAAAGAATTGGAGAGGGGATGAGAGACAAGCCTGGGAAATTGAAGGAGGAAACAAAGGTGAAGCAGGAGCCCTGTGCTAGGTAGAGAGGAAGGTGTTTGAAGGAGAACTGGCTCCTGGCAAAAGGGGTCTCTTGTAAATGCCTAACCTGGAACTGAGACCAGCAACCGACCCACGATGCTGAGCTCACGCTGCCTGCCAGCACCAGCCCAAAGCGCAGGGACAGGTTGGAGTGACTCACAGTGGCGTGGGGCAGAGAGTCTGTGTGTGTCTACCCAGGCGTGAGTTTAGGGAAGAGCTGTTTTGCTGTATACTGTGCCCGGGTGAAGGAGTCTCTGTAACCCCTGCTAGAGATCCAGACCTGGGTCTGCTCCCGGCTTTGCCTGGGTTCGATAAGTGTTGTACTATTGAGTGTGGTGCTTGTTCTGGGGGTTAACACTGACCGCCCCCAGGAGGGAGGATTGGTGTTTGTGCAGAGGTGTGAGGATAGGATCTGGGACCCTTGCCTCAACCCTGGGCCCACCTCACCCCCCACCCCTGACATCTACCCCCACAGTAGGGGACGGTCTTATGTGCTCCCTTGATGTGGGAGGCCAGATGAATGGGGCTCAGCCAGGTACCGCCAGCACAGGCTCTGGGTGTATGTCTACATGGCAAAAAACTCCCACAGCAGCGAGTCTCAGAGCCCAAGTCTACAGAAGGAGGCCAGCAGTGGGTGGACCCAGGCCAGTGATTTCCCTGCACCCCCCCCCCACCCGCCCCCATTTCAATTCCTGGGGAAATAACTGACCAGGCTCTGTTGGTGCTGAATGTGGGAGGCCAGCAGGGGGTGGGGCCCATCTGCTGCCCATGCTGGCCCTGGGAGCCCTGCAGTAGGTGGGACCTGGGTGCCCCCAGTACCGGTTCTGGGAAGCCTGCAGCAAGTGGTGCACGAATGCTATCTGGGAGTTTGGCCGTGGGTTGGTTCTGGGTGCTGCGGCTGCCTGGACTGGCTATGGGATGCCAGTAGGAGGTGGCCTTGAATGCTACCAGCACTTGGTGTGGGAGGTCAGCTGCAGGTGACGTCATTATTGGATCTAAAAATCAGATCCTAGTTGTAAGGTCAAATGTAAAAAGCGAGTGCCAGTTCCTAAAACGTCACAATAAGCTGTAACTTTTTGCCTGCTTGGAAATTAACCATGGTGAATCGAGTTTTTAATAAATGAATGTTATGAACAAATGCAAAGAGAACCAGACAGAGAAACTAGATTAGTCCAAACAAAAAGGTCCTGCTGATATGGTTCAAGGACTGTTGAAATCATACTTGGTAAAAACAGATGATGTGGAGCAGGAAACTGATGAACCAAAATTGACGTGGTGGATATTAGTCTGAAGTGGTGGACAAAATAATGATGGGATGAACTATGCCGCCCCCTTTTCCCCTTTTTGGGGTTCTTAAATAGGGACTGAAAAAATAATTTTGTCTCCTGTCCTATCTTGCATCCCAGCTTGTCTCATCTCATTTTCCCTGCCCCCAAGACAGAAGGAGCAGACCAGGCTGAAGACTTTCTTCCTGAGAGGAGAGTCAGTAAGCCTTGCTCTGATTCAAGAAACATTGATTTCTCACTTGTGAGTCCTGAAAATCATAATGACGTCCAGTCCATGGAGATTCCGAATGACCAGTCCTGCAGAGGCAGGTAAAATCCTGTTCTGTCTCCCTTCCTTTTATGTTACTTTCTGTCCCCCGCCCCTTCCTTCTCCCGCGCTCTCTCTCTCTCAGCTTTTCATCAAGATTTTGCATAACTAGTGTACTCTTCCTTTTCTGGAGTTGTTTATCGGGGCAAGGACTTTGCAATAGCATTGAATACAAAGGGACTCATTAAATATTTTTCAGCTCATCAATCTAATAGTGATGTTTACAATGTTATCACCTTGGACTGTTAGATCAAAATATCGTCTTCTATCACCAGGTATTTTCTTAAATTTTCCATGTACCTCTATTCCCTCCTATAGTCATTTATTTCTTGGAATCCGAGGTTGGGGGCAGAATTGGTCTGATTGGGCAGAATTGGAATGGTCCTGGGTTCTGCTGTGGGTAGAACCAAAAGAGCAGGATAAGGAGGAAAGCTGGGGAGTGGAATGGAAAAAGGGGCAGGTCCTTTGGGCTCCAGGACAGGAATCTTTTTATTTATTTTGGCTCTTTTAATTAATGCTTCATCCATTTTCTTCCCAATACTATTGGGATTTTTTACAGTGGAGTTGAACAATGTAGGTTCGTTAATTTCTGTTTGCTTTTAAAATCATCTGCTTTTAACGTGCATGATTCCAACGGTCCTTGAACCATATCAGCAGGCCCTTTCTCTTTTGGAATAATCTCGTTTCTCTGTCTGGTTCTCTTGCACTTGTTCATAACATTCTTTTATTAAAAACAACTCGATCTGTTTTCTTTAGTTAATTTCTAGGAAGGCAAAAAGTTACAGGTTAATGTGACATTTTATGAACTTGCATGTATCTTTTACATTTGAGCTTACAATTGGGGTAATTTTTTGCGCCCAATAATCACAACAGTGGGGCCCAAGTGCCGTTGGTACAGGCCAGCAAGAGGGTGGTAACTATGGGCCATCAGCACATGCCTCTGGGAGTCCAGCCATGGTTGGGACATTGGTACTCCTGGCGGTGGGTTTCAGGGGCCAGCAGGGATTGGGGCCTGGATGCCGTTCATGTTGGCTATAGGATGCCAGCCAAGGATGGGGCCTGGGTGCTGGGAGGCCAGCAAGGAGTGGGGCCTGAATGTCTCCAGCCATGGCTCTGGGAGTCCATCGGGGTCTGGGGCTGGGTGCCATTGGCTGTGGGAAGCCAGCAGTAGGTGAGTCCCAGCTTCCATGGGTGGTAGTTACGGGAGGCCAGCTGGGGGTAGTTCTGGGTGCTGCCAGCACTGGCTTTAGCAGTATGTCTACACAACACACTAAACCTGGGCTCTGACTCAGGGTTAGTCCCAAGCCCCACTTCCATCCACATTGAAGTTAATCTGACTTAGGCCAGGACCCCCTGTGGACTCAGGCCTATGTGGTAGGGTGACCAGGTGTCCAGTTCTCAACTGGAACACCCGGTCGAAAAGGGAACCTGGCGGCTCCAGTCAGCACCGCCGACTGGGCCGTTAACAGTCCGGTCAGCGATGCTGCTGGACTAAGGCATCCTAGTCCCTGCCTGTCCTGGGGCACCGCGCTGCACCCCGGAAGCAGACAGCAAGTCCGGGTCCTAAATGGGGGGGGCAGGAAGCTCTTCATGCTGCCCCCGCCCCATGCACTGGCTCTGCACTCCTATTGGCTGGAAACCGACCAATGGGAGGTGGGGGGGAAGTGCCTGTGGGCGAGAACAGCGCGCGGAGCTTCCTGGCCTCCCCCCGCCTAGGACCTGGACCTGCTGCCTGCTTCTGGGGCGCAGCGTGGTGCCCCAGGACAGGCAGGGAGCCTGCATTAGCCCCAACCCCCTGTTCCAGCCCTGAGTCCCTCCCAAACCCGGAGCCCCCTCCTGCACCCCAACCCCCTGCCTCAACCTGCAGCACCCTTCCACACTCCGAATCCTTCAGCCCCCCCCCCAGCCTGGAGCCCTCTCCTGCACCCCAAAACCCTCATCCCCGGCCCCACCCCAGAGCCCACAACCCCAGCCAGAACCCTCATCCCCCCTGTGCCCCAACCTCCTGCCTCAACCTGCAGCCCCCTCCCACATTCTGAATCCCTCAGCCCCACCCCAGAGCCTGTATCCCCAGCTGGAGCCCTCACCCCCTCCCACACCCCAACCCCCTGCCCCAGCCCAGTGAAAGTGAGTGAGGGTGGGGGAGAGCCAGACACTGAGGGACAGGGAATGTAGTGAGGGGTGGTGGGGCCACAGGGAAGGGGCGGGGCTAGGGTGTTTGGTTTTGTGCAGTTAGAAAGTTGGCAACCCTACCACATGCCCTGCTAAAGAGGTGGGTCAGAGCCCAGGCATTTTGCAGTGTGGATGCAGCTCAATCCTGGGTTTCCAGACTCAGGTCTGGAGAGTCCACCAACCCTGTCCCCACAATCTCCTAGAGCTGTGCTTCCCAGCACTTCAGTTCTAAAACTTGACACTTGCTTCCCAGGAACTGGAAGCAACCTCCTGGTTCAATGCAGCTGCTGGATCATCATCGGAGACTGCTCTAACATGAAATATATGGCAGAATGCGGGTAAAACAGAGCAGGAGACGTACAATTCTCCCCCAAGGAGTTCAGTCACAAATTTAATTTATGCATTGTTTTTTTAACAAGCATCAGCATTATTTTTTTAACAAGCATGTCCTCTGGAATGGTGGCTGAAGTATGAAGGGGCATATGAATGTTTTGCATATCTGGTATGTAAATACCTTGCAATGCCAGCTACAAAAGTGCCATGTGAACACCTGTTCTCACTTTCAGGTGACATTGTAAATAAGAAGCGGGCAGCATTATCTCCTGTAAATGTAAACAAACTTGTTTGTCTTAGCAATTGGCTGAACAAGAAGTAGGACTAAGTGGACTTTTAGGCTCTAAAGTTTTACATTGTTTTGTTTTTGAGTGCAGGTATATAACATAAAATCTACATTTGTAAGTTGCACTTTCAGAACAAAGAGATTGCACTACAGTACTTGTATGAGGTGAATTGAAAAATGCTGTTTCTTTTGTTTTTTACAGTGCAAATATTTGTAATAAAATAATAATATAAAGTGAGCACTGTACACTTTGTATTCTGCGTTGTAATAGAAATCAATATATTTTAAAATGTAGAAAAACATCTAAAATATTTAATAAATTTCAATTGGTATTCTATTGTTTAACAGTGCGATTAATCACGATTAATTTTTTTGAGTTAATCACGTGAGTTAACTGCGATTATTCGACAGCCCTAGTTACCACTCTTTGCTGGATTTGTCCAAAGGGGCATATTTAACATATTAATAGCAATTGCTTAAAGTTACTGTTTTCAATCTCTCTTAGGCCAATTTGCTTGGACTTATAAAGGAGTTAAAAACCTAAAATATGGTTATTTGAGGGCTCACTAGAAAGTGTAGATTCAGCAAGATCACCTATGATTGTGTGATGGGTGTTCATGAATATGATAGGTGTACAAATGTGTGATGGCTGTGCATGTACACCCAACACATGGGCACCACTCAGGTGTGAGCACCCGTCACGTGCACACATATCCATCACATGCATGCACACTCATCACACTTATACATACCCTAACCCTACAATTATTTATGTTAAAGAATAGAAGGGAAAATACAATCTTTGAAATGAAATCTCGTCCCACCCTGCTTCTGGTTATCTCTTAACTCTGGGATGGGGGAGAATCCTTTCCACATGGCTGGTGTAGGCATCGGTCACACTTAGTACACTGCAGCTTCTTGTTGGGTTCATGGTGACCTCTGTTTTATATTCCCTAGTTTCAGGTCTCGTTAGAGGGGCCACCCTCTGATTCCTATTGACCACCTGCCAAGTGGGGTGCTCAGATTTCAGCTCAGTTCTTTGCTGTTTCCAGTGGTATGCAATAGAATGCGCCAGTGTATAACTTTAATTATTTTCTTATCGGAGGCTTTTTAAGTTTGATTCATTTCAAGGACTGTATTTCATTATTAGCCCTCCTATTAATTGAGATATACCCCCTGTTAAGCAATTTCTGTTAATATTTCAAAGTTATCCCCTGGTTTATATCTTTTAATCTACCTTGTGACAAACAATTCCTATTACTTCTAGAGTGCAACAATTATTTACAGCACAAACCAACAAAATCCATATAAACTTCTACGTTTGGAGGACATGCACCACACTTTTTTGATTGCACATGAGCATTTCACATTATTTAGGATTTACTTTAGAGCAAGAGACAGTCGCATACAGAAGGACGTAGATCTGACTCACAAGACAAACAAAAGTGCAGGTTTTAATTTGGGGTAAAAGACAAATTATGCGCCCCATACGTGTTTTACAAGGAAAACAATGCACAGTTTATAATTTGGGGTGAAAACCTGTGGCTTGGATTTCTTGGGGTAACGGGCAGTTTGCTCAATTTGACCTTCCGTCTTACAGATATGCAAGTTAAGCAAACTAAAAATGACTGCTTCCCCACCCCTCTCTTGATCCCCTCATGAAATGCAATGGGCCATTTTGCACAGGAAGGCAGGGTGTGACTCTTAATGGGTAACTTAGAGTTCTTTTAGCTAGGCTGGGAGGGAGAAAGAGGTTTTATCCATATGCACATTATGAGAGATTCTTGTCTAGGTAATTAACATTTAGCTATTTTCTTTTCTATTCTTGAGGAGAGGAACTTTGGCTGATCTCTGGGTTTTTAGACAGTGTCTTACATGATATGAACCATTTTCTTAGGTCTTGTCTACACAGCGAATGTCCAGTGGTAGAGCTATGTCTCAGCTGATATGAAAAATCCAGGTTGTCTCTTTCACTTAAGAATACAAAGGCACCAGGACTTTGGGGGCCTCTGGGAGAGAGCCTGACAGAGGCAAGGGTCAGTCGCCATCGTGCTGGAAGACTGTGTGTGAGAAAAGCATCTTGAACAAAATCTTGAACCAAAACTTGCTAGATTAAGGTCTAGACTTTTAGAACCAAAAACATACCTTGTGGTTACATTTCTTATTAAAGTAAGAAATGACAGACAAACAGTAAAACACAGAGATCAGCTGCCTTCTCCTGAGGCATAGGTGGGTCACAATGGATTTCTCCTATGAACTCTGGCTGTCCCTTACAATCTCCCATATGTTATACACATCCAAATTATTTATTAGTTCTCTTCCAAGTATTAAGTATGTGACTTCTACATTATGCTTGTGTGAACTTTCATTGGCATAACTTGCTGTCCTTGCTATTTTCATGTTGTCATTTCTCTTTTCTGAGTAGTTTATTACACAACTAATGCATAGTCAGTGTATATTTAGTCAGGTCACTTTGACCTGTTTCTCTGCATACAGGCTTTTAGGCACTTTCCATTCTTCTTCTACTTGATTTTCCCTAATTGCCTTCTGGCAGCACATTGTGTAGATCTGTTATCTTTCCATTTAAGCACATCCTGTGTTAAAAACACCCCTCTTTGTCCTATTCAATAATTTTAGACAAATTTGCTCAATCACAAGGTCACTTTAGGCAACATTTCACATTTCGCTCAGGGGTCTCTGGGCCAAAGCCACCCTTACTTATGCACCAGACATGACTTTTAGCAATTCTCAGTAATGTGTGCGCATGTAATGAGTGTTTGCATGTAATGGGTGGGTGCATGGGAGTGTGATGGGTATCCTACGTGTGATGGGTGCTCACACCTGAGCGTGTGCATGTGCTGGGTGCACACGCACAGCATCACACATTTGTAGGCCCATCATATTCATTGACACCCATCACACAATCATGCATCTACTCCATGCGCGCACAACCACTATACACACGCACTCATCACAGGCATATACACCCATCACACATGGACACACATCTATCACACGTGCACATCCATCACATGCAGAGACCCCTGAGGCGCCTGCATAGCCATGACTCATGTGCATCCATCACATGCTCACACTCCCGTCACCCACATGTGCTTCCATCTCACACACACACACACACATGAGTGCACACTTATCACACACAGGCATCCATTGGGTGCATGCACCCCTCAAGCACAAGCATGCATCACATGCACAACCTCTCACACATGCCCATCACAAGCACACACACCTACATGTGGAAACCATCAAACGTGCACAACCATCACGTGTTCACCCATCACAAACTTGTACAAACTTCAAACATGCACACACCCATAGCATGTGCAGACACATTATTATGATTGCACATGCTTTACACACGTGCCCAGATAGCTGCATGCACCCAACAAGTGTGAACACAAATCACATGATACACATCATATGCATGTGCACACATTGTGTTTGCACCCATCACACACCCCGTCACAATCATGTGCATTCATTGTTCATGCGTGCGCTTGTCATGCACCTGCACAGTCATGGCATGTGCACCTATTACACAACTATTACACAACTTCTTCTATCATTCACACACATATCATGTGTTCACCACCTACACCCATCACACACACACACATGCACACTCATCAGACGTGACGAAGCATCACACTCACATGCACCCATCATACCCGCACTCCCAATGGTTGTTAGGGTTTATTTTGGGTTAATAGGAGTTTAATTGTTATTAAGGGTTGTTAGGAGTTATTATAGGATGTTTGTTGGTGTTAGAGGTTTTTTGATGGTGTTAGGCATCATCAGAATTTATGGGGTGTTGTTGGAATTAAGATTTGCTAGGTGGCATTAATTGTCAGAAAGGGTTGTTAGTGATTAGTAGGGGTTGTTGTTGTGTTTTTGCTGGGTGTTAGGGTTTATCAGACTCTGTTAGTGGTTATCAGGGCATCTGCATCAATCCCTAATAAATCTGACTGACTTCAACAACTCCAATTAATGCTTAACAGCACCTCACTTTCCCTAATAAATCCTAACATCTGCTACTAATCCCTAAAACCCCAATACCTAACAACTCCTTATAACCCCAAACAAACCCTTACAATTGCTAACAATCCCTAATAACAACTAACCATATTTAATAACTCAAAACTGACAGCATCTGACAAATCCTAAGAAAACCCAGCAAACTCCAAAAAAATCCCACTAACACCTCACAACCCTTATTAACAATTAACAAAACCTAGCAAATCCTGATGACCCCTTACACTGTACATGCCATAATAATTCCTAATAATGCTTACTAACAATGAACTCCTGATAACCCTTACATGTCACCAATAATCCCAGATAAATCCTGATGACCCCACCAAATAATCCCTACCACCATTTAACAACTCCTAACATTTCCTAATATCAAAGGGGAGCCGTGTTAGTCTGGATCTGTAAAAGCAGCAAAGAGTCCTGTGGCACCTTATAGACTAACAGACGTATTGGAGCATGAGCTTTCGTGGGTGAATCCCCACTTCGTCGGATGCATGACATTTCCTACTAATCCCCAACAATGCTTAGTAGAAAATTAACATCTAGCAACTCCTAGTAACCGCTAAACATCTCAAACAAGTTCATGACAATGTCCAACATCCCGATCGTCAGTCAAAATGTACAACACCTACAAACTCCTAATAACCCCCAACAGCTGCTAACACCAGGCCTCACTTGTAGCTGACAAGGGGCGCTGGCCCTTCGTGCCACAGCTTGACTTATTGGACAATTTCTGACTTGTAGATGTATCATAGAATCATAGAATCATAGAATCTCAGGGTTGGAAGGGACCTCAGGAGGTCATCTAGTCCAACCCCCTGCTCAAAGCAGGACCAAACCCAACTAAATCATCCCAGCCAGGGCTTTGTCAAGCCTGACCTTAAAAACCTCTAAGGAAGGAGATTCCACCACCTCCCTAGGTAACTCATTCCAGTGCTTCACCACCCTACTAGTGAAAAAGTTTTTCCTAATGTCCAACCTAAACCTCCCCCTCTGCAACTTGAGACCATTACTCCTTGTTCTGTCATCTGCCACCACTGAGAACAGTCTAGATCCATCCTCTTTGGAACCCCCTTTCAGGTAGTTGAAAGCAGCTATCAAATCCCCCCTCATTCTTCTCTTCTGCAGGCTAAACAATCTCAGTTCTTCTTCGAGTGATTGCTCATATCCATTCCAGTTAGGTGTGTGCGCGCCGCGTGCACGTTCGTCGGAAGATTTTTACCCTAGCAACCCCAGTGGGTCGGCTGAGCGCCCCTTGGAGTGGCACCATAACGGCACTGCATATATGCCTCAGCCGACCCACCCGACCCTCAGTTCCTTCTTACCGCCCGTGTCGGTTGTTGGAACAGTGGAGTGCAGCTTGCCTGACCTCCGCTTCCCTAGCTTCCTCATAGTTCTTTCTCTAAAATTTGTATATACTTGATATCTTAGTTGCAGGTTTTCTTGTTTTTTGATAGTTTTCAGTCAGTTTAGTGTTAGATAGTTAGCGGGTTCGGGGATTAGCCCCCACCCGCACCCAGGACCGGAGCGCATGCCCGGCTCCCCGGGTTTCAAGCCGTGTTCGGCCTGCCGCAGGCCTATGCCTACAGGGGATCCTCATACCTCCTGTTTAAAGTGCCTGGGAGAGTCGCACTTGTCTTCTAAGTGCCCGATTTGCAAGGCTTTCAAGCCTCGCACAAAGAGGGAAAGAGACATTAGGCTTAAACAACTCCTCATGGAGGCAGCCTTAACGCCTCCGGCTGCGGCACCGCCCGCTGTCCCTCTAGACTCTCGCAGTGCCGACACGGCGCCGGGCCACTCTTCGGTGCAGCAATCAAGAGTGCCGTCGGCACCGAAATCCACCCAGGGGCGCTCTCTCTCGCCAAAGGCGAAGAAAGGCAAAGCCGCTGCCTCTTCGGCACTGCCTGCTCCGAAGCACCAGAGCGCGACCCGACCGGACCGCCCGGCACCGAAACCTGCCGTGGCACCGGTTCCTCCGGCGCAGACGCTTCTGCCGGCACCGTCGACTCTGGCCCCTCAGAGGCCGTCGAGTCCGGCACCTGTGACCTCCCCGGCTCCGGCCGCAGTAGAGATCCAATTGCCGTCAACTCCGGAGACCTTCACAGTGGCGCGGGACCTTATTGCATTGACAGACCCGGCTGTGCCTCCGCCCCCGGCACCGCCGGTGCGGGCACCCCGTTCCATGGGCAAGCCGTCAATGCTCAAGCCACCTGCCGGCACCGAGTCCGACCGGCACCGATCCCGATCCCGGTCTCACCAGCCAGGGCCGGATCCAGACCCCAGCGCGCCAAGCAGGCACGTGGGGCGGCATTTTGCCGGCAGGGCGGCATTTGGCTCCGGCAGACCTTCCGCAGGCATAACTGCGGAGGGTCCCCTCTTCCCGCAGCTCCGCTTGAGCTCCCGCAGGCATGACTGCGGCGGGTGCGCTGGTCCCGCGGCTCGGATGGAGCTCCCGCAGGCATGCCTGCGGATGCTCCACCGGAGCCGCGGGACCAGCGCACCTGCCGCAGACACTTCTGCCCCGGCTGCGGGACCGGGGAAGGGCGGCGAGCACGCCGCCCTGCTTGGGGCGGCGTAATTTCTAGAGCCGCCCCTGTCACCAGCGCTCACGGTCTCGACGCCGATCTCACTCCGGGCGCCGATCGCAACGCTGCTCGCAGTCCCGGCACCGCTCGACTATGCGGCACCGGTCAGACTCGTGGCACCGGTCTTTCTCCCGATCTCCAGCTCGTCTTTCCCGGCACCGTTCCGGATCGCGGTACTGCTACGGCCGCCGCTACTCAAGAAGCCGCTCTCGGCACCGAACATGGAGATCGTGGTCGACATCCTGGCACCGTGCCGGTCGGAGGTCCCGCTCTCGCTCCCACTCTCGCTGTTGGGATGCCTCCCGGCACCGGTCGCCGCAGAGGCAGGAAATGCGATCAGTTGGCACTTCGGCACAGGGGTTATCCACTCCTCCCTGGCCCTTCAGGCACACCTCGGCCTCTTCCCATGCCGACAGCTACTACGTCGATGAACATGACCCTCAGGTCCCTTCGGGAGTCTTCCAGCAGTCCCACTACGCGGACCAGGACCCTCATCACTGGGGTTATTGGACCCCTTGGGCCTACCACCAAGCCCAAGGCGCTCCTGTGCCTACCATGCGCACCGTACCACACGAGTCACGCATCCCGGAGGCTACAATAAGCCGCCCCCCGGTTGACACTGAGGTACCGTCGTTCGTAGAGGAAGGTAATCAGCCTGCCCAGGAACCTCTGGAGCAGGAACCTTCCCAGGTCCCAGACGTTGAGCGGGATACCATCATTCCCGGGATATCTTCCTCTTCCTCTTCCCCAGATGAGGCGGTGGCGGGGTCGTCGTCTGCAGGTCCCCCGCCAATTGACTTACGGGCACACCAAGAGCTTCTTCGCAGGGTGGCATTGCGATTGGACCTACAGGCTGAGGAGGTATCGGAAGTGGACGATCCAATAGTGACCATTTTGTCAGCGGACGCCCCAACCCGCATAGCCCTCCCTTTCATTAAGAGTATCCAGGCGACTGCTGATAGCTTATGGCAGACTCCGTCCTCTATTGCGCCCACAGCCAGGAGGGTGGAACGCAAGTACATGGTCCCTTCCAAGGGATATGAGTATTTGTATGTACACCCTATCCCTTCCTCATTGGTGGTCCAATCTGTCAACGATAAAGAGCGCCACGGCCAGCAAGGCCCGGCTCCTAAATCAAAGGAAGCCAGGCGAATGGACTTGCTTGGTCGCAAGGTCTACTCTGCTGGTGCCCTGCAGATCCGAGTGGCTAACCAGCAGGCCTTGCTGAGCCGTTATGGACATGACACTTGGGCTGAGGTAGAGAAGTACAAAGAGCTCCTACCTCAAGATTCACGACAGGAGTTCGCAGCCTTCATAGAGGAAGGTAAAAAGGTAGCGCGCACCTCGTTACAAGCTTCCTTGGACGCAGCTGACTCGGGAGCACGTACTATAGCCTCAGGCATTACCATGCGCCGGATCTCTTGGCTCCAGAGTTCGACGCTTCCCCCTGAAGTATAGTACACCATTCAGGACCTTCCGTTTGACTCCAAGGCTCTCTTCTCCGAAAAGATGGACTCCAGACTCCAAAACCTAAAGGACAATAGGGTCATTATCCGTACTTTGGGGATGCATACCCCTGCGACCCAGAGGCGTCCGTTCCACCCCCAGTTTAACCGGCCTTACTATATGCCTCGCTACAGGCAGGACTCTGGTCGGCGACGGGGTCGCGGGGGACGTAGACAGCAACCTGGCCACCAACCGTCCCAAGGGCGGGCCCCTTCTAAACCAGCGGGGCCTAAACCGTCCTTTTGAAGATGCGCCCGGGGACGGCATACCAGATCTTTCTCCAGATCCCTCCCTGCCTTTTTCCAACCGTCTTTCCTATTTCCTCCCAGATGGGCCCGGCTGACCACTGATGCCTGGGTCCTACGCACTGTGGAACGTGGTTACCAACTACAATTCGTTTCACCCCCACCTTCCCACCCTCCTTCCCGGTCCCTCTTCAGGGACCCCTCTCACGAGCAACTCCTCTTACAAGAGGTGCACTCGCTCCTCGCCATCGGAGCGGTAGAGAAGGTTCCGGAGAGGGAGAGGGGCAAGGGGTTTTATTCCCGTTATTTTTTGATCCCCAAGTCCAAAGGGGGCCTCCGACCCATCCTCGACCTGCGAGACCTCAACAGATACATGCTGAAGTTGAAGTTCCGCATGGTATCCCTCGGGACCATTATCCCTACATTGGATCCGGGAGACTGGTATGCCGCCCTCGATATGAAGGACGCTTATTTTCATATCGCCATCTTTCCACCACACAGACGTTTCCTCCGATTTACAATCACTCACCTTCACTTCCAGTTTGCGGTCCTCCCCTTCGGCCTATCCACGGCCCCAAGGGTGTTCACGAAGTGCATGGCCGTTGTCGCCGCCCACCTCCGTCGGCGCGGCATCTACGTTTTTCCCTACCTAGATGACTGGCTCATCAGGGGGGACTCGCAGACCACAGTCCAGCAACATGTCACAGTGATCAAAGACTTGTTCACGCGTCTGGGCCTAGTTCTCAACATAGAGAAGTCCACCTTAATACCAACTCAGAGGTTGGACTTTATTGGCGCGACCCTGGACTCATCTCTAGCCAGAGCCTACCTTCCTCAGCTACGGTTCCAGGCCCTCACGCAGCTAATTCGCGCCCTTCAGACCTTTCGTATGACCTCGGCCCGTGCTTGTCTCCGCCTCCTTGGTCACATGGCGGCTTGCACGCACGTAACTCCGTTTGCCAGGCTCCGCCTCCGCCTCCTCCAGCTGTGGCTCAACTCGTGATACCGTCCGCACAGGGACCCTCTGGATACCCTGCTCACCATTTCAACAGGTGTCCTTCAATCTTTGGACTGGTGGCTGACCCCATCCCACATATGTGCGGGAGTCCCATTCCATGCTCCTCAACCTTCCCTTTCCCTGACGACGGACGCCTCGTCCCTCGGATGGGGAGCCCATCTCGGCGATCTTCGTACTCAAGGTCTTTGGTCAGTGCACGAATTGAATATGCACATCAACGTCAGGGAGCTCCGGGCAGTGCGTCTGGCATGCCAGACGTTCCAAACTCGCCTCCGCAGCCGTTGTGTCTCAGTCTTTACGGACAACACAACGGCCATGTACTATATCAACAAGGAAGGCGGGACCCGCTCTTCCCCCCTCTGCCACGAGGCGATGCTACTGTGGGAATTCTGCATAGCCCACTCGATACATCTGGTGGCGTCGTTCCTTCCCGGCATCAAGAACACCGTCGCGGATCGCCTGAGCAGGTCCTTTCTCTGCTACAAGTGGTTGCTGAGAGCGGATATCGCTCATGCCATTTTCCAACGGTGGGGATTTCCCCATGTAGACCTGTTTGCATCCCGATCAAACCGCAAATGCCAAGAGTTTTGCTCCTTTCAAGGCCTGTCACCGGGCTCTCTGTCAGACGCGTTTCTCCTTCCATGGACTCGTCATCTGTTCTACGCTTTTCCCCCGTTCCCCCTTATACACAGAGTCCTGCTGAAGCTCCGACGGGACAAAGCACGTCTCATCTTAATCACGTCAGCGTGGCCCAGGCAACACTGGTTCACCACACTGCTCCATCTGTCGGTAGCCAGCCCAATTCCTCTGCCGCTTCACCCAGATCTTATAACACAAGATCACGGCACTCTCCGTCACCCAGACCTGACGGCCCTCCACCTCACGGCGTGGCTCCTGAGTGGCTAGACCAGTCGGAATTGCGCTGCTCTGCTCCCGTGCAGCATGTTTTATTGAGCAGCAGAAAGCCTTCCACTCGATCTACCTACCTGGCCAAGTGGAAGCGCTTCGCTTGCTGGGCTCAAGCGCGCGACGCTATTCCTTCAGAGCTTCCGCTTCCGGTGGTCCTTGACTATCTCTGGTCACTAAAACTGCAAGGCCTTGCACTGTCCTCTATAAAGGTGCACTTAGCGGCTATCTCCGCTTTCCACCCCGGTGAGGGAGGATATATGCTGTTCTCTCATCCGCTGACTACCCGTTTCAGAAAGGGCCTTGACCGTCTCTACCCGCAGGTGCGCCATCCGACTCCCACCTGGGACCTCAATCTGGTCCTCCACAGGCTCATGTCCCCACCCTTTGAGCCGCTAGCCACCTGTTCCTTGCTGTACCTGTCATGGAAGACAGTTTTTCTGGTAGCTATCACATCAGCCAGACGGGTCTCTGAGCTCAAAGCGCACATGGTGGACCCACCGTACACTGTTTTTCATAAGGACAAAGTGCAGCTACGTCCACATTCAGCATTCCTCCCGAAGGTCGTGTCCGCGTTCCACAATAACTAGGACATCTTCCTTCCAGTTTTCTTTCCAAAACCTCACGCATCCTCGTGAGAGCAACGACTTCACTCCCTTGATGTTCGTAGGGCATTGGCTTTCTATGTTGATCGGACAAGACCGTTCCGCAAATCCCCTCAACTGTTGCTGGCAATTGCTGACCGAATGCGAGGTCTTCCTGTCTCGTCGCAGCGAATCTCCTCATGGCTCACAGAGTGCATACGCACCTGTTATAACTTGGCTAATGTTCCTTTGGGCCATCTCACCGCCCACTCTACCAGAGCACAGGCGTCCTCCGCTGCCTTTCTGGCACAAGTACCGATACAAGAAATATGCCGAGCGGCGACCTGGTCGTCGGTTCATACTTTCGCCTCTCACTATGCTCTGGTCCAACAGTCAAGAGATGACGCAGCCTTTGGCTCTGCGGTCCTGCATTCCGCCACGTCTCACTCCGACCCCACCGCCTAGGTAAGGCTTGGGAATCACCTAACTGGAATGGATATGAGCAATCACTCGAAGAAGAAAAAACGGTTACTTACCTTTGTAACTGTTGTTCTTCAAGATGTGTTGCTCATATCCATTCCACACCCACCCTCCTTCCCCACTGTCGGAGTAGCCGGCAAGAAGGAACTGAGGGTCGGGTGGGTCGGCTGAGGTATATATGCGGTGCCGTTATGGCGCCACTCCAGGGGGCGCTCAGCTGACCCACTGGGGTTGCTAGGGTAAAAATCTTCCGACGAACGTGCACGCGGCGCGCACACACCTAACTGGAATGGATATGAGCAACACATCTCGAAGAACAACAGTTACAAAGGTAAGTAACCGTTTTTTCCCTCAGCCTCTCCTCATAAGTCATGTGCTCCAGCCCCCTAATCATTTTTGTTGCCCTCCGCTGGACTCTCTCCAATTTATCCACATCCTTCTTGTAGTGTGGGGTCCAAAACTGGACACAGTACTCCAAATGAGGCTTCACCAGTGCTGAATAGAGGGGAATGATCACATCCCTCGATCTGCTGGAAATGCCCCTACTTATACAACCCAAAATGCCATTAGCCTTCTTGGCAACAAGGGCACACTGTTGACTCATATTCAGCTTTTTGTCCACTGTAACCCCTAGGTCCCTTTCTGCAGAACTGCTGCCCAGCCATTCGGTCCCTAGTCTATAGCAGTGCGTGAGATTCTTCCGTCCTAAGTGCAGGACTCTGCACTTGTCCTTGTTGAACCTCATCATATTTCTTTTGGCCCAATCCTCTAATTTGTCTAGGTCCCTCTGTATCCTATCCCTATCCTCTAGCGTATCAACCACTCCTCCCAGTTTAGTGTCATCTGCAAACTTGCTAAGGGTGCAGTCCACACCATCCTCCAGATCGTTAATGAAGATATTGAACAAAACCGGCCCCAGCACCGACCCTTGGGGCACTCCACTTGATACCGGCTGCCAACTAGACATGGAACCATTGATCACTACCCGTTGAGCCCGACCATCTAGCCAGTTTTCTATCCACCTTACCGTCCATTCATCCAGCCCAGACTTCTTTATCTTGCTGGCAAGAATACTGTGGGAGACTGTATCAAAAGCTTTGCTAAAGTCCAGAAATAGCACATCCACTGCTTTCCCCTCATCCACAGAGCCGGTTATCTCGTCATAGAAGGCAATTAGGTTAGTCAGGCATGACTTGCCCTTGGTGAATGCATGCTGACTGTTCCTGATCACTTTCCCCTCCTTTAAGTGGTTCAGAATTGATTCCTTGAGGACCTGTTCCATGATTTTTCCAGGGACTGAGGTGAGACTGACTGGCCTGTAGTTCCCTGGATCTTCCTTCTTCCCTTTTTTAAAGATGGGCACTACATTAGCTTTTTTCCAGTCATCCGGGACCTCCCCCGATCGCCATGATTTTTCAAAGATAATGGCCAATGGCTCTGCAATCTCATCGGCCAACTCCTTTAGCACCCTCGGATGCAGCTCATCCGGCCCCATGGACTTGTGCTCGTCCAGCTTTTCTAAATAGTCCCGAACTACTTCTTTCTCCCCAGAGAGCTGGTCACCTCCTCCCCATACCGTGCTGCAGAGTGCAGCTGTCTGGGAGCTGACCTTGTCTGTGAAGACAGAGGCAAAAAAATCATTGAGTACACTAGCTTTCTCCACATCCTCTGTCACTAGGTTCCCTCCTTTATTCAGCAAGGGGCCCACACTTTCCTTGATTTTCTTCTTGTTGCTAACATACCTGAAGAAACCCTTCTTGTTACTCCTAACATCTCCGGCTAGCTGCAACTCCAAGTGTGATTTGGCCTTCCTAATTTCACTCCTGCATGCCTGAGCAATACTTTTATACTCCTCCCTGGTTATTTGTCCAATCTTCCACTTGTTGTAAGCTGTTTTTTTGTGTTTAAGACGAGCAAGGATTTCACTGTTAAGTCAAGCTGGTCGCCTGCCATATTTACTTTTCTTCCTACACATTGGGATGGTTTGTTCCTGCAACCTCAATAAGGATTCTTTAAAATACAACCAGCTTTCCTCGACTCCTTTCCCCGTCATGTTATTCTCCCAGGGGACCTTGCCCATCAGTTCCCTGAGGGAGTCGAAGTCTGCTTTTCTGAAGTCCAGGGTCTCTGTTCTACTGCTCTCCTTTCTTCCTTGTATCAGGATCCTGAACTCAACCATCATGTAGATCTGGCTTTAATAAATCGAAGTGTCACCTGAGATTTTGCCCCATAAACGGCACTGCAGGTGTTTGCTTTGTCATGGCATGTACCGTGTTTTGATATGCTAGCAAGACAGTACTAGCTCTCTGGGCACAGCAGAAGCTAAATCAGTGGAGCAGGCAATTCTTCATCTGAGGTTCCAGGGTTCAAGCCCTGGGTGGGTGGTAGGCTTTTAATTTGTGTTGTACTTGAGGAGCTAAATAAATCCCTGCAGTATCCTGGTCAACTCACTGTTTCCCAGAAGCCACTCAGTTTCCTGGAAAAGGCTTGTTTCTCTTGGTAAGTCATTAGTAAGCGGGTTAGCAGTCCAGGTACAGACAGTGCAATCTCTGGCCGTTCCAAAGCACTGTGGGACCAGTTCCTGAGAAAGCAAAGGGGGAGATAGGAGAGACATAGAGACGGGGAGGAAAAAGAGACACGAGAGAGACCAGCTGGAGAGAATCAATGAGGCCAGGGGACAGTTCTGCCATCTGAGTGCCAAGAGTCACAGGTGTCCAGAGACAAAGCCATTAGAAGATCCCATGGAGAAATGATCAGCACTCAGGGCTCTGAATCCTGTGATCTGAGTTCCGGTCTCAGTGCTGATTGGTTTGGTGGGAAGGGCTCAGAATCTTATGGCTCTACCTGCCATCTATAGTTATACCGGAGTTTGTGTTTTGTTTCTGCCTAGTTACTCATGCCCACTAGAGACAGGAATTTGGGCCAGCTGGCTTCACCAGCTGGCCACAGTAGCTTGGGGCTTAGAATTTGACAGTACTTCTAGAGTTGCATGCAGTCCTATTAGTTGACCTGCTGGCTGCATTTCCCACTGCTTCACTTGATGCATGCATGCTTTTGCCCCTGCATTTTCCTATACATTTTTACTCTTTCCCACATCATGCTTAAAAGAAGGATGCACAGGGCAAGGCTTAATAGTCAAGGAACCACAGAAGGACCAAGAGTCCCAAGCTGGAGCCCAGCAGATCTTTCCTACTCTGGCCACCTAGATGAGGGGGCGGCTCAATCTGACAGCTGTAAGGGAAGTCGTATCTGTGTCAGTCCTATGATAGTAGAGAGCCCAGCTTTCAAGCTACACAGAGTTCTTAAAGGAAGAGCCTCTGGGCAATTAATAATAATAGGAGATATACCCATCTCCTAGAACTGGAAGGGACCTTGAAAGGTCATTGAGTCCAGCCCCCTGCCTTCACTAGCAGGACCAAGTACTGATTTTTGCCCCAGATGCTTAAGTGGCCCCTCAAGGATTGAACTCCCCCATCCCCCACTACCACCCCACTGGTCCCCGGGCACCTCTGGCGGCAGTGCCCAGTCCTCCCTTTTCCCTGCCTTCCCACTGGCCTCTGGGCACACAGGGAAGTGAAGACCAGCCCCACCCCACTGCCAACACCTCCACTCTCCTCAGCCTCTCGCCCCTAAAGTCCTCCCTGCTGGCCTCAGGGCAGATATGGAGGTGTTGCCTGGACACCCGCCATCCCCCTGCCTGCCCAGGCCACCCATGGGGTGGTGCCTGTAGGCCTTGCTGTGTGAACCAGAGGCTGTGACCCAGGATAGGCCTGGCCGTGGCAGAATGGTAACACAGCAGGTATTGGCACATTCCTGACTGGAGAGGATGGCTCAGGAACACCCCGAGTTCTCAAGTAACTATGTGAACAAACTCCCAGGAGATCGTGCAGGCACACACCGAAACCTCGTAAGAGAAGGCTGGGATGACAGGCTCATGGATCAGGATGTTTTGTTTGAACTAGCGGGGACAAGGTGTATGGGTGGCAACTGGCAACATCTGGAGCAGTGAGGTATAAAAGGAGAAGTTATAGGAGGGGCAACTTTGCATCGGCCAAAGGGACAGGACTGACTCTGCCCTGACTGAGGCTTTACCTTGTCCCGGGCATACGTGTGTTAGTGTCCCTGTGCGTGACACAGGGGGCTAGTGCCACGTTTTGCTGACAAATAAACCTGGCCGAGGGCCTTCGCCACCCAACCGAGTCTGTGCTCTGTCCTTGCGAATAACATTGAGGGTTGCTGACTTTACAGGCCGTGCTGCCTGCTAGTGCCGCTGCCTTCAGAGCTCCCGGAACAGCAGCCCTGAGCAGCCGTAACAACTCTACTGTGCCCATCCCCCTCGCACCCTTGACATTGGTGCCTGGATCCTCCTACCCACCCCCAACACCTCAGAGCACCTGTGGTGGTGGCACCTGACCGCCACCTTCCACCTGCCCCTCTCCTGGCTGCCTGGGCAGCAGCACCCACCTTGCAGCCTGACCCCCCCATTCCCACCTCAGAGCCTGGCCCCCTCTGCAGCCCCTGACCCTCCCACCCTAACTGCCGGCACCAGTGCCTGGTCCCCCGTCCAGAGCACCTGGGGAGGAGGCGCCTGCCCTCCCCCAAATCCCCTGGCTGGCACCAGGACACCTGGCGTGGCAGCACGTAGCCCTCCTTCCACCTCCTGGGCCCCTCCCCACACTTCGCTCATCCCCTGAGCACCAGGGGAGGTGGTGCATGCCAGCCCATCTGGCCCCATGGCACTCAGGGCAGCAGCCCGCAGCCCCCCCAGATCATCTCCCAGGCACCAGGGCAACTGGGAAGGCAGCATCCAGCCCCATCTCGCCTGTCCCCCTCCCCCCACCGCACACACAGGGCAGAGGGTCCTGTCCTCCCAACTGCCAACCTGAGCCCAGGACTTCTGGGTGAGCGATGCCCATCACCCCTAACTTCCCACCACATCCTCCACTGCCACAGTTGGCCAGACCCAGCTCAGCTGGGGCATCAGAGCCTTGCCCCCCACAACTGCCCCCACCCCCCTGGCTGGCCCTCATTCCACCCATCCAGCCCCCCACTCCACCCCTCCCCACCCCACCGGCCGGCACCAGGGCAACCCCTTGCTTCCTCGACACCCACAGCCCACCTAAGGGCCCCAGGGCTATGGCTCCCTGTCTGGCCCCAGGGCACCTGGTGCAGTGGCACCTGACTCGCTCTGCCCCACCGACTGGCCCAGGGCACTCAGTGTGGTGGCACCCAGCCTTCCCTCTCCCCGCAACACCCACAGCCAGCCCCAGGCACCCGAGGCTGTTATGCCCATCCCCCAGACCCCCACCCATCTGGCCCCTGGGCACCCAGTGTGGCAGAACTTGGCCACACACTGCTCCCCCTACCCTGCACCTATCACTACCACCAACCCCCAGTCAGTCTGCAGGCACCTTGGGCAGCAGCCCCTGGCCCCCCATTCCTCTCGCCCCCCATCCCCCAGGACAGGCCCTATATCACCTTGACAGGCAGATCCCAGCCCCCTGCCCATCCCACTCTCCCACCAGCCACAGGACCCCGGCAAGGCAGAGCCCTGCACTGCCTGCACGCCCCTCCTCCTGTCCCACACCCCTGGCCAACCACAGGACAGCCAGCTTTGAACCCATTGCCCCCTCCTCCTCCATCACACCTCCAGCTGGCTACAGGACATCTGGGGAGGTGTCGCCCTGCACCCTCTACCCCCAGGGAGGGCACCCAGGTGTTGGAGCTCGCTCCCAGCCAGCCAGCACCAGGCGTGTCAGCGCCCAACCCTCCTGCCTCTTGACACCCATCCCAGGGCACCCAGGATCAAAGTTGCTTAACTCTGTCCCCTAGTCACTGCCTTCCAGAGAAGGTAGAGCTGTTCCAGAGGAGATAGCGCTTGGCCAGGAGGTGGCACAGTTCCTCTATGGAAAGGCAGCTCTGATTCGCTGCTGCAGCTGACCGGTGAAGCCTGGCTCTTGGGGGCTGACAGGAAATCCCACCAAACTTGAGACCCTTTACACACCAGTCAATAAACTTCAGCTCCCATGGGAATGGGATTAGCGGCAGGGGATCAAGGAGAACCCTCCCCAAGTGAGCTACTGCCAATGAGATTCTCCAGCCTGCTTCTCCAGTTCATGGCTCATAAAGCTTCAGTCTTTTCCCTAAGGCTTGGGTCCAGATTCTCAAAGACATTTAGGTGCCCAACTCCCATCGTCTATCTTTGATTTCAGTGGGAGTTAGGCTCCTAAGTACCTTTAAGGATCTGGGCCTTGGCCCCTTTTGTGCCTCTGATTGGTGAACAATAAAATCAAGGAAAGAAAGGTGAAGAAAGAAGAGAAGAAGGGTAAATCCAAAGCACCGTTTGGGGGGTTTGTTACAATAGTTTGCAGACGTGGCCGGCCAGAATTATACCTTCTCCTAACACAGCTGCACAGATTTGGTTGGAGCAGTAAGATTCCAGCCCTGTTGAGTGCATTTCCACAGGAAGGAAAAGTCAGTGTTTTTCGATCTCCTACAAACAGAGTCTTCTCTTTTTGAGCAAATCCTGTGAGTGCTTGTGGAACCTCAGACCTGTGGAGGAAGATTGTACAAAGGAATTTCTCCGTCTTCCTTGCCTGTTAAAGTTCATGATTAAACGGACAAGAGCACTGACACATTCCCTTGAGCTGGAGCTATGGGATTCCACAATGTCCTTCTTACATGTCCTGTTTCAACAAACCTCTTAGAGTGGCAATCTAAGATCCTAGCACAGTGGTACTGGACACTGGTGAAAATCAAAAAAGTGGCAGGTCACTTTTCTCATGGATACTGGAGGCACCACACTCAACAGGCAACCTTGCTTGTGAGATGTTCCTTTAGACTTTCCCCTTTAGACAGCAGCCACCAAGCTTTGAACCACACAGGGCTCGCAGCCTGGCTGGAAACCTGCTGCTCATGTTAGTAAAGGGTTTGGGTGTAGAAGTTCTGAAAATAAAGTGGCACCAGAAATTTCAGTGCATACTCAGAATATTCAGGAGAGTGAAACCCACTGAGGGGGGCATATGTGATAAAAGGCAGATAGGAGAGAAGAAAAAAGAAGGAAAATGTAAAGACAATATGACTGCAAAAAGAAAAGGGTCTGTGTCTCCGCTCTCAAGTAGCAGAGGGGTGGCCAGGTTTGTCTGTATCCACAAAAACAACAAAGACTAACACGTTTATTTAGGCATAAGCTTTTGTGGGTAAAAATCCACTTCTTCAGATGCAGCTCTGTTACATAAGTTTTAGCTGGATGTAACTTTGTAGACTTCACAGGTATAACAGAGTACAGATGAGGCCAGGATGTTCGCAGATAATGGGAATGTATTTTAGTTTTTAATACCAACCTTGGTAGGTTTTTAATTTAAACCTGAGGGTTATTTTTACATTTCCAAACATGCATACACAAAACCACCAACCAAAAGAGACTAATGCCAGGATCAGCTCTCGCTGAAATCAGTGGATTTCCGATGGATTTCCACTAGTGTAACTGAGGCTAGGATCTGTCCCAGTGGCTCCTAAACCCTTTCAATCAGGCCTTTGAAATGAGCAGCCAGATTTATATAATTTACTCTATTCTTGCCTTAAACCAATGCCTGGCGACAGCATGGATCCTCTAATGGCCTTCAGCTAATGACTGTACCAAAGATGGTGCATTAAACAACAGCTTTACACTGGAATTCCCAAATGCAGCCTGCTTCTTCTGGCCTTGCCTCAGGCTATGTATATGCTATGGGCACTACCATCTGTGGCACAGCTCCGGTGATGTAGCAGCTACACCACTGTCGTGCCCTTGTGTAGACGCTTCCTACAGCGACTAAAGGTTTTTTCCATTGCTGTTGGTAATCCCCCTCCCTGGGTGGCAGTAGCTAGGTTAAAGGGTGTGTTCTCCCATCCCCCTAGCTGTGTCTACACTGGGGGCTAGGCTGGCATAGCTATGATGCTCAGGGGTGTGAATTTTTCAAGGATTGAAATGTTGGTCTACATTTATATTGCGATTCTAAATTTATGGGCTCAGAGCCTAGAACACTGGGTAGGGCCTAGAGCTGAAGAAAGAAAGAAAGAAAGAAAGAAAGAAAGAAAGAAAGAAAGAAAGAAAGAAAGAAAGAAAGAAAGGAAAGTCGGTTTGGGAGAGGAAGCAAAATCCCCAGAGTGTCCAGTGAGATGACAGATTGGATGAGTGCTTAGTCTGAAGACTCTGGGCTAGATTCTATGCTGTAGCCGCTCTCCAGGAGGTGCAGCCTCGGAGGAGGCAGAAGTGGCTACACACCACCTTTGTGACACCCAAATTCTGAAACAGCCCCGGTATAAGATGGAGCAGCCCCTGGAGGCTGCTCTTAGCTTCCAGCAGCCTTCCCTGGACTGCTCTGCAGCCCAGTAGCCCTAGCACCAAGTGATACAAGCACCCCCCCCCATCCCATTCCTCATTGTTGGCCCCACAATAGGGCTTGCAAGGGGGAGCAGTGTAGGGATATTTACCCGGGTCTTACACTGAGCCTGCACTGGAGGAATTCTCCCCACATCCTTTGCAGGTCATTTATAGCCCCTATAGGGCACCGGAACGGTGGTTAGAGGCAGGAATGGAGGCCAGACTCCTGCTGTCTGTTTTCCCTCCCAGCTCAGACTGCGGGGTTGACTGTGGCGGCTACACAGGAATAGCATCTCTAGTTCTCCAGACCAGGCTGTGGGGTGGGGATGAGTGTGTGTAAGAGAGACCTAGCTCATTAATTCAGTTATAATAAACATTACAGTGGAACTGGAGTTTTGTCCCATATGTACGAAAGGGCCTTACAGTCACTTCTCTTGTTTTTAGCCTTTCAAGCCTGCTTGGGGTGACCAGATGTCCCGTTTTTAAAGGGACAGTCCCGTATTTAAGCCCTCCTGCACATGTCCTGACTTTTTCTTAAACATGGGCAATTTGTCCTGTATTTTCTGTCTCTTCCTGCCCCAGTACTGCTGGGTCCTGCTGCTGGCTGGATCCCTGCTCGCCAGCCACCCCCCCACCAGCAGTGAGTAGAGGGGGTCCAGTGCCCGAGAATGGGGGTGGGTGTGCAAGGCGGGTGGCAGGGCAAAACTGCAGCACGCGGGGCAGGCTGCTCCCCCGGCTGGTCTGTCAGCGCAGCCCCCACTGCCTGCCAGCCCTGCCCCCTGTCCCGTTTCCGGCTGGCGCTGGCTGCGCTCTGCAGTGGCTTGTGAGTGCGAGCAGGCGCCAGGCAGCGGCCGGATACATGTCGCCTTCACTGCCCACCTATCGGCCTGTTACATGCTCCCCGTCTCGCTGTCCTCTCCCTGCTTTGCCCCTTCACCCCCCGCCAGCCCTGCCGCTCCCCATATCCCTCCGGATGGGGCGTGTCCCGCTCCCAGGGCTGTGGGGAGAACCAGCCCCATTCACGTCCTGACCCTGCCAGCTCCACAGCAGCCCCCCGGGCAGCAGCTTAGCACCCTCTTCACCCCCCACCCCTCCACCCTGGGTCCTGCCCCCAGGGATTGTGGGGCTGCTCCATCCCCTAGGCACCCTCCCCTGCTGAGCCCCCTCCCTGGCTGGGTTCGCTGAGGGCCCTGCAGTCAGGTTCCCTGGGCCCCGGTGCACAATGCATCCTTAGGGCTTAACCCCTTCCTGCCTGCACTGTAGCCAGGGCTGGCTCCAGCCTTTATGCCGCCCCAAGCAACTGGAAAAAAACAAACAACCAAAAAAAAAGAGGCCGCAGTCGGCGGCACTTCAGTAGCAGCTCCAGCGCTGCCACTTCATTCTTCGGTGGCATTTTGTCGGCAGGTCCGTCCCTCCGAGAGGGACTGAGGGCAGGGCCGGCTTTAGGCCAATTCCCCCAATTCCCTGGAATCGGGCCCCGTGCTGAAGAGGGCCCCGCGCCTGCACCTAAGGGGGCCTCGCTCTAGGGGTCTTCGGTGGCATTTCAGCGGCGGGGGGTCCTTCGGTGCCACAGAAGACCCGGAGTGGACCCCCCACCACTGAAGTGCTGCCGAAGCCCCGGACCGCTGCCGGGTAGTCCAATCGGGCCCCGCGGGTCATAAAGCCGGCCCTGACTGAAAGACCCGCCGCCAAATTGCCACCGAAGAGCCGGACGTGCCGCCCCTTTCTGTTGGCCGCCCCAAGCACCTGCTTGCTGTGCTAGTGCCTGGAGCCGGCCCTGACTGTAGCCGGAGGACAGGAGGCGGCTGGGTTGTCAGTGGCCAGCAGCAGCCTGCAGGTGTTAGCTGCCTTTCAACACTGTTTGGGCAGGAAGGGACAAGCTGCTTCCAGCCACGGGGATGTGTGTGTGTGTAGGGGGGGGAGAGATGAGCTCTGCAAAGACACGGGCCAGGGCTTCCCCTCCCGCTCCTCCCCTGTGGCTGGAAGCAGCTCCCATCCCCTTCCTCCCACACAGTGCCGAAAGGCTGCTGCTGGCCACGTTCTGGTGTGAACCCTGGCAGAAATCTGGGGAGGGAGGGCGTGTGACCCTGCATGCCCCCCCGCCCCCATGCATTGCCTCAGGAAGACACGGCACCAGGTACCAGGAGAGGCGGGTCCGTCTCGGGGGCCTAACCAGGCATGGGGGGCAGACAGTGCCTGGCAGGGAGAGTCGGTCACCCCCTCCCTGTGTGAAAGAGGTATATGAGAGTGTGTGTGTGTCACCTCTCCATGTGCAGGAGCGGGATGGGGGGTGTCACCTCTCCCCGAGTGAACTCTAAAGCCTTAAAGAGAAGGCAAATAAAAAGAATCCAACTACCCAGTATTTCTTTTTACTGGGGGCTCAGTCAACCTGATGTTAATTTGAACGTTTGTACTGCCTAGTTCTGACTGGTTGCCCTTGAACTTGCTTGAATACAAGTAATTTTACCAAGTGTCCCATATTCAGCACAGGGAAATATGGTCACCCTAAGCCTGGTGCAATTTGCCTTATCTACTTTTGTTATTACCCCTGTTTCTAGTATCTGTTTCTGTAAATAGATTTGACCTTTTTATCTGTCTCACCTCCCTTATGGAGAGGGCTTTATGCAGAACAGCAGCAGTGATACAGTAACTAATGTAACGGCTTTTTAAAGCCACTGTTCTACGTCATCTGAGTCCCAGAATATGTAAATGTTTAAAATAGGGGTACTTTGAGGACAGCAAAAACCTAATTTATCCGCTGTCTGTTGAAAAGATTGCCCACTGCTGCATTGTGCAGTGGATTGACAAGTTAGGGCTCAGGGAGAATCATAATTTGAATATGACTCCCTGGAAGGAGCACTGCTAATGAAACACCTCTCTTCTCCCTTACTAATGGGCACAGACATTGATCTTTGGATTTAGGTGTTTTTCCATTTCTAGGCTCCTGATAGCCTATTCTCAGGTCACTGCTGCCAGATGTGCTGCGGAGCTTGTGAGCAGCAGTGCAATATAGTGCATCAGGCACTGGGCTGGGACACAAAGTATCACAGAAACTGCTATATGGGATCCAACCACCTAGTCCGGTGTTCTGTCTCTGACACTGGCCAGTACCAGATGCTTCAGAGGTGGTGCAAGGAACTCTGAAGTGGACAATGATGGGTTAAAAAGAAGGAGGGCGTATACCTTCCAAACTTGTGCCTTGTTTTATGTCATCACTAATGCATCTCTGGACATTTCCATCATCAGTATAAACATCTCATCCTTCGCTGTGAGTTCCACAGGCTCGTTGTGAATTATCCTGCACCTCTTGTCTGTTCTAAATTTGCAGCCTGGGTTCAATATCCAGTTCTGATACTGATTCCTCGGGCAACTCACAGCCTCGCTCTGTGCCTCAGTTTCCCCACCTGTAAAATGGAAATCATGATATCCACCTTTGTAAAGTGCTTTGAGATCTAGCTCTGAAAACAATAAGAGCTAAATATTATAATTAGCCGATAAGCACAGCAGGCTGTCACTACTTGGGCAAGCAGCCTTTCAACCATAGTGATCAGACACTCGTGCCCCCCACAGCTTCTTCTCCCGCCCGCAACAGCTCCCCTTTCTAATTCCTGCCCTGGGCTGATGAAAGAGAGAGGGCCCTGGGTGCACATGCACCAGGCAGAAGGAAGAACTTGAGAAGCCCAGCTCTCAATGCTGGGAAGGTACACCAGAGACCTCTGCCAGGGGGCCCTGAATCCCAGCAAGGGGGACAATGAGTCCAATCCTGCTTGTATCTAGGGGGTAAATCAGGAACAACATCCCTCACGATAACAGAGTGACACCGGTGTATGCAAGAGGACAATGAGGCCCTGAGATTCCTTCCTGAAGTGGCCAGAGACCCTGGTGGTAAGCCCCTGCCCAAGCACAGACACACTCCCTCCCTCCGCTATCCACCAGCCCACCTCAGTGGAGAACTGGCAATATTACCCAATGCACCAGGATCACAAGGAACCAGAACAGCATGCATACGATTGTCAGCTCCTTGGGGCAGGGGCTTTCTTTTTGTTCTGTTTGTACAGCACCTAGCACACTGGGGTCCAGGCCCAGGATTGCTGCTCCTAAGCGGTACCATAATAGTACAATAAAATAATCAATCATAATAATAATTAATGTTACGAGCTGGGGTATGAGTTAAAACCCCATTGAAACGGATAGGTGTGAACTCGCTCTTCAGTTAATGTAGCTATAAGCAAAGCCCTGACAAAAGGCGTGTGTGAACCCACCCAGGAGCTTGTGCGTGTGTGTGTGCGCACACACGCTGAGAGAGAGAGAACACACAGAAACTGAAAACAGACAGGGATGCAGAGAGAGGCAGAGGCAAAAAGCGAGGAAGCGAAGCAGTCACTGGTGAGCCCAGTGCGACCCTGGGAAAAGCTCGAGAGAGCTTTTAGGTCTGCTGGCTAAAGAGACTTGGGGTTGTAATCCAAGAAACTGCTGCTTTTGTTCTTGGTTCCTCCTGTGTTCTGAGGAGCAGGACTTGGGACACTGCTTGTAAAAGAAACAAGACTGCATCAAAGAAAATACCAGACTCCATCAATTTCTGCTTCCAGCTGGAACATCCCCAGAGCCCTGAAATTTGACTAGTCACTCAGGTCAAAAAGGGGTAACGTTAATTACAGTAATTTAACCTTTCTGATGCAGGGTCTCTTTTAATAATGCTGCCCCTGGCACCTGCCCAGTTCTCCCTACTGGGCTGGGGATGGAGGGAAGCAGGTTTCCAGCACTTTATGGTCCCATAGGACAGAGAGGAGTCCAGGAGCCAGCACAGCACAGTCCCCTGGGTACAGGCAGCTGAAGAGGGCAGTGTCCTAAGGAAGCAGAGATCCAGAGGTGGTGGGGGAGTATCTCAGGGCAGTAATGAGTTGGGGGGCAGGTTCCCAGTGGAGCAGAGAGCCAGGGGATGATCCCAGGGCAGTGAAGAGTGTGATGGTGGTGGTGGTGGTGGTGGAGGAGGTCCCCAGTGCCCTAGGGCATCAGATCTAAGGGGTGGTCCCATGCATCAGTGAGCTGGAGCTGGGTCTCCAGTGTCCCTGGAGAACAGAGGGCCAGGGAGGAAATCCCAACACAGTAATGCATTGGGGGCCAGCCCCCAGCATCATAGGGCAGCAGCTCCAGGGGGTGATCCTGGGGCAGCAGGGAGTTGGGGGGCAGGTCCCTGGTGTCCCAGGGCAGCAGCTCCAGGGGGTGATCTCGGGCAGCAGGGAGTTGAGGGGCAGGTCCCTGGTGTCCCAGGGCAGCAGCTCCAGGGGGTGATCCCGGGCAGCAGGGAGTCGGGGGGCAGGTCCCGGTGTCCTAGGGCAGCAGCTCCAGGGGGTGAGCCCGGGGCGGGCCGGGGTGGACAGGGCAGGAATGATCTGGGGCTCTGGGGGCAGTTCCCAGGCCAGCGCTGCCCCGGCACCTGCTCCCGTCCCGCCCCCTGCAGCCCGGCCCGGTGGCCAGCGCGGTGGGTGGGCCCAGGTCTCCCAGCCCGGGTGCGGGCGGTGCCGGGATTGGCCCGCCCCCGCCCCCGCCCCCGCCGGGCACACGGATTCTCGCCGCTCCGGCTGCAGCTGCCGCGCTCCCCTCCCGCCCCCGCGCCCGCCCGGACCCCGCTGCAATGAGTCCCCGGCGCTGCTGAAGGATGGTGGCGGCCGGGAGAGCGCCTGCCCCGCGGCTCGGAGCCCTCCTCCTCCCCGGGATCGTCCTCGGAGCCTGCCTGCTGCGGCCCGGCGCCGGCAAACCAGGTGAGAGGCCGGGCGGGGCGAGCCCGGCTGCCCTGCGGCGGGGCGCGGGTGCAGGGCGCCGGGGGGCGGATTTCATGGGGAGGCTGCAGGCAGCGGGGCTGGGCGGGTGCAGCAGGACAGCGGCTTTGCAGAGGGGCGCTGGCTGTGGTCGTTTTCCTCTGGTGCGCCCGTCCCTTGGTGCAGGAGCGTGTGAGGGGGAGCCCGTCTCGCCCCCCGCGGGCGCAGGCTGCCACCCCCATCCCCACCCCCGGGAAGGACCGGCCGGCTGCTAAACACACATCGGAGCGGGGCTGGCTCGGGGGCTGGCCGGGGGCTGAGGTGCCTTTCGACAGGGGGCTGCGCTGAAGCCCAGCTGGAGCAGGGCTCTGGTAGGAACTCGTCCCCCGCGCTCCCCTCTCAGCTGTGCAGTGTCACACCAGCTGCCGCCTTACCCAGCAGCAGAGGCGGCTCAGAGCTGCCTGCTTCTGTTCAGGACACAAGGGCCCCCCCTCCCCCAGTGGGATATCCCTCCCCATGGGGATTCAGACAAGAGCAGCAGCGCCTGGGAAGGGGGGGATGAGGCCCAGGCCCAGGCACCTAAAGCTCTGCTGTTCCCAGGATCGTTTCAGCTGTAAACCTCCTTGTAGCAGTGGGAATGGCTCCGCTCGCCAATGGCTCCTGGCTAGAAATGCACCAGCGCTGCTCAAAAAATGCCCATATCTGGAAAATGTGTGTCCCTTTTGCCTATAGGAGGGTGGCTGAGAAATGGGATGGGGAACAAGTCTTGGGTTTAGCTGTTTCCCTCCCTAAAATCTTAAACGACACGGTTAGTAATTAATGATCTAAACCTCAGCGATGTAAATCTGAAAATAAACCTTCCCAAGCCTTGTGTTCAGTCCCCAGCGTAGAGGAGAGGAGATTGTGCTTACACAGCTGGAACGGAGTACGGCATTGAACCTAGCTGCTTCAGTCTCTGTGTGTGTGTGTGGATCTATTCAGAGAACCAGGAAAGCTCCTGACAATACGGATGTTTGCATAGCTGTGTGTGACCAGGAAGAGGTGCCTGTTAATGTACAGTATGAAGAATTTTTAAGTTAATATAAAACACAAGTAGGGTGAATTTTAATATGAATAGTTTAGGGCTTCTGAATGTTTGACCAGTGTTTGTCCAGGAGCTGCCCTGAGAGGACCATCCAGCGTGGTGTTGACAAGGCAAAACTCCTTCAGATCTGTAATAAGACTTCAGATTTAACCAGTGACAGAATACTGCTAGCCTCCACAGGGCTCTCGTGGGAACAGAAGGCCAATATTTCCCTCTGCAGGTTAACTAAAACGTTGTCAATTTACCAGTATAAACGGGTAGAACTTCTTAAAAATCAGGTTACACGGGAAAAACTGTATGCCCATTCCTGAGATAGGGGGCTTTGTGTGTGTAAGGTGTTTGGGGATGAATCTGGGTTTATACAACAGTGTTTGTGTTAGTGGTGTCTGTCCTCTCCAGTGCTGCGTATGGATCTGTTTCTGACATCCTTAAGTTGACGAGGACCAGACTCGGAGTTGTGGGCTAAGGTACTATCCAGCAGGAAGAAGGGGGGCAGAATCTGGCCCTTCAGGGATGTCTACACAGCCCATGGCAGCGAGCCTCCCAGCCAGGGTCTAAGGATTCAGCTTAGCGGGGCTTGTGCTAGCGCTCTACAAATAGCTCTGTGACCGTGCTCTGGAGTTGTGGCTCAGGCTGGAGCTCGGGCTCTTGAAGGCTACGGAGAGGGACTAGCCACAGCTTTAAAGCTCTGTCTACGCAGCTATTTGGAGAGCACTAGCCCAAGTCCGTCAGCCTGGGCTGGGAGGCTCGCCGCTGTGGCTGTGTAGATGTACACTTAGGGGATGCCACACTGCAGTGGTGCCAGCTGACTCGGGCTGACAGGGCTCAGGCATTAGGGCTGTTTAATTGCAGTGTAGATGTTCCAGCTCAGGCTGCTTTCTTCCCATCTCCACTGTTTTCTTATTGCGCAGAGGCCAGGACAGTACCTTATGGTGCGCTGGTCGTTATGAAGTGGGCTAATGTAGCAATGGAATGGCTAGTGACCGTCCCTATGGGTTTGATCCAATATATTTATCCTCACATGGTGGGATTCCAGGAAGGAGGAAGGTCCAATGACCTAAATGGGATTCCTCAGTAGAGGAAGTGTCCATGCATGCAGGATCAGACCCTGCAGCCCTCCAGCTAACCTTTGAATGCGCAGAAGGTGACTTATGCAGAGGGAGAATAAACACATAGTAATCGGGTCCGTTACTTCTCACAGGCTTTGTAAGCCATGCCTTTGATAATTTAATAAAAATAAGAGTTCTCCTAGTAATGTGTTCAGGTAGGCAGGAGTCACTGGCAATTAGTGCTGTTGGCTGTAAATCTTTACACTTGGGTGGTTCTGTTTGCTGAAATAGTGTAAGATGCTTGTACCCATGGATCTATTTTCAGACTAGCGGGAGAGTATTCATCCAGCACTGGGTCAGATCCTTGAGCTGGGAGGAGCCTGACAGCATAGCCTGTAATGTAGCTTTGTTTAACAATGAGCTAACAGTCTTGCTGAGCTGTGCCAGCCCAAGCACAAAAATTGCTCATCCACCCTGTGTTGTGACGACTGATCATGAACAAAATATGTACTCAAGGGAAAAACAAAATTACTCACTGAAATTACTCACCTTGAGAGAGTAGAATTGTCAGCTACAATGATTAAAAGAAGCTTCCCCTGTTTTCCTCCTAAAGAAATTAAGTGGACTTTTTGCCCAAGGTTGTAACCTCGGCTGTCGTCTTTCAGCAGTGGCAAGTTTGGTGAAGGAGCTTGTTTTGTAGGCTTTGACATTCATGTGTGTGCTGTGTTCATTTGAAAAAAACCCAGTGACTGATTTCTAGGCTGTGGCACAGTGTGTAGGAATAGAATAAAAAATAGATAGGTGGTTGCAGAGCCGTGGCTCTGAATTTCAGAGTGTATTAATGACATACAGCAGCCCTGTGAGAGCTGCTTCAGTTCCAAGAGTGCATGTATTTTGTCTGTGGAAGTGCTGATTTCTCTGGCTTCAGTAGGTTGCTCGTCAGTCACATGCCAAACCTGTACACAGTGTTTGTAATTTCTGGCTAATATTGACGACGGAAAGTCAACAAAAAAGGCAGTGCCCTTGGTTGATGAGAGACAGAATTTTTACAGTGGAATCAGGGCTGGCATTCAGGGGTAGCAAGCAAAGCAATTGTCCGGGGCCTCATGCAGAGGCAATGAGTGTGGGGGGACATGTGGGGTCATGTGCTTCCCCCCCACCCCACAGATTTGCTGCCTGGCTTGTACTGAGCACGCTCACATGGGTTGAGCATGCTCAATTATACTGCTGAAGCTGGATGCCCTCACTCCGCCCCCTCCCCACTATCGGCAGGCACAGTCATCTCTGGCCCCACGCCACAGGGGCCCCGCAAAGCTAAGTTATGTGTGGCGGGGCTCGGGCTTTGGCTTCAGCGGGGGGGGGCCCGCTCCTTAGTTACTGCCCTGGGCCCCAGCGAGTCTAACGCTGGCCTGGAGTGGAATGGAAGCAGTTTGTCTCATTATCAGTCAAAAGTACATAAAAAGCTTTATCATCATCCAGGGAGCGTCCACTGACATTTCACAGTGCCAGTGCGCTCCTGTAGGATCTTCAATCCTGTGTCTTAAGTGACCCATCATTGTCCTGTCTAGTCGTTCTGTGCTGGAGGGATGGGCACTGTCCTGCAGAGATGTGAGGAGAAGCAGCAGTGGCATAGATGGAGGGTGATTGGCTGGTAAAGGAGAGAATAAGATAGAGTCGGTCTTCAGATGTTCATCGTGTTCAGGGATGATCCTTCTCAGCTGAGTTTGGAAAACTCAGAGGCCCCGATTTTTAATGGTATTTAGTTGGTGTTGCGCACAGCTTGCAATGCCTAACTGATTGAGGAGCCTGTCTCATTTTTTTTAAAGTGACTTAGACTCCCAAGTGCCTAAATCCCATCAACTATCAATGGAATTTTGGCTTCGAAGTACATCAGTCCCTTTAAAAATATGCTATTTAGGCTCCTATATTAGGTGTTGCAACACTGAGTGCAGCGGTGCCTAAATACTTTTAAAATCTAGCCCTAACTGTACCAGCCAAAGGATGATATGAAAAATGGGAGGGAGAATGCTGGAGGATACATCATCTCCCGTGTCTTGGCTGCTCTCCAGAGCTTTCTCCCAGTAGCAGATGTAATTCCAGTCTGTTTCTCTGTAGCCCTCAGGTTTTGGAATAGCAGTATAGAAACTGCCCAGCGTTTTGGGGGAGGGGGAAGTGTCTGCTCAGGTGATCTCTAAGTTAAGATGTAGTGTTTTAAAAAAACCCTCATGAATTGATTATAAATGGAAAGTGAAATTCAGAGGGTTAGTGTGCAGCCTTATCAGAGCAGCAGCAGAAAATGAGGATTAAACAGAAACCTGTTTCTCTGAAACTGCCATCTGAGGCCTGGTTATTTTACCAATTACTGAGCTTCTGCTGAACAACAAACATTGAACTTCTTTCTAATAGCGCACAGCATGTGTGGAGGGACTTGTCTTCCGAATGACAAAGGAACACAGTGCTCTGTATCCTTCACTTTCCTTGGCGACGGTTCTTTAGGGATTTGATTAGCACAAACCACGAACACATGCAAGTGTCAGAGGGTTGATTAATTTCAGGTACTTCTGCATAAGTTCCCCCTCCCCCCCAGGTGATTTAAAACAATTTAACTTCTAAACCACCCCTGGGAGCAGCTCTGACTCTGACATTTCATTCTTGGGCGGGCTTTCAGGTAACAGGTGCCTCCCATGTTTGCTTTAGGGCATGGCTGGCTGGCTGCTTGTAGTATCCAGATTAGTTCTGTAATAGGAGTAACAGGTAAATGTGCATGGGATGGGGGATGCAGTCAGAACTAAATGGGAACTGAATCCTGCTGCTGTGCTTCCAGAGGCGCTGGGGAGGGGAAATTATGCCTGTTCTGGGACAGAGAGTGGTTGCCCGCCGTGATTTGGTTCACTCAACTCAATGTTCATGAGAGTGAATGGAGGGGGGGTTAATGTTTCAGGGGCAGATGATAGATCAATCTGTGTTTGGGCCATTTTCCAGTAATGCTTTCGGCCCTCAAATTCCAGCCATCCCATGGGAAGAGAGGGTGCTGTTGACATGACATGGGTGTCACTCACTGGAGTGCATGGTGCGGGTCAGGAATATGGAAGACCCAGGATTGCATTTGCATAGTTTGCGGGGCTGTTCTTGTAAAGACACCTTGACTGACCTACAAGAACCTCTCCCTGATGTTAAAGCATCCGAGAAAGGGAAAAAAGGCCTGGCCTTTATCCTGCTGCAATCTGCCCTCTTGTATCAGGTGTGTCGCTTGTGTCTAGTGAGGGCGAGCCAAGCTCCTGCAGCTGTGAGCCGTGCCCTCTGCCTCCTGGGGTGTGCTACCCTGATTCAGGGAAGTGGCCAGCTAGCCTGTGGTGTGTGAACTCCTCTGGGGGGGAGAGGAGAACTGAGCGTTTTAAGGAGGAAAGTCTTACAATAAACATGTCTTCCCATTTTTAGACTCTGGTTTCTGTTTTTCTGCCTTAACTTTCTTTGTTCCTTAATTGCAAGGGGCAAAGATGCTAACGCCAGTCTCCCCCTACCCCCCGCCTTGATGCCTGAAGGGTGAAGGTCCGGTTCTGTCACTGAGGCAGGTGTGTGTGAAGGAGGAAGACCGGCCTTATATTTAATGGACCAGGCTGGGACTCAGGAGATCTGGGCTCATGTTTCTGGCTCTGATTCCCTGTGTGATCTGGGCAAGTCTCTTCTCTGTGCCTCAGTGATCTGTAAAATGGGGATAATATTCCTTCCTTTAGATTGAAAGGACTTTGAGGCCAGGATTGTTCCTTTCCCCTCCTCCTTTGAGGATAAATACATTAAAGATTGTGAGATGCCCAGATACTGTGGTGCTGGGGGCCATCTAAGTGCCTATAACTGTGAGAAGAGCCTTGGGACTCCCCAGTGAGAGGGTTGTGCATGCGGCAAAGCTGGCTGTTGTCAGCGGGAACTTACAATGGGAGCCCTGGTTGTGCCTGGCTATTGGGGCGAGAGCTCAGAGTGGGTGCCTGGGAGTGGGGAGATCACTGTGGCGAACTTCCACCCCCCAGTAACCATAGCAATTTGAGACCGTAGCCTCAGCACTGGACTCTGCCAGCCACTTACTGGGATGAGCTGAAAGGGAGGAAGAAATTAAGGTTTGTGCTCCTTTTTTTGGCTGTGTTCTGACATGTATGTCTCAAAAGAGGCTTTTATCCTGTTTACATAACAAATTCAGCTGTTGCCTGACCTGTTTTCCTGGAACCATTCATGGAGTGCAGGTAAGGTCATGGCATCAGACATCCTGCAGGGGTAACTTGATTGACAGGAAAGAGACTTTTTTAGGCTGTCTTTGTGGTTAGTAACATTTATTGAACTTAAACTTCTGAGAAAGAGTTAGGAGAGAATCTGCAGATTTGAAGCCCTGTCCCTTCTACCATGGTTGGGGGTTCGCAATCCACACCCGGTCATCTAGTAAGTCATTCCGCAAAACCAGACTTGGCATTGCTGGGCTTTTAAAAGTAAAAAAAAAAAAACAAGCAAAAAAAGGGGAAAAACCTGCAGTCTTGGGTTAATACTGACATCAGAAGTGTTAAAAGCCAAAATTTCTAGCTCTGTGGAGTCCTAACAGGTTAAAAGACTTGTGGTAAATAAGGCTGAAATGAATTGCTCCTCTTTTTGCCATATAGCGAGCGCTTCGTTGCTCATTCCACAGTTCGTCCGTCTAGGTGCGTTCACAATTACCCTGCTAGGCAATAAAGTGGTTGTCAGAAAATAACTCTCACTGTGACTTGCAAGCTGAGCAAACGTGAGAGAGGAGTGATCTGAGCACTGTGTGTAGGGGGCTGCTCTGCCGATGACTCCTTTACCTCTGAGAAGCAGTGCACAGAGGAGAGCTCTGTTAGGATGGAGTGGAGGAGCTGGCTTTCTCCGTGCTTTTCATTGGCTTTTTTGCTCCGCAGGGTGAACTGATCCTGAGCTAGGACTGTGAAATTGGAGTGACTTGCGAGTGGCTCTTAAGAAGGAAGCAGGGATCACCCAGACAGGCAGGCTCCAAGGTGTAATTCTTGCCAGCTATAATTCATGGTTAACCCTGTGCTGCTCGTGCCGTTCTGGCTACAGTCCAGCAAGTTCCCTGGCAGAGGAAGGGAGTAAGTGGACATATGTACAACTCAACTCTTCATTCCTTCTCATATGTTACCTTGGAGACACGACACCTTGTGACTAATCCCACACAGAACCGCAACAGGCTCATGGTACAGGCTGTGGGACTAGCAACTAGGTCACTGGACTGTGAGTCAAGAGACACCTGGGTTCTGGTTCCTGGCTTGGCCTCTGACCACTGGTGCACCTTGGCCAAGTCATTTCCCCTCTCTGTGCCTCGGTTTCACTCCTTTACCCCATGTCAGTCTAGTGTGTTCAGATAGAAGGAGCAAGTCCCTGCCCCGAAGAGTTTACAATACGCTTGTACAGGGTTCGCTGTTTACATTTTTTAAGTAATTATTTTATTTGTGCTTATTAAAGCAAAATTACAATAAAATGTTAATGTTCTACATAGGACATCATTTGATCCCGGTTAAGTAAATGTTCAAAGAACCTGCCTGAAGATTCTGGTTTGCTGGCAATGGAGCCCACCTCCTCCGAGCACGCTGACCACATGTCTAAATACCTGTCCTTTTTTTGGTGCTTCTTTTGTGTACGAACTTGGTGTGCAAGATTTCCCTTTACAAGGACAGACCATATTTTACTATCCCACAATTCCATAGGAAGAGAAAGTCACATCTTTCTAGTAATATGCAATAGAGCGTCTTGCTGCTAACAATTAAAAACAATAATTTGTTCAGTTTAAAATCGAGATCCTTTACTGGACCATTAAGGAAGAGGATCAAAAGTCAGGGGCACATTTATTTCCCCCCACACACCCACCCACCCCCAAGATCAATGGGAGCTTCTTTGCTTTCAGATATTTTCCCCAAGTCAACCCTCCTTCCCCATCATCCTCATTTTCACCCAGTGGGAGCAAAACCCTGTCCCTTCTAATGTTTGACTTGTTGTTTCACTGTAACAGGAAGGAAAGTGCTGCAGAGAACGAAATGTCTGCTTCAAAACCAAGGAGCTAATGAACGGGTTGAGATCCAGCTGCCACCTATTCTGCAGTCTCCTCCTTGCATTTCGCTCTGTGATCCACTTCCAGTCTTGCTCTGCGCCGCAATAGTCAGCATCCTCCCCTGCTGTTTCATCTCCCCCTTCAAGTGCTGTATGAAAGGGTTTGCAGATTCCCGTCTCTGCAAAACCATCTCTGTTAAAGGGCTGTCACTCTTTATGGCCCTGGCGGTATGAAATGGAGTTTAAATGGGTTTAATTTAGCTGATTTCCATTTCCCTGGTGCTCTGGGATGCTTTTTGCATATTATCCAGAGCTTCAGATTATGCACTGAATTGTGCTCTGTATCCCTAATACTTACCAGCACCAAGTGGGGGAATTAGTCTGAGAGGGAACCTTGCATTCTCACTCCTTTTAACATATTATGGGTATTTTTAAATCTCCACCTCTCCATAGAAACTCCCTAAACCCCTGTATTTCTGCTATATCCCAATTACTGCAGACAGATCTTATTCTCACTCCTGATGTGGCTGCGCTCCTTGCTGTTTAGATGCAGAAAATGAAGAGGCAGCCGTTTAGAATCTGCTCTCGTTTGTAAGGCAGCTAGGGGTATATATCGTTATTGCAGGAAGAAGCCTTTCAAAATAGTCTGCTGGACCCAGCTCCTTCTGTGGCAGATTTATAGAGCATAGTATTCTCGAAGAGGTAGGATCCCATTGGAATTGAAAGGCTAAAAGACAGGGCATGGGTGTGTATTCAGCAATAAACAACTCCTTTACTGAGCTGTGAGTTGACAACTTTTTTTCTCCCTTAAGTTGGCTAAGACATTTCTTAGCCTGTGCATGCTTTCCCTGTGGGGAATTCCTCCAATGACTGCCCCTTAGTTAGAAATGCTTCCTGATGGGATGGGGAATGACAGATGGAGGGTGAGTGGATTTATGTGCAGTGCACATCTGTAATATGGACTCTTACTTCTCCGTTCGTGTTTCGCAACAGCTGATGGGCAAGTCCTATTGTGGAAATCATCCTAGCTCCATTGACTCAAAGGGGCTATGACAATTAAACTTAGCCAAGGAACTAGTCGGGAATTGGTCCTGCTTTGAGCAGGGGTTGGGCTAGATACCTCCTGAGGTCCCTTCCAACCCTGATAGTCTATGAACTGCCCTGTAGACTGCAGTTCTCAGGGAAGGAACTGGTGGCTTGTATTCCTTCCCTACTGCAGAGACCCACAAGGAGGCCTGTTTACCCCTTGTGTGTTTATAACTCTTGTTCTCATTAAGGCTCTGTGGTGATGAGCAGGGTGCCAATGCCCAGGGGAGAGCAGCCCTTCCTTGATTGTAACGGGGGGTGCTCTTGTGCTGTGATCAGGAAAGGTGCCTCCTGCCAGAGCTGCACTGCAGATCTCTGCTGCCGAAGAATGATTCTGGCTCCCTTCATTTCCTCTGCTCCTCCCTGACTGTGCGAGCCAGAAGATCATGCAGTCGCCTCCACCGGGAAAGACCTAGCCTGATATTAGACTGGACAAAGCCCTAGACCTAGACAAACCTGCTGTAAAGAACAGTCCTGTGCTGGCCCCTGGGGGGATTGAAATAGCCCCTTGGGCCGTCTAGTCTGCCTCTCCTCTCACTGCTCTGTTGGAGGGCGAATGGCGGAGAGGTGGATCAGACACTTCGTCTCATTTGGTCGCAGGAGTCTGTCTAAGTTCTTACACTGTGCCTATCGCATAGAATCCAAGTGGCAGGTGGCATCCTGGAGCGTCCCTCTTTGTTCTGCTGATGCCACCTCGGTTTCTCCTCTCCTCTGCACCCACCTTTCTATGAACAGGGTAAATTATGAGTTAGCAGCTGCTAGAGGGAGCATGGGTGGGTGGAATGAGTAAATTAGCAACAGCTGCTGGAAGGCGGGAGGGTAGGTGGAAATAAATGAGAAAACAAGTGTGAGGCGGCTGGTTCTGCTCAGCTTGCTGCCCGGCCTGGGAGAATGGGGCAGGTCATCCCGGAGAGATGGAGCTCATCTTAGCATAGATCACAGAACAATGCTGCCTTTCTCCCCAGAGGGCCTGCGCCTGTCAGGCATGTGAACTCTACCTGGGGTAGGTGGAAGCAGGTTATGGCTCATGAGAGAGAAATGGACGAGTCTTCTGCTTTTGGGGGGTATTTGAGGTTTTGCTCTTCGTTAGTCTTAGTAGCTAGTTCCTCTGGTGGCAGCCTCTCTGCACTAACCTGCCTGCTCCCTGCCTGCTCTGGCCCTGCAGGTATGTCCTGGATAATTCCCCTAGGGCAATTTAGTCTTCTGTATGCCTGGCTCTTGCCAAAAAGGGGCCCCTTCCCGGCATCTCTGCGATGCATTTGGTTTGGAAAAACTTCCCTCACCTCCTTCCACAGGCTCCAGCACGGAAACCAGTTCGTGGGGAAGGTTTGCTTAAAACAGCTCATCTTCTGGGTCACGAGAGCATTAGAAGAGCTAATCGGCTTATACGTCTCCTTTTGTGCTTGGTTAGTTATGGGAGCATTTGGGGTAGAGAGATTTAAGCGTTGGGCTCTCTATAAATGGGGAATCAGTTACCAAACCGGAGAACAACTGTGCAGTACAGAGCTATTCATTCTCCCCTCTTGTAAATATCACTGTGTGTTAGCAGGATTTGCTTTCTAACCCCAGGGGTTGAAATTGGGGCAGGAGTTTTCACTGGCCAGTGCGCACGAAGGAACAAAGAGGTTCTCATTTATTTGGTACCTCCTCCTGCCTCTTCCTGAAATTAAAGCCGAGGCACTTGGAGAGGTAGCAGAGTCTAGTCTGCCTCTCAGTAGGTGTCTGAACAGCTGCTAGCACCATGGAGTATCTTGGCTGGGGCCTGTAATGATAGGATTTCTAAAGGTGACTGGTGATTTTTGGGAGTGCAACTGGAGGCATCTTAAAGAGCCTGTGTTTTTTCCAGAGAGAGGGAGCTCAGCACTTCAGGTCAGGCCTCTTTGACACGTCCCAAGTTGGGCACCTAAAAATCACTCGTCACCTCTGAAAATCATGCCTTGATAGTTTAGCTTTTCAGTGGGGCTTTCTTCCTCCTTGTTGCTGGTTGGGCAGTCAGAGGGAGCTCTGCTGCTAGCTTGGCCGCAGCACAAAGATTTACTCTACTGTGGTTCCACTTGCATTTGGTCCAGGTAACTGGCTACCTAGCGAGCCCACCTAGGACACTGGTGGCCTCTGGTTCATTCTGACCTATGGCTTGTTACGTATGCACACCTAGAGCACGTCCAGCCTGTCTCCCAGCTGCTCCCTTCGCTTGTGGCCAAGAAGAGCTCAGAGCTGTTTGGATGATGGAAGCAGCAGGCACTGACCAAAACCGGCGTCCATGCAAAATCATATCTGGGCACACGTTATTGATTTCAGACAGGTGACTAACGCCGACCAAATGTCCTCTGAAAAATCACACGCTGTGATGGCAGAGCAGCGCTTGGCCTTGTGGACTTGTTCCTTGGCATCTTCAGGCTCTAATCAGCCTCTGGGGGCAGCAACTCATGAAAGTGACCCCAGCTCCCGCCTCAGTTTGGGGTCTGACTCTGGAGTGAGCCATCTTTCCTGTCCTTGCTGCCATCACTGGAAGGGTCTCTGTGGACAGGAGCAGGCGGGGGCTGGTCAGTTTCTTTGCTTTTCCGTCTGACCCATTATAACCGAGGGGGTCAGCTAGGAGCCTCCGACGTCTGAACAAAACGCTGCTGGCTCCTGGCTATTGCCAAGTGCAGCTCAGGACCGGGCTGGAGGTGTGGTGCCAAGGTGGCCTTCGTGCTCCCGAGGTCCTAGAGTGGCTGAGCCCGTTCCCCACGGAGGATCAGAGAAGCCTGAAGTCTGCTCTATGCCATGCTGCGGCTAGTGTCACGCAGCTGATAATCTGCCCCACCCCTTCCCCCTCAGCCAGGCTTCCTACGCCAGTAGCTGGCATGGTGGGAGGTGTAGGAGTGACTCTGCCAGCTTCATGCCACGGAGCTCATCCTAAACTGGCTTTCAGGCTGCTTGGCACTGATGGCCCGAAGTGGGGGTAGAGCGATGAGTGCTGGCTGCGTCATGCCCTGGCCCAGAGCGACACACGCCAGCGCTGGGCAGCTGCCAGGTGGCGATGGAGGCTCTTGCTGGTTTAGCTTATAGGTGCTGGGGTCATGTGGTGCTTTGCAGAGAAATTTCCCCAACTCCTTTGCCTCTTCCACTTGCCCAGAGCATCACTTACTTCCTGTGACCTCCCGGCGACTGGGGCTCAGAACATACTGCTGTAGGAGCCTCGATTCTACCCTTGCCCATCAGAGACCAGCCCGTTCCTCCACTGAGTGAGCAGCTTGGTCTCCAACAGGCCGGGGGGAGGCATGGCTCAGTGGTTTGCGCATTGGCCTGCTAAACTCAGGGTTGTGAGTTCAGCCCTTGAGGGGGCCATGTAGGGATGTGGAGCAAAAATCTGTCTTGGGGATTGGTCCTGCTTTGAGCAGGGGGTTGGACTAGATACCTCCTGAGGTCCCTTCCAACCCTGAGATTCTATGATTCTATGGGATTTTCTGACTCCCGTTCATCCCAGGCATGGATCTTGCTCCTGCCCTTCCCCCGGCTATAACATTTCTGCTGTGGCGCCCGAACTTTGACTCCCAGATAATTCACCCATAGGAGAGACGCCATCCTGCTTTCAGGGCAGGTGTGCTTACGACAAATATAATAGAAATGCTAAATGGAGGCAACAGGCCTATAATTAGGAATGTCGCCATGTGGCAATAGCCCTAATGAGTGGAAATGGAGCATGTTAAATGTCAGAAATGTGTGCGATCATTGCTAGTCTCACACCCTGGCTTATCCTTGCGGTAGCCTTATCTGCCTGTGCAAAGGAGTGTTGCAGGTCTGAGCTACAGGAGCTTCTTGGGTGCACTGTATATAAGGGCGTCAGATTCACCAAATATCTAACACACCTGCCTCACTTGGACAACTGGCGCCTTGTGTATTAACCCACTCAGCAGCCTGGAAAGAGAATCAGAATTTCCATCTCTTGGAGTGTTTTGAAGTTTGCGTCCATCCGCAGTCGCAATGAAAACTCTAAATATCGAAATCGTTCATGGAATAAAGTGTTCCAAAAAGTTTCAGTTTGGAAACATGGAACCGGTTCATTTCCACGACTGGGATCGAAATGAAACATTTCAATGTTCCCGGCTTGAAACTTTTCGAGTCTGTTCAACCTCAAGTGGGGCTGGTGGTGCCTTGTGGGAGTTGTAGTTCTGATTCCTTGTGCCCTCACTCTTCTGGTGTTTGGGCTGGGCTTTCCGACTGGGCTACATCTTAAAGCGTAGCAGAGGGAGGAGAGTGGCCTTGGGGAAGGGCTGTTTGGAGTTGGGGCTGGTTCTGCCCTATAGAGAAGGGTTGAATGCAGCAGAGGTACTGAAGTCATGGAACAAAGACTACCTGGGGGCTGGAGCCAGGTATATATGCACTGGGGAATTCATAGAATCATAGAATCTCAGGGTTGGAAGGGACCTCAGGAGGTCATCTAGTCCAACCCCCTGCTCAAAGCAGGACCAAACCCAACTAAATCATCCCAGCCAGGGCTTTGTCAAGCCTGACCTTAAAAACCTCTAAGGAAGGAGATTCCACCACCTCCCTAGGGAACCCATTCCAGTTCTTCACCACCCTACTAGTGAAAAAGTTTTTCGTAATATCCAACCTAAACCTCCCCCTCTGCAACTTGAGACCATTACTCCTTGTTCTGTCATCTTCTACCACTGAGAACAGTCTAGATCCATCCTCTTTGGAACCCCCTTTCAGGTAGTTGAAAGCAGAGGTAGCGTGAGGGGGATGGGGAGCAGGCCACGGCTGTTCTGGAAACAGCTTTGGGAGAGACTGAGTATGGGTCAGCTGTTCCAGTGCAGAGGGCACCGAGCTGCCCATAGGAGTGGCAGGAGTTCGGCATCATCGCAAACCAGAGGCTGCCAAAAAACAAAGGAAATTCCACCCCAGAAACGTTGGTTTTCGGCTAAGGTTTAGATGTGTAATTGGAGAAAAGTACCATTGAACATTAAATTACATTGCGAACAATGAAGGAGACACGGTGGGTGAGGTCCTCTCTCTTATTGGACGGGCTTCTGGTGGTGGAAGAGAAGCTTTCGAGCTACACAGAGCTCCTTCCGGTCACAAACTATTACACTCTCCGGGGGGCTATTGCCAAGGTTACACACCCAGTTCTCAGACCGCTTCCCTCAGAAAAGCACCAGGAGGAAAACCGAGACGGAGAGTTTGCCTTTATTAAACCAATTAATTCTTGAAATGTACCGGAGCTGTAGAGCAGGGGAAAAATGCCCTTGGATCTTTACCTCAAAGAGTCAAAGCCTGACTAAAACCAGCCTTGCTTCTTTCACAGACTGCCTGGTATGTTAGAGCAGCATCAATAATTCAGCCGAGTGGGCTCACAAGGTAGAACATAAATGAGCAGGCAGTGAGGATTACTAGAAACCTGCTGAGGTTTACCAGGGAAAGGGCGTCACATTGAGGGGCAGCGGTGAGGGTTCTGTGTGGATCGCCCTGGTGAGGTTGTGGGGGGAGGTTCTTCATAGGGATCCTACCTGCTCGCAGCCCAAGAGTTACTTTTAATTGTGCCAGAGACAAAGGAGGGTGCCGCATTGTCAAATACAAGCCATTCCCGGAGAGAGAGGGGAACAAATCCATGGGTATAACCAGTATGTTTTACTAGGTTTGCTTTCAGGTGCTTGCAGTTTATCACGGAGCAGACAAAGAATTGGGATGTGAGGAGAAATGCCAGATGCAGGGTGCTCAGCGCATCTCTGTGAGGTGGGGTAGGGAGGGGTAGGGTAGGGATCACAGGGGATGCTGCAAAGAATCTTTGCTTAAAGGTGACTTTGTGGAATTGAGGCTGTTACAGATGGGGAAAGCCCTCCCATCATTTAGTAAACCCAGCCCCCTGCCAATGCGTGACTGTGCTGGAGTGCAGCAGTTTTCAACCTGAGGTCCATGGCCCCCGGGGCTCTGCAGACTGTGATTTCCAAAGAAGCCTGCACCTCCATATGACATTTGTTAGGAATCCGCATAAGAAAAAAGGGTGCAAAGCCCCGCTGCAGTGCTTTGTCCAGCCCGTTTGAAATGCAGCAGGCCAAATGCTGTGAATGGGCGTTGTCGTGATCTCAGTGGAGCTCCACTGACTGATACCAGCTGAGGATTGGGCCCCCTGTGAATGTATTTCATGCCGTAAAACAGAATGTAGCCGCCTGTGCTTTGCATGTTGAAGGCTGGGGAAGGACTCTCTGCCCTCCTGTAGTCTGACTCCTTATGTTATTGTTGGTTAGTCACAGTGCATTAGCACACACAAGTCCCGGGCGTGGAGAGCGCTAGGTATTGTACGAACACAGTCCTTAAGAGCTGACAGTCTAAGTACGCTTCATTCTTGCGTCTGTGCACAGGATAATATGAAAATCCTGCCTCTCTTTTAACTGGTGCTCTTGTGCTAATGCACCCTAACGCATGAAGGCTTGTGTGTGAAAGTTGCTCGGGGTGTGTGTGGGGGTGTGTGGTACTGTGATCCGTTAAAAGTTACAGGTAAACTCCCAAGAACTGTGGATTGGCATGTGTCTGTTCTGAGTGGAAAAGACATTGCATTGCCCAAAGCTATTAATGCAGATGATTCCACATCTTCCTCAAAGCAGTGTATTCTCACTGATTTTACATATGCAGATACAATCCTGTTTAGTGGAATCAAGAAGGCAAACCTAAATCCATAGGGGTTTTGGTGCCAAATCTATAGTTTACTTCTTGAATTGGTTTTATGGAATCCTTGTTTCTTAGGCCTGGTCTACACTGGGGGGGTGTCGAACTAAGGTACGCGACTTCAGCTACATGAATAGCATAGCTGAAGTCGAACTACCTTAGTTTGACTGACTTACCTGTCCAGACGCCGCGGGGTCGAAGTCCGCGGCTCCCCCGTCGACTCCGCCACCGCCGTTTGCGGTGGTGGAGTTCCGGAGTCGACGGGAGCGCGTCCAGAGTTCGAACTGTCACGTCTAGATTAGACGCGATAGTTCGAACTCCGAGAAGTCGAACTCTCCGCGTCGACCCGGCCGGTAAGTATGGACCTACCCTTAGACAAGACTTATCAAAGTCCCATAGTCCCCTTGCCCTTCAGAAGCAAAGGACCAAACAGGTAGAAATATGAAATTTTATTGTTGACCAGTGATGTGATTCTCTGGTTTGTGCCCCTGTTCTGAACCATGCCCTGCATAAAAGGAATATTTGAAGGGTAGTGATGTTCTTGTCCTGAAGCCTAAAGGGGAAGCTCCTTTGTTGTTGTTACAGGTAATCTCCCAAGCTGTTTTTCTGAGCGTGTGAGCAAGTTTTTAGTTTTTGAAGAAACGCTTGTGGAATTGGTTGTTATGCAAGGCTCTGTGTCGAGGCAGCTTCTGGAGCGGGAGCTGTATGAGTAGCAGGAGTGTCCCCTCTGCTGTGGGCTCTAATCAGTCAGTTCTTGAAGCAGACTTACTCCCTGGTCCTCTGCACACCTCTCTACTGGAGTTTTGCTACTGCAGAGGGGTGATACTGGTGTCAGAACGGGACGCTGGTATCAGAGCATGGTGTTGTCCCTTCTCTTTCTTCTCTCCCCCGCCTCCCCAAGTCATTTTATTTAGCTTTCTGGTGATTTCTAGTAGAAATTTGAGCTGGAGTGAGCTTATCTGAAAAGACCCCTGGTGTGGTGGTTAATGCTGCCGACTGTGCTGAATATCCTCTCAGTGGTACATTTCACCCTCCAGATACCCAGTGCATAAAACAGCCAACCATCCAGATGATAAATGCCAGTAGTTAATGGAAGCTTTCACTGGATAACACTGCTCTCCAAGGAACCCCTTGTTTAGTGAGTTTAAATCAGTCTTCATTCCTATCTGATTTACAGTGTTGCTTTACATTCTGCAGTCTCCAGTCCCCTGTTCCCTAATGTCTTTCTACTGTAGACCTACAAAATTAAGTTTATATATTACTAGCAGGCTGGCACTGCCTTGCCATCTCATACACCTTCCATGAGCTTGAGCACAGCTCTACCAGCATGGGGGGCTTCTCTGTTGGGAATGGCCTATAGGGAGGCAGTGACTATCTGGTGGCTTTTAGGAGTATCTGAGAGGAGATCCTGTGAACTGCGGTCTCGTTCTTCCTTGGATGAGTGGATCTCTGAATTGTGGAAATGGAAATGACATGGCAGTTCTGCTGTGGGTGGCGTCAGGGCCAGGCACCGGTGGTCAGTGTGCACTGGTCAGTTACCAAGCTGCAGTCATGAGACGAGTAGTGGGGTTGTGTCTGTGACAGTTTGTTAATCTATTTTTCAAAACGCTGATAAATTATGTACAAAGTATGCCTTGTGAGGTGGTATTTGAAAACTCATAATCTGCTGAACATTATTGTACTGGTAAAATATGAGTGGCAACATTGTATGTAAAGTTATAAAATTCTGTTGTGACACTTCACTGAGACATGCTCCAAGTTTAGAAAAGCAGGCACAGACTAGTTCTTCAAAGACAAAAGGCAAACTGATGCCTAAGCCAGGTGTCAACAAAATCACCTGGTTAAGCGGTGGATCTTTGGCTCGAAGAAGGATATGAGTGAGAAATTTTACATTTTGGCAATGGAACAGCTGGGGATTCCCGTGTAAACAGACTGGCTGTTGCCTGAACCCCAGCTGGAGACGAGCCTCAATGAGGAGGAAAAGAAATAAAAATGAGGAACAGATGCCCCAAATCACCCCTCATGCCTACTCACTACATCAATGAAGCCATCATGGGGAGCTGGCTGAGCGATGACGCAGACCGCCTGCTTGCTTCTGCTCCTGACCCTGACTTGCTAGTATCCTGACCCAGCTTGAGACACTGACATTCCCCAGGGTACAATCTGGAATGCCGAACAGCTGTGTCCCCTCAACTCTCCAGTCTGGGGTGCCTTTTACACTGCTTCGCTGTGAGAGCAACCACACCTGGCCTTGCTCTCACACAGCCTCTAGCGTGCAAATTACTCCCGGCTGAGTTACAGGAGTGGTGTAGCCAGCCACTCCTGAATTACACTGCAGTGACACCAGCAACTTCCCAGTCCCAGGCTACCCCCAGAACTGGTAGCTCAGTGGTTTGAGCATTGGCCTGCTAAACCCAGGGTTGTGAGTTCAATCCTTGAGGGGCCACTTCGGGAACTGGGGCAAAAATCAGTACTTGGCCCTGCTAGTGAAGGCAGGGGGCTGGACTCGATGGCCTTTCGAGGTCCCTTCCAGTTCTAGGAGATAGATTGGTATATCTCCAATTATTAACTGTGCGTCTTGTACAGCCCAGCCCCCTCCTGGAGAAGACAAGCTGATGGGAAGTCCGTCACTTCATTAACAGAAAATGATGTGCACAAACCATGTCATCTCAAATGGAGGTTTCCTAACCCCTGCGTCTAAACACACCCTGGTTTAGCTAAAACAATAAAGTCTCTTAACTATGGAAGGTCGATTTTGAAGTGATTTCAAGTAATGAGGCATAAACGCCAGAATTGGTTACAAAGAAACAAAAGGTAAAACGCAAAGGAAAGCCTGGCCTAAGTCGCCAGTGGCGATGTGGCAGCACTGATGGCCCATGGTCCCAGGTTCTAGCCCTGCAGGTTCTTACAGGTGGTGATTAGAAGGGAGCGTGTTCTGGAATGGCAAGAGCCTATGCAGCCAACGCATTTCTTGGATGGGCCGGTCCTGAGCCATTGTGGCCTCATTATCCGGGAGAGTGGGGAAGGGGGCTCCTCTCCTGAGAGCTCAGTGGGGAGAAGATACCCTTTAATAATCAAATTGTACCACTAGTCACTATTTGGGACTGGAAATCCCTCCCTGAAGGAAAAGTTGGAGGGGGGACTGGGCATCCCTGCTGACAGTGGAACATGCCCCCGAACAGGCAAACCTGAGAATTAAACAGCACTTCAAACAGGAGGCCAGAGAATCTGGTGAACACTTGCTGGAAGGGTGGTCTTGGGCTGTAGGCTCTGCGCTGTGACTTGGGAGACCTGGATTTTCAGTTCCCAGCTCAGCCACTGACTTCCTGTGTGACCCTGGACAAGCCACTTCCTTGCTCTGTGCCTCAGTTTCCCATCTGTACAATGAGGAGGAGGAGAATTCCTGTGTCTTGCCTTTTTAAGCTCTTTGGGGAAGGGACTGTCTTACTGTGTGTGTGTACGTACGTACAGCACCTAGTGCCATGGAGCCGTGATTTCGTGTGGGGCCTCTAGATGCTACTGGAATTGCGTATCAGAGTTTTGCCTGACAATGTGTGTGGGCTTTCCAGCTTGTTTGTGGGTAGCGTCGTCTCCCCATGAAGAGAGGAGGACAGAGGGATGGATAAAGTTTCACTTTGTATTTGCGAGCTTGGCGAGCTCCTTGTCTTTCAGCAGTGGGGGATTATCCCCAGGCAATCCTGCTAAGCAAGAAGTGGGAAGAAAAAGGGAGCTGATGCTCTTTGTAATGTGACCTTTCTTCGTGGTGCGGTGCAAGGCTGTAGCAGAGTAATCTGCTGTGTGGCTTGGTGATTTCCTTGGCTTCATTTCTGGAGCTGGTAAGATTTCAATTAATAATTCACACTCAAAAAAAAAAAATCCCAGGGTTGCTTCATTTTGCATGTCAGGGCTGCTAACATCACTCCAAAATCCCTTTTAGTCCCATTCTTCTTTATTGTCATTTAGTCCAATGGAGCCATTGTATGTGGATGGGTCCCTTGGGCCTGGAACACAAACGAATGTCCTAATCTAGCTCACTCTTCAGACAGTGCCTCGTTCTGCCAACACCTGGCTTTGCATTGGTTCTCTCCATTCGCATTAGGCAATGGCTCTTTGCCAGACCATAATGTAATGAGGGGGGGGCGGGATCTAGCCAAGCACATTTTGATCATTGTTACTTAAATAGGGTAAAAATAAACGACTATTATACTGAACCAATGCAGCTATACTGGTATAACTCAGGGCATGGCTACACTTGCAGATGTAGAGTGCTCTGAGTTAAACCTGCCTTCGGAGAGCGCAGTAGGGAAAGCGGTGCAGTCTGTCCACACTGACAGCTGCCAGCGCACTGGCCTGGCCACATTAGCAGCTCTTGAAACGGCCACAGAGAGCAGTGCATTGTGGTAGCTATCCCAGCATGCAAGTGGCTGTAACATGCTTTTCAAATGGGGGGTGGGTGGGGTGGAGTGTGACAGGGAGTGTGTTGTGTGTATGTAGGGGGAAAGAAAGTGGGTTTTGGGGGGCTGAGAGCATGTCAGCCTGCTGCCTTGTGAGTTCAGACAGCAGCAGATCCCCGCCCCTCTCTCTCACACAGCATTCCACACTAATGGTTGCTTTGTCTTGGAGCAGATAAGCAGCCGGCTGTCAGAAACGGAGCTTTCAAAGGGCATATCCAAAATGATGCCAAGAGTGGCCACTTGACTTAAGGGGATTATGGGACATTTCCGGAGGCTGATCAGGGCGCAGTAATGCAACACCTCGTCCACACTGGCACCGCGGCGCTCCAGCAGGGGCGCATCAAACGTTATTCTACTCGCCGAGGTGGAGTTCCAGGAGCACTTTAGCCGTGGAGTCAGAGCGCTCTACGTGCCTTGCCAATGTGGACGGGGAGTGAGCTAGGGCGCCTGGGGCTCCTTTATTGCGCTGTAACTCACAAGTGTAGCCAAGCCCTTATTCCCCTTCCTGTATGGGAATAAACTATACTGGTCTAAGCATGCTTTTGTTGGTGTAACTGCATCCACACTAGAGGCGTTGTACTGCTTTAACTACATTGGTATAGTTAAACTGGTGCAATTTGTGTGTGTAGACAAGGCCTAACTGATGGGGATTAGTAAGGGCACGACTACACTTGCAGAGTTACAGTGCCAGCAGTTACAGCGCCACTCAGAGTGCCGAAGGAAAAACGCTGTTGTGTGTTCACACTGACAGCTGCCTGTGCAATAGCATGTTCACACTTGCAGCCCTATTCGGAGCAGGGCACTCTGGGCAGCTATCCCACAGAGCACCTCTTTCTCTTTTGCTGCTCAGACTTGTGGGAAGGCGGAAGGGGTCATGAGGCATCCAGAGTCCTGTCCCAATGCCCCATGATGCATTGCTTAGCATCCCAGCAATCCCTGTGCTTCCGTCTGCATTTGGCGCCATCTTCCAATGGTTTGTGTACTGTGTGTCCTGCCCTGCTTCTTTTGGGATGCAGGAGTGGATCCTGAGCTGTTGACCAGAATGCTGCTCGCACTGACCAACATGTCACGAGTGGCAGTGGAGTTATTCCTTAAACTACAAAGGCAAGAGGAGTGTGACATTGATCTCACCGCGTGTACTAGCTATGACACAAGATTGCTTGTGGCATTCACGGAGGTGCTGACCACAGTGGAACGCCGCTTTTGGGCTCGGGAAACGAGCACTGAGAGGTGGGATCACATCGTGATGCGCGTCTGGGATGATGAGCAGTGGCTGCAGAACTTTCGCATGAGGAAAGCCACGTTCATGGAACTGTGTGATGAGCTCGCCCCAGCCCTGCGGCACAAGGACACGAGAATGAGAGCTGCCCTGTCGCTGGAGAAGCGTGTGGCGATTGCACTGTGGAAGCTGGCTACTCCAGACAGCTATTGATTGGTCACTCACCAGTTCGGAGTGGGAAAGGCGACTGTTAAACACATGTTGACGGAAGTCTGCAGGGCCATTAATCGCATTCTGCTCCGAAAGACCGTGACTCTGGGCAACGTGCGTGACATTGTGGCTGGCTTTGCACAAATGGGCTTCCCTAACAGCGGAGGGGCGATAGATGGCACGCACATTGCAATTCTGGCACCAGACCACCTAGCTGCTGAATACATTAATGGCAAGAGGTATTTCTCAATGGTTCTCCAGGTGCTTGTGGACAGACATTAACGCAGGCTGGTCCGGAAAGGTGCATGACACACGCATCTTTTGGAACACTGGCCTGTTCAAGAAGCTGCAAGCCGGGACTTTCTTCCCAGATCAGAAGATCACCAGAGGGGAAGTCGAAATGCCCATTTGCCCATTGTGATCCTGGGAGACCCTGCCTACCCCTTAATGCCATGGCTCATACACAGGGCAACTTGACAGTAGCAAGGAGCGGTTCAACAACAGGCTGAGCAAGTGCAGAATGACCCTGGAGGGTGCATATGGTCGTTTAAAACCCCACTGGCGATGCCTGTACGGGAAGCTGGACATGGCCAATGACAATGTTCCTATGCTTCTAGCCACATGATGTATGCTCCATAACATTTGTGAGGGGCAGGGGGGATAGTTCAGTGGTTTGAGCATTGGCCTGCTAAACCCAGGGTTGTGAGTTCAGTCCTTGAGGGGGCCACTTAGGGATCTGGGGCAAAAATCAATACTTGGTCCTGCTAGTGAAGGCAGGGGGCTGGACTCAATGACCTTTCAAGGTCCCTTCCAGTTCTAGGAGATTGGTATATCTCCAATTATTAATTATTATAGCTTCAGTCAGGGCTGGACCGCAGAGGCTCAGCACCTGGAGGCTGAGATTGAACAGCCAGAGACCAGCGCTATTAGAGGGGCACAACGTTGGGCCATAAGGATCAGGGGTGCCTTGAGGCAGCAATTTGAAGCTGAAAGCCACTAATATTTGTTGCTATGCTTCCTTCCTCCCCTGCTGCCCCTGGGGGTGGGGGATGGGGCTGCCCCTTGCTCAGTTTGCAGGAGTGGTGGCTGTACGGGGGCGGATCGCAGGGTCAAACACTCACCGGAAGCCCTAGCAGCTGGTCAGGTGAGTGAGGACCACCAGCAGTGGACCTCACTCGTCTCCCACCGGCAGCCCCCTCGGCGTCTCCTCCAGGTGGGTGCCGGGGGAGGGGAGGGCTGCGAAGCACATGTGTGCCTCCCTTCTCCCCCCCCCCCCACCCAATGTGCTGCGCCCAGCTGCCTGCCCTCAGCCCTCTGCCGGCCAGCGTCTCTTGTTGCCACAGAGGCAGCAGCCGCCGGGAGAGCCGCAGCTTTCCTTGCGGCAGGGAAGGCTTTTTCTGCGCCCCTCAGCTTTCCGTGCCCGAGGCAAGTGCCTCACTCGCCTCACCCTCGTTACGGCACTGCCACCGAGTATCGCGTCCAGCTCTCTGTAGAACCGGCAGCTCGTGGGCGCAGCACCGGAGCGGCGGTTTGCCTCCTGCGCCTTGTGGTAAGCGTTCTGCAGCTCCTTCACTTTGACCCTGCATTGCTGTGTCCCCGGGCATGGCCCCTTTCTGTCATGCATCGTGAAATCTGTCCATAGGTATCATCATTCCTATGGCTGGAGTGCAGCTGGGACTGGAGAGCCTCCTCTCCCCAGATGCCGATGAGGTCCAGCAGCTCCGAGCGCGGGATCGCCTGGTGCGTGGAGCAGGCATGGCCACCTGGAACGATGCGCCGAGACCACTGCTCGCATCACCGAGCAAACAGGAAGGGAACTTCCAAAATTCCCAAAGAATTTAAGGGGTGGGGCTCACGGCTGGTCACCTGAGGGCAGGGCACTAGAGTTCAAATAGATGGCCAGAGAGCTGAGAACAGGCATTGTGGGACACCTCCCGGAGGCCAATCACAGCGCTGTAATCACCACGGTGTCTACACTGGCAGTGCAGCGCTGTAGCCCCGGCGCAGAGAGCTCTACGCCTCTCGTCGGGGTGGGCTTTTTAGAGCGCTGCAACTGCGCAGTTTCTGCACACTAAGTGGCTTGGCAGTGTGCACATCTCGGGAGTTACATCACTCAAAGTTGCTGTATGGTGCACAAACTTGCCAGTGTAGACAGGGCCTAAGAAACTTTCCCTGGAGGCAGGTTATTCCATAATTGGTCCTATACACTTGCACCTTTGTCTGAAGTATCTGGGACTGAGCTAGGATGCCAAGCTAGACGGACGACTGATCCAATCCAGCACAGCAGCCCTGTGTTCAAATACATCGAGTTACAGCTTTGAAAACAGCCACAACACAGACAATATTGCATGCTGTGAACAATCAATAACTGCACCATCAACGAGAGGGCTTGGGGAGTGGAGGGGAGTGCTCCTGGATCATGTCTCAAACGGCACCCACGTGCTCCTCCTTTCTGGGGGAGCTGCTGTTGAACTCCCTGTAAAGATCAGCTCTGTGCAAGCGTGGGTGGGGGGTGGCTGAGGGTGTGTGTGTGCAGGGAGTGAGAAACACTTGCTTCCCAGAAAGGGCAAGTCTATGGATTTGAAAAGGGCAAAAGATCTGCAAGGGAAGCCAAAGGAGTGTGATTGGATGGGGAAGCGGACAGTCAAAATCACGGTATCTTTCTTTAACAAAAATCGATACAGTAAAAATTGTGTCCTGATGTTCCAGGAAAGCCGTGGGGCCAGCAAGGGTATCGCAGCGCACTGAAGAATCAGCCACAATTGGCCAAAATAGCAGCCATCACACTCCCACCGATTCCCACCGTTAGCCAACCCTGCCTTCTGCTGCTTCCTTTTTGTGCAAACCAGAGCCGTAACAAGGGTGAGGCGAGTGAGGCACCCGCCTCGGGTGCGCAGAGCGGAGGGGCGCAGCTCTACCGCGATCGGCAGCAGCAGCTCTAGCGCTGCCGCTTATTCGGCTGCGGCGGGTCCCTGAGTCCTTCTCGGAGGGAAGGACCTGCCGCCGAATTGCTGCCGCTTCGTTCGTTCTTTGGCGGCAATTCGGCGGTGGGTCCTTCTCTCCGAGAGGGACTCAGGGACCCGCCGCCGAATAAGCAGTCCATGCAGCGATGATTATGGATTGTTTCATTCTTGCTGCTGACATGTGGAGCTTCACTGTTTTGTCTGTTTTAGTTTAAGGAGCCTCGTTGCAAAGACTTCAGACTATGCTACGCACAGGTTTATGTGCACCTTCCAGTATAGCAATTGTTTCATTTTCAGGGTGGATGATTCATCCTTACCTCCGTGCAGCCCTCTTGGCCCGTTGGGGTACGTCTACACAGCAAAGAAAAGCGTACGGCTGGCCGGCCATTGCCTGCCCATTCAGGCTCCTGGGGCTGTTTTGTTGCTCCCAGGCTCAGGTCTCCCAACCCGCAGGGTCCTAGAGCCCAAACTTCAGGCTGAACTCAGAGGTCTACACAGCAGTGAAACAGCCCTGCAGCCCAAACTGGCTGGCTCGGGCCAGCTGCGGGTTTTTTCTCTGCTGTGTGGACATACCCTTGCTACTCATGCAGCACTGCTCTGTGCACTAAAACAGAATTGTGTGACTTATCCTGCAGTCACGGATCAGTTCACCCCCAGACCATCTTTGTGCACCTGGGCACCCATTTCCATGGCTGTCAGGTTTTGGGTGGTGTCCGCTTATGCTTTAAGGGGAAATTGCAACTATTCTTCTTTAAAAGCTGCTATGCTAGTCCTCTGCATGTTGTGTGTCACAGATGGACAGGAAGGGATGGAGCAGAATCCTTCACTTTCTCTGGGAGAGAGTAAAGGATCTTGTCATTCAGGGCTTACGGTCTGGTTCTACACTGAGAAGTGACCTGCGTACCAGGCAGAATCGCTCCCGGTGAGCATTCAGAATCAGATCTGCTGACTTCCTGGGAGGAGGGTGTGAGGATGACGGCCAGCCCTGCTGAACCAGCACGGGTCTGGGAGAGTGAATGGGATTGTTCCCTGGCACTCGCCTCATCAACACCACTGAGTATGAATTGCTGAGCGTCCTGTGTGACCTGCCTGTCTTCCGATTCTGCCCTCAGTTACATCTGTGTAACCCCAATGACTGTGATCTTTATCCCACACGGTGAACATGAGCCAGGAAGACCCCAGCTTGGCTCTGAGATCCAAGGTTGGGTTTGCAGGCCTGGCAGCCAGTGCAAACATGTTGTTGTGCATGAATGGGACATCATCTCTGGAGTCCTTGAGACACACCGACGCTGCCTGTAAGGCGTAGGACTGCACTGGCGGATGAGCCTGGAACCTGGAAGATTAGCTCATGTGAGAAGAGGTCCCTGCAGCTGGACTGGGAGCTGGAGGAACCTGGGGATTTAATGGGCTGAGCCTCCTATGAGCTGCAACAAGAGAGAGCAGCAGGCAGGAGTCTAAAATCTAATGGAGAATGCATGGCCGGAATGTGCCTTTGAGGACGAGGCTTGGTTTGGACGCAAGTAGGGTGGGCTCAGTGGGTCTCACCCCTTGACTGGACAATACCCTTAAAGCACTCTGCACCTTTTCGGGTGCTGGGTAGGGACAACAGAACCATCAACTGTAGAAGGAAAAGTTTTCAAGAGGCATTTCTGCTATTTCCTGACATTCACAGGGTCACCAGAGCAAGGCCATGAGTCAGCCCCTGCTGGGGTTGCTCTCCTCTCATTTCTTCCTGTAATCGTCTCAAATGGCTGAGTCTCCAGACAGCTTTGACCCTCCCGGCACAAAGAGCCATTTTCACAGGAGTCTGCCCTGAAGGATTGCCAACCCTCCAGGATTGTCCTGGAGCCTCCAGGAATTGAAGATGAATCTTTAGGTAAAGATAATATCATGTGATGAAACCTCCAGGAATTTATCCAACCAAAGTTGGCAACCCACCTGCCCTGTCGTTTTCTGGCACAAGTCGAGCGGTATGAATAGCAGGTTGCTTCAAAGTTTTTCTGACTCTTGGGTAAATGCATTTTGAGCATTTAATGTTTAAATTTTTTTTGATAAAGTAAAGGAAATATTGAAATAAGTTTTCATTTTGAATGGTAAAACAAAATGGGTGGGATTTTGGGGGGATTTTTTTTTAATTTTATTATTATTATTATTATTATTTGGACTGAAATAATTTGCCAAAATCGACATGAATTCAAAAATTTTTTAGCCGACCCAAATCTGTATATTTCTGTTGCACCCCCAAAAAATTTCAGCTGAGAATGTTCACCCCAGTGTAGTCACCAGCAGTGTGTATGTGTGTGACATGTGACTGCTCCCCTCTGTGCCTGATCCACAGAGGATGTGAGTCTGGTACAGCCCCAGCTGGGGAACCCTCGCACTTTAGCTCAAGCTGTAGCAGCTCATGCTTTTAGCTCTGGAGGTTCCTGGTGTGTCAGCCGAAATAGCAGCCATCACACTCCCACCGATTTCCTCTGTACCTGTGCAAGGGCTGCTGAGCTCTCGCCCTGTGGAAACACCCCTGGGGTAGGGGTAGGAGTAGTGAATGCGGTGTCTCCTGGTGCAGTGTGGCGCTCATGCTGTGCGTGTGCTGGCTCGCTCTGATCTCTCTAAAGCTCAGTGGCTTCTTTGCTGCTGTCTCTTTGTTATTGTCTGTCATTGAACTAGTGCAACCCGATGCAGCCTTTTCCCAGCGATACAGTTCCTGGAGACCCATCCCGTTTGGCAGTGTTGGGCACCAGGGCGGGGGCGCCTCTTCTCATCTCAGCCAATGCAGTTCCTGTTCTTTCTGCTGCTTTCCTCTTTGCAATGGCAGGAGATCAGCCAAGCTCGCAGATGTTGGGCTCTTGCATTTACTGCTGCCCTGGGATCCGCTAAGCACACTTCCCTGATTAAAGGAAGGAGCGAGGCTGGAATTTCCAATTTGCTAATGGGTTTTGTGTGTGGTGACAGGAGGGGGGGCAGGGATGCTGTATCTAATTTATTCCTCATTTTACTAGTCTCCTTTTTCCTCCCTTTGCTATTAAGTGTCAGTCTCTGTCCTCCCCCACTTCTAGCCTGGATGGGTGTGATGACCCCTCACCTGCTCTTTGCTGTTAGGTGTCAGTCCCCTTAAAGGTGACAGGCACCCAGTGTTTTGAATTGTGAGCTGGTTTTTCCTGGTTTGCTGCAGACAAAGTGAAAGTGACCTGCTTCTTTTTGCTTTTTTGAGTGCTTCGTAATGAGCCTGTCTCCAGAAGCAGCAGTGGGAATAGACAGCGGTGGCTCTACGCACCAGCTCCTGGGGCAGCAAGCCGTGGGGGTGCCCTGCCAGTCCCTGCCAGGGCAGCAGTCAGGCAGCCTTTGGCAGCTTGCCTGCGAGAGGTCCGCTGGTCCCGCGGATTTGGTGGCAATTCGGCGGCGGGTATGCCGAATCCACAGGACCGGAGACCTCCAGCAGGCAAGCCGCCGAAGGCAGCCTGCCTGCTGTGCTTGGGGCGGCAAATAACTAGAGCCGCCCCTGGGAATAGGACATGTAACCTTACACGAACTCATGCTGCACCGTGTCCCAAGAGCTAAAATAGTTGAAAGTGGAGGTAAATCAATAGTGATGCACCCACCCAAAAGCACAGAACTGGCACAGACCCTGGAAGATACCTATGGAAGACTCCAGTGGAAAGCCTTGGAAATGTATGTTTAAATGCATTGGGTAGAGCTGGAGTTGGAAGCTGATGAAGTCGATAGGAAATGGAGATGAGGAAGGATCATTAAATCAGCTAGACTTGAATTGGATCGTGGGCTCTGTGTGACCCAAACCATCCCGACTGGGTCACAGGCCGAGCTAGCTGGAGTATATTTGGCTGTGTGAAAAATGTTGAAATTTTGTTTTTTTAAAAAAAGCACAAATTCCAGGGAGTGTCTCTGTTTTCTGACCAGCTCCAGTTTGTATCTATTGAATTAAACAAATGGATAAGCTAGTGCTACCACAGCGTACTAATGGAAACGTTTTAGAGGCCCTAATCCGAGACCGGGGGATCACCATGCTAGGTGCAGGACAAATGTAGTATAAAGAGTCTCTGCCCTGGACAGTTTGCGTCCTTGGGTGAGTCAATTCAGCATAGTCCCTACTTCAGGAAGTATTGGTGATTATTTAAAAATGACTTCTGATCAAACAGCAGGTTCTGGCTAGCATGGTGGGCCACTGAGTAGGGATCTTCTCAGCCATTTCGCCCAGGAAAGCTTGCACTGCTCGGAACGTTGTCGTCAGTGAGTCAGCCTGAAGGTGCTAGAACAGGGTGGATGATTGTTCGTTTTCTCTTGCCGTCCACACACGCGCTCCTGTGATCATACAGCTGGAAGGACTGGCTTGGGGAGACCCAGCGCGCTGGATTCCGTCATGTGTTCCTGAGCTCTGACTCGGGTGCCAGAAACAAGTGCTGGCAAAAGCCATTGGCTCGTCCCACTTTCAATTTAAACGTGGAGGGGCCTTTTCTTGCCTTTGCTCAGTGTTGAGATGGGATCTTGCAGGTGCCCAGCTAAAGGGACAAAGAGGTCACCAGATGTGCTGTAGCTGGAAGTACCTCTGTGCCACTGGCCATTTCACCCTTAGAGAGAGCAGGGGGTAACAGTCCCCCACTAGCATACGAGGGAAGATGGATTTGTTGCAATTCGCCCAATTCTCTCCAAGCACACAAACTGCCTTTTGATACAATATGTCCTGCATTTTAAATGCAGTCCTATGAATCGCGGGGAGAAGGGCATAGGTCACAGTCCTCTGTCTTTGTGACTCTGTCCCTGTCTGGGTTTGATAGCAAAGTCTCTTAAACTAAATAATCACTGGGGGTGGGAGGGCAGGGTTGCCAACTTTGTAATATTTAAAAACCAGACGCTCCAGCAGGAGTGCTGGAACCGCCTCTGAGGACCTGCCCCGCCCTGGCCCTACCTCCTGGGCCCTGCCCCCATTCGCTCCTCTGCCCCCCCACTGCCGTTGCTTGCTGCTCGTCCCCCTCCCTCTGCCCAGGTCGGGAGGACTCACCCGCAGAGCTGGGGCTGGGAGCTGCAGCCTCCCAACGCAGGTAGGAGGCAGCCCCGGCTGGGTAGGGGCTGACATGGTTGATGACCCAGCACCTCCCCGCTTGCAGTAACCAGACTTTGGGTGTCCAGTCAGTAGATCTGATCGTACATTGTCAGGCCCCTTTTCACCCAAACTTTCTGTTACAAAAGCAGGTATCTGGCCACCTGAAAGGGGGGATATGACTTTTGTAACTGATCAGGCTCTGGAATTGTGGTTTACTGGAGCTGTTTTCATCTGTCCTGGAGCCTTACTCTCTTCCGGCAAAGCCCGTTAATCCTGCTTCTGTTTCCTTAATGTCCTGGGCTAAATGCCAAGGCAACAAATATTAATTTTTCTGTCCAGTAAAAGGTTTGTGGCAATTATGTGAAATGCTTCTTTGATCTGACCTAGCAGGGTTGCCTGCTGAGGCCTGGCTTGCGAATTGACTGCTGTAAAAAGAGTGCCTGGTCCTTTAGAGACATTGGAAAATTGGTCTTCTCAGTCTCCTGTTGTTCACTTAGCATTAGGGTCATTCTTGCCTTCTGAAGTGGGGTGAAGGCTGATCTGCTGGTGAGTGAAAATGTCTTTTGTTAAAATGGAGTTCCGGTTGTGGATAACAGTCTACTACTGAAGCAGGGGGGAGTGTATAGGAGAAGACTCCAGTCCTCTGTTAAAACAAGCCAGCTATAGTTAGTCTGGAAATGCCATTGCAGGAGACAGACCCCCACAAGGATTATTCAGTGCCAGGGGTCCCAGGAGGGGGTCTCCCTCACCCTCATTCTGGCTCCCTGCTCCCCCACCTGGGAAGGGGAGCTAAAAGGTGAGGCTGGAAGGTGGCATGTGGAATGAGGGATGGGGGTCCACCTCTTGACCACTAGATGAGTGACCTTGGGTGAGTCACTTCCCCTCTGTGCCTCGGTTTCCTCATCTGTAGAATGGGGATAGTGATACCGACCTTCTTCGTAAAGTGCTTTGAGATCTGCTGATGAAAAGCGCTACTGCAGAGCTAGGTACTATTATTAGATGAAACCTGCTTTCCTGCCTCCCCCAGCCTGTCATAGCTGTCAGCTATCAGGGGCCCAAGGAGGGCGCATTCTCCACAGGCCTGTGAGGGCCGTGCAAGCCACGCTTTAGAAGTGTGTGATTTTTGCCAGTAGCCCTTCCCACTCCCCCAATAATTAGTCCCAGGCACCATTCCTCTCCCAAATCAACAGACTGAAACACGTGTGACGTTTCTGTGCCAAGCACCGTTGGGGTAAGGAGATCAGTATAAAATAAAATAACAAATATTCAAGAGTGAGCTTGGCTTGATTTATTTTAACCCTTCTAGCTCTCTGGTTTGTCTCAGACTTTCCAGAACAGTCCCACCCTGTCTGGGAAAAGATGACACCTGTGAAATATCAGGTGGACTGGTACTGGGTTGGAGAGAGCTAATCTCCAGCAAACTGGCATTAGGCTGGTTTGCGCTGGCTGATGCTTTCTCTGTAACTGAGTTGTCTAGAGGGCACTGTGTGTATGTATGAGAGTGCCAGTTTGAGCAATATACCCATGGAGAGAGAATCTGTTCCACACGCATGTGCCCGAAGGTCTTGGCATCCTTCATCCTGGCCTAGGGAATGTGCACAAATCCTCCTGCAGCTGAAACTCTGCCTGGAAATTGCATCATTCCCTCTGGGATCCTTCTCCACTAGCCCAGGGCTTTGACTTCTAAGCTTTCTCCTGTAGCTAAGTCCCTAGGCTGTCCATGTTGGAGGCAGCCTGGCTGCCGATTTAGCATCTGTCCATCTCCCATAGGTCAACATCAATGCAGTCTCTAACGAGGAGTGGGGGCAAAAGACATATCTGGCTTCCAAACTAAGCTTGATAAGTTTATGGAGGGGATGGGATAGCCTAATTTTGGCAATTAATTGATCTTTGATTATCAGCAGGTAAGTATGCCCAGTGGTCTGTGATGGGGTGGGATCTGAGTTACTACAGAGAATTCTTTCCTGGGTGTCCGGCTGGTGAGTCTTGCCCACGTGCTCAGGGTTTAACTGATCGCCATAGTTGGGGGTCGGGAAGGAATTTTCCTCCAGGGCAGATTGGCAGAGGCCCTGGAGGTTTTTCGCCTTCCTCTGCAGCATGGGGCACGGGTCACTTGCTGGAGGATTCTCTGCACCTTGAGGTCTTCAAACCACCATTTGAGGACTTCAATAACTTAGACCTAGGTTAGGGGTTTGTTACAGGAGTGGGTGGGTGAGATTCTGTGGCCTGCGTTGTGCAGGAGGTCAGACTAGATGATCACAATGGTCCCTTCTGACCTTAAAGTCGATGAGTCTGAGACTGAGGAGTTGACAGGCACTGCCTTATTTTTTCAAACTTCCCAACATTTTGCCCCCTCTTGGGGTTTGATGCACACAGTATCCTGCAGGCCTCTGCTTGCTATGTGTGTCCGTCAGCACCCGGAGACCCCCCTCGCAGCCGCCCATCCTCTCCATTACATTGGTAGGGTGGCTTTTCATGTGTCACATGCTCTTAGATCCCAATTCTGGAGATCTCAGCCCTGAGCGTGGGAACCTTTTCTTCTGAATAGAGGGAAATACAGAATACTTGATTGGTGAATCATTTACTGTCAGATTAACTATCTAACTACTCAGGCCAGTTGATCTTTATGGTTAGAAAGTGGGGGCAGGAGAGATTAAAACAGATGATTTGGGCACAGAGGGGGGAATCTTTTGAGGCATTAACAAAGTAGCCTAAAGAACTTTCTTGTGCAAGATTATACATCTCTCCAAAGGATTGTACTACAAGGCACTGAACTCCGTTCCACCCTCCCTTGGTGGGAACAGTCCTACAGATTTTAATAGAGATGAAACCAGTAAGGCACTAGGGGTATTTCATAGGATTATTGAAATTACTAAATGCGGGGTGGCCTGGCAGTTAGGGCACTGGTCTGGCACTCATGAGATCTGAATTCAATTGTTACCCAACAGACCAGTGACAGAGCTAACCGTGGGCAGGTCACATCAACTCTCTGTGCCTCAGTTTCCCTATATGTAAAATGGGGCTTATGAGACTGATCTTTTTTAAAGCACTTTGAGATTTATGTGTGAAAAAGACTAATCAAGAGCTTGGGATGTATATTATTAGAACAGGTTGGAAAACAGAAAAATAAATTGTCAGAAATCGCCATTAAAAATGCGAGTACCTTTAGAACTGATGCTAAAAGCCTGCAGAACTATGATATCCTTTCTACGGAATGTTAACCCTGCTCTAGTAAAATTCCATAGCCGGACCAGAATTCTCCAGGACTTTTCCATTAGCATGGCAAACAAATAATGTGAGGTTTTTAAATACGGAAGGGTCACTTGTTTTGTATAACTTGTCAGCTGTTCTTTCTTCCATGGTTTGTTCCATTCCCCTTTCAAAAAAAGTGAGGCTCAACCTTCTTATCGCTTCCATTTGGCAGAGATTTCTTTTTTCCCTTTGAAACAGTGACCTTGGCTTGTGTTATTTATCCGCTCGCTCCTCGGTGGTGGTAGCTATTCTAGTCACAAATGTTTGTTCAGGTAATTTGGGTTCTTCCCAGGTAACTCCAGCAATAGCAAAGCCCAGCCTATTCTACCGCTAGTGGCTGTTGCTTTAACGTCTCCAAGAATGGATTTTAAATACTAACTGGATAGTTAACCCCCACGTTTCTTTCTTCCTGCTCTAATATTTTCAGGGTGGTTTAAATTTGGGGTCAGAACTATTTGGCCGTGTGTGTTTGCTACTGTTCCTTCGTCCTCTTTCAATACCAGAGTAAACGGCTCAGAAGTTGATCTTGCACTTCCTCAGGGCCACTCTGGGGCTGGCAATTCATTATCTTTCAGGGGAATACAAATCTATTGGCAACTTCGGACTCCTGCAGCGTAATAGGCCAGGGGTTGTAATAGGCTTTGTAAGAGCAAAGCCAACATGGGGGCTATTCTCTTCCTGGGGGGAGAGAGAACCTGTTACTGTCCCATTGCCACTGTCAGAAAACCCAGGGTCTGAAAGTTGGAGCAGGGGAAGGTTGTGTAGGGTACATGCTGCTGCTGGAGAGTCTCAATTTACAGCAAGGATTGAAAATCCCACCTTGTATAGGCCTGAGGAAGCTCGCTCTCCTTTGCACAGATTGAAACAATGGCCTTGGGTTCTAAAAGGAAGCCTAGCAGGCCAGGCTGACTCTTCACCATAGATTGCAAGGCCCTGGCCTATCCGTGCCTCCCATGATGTTCCATTTTAAAGCCTAATCTTGCCTTTAATCTCTTAAATAGTCGTGCATCTGGCAGTTGGGTTTCTCCTCACTTATGTGTAAATGCAGCTCTGACCCCAGGCCAGGGTGACACCATCACAGCCGTTCAGAGGAGCAGGTGTCAGCCTGTGGGAATTTTCCCACTGAAAAGACCAAATGGGGGACGGGGGGGACTGACCCTGGTGTCTATCTACTCTGGCTGGTGGTTGTTTTTGTTACACTTCATGTCATTGCTGCTGGTTCTCCTTTGTTTATATGGACTCTGGTGGTTTTATACATCAAAACAATTGTACCTTCCTCCTGCCTTCCCCTCCGCTGACTGTGGGATTCCAGGTGATGAGCCTTGAAGGCACATTCTGGGATGTGGTCGCGTGGGACATGCAGGCTCTCAATCCGCCATTCACACCCACTCACCCTTGGCTGGCGCCTGCCCCTGACAGTCTGTGAGTGGCTGTGCTGGCCGGGCCATGAGCTCAAAGTAACTCCACAAGAGGAGCAGTGGCTGGTCCCCCTTTGCGAGTACGGGGTGGAAAGCACAGAGCTAGAAGTTAGCCCAGGGGTTCTCAAACTGGGGGTCGGGATCCCTCACGAGGTTAGTACATGGGGGGCCGCGAGCTGTCAGCCTCCACCCCAAACCCCACTTTGCTCCTGCATTTATAATGGTATTAAATATATTAAAAAGTGTTTTTCATGTATAAGGGGGCTCGCACTCAGAGGCTGGCTGTGTGAAAGGGGTTATCAGTGAGAGATTGTCACTGTAAGTTCGTGGCACCGCTTCCTCTGATGATAACTTGGCTGTTCAGTTAATTCAGTGTCCGATGACCCCCATCCACGGTTTTGTAAACAGAGCGCAGTAAATCCGCGGCACACAAGAAAAGAACTGGGAGTTAACTTGCTGCCTTTTTCCTTTTGGTATAGTCGGGGCTGATAGCACCACCTGTTCCCATTATAAGGCCTTGTTTTCAGTTGCTTATAACCTTGTGCAACGTCAACCATTTGGGCTGAAATTTTCCATGCTGGGGGTCTGCCTCAGGCTGAATTGGTTTGGAAAATTTCAGGAAAAACAGTTCAGACATTTCCAAGAACGTGTCTAGGGAAAAATACGTTGTCTTGCCTAGGTTTAAAAAAAAAAAAAAATCTTGAGGCCTTTTGCTTTGAAATGTTGTCACTGCCCCCTGCGCTGGAGCAGGGATGTGTAACTTTGCATGGGGGTGGCCTTGTGCCAGGAATTGTGCCTTTCGCTGTCCACGTCAAAATCCATTGAATTTGGCGAAGTTGTACACCTGGGAGAGAAAATCTGTTTGCACATACTCAGTAGAGAGTTCTGTGATTTTTAACAGCTCCAATCCCTGCTCCTTTTGTCCTTGGTGAGCGTGTTCTGCCCCCTCACAGCTCCCAGCGCTGACCAGACTGCGAATGCACCATCCCCATCGAGCAATGGAGCATGATCTGGCCAAGGGCTATGGGGGTGCGTAGAGATTTGATGGAATGGCTGCTCTGGGTCAGGGTAGGGCTGGGCACTTGAACTTGCTGCAGGGAGCCTGTCTCTCCAATACTCTCAATGGCCCCCCAGGCGGCGAGGTGGAGGAAGGCGCTCCCTGGTACAAGTGCAGAGGGGGCAAAAGCCGGACTAGAGGGGCGGGGAAAGGGGCATATGGGGACACACTCTCTGGTGAGCCGATTGGCCTGGAGTGAAAAGAGAATGTGACTGGCAGTTGGCAGGAATGAGACTGGGACTGGTTGGGCAATAAGAGTGGGGGCTGGGAGCCAGTCGGCTGGGGGGAACTCTGTGCCTCAGCTCCCCATCTGTAAGAGGTGAAGAATAACACCCCCCATCTCACCGGGGCTTTGTGCGGGTAGATTGATTTGTGTCCGGGAAGCATTTGGTCAGTAGAGTGGTGAATAGCTGTGGAAAAGCTGCAAGGAAATGCTTAATTCTGTCCTCGGGCCGGGCCGGAGCAGTGTGCAGTGAATAACACTGAGGGCTGCATGTTGAACAATGAGGGGAGAACAGACTATTGAATCGCTGCTCGTTAACGGAGCACTCTCCGTTCTGTGCACTGAACGAGGCAGGGGTTGCATGCGATATAACACAATTGAAGACTGTATCAGAACGGGCCTGCATGAGGGGGAGCAGGCATCCTGAATTCTGTCATTTCCAAGGTTTGAGTGCTTGCCTTTGTAGCTTTCATCAAGTTCTTTTAATGTAGTTTTGGTGTGTTACAGCTGAATTTATATTTGAAATCCCACCTGACCGGATAGATGGCCTGATTTGCGGTTGTTTTTTGGTCGAAGTATTGCTTGCTTCACTGCCCAGAAAGAGGGTGTTGGTGGGGGGAGGCCAGCGTGAGAGAGTCAGTTGCACAGTCTAACTTTTTTTTTTTGTCCGTGTCGCAGTCGCGTTTGGCAGGATTGCAAATCAAAACGCCACCACCGCAGCCCTGCAGCGAGTCTACGCTGCGATCCTGGTTTTCACTTCCCCTCAGCAGCAGGCCATCACCAATCTTAAAAATTCACCACTAAGTGCAATCCGCTGCCAATGGGAACAGGACACTTCCTAGCCCAGCTGCAGGCAGCCTTTTGCCGTCACTTCGTGGCGCTGGACAGTGGAATGTGGCAGCAGGTTTGGGGCCTTTGCTGGCTTAAGATGCTTTTAAATGCAGCGTTATTGTAGCTGTGTTTGGTCCCAGGACAGTACAGAGACACTGTGGATGAGGTAATGTCTCTTATTGAACCAACTTCTGTCGGTGACCGAGACAAGCTTTCGAGCTCCACCGAGCAATTCTTCAGGTCAGAGAGACTTGCCAGGCTGTTCCCCACAGATTATCAAAGTTTGTTCAAGCAAATGCCAAACAAAGATGAAAATGGACAATGTGCTGCCAAGGACATCAAGGTGCCTTTTTTAAATATAGCAGATTTATAATCTGAAGCAAACAATAGGGGAGCCTAGGGAGTGTCTCATGCAGACGCCGAAGAGAGAAGAAATGCTAATGTCGTAGATGCTGGGGGAGTCTGACTGCACCTGTAGCACTTCACCATGAGAGAGAATCAGTCTGAATTGTGGGGCACTGACAGATTGGAATGGGTTGCTGTTTGGTCCTTACGTCACACCTCCTCTGCACCTTTATACTGGAGCAATTAGCACTCTTCTGTTCCCCAGTTTGCAGCCACGTCTTGTGGCTGGCGTGGCTTGCTCCGTTCTCCATCCTAGAATGGAGCCCCACCATGCAAGCTTATGATGAACCCCTTTAATGCTGCACCCACCTCCACAAAGACATCCTGGGCACGTTTGTGCCTGCCACCACCACCTCGTTCTCTTGCAATGGCCAAATGGACCCGTGCACCTCTTTGAAATGATTCCACGTGGGGCCATTTGCTGCCTGCCGAGAGACTGGCTGGGAGGCGGGCTGTGATAGATGAGTTTGGTGCTGAGAGCGGCAGTGTGAAGCAGTGCAGTCTCCTGACTCTGTTTTACACCACACTTCTGCATTGCCTAGAAGCTGCATATAATTTTGCTGCAGTGATTTTAGACAGTTGTGCGGAGCGGAGACAGTGGAACTGCCAGCATGTGTCTCCTGGGAGGTCAGTGAGGAAGGGAGCCTCAAACTTCCCCTCCACCGCTAACGCCCAGCGCTTGGTCTTCCTTCAGACCATTAACCTCCTGTGAAGCTAATCAGCAAAAAGCAATTGAGAGCTTTGTGTGTACTTTACTCTGCTCCCCTGGGTTACGTTTGTTGATCAAGAAATAATGTTTTTAAAAACAAATCCTGTTATAAAACGGAAAAGAAACTCGCTGCTGCCCGAGGAGCCCGTGTGCTTGTGGCCGGTCTGAAGCCCATTGCAGTCTGTGGGATGAAGTGCTTCCAGTTAACATCCCTGGGCTTTGCCATGGACCCAACAGCCCTGATGCATGAAAGCATTTAAGTACATGCCTAAGTTGCATTGGCTTCGGTGGGACTTCAGCGCCTGCATAACTCCAAACATGTGCTTCTGAGCTTTGATCCACAGGTGGCTAGAGGAACAGAGCCTGAGGCTGCACAGGGAGAAGCTGGGTTTCTGGGACGTTCTTGGTCTGCTCCTCAGCAATCTCCTGCGTTTTTGGGTGCTGGAGGGATCTCTGTCTTTCCTGCATATCCAGGGTGGAAGCGGGGATAGCCACTGCAAAGGGCTTTCAGGAGCCAGAGCTGCGGATAGGTTTTCACTACAGATGAACTCGGGAGATCGGGTGTGAGCGGCCCCACTGCAAAGCTCTGCCCACGTTGTCATTACTGGTGCTGGGCTCCCCTAGGATATATCCCACGTTGCTTTGTGCTGCCGTGAGCTGAGCCACTCCATGATTTTCTCAGTGGATTGTGGGAGAACTCGTGTCCTGGGCACACGGGGGGATTTGTGGGCGGTCAGCACTGGAGCGGGGTTAGCCTGCACCCTCCCCACACAGCGGGTGAGTCACCTGCCTGAGTGAAGGCAGAACCCGGGCTCCGCTCGGCCAGCTAGCTTGGGCTGAAAGCCCCCCACCGCACTCAGGAGAGAGGGCTTGGTGTGTGGAAAGGGGGTGGGGGAAACACCCGGGTCAGAGCCTGGGCCAACTCTGCAGTGAAGAAAGACCCCAAAGGGCTCTGGAGCTGGCTGTGGCCTGGGCAAGTGTTGCCTCAGGTCGATCTGCCCGGGCTCGTCTCTCCTCAGCCGTTGTGCTCTCTGCTGTTCCGGTTCGGGGCCGGTTATTCTGAGATGTGCTTGGCAGATTTATCCCCCGACTCCCTCCTGCTCAGCTGCATTCTGCCCCTCAGTTGTTTATATCGTTTCTCTTCGGCGACAGCTTCCTGTGCGGAAGGCGGGGCGTCGGCCTGGGCTGTAGTACCTCACCCCACAGGATTATTGCATCATTTTATCCACTACAGCATTCACTGTTCGGCGTGCCACAGGCTTTAAAAATCTAACCACCGGCTCACAGGGAAGGGGGCAAACGGCCTCTAAATGGAGCATTTAAAGCGAAGCTGTTTTTGCAGACAGTGCGCTGCGTGTTGGAGCAGTGATCAGTGACAGGGAGCTGCCATAAGCCCCGAGCCAAGGAGCAGATCAGTCTCTTGTTTCCCCTGGTCCTTTTATGCAGCAATTGCTTCGTATCACCCGCCTTGTGCTGTCCCACACAGCCTGTCAACGTGGCACTCGCAGGGCTGGTGGTGCAGGTCTCTGATCATGCCACTTTTGAGCCTGAAGGCTGCTGTTTGCCAGGAGCGGTTTTTCTTGACAGGCTGGGAGGTTCTGAACACAGGTAAACGAAACCTGGGCACAAAAGCATGTTTCGCGAGGGCTCCTTGCAGTGTTGTGCCTTTTAACTTGGTTGCAGTCATATCGATCTCCATTACGATTGCCCACAGATTCAAATCACAAGCACAGCACGTGCCTTTCTGATTCCGTTTAGCAGCTGCAAGAGCTCTGACGATGTAGCTCAGAGTGATTCCCATTCATCTCCAAATAAACCTGATTCTTCAAATCCTTTCTGTCTCCTCTGACTGCTCAGAAGCACCAAGGGAATGTCCCAGAGGCGGTGAGACCATGCTAAGGTGGCAGAGTGATCTGCAGGGAGTGGAGGAGGGGAGGGGGGATCTGATGTGACCAGTGATGATCTCTAGGGGGGAGATCCCGGATCTAGCATCCTCCCGGAATCTAGGGCAGACACTGAGCCCCTGACCTTGTTCCCTTTGCAGAACAATTAGAAGACTCCGGGCATGAGCCTGGTGAGCTTAAACTCAAAAAGGAAGCTTATAAGAAGTGGAAACTTGGACAGAGGACTAGGGAGGAGTATAAAAATATTGCTCGAGCATGCAGGGGTGAAATCAGGAAGGCCAAGGCACACTTGGAGTTGCAGCTAGCAAGGGATGTGAAGGGTAACAAGAAGGGTTTCTACAGGTATCTTAGTGACAAGAGGAAGGTCAGGGAAAGTGTGGGCCCCTTACTGAATGGGGGAGGCAACCTAGTGACAGATGATGTGGAAAAAGCTGAAGTACTCGATGCTTTTTTTGCCTTGGTCTTCACAGACAAGGGCAGCTCCCAGACTGCTGCACTGGGCAACACAGTATGGGGAGGAGGTGATCAGCCCTCAGTGGTGAAAGAACACGTTAAGGACTATTTAGAAAAGCTGGACATGCACAAGTCCATGGGTCCAGATCTAATGCATCTGAGAGAATTGGCTAGTGTGATTGCAGAGCCATTGGCCATTATCTCTGAAAACTCGTGATCGGGGAGGTCCCAGATGATTGGAAAAAGGCAAATATAGTGCCTGTCTTCCTTTTTAAAAAAAAAAAAAAAAAGAGGAGAACTCGGGGAACTACAGGCCAGTCAGCTTCACCTCAGTCCCTGGAAAAATCATGGAGCAGGTTCCTCAAGGAAACCATTTTGAAGCACTTGGAGGAGAGGAAGGTGATCAGGAACAGTCAACTTAGATTCACAAAGGGCAAGCATGCCTGACCAATCTGATTGTCTTCTATGATGAGATAACTGGCTCTGTGGATATGGGGAAAGTGGTGGCTGTGATATATCTTGACTTTAGAAAAGCTTTTGATACGGTCTCCCACAGTATTCTTGCCAGCAAGTTAAAGTAGTACGGGCTGGATGAATGGACAATAAGGTGGATAGAAAGCTGGCTAGATTGTCGGGCTTAACGACAGTGATCAACAGCTCAATGTCTAGTTGGCAGCTGGTATCAAGTGGAGTACCCCAGGGGTTGGTCATGGGGCCAGTTTTGTTCAACATCTTTATTAATGATCTGGGTGATGGGATGGATTGCACCCTCAGCAAGTTCGCAGATGACTCTAAGCTGGGGGGAGAGGTAGATATGCTGGAGGGTAGGGATAGGGTCCAGAGTGACCTAGACAAATTGGAGGATTGGGCCAAAAGAAATCTGATGAGGTTCAACCAGGACAAGTGCAGAGTCCTGCACTTAGGAAGGAAGAATCCCATGCACCGCTACAGGCTGGGGGACTGACTGGCTAAGCGGCAGTTCTGGAGAAAAGGACCTGGGGATTACAGTGGACGAGAAACTGGATATGAGTCAGCAGTGTGCCCTTGTTGCCAAGAAAGCCAATGGCATATTGGGCTGCATTAGTAGGAGCATTGCCAGCAGATCCAGGGAAGTGATTATTCCCCTCTATTCAGCATTAGTGAGGCTACACCTGGAGTATTGCATCCAGTTTTGGTCTCCCCACTACAGAAAGGATGTGAACAAATTGGAGAGAGTCCAGCGGAGGGCAACAAAAACGATCAGGGGGCTGGGGCACATGACTTACGAGGAGAGGGTGAGGGAACTGGGATTGTTTAGTCTGCAGAAGAGAAGAGTGAGGGGGGCATTTGATAGCAGCCTTCAACTACCTGAAGGGGGGTTCCAAAGAGGATGGATCTAGGCTGTTCTCAGTGGTGGCAGATGACAGAACAAGGAGTAATGGTCCCAAGTTGTGGTGGGGGAGGTCTAGGTTGTATATTAGGAAACACTATTTCACTAGGTGGGTGGTGAAGCACTGGAATGGGTTCACTAGGGAGGTGGTGGAATCTCCTTCCTTAGAGGTTTTTAAGGCCCAGGTGACAAAGCCCTGGCTGGGATGATTTAGTTGGGGTTGGTCCTGCTTTGAGCAGGGGGTTGGACTAGATACCTCCTTAGGGTTGGAAGAGACCTCATCTTCTATGATCCTTCTGTGATTCTATGACTGGAAGCCATCAAAGGGAGAGAGGAGATCTGCAGCTTTCTGCCAGGGGCATTGTTACAGTAGAGACCACCATTGTTCAGTGCCTAAAGTTTTCAGTGGTGGTGGTTTTTAACTCGCGTATCCCTGTTCCCTGGGGGAAAGGACACCCCTCTGAAACCCCTTCTCTGCCACAGGCCGGATTTTTGTTGCCCAAGTGAATGCCTTTGCTGAGGGATAGCTCAGTGGTTTGAGCATTGGCCTGCTAAACCCAGGATTGTGAGTTCAGCCCTTGAGGGGGCCACCTAGGGATCTGGGGCAAAAATCAGTACTTGGTCCTGCTAGTGAAGGCAGGGGGCTGGACTCGCTGACCTTTCAAGGTCCCTTCCAGTTCTAGGAGATAGGTATGTCTCTGATTATTATTATATTATTTATGATTATAGGCTAGCATGCCTGGGTCATGTGGAGCTCCTCAAGTTCTGTTCTGGATCTAACGCTCTTCCCCCATCATCCCCTCCTCTTCCCTCCTTTACCTTCTACTGCTTTCCAGGAAAAGCTTGTGAGCTTTCCTCCTTCCCTGGCATCTGCGTGGTAGTGAACTGCCCCCTATACCTGCTTGCTTGATTAGTCCCCATCCCGCAGTTTACATTTTGTTTGGTTTCATGTACCTGGAGGACACTCAATAAGATTGCCAGTGCTGGCACCACTGCAGCCTCTGAGAACAAAATAACAAAATCTAGTTTTGCTGCAGCAAGGAGCCTCGTTACCTGGCCCTGAGCCTCCTTCCCAGGGGGAGGAATGGCCTTGAAACCAGGTCGTAGGGACCAGAGCCTGAGCTCTCTTGTGCAGTGCCTGCCGGAATTCCCTTGCAACAATCGCAGGATGGGAGGCTCTGCTGTCAGCTGTTTACTGCACCCTGTAGCTTTATTTTTATTTCCTCGAGCCTCCCCGGCTCTGATCAGCAGAAGCCAGGGCCCGTCTCCAAACCTGAGAGGCAGCTTCCTTTTCTCCAGGGCAGCCTACGCTGGCAGGGCTCCTGGGCAGGGCCGGTGCAACCACTTAGGCAAACTAGGCGACCGCCTAGGGCGCCTAGCGGTTGGGGGCGCCTAAAAGCCCGCTCAGGCGAGGAGGTGGAGTGGTGGTGCGCTGGGGCGGCGGGGGGGGGGCGCACAGGGGAACCGTTCCCTGCCCCAGCTCACCTCCACTCTGCCTCCTCCGCTGAGCACACAGCCCAGCTCTGCCTCCTCCAATCGGTGTCGCAAGCCTGGGAGGGGAGGAGAATTAGAGCGGTGCCGGTGTGCTCAGTAGGGGGTGGGGAGCTGCTGCAGGGGGGCCCGGAGCTGCTGCAGGGGGGCCCCCAGGGTGGGGGGCTGGGTTAGCTGCTACGGGGGGGCTCCTCTGGTGAGGGGGGCAGGTGGGCGTGGTTAGCTGGGTGCAGGGGGTGGCGCAAGGTGGAAGTTTTGCCTAGGGTGCGAAACTTCCTTGCACCGGCCCTGCCCCTGGTGGAGTGACCAAAGGCCCACTCACCAGTAGCTGCCAGCTGAGTGACTCCAGAGCTGCAGTTAGTGTGCATGGGCCTAAGGAGCAGAGCACTCCTACCCACAGTGCTCTTGTGGAGAGAGAGAGAGACGGTTGTAAGTGGAGGAGAAGACAGCAGGACAGATGAGACTAGAGGAGGTGAGGGCTAGGCACAGAAAGGAGGTTGGCAAAGAGAGGGATTCATAGAACCACTGGGTTAGAAGGGACCGCAAGTGTCATGTAGTCCAACCCCCTGCCAACATGCAGGATTTGTTGTGTTTAAACCATCCAACATGGGTGGCTCCAGCCTCCTTTTGAAAACCTCCAGTGAAGGAGCTTCCACAACCTCCCTCGTCAGTGTGTTCCACTGTCCTACTGTTCCTACAGTTAGGAAGATTGTCCTGAGATTTAGGGCATGTCTACACCTGCCATTTAAAGTGGATAAAAGTCCCTTTTTGGCACAAAAACCGTGGGAGTGTCTACACTTGCCAATGACTTTTTGGCAAGAAAACCACCTCCATGAGAGGCGCACAGCTCTTCCTGGTGATGCTTTTGCAGTGATGTGCAAGGGAAGACACATTCTGCCTGTTTACAGAGCATTTAGCCTCTGCAGGATATCCCACAGTGCCTAGGTGACCACTCTGGCCAGCAGCCAGGTAAACAGACGCCCACCTCTCCCCCTGTAAAGCCCTGGGAACTTTGAAACTCCCCTTCCTGTTTTCTTGGCAAATGCTCACTTATCATCTGGCCAGGTGACAGTGGCTGCTCTGCAAGCAAATGATCCCCTGCTTGGAGCAATGCTGAGCTACTGGATCTGATCAGTGTTTGGGGAGAGGCAGGGCCGGTGCAACCATTTAGGCGACCGCTGGGATTTGGGGGGCGCCATTTTCTTCGGCAGCGACTGCAGCTGCCGGATCTTTGGCCGCCCCGGTCGCCGCTGGCATTTAGGCGGAGGGAGCTGGGGCAGGGGAGCGCAGGGAGGGCCGCCTGCAGCAAGTAAGGGGGTGTGTGGCACACAGGGGAACTCCCTGCCCCAGCTCACTCTGCCCCGCCTCCTCCCCGAGCACGCCATGGCTGCTTCACTTCTCCCGCCTCCCAGGCTTGCGGCACCAATCAGCTTAGGCGCCGCAAGCCTGGGAGGCGGGAGAAGTGAAGCAGCGACGGCGTGCTCGGAGTGGAGGCGGAGCAGGGGTGAGCTGGGGTGGGGGGAGTGCCTCAGGGCGGAGGGTGGGGGATGGGGAGCTGCCGCAAGGGGGGCACCTCAGGGCGGAAGGGGAGAGCTGCCGCGGGGGGGGGGCCTCAGGCCGGAAGGGGAGAGGGGGGGAGCTGCCGTGGGGGGTGAGGGCGCCTCAGGGTGGGGGCGTGTGGCGGGGGAGAGGGCGCAAGGTGGAAGTTTTGTCTAGGGCGCAAAACATCCTTGCACCGGCCCTGGGAAGAGGGGGCTGTGCAGGGACCCAGGATACCCCACGATCACGCCCGCACCTCCCACTAGACCTATCCTCAAAATGGGGAGAGCTGCACCGTGGGATAGCTGCCCTCAGTGGGCAGGGATGGAAGTGCTGCAAATGTGAACACTCTGACGCCTGTGGAAGTGAGTACACAAACCAGCGCTTTTCTTTCACCGGTTCACTATCACTGGGGAAACTGACAGCGCAAAAACTCTGCAAGTGTAGACATGGCCTTAATCTAAATCTGCTGGGCTGTAGTTTGAACCCACTGCCTCTTGTCCTGTCCTCTGTGGTACGAGAGAAGAACTTTTCTCCATCTTTTTTATGGCAGCCTTTCAAGTATTTGAAGAGCGCTCTCATGTCCCCCCCTTAATCTTCTCTCTTCCAGACTAAACATACCCAGTTCCTTCAGCCTGTGCTCGTATGGCTTATGTTCCATCCCTCTGACCATCTTTGTGGCTCACCTCTGGATCCTCTCCAGTTTCTCTGCATCCTTTGTATACGTTGGTGACCAAACCTGTACACGGTTCTCCGGCTGAGACCTGACCATCGCCGAGTAAAGCAGTCATCTCCCGTGACTTGCATTGCATGCTACACCTGTTAATGCACCCTACAAGTGCATTGCCTTTTTTTGCAACAGCATCACATTGCTGACTCATGTTGAGGTTGTGATCCACCACAGCTCCCAGAGCCTTCTCAGCGGTGGTGCTGCCAAGCCAGTTATCTCCCATTTCGTATTTGTACATTTCATTTTTCTTCCCTAAGTGTAGAATCTGACACTTGTCTGTGCTGAATTTCATTGTGTTGTCTATAGCCCAGTTCTCCAATTTATCAAGATCCCTCTGAATTTTAGCTTTATAATCCTAAGTGTTGGCAACCCCCCAGCTTTGTGTCATCTGCTAGTGCGCTCTCTAGTCCTACATGCAGATTCTTAATAAAGAGTTAATCAACACCGGACCCAGAACAGATCCCTGTGGAACCCCACTGGAGACCCCCCTCCAGCCTGACATCATCCCATTCATAGTTACTCTTCGGGCATGTGTACGCTACAATCTTAAACTGACCTATGTTGGGTCGACTTACAGCCACTGCAATAATTACTATGGTGGCTGATGTCTATGCTACCCTCCTTCTACCAGTGGTGCGCGTCCTCACCAGGAGCACTTCCACCTACTGGAGAGGGGCCGTGTAGGGGGCTGAGAGCCAGGCTTCCCACTGGGGCTTCTCCCTGAGCAGCTCTGCCTTCCTATCATCTTCCATTACCTGCTCACCTTCTCCATTGAGCAGTGGACCCACACCATCCTTGATCTTCCTTTTTTGTCTGACATATTTGAAGAATCCCTTTCTGTTGTTGCTAACGTTTCTTCCAACTGTAACTCATTCTTTGCCTTGGCTTTCCTAATTGTTTTTTAAATTTATTTTATTTTTTTAGGCCCCTACACGCTCATGCTATTCCCATGTATACTTCCTTAGCGACATGCCCCTCCTTCCATTCCTGGTAGGTGCAACTTGTGCAGCCACGTTGGCCTCCTGTGGCTCTGCTTATCTTTCCTCTGCGTTAGAATAGCTTGATGTTTAGCCTCTAGCATTAAATCTTTTAGGAACTGCCAGCCCCCCTCGATTCCTTTTCTTCCTAATTGGCCTTTCCGTAGCACCTTGCCTGCTATTTCTGAGTCGGTTGTAATCTGCCTTTCTGAAGTCCGGTGTCTGTTTTGCTGTTCTCGTGTCCTCCTTTCCATAGGATCTTGAATTCTGTTAGATCATGATCACTTCCTCCCAAGTTCCCGACCACCTTCACATTCGCAACCAATTCAGCCCTGTTGGTGAAAACCAGATCCTAAATGGATGACCCCCTAGTTGTTTCATCAACGTTCTGAATCGGAAAACTGTCCCCTAGACACACTAAGAATTTGCAGGATGTATTATGTTCTGCTGTAATAGCCTGCCAGCAGATATCAGAGAAGTTAAAACCCTCCATTAATACCAGCTCATGTGCGTTAGCTAATCTTGTTATCTGCTTGTTGAATGACTCATCTACCTCCTCTTCCTGATGTGGTGTCTATAATAGACCCTAACTGTAACATCGCTACTGTTCTTTTCCCTTGTTATCCTCACCCAGAGACCCTCAGTAGGTCTGTCGCTCACTTCCCCTTGGACCTCGGAGCAAGTGAATACATTCTTGCTGTATAGCGTAACGCTTTCTTCTTTTTCCCCCATGCCGATCCTTTCCGAACAAGCTCGCTCTCAATGCTGGTACTGCAGTCATGGGAATTGTCCCACCAAGTCTCTCTAATGCCAATTAAGTCATAATTGTGTTCATCTACCTTGACTTCCAGTTCTTCCTAATATAATAATATATGGAGATAAGGTCCCTTCCAGTTCTATGAGATATACCTGAAAGGTCATCGAGTCCAGCGCCCCCTGCCTTCACTAGCAGGACCAAGTACTGATTTTGCCCCAGATCCCTAGGTGGCCCCTCAAGGATTGAACTCACAACCCTGGGTTTAGCAGGCCAATGCTCAAAGCACTGAGCTATCCCTCCCACTCCTTGCATTTGAATACAGGCATCAGAGGTATTTTGCAGACTGCCCTGTTGCTTTTCCTCCTGCCTTTTTAATGCAGTTGTGATTTCTAGTCCCGTCTCCAGAAATTATCAATGATTCAGCATTGTTCTGGGCCTTGTTGTTCTGGTTATACAGAGCCCCAGCCAGGTGCTGGGGACAGGGTGTGCTTAAAACAATCGCAGCTGAAGAACAAATAATTCAAGCCTTGCAATGCAGCTGGGGCAGTTACAGACCCCGCCACGGTTGCCGTGGACACCTGGACTCCATTTCCCAGGGCACATGGTAAGGTCACAGTCTCTGGGCTGCACTGGTATTGTTGAACTCTTGTGATGTGGGTAATATCGCCGAGCACTGACAGCAGCGTGTTACTGCAGGGGCCCTTCCAGTGGGCAGCCAGCCAACATGTGCACGAGCCTTCAGTGGCACGGGTAGACATACGAGATGGAAGCCTCCACTAGTCCAGGATTTCTGGAAGAGGCCAGGGATGTCGTCTGGCTCTCACGTGACAGTGGCCTGAGCTGGCGCTGGCTGGCTTGAGTGCCTTGTGCATTCTGTCCTCTTTCCTTTTCTGGCAGGGTGAGCCTGGAGCTGAGCTTCTCAAGCAAGCTGGATCCGGGCGGGATGCTGTTCGGGGTAGGGGGCGGGGGGAATCCTAGCTCATGTCTTTAATTTTACTTCAAAAGCCAAAGGCCACGGCTTAGTGCTTTAAGCAGCCGCTTTGAGTTGCTAAGACTCCCTGGAACCACCAAGTCCATTCCCAGCAGGACCTGCTCAGCCCAGCATCCTGCAAAGGAGCAGGATTTCACTGTGCTGCTCTCGGGTCTGTCAGAGGAGGTTTTAAAAAGCAAAATCGGTTTTCAAACGTAGGGAGCTAAAGTTGCGCACCTAGCCACTGTATCTGGGCACTAAGGTACGTTGCCTGAGCCGCTGCTCCCACTTGCTCCAGGAGCAGCGCTGGGTGTTTGGCCTGATTTTCAAAGGTGACCCTGATTTAGTGGCTTCACTTTAGGCACCTGGGTTTGTCCTGTTTGCTCGGGGTAGGCACCAGCAGCCCTTTCCCTGGGCGTCCTTGAGTCAAAATATCTCCTGCCTGTCCCCTTCCGGTGGAGTTCTGTACGCTGTGCCTGCTGCTAGTGCCCCCAGCCCCAAGAAGCGGCTGAAAAGTGGTGTCCTTTTACGTGCACAGTTTGCCTGGCCACCTGGGATCCTCTGGACTGAAGGGCCGTCTAGCTGACTGCGTAATCCGGGGAGTGGAGACAGTTGACGAAAGCCTCTTGCATCTCTAGTCGGGGGCAGAATTGTGTTAGGATGTTACCGGTCATGCCCTGGCCACCTTCCCTGATTGTTGTTTCCCTTTGTTTCTGTTTTGCCCTTTAGACTGAGCTCTTCAGGGCCGGGACAGCTGCTTTCTGTCCGCACTGGGCCTCGCACAGTAGGGGCACTCCTGGAAACAAGTGGTTGAGGACCGGAAACGAATCATGTAGAAAAGAAATGGTCCCAGTTGCAGACACCCCAAAAGAACCGTCAGACGGGCCAGCCCTGGCATCGGGGTACTTAACTTGGACCCCCTCTTTTACTTGGCCATTACATTACCCCTCCCCTGACCTGTCGGGGGAGCCACTGTCACGGCAGTCCCAATTCTCTCTCTGTTCTGAAGCAGATGTCTAGGACTAAGGCCATGTCCACACTACACAATTAAGTGACCTAGGTTAGGTCAGCTTCCAGCCACTGCAGTAATCGCTGCGGTGGTTCGTGTCCACGTTACCCTCCTTCTGTTGGGGGTGGGTGCGCGTCCTCCCCGGAGCGCTTGGGGAGGGAGCCTGAGAGCCTGGGCTCCAGCTGGGAGCTCTGCGGGGAGCCCACAGCCCGGGCTCGCAGTGCCGGGCAGCGAGGCTCCAGCTGTCCGCAGTGCTGGGGCTCACCGCGGACACCCCCACACACACACTCCCCCTGCTTAACTTCAAAACAGGGACCCTGCCAGCACCGAAATGGACATTCTTGTCAATTTCATGGCTCTGGCTGACAGCCAACAGGTGAGACAAGTAACCCAGTATCTTTAGACACTGTGGCGCCTGAACCCGCAGTTCTTGACTGGGGGTCTAAGGCTCCCTGGGGGGCCGTGAGCAGGTTTCGGGGGGGCTGCCAAGCAGGGCCAACATTAGACTCACCGGGGCCCAGGGCAGAAAGCCAAAGCCCCAGCACCCAGGGCTGAAGCTGAAGCCTGAGCAACTAAGCGTGCTCAGGGGGCCCCCTGTGGCATGGAGCCCTGGGCAACTGCCCTGCTGGCTACCCCCTAACGCTGGCCCTGGCTTTTATATGCAGAAAAACAGCTGTTGTGGCACAGACGGGCCGGAGTTTGATAGCATGTTGGGGGGGCCTCAGAAAGAAAAAGATGGAGAACTCCTGGCCTGAACTATATTGAGGAGGTGGATTTACTAGGTCGGCACAGCGTGCAGGTTACAGCGGCAGGAGGGACACTGTCGTGTGTAGGTTGACGTAAGCTGCCTTGCGTAGACACGCACTAACTCTGCTGCAATTATTGTTGCTGTCCTTGAGTCTTAGGCCAAACGACCCATGAAAATCAGTTGTAGCCGGGTGGGTTCCCGGGTATTGGAGAGACAAGGTGGGGGAGGGGGTAATATCTTTTACTGGAGCAACTTGTGTTGGTGAGAGAGACAAGCTGTCCAGTCACACGCAGCTCTTCCTCGAGTCTGGGAAAGGTTGTTAGCACGTATTGTAAAGCAGGGGGTCTCAAACACATGGCCCGTGGAGTTATTAGCTGTGGCCCGCCAAGCTCCCCCTGACTCCCCGAGTTATTTCCTGCAGCCGCCAAGCTCCCCTCCCCCTTCCCCCCCCCCCCCCCCAGCAGGCCGCGTCCCTGCTCCTCTACCTACCTCCAGGCGCGTCCTGCTGTTTGGTGGCACTTAGCGCTTTCCAGGAAGGAGGGGGGAGGAGCGGGGAGCCACGCGCTCAGGGGAGGAGGCAGGGCAGGGGTGGGAATTTGGGGAGGGGGTTGGAATGGGGGCGGGGAGGGGACGGAGTTGGGGCAGGGGTTGGAATGGGGGCGGGGAAGGGGTGGGAAGAGGCATGGCAGGGACGGGGCCTCACGGAGGGGGTGGAATGGGGGCGGGGGCAGCGGGGGGGTGTCAGTGATGTGGCCCTCGGGCCAATGTACTAGTCCTCCTGTGGCCTTCGTGGTCATTTGAGTTCGAGACCCCTGTTCTACAGGACCGTTCAATGTTACATAACTACTTACGCTAAACGTTTGACTTTGTGTTTCGCTGTGACGCGCTCAGAACATTGCCCAGGCCTGAGAAGAGCTGTGTAGCTCGAAAGCTCATCTCTCTCCCCAGCAGAAGTGGGTCCAATAGAAGAGATCCCCTCACCCACCTTGTCCCCTTGGAAAATCAGGGCAGGACACCTGCCCAGTGTATTGGCTGCAGGCTTGCATGGGTATTGTGAGTCATCAATGTGGCTTAGGCCAGGAGGGGACTCGGATGCTGTCCACCCTTCCTGCATTTATATGGAAGCATTTCCCAGCCAATGTCCCGTGAAGTGCTATTGCTGTGCCTGGCTTTGCTGAGCAGGGCCTGCTGTGGTTCTGCACGGCCGAAGGGGAAAGGCCTCTTCATGTTCCGATGTTAAAACTCAAGCAGATGGGGAGTTAAGACCTAGATCTTTACTTCCGAAGCGCCCGGTTCTCTTCCCATGTGGCACATAGTCGTGATGAGACCGGGATGTGTCTGGTCCTGGCGGGAACGGGCGGGATCCTTCCATTCACGGGCAGTCTTCCTCTTCGCTCCTCTTGCATTTTTAAAGCTGTTTTATAACCGGACTGACCCGCGTGGCCCCGAGTGAGAAAGCAGCAAATCCCCTCGTTAAGCTGCCCTGGCCGCTGAGATGCCGGGTGGAGCTGAAAGGGAAGATGATCAAACTGGCGCAAAGCTCGAGCTGAGTCCGTCTCCCGCTGAGCTCCCCTTGGCCTCCCCCAAGGGTAAAACCCGCCCAGCTAAGCCCCACTCCCGGCAGGCTTTGCTTTCTAGTTCCTGTTCCACATCCCTCCTGCTCCTTCAGAAATGTGATGCTGAAGGTGCCTGCTGCTCTGGGAAGTGACAGTCCCAATATACTCTTCAGGTCTCAGGGATTTATAAAAATGAACTAAAAATACATTTTGCCCAGTAATGTCTCTAGTGGCTGGAGCAGGAGACTCATTTCAGCTGTACGGTCTTTGGGGCAGGTGCACGCCCCCGATCTGATTGGATGCTCTGGCTGTCACTGCAGCAGATATGAAGATGTTTGGATTTTGTTCTTGCCTCTGCCACTGACTAGATTTGTGACCTAAGGCAAGTGACGTAACCTTTTCTGGTTCTCACGTTTTCCATCTACAGCAATGGGAATACCTGCCTCTCTTGCTGGTGGGCCGAGAGTTAGTGACAGGGCCGAGGGGGGGAGCAAGTGGGGCAATTTGCTCCGGATCCCACAGGGGCCCTGCCAGCCCTGCCCTGGCGGCAGTCCGGGTTTTCGGTGGCATTTCGGCAGCGGGGGGGCCCTTCAGTGCTGCCGAAGACGCGGAGCCACTGAAGAGCCCCCCGCTGCCAAAATGCTGCCAAAGCCCCGGACCGCCGCCGGGTGAGTACAAGCACCGCAGCTCCCCTGCTTTGCCCCAGGCCCCCTGAATCCTCTGGGCGGCCCTGGTTAGTGAACGGCCTGTGCAGTGCTGAGATGAAAAGCCCCCCCGAAGGGCACCCAGTGTGGATTTATCAGTGGTCACCGAATCGTCTAACACCAGCTGTGTAACTCCCTGTCTTGCTTCACCGTTCTGGGCATGCATGTGCCTTTGCCGCTCCGGAGCGCCATGCTCAGGATTGCTCAGCCGCAGCCATTATGTTAGAAAACTGAACATCCGAGGAATTGTAGAACAGCCCCGGGCACCGTGGATTTGTTTTTATTTCCTCTGACCATCCTTCCCCGAGCTTCTGGCCGAGATGGATGAGTGCGCCTGTCTCATTTCCGCACACCCTCGCCCCGGGGAGAGTTAGCAGGTTGTTAGTGACTCAGAATGTGCGTGTTCTCCTCCCCCACTCAACCAAGCAATTTCCCTTGGTTGGTGCAGGAAAGCTGCAGAATAAGCCCCATAAACAGGGGTGATGAGAACAACCGTTTGTCTGTCTGTCTCTCCAGTTCTAATGGGTTATTTTAAAAGCAATAGTCTAATCATCCTGGCAGCACATACAACGTTACCATTAATCCCGGTGAACCTGGGTGCTGATAATGGACAGGACATAAGTACTTTGATAGGATTTCTCGCTGCAGTTCAACATTAATTAACTTGCCCGTTATCTTAGCATTGCCATTTTATCTGATACAGTGGAACAGCATTGAAATGACTGTTGTGTTTTCCCTTTTGTTAACTCACCAGATGTCATTCCGCCTTTCGCCTGCCATGGTGTATCTCCGAGCTAGCTCGGTGTCCAGAGTCTATTGTTGTTGTAAAACATTTATGTCCTGCCATAAGCTTAGATGGCTCTTTAGAGAACACAGCTGAGGCATTCTGCCCACCCCAAGGAGCTTTCAATCCATCTGAACCCAGATCGTGCCCTTAGCATAACCAGGGAGCCTTACCCTTCATGCACTTGAATTTCGAAAGGTACTCGGTCAGCTGAAGTCACAATGATCCGTGCTCTTTTCTCATTGTGCATATGACAGCACAGTGTATGCAGGTCTTGAGGGGGCCCCTGTCTCTAGTCAGTTTCCCTGTTGTGTTTTGTGGGGATCTCCTACAGGGACCTGGGAGAGAGAAACATTAAGAAGGGAGGAATAAAAGGAAAACCAGATCACACTATCACACTGATCGGCAGGGCGATTTGAAAGATAGGAAATTTACCAGAGCGTCAGGCTGATGCTGCCCCTTCTGACGTGGGAGGGTTTGAACCATTTGCCCTTTTGCAAGTGGTAGAGCTGAGAAGAGAACCCAGGTCTCTAGAGTCCCAGGTTAGTGCCTTATCCACTAGGCAACACTGCCTTCCTGATGCTAAATCAACCCTGCTGCGGTGGGAAGTTCCAAAAGAAACCTCCACCTGGAGAAAGCAGTTCCAGGGGCTGCCTGAGGGTGGGAACTCTACTGAAAATGCAGCTCGTGCAACAAAATGGAGAGAGTTGGTTTTTTGGTAAAAAAGGCTTCAGACTTCAAAGAGCCTCCTGCTTGGAGGTCGGTCTCCAAGGGGGCAGGGCAAGGCGACCCCTTACACGGGTCTGCAGTGCAGTTGAAGGAGGGGTCTGTGTAGGGCGACCAGATAGCAACGATGACAAAATGAGACGGGGGGTGGGGGGTAATAGGGGCCTATATAAGAAAAAGTCCCCAAAACAGGACTGTCCCTTTAAAAATGGGACATCTGTGGGGGATGCCGCCCCCCTTGTTAAAGTGACCAGCCCCTGAAGGTTGCAGCAGAGAGAAGGGGCAGGGGTGCTGGATCCTTCAGAAAAGTGTGTGTGTGGGGGGAGGAGGGGGCACGAGGCCCTGCCCCACCCCCTGGTGATAACAGCCGCCCAGGCCGCTGTGGGGCACCCCAGACCCATCACCTGCACTGGGCGGGGGGCCTGAGAGAAGTCCCCGGCCAACGTCCCTGCCCCCCCTGGGCTCCCCACTGCTGCCCAGGCTCCGGCTTCTGGCCTGGTCGGGGGGCAGAGCCTTGGGCAGAAGAGGAGGGTCTGGGGCCTGTCCTGAACAGCGGATGGGCCAGGTCTTCCACCTTTCCAAAGTGGCCCCTCCTGGCCCCCTGGTTCTGGACCCCTGTGAAGGGGGGGGGCTTCCTCTTCAGACGTTTCCCATCAAAGTGGAACAGTTTCAAGGGGATTCTTCCTCCCCTTCTCCCAGAGCAGGCTTCCTCCTCCCCCACCCGTGCGGCTCAGTTTCCTTCCCTCTCCTCAGCTGTGTGCCGAGCTGGGACGGAAGGAGGGCGGGTGGGCTGGAGCCAGCCAGCGTAATGGCCCCTGCGTTAGACCAGGCTTACAAATCCTCGGCACGTAAACATCCGAGACACAACAATAATTACGGCGGCCGGCTTTTGTGTCGAGAAACGTTCTGCAGTCATCGCATCGCGTCCCCATTGAGCCGGGCGACGGATCCAGCGTCTTCACGCCCCCTGGGCCGTGGGCTTCCAGTGGCTTTATTAACTTGAGTGCGATCTCTGATTACACATTTAACCAGGCTGGCGGCTCGCTGCTAGTGCAATGAATGGGGCTGGGTAAATGAATGGGGGGGGGCGTGCACCTCTCCTCCGCCCCCCCAAGGAACTGCTCTGGGCATCCCTGCGTGTATGACACTGGGATGCAGCATCTGAAAACGCCTCCCCCTTTTTAAAGTCACCTGATGGTCCTGTGGCCGTTCCACCTCCGCAGAGGTGAGCTTGGTATGTGCCCGTGCAAAAGTCTCTCTCCTTGTGCCTGGATTTTCAGTGTGGCTCTTAACAATCCTGCGCCTGTGCAGAGTCACAGCTGTCCCCCAGTGACTAAGACGACTCCACGTCCCGGTTGCCAAGGCATCTGTGCAATCATCACCCTGTCGTCATCCTGGCCCCAAATCTGGCGGGGCTGATGAGTTGCCGGGAGTTGTCTAAGGGTCACCTGGCAGCTCTGAAAAGCAGGGCCGGGTCCGATGGAGGGACCGCGTTTTCACTCATTGTCACCGCTGGGGGGTCGGTTTCCCCACACAATTCCCTTGTGACTTCCCATAAGGAGAGAGCTGGACACGTGCAATTGGGAGAACAGGCTCCTTAATCATTGTCCCATCCTTCTGCTGCCACAGACGTCCCACCAGGAAACACGACCTGCTACTGCCCCTCCTGCTGGCTCCAATTACCCTTCTCCTTCCCCCCCCCCCCAATACCCTCTTTCCCGACGTGGCTCCTTGTTCAGCCCTTACATCCTTCCTGCTTAGCCTCCTGGCAGCTACTGGGGCCGGACAAGGGGGATCTGGCTACTCCGTCCCTGCCTTCCACTGCCATCGCAGGCTATCCCAGCTGTGCTGACTATCAAGGGACTAAAAGAGACGTGTACCAGCACTGGCACAGATTCCATAGAGCCCGCAATAGGCACAGCCAATGCGCACAGTATATCTTTATGCCCCTTAAAGGGTTTAGTTTAGATGCTATTTCAACCTATGGCAGAAAGGCTGAGCAGCCGTCTGTTCCCCACTCAGTCCTCTGCTACTCAGCATCTGTACTGGGGACAAGAAAACCTCCTCCCATACCCTGATCAGGGGCTGTGATCCAGTGGCCAGCCAAAGAGACTAGGTACAGGTAAAAAGAATAGAATTCAAAAGAATGAATGAATTAGCCTCTTAGAGTTGGGAGGGGAACTCCCACCTTTTCATGTTCTCTGTATGTGTATATCTCTCCTCACTATATGTTCCAGTCTATGCGTCTGATTAAGTGGGCTGTAGCCACGAAAGCTTTTGCTCAAATAAATTCGATAGTCTCTAAGGTGCCACAAGGACTCCTGGTCTTTTTGCAGATACAGACTAACACGGCTGCTACTCTGAAACCTGTCTTCCACTTTCTTCTCTGGGCTGGTGATCAGTCATCAGGAACCTGCAAGAAATAGTGGAACCAAACAACTGCCACCTTGCTTGTGATTGGGGGGTTGAACCAGGGAACGCTGGAACCGGAAGTGGAGCCGTTACACCTTGAGTGACAGGACTAACCCTCACAGGTGGGAGGCTGGTCCAGCACGGAGCAGGACAGGCATGCATTATACTAGGAACTGCACGGGAGAGAAAACACTGTGAAAGAAGCTTCCCTGCCAAAGACTTGCAATTGCCCACGTCCCAGAAGGATGAAATAAACTTCCTGGGGTTGCGGCATGTTGGGATTAATGGTGCAGCTGAAACGGAGTGTTTGGGATTCAGAAACCCAAATGAACTTGGCAAAAGTGACTGGGAGCTGAGTTATACCCTTTAAACCCCTGGGACTTTTTCAAGTCAACAGTTTGCAAGTACATAAAAGGCTGTCGCAAAGAGGAGGGAGAAAAATTAGTGTTCTTAACCTCTGAGGATATGCCAAGTAGCAATGGGCTTAAATTGCAGCAAGGGCGGTTTAGGTTGGACATTAGGAAAAACTTCCTGACTGCCAGGGTGGCTAAGCACTGGAATAAATTGCCCAGGGAGGTGTTGGAATCTCCGTCATTTGGGGTTTTTAAGAGCAGGTTGGACAAACACCTGTCAGGGATGGTCTAGATAATACTTAGTCCTGCCCTGAGTGCAGGGGGCTGGACTAGATGAGCTCTCGAGGTCCCTTCCAGTCCTACAATTCTACATCAGGATATTTTTAAGATAACCAACCACCAGCGTGTCAGGTTTCTTCAAACCTCCAATCTCCCTGCCCTTCAGTTTCCCCCACTCCTCACCTTGTCTGGCTTTTTGCCCTGCTGTCCCATCCCATGTAGCCCCAGGATTGTAAACTCCCTGGGGAAGGGATGGTTTTCTTCATCTGTGTGCACAGAGCATGGCACAGTGGAGCTCTGAGCCACGACGGGGGTTCGCAGGTGCTACCAAAATGAACATAATTATATGACATCAGGGCTATATACCTAGGTCTTCTATAGCACTTTTCAACAGTAGATCTCAAAGTGGCGTACAAAGGTGTGTGTTTTACAGATGGGGAAACTGAGGCACAGGGAAGCAAAGTGATTTGCTCAAGGTCACCCCAGCAGGCTAGTGGCAGAGCCAGGGATAGAACCTGGGTGTCTGAAGGCCCAGGCGGGTGCTCTATCTGCTGGACCACACTGTCTGTGTACATGAATGTGCAAGTGTATTTTCTGGAACCAGCTCAGCGTGTGCTGTATTCACATGGGGAGTAGCACCACAGACCTCAAGTGCCTCTGTTGGTCCAGAGTTGCTTCCCCTGCCAGTTTAATCATCCTGGGGCTGACACCAGGTTTTATCCCCAGTAGAGGGGTGCTGGAGTGGCGTCCATGACTGTGTTTCCAAACAGACACGTGACCCTGTTATGCCGGTATCAGCACGCTGCGGTGGATGTCTCCTGTGTCAAGGGGGGCGCTCCAGCTCCAGCTCGAATCAGTTCATTTGAGAATCTTCTTATCTGCCTCGGCTTCCAGCTTGTACTGAGTTCCCCTCCCGTCCCCAGTCTGCAGCTGGCTTCTCCATCACTGCCCTGTAATGTGTCACCCAAACAGCCTAAGAACCCGCATCCTCTCATCCGCCAGGTTTCCAAGGCTGAGCTAATCCATTTGCGCTCCCACCCCCACTGGGGCACTGCTGTCGACGGCGCGATATTATATAAGGGTCTTCTGTGAGCTTTCCCGTCACCCGCAGACTGACGAGGTCGCCTCCCTGCGATGCAGCCAGCCAGAAACAACGAGGGAAATAGACAAAAGCGAACTGGACCGGAACTGGGTGAAATTGTGTGGTCTGTTCAAACTGTGTTACGTGACTTCACAATAGTCGTCCTCCTTTTATTTGGATTTATTCCCAGGATCCCCGTGGTGACTGTGCTCTCTCCTCTCCCCCCATCTCAAAAATATGGTGATTCCTGCACCGTTCTTGCTAATCAAAATGGAATGTGGGTTCCCACTGAGACTTTCGGTTTAATAAAGCCGTTCTCTGCTGGACATAGTCAAATATAGTAAATTAGCTCCTGTGGAGTTTCACGGGTGGTGATTGACACTCCCCAAATTGTAATTGCCCTGCTAACGGCCAATTAATGAATTGTAAAGTCAAATGTAATCGGATAATGTGGGTTTTAAATAACAATTGATTAAACATTGAAAATGTAATTAGATCAATAAGTCTCTCCATCCCCGTTGTTCATCCTCGCTGGATGGAGCCGTGCAGCAGTTGTCCAGCTGCTTTAACATAGGTAATTGGTTGTCTTGTATCTCAGTGAAATGCCCGGCTTGATTTGCCTGATACCTGCAGAGCAGGTGAGCTGCATTCTTTGCTTTGCTCACAGGTGCCCCCTAGTGGAAATTTACTAGGATGCTGAAAGTCTCCAGGCCAGATGTAGAGAATCAAGACAATATAGGCACAATCTTCCCCTTGTTGGTTTTTTTCCAATGCAGCAGTTCTCAACCAGGGGCCCGAGGCCCCCAGGTGGGGCCATGAGCAGGTTTCAGGGGATCTGCCAAGCAGGGCCAACGTTAGACTCACGGGGGCCCAGGGCAGAAACCTGAAGCCCCACCACCCAGGGCTGAAGACGAGGCCTGAGCGACTTAGCTTTGTGGGGTCCTCTGTGGCATGGGGTCCTGGGCAGTAGCTCTGCTTGCTACCTCCTAACACCAGCCCTGCCTTTTATATGCAGAAAAACAGATGTTGTGGCACAGGGAGGCCATGGAGTTTTTATAGCATATGTTGGGGGTGGGGGAGACCTCAGAAAGACAAATGTTAAGGGCCCCTGACTAGTGGAAATCTTTCTGCTTAGATACACCCCCCCCCAACACACAGGAGGCTAGTGTGGAAACTGCACAGATCCTTTAAAAAATATTAAATCTGGCAGCCAATTCTCATTCAGTTTCAATCCCCCTTTAATATCCTGCCAGCTAATGCTTTAAATAATCCATTTCATTTCCCAAAGTCTCACTGGCACCCTGTGCAGGCCTTCCCAGGGCTGAGACTCACGCAGCCAACTTCTCCAGGGCTGAGTGGATAGTGCACTGGATCAGGACTTGGGCGATCTGAATTTGATAACTCTGCTGGGCGACCCTGGGCGAGTCACTCCCCTCTCTGTGCCTCTGTTTCCCCATCTGTAAAATGGGGACAGTAATAACTGACTTCCTTTGTAAAGCTCTTTGAGATCTCTTGATGAAAAGTGTTAGGTAAGAGCTAGGGATTATCATCACCACACAGATGCTGAAGGTTAGCAGAACAGCTGTGCTGCACGGGGGGGAAGCTTTGGGGGTGGGGGAGCATGAGGTCATTTCCCCTCTGGATGCTCTACAGGGAGTTAGAAGAGCAGGTTTATAGTCCTGGCTCCATCACTGACTTGCCTGAGCAAAGCTCTTCTCACAGCTCAGTTTCCCCATCTGTAAAATGGGGGGATTGTTGTTCATAATGTCTGAGGTGTATTTCCGTAGCCCCTAAAAGCCCCAGCTAGAGGCCAGGACCCCATCGCGCTAGGTGCTGTACAAACAGAGCCAAAAGACTAGCTCTAATGATACTTGCCCTCTTGCGTAAAATCCTTTGACGTCAATGGATGTAAAGAGCTAATTCGGGGCACAAAACAAGGTTTAGTTTTTTATAACCATGAGCAGCTCCTTTTATTTTACTACTGGAAAAAAAAGCTTTTATGCCGTCTATTTCTGGCAGCCCCCTTCGTAAACACGATCACCTCTCGGAGATGAGCTGCGGAATATCGTGTCAGGCAAAAAGCTTTTAACATGCCTTAATGCCGCCCGTATCTCCGAGCACGCAGCCGCCGAGTCTGGAGACTTTCCCTGCTAAATCATTCACGTTTGTTTTCGTAAACACAAATAATTCCTCCCGCTAAATTCTTAATGCCACCCGCCTCCACTGGAGGTGGAAGTAGGCTCCAAGCTGCTCTCAGGAGTGGGTGTTAATGGGAAGCCAGAGAAATTAATTTAAATTGCCAACATTTCGACCAGCGTTTCCTGGCCGTTTGTTTTATTTTTTTTTTTCTAAGAGTAGCAGCATTTTCAGAAATCCAGCTCCTGCTCTGTGACAAGTGCTGGATGAGGCAGTTGATGGAGTGTGTGTTTTGTGACTGATTTATTTCTCCCTCCTACCACATCCTTCTATTTCTGTGAAAACAGAGTTTTCGTGAAAACTGTGCGCACGATCCCCAATGCCCGGCCTTTCTGTTGCATGATGCACTAATTTCTGCACCACCTAGGCAGCAGTTCTCTGTAGTCTGTGGATTGCTAGTGATCCGGGCCTGGTCATGTGGCGTGAGCTTTCTTCCTCCTTTTCCACCTGTTCAGTTGTATCAGAAGAATCTAAAATGCATCTTGCTCCATTTCTTACTCTTCGGTGTCAACTGTTGCTGTAGCTGGCCCAGGGATGTCACGGGATCATGAATGGGAGGGCAGGCATCTCTGGGAAAGTCTCTCTCAAGCTGCGATCTGTGTTATGGAGAGATGGGAGAATCCCTGTGGTAAGGAATCGATAGGCAGGGTAGCAATGCTGGTAGCTGCCATAGTCAGCAGACTTATATCGGTATAACAACGTTGCTGAAGGGTGTGAAGAATCTACACTCCTCAGTGACATTGTCTACACCAGGGATTAGGTTGGTATAACTGTGTTATGTCGGTGAGAGAGCTACATAGCTGCTGCCTCTCGCAGAATGTCTCCCATGCATGTCAGAGTATCTTCACTTAAGCACTGCAGCAGCGCAGCTGCGGTGACGCAGAGTGCGGGCAGGTCTGCGCTTAAAACTATCTGATGGAGGAATGAATTGTGTCAGCGGCCAGACGGCACTGTCAGTTTCACAGCAGATGACCGCGGCTTATAAAACTTGATCAAAATGAGGCTTCAAAGGGAGTTGGCTCCAGTTTGGCCAAGGACACTGGGCCTAACCACCTGCCTCCAGCCAGAAATTTTGCAGCATCTCTAAGGGCCACAAACATTCAAAACCTTGCAGAGTCCCCGAACACCCAGTGGCGGGTGCTTGTTCCCTGCTGACTTGGAGAACTGAATGGTGTCTCCTGAATCGCCAACATTTCTCCCAGCTTCTGTCCCTGAACCAGCCAGGCGCTACCCTGCCTGGCCTCTGAGCCAGATAGGAGAGCCTAGCTCGAGGTAAAACAATTGCAGGCTCCATTTTCCTTCCAAGCGGCCTGTCTGCTGAGTGCTCCTGCATAGGCCAGGTTTGAAGCAGGGCCCGTTTCCCTCTTGACTGGCTCATTCAGAGGGTTGCTGGATGTAATTCCAGGGAGGGAGGATTAGGGCAGAGTCTTTGGATTTACCATACAGGTGGCCCCACCCAGCTGGTTAATAGGGGATGTTTGGCATGCGGCTGTCTGCATGTTTCTTTGCATGCCGTGTTGTAGCTGTGTCAGTCCCAGGATATTAGAGACGCAAGGCGGGTGAGGGAATATCTTTCATTGGACCAACTTCTGTTGGAGAGAGAGAGGAGCTTTCCCAGACCTGAAGACAAGCTCTGGGTTTGCTCGAAAGCTCGTCTCTTTCGCCAACAGAATTTGGTCCAATGAAAGATATGACCTCACCCTCCTTGTTTCTCTAATGTTTAAGTCAGCAAGGCACTGCGCACTCAGAGCCCTTCTGGTCCAGAAGCTGGAAGCCTGGATTCTTTCCTCGCTGCCTCAGACCCTTCTGAATCTACAGCTACTCCCTTTGCAATCAGTTTGTATCCACACACGCTGCTGACCGTGGTAGCTAATTGTGTTTTGCCTCGGCCCAGGTCCTAGGCTGGCACCTGGTGGGTTTCATAGAACAGGCTCCAAATGCCGTTGTTTTGCATGAAGACAGGACCCTCTGTGGAAGAGGCTCCCTCCCCAGCTCTCAGGTGGGCCTAGAGCAGCATCTGCAGCGGTGCACCCTGGGCAGAGACTCTGCATTCACGGCCTCTGGCGTTCTCCCCCTGCTGAGACACTGGGATGAGCTGCCCTGCTTTTCCCACGACGCACTGGCACTCGCTTGATTAGTCAGCGGGGTCAGTGCAGTTGACACGTGGTCGTGCGGTGAAAGAAAGCTGCAGCCTGGACACCGGACCAGAGGAGAGTGTTGGCAAGTGGCCTTCCAAGCAGAGCTGTAGCATAGATGGGGCCAGCAAAGACTGTCCCCACCCTTGTTAGAACCGTCCCTGGACGCGTCTCTCCGGCCGAGCTTGAGGACGCGGGATGCCCTGACAACGCTGCAGGTGCATAGCCCTCTGGCGGGGAAGGCTGCTGAGAGCTGGGTGCATTGGGGACAATGGAATCAGCTTTCTGTGTGAGTAATGAGACGACCCGAAGGGAGCCAAACAGCTTGGCTTAGCATGTGTGAGCGTTCCGACACCTGTGCAGAGGGGCTGGGAATCCCCTTGCACTTTTGAAACTGTTGCTTGTTGTTTGTCTGCAAAACGCTTTCCCTCTGAAGGGGATGCTGGCTGCGTAGCCGCGCCGTGTTTCTGTGGCTGTGATTTGAGATCCTTGTTACCGAAGAGAAAGGCCTAGATTGCACTACAGGACGCATTCGTCTCCTTTTCCGGCTGCTCGTCAGCCTACCAGAAGGGTTCCCCTAGGGCCGTTCCAGGGAGGGGGGAACTGCTCCAGACGGCAGGTCCTGTCGGGAAGCAGGGGTGCTGCAAGGCTTGCTGGTTGGAGAATGGGCTCTATTCCATGGAAAACTTAGACTGCCAGGCGAACAATCCAAAACTGAACACTTCTATTCAGTTCAGTGCTTCATGGGAGTCCTAGTTCAGGTGCCTCAGGCCCCATTCCCTTCCATGGGCCAGGCTCCCTAGCTGGACTACATCGTCCATGATGCATCGTGGGCTCCCTTCTTGTTGAGCTGGCACAGTGCATCATGGGAGGTGTAGTCCAGGTAAGAAACTCGGCCCATATGAGACTGGAGGCATGAGGCACGTGAACTACGACTCCCATGAAACACTGCAGCAGAATCTCTGAATAGAAATATTTTTGATTTTTTTTTAATACTTATTTTGTTGTTTCTGGGTGTTTAAACTCTTTGCTTTCCACGAAAGTTTGGTTTTTCAGCAGACACTTTTGCAGAAAATGTTGTCAAAAGAAGCAAGATTTTCCATCCCCAAAAACCAAAAACAAAGTTTCAACCAGCCCATGTTTCCAGCTCTTAATCTGTCTCTCAAATCCTGCCTGGAGTATCCAGTGAGCTGATTTTAGATAATGGTAAAAGAGCCCTGTTCCCTGCCACGCTAAACCATTGTCTCATCCTTACTAGGCATCGTGTGACGCAGAATATTTCTGCCACTAGTTTTTCTCTGGCTCTTTCCATATTTTATACGGCTGTGTGGGAGTCTGACGCGGAAGAAGCTGCACTGTTTGCAGTTCTGATGTTTTGTCTGCACGTGGATTAAATTTTTAAATAGAGTATTCTCCTGTTGCTTCCTGCCCTTTATTTTAAGCCTGTTGTTGCTGTCTTTCTTTTAATAAGCAAATTATCAGGCTCCGGAAGCAGCGGTGACTTCGTTTTCACCCTCCTAATGCTCTTAAACTCTTTGCATTAAGCGCTTCAGCCTTTCTCTGGCTGCGGCGTGCAGAATAATATTATGAGCAAATCACATCAGATTACTTCTGCAGGCTCTATGTGGGGCTCTGGCAGAGTCTAGCTGTCTCTCTAATGGGGCCTAATTGGCAGACATTGAGAAAACACGCCTGCGGAGTAAATGCTTCCAAGAAATGTGGCCCTGCTTTGTCTCTGAGCAAGGCCCAAAATTCATTGCTCGTGGCACCCCCTGCTGGCTGCCTCGGAGGAATGGCAATTGACTCAGTTGCAAACTCTTCCTCTTCCTTTGTGGCAGGCTGCATGTTCTACTGGGATCAGGGGAGTGCTGGAAATCGATGAGCCAACGAACGAAAGCCTTGCTGCCTCCTCAGTATGAGGCAAAGCTGCTGGCTCGTTGCCCCCGGGAGCTGTCTGGTTGCAGTGTGATGCAGAGACCTTCAGTCTCAAATGAGCAAAGGCTCAAAGTGAAGTAGGAATATTCCACCCAGGAATAGTTCTCCTCTGGGGCCTGTCAGCGCAGAGCTTGTACAGCTGTTACTGGGCCAGGAGCCGAGGTGGGGCTGTACGCTACAGTCATTGGTAAAACAGACCAGAGTTCCTATCCGTGTGCCTTTCGGATGCACCCTTCACTGTAGTTTATAATGCTCCACGCACATAATTAAGCCGTTTCTAATTAATATCGATAGTTAAGCTCTGGTTATAGCACTTGTTGTAAGATGGATCGCTTGTGGTATTGTCTTCCAGGAGACACTGGACTGCTGCTCCACTATGGGTTGTGGGGTTTCTGGGACTTTGTGATCAAAACCAGACAAGAATTGGGGTCCTCCTTGTTTCTGGTGGCATGGAGTGCCACGGGCTGGGGACCACCCTGAGAACCCCCTGCCCCAGGAGTCTCACCTCTGGGACTAGTAAGCTGGAATTCAGCGTCACAAAGCGCGTGTCATGTAGTGCCCCATAAAGGAATAAGTGAGACCATGGCAATGAACTGCCGGTGCAGCAGCTGTCCTGAACTTGCAAAAGCTCTCCACAGCTGTGTTCACGAATTCTGCCAGGCTGGGTGTAGGCAAACTGAGGCGCGAGCCAGAAAAAATATTCCAAATGCTTGTCCGTGTGTGGAAGAGAACCACTCCCTGAGGCTGGCCGCGTTCTCTAGTGACTGTAGAACACAGTAGGTTTCAGGGGTTGAGGCTAGAACATTCTCTTCAAGGCCTCAAGTCTGTTCTCTCCCAAGAGGGATAACATTTCCAAAGGGCTTGTGCTGCTTTCGTGGTAACAAGCAAACCCATGTGAGCATCTCCTGTGACCGATGTGGGCTGGGAGCTCACCTTGTGCTAAGAGCATGTGACTGTAACCCCAAGGAACAGGCCCAGCAGCCCCTGGAACCATTGCTGTCCTTGTTCTGATGCGGATCTCAATAACGAGTATCTTTAATCTGCAGTGACATCCCACACCAAGCCCCATCTGCTGTTTTAAAACCCTAAAATACTTTTTCCAGCCTATAGAATGGCGCCTCAAGGCCAGGCAGCCTGGTCATCTCGCAGGCTAAGCCGGGTCATGCTGGTCAGTGCTTGGTTGAATCCCTCCTGCCCTCCAAGGAAAAAACTGTGGGTGCTGCACAAAGTGGTGATGGTTAGTCACTAGGGGGCAGTTGTGACATTCCCCTGGTGTTATCCAGACTGGTGATCTGCTCGGTCACTCCTATCCTTGACTCTGGGAACCAGCCTTACCCTGCTCCGCTGTGAGAACCCCCACTCCTGGGCTGTTCACGCACAGCCTGTGGCATGTAACCTGCTCCTAGCTACTTGCAAGCGAATGACACTAGCCAATATCTCTGGTCCCAGACACAACTCTAGGAACCTCCCATCTTGCAGTGTCCAGTTATGCCCGCTGGACACTGCCAGCTTATATTAGTTTGTCAATTTAACAAAGAAATTGATATGTACCAGGCTTGTTATCCCAAGGGGAATCTCTGACACACTTCAAACGCGCTGCTTCAGGTAGAATAAACAAACAGATTTATTAACTATAAAGATAGATGTTAAGTGGTTATAAGTCAAAGCACAAGAAGTCAGATTTGGTCAAATGAAATAAAAGCAAAACACATTCTAAGCTGCTCTTAACACTTTCAGTGCCCTTGCAAATTTAGATGCTTCTCACCCCAGGCTGGCTGGTTGCCCTTCAGCCAGGCTCTCCCCTTTGATCAGCACGTCAGTCACTTGGTGGTGATGTCTGTAGATGGAGGTGGAAGAGAGAGGAGCCTGGCAAACGTCTCTCCCTTTTATCATGTTCTTTTTTCCCCTCTTGGCTTTGCACCCCCCCCCCTTCAGAGTCAAGTGAGCATTACCTCATTGTAGTCCCGGACTGACCAAAGGAAGGGGGGTGACTCACTGGAGAGTCCAACAGATCCTTTGCTGCCTAGGCCAGTGTCCTTTGTTCTTGTGAGGCTGGGCTGAGTTTGTCCCATACGTGCCCTGATGAGGTGTGAACTGCCCCTCTGCTCTTGGAGAGTTTTTGCCTGGGCTTGTTTTAAGCCATGAGGACACATTTTCAGCCTCATAACTATATACGTGAAATTACAGCCTATAATATTACTATTACAACAATTACTATAACAACAATGCTCAGTGCACCATGAGCTTTCCGAAGACACCCGACATGACAAACTTTGCACTGGATACCACACAATCATATTAGAAGGATGAACATGGGGGTGTAGGGTGTCCCCCCGAGGTACAGACCGTCACAGCAGTCATCACTTGGGATCAGTATTTAACCAATGGCCCGGCTAGGGGTGCTGTGCTGCTGGAGCGATTGGGGGGGAGGGAAGATGAAAATTGACATTGAAGATGGGGCTTGCAGAAGTAAGGGGGAATCAGTGCAATTTCTGGGCCAAATTGCGCTCTGCTTCCACAAATTCCCTCCCCCGTTTCATTTGGATACAATATTCTTCACCCTCGGTACTACACTGTGGTGGGAGATTGCTGTGTCCCACTCTAGAGGTGGCTGCATTGTGTTGGTGGAAGGGACTGTGATGATAAGGAGGGGGGGGGGTGTATGTGTGTAGGGGTGTGTGTAGGTGTGTGTATGTGGTTCTTCTCAGTGTTTAGTGTATGGTTACCAGGAATAAAAATACTACTTGACCTGTTAGAAGGCTTGGTTTGGTATTTTGAAATACTACAGTGTGATGACTAGGAGTCCCTGGAGCTCAGCGCTGTCCCTCCTCTGTCCCTTATCGTTCCTCCTGGCTATTTAAATAAGAGCCTGCATATAGTAGGAAGAGGGGTTCCCACTAGAGGGCAATTCCCTGATGGATCGGCACAAGCCCTTTTTACGATGCAGTGATCAGACATACCTGCCTCTTCCCTGTAAACGTGCCCTGGCTTTATTCACAGGGAGACCGGGAACTGTGTAATAGTCACCTAGCTAGAATCAGAGAACAGATTAGGTCACTTCTTCTCCTTATTAAATTGTTCTTTGGGTACTTGTCTGTGTGTGGTGTCGGGCTCAGGTTCTCCTGTTCCTGGCAGACCCTCGGGTACATGAGGATAGCGTGGCAAGCATCGCCGTTCAGCGGCGCTCAGCAGACCCTGCCCTCGCTGGATTAGGAAGCTCTGAGACCTCCTCCCTGAAAGGAGGAAGATCTGCTCTGTGCCCCATGTGTGTGATCAGCGGTGCCGTTAGGGCGTGACCTTCCCACGACAATGGAATGTCCCAGCCTGCCTGCCAGCTGGCCAGGGTTACCGAGCGAGCAGTGTGAGGGGACCATACCAGTGCTGCTGGGGAATGCTGGCTATCTGGACATGAATTGTCACCTCATTTCGAGCTGGCTGGTGGGTGCTGAGTAACCTCCGTGGGTTTCCAGAGACTGGTGTCTTTGCCTGCTGTTGCTGCAGCTGGGCACAATCTGGACTCTGTCAGCAGACGTGGCTATTGATCAGTTGACTCTCCTAGTCACTTTGCTGACCGTGCAGAAGACAGTCTCCACCAGAGAACGTAACGTTTTGCGTGTTGCCGAGCAGGAGAAGGCGTGTGCCAGGGCGTTCCTGCTGTCGGCTCGCGGGCCTCTCCCGCTGCAAGCCGAGCAGAAATGTCGGGTGTTACTGGGTTTGGGGGCTGCATCAACATTCCCCCCTTGTTAGTCCTTGTTACCATGAAATAAACAGTCACGGGTTGCGAGTTCAGTCGGGAGGTGGGCGCTGCTTTGTGGAGGTTCATTCCAGGGGTGAAAGAATTTCCCCAGCATGATTGAAGGGTTAGTGTCGCCTGTCAACAACTGAACTCCTGAAAGCCCTTTCTCGCACCAGCATAAACCGGGATGTGCTGGGCTGATGCCTGGTCCCTCGTGTCCTGGGCTGGAAGGGCTATCGATGCAGCTTGGAGGTGGTTTAGCTATCCCAGTAGAAAGGACCTTTAGCCCAGGATACTTGTGCCCACGCTAGGAGGGGTTGTACCACATTCACTATACCAGAATAGTTAAAGCAGGAGGCCTTGTGTGTATAGGCAAGTCCTTGTCAATGGGAATTAGGCTCCTAAGTGTCCGTCACTTTGGAAAATGGGACTTATTCCTAAATCACTTAAGCGCTTCTGAAAATTTTCCTTCAGGCCTCTGAGGGATTGAAGACCCCACCCAAGATCTAAGCTACTCAGGTTCTCACCTGTACTAAGGGCTGGCCTCCAAGGGGAAATAGCCTGGAATAGCTCCCTGTGTGAACAGTCCTAGTTCACATGAAGAGGCCTTTATGCGATTTTAGCTTAATCCACTTTGGATTGTCACACTCTGCTTTAGTTTACAATAACTAGCATGTCCAGGCGAACCCTTAGGTGTATTTTTCCATACTTAGCCCTTGCCTACATAGGGAAGGTTTTTGGTATAATCGGAGATGTGAATTTAAACTGATCTAGTTACCCAGGTTTCACCCTTGTGTGGACACACTCTTCTAGGCTAATGAGACTTGTACCAGTTTAGCTCATGTTGCTCAGGGAGGGGTTTAGGCTAAACCAAAAAGGCCTCTCGTACCCCAGAATGAGCATGTCCACACGGGGGCTTCGCAGTCCAGCACCACCTGTGTCACTGGTCGTGCACTCTCCACCTTTCTGCCACCTTTTCAGTTTTCTTTCCAATCCTCTCCCTAATGTTTCATTTGACTCCCTGCCCCTTTGCTCCTGATTGGCAGCTGTTTAAACGGGCCACAAATCCCCAATGACCTAGGAATTGCCAGGGCAGATCACATCTGAGGTCCCTCAAGCCCCGTATCCCATCTCTGGCAGTGGCTGGCACCAGGTGCTCCAGCAGGAGGCGCAAAAAAAATCCTGGACAACCAGCCCCTTGAGGACGTTTGCCTCTGAGTTTGTGGCTGTTTCTGTCCCTTGTGTTTGATGTCCCTGGAAGTTCAGGCTGAATGTTCAACCCATGCTGCTCAAGCAGCTTATGTGGTGCCCAGTGCTGCTCTGTATATCACGGAGGAGCTGACCCGTCCTACATAGGAGGAGGGAGGCACTGGGCTGGCTTTCAGTGCTGACTCTCTGATCCTCTCCAGGTCTCAGGGAGGAGCCCAGCACTGAGGGGAGATTGGGCAGATGCTGAAAGCAGAGACTCCTCATCTGATTTCAGGAGAAATGGAAAACAGCACCAGCTCGTGCCCGTCAAACTGCCCTGAGCTGCAAAGTTACAGGAGTGCATTTAAATGGGCGAGGGTTGTGGCATCATCCGGGAGAATATCAAGGCACTGCTGAAGCCAGGGGTTAGGGGACTAGCCTGGGATTCAAGCGACGAGATCCAATTCCCTGCTCTGCCACAGGCATTCTGGGTGGCCTTGGGAAAGTCTCTTAGTGCCTCTGTGCCTCAGTTTCCCATCTGTACAATGGGGATAACAGCCCTCCCCTGCCACATGAGGGGAGAGAGGCTGAATGCATGAGAGTGAGGTGCTGAATCCTCGCTGCTGCCCCAAATACTGACGCTGACCCTGTGCGTAGGGGTGTGCTTGCAGTGGAATTGAGAGTGGGGGTCTGACCTGTGCTCCAGGCCCACTTCCTCAGTGCCAGGCTGAGCTCTGTTCATGGCAGCACAGCTGCTCCGCGTCTGGGTTTGTCATGGAGAATCTCCAGAGGTGACTCCCTTCTCTGTCACGGTGCCCCCCAAGCTCAGGGAGGAGGGCTGGTGCCCTTGCAGCATGCATGGTGGGGTCTGTCTCTGCGCTGGCTCAGGTAAACGCTTTGGCTTTCATGGACCATGAGAACAAGGATTGAATTTCAAAGGAGATGATAATCATAGCCCCAGTCGCCTGCCTGCGGGCGGGATGGGGCAGTGCTCTGTGCTGTTGGTAAGTGCATTGAGAAGAAATGGGCAGAGGAGGGACGGGACGGGACGGCTGCGGAGTTGGTATTTGGTAATGGAACTACTAGGTTGTCAGCTCTTTGGGGCACGGGCTGTCTGCGTTTGTACAGCACCAAGCACAGAGGGGCTGTGGTCTGGCTGGGGGCTGCTAGGCATGACTGCCATACACACCAATATTAGGTCACTTGTCCAGGGGTGACCAACGGGCAGGAGTTGCCAGAGACGCTGTCGGGGGTTCCGAGTAGCCCCTGACACTGCAGCGAGCGGCTGGCTGGCTGATTTCCAGTGGATACGTGTCTCCATTGTACAGACCATCGGCACAGCCTACCCAAGCCGTTTAGGAAGTGCCCCTCACAGGCCAGGAACCTGGAGTCACCCCTAGCGGTGGCCCATCCCGGTCCTGGGGAAGGGGCACACAGGATGGGAAGGTGGGCGAGTGGCACCCGGTATAAGGTGAATGCAATCCCCAGAGAGGCCTCGGCCCAGGCTGTCCTGGCCTGGCATCAAGGGCGCTGGGGAGGGGTGTGTGTGAAGAGGGTTTTCTCTACCTCCCTCCGCTGGCTAGAAACTGAAACCAGAGCTCTGATGGGAAAGAGCCCCCGGGAAGCAGCTGCTGTTTGTTCACAGCCTGGTTTCTGTTGACTTTGTGCTGTTTATGACTAAAGGACACACCACGGTGCCCAGCTGGTACGCGTCTGTCGCTGGCGGCCAGAGAGCAGGGACAGGCTGTGCAGCAGCTGAGCAGCCAGGCTGGTCTGATTCCCCCAGCTTGGACAGTCCAGGGACATGTCCCCGCCCCGTCCCCAGCCATGAGCTGGCTGCATCACACCCTCATCCCTCCACCCTGCTTCCCTCGGTGACGCTGGGCCGCATCCATCGCCCTGGGAGCCTTTGTCATGTGCCAGGGGCTGGAGGACTGCAGTGCTAGCCAGTGACTCTGTGGGCGTGAGAGGGGAGCCTGTTACCCGTGCAATATTTTCTATGACTCGCCCACTCTAGAGGCACCCACCCTTACCCCATTCCTAGGGCTCAGGTGTAACCTTACTCTCTAGGGCTTACCCTGTTCCTAGGGCTCAGGTGTAACCCTGTTAATTCAGGCACCCACCCTTACCCTGCCACGGGCTCAGGCAGAACCTTACGCTGCGGGTTTATGGGGTCTTTTACCAGTGAAAGAGCCTTGCACAGTAATATCCTTAACCTCTATTTATTAACAATCCCCCAGACAGACTGCACATGCTAAGCAGGCAATGCTCACCACTCCCAATAAGGCAGATGAATTTTTTTTGATGGCCAGGCAGGATCAGGTTGTCTGGGGGACTCCAGCTTCTGCACGGGGTGGTTGGCAGGATGCTGAGGTCTGGGAGTTCTGATCTTGGGTTATGTCCTGGAGTTGGTTCTCAAGAACTTCCTTTTGGACCCCGGTTTATGTAGTGGAGCTTGAGTCCTGCTTAGCTGCACCTTAACCAGCCATTTTACTAAATCATTTTCTAACCAATCCTAACATACTGTAAGACTGTTCTTTAACCAATCATATCCCACCACCTTCATTGATTTACACCTAGCAAAATTAGCTATGCAACACACCGAAACAATCAAAGAACCAGGCAGATAAATAGAGAAATGGGGATCCTACAGGCAAACCAATAGAAGTATAGATTTACAATCACAGCTGTTGAGAAGTGATTTTTTGCCAGACAGACACAGTTTTCTTGAAAGAAACAGCTCTTAAGATGGTGATCTGGTGGTGGTGGTACTGTTAGGACAGGAGCCTTCTTAACAGCCCAATATTACAATGTTTTAATGTCATTTAGATGGAGTGTGAGGATGTGACTTCCTGCTTCTTAGCTCATGGCTGCTGCTTTCTTAATCTGGCCACAGACAAAGGCCTCAGACTTGACAATATGGCTACAGGAAAAGGCCTTGTCCTTCCAAGCCGGTGTGCTGCTGAGCAGCCCCAAGCACTCCCTTTCCATTCACCCCTGCTGCGGCAGCCGGCTCACCTGGAGCAGCTCCGTGCTGTGTGCACGGGCGCTTTGTTCCAGCTGCCTTGCCCACCCCTGCCAGGAGGCGTCTCTCCAGGTGTCAGTGTGCCGTGCTAGCCCCCACAAAGCAGGCAAAGCACAGCCTGGAAGCATGGCCTGTTGTCGTCCCACCCATAAATTACATGGGAAATCAGTCGGTGCCCGTGGGGCAGGGAGAAGAGGCTCTTCAGGAGGTCCGAGAGGAAGCAGCGCAGCAGTCTGTATTTATGTGAAATAAAAACAACCTGAGTCCACTGTCCAGGTCTGGGGCTAGAATGTCACGCCCGTGTGATGGTGACTGCGTAATGCAGGACAGCTGATCTGTGCGCCCAGCCTTGGCATCCAAAAGCAGGTTGGTGACAGGAGCGTCTCTGCAACAGCACTGCTCCTCGCAAGCCATGGGCTCTCTGTTCCAGTTCAGCACCTCCGAGCGGAGCTGGTCAGCAAATGGCATTTCCATCCCATGGGGGCTCTGACACTTCAGAATTCCCTTTTGTCACAAACTGGGATGAAAATTCAAACTTTTCATATTGACTCTGAAATGGAAACTGTGGAATATTTTGTTTCTGAAACATCCATATTGGAATGGTTTGTTTCAGTAATGTCAAGGCATTCTAACCTAGTACAATATAGTAAATCGATATAGAATGGTAAATATATATATTAATAGAATACAATTACATTTTAAACTTTTAAAAAAAAATAGTCCAAGTGAAATAAGATCACAATGAACTATTCCATTTTGATGCACGTTGTTCTGAAATGGGTCCAGTTTCTTTGAAATCAACATGTTCACTTGCATCTGACGAAGTGGGGATTCACCCACGAAAGCTCATGCTCTAAAACATCTGTTAGTCTATAAGGTGCCACAGGATTCTTTGCTGCTTTTACATGTTCCCATGAAATGTTTTGATTTCAAAACAGCATTTTCCAGTGGGATAAACTGTTCCATCCAAAAATGTTGACCTGCTCTACCTTGGAGAATAGGAACTGCCAGACTTGATCAGACCTGCCGGCCATCTAACCTACTGTCCCGTCTCAGGCAGGGGTCAGAGGCTTCAGGGGAAGGGGCAGAAACCCTGGTAATGGGTGATTTTATAGACTAACCTGCCCATGGGTCAAGTTTCACCCTCCCCTCAGCAGTTAGTGGTGGGCTTATGGCTGAAGCAAGAGAATTTTAAACCCTCTTTCTTTTATTCTCTTTTTTTCAAATTTTTCCCCCTTCTTTCCTTAATGGATCTTCTCATTATCCATGTCATTGTGAAACCTGCCTGTGAGACTGGAACGCCAGGAAAAATGTTCTTATTGGCCGACACAGTAGGGAGCCCTTACATTTGGTCAATCCTTGCTGCTGAGAGGCACAAAAAGGCCAGTTTCTCTTTTCTTTTTTTAATTCACTTTTGGGGGATGTTGCTTTTCCTTTACGCTCGTTGCAGAAGCATTGGCAATAAAAATGCCCCTGCTGTGACTTTGTGCCCAAAGGACCCCCCAGCCCCGCCCCAGGAAAGCAGTCCCCCCAGGTGGTGCTGGCTAGCTCTGAGCTGTAGCAGCACTGCGATTTCTCAGCTCTGATGGTCTGATCCGCAGCCGGGAATCCGGAGGGCGAGTTGATGGTTAGTCACTGACGTTTAGCAGCATCATAGTGTTGGGTTTGAGGTTTTTTATGAGGCTCAATAAAAGCAGACATTGCTCCAGCTGACGAAGGAGTATACATTGTGCTTGGCTTTTATTTAAGCCACGGGCTGCTGCCATGCGAGTCTTGCAACTTTATCTTAGGCCAATAACAAGGGGCGTTACTAATTACCAAGGCACACAGCCCCCATGTTGGCTTAATATTGATCTTTAACGACCTCTGCAGCACGCTCCGTGAGCACAGGGCCGGCTCCAGGCACCAGTGTAGCAAGCAGGTGCCTGGGGCGGCCAGTGAAGAGAGGGGTGGCACGTGCGGCCGTTCAGCAGCAATTCGGCGGCAGGGCTGTCACTCCCTCTCGGAGCGAAGGACCTGCCACCGAATTGCCGCTGTAGAAGAAGTGGCGGTAGAGCTGCCGCCGATCGTAAATGCGGCTTTTTTTTTTTTTTGGCTGCTCGGGGCGGCAAAAATGCTAGAGCCGGCCCTGCGTGAGCACGACTGGCATGTGACCCTCGCTTGTCGTCAGCCTGAGGACTGTAGTGCGTCGTGATCCTGTCGCCATCCGCTGAGTCCGGCACGCCTGAACGGCCGCCCTTGCTGTGTGGATGCCCTCCTGGACATAGGCAGGGGGCGCTGGCAGGCACAGGGCAGGGTAGCTGGCAGGAGCTCCCTGGTGCGCTGGCAGGCAGGCAGCTTATATGGGCTCGAGGGGAAATGGATTAATTAAGGCGGGCTGAGGAAGGGGGGAGTGGGCAGGAGGAACTCCGGTTGCTCCTGGAGATGGCTTGGGTAAGCAGCGCTCTGCTACCCTGCTGGGCCGGGATGGTGAGAGCTCCCCCTGCTGGTTGCCTCCCTTAATCCCCAGGATGGTACTGGATGTATCCAGGAGCTAAAAACCCAATAGTCTGTTCCCTGACCCTGGCCTCTACATGCGACTCACCTCCCCCAGGAGAGAGACTTAGCTGAGTCGTGAGAGGGTAAAATCGGTGGGTGCAGTTTCCCTGAGGAGACTCCTTCAGAGGGGGCTCTCTGGCGTGGTCACAGAGAGCTCAGTGATGGGGCAAACCAGCGTGCCGTGTGTTAGTCTGACGTCACATACAGCCTGCACCGGGCTGGGAAGTCGCATTAACTCGGAGGACCTCAGCACCGTTAAGTTAGGGAGAAAAGCCAGTTGGGCAGGAGGCTTTTGCTGCGCTCTCTGGGCTGGTTCAAGTCGTGAGGTAATTTACAAGGAACAGCTGGTCTGGTGGCCTTGGGAGAGTCTGTCCGCACCTGGGGCGAACCGTGCCTGACTCAGGGTGAGACGTAGGGGCGAGGTGCCCTAGGCTTGTCGTCTCCTTAGCTGTTAAACTGCCCTGAGCGGATCATAAGGCTGCACAGCCTGACTAAGCTCTTCGCTACAGCAGCTAGTAAGTGGTAAGCTATAGCAGAAAGCTCTGCTAGAGATGGGTCCAGAGCTCAGCGACGCTCTCTGTGAGCTTACGGGTGAATGCAGAGCTGCAGAACAGGATGGAGTCCCTATTGGGTGTGCTCTTCATAGCACTCATCAGTGTGGCCTCTGAGCTTAGCCTCACAACCTCTGTCATTGTCCCCATATTGCCCATGGGGAAGCCTGGGTGACCTGGCCCTGACCACAGATCTTGCAGAACCCAGATCTCCTGATCCCAGGCCTGCGTCTTACCCACAAAACTGCAGCTAGATGTTCCATTGGTCCATGTTGGCTGAGTAAAAGCCTTAATCCCGTTCCTCTCTGGATTAGACCAGAACATTGTTCCACTTTGGCCAGCATGGGGGGGTTAGGGCTTGACAGCACCAGCCAAGCTGCTCTCCCTCCCTATCTCTGTTGTAGCGCAGGCTTAACTTGTGGCTAGCGATTCTCCCACAGTGGCTCGGATGTGTTTTGCACAGGCAGATACTTACAGTCTGGCTGTAGCTAGGATTCTGTTTCTCATTTCTAGCAATGACCGTAACATCTCCATGCTGTTGTTCCACAGGGTAAGGATGGACACAGCCGTTTTACCCCATCCACGGTGCATCTTGTGAAACTCATTCTCACTTGGATCTCTTCTCTCTTCCTTTTCCTAGAGGAGTCCTGTCCGCGGAGCTTGGACTGCACGCTGCAGAGAAGGGAGTTCTGCCCCCCTGGTTCCCATGCTTGCGGCCCTTGCCTCCCGCAGTTTGTGGAAGATGAACACGGAAGATGCGTCCAGAGGAAGTGGTCCTCCACTGGTATGTGTGTGCGTTCAGCAATGGGCCTTCCTGCCGGCTCCGTGTAACCCTTAGTCTGCACTCCGCTCTCGCCCCCGACTGTAAAATTCTCCAAGTTTCCTTGAAAGCAGGGATTTTTATGGGCTTAATTATGAATTAAAGTGTATTGCAGAGGGGACGTACCATGCAGGCATTGGCAATGAAGTAGGATCTCTCCCCTGCTGCATTAGTGCTCCAGCACATGGTAGACAGCTGGCTAAATTCTGCTCTCCGTTACAAAGTGCAGATGACCCCCCTGAAATATCAGGGGCCGCGCAGCTCAGCTCTGAATCGCCACCTCTCATGCTGCATTACTTTACTTAGCACAGAAACCTAGTTCAGTGCTTCGCTGGACGCGCGAGAGAACAGGAGGTGTCCGGTAAATGGCAAGGCCCTGTTTGTCCCTGATCGGGAGCGGTAGCTGGGAACGGAAGTAGTCTGCCAGTCATAACTAGACGCATCAGTAATGGGAATGTATTCGTGGCAGTGGAAATTAGCCTTCAGCATCACAGAGCCTGGTCACTCTGGCTAGAGCTCTGGCCTGTGTTACACAGAAGGTCCCACTAGATGATCACAGTGGTTGAGCCCTGAGCTCAGAGCAGAGCCCTGAGCTCAGAGCAGAGCCCTGAGCTCAGAGCAGAGCCCTGAGCACCGTGGGCTGGAGTTGGACACCCCCTCCTCCCACCCCCACCCCATGTTTGAACGACATCCGCAGCCAGCTGGGGGAACTCAGCACCGCTGCTTTAGAACCCCGAAGGCACAATTTCCTGTAGCAGCTGGTGGGTTCAAGACTGGAGGTGCGAACGCCTAGTGATGACAGAACAGTGCCGGAGGGGTGTTCTGCTGCTCCCCTTTGTAGGTTTCCTTCATCAGCTGTCACTTAATGTATTGTGCATGAGGCCCTCCTTCGCTCCGGTGGCAGGCAGGTGTTGCATGCACACCGAGCTGCTCTTCGTGGCGATCTCTGTGCTGCCAGAGCTTGAGGTTTGAGCAGGGAATATTGGGAGCGGGACATTTTCTCCTCCTCCTGCCCTGACTGAGGCTGCTTTGCCGATCCCTGCAGCCATCAGCAAAGTTACAAGAGGTACGTTTGCTTTACTCTTGCCTGGTTGCTCAGCACAAGCTCTCAGCCTGCATGATCCCTAGGTGGGGTTTCCTGTGTGGAAATGGACTTGTCCCTTGCAGAGCTCAGTCTGGTTGTTATGGGATTAGCGTTTGAACGCTGTCTCATTCCGTTTTGTATCTGATTGGCTTTAAAAGCTGAGCTATAGCTGACAGGATCTTTTAAAAATATATTTCTGGAGGTGTCACCTGGTGCCTGTTCTTTTGCCTTCATGCTTCCCCAAGAGGAGGATTCTGGATGATTTCAGGCTGTGGCTACTTAGCCTCTGCAGACACGGCACTTCTGCGCCTTAAAGCCTCCCGATTGTCGTCTCCCGAGCGTAGACAATTGCTACAGCAACAGAAGGGGTTTCTCCGTCACTGTACTAAATCCACCGCTCGAGAAGAACTCTTCCGCCCACCTGCCCGCGTCTACGGCGGGGGCCTGGCTGACCAGACTGCGTCACAAAGGGCACGACATTTTTCGCAGCCCTGAGCGATGTAGGTGGGCACACTAGGGCCAGGAGTGGCAAAAGCGGCGTACAAGTGGGGGGCCACCGGTGCCCAAACCATAGCCCCGCCCCGAGGCCCCTCCCTCTGAGGCCCGCTCTTGCCCCGCCCCCTCCCCAAGACCCCACCTCTGTGCCGCCTCGTCCCGCCAAGACCCCGCCCTCCTCTCGCTCCTCTCCGCCTCCTCCCCCTGTTGCTCGCCTTTACGGCCCCCGACCATGGCATAGTCACTGGTTCGTACCATCATCCAGCTCCATTTTCTGCCTCCTTGAATGTTCTCCCCCCCAGGGCAATGCTGTTCCCCAGCTCTTGCAGTGGTTGGCTCTCAAGGTTATTGGCCCTGTCTCCCTGCTTTGCTTTCTCATCCCTCTCGGATTCATTTCGCACACTGATTGTTGACCCTTCTGGGAAGCCGAGTGATGGCATCACATCCTGACGACACAGGACCCTGAGCTCTTCGTCTTTGCCCAGCATCCTGCCTGTGCCACTTAAAAACAGCCCGGTATATTATCCTGGCTAATTGTTATTGGGCTCTTATCAAACGCCTCCAGGGCCCATTAATGCAGTGCCTCTGGGGACCTGCGTGCAGCCAGCCTGTGTTTACTGTCAGTGTCCTGGGCGCAGAGAGGAGCATTGACGTCAGTTCTGTAATTAGATGGTGGGACCTGGCGGGCTTGGGGCACTGCCGAGCCCGCCGAGAAGGAACTGCAGGGAAGGTGAGTAATGCAGGGCAATGGCAAATGAGCCTGATGGACAGCAAGCAGGGGAGGTGGTGATGCATCGCCAAGCCCTCAAGCAAAGATTGAGTGTGAGGGAGGTTAACGATGTTGGGAAGGGAAGCGGATGGAAGTGTGACCCGGCAGTGTGCATCGATGTCTGCTGAAGAGAGGAGGGGATCTACGGCCTCCCTTACTTATAGGTTCAAGGTTTGAGCTGGGTGAAATATGGCATTGTGCTTCGCGCCCTGGGCCGGTGGAATCCAGTAACAAATTCTTAATTCTCCATGTGCTGCAGAATTATCCATTGGAAAGGTGTCGGGGTGTGTTGTCCAATGGATGCTGGCAGTTTTGGCAGCTGGTAACTGAATGTGCTATCTAGGCGTGCTCTGGATGGATTCCCCTGCATTGCCTACCATGACGTGGGGTAGTGACCTGCCCCTTAATGCCTGGGATATCTGCAGGCCAGACTTGCTTATGGTGAGAATCAGCCAAGCCAGGTATGGGCGATGCCAATGGGGCAGCACAGGTGCTGCTGGGGTCAGAACCAGGCGAGTTGGGTTTACAGCTGGTCAGCGAAGGTCCATCTCTCCTTGCACACGCTGTGTCAGGCTTTGTTTTGACTGGAACCCCATGCCTGAAAGCTGGCTGGCAAAACCAGAAGAGCTTTTCAGGCCGGGAGATTTTTGATTTTTCTCCCCAGGTCGGTTTGAGTTGGAGACACTCTCAGGAACAGTGTGTGTCTTTAGACCAGACTCACTTGGTTCTGGAAGGGTTGAGTTTTGCAGCAGCTGTATCAGGAGGTGCGGGAGGAGAAGGTGCCCTGGGGCAGTGCTGGTGGGTGAGCCCTGCGGAGGCGGATGGATTAGAGAAGGCCTTGCTTTGAGCTGGCCCTAGTCAGTGCGGGAGTGTTCAGCTCTGCTCCGTAAAAGCATCTTATGGGGGTCTCCTCCAGTGCAGAAGAAAGGAACCTACGAGCCGCCACTGCTAACGAAACTTCCCGAGGGTGCGAAAGGAGATGTGAGTTAGCAGCTCGTGTGCATCCCACAGTCCTAACACGAGCCCGGCCCAGCTCCTCCACCTGAGCTGGGCCGGCTCGGTTAGGTCTAAGTTTAAAAGCCTGGCTGTTGAGATGAGCCAGAGCGGAAATATCCCCGTCCGACTCGAGTCTGAACAGCCCTTTTGTACAGACTGTGGATCAGTGCTGGGCCTTGTAACAACCAGAGAACACACCTAGGGCTGGGTTGTAATGGTCACGCAGGGACCCCTAGTGGCCAATTAGAGTAATGCATAAATTCCCAGGAAGCAGGAAAAACAATGTGGAGTCCTTGTGGCACCGTAGAGACTAACCAATTTATTTGGGCATAAGCTTTCGTGCATGGAGTGAAAAATATTCAGGTATTACAGCAGGTGTATATATTACAGCACATGAAAAGATGGGAGTTATCTTACCAAGTGTGGGGGTCATTGCTAACGAGGGCAATTCAAACAGGGTGGATGTGACCTATTCCCAACAGTTGAGAAGAAGGGGTGAATATCAACAGAGGGGAAATTAGTTTTTGTAGTGACCCAGCCACTCCCAGTCTTTATTTGGGCCTAATTCGATGGTGTCAAGTTTGCAAATTAATTCCAGTTCTGCAGTTTCTGGTTGAAGTCTGTTTTTGAAGTTTTTTTTTTGTTGAAGCATTGTGACTTTTAGATCTGTAATTGAGTGACCAGGGAGGTTGAAGTGTTCTCCAACTGGTTTTCGAACGTTATAATTCTTGACGTCTGATTTGTGTCCATTTATTCTTTTGCGTAGAGACTGTCCGGTTTGACCAGTGTACGTGGCAGAGGGGCATTGCTGGCACATGATGGCGTATATCACATGGGTAGATGTGCAGGTGAACGAGCCCCTGATGGTGTGGCTGAGGTGGTTTCCCGAGCTTCTGAAAGCTCAGTCCCATCCCCACTACCGGGAAAATGAACCCTCTCGTGCCCCAAAATGGTCTTTAAAGGCCTGCACATCTTAATGCACATTCATTCTGCCCCTCCCAGGGCGGGTGCACCCCACGCTCTGGGGAAAGGCTGGCCTGAGGAATTGCAACAACTCTAGCTGTTACCCTGTGTGTGGGAGGGCGTGGGACTAGGCTGGCATAACTACCGGTCTGTGTGGCACAGTTCTCCGTTCTCGTTGCTTTAAACCCAGCAAAGACATGGCATTCTACCATGGCCGCATCTGTGCGGATGGCCGGCTGCCAGGAGAAGAATGACGATCAGTAGATGCAGGTAGGATATTTAAGAGCAGGTGTGCCAATAAAAGCTGCCCATTTACAGAAGACTAACGATATGTATAAGCTTCTGTAGTACCTGTGTGCAGGTGCATGAGCAGCGTTCATGTTTCCAGGATACACTCACTGCTCCTGACATTGATACTCTTGCTATCCAAGAACTGACCCTAGAGGTTTATAGCACCACTCTGCTCAGCAGTAGGGAGTTTTTGGTGCTGAGTTGCCAGCACTTCTGGGTACGTCCGAGCCTGGGTCACTGCGCTTTGCTGATCTGCATGCCCTCTACCTCCCACGAAATAATGGCAGCATCTCCCTCTCTTAGGAATGATCAGCCTCGGGGCAGACAGGAAGGGCCGCGTAGGAGGAACAGGAACTCGAGAAAGAGACCTCATCCTTTCTCCAGCCAGGGCTCTGGACAGTCTAACCAGAAGCAGGCCGTCTGAAGGTGCGTTCAGGGGTGATGCACCAAATCAGAGACTGGATCCTCCCCACTCCAAAGGGCTGTTGGCTCATCTCTCTAGCCCCTCGTCTATGCAGCGCCAGGGGCTGGATGCTACTTGGCTACGCTCAGCCTAAGAACACACCACCCGACTGCACCCGGGGAAAGTCCTGTGAGAGAGGGCCAGTGCAACAAGGCCACCTCCAAGCCCTTGCAAAAATATTTCAGAGCCTTTCCGTGGCAAGCCAATAGCTGCCGTCATCTGTGACGGGCATGAAGGAGTTAAGCAGCTGTTGTTGTCTGGAATCCTCCTAGTTGCTGTGGGTTTAATCGATTGCAAAAGGCTTTTACTGCGTGGTCTGCGCTGCTGGCATTTGGTCTCAGGTCTGGACTGCCGAGTGCAGGGACGGGGCCGTCTCAGCTGTGGAAGCTGCTTGTGGTATTAGGCAGCTGAACTGTCTGTTCTCGCTTGTTAGAAGAGCAATAGGAAATGCTCAATGGAATTAAACAGCAACAAATTACAAACCTAAGGTTTTTCTTCTGCTCCATATAATTAACATGTGCTGCTCCCTGCTGTGCAGTGCTGCAGGGCGGAGGGGGGAGGGGGCAAGGTTAGGGAGGCACTGAGATGCTTGCTTGAAGAATGATCGTCACAGACCAGCCGAAAGAGCAATGCAGAGTCGGTAATGTTCATGGTTCAGGCCAGAGGTTATTCCTTTGCTTGGGTCAGGAGGAAATTTTCCAGCCTTTTAGCCCTCGCCTATCCCACGGGAAATATTCCGGAGTGAAGAGTTTTCCCCTTTGGGGTTAGTATTCCTGACTTTGGGGGAAATGTATCAAGTGCGAATTCTGTTCTTTGTACCACCCTGCAGATTGTTTCGTAGGCACTTGGGTTTAATGGCGTCATGCGCTGAGCTGGCTCAGGTTTTGCTGGGTAACCGCCAACCCCAAAGCATGTGGGTCGCATGAGCCATCCCCTTTCCCCAGCCCTGCTTCTTGGTGCGCAGAAGGCTCTGCGGGCCTTGGGGAAGGGCTGAGTTCTCCCCAGACGCTTTGTCGTTTGCGGCAGAGCTTCCCCTGGGGTGGTTGTGGGAGGGAACGAGAGCTGGGGGGCGGCGGGCAGGAGTCGGGGGGCGAGTTCGCGGTGCCACGTGCTGGTTCTAGCCGTTCTCCAGTCAGACAGGGAGACGGTTCTGTGTGGCAAGTCCCCCTCCGCTCAGTCTGTCTCCGCGGGTGAGGCTGCTGTATGTAAAGTGGGGGCCGGGGTTGTAGTACCCCGCTGCACTCTGGGGGTGGGAGGAGCAAGACGCCCAGTGACCCTGATGTGGAAAAGTTCCATGGGTCCTTTAACTCCCACCAGCCAAGGGTAAAACAAGCATCTGTTAACCGTCTCCTCCCCCCCCGCAACGCACAGCGCAGCAGTGTGCCCCCCCCCCCCCCCGCTGCCTTGTCTGTTCTGACTCATCCACGAGATGCCAAGACCTGGCATAGGACAGGAGTTCGTCATGGCCATACAGGGAAGGGCAGAAACCATAAAGTACATCTTTATGCGCAGCACGTCGCCCTGTGTCATTCAGGATGCCAACACTTGGCTAGAGAGAACTTGCACTTATTGGCAGCCGCTAGGCAGCAGGTAGTAGCACTTCCTCTCTCTCTCTCCCCCCCACTTCCCAAGGAAGGACGGGCCAGTGGTTAAGACCGTAGCCTATGACTTGGGAGACCTGGGTTCAAGTCCCTTCTCTGCTGCAGATTTCCTGTGACCCTGAGTAAATCATTTAGCTTGCTGTGCCTCTGTTTCCTATCGGTAAATGGGGATAGTAGCAGTGTCCTACCTCATAGGGGCGTGGGCAGGAGAAGTACATTCGATTGTGAGGTATCCAGACTCTGGTAATGGGGGTCGTGTTAGTACCTTAGAGGTTCCCCGTAGTAGCTTTTCCTTGGAACAGACATGTCAGCTTTGTGGCTATCCACCAATCCTGACGTGGTGCTGCGTGGCGACATTTGCGTCTCTGCGCTGAGACGTGCCAAGTTTGCATGCGCTCGGGATGGTGCATGGCTGCCTTCCACCAGCCCCGAGCAGTCATCACCTGCCACGGCAGAGGATTCTCGGTGGAGATCAAATGCTTGTGTCCTAGAGGTTTGCTTTTTGGAGTTGCAACAACCCAAGCATCTGGGGCAGGCACCGGAATTGCAGTTCTGGGCACAGTGCAGTGGAAACTTTCTCTAGTTGTAACAACGAGGAGTCCTTGTGGCACCTTAGAGACTAACAAATGTATTAGGACATAAGCTTTCGTGGGCTACAGCCCACTTCATCAGATGCATGGAGTGAACAATCCATTAGGCAGTATATATATTACAGCACATGAAAAGATGAGAATTGCCTTACCAAGTGGGGGGTCAGTGCTAAGGAGACCAAATCAAACGGTGGAAGTGGCCTATTCCCAGCAGTTGACAAGAAGGGGTGAATGTCAACAGAGGGAAAACTCACAAATCAGCACTACAAAAAGTAGTCTCTGAGCTGCCACAAGGACTCCTCGGTGTTTGCTGCTACAGACTAACCCGGCTACCACTCTGAAACCTTTCTCCAGCTGGTTTACAATGGAACATGGAGAAGGTCTCCATGGCAATTATCTCCTGAGACACCTCTCTTCTCAGCCTTTCCGGCGTTTTGTTTTTGATCTTGGCTTCAGCAGGGTAATTCTCCAGCCCTCGATTGAAGGATGGAGTCGTGCCTTGAGCTTTGGATTTTATGCAGCATCTTCTAGCCAAGCATCTTAGTGCACTTCAGCAAGTGTTTGGTTGTGTTTGGTTGTCTCTCTCTTACATCTGTAGAAACCGAGGCATGGGAAGGTTTGAGCGGCTTGCCCATGGTGACAGTGTTGGAAACAGAACCCAAAACTTCTGGGTCCCTTTAACCATAGGACGATCTCGTGCGTTTCCAGAGAGGCCTCATGTGGGATTTGAACTAGGAATTTTTTACACCTGAAGTGGGATTTGCCACTAAGCAAACTGCCTGTGCTCTAACCTTAATGTTCTCAGATGTATTCCACACACTTTAGCTTCACTCGCTGTTGACGCAGGAATAGTCATATCCTGGACCACTTAATGCTTGGGGCTCGTCTTATTTAACCCAGCATGTGGTGATTCCCTTGTAAATGGAGAGTGTCATCACCTAAATAAAACACGTGTGCTCGGCTGCAATCGCAAGAGTCTCTCTGTCCCCTGGTGCGGAGCCAGTAGGAGCTTCCCTTTGAGAGGGGAAAAGGCACTGATTGGTAGACAGGCCAGAGCGTGAGTGGGCACTGAGGGCATTTTGGCTGCAATAAAAACCCCACAGGAGTGGGTCTCAGAGCCCCGGTCACTGGGGCTCGGGTTCCAGGCTAACAATTTCAGCGTAGGCAGTTGGCCTTGGCTGGAGTCGGGGCTTTGAGAACCTGGGAGGGAGAAGGGTCTCAGAGCCCAGGCTCCAGCCTGAGCCAGAACGCCCACACTGCTGTTTTCAGCCCCACAACCCTGCACCCCATGAGCCGGAGTCAGCTGACCTGGGCCATGCCATGAGGGTCTGTGTACCTTAATAATCACCCCACTGTCTGCAGTGGGGCCCCCGGTCATGGGCTACGGTGGCTCTGGGGAGGCAGCAGGACGACTCGTGCCCTGTGCTCTGGTTTCAACGTTGGGGTTTTTGCACGTTGTCCATAGTACTTCCCCGGCTTGTTTCGCCAGGGTCTTCGGAGTAAGTTTTCAGTAGAGATGCAGCCTGTTCATCTCCGTCACCATAGCAACCTTGCTTTGTGTCTGCGGCTTAGCAAACAGCAGTGAGTGGGTCTGGGGTGGGCTGTGCTGCCCACGGGTTGGGAGCTCCCGGCAGCTGTTTAAATAACAAGTGAATCCCGACCTTCAGTCTCCGCGTTAGTGATGTCAGCAGCGGTTGAGGACGCAGAGCTGTGTCAGCGTGTATGTTCCCTGGTGCTGCGTGGGGGGATGCAGTGCCATGGTGGGGGGTGGGGTGGATGCAGTGCCATGGCGGGGGGAATGCAGGTCTGAGTCGGCGTGTGTGGGGGGTAAGATGCAGCACCATGTTGGCATATGCTCTCTGGGGCTTCATGGGGGTCTGTGGATACAGCGGTGTGGGGGCGGATGCAGTGCCGTGTGGCATAGGTGCAGCACAATGTCCGGGGTGTGTGTGTGGATGCAGCGCCATGTCGGTACGGGGATGCCGTGCCCTGTTGCCATACTCTCCCTGGGGCTGCATGGGGACTGGCTGTGTCTGCGCTGTATCGGTACGATACAACCTGCCAGGAGAATGCACCTGTGCTGAACTGCCCTCTTCCTGCGACGGCCTGCATTGCCGACCATTCGTCACTGGGTCAGTCAGCCACCTCCAGCCGTCTCTTTGCATCCCCCGGCTCCTAGCCTCCCACATGGGACAGAAGAAAAGAGAAATGGTCCCCCTTCCTCTCCCGCTCACCCTCCACAATCACCGCCCCTGTAGCTCTGCACTATCCACTCAGACAAGCGGGTGCTTTACAGGGGCGCAAGGGGGTTAGGCCTCTAAATCCCACAGCAAGTTTATGGGATTTGGGCACCGAGCTCCCTGTAGGGCCCTTTTGAGAATCCCAGCCTTTCCCTGTCTCTAGCTGTTCTCCCTAGCTCTGTCAGTCCTAGTCCAGCTGTAAGACCGACTGGTTCCTTTAGAAAGTGTGGAGATCTGGCTTTCCCTGGGGGAACCGTTAGAGCCCTGTCCTCTGGATGTAGCACAGCAATATCCCTTCACTAGCTCCTTCCACCAGGGAATGAGACAAGGCTCCATAACCTGAGCAGAGCGCCTGGCCAAATCAGTTCCTGAGAGCAAGAATCTGCTGATAGCCAATATCCCCTGTTAGCCCCAGTCTTCAGCCTCCGGGGTGAGGGTTACGAAGGGTTAAACTTCGCCTAGGTGCTGCTCATGTGACACTGATCCTAGAATCCCAGCTGTCACTTCTCGCTCTCCCTCGCTCCCTGCGATTGGCTGCTGCTCCTGGTGGCAGAGTGTGCGAATGAGCAAGTGTCCCCCCCTGCCAGCCCACGCACCTGCACAGAGCCAGGAGCTCAGAGAATAACACAACTGCCTGCGCTGCAGAAGTGCTGCTGGTGCCTTCGCTCTGCTGCCTTAGAGCCCGGCTGCTCCCAGGGCTGCTGATTTAAAAAAAACGAAATATTAAAAGAAAAAGAAAATAAAGATTCTGCTCAAGATGAAACTAAGTCAAGTTTTCCTCCCCGAGTGCTTGTGCGTGATGGTGACGGTGAGCGTCAGTGCTCCGGTGCAGCACGTGCAGCCTGGATTCTACCACCACAGAGGTAAGAGGGCTCCTCTTTAGGGGTACTGTGTGTGTGTGTGTGTGTGTGTGTGTGTGTGTACAACTGGCAAGTTTGTGTTCTTTCCTAAATCAATGGATGCAACCGTCACATTGGATTAAAATAATTTGCCAAGCGAGGTACCAGTTCCAGACAACTGTCAGCTCTTTAGGGCAGGGGACTGTCTTTTTGTTGTGTGTCTATACAGCAACTAGTGCAACGGGGGCCGGGTCTGTGACTGGGGCGCCGAGGTATTACTGCAACATTTGAACAATAACAAAAGATTTCCCTGCTCACGGAGTTAGCTTTGTGAAGTTCACCCTTGGTTCTTCCATAAATCCAGGCTAGTCAATGGAAAAGAAAAAGAACAGTGACTCGCTGGGGGCTTCTGATGGGTGATCGAAAGTCTGAACCGCCTGCAGGAACTCGCAGCGGTATGCCAGCAGTGCTTGCTGCCCTGAAGAAAACATGAGATTTCGTAGAGTACCTCTGGCAATAGCATTGTCCATCTGTGTCAGGTGTCTCCGTGAAAAGAATGAGATGTCTGCAGATTAACCCTTGCAATACCCCAAGCTGGGTCCAAACTGCAGGGGTTCGAACTGTCCTGATGTTTGTGCGGCTGTTAACTGAAAGCAGCCATTGTCCCCCACCGCACGGCTGTTTTATTAAGAGCTTGGAAAACTCCAGTCACTAATGACCACCGGTGAGGGTAGACTTGGTCCTGCCTTCTTGCAGGGGGCTGGGCCAAATCAGGACAGTCAAAGGTCCATCTAGCCCCGTATCCTGCCTTCCGACAGTGGCCAATGCCAGGGAATGAACACAGATGCATCCACTGTCCTCCACTCCCAGCTTTTGACAGGCTAGGGGCGCTTCAGAGCATGGTCTTGCATCCCTGCCCATCCTAGCTAAAAGCCTTTGATGGACCTAACCTCCATGAACTTATCTAGTTCTTTTTTGAACCCTGTTGTAGTTTTGGACTTCACAGCATCCCCGGCAAAGAATTCCATAGGTTGACTGTGTGTTGTGTGAAGAAATACATCCTTTTGTTTTAAACCTGCTTCCTGTTAATTTCATTGGGTGAACCATAGTTCTTGCGTTATGTGCAGGAGTAAATAACATTTCCTTATTCACTTTCGCACACCAGTCAAGATTTTATAGACCTCAATCATATCCCCCCTTGGTCGTCTCTTTTCCAGGCTGAGAAGTCCCACTCTTTTTAATCACTCTTCATACGGAAACTGTTCCATATCCTCAGTCATTTTTGTTGCCCTTCTTTGTATCTTTTCCAATTCCAATATATCTTTTTGAGATGGGGGGACCAGATCTGCACGCAGTATTCAAGATGTGGGCATCCCATGGATTTATATAGAGGCATTATGATATTTTCTGTCTTATTATCTATCTCTTTCCTAATAATTCCTAACATTCTGTTTGCTTTTTTGACTGCCGCTGCACATTGAGTGAATGTTTTCAGAGAACTATCCACAATGATTCCAAGATCTATTTCTTGAGTGGTAACAGCCAATTTAGACCCCATCATTTTGTATATATAGTTGGGATTATGTTTTTCAATGTGCATTTCTTTCCATTTATCAACGTTGACTTTCATCTGCTATTTTGTTGCCCAGTCACCCAGTTTTGTGAAATCCTTCTGTAACTCTTCGCAGTCTGCTTTGGACTTAACTATCCGGAGTAATTCTGTATCGTCTGCAAACTTTGCCACCTCACTGTTTACCCCTTTTATCGGTTCATTTATGATTTAGTTGGGAATTGGTCCTGCTTTGAGCAGGGGGTTGGACTAGATACCTCCTGAGGTCCCTTCCAACCCTGATATTCTATGATTCTATGTTGAACAGCGCTGGTCCCTGTACAGATCCCTGGGGGACACCACTATTTACCTCTTTCCATTCTGAAAACTGACCATTTATTCCTATCTTTTGTTTCCTATCTTTTAATCAGTTACTGATTTATGAGAGGACCTTCCCTCTTATCCCATGGCAGTTTACTTTGGTGTGGGACTTTGTCAAAGGCTATCTGAAAGTTTAAGTACACTATATCCACTGGACCACCCTTGTCCACCTGTTTTTTGACCCCCGCCCCCAAAGATCTCTAGTAGATTGGTGAGGCATGATTTCCCTTTACAAAGGCCATGTTGATGCTTCACCAACAAATCAGGTTAATCTCTGTGTCTGATAATTCTGTTCTTTACTGTAGTTTCAACCAGTTTACCTGGTACTGAAGTCAGGCTTACTGGCCTGTAATTGCCGGGATTGCCTCTGAAGCCTTTTTAAAAAATTGGCATCACATTAGCTGTCCTCTGGTCATCTGGTGCAGAAGCTGATTTCAATGATTGGTTACAGATCACAGTTAGTTGTTCTGCAGTTTCATATGTCAGTTCCTTCAGAACTCTTAGGTGAATCCCATCTGATCCTGGGGACTTATTACTGTTTAATTTGTCAGTTTGTTCCAAAACCACCTCTAATAACACTTCAATCTGGCACAGTTCCTCAAATTTGTCACCTAAAAAGAATGGCTCAGGTGTGGGAATTTCCCTCACCTCCTCTGCATTGAAGACTGATGCAAAGAATTCATTTAGTTTTTCTGCAGTGACCTTATCATCCTTGAGTGCTCCTTTAGCATCTTGATGGTCCAGTGGGCCCCACTGGTTGTTAGCAGGCTTCCTGCTTCTGATGTACTTAAAAAAAAAAATGTTGCTGTTACTTTTTGAGTCTTTGGCTAGTTGCTCTTCAAATTCGTTTTTGGCCTGTCTAATTACACTTTTACACTTGACTTGCCGGAGTTTATGCTCCTTTCTATATTCCTCAATACGATTTTACTTCCAATTTTTAAAGCATGCCTTTTTGCCTCGAACCACTTCTCTTACTCTGTTTAGCCACGGTGGCACTTTTTTGGTCCTCTTACTATATTTTTAGTTTGGGGGTATACATTTAATTTGTGCCTCTTATGGTGTTTTTTAAAAGTTTCCCTGCAGCTTGCAGGCATTTTACTTTGGGGACTATACCTTTTTAATTTCTGTTTTAACTAGCTTCCTCCTGGAGAGGACCTCTCCAGGTCTCTTCCAGCCCTGCGATTAGGGGCTGCTCTCTGGGCATGCAATAGCTACCAAGTGGGGTCAGGAAGGTTTTCCCAACAGAGGCCACATTGCACAATTCAGCGTGTTAAAAGTGGCAGTTTGAAAATGTCAAGCACCAGCCAGTGTTAGAGACATGATACCAGCCAATGGTCTGGATAGAAGTCTGGCCCTTTATTCTGTTCTGTTCTTGGATACTTTCACTGTCGCCTTCCCCCACCCCCACTCCCCAGAAAAGGCATATTAATCAGGTGAGAATCCTCTTTGTCCTGTGGATAGGCTAGATTTAGGTGTCCAAATCCCATTTCATTGAGAGAGGAGTGCCTAACTCCCTTTGGCTCCTTTGCAAATCCCACCCATGCAGAATGAGCCAGAGAGGGGGCAGTCCCGACAGGGTGACTCAGAAGGGGCTCCTCAAATTGAACATCCCTCTGGTGTCTAAAATCTGCTGACCTGCTGATGCTCCAGGCAGTACCCCAGCTGGCTGGCAATGAGGCAATTTCCCATTCAGTGCACTGTGCCCTCGGCAGTGCTCTCTGTATCGTCCCTCACTGTTTCTCCTCAATGCTGGTTGCTCTGGTTTTGTGTGGGTCTGTTGTGAACGAACACAGGGGGAGAGAAACACTGCCAGTAAAACCACAAAGAACAGCAGAGGGGAGACTCGAGAGTCAGCATAGCAGCTGGAACTCCCTTCAGCTCATGTGTCTGAAGTCCACACTGTTCCTTTAAAGAGCACGTGCAACCATCCACCTCCTCTTCTGCTCAGCCCTGGTCAGAATGTCCTAGATTCTTCCACTCATGGACAGGGAAGTCTCTTGGAAGAACTCATGCAAGAGCACATGGCCACATCAGACTTTTGTCTGAGTGGATGAATACACCCAGTAGAAGCTGCATAGCGAAGAGCAAACCTACAACAGACCTATTTAAAAAAGCGTAACTTCAGTCCAGCTGAGTCCTCTTACAGGGTCTGTTCCCTGAACAGGTGGAAAGGGGTGAATTGAGTTCCAGTTTATCAAATATGTGTCACTAAGCTCTAAACGCAGGCATTCGTGTAATATTTCAGAGGTACTGTAATATCACATGAAACTAACCCAGGGGCATCAGAAATACTGTGTGTGTGTGTGTGTGTGTGTGTGTGTTAGAGAGAGAGAGAAAATAGCAATAGAAATGTCAAAGATCACTGTTGGGTCACATTTGTCCTAAGATGTAGGCTCATAGCAATGTTTCCACAAAAGCTGTTTTTAATTCATTTGTTAAAGCAACTTCCCTTTGGAATGTTCCCTGGCACTGTTTTCAATATTGCTTGTTTATAATCTCATCTGTAGTATTCAAGAGCCCTGGAAACAATTAGTTTAGCCCTAACACCCCTTCTCCCCCATGCAGAGTTGTTAGCCCCATTGTAAAGGTGAGGGAATTTAGGTACAGAGAGGTGATGGCTTACTCAGAAATAACCCCCCTGTTTCGTGGGTCCCAGTTCTGTGCCATAGCTACAAGACAAATCTTCCTCCTGCAATGCCGACATCACAGCCCTGTGCTGATACACGAGACTCTGAAAGTGAAACAGGCAGGTCTCATATCCTGTTCTTCTCAGCTTGGACAATGAAAATCAGTATTACACCGAACAAAAATTAGATACCTTTAAAGCTGTCAGTTTTTAAAAGAGGCGTTTGTAACATAGGAAAGGACACTTCGGATTTATCTGCCAGCGTCCTTTTCATTCTTTCCGTTGGTAGGAGTGCAGGACAGCTCACCACTGGGGGTCTCCCTTGACTTAATTATGTTTCACTTTTAATGCCGTTGCAGCTATGTGATGCACTTAGTATAATCATTCTAAGGTAGGGCTTAGAGCTGCTTTTTCACTCAGCAGAATCTGTGCAATGTTAACCCATTGCGTACGCATGCAGGGTAAGCTCTGTTGTGATTTATGGCTGCCTCCTGAAAATTTGTCCAGTTCTAAATGCTGCTTAAACTCCTGTTTCAACTTCAGGGTTCTTTTGTTTAAATCGATGCTAAGAAAGCAGAGCAGCTGGGGCGAAATTGTTTTAGGGTCAGTGGGGCAAAACCAGCATGAGTGTGATTCCTGTAATGTAAATGCAGCTCCGAGTGTGATGCTATAGGCTGAGGTACCCATTTAAAGTCCTGGTCTGCCTTTAGAGTTTGTCTAGACACAGAAGTTGCACTGGTTTATCATAAGTCTGCTTAAAAACTGATTTAGTTAAACAGCTGCCAGCTCCTGTGTGGATGAACTTATATTGATTTAAAACTTGATTATATTGGTGTAGCTTGAGCCTGTAAACTTACTGGTGCAAGTTAAACAGCTACAGAGCAGGTTTAGACTGATAGGAGTGTCCACACCCAAAGTGGCACCCATTTAATTAAATCCAGTTTAACAGAACACTGTTAAAGCAGTGCAGTTTTGTGTGTCGTGCAGGCCCCAGACATTGGCATGGTTTATATTAATATAACTAAACAGATTGCTCGAGTCCACCCTCCTGTGCATGCAACAGGTCCACATAGCACCGCACTATCCCAATAGCTCACAATCTACTGCTGTCCTCTGCCACCCATCAATACGTGCAGAAGTAACCCCTGTAATGGCTGCTGTCAGCCATTGCAACTTAGCCTGCGGTCATGTAGGTTTCTCCAAGCAGAGCAGGCCTGGTCATCAGCTTCAGTGGAGCCACGCCAATTTGTACTGGCTGAGGCTCAGCTCAGGTGTGTGTAGCAGGTGAGATCCTTACTCGGCGGGTTAATAGACACACAGCTGCTCATTCTGCAGGCCACACAGCCCTGCTGATTACATAACTTCCTGCCTGTTGGCTTCATGCCATCGAATCGCCTGCTCAGCGAGGCTAGAGATGTGCCAGACGGGTGGTTTTGCCAGTAGCCTGTGGAGTGGGACCTTCACTGCTAAAGGTAATAAAGGTAATAATTGGAGATATACCAATCTCCTAGAACTGGAAGGGACCTTGAAAGATCATCGAGTCCAGCCCTCTGCCTTCACTAGCAGGACCAATTTTTGCCTCTGATCCCTAAGTAGCCTCCTCAAGGATTGAACTCTCAACCCTGGCCAATGCTCAAACCACTGCTCAAACCACTGAGCTATCCCTCCCCCCCTGCTCTACCCACTGCTGCATTGGTGGATGCTGTTTGTCTCCTTTGCTGACATTTCTAAAACCCCAGACAGGGACGTGGGTGTTTCCAAAGATTGCAGTGAAAATGGTGCTGGTCGTAGCATAACTCTGGACGCACTAACTGGTGCTTCTGCCTGAACTCCCCAGCTCAGAGGGCTCTTGGGTTGGCCGGATATCTGGCCCGTGGGCTCTCCCAATAAGTCTGTCTCTAAGAGAGAGAATGTAGCAGAGACAGAAGCAGACCTTGCAAAGAGCAACTTTTCTGCAGGCTATGCCAAGGCACCAGAGCACAGTGCAGCCCTTTCACGCGCAGCGTCTTTAGCTTAGCAGGATGCTCTGAGAACATATTCCTCAAGCAAGTCTCTCCCGGGCTGGCACAACGAGAAGCGGTTTCTTAAGTGCTCGCTTCCAGGAGTCTGGCATGGACGAATCTGCTACACGCAGCCCTGCTGATGGACCTCAGTCAGTAGCGCCCCCTGCTGTTCTGGTCTTGAGCCTCTCTGAGCGCAGACTGCTGATTGAATTGCATTCGGGCTTTTTAGCAATGTTTCCAAAGGCGAATGGGGTCACTGAGTTGGGGGGGTGGGAAGGGGAGCGCAGTCACTTAACAGCATAACCAGAGCTGTATGTGGGCAAAACCGAGGCCCATAATTCCCGACCGGCCCCTCTCCCCAGTGCCAGCAATGGAGATAGCCGCAGTGTAGACAGGATGCAGATACCTTATGATCATGCTGTTGAATCTTGTATAGAGCATGTATAGACCCCACAGGTTTAAACCCCCCTGCAGCCTCTCCCCCACCACTGCTACCTCTGGTGGCCTGTTACAGGTGTGACTGATGCCAGCAGAGATGCAGGGTTGTGGTTCCCACCTACGCTGTCCCACTGAGCCGCCTTAGCCAGGCTGGCGAAGGGCAATGGGAGACGCCTTTGCAGTAAAAACGGCCCTCTGTGACTGGTCTGGCCTCTGTACAGGGCAGGCGGGCTGTGAACTCCGGCTGTCCCTGCTCAGCCAGAACGTTGCTTTGTGGCCACTAGAGGGAGGAAGGTGCACGCCCCAAAACCAGGCTCCGCAGAGCATGTGGTGCGGTGCCGGGGATGGCAGAAGGCAGAGCTATTCAGGTTGCCTCCTGCTGCTGTGCTTTGTTGGGTCAGTTAGCTCCTCAGTAACAGCCCTCCAGCAGGGCGCACCAGGCCCCCTTCCGCTTTCAGTGCTCTCTGACCGGGGCTGGCTTTCCTCCTCGAAGCCCAATGGCAAGAGCATTTGCGTCCCCCAAGGGGGGCTGCAATGTGGGTGCTTTTGTGCTAATTTGATTCATGTTACTTGGCCTCCCTATCGCTTGCCTACAGGAGAAAGTTGCACATTCAAGGTGGGAATGTAAAATCTAGTTAGTTAAACTGGTGCAACAGGCTCTGTAGACGCTCTTAGGCTTTGGCTACACTTACACTTCAAAGCGCTGCCGCGGCAGCGCTTTGAAGCGCTAAGTGTAGTCAAAGCGCCAGCGCTGGGAGAAAGCTCTCCCAGCGCTGTCCGTACTCCACCTCCCTGTGGGGAATAACGGACAGCGCTGGGAGCCGCGCTCCCAGCGCTGGGGCTTTGACTACACTGGCGCTTTGCAGTGCCGCAATTTGCAGCGCTGGAGAGTGTGTGTTTTCACACCCTACTGCAGCGCTGCAAATTTGTAAGTGTAGCCAAGCCCTTACTTCAGTTTAAGCCAGGTTTATTGTGGTCTAACTTAAAGTGATTAAGAACAGGTTTAAGGTAAGCTAACATTACCCACTCGTAAACCAAAATAAGAGTGTCGACGCAGGAGTCTGCACCAGTTTAACTTAAATTGGTTTTAAAACGGATTTAGGTTAAACTGATGCAACTTGTATGTGTAGACGTGGGCTTAGTTCCCACTTTGTAGGTGGAACGGGTTTACTTTCGAGGGGTGTAGAAGTCTTGGAGAACATGCTGCTGGCAAGGATGGATGCCGTGTGTGTGTGTGTGTGTGTGTGTGTGTGTACGTACACACCAACCTAGAGTATACATTTCTGACCTCCATTTTCCTGGGGCAAAATCTGTTTGTCCCTTCCCCCCCAGTCCTATCCAGCAACCCCAGAGGTGTCTAGGAGGTTTCCCCTGGGAGGCTGAGCTGTTCAGAGCTGCCCAGAGGGGGGGGGGCAAGAGGGGCAATTTGCCCCGGGCCCCACAGGGGCCCCCACGAGAGTTTTTTGGGGCCCCTGGAGCGGGGTCCTTCACTTGCTCCGGGGGGGCCGGAAAACTCTTGTGGGGCCGGGCCCAGGAGCTTCTTACACTCCCGGTCTTCGCCGGCGGGGGGTCCTTCCGCTCCGGGGCGGAAGGACCCCCCACTGGCGAGTTACCGCCGAAGCGGGACCCGCCGCCGAAGTTCAGCTCGGTCTTCAGCGGTAATTCGGCGGCGAGGGGCCCTTCCGTTCCGGGACCCGCCGCCGAAGTGCCCCGAAGATCCGCGGTGGGGGCCCCCCCACCGCCGAATTACCGCCGAAGACTGGGCTGCACTTCGGAGGCAGGTCCTGCTTCGGCGGTAATTCGGCGGCGGGGGGGCCCCCGCCGCGGGTCTTCGGGGCACTTCGGCGGCGGGTCCCGGAACGGAAGGGCCCCCCGCCGCCGAAGACCCCAGGCCCCCGGAATCCTCTGGGCGGCCCTGGAGCTGTTTGGTTAGCATGGCTGCAGCACAGCTCTTTGGAGCAATGAACAAGGTGGTGTACGCGATACACTTCAGAGCAGTCACTTTGCAGCCGTCTGAGAGAGAAGCAGATGTACCCTTGTGTAATCTAAAAAGTTTCCCTCTCCAACTTAGCGCACTTGTCAGCTGCTCCCCCTCCACAAAACGGAGACCGAGTCTCTCACCTGGATTATAGGGCTTGCAGGGCTGAATACACCTTTGCTCGCTGGTTGCCATCAGCTGAACCTGAGTCGGGCTGATGGAGGTTGATGTCCACTTAGGGTGATCAGATGTCCCGATTTTATAGGGAGAGTCCCAATTTTGGGGTCTTTTTCTTATATAGGCACCTATTACCCCCCAACCCCTGTCCCTATTTTTCACACTTGCTGTCTGGTCACCCTATGTCCACTGGTTAGAGAGGCCTGGTGTTCTGGGCCGGGCATGCACCGGTTTCCTTAGTGGAGTCTGCAGGAGAAACGGGAAGGTTCTGATGCACTGTGGCTGGCCTCCCCAGGTAATTTATGGGGCTGTGGTTAAAAATAGCCCCTCTTCCCAGCTGCTCTGAGGACTCAGCTGTGCTGGGGCCTGGTCTATACTTAACTTCTCTCGATATAGCTACGTTGGTCGGGGATGTGACACTTTTTTCCCCAACAGAGCTAGATTTGTGTAAGCCCTAGTGCGACGCACGCTTACACTGCATAAAAGCACTTTTGCTGGGGTAGCTCATGTCTCTTGGGGAACTGGTTTAAACCGTGCTGGCAGAAACACTTTTTTGCTGGTATAAACTGTGTCTGCACTAGGCGGGTTTGCTGATCTAGCTAGGCTGGTGTAGCTGTGCCAGCAAATCTTTTCTAGTGTAGACAAGGCTGGGACTTCAATAGCGTAAACTAATGAGGTAGGAAGGACCCGGGGGTTTATTCATTGTTTGACCTGAGGGCTAACCCTGGCCAGGTGCAAACATTTCGGTCCCATCTACAGCAGAGTCCCTTTGTTTTCAAGGAACCAAACACTGGGCTGGATCCTCAGCTGGTGTAAGTGGCATCGTTCTGTGGACTTCGGCATCCAGTTTAGATAAGCCAGCGTGAGTTAGTGTGTGGTGAAAGCTGCGGCTCCTGAGCAGGACCAACGCTACTGAGGCAGTTCAGTGGGAAGGAAATGGGGATGGGGCCTCTCTGGCTCCTGTACCTGTGGAGGGACAGGATGAGCGTGTAGGGGCTGTGAAGATGGAATTGCATTGCCCTAACTTCACCTGGAGAAGAGAGGAGGCCATGAGAGAGAGAGAGAGCGCGCACACACACACACACACCCCAGCTGTACTCCTGCTGGGATGTTCAGGAGCTGCTGCAGATATGAGAGGGTTACCCAGAGTCCGAGGCTGAGTTCAGCCACTCGTGGGCTCCCAGTGTAGCCTTTTCAGAAATCTGTGTCACCCTTTTGCAATATGGAATCTCCTGTTCTAAGGAGAAGCCGGGCTGCATCCCAGCAGGCGTCATGCAGCTCAGAGTGTGCATTGGCACTCGGCGTGCTGGGCAGCGCTCCTGGAAGTGCTACTCCATGTTGTACTGGGCTCGCTGTCCCCAAAGGAGGAGGAATAGAGGGGAAGGAGCCACAGCCCTGGCCTTAGCCCTCATGGCAGGCTCCTTTCACAGCCTGGTAGGCAAGTAGAGAGCAGCACAAGCCTCTGCTCTTATAACTTGATCCTATTGTGCCAAAGTCTTGCCAGGGTGGAGATACTAATACTTGGATCTTATGGGTTTTGTCATCCAAGACTCCCCAATGCTGTGTAGTGATGAGTTAATTATCATTAGCCATATTTTACAGATGGGGAAACTGAGGCACAGAGCCAGTGACTTGCCAAAGATGAGATTTCACCCAGAAATCCTGACTCTTGGTCCCGTGCTCTTGCCACCTGTAAAACCAAGCTTACCCCCGATGTGTTAGCAGGTCAGGCTGAATTCACTAATGACAGGGAGTGTGCTTACCAGCGTGGGTAGACACAAACATGCTAGCTCCGCTCAAACTAGTGCGCTAAAAATAGCAGTGTGGCTACAGCAGCTTGGGCTAATACATACCCAAATACATACCCAAGGGGGTGAGCAGGTTTGGATTGGGGCGGCTAGCCCGTGCTGCTGCAGCCATGCTATCCTAGCACGCTAGCCTGTCTGTCTCTGCTGGGAAGCACCCTCCCAGCTGTACTGTGCATGGGATGTAAATGAATATGTAAATCATGGGTCCTGTGCCTGGTACGGAGCTGAGTGCACAGTCAGCACGTAGGTTTTGAGGCACTGTCCATGCTGTTGTTGTAAACAGAGTTTGGGAACTGTATTTAAACCCTTTCAGTGGTGGTCCTGCCACAGTGGTTCTAACATGGCTTGACAAACTGGTGAGAACCTGGGCACCCATGTTCAACTCGTTTTGAAAACTACTTCTAGCCTAGGACAGAACATGGCTTGGTTTTAGCTATACTAAGGGCTAGTAATAGGTAATAATTGGAGATATACCAATCTCCTAGAACTGGAAGGGACCTTGAAAGGTCACTGAGTCCAGCCCCCTGCCTTCACTAGCAGGACCAATTTTTGCCCCAGATCCCTAAGTGGCCTTCTCAAGGATTGAACTCACAACCCTGGGTTTAGCAGGCCAATGCTCAAACCACTGAGCTATTCCTCTCCCCCCCCCACTACATGGGTTCTGCAGGTAAAGCTGTGCTGGTGTAACTGTACTGACAGAGCCCCCAGTGTAGACACAGCATACGCTGACAGAAGGAGTTTTTCTCTTGGGGGTGTAACATTGCCTAGGGATGACATTAGTTATGCTGCTAGAAGGGGTGTGTGTGTGTGTGTGTGTGTGTGTGTGTGTGTGTGACACACACACACAGCTACAATACAAAACTTTGTAGTATGGACCTCCCAGCTACACACGCTTGTAGCTGGAGTGTAAACACCCTTCCCTAAAGGAACACAGCCAGAGGAAATCCAGCCCACAATTCAGTTTTAGCAAAACTAAAGGTTCATAAAACCTAGACCCCATATATTTTTTTCATGCTTATTTAAAAATTCCAATGGAAAAAGAGTCTTTAACAAACCTTCCCCTACAGCATGTGAGGGACCCAAATCTTGTCTCCCTTTTGCTAGTGCAAAGGAACCTGGAAATGAAACTGCCTAGGAATACCATGGAACTGACCGGCCTGTTTTTATTGGCAAGCCTGAAAGAGAAGCAACAAGCCAACAGCATCCCTAGTGAAACGCTAACTAGAATTTTAAAAAGTCACTTTCAATATCCTACCTCCATGACACAATCCCCATTGACTGCAAAGGCAGCAGGCCCATGGTTAGCACATACTGTTCCTTTTGCGGATACAGACTAACACGGCTGCTGCTCTGAAACCTGTTTTGAAAGCTGCCCTGTAGGATTGCACTGATGTTGAGAAATGCTTATAGTGTTTCCTGATGTATATGCACCCAGAACGTCATCTTGCTATGGAGCTGGAAATCATCAAGCCCTGTTTACGTAAGCACTTCAGCCTTTGCCAGCTGCACCACTGCTGGAGAACAAGTGCTAAGTATGTTAGAGGCAGCCCTATTCACCACAGCAGTAACTCTAGCTTTGCCTTTAGCAGTTCCTGGCATGTGAGGGTATGTTTACGCTCTGATCCTGGACAAGCCTTAGTTTTGTTGTGTTTAAAAGAAGCCCTATCCTTTTCCAGAGCTGATCCTGTGGTTCTGCACCCTGATCTGGTTGTTTACTCGCCCGCATTGATTTATGTATGTGCATGTCAAATCCATCCCCTTTTGAAATATAAACCTCTACAGTAACATCTGCACAACATGGTAATATTATGGAATATGCCCTGTTTCAACAGATCTAGACATAGAAGAGTGCCCTTCTGGACTAAAGGGAAATGTTTTAATAAACACAATGCAATGCAAAATGGATCCTTTTGGATTATAGTCACTTTCAAAATCCACATTAGAAGAGTCATGAATCACAGAAGCTGAATGCAGGAGCTGCTTTCCTTCCAGGCATTTGGATTTCATATTCTCTGCTTTTAGCAAGTTTCATGCTTAAATGTAAAACTGTGTCCTTGATCCTTAATTCGTTATAGCAGTGTTATCTCATTAGGTACTGGCCGGTGTGAATGCTAGAGTTTTACCAGCCAAATAGCACATGCTGTTTTCCAAAGAACTACAGAGATGAAAATCAATATAATTATTCTTGTGTTGATAGAATCCAGTGTGAAACCGAGAAATGATTTATTTCATGCTTTCTATCAACTCTAAACCTAACATAAGGGTTAGGCGTCTCGCTGCTCTACCAGTATCCTTCTCTGATATGATCTAATTAGATAGAATACAGGATGGATGATATGATACCGTATTTTTTAGAGCGAGAGCTCCAGTTACACTGTCTTTCTGTGTATACTAGAAAAGTTGCACCAGATTAACCAATAGATTTTTAAAATCCATTTTAACTTGTACAAACTCCTAACACCTAAGCCCTTAAATGTTAAACTCTTATTTAAATCTGTCTACTTCGGGGAAGCTTTCTGGAGATCGGACTAAATTATATGAATCAAGACTCACAATAAAATCTGTTGGCAAAGCAACAGATGCAAAGTGGATTGATGTAAGCAAGAGTAAACCCGGTTTAAGCGCATGTTCTAGAAAGGTTTGCACGGCTTTAACTAAATCAGTTTGAAATGTTTGTGACTCCTAATGTCTCTTGTTTTAAATCGCACTGAAGTCAAGTCTCTGGTCAGCTGGACTGTGGCACAAATAGCATTGTTGAGTCACCGGGATTAGGTTTGGGGGTGGGGATGGGGTTCTATTGTACAAGAACACAGGGAGGGAATTGATGTTTATTTCCAAACATTCAAAGTGACAACAAATTCCAAAGGGGCCTGTAATTGCTCTAACCTTGAATTATCCAGCTGCTGAGCCCGCCTCTGTCCCACTTCCCCTTTTGTGTGTTTTGATTCATCCTCCAAGGCTCCCCACTGAGGACAGCCCTGGCTGAATGAAGCAATTGAGAGGTAGAAAAAAAGAGAGGGAGCATTTAACATCTTCTGGCTTTGAAGTTGAGTTTAATCCTGTTAAAAGCCTGGTGCTTGAATAGCAGGCTCTGATATGCGTCTGGCAAGCTCTCCCTGAAGTCAAAAGCAGTGTAACAAATGCCAGGATTTCTCTGCGTGTGTGTACGTGTGAGAGAGAGAGAGACACACACAGACTAGTGAAAGCAGCCTTTGCACAATGCATCAAAAATGAGCACTTCCCAGCATGAATTTCACATCATGGGGTTTGGCCAGGCCCGATATATTTCAGCAGCAGCTCCCGGTTGTGTAACTGATTGACTTGCGTGTGCAGTGTCGGAATGCCTTGTTTTTAAAGCTCCAAGGATGATACTTTGCTGTAAATGTATCTGCCCGTTAATATGCTCCCTATTTAAGGTGCACGTTGCAGTTGCACCTAGAGACCACCTAACTGGATCAGAACTGCCGGGGCAGAATGGTGCCACCTCTGGACCTCCCAAACGGGAGCTGTGTCAGTAAGGAACGAGGCAGGGTTTGCTCCCAAGGGATGATGGGGCAGGGAGTGAATGGGGAATTGCCCTATGAATGGGCCTGGTCTTTCAGAACATTCTGTGCATTAAAAATCAATGGGAGGTGCCCGAGTTTGGCCCCTGGGTGAGGTGTGGCTGGTGGCATGGTGTGCCAGGCTTGCCGCTAAGAGTTGGGCTGGGTTAGTGCCATCAGCCCCCAGTCACACCTATGCTGGGCTCTAACCCACACTTCCCTTCTGGCCAGAGGAGCAGTCTGGGGCGGGAGGGAGAGAGTTGTGCTCCAGCAGCCTGTGGCTCACCTGTAAGGGTATCCCCCAAGGTGGCCCTGGGCTCCTGGCGGATACTTGGGAGACACAGATGACTGGCCATGTAGGCTGGCCCCTTCCCAGCTGGCCAACGCCCTTTGCACTGACACACAGTCCAAGAGGGGCTGGCATTAAGGTGATGTGCGTCCAATGCAAACCTGAGCCTCGTTGCCTTATCATGAGCGACTCTCCTCCCAATCCTGGCACGAACTCCCCCCTCCCTGCATCGTGTCATGGTCTGCAAGCCTCTGGGCAGGACCAGTCTGTGCCCTCCCTTCTCCAGGGAGGACTATACACATCTAGGGGGCTACGTGCTAAAAGATGCCAAGGACCCCAGTCCTCCCCCTTGGAAGCTCTCCTGTCGCCCAGACAGCTCTGGTGGAGTTTGGCGGCAGATCATATGCAGACACATCACAACATAGTTGTTAATAATCCACTAATTGAGACACTTACCGAGCTGGCTGGCTCCTACATGTTCAGTTGTTGGGTGCAGTTCAAGGTAATGGGTCCTTCCCCGCTCTGTGTGACCCCTGCAGGGGCACCCAGGGTAAAGGGGCTCGTGGGTAGGGTGACCAGATAGCAAGTGTGAGAAATCAGGACAAGGGGTGGGGGGTAATAGGAGCCTATATAGGAAAAAGCCTCAAATAGCAGGACTGTCCCTATAAAACCAGGCCATCTGGTCACCCTACTCGTGGGGCAGTAGAGAAGGGAGATCTTTCTGAAGGATCTTTGGGGCTGGGTTTGCTGACTTCTCAGCTATGCTGTAGCTCCCCACTCCCTGCTTAGGGGGAGGGTAGTTTGGGGGGCGGGCAGTGTTGGGGAGATCTGGGGCTTCAAACCTGGCTGTATTCGAATGGCTATAAGACGCCTGGAGCCATGGACAGTCACTTAAAAACCAAGCCCATCGGTGGACCCTTCAGTCGCTCCGCATCTTTGGCAGCACTGAAGGGCCCCCCACCGCCGAAATGCCGCCGAAGACCCGGACTGCCGTGGGGCCCGGGGCAAATTGCCCCACTTGGATTCCCTGCCCTTCCCCCCCCCCCCCCGCCCCGGGCGGCCCTGCCTTTGTCTGAGTCTGGTTTGTGATAGCTGGGAGGGGCAGGGCAGTCCAGGGCTGGGACAGGTCAGGAAGCCGCGTGCTCCATGGCAGATGGGGATCAGGGCTGCGCTGCTGCCTCGGGGACCACCCTGCCCGGGTGGGGGAGAGCAGTGCCGGCCGCCACTCAGCGCGGGGCACTGGCCGGGCAGGGGAGCACAGGACAGGCGGCCGCGGCCCTGAGCCGGACTCGGGGCTAGTGACGTAGGATGTGGCATAGGCCCCCCCCAGCAGTGAAAGCCCTTGCCCCGGTTCCCCACCCCAGATGGAGCAGGGTCGAAAGGCTGCTCTCTGCGCGGGGCGGGGGGCAAACAGGCCCTGCCTGGGGGGACTTCCTGTCGCGGCAGCCGACCGGCTCGGAGCCTGCGGCGCTGGCTCATTAGCATGTGTGCAGGGGGCTCACAGCCCAGCTTCCCGCTCGCCACAGTGTTTGCTCCTGTGTGAGGGGCCGGTGGGAGCCGATAACTCAGCCAGGCCCAGCCTTACGCAAGCTGCTGGCCCTCGGTCACCAAGGGAGACCCGCCTGGCTCTGCAGCATGTTGGGCCTGACATCCTCCTGCAGCAGGGCAGTGAGACACACCCACACACACCCAGTCTGGGGCCCGCCGTCGTGCCCAGGAGCACGGTGCTGTCTGCAGCTGCCTTTGTACCACGGGCCCGGACGCTGCTCTGAGTTCAAAGTGCGGTGGTGGGGAGCCCTGAGCGGAGCCTTTGTTCACACCCTGCCTGGGACTGTGCTGGCAGCAGCGGCTGCTGGCTTCAGGGGTTCCTACCGGCCAGTGGCATCATTAAGGCAAATCTCTCCTCCCAAGGGGCAGGAGATGGGTTCTGTGTCTAGCTCAGTCAGTGGCAACTCTGGTTTGTTACTCACTGCATCCTCTGGCTCCAGGTGCTAATGGCAAAGCCAGCGAGATCCTCCCAAGGTGAATGTGGGCAGGGCCAGCAGGGGGTGGTGGCCCCTAGCCCATACTTTTGGGGTCTTCATGTCATCTTGCACCCATGATTGGACAGACCCCTCCCTTTTCCCGTTGGCCCTGGAGAACACCGGAGTTCATGATCCTTCCTCCCCCACTTGGACACTGCCCTGCCCACTGGGCCGAGGAGGAGATCCCGTTTCCCCCAGCCCTCCTGCTCCCTCACACCAGATCATGTATGTTCACCATGGGAGGGGCCATGCGCGTGCTGCTGATCCTGAGGCATGGGGGCTGGCAGGACGGGATTGCTGCCCTTTCTCCTCACTTCTTCTGAGTTTCTCTCCCTGTCCCTCATCTGTCCTCACTTCCCCTTATGTCCCTAACCTCAGAGCAGGGACAGATCATCTTCCCTGTGCAGTGCCAGGGCCGTCCCAGGCATCGCATGGGCGATAGCCGAACACCGCGTAGCTGGGCGTTGCGCGGCCCGCGGCAGCCTGTCCATTCCAGCCCCACTGGTCGGTGTCACTCTGCTGAGCGCGTCAGAGGCCTGGTCAGGCCATGAACTCAGGTTATTGACTTGAGAAACGCTATTGCGGTGCCCGTTTCGGGGAAGGCCCTGTTCATGGTGTTCCCAAGAGGCACTGCTGCTCCCCAGACTTTCATCACTTTCCTTTCCTCCCTCGGCCGGCTCTGTTTCACAACATCCTCCCTTTCTGCGTAACTTCTATCTGCCTCTCGTTCACCTCGATGCCCAGCGGTCTGTGTGGGTTTCATTTATAGGACAGAGGGTATTTCTTGCAGGGCTGCGGAGCCATGGGAGTGTTTTTGTAAATACAATGGAGGGAGGGCAAATGGAGTATTGTCCCAACTGGAGAGTAGGACTCCTGGGTTCTTTTTCCAGTGCTGCCATTGACTTGCTCCTTGGCCAGGCTGTGTGCTTCAGCCCCCCATTTCACGACGCAGATGGGAGTTATGCCAAGCCTAGGGGTGCTGAGGTGGATGTTTGTGAAGCTCTTTGAGATCTTTGTGCACAACATACAACCTGCAAGTTGCGTGCACTCAGAAACCTTCAGAATGTTTGGCAGGAAGCCCCTCCCCCCCTGCACACACACACATCAGCCATAGAGCCATGGATGTCAAGGCTAGAAGGGACGTTCCATTGGGATTGTCTAGTCTGACGTCCCGTATGACACAGGCGGTGCTATCCCACCCAATGGCTCCTGTATCGAACACCTGCCTGGGCTGAGAACAATGGGATGTTTGAATGAAAACCCCACCCAGCCTAAGAAGCACCTTGTGCCTCTCAACACCCAGAAAAAATTGGGCTTTGTCCAACCAGGGCTGATATTGGCTTCTTAAGGGGAAGGAGTTGACAATCCTTCATTTACAATGCCCTGTCATCTGAGCATCTGGAATCAGGGGCAGCTCTAGCCATTTTGCCACCCCAAGCACGGCGGCACGCCGCGGGGGGCGCTCTGCCGGTCACCGGTCCCGCGGCTCCGGTGGACCCCCTGCAGACGTGCCTGCGGAGGGTCTGCTGGCCCCGCGGCTCCGGTGGACCTCCCGGAGACATGCCTGCGGGAGGTCCACCGGAGCCGCCTGCCGCCCTCCCGGCGACCAGCAGAGCGCCCCCCGCGGCATGCCGCCCCAAGCACGCGCTTGGCGCGCTGGGGCCTGGAGCCGCCCCTGTCTGGAATAAGGGCAAAGTGTCCTCTCTCATCCCCTGTCCTTCCCAGGAGACCCTGCCTAATAATAATCTTCCATGGGAATAAATAATTTTCAAATCCTGTTTCTCAAGAATACAGCCTCTTCCTCTGTTGAGTGCTACCAGCTCCGGGGGCTTCCTACCTGCCCCCAGGGGCTCTGACTACATAGGGCAAGTTCAGAGCAAGCTGAGATGTGTCCAGAACTCCAAGGTGTGTGTGTCGGGGGGAAGTGTCTAGATAAATAGAACCCAGCGTCTACTCAAGGGCCACATCTAGAGTAGGGGGAGGGGACGTTAGAACATGTGTTGGCTGACACTGTGTCAAACAGGGCTTTGCACCTGGTGTAGGTAGAGCAAGTTGTGTTTAAAACACACTAGCTGGTCATAGTCACCGGCCTACTCTACCTTTCCTCTGCTGCCCAGCCCCACTCCGGCACCATCACCTGCTGTTTGATTTCAAGAGTGACCCTACAATCGCTGCCATCGCATGTAAAAGGTTTGTACCTTTGTTTGTTGTCTTTCTCTAACAAATGCAGAGGGTCAGTTCCCAGGTAGCTTCTGAAGAGACGTGTTTTTCTTCTTAGCCTTGTGATTGCAGCAAATATTTTTCTTGGCTTTTGGAGCTAGAGTGCCATTGAAAAGCAAAGTCAGGAAAGTAACTGACATACTTCTCAGAGGGACAACCTATCCTAAATGCCCGGTTACTGAGGGACAATCTGCACTCATTGCTATATTTGCTTTCCACAAACTATTCTTACTATAACTTTTTGCGAGTGATGTATCGGAATATTTGGATGCTAGTATTTAAACTGGATCAGTGCATTTCTTAACCTTCATTTGAGATATTGCAGATTATGTACTATATGAATGTTGTGGCTTTTCAAACCAGGCTTTGGACTTTTGGATAATTCAAGCGTTATACCCAGATGTATCAAAACTCTTTTTTACACCTGTGTATTGGACAATTTTAACATTAGCTTTAATAACACATTTAAATGAGTTCAATGGCTGATACACACTTGTGGGGCAGACCTGGCCCTTTTAGGGTTCTGGATTTGCTCTGATGGGGTTTAGCTGGGACTAGCGGCTATGATCGCAACGTGAGAAACCTGTACAGAAGGCTGTCTTGGCTGTGACGTCCTTTCTGCTCGCCACCACCTTCTGATTCCATCGGAGCAGTGAAATATTTCCAGCCCGTCAGTGGGATTTTCTGAGTTCTGCTTAAAATCTCTTTCGGGGGGGGGGAAGAGATGATACCCACAGCCCCTCAACTATTATCTGTGAGTTTGAGGGGATGGGGGGGGTCTCAGAGTCTGAATTACAGGACTGGGAGAGAGACACCTGACATTTGCCAGTGCTGCTTGTATAGGGTGCCAGTGCACTGCTGCTGCGGAGACTCTTGCTAGGGACGCAGCTGGGTGCTGTTTCTTCTCAGGAGTTCTCCCCAGCTAACGGGCCCATCCTGCAGTCTTAACACGAGACCCATTGACGACACTCACCTACAGGCTGCAGGATTTAGCACAGTGGTTCTCAAACTTTTTGTATTGGCGATTCCTTTCCCACCGCAAGCCTCTGAGTGCGACCCTCCCCCCCACCCCCCGCCTTTAACAATTAAAAATACATTTTTTATGTTTAACACTATTTTAAATGCTAAATTTATAACCCTACTGTTTAAACTGAATTTACCTTTTCTCATTGCTTTTAAATTAAGACTAAAACATTGTTATCGAATTATTATCATTACAAGCAGAAAAGTTATTTTTAAAAATTGTTACTGTTTAATACTGGGAGGGCGTGAAGAAATTTTATCAAGGTCCATTTTCACAGCAGGTTTAGCGCCCCATTGCCACCCTTACTTCTACGCTGCAGCTGGCGGCAGCGCTGCCTTCAGAGCTTGGCAGCCAGAGAGCAGTGGCCACTGGCTGGGTGCCCAGCCCTGAAGGCAGCACCGCTGCCAGCAGCAGTGCAGAATTGCAGAAGTAAGGGTGCCAATGCCATACCATGCCACCCTTTCTTTGCATAGTGTTTGGCCTTTGCGCTGGGACAGGTAGGCACAGGGGCTAAGGCAAATTTTGAGGTGGTTATAACCCCCCTAAGCACCTCCCAGTGCCACACCTGCCTGTGTGTCTGGCTGTTCAAAAAAAGGTAATTTATAATGTAAGTAAATACACTGCATTGTGATGGAAAGGTGTGTGTCATTTTCTAAAACACGAGATTTCAATTATATATTTTACTGCAGTTGCTCTGGTTTGTGCATGTACTCGTGATCCCCACATAACCTCAGGACCCCCAGTTTCAGAATCCCTGCCCTCTATTAGCAGAGTGTGTTTCAGACCTGCCTACAGAGGAAACCGCTCCTGCAGGAGCTCCAAGCTGTCACTTGCTCTCTAGCCGCAGAGCTGGATCCTTGCCCTGTATAATGCATGCGTTGCTGTGGGCAGCTGACCATTCCTTGGGGAGCCGTAAGCCCCCGATGCTCCATAGCAGTAAACCATTACGGTCGTTTTCTCTCTTTCCTCAGGGAGAACTTCTGTTCCCAACCTAGAGGAAGAAATCGACTTCTTAGCTGACGTGCTGGCCAGGCAGGATGCCGCTCGCCTCCATCTGCTCCAGGATGGTGAGTCCAGAAGTCGCCCACCTGCTCTCCTTAGCCTGTTCTCCCAGCCGCTTTCATGCAGTTGCGCTGCTTTCTGCGTTCAGTGACTCTGAGGCCAGTGGTCCCAATGTTCAGACAAGACCCCTGTGATCAACAACTCAGACTCTCCTCTCAAAGGCTGAAAACCAGGGACAGTAAATAAACACGAGCCCTCTGAAATGCCCTGATTATTAAGGGTCCCGTTTTACTGTCCCTGCTGCCAGTTTAAGAGATTGGTGCTTAAGTTCCTGGCCTAAATTACTAGGTTTCCAGGGAAGTGTTTCTGGCATTTCCTGGCTGGCTGAGCTGGGGAGAGAGCAGGCCATGGAGTTTTCATTGCTCTGTAAACACCATATTACAGGGCTCCTGAATTCAGCAGGAGCAGAACCAAGGGCCTGGAGAACACGTGCACCCCCTTGTAAATTGCCACGTACACGCAGGGGCGAAAGAAAATGCAGGCCTGTTATTTACCAGGCTGCATGTGGCAATAGACTATATTGGTAAGGGATGCAAGGAGAGTATGGTCACGATGCAAACTGCAGACACACACACACTAAAATTAATCAATTTAAAGTTTTATTGGGGATAATTACAAGGGGTAAGGGAGCAGCGTATGATTAGCTAATAAAGTTAATGAAACTTAAAACACACAATGACTAAAATATCTATTAACAATATTTATAAACAAAGATGCAGCATTTAGTAATAACCGATACTTACAAATACAAACCAACGCATAACGACCGGCAAACGTAGAAACTCTGTTTGAAACACGTGAGCTGAGAGAGAGGCTTCGAGGTGATCAGGCTCGGTTACGGGTGTACACAGGATACACAGGATTCGTTTTTCTTTCTCCTCTCCCTGCCTGCACATGGCAGGCCTATAAAGTACCAACTATGACATCATAGAAGTGTCATAGGGGACGGGGCCCAAAACCTGTTTGTGTTCGTCTCTGATTGGCACAAGCAAAGTTTACACCATGTAGGGGAGCAGGTGCCTTAAAGTCTGGCTTTGCCCCCAAAAGATGAGGAAATGCATATTTGTTTTAGAATGCGTTCAACACTGAATGACAAAAGAAGAGGCCAGGGCAATACCGGTATGGGCAAGTTTTACAGGATGCAGACAGGAACTCATCTTAACACCCCTCATTTGGAAACAAACTCGAGACTTCCATCCTCCAATCATGTCACGGCAGTGCAGGCTAGTGGTTAGAGCAGGGGTCCGGGGTCTATTCCTGGCTCGACTACAACTCTGTGTGACCTTGAGGAACTCCCTTAACCTCTCTGTGCCTCAGTTTCTCAATTTGTAGAAGAGGGACGACCTCTCCCGGGAGATTCTAGATGAAAGATGCTCTAGAAGTGCTGTGTGTTTGGTGACCAGGGGAAAAGGGAATGCTTTTGGGGAGAGTTGTTCCCTACCTTGGAAATTTTGTCTTCTCTCTCTCTCTCCCCCTTTTCCATCCCATGAGCTGGGATTTCTTGAGAGATTTCGTAGCCTCATTTCCTAAGGCACCCAAACTGCTGATGCCAGGGCAATAACGTTGCCTTTTATGACTGTATTTTATAATGGGGGGCACAAGTGCTCGAACGGAGGAGAGCGGCTGCTGACTTTGCGTTTATTCCACGAGTGATTCCCCCACCAGCTCCAGGCCCGATCCTGCAGTCGCAGCACAAGACCCATTGGCCGCAGTGGGAGTTAAGTTCACTGAGGGGCTGCAGGATCTAGCCTCTCTACTAGCAAGGGGTACGTTGCAGGCTTTCCGGCCCGCATGTTCTGGGGTTCTGTATTGCATCCCTATGAACAGCAAGACGGTGCATCCTGGTCGGCGCTAACGCATTAAACACCAATGAGGGTAGCGATGGTTTTCACCTCTTGTCCATATCTCCGCCGCCTGCCCCAGAGCTGGGTGTTGGCAGGTCACGCTGCGTCTGCTGATGCTGGTGGTCTCTGCTTTCTTGCACAGCCACCCTGGCCCCGTCAGGGAAGCATCCTGAAGCCGCTGGGGCGAGAGGAGAGTCCCCCAAGAGGAACAGAGCGAGCCACAGAGCTGTGACATCTCATCCCACCGCTACCACCAAGACAGTGAAGAGTTCTCCAGTGGAGGTGTTCCATGTCACTTCAAATGACCTCCTGATACTCGGTAGGTGCAAGCTTCCCTTCGGAGTTCAGAGCTAGGGATGGGCCCGATCCAGGCTGTGCGGGGGTGCGGGAGCTGGTTGAGCACCTCAGGGCTTCCCGCTGTGTCTGTGATGGGTCATGAGACAGCTTGGCTCCGAAGCGGAGCTTTGCAGCTCAGGCTGGCCCCTCCTGGAAGTTCATTGCGTAACCATTTCCCAGTGGGGAGAGATGGAATTCAGTTTGCTTATAAGACCGACAACACTTGCATCTGTGGAGTCACCAGCTTTACTGTCATACGTACCTGGTACGATAACAGTCACTGAAGCCGCGTGTGAGCGATAGTGCCCAGCGGGGTAGGCGTTACAGGACTTGGAGGGGTTAGTTATTGAAAGGGCAGGGAGGGAGCCCCCACCAGCAAACCGTCACAGCCCATAGCCCCCCCTCTGTCCGGTTTGGACTATCTTGGTCAGTAGCAGCCAGGTGACGAGCTCTGCGCTGTGTTCCTTCCTCTGCAGGGATGATCGTGGTGTTCTCTGTCGCCGGCATCGTTGCTTTAATCGTGGCTGCGATCTGCTGGTGCAGGTAAGCCAGCAGGGACCTGCTCCAGCTGGTGTCCTGCTGAATTTGTGCCTGGACTTCTGTGCAATTGGGAGGGGATTGGGGAAGGATTTAAAAAATAGAGAAATCGCTCTCCTTGGGCTAGGGACCTGAGGCTGAGCCTTCGCCTGGCACGGTGCAGAACGCATCTCCGTCTGCACCCACAGGAGGCAAGCGGGGGGGATGAGGTGCATAAAGCAAGAGAGAGTGGGCCCAGCGTCCTGACAGATACTTAATAGCAATCGTTGTGCAAGGCGCAGTGGTGATGGATGCTCTAGAGCCAGGCTGGATGGGTGGGAGCCACTCGTGAGAAGAGTTTTAGGGCAGAGAGATGCCACATGCTTGGATAGACTGTCACTTGTGACTGCCAGTTAATAGATCCTAAGAGACAGTGTCAGAAGGAGCCTTTCTATCTGTGATTACTTTTCGGGGACACTTAGGAACCCCAGGCATGGACCAGGGCCCTGTTATGGTCAGCGCTGTTCCAGTGAGCTTACCAGATACGTAAGGATTCAGGGTAACCACCTGAAATCAGGACGACTCCTGTCCAGCTTTCTGTGAGCAGATCACACAACACAAGTGCTGGGTGATCGCCAGAACAGTGCTAAACGGCTTGATGCTGCAATGAATGGAGTTAACTCATAAGAACATGGGCGCTGCTAGACTGGATTCACCCAATGTCCTGTCTTTGATAGTGGCCAGCACCGGATACTTCAGGGGAAGGAGCAAGAGAAACCATGTAGTGGGCACATGTGGAATAATGTGTCCCTCATGAAGATTCCCTCCTGTTCCCCAGCACTCGGAGAGATTAGCTTACGCTCTAGAGCATGAGATTTAATATTCCTTCCAACACATGTTAGAGCAATGAGAATTCTGGATGTTCTTGTTATCCGTATAAACCTCCAATCCCTAAGTTCTTGGCCTCCTCACAGCCTGTGACTGTGAGTTCCACAAGCTAATTCCACAGTCAGGAAACAGTTTCCTTTGATCAGTTCTGAATTTCCTGCTCTGTTTCATTGAACGTCCCTTGTTCTTGTGCCGTGAGAGAGGCTGAACAGAAGCTCCCGAGTAGCTTTCTCTGCACTATTCATTACACCTCTGTGGCCCTGACCCCTGCTTGGCCTCTCTGCTCAGCTCTGGAGAACAGGGAGGCCATTGAAAGGTACAAGACTGCTTCTGTCCAGACCTGTGAGTGGGAGGATTGTGTTTCAGTGCTTCCTGCCTGGTCAGAACCAGCGAGCAGATAGATGCTCAGATGGTTTTTAGCGCAGCGTGTGTGTAGGTACCTGTCCTGGGGGGTGAACCCAAACCCGTAGGTTTGTTATGGAATTGTCATTGCTGCAGCGCCGAGCCATGGTAGTTTGGTTTTGAGGGGGTAATGGTTGAAAAGGGAATTTGAGAAAGCTCAGAAGGTGGATAGGTTTAATTTGGGGCCTGTCCCTTTAAATCATTCCTGCTTAACCACTGTTTTGTCCCCTCTGTAGGCTGCAGAAGGAAATCAGACTAGCTCAGAAAACCGACTACCCAGCTCAGAAGCTGCCCGGCCCCCTGCCATACGACAAAGTCTCGGTAAGCCGCTCCAGACCTTCTCTCAGACCCGTTGGCAGCATGGTCCATTTTTAACACTTGAGGTTGTACTTTGAGCAAACCCTGCATGAATTCCAGAGAGGCTAGTGAAATGCAAACGGGGGAGCCGGGGTGCTGTAGAGGTATTTTAAAAGAAGTCACCTGTAGTCCTGTTAAAGCCTGTCTGTCACCCTGGCCTCTGGGCTCCGGTCCATCTCGGAGGCTCTGTGGGCGATAGAGAGCAAGCCGCTCTCTGGAGACCTGCGTTCACAGCTCCTGTTTTTCTTTTGAAGCCTGGGGATCAGAAGCTGGCTCAGAGCGCCCAGATGTATCACTACCAACACCAAAAGCAGCAGATGCTCTCCATGGAAAAGTAAGTGACTCCTTCCCGCTCCCAGAGAAAGCAGCAATGGCCTTGCCAGCTGCTGATTGTTAACAAGGGCCACCCAAGTCTAGAGCCGGGATCGGGAGCTCTCGGAAGACGTTCCCAGTGCAGTTCAGGAGATGCCCGGGCGGGGAGAGAGGGTGCCGATAGGATGGTGCTGGGAATCCCCATTTGCTTCAACCTAGCTGGAGGGAGGGTCTGCTTTGCTAGACAGTGCTGGGTTTGCGCTGTTGCAGCTGGAGAGGAAACTGCCCCTCTGGATTTCACCTCCATCTCTATGTGCCTCTCTCTTTTCAGGCATAAAGAGGAGCCCAAACTGCCTGACTCGGCATCCTCTGACGAGGAGAACGAAGACGGTGATTTCACGGTGTACGAGTGCCCAGGGCTGGCTCCTGTAAGTTGACAGTGCGTGCGCTTCCTCCACCCCTTTCCGTGGGGGCCTCTCAATGCTCCCTTGCAGCCATCACGCCTCAGAGCCTGCGAGCTACCTCAGGAGCCACTCGAGCTGGCGCTGCCTGGCCCTGCCGGGCCTTCGGCACTGGGCAGACGGGGAGGAGGAACAGGATCCCTGCTCTCAGGCAGTTCCAAAACCCTCTCCCTTCTACCCATTTTAAAAAAGGTCTCGTTACAAAGAACAAATTGACTGTTCTTTGTAACGAGACCTTTTTTAAAATGGCCCTCGTGCAAAATCTCCTCCTTGAGATTCCCATCCTACCCGTCTCCTCCTGACGTCCCCTCACACAGAAGGGGATTCAGCCTAAGCTGAAGGAGGCCCCCCAAGAAGCTCCCAATGATCCTGTTCAGGATCCAGACCCTGCCGCTTTGTAGAGCTGGCTGGCTGCTTCGACGAAACCCACCTGTGTGGCGGGGGATGTATCAGTTTAGTCGAAACCTTCAGTGGGAAATGAGCAAAAAGCTTTGCTAAGATTGAAACCTTCCATTCCAACTTGTATATGAATGATCTCGTAACGATACATATTTGCTGACCGTTTATTATCAATAGAAAATGATCAAGTCAAAACTGAGGGCTCGTCTACATGGGAAACGCTGCATCACAGACACTCGCTGCAGGGACCCAGAGGGATTCTCCCATCAGGGTAGTTAATCCAGGGTTGTTAACAACCCTAGGAGGTGGCCGCTAGGTTGGTGGAAGGATTCTTCACCAGGGGTTAGGTTGGCTTAACTGTGACTCAGGAGTGTGGTGGGGAAGAATTCTCCTACTGCCTCTCAGGGAGGCGGATTAACTACAGCAGCCGGGTCAACGGGACCAGGCCGCGTCTCTGCTAGGGATTGGGACAGCATAGCTGCGGCAGCCGCGTCTCTGCTAGGGGTTGGGACAGCATAGCTGCAGCAGTGGCGTTTGAGTTTTCACACCCTGGAGCACCGTAGCTATGGTGACCTGTTTTTAAGTGTAGACCAGGCCTCAGCCTGTGGGCAGAGACCCAGTAACTGGCTGTGCCTGGTCACGGCTTGTTCTGAATCTCTCCCCCACTGAGTGCAGGAATGGAGGGGTGCCGTCCCATCTGTCAGCTAACCAGGCAAAGGGCCGGCCGGGTGATCCTGATTAGATCAGGCAAGGAAACCAGGTTTGCTCTCTCCCAGGAGATGCTGACCAGTGTAACCCCCCAGGTGGGGTTTTCTGGCTGATGTGCTTTTAGGGAGCCTCAGCTGCAAACCCCCAGATTCTTTTCCTGGGCTTGGCGACAGCGGCCCCCCTCGCCAGTGGCAGCGCCTACCCGCCTTGGTACAAGCTCCTGTGCAAAAAACACAATGACCCAGCAAGAGAGCCTTAGTGCAGCCTTTCACATGGTAATCGCTGTCCCTGCCAGACCATCAGGGCCTAGATTAAGGGTCATCATTACAACTTTACAGCCCATTAAAGGGCACACACTGGCAGTCTGGGGAATAAACAGCTGGCTCCTGTCAGATTTTTCAGCTCCTAGTCCCTGCAGAGCTGCAAACGCTGGCTCATGGGCTGGTTTTGTAAAGCTGGCCGACAGCAGCATCCCCCAAAGGGGGAGGGCCTCAGTGGGGCTGTGTTTCCTCTCCCCCCGTTCCCCGCTGAGAGGCATGGGCATGGTGGGGCTGTGTTTCCTCTCCCCCCATTCCCCGCTGAGAGGCATGGGCATGGCCTTCAGATTTGTCCATCGGAGAGATTCCCAGCTGTGTGCTCTCTCTCACCCCTCCTCCCCGCCAATCATCTTATTGGGCAGCTCCATCCCCAGCTGGTCGCTTACATCTCCTGGGTAACTAGGCCAAAGCCCAGGGCCAAAAGTCCTGTGATCAGCACAGCCCAGGTAGGTCAGCCTGTCCCCTCAGCACAGGGAGGGTGGGCAGAGGTCAAGGGTACCAGAGCCTATACCATCTACACCTCCTCCTACCCCTCCTCCCAAAGCCAGGGTGGGACCCGGCCTCAGGGAAGTGCCATAATCTGCTCCTACAATGCCGCATTCAGAATGGAAATGTGACGGCTCTTGGAGCGGCCGCGTGGGCCAGCGGATAGAGCACAGGATGGGAACACCCGGGTCCCAATCCCAGCTATGTCACTTCCCTCATCTACACTGCAAAAAAAACCCCAACCCCGCAGCAGAGAGTCGCAAAGCCCTGGGTGCAGGCTCTGGGGCTCAGGTTACGTCTACACTACAGCGGCACCGGTCCGTTGCTGCAGCTGTGCTGCTGTGGCACCTCTGTGGAGATGCTTCCTACGTGGCTGGAAGGGGGTTTCTGTTACGCAGGAAATCCCTCCCTCCAAGAGGCGGCAGCCAGGTCGATGGAAGAAATCTTCCGTCAACCTAATCGCGTCTATGCCAGGGGTTGGGTTGACCTAACTACGAAATTGAGGGTTCTCTGGGTCTCTCAGTGTAGACCAGGCCTCAGGTCAGTCTACACTGCAGACTTCTGGTGGCATAACGACGTCTGTGAGGGGTGTGAGGAGCTGTGATCCCAGATCAATGCACCTGTGTGAGCAGAAGTCCCTTGTGTAGACACAGCAGCGATGGCAAAATGACACGTTGACTGGTGTAGCTTGTTTCGCTCTATTTTACTGGTACAAAGCACAGTGTTACCAGTCACGCTGTGTCAATGCTAGGAGGGCTTTGGTCGTATAGTATAGCGGCACAGCGATCCCGGTAAAGCACTGCTAGTGGAGACACAGTCTAAGGCACGGCCTGCACTTCCATTTTAGGTTGACGTAGCTACGGTGCTCAGGGTTGTGACATCCCGGAGCATTGCAGCTGTGGTGGCCTAGCCCCCGGTGTAAATGGAGCTTGGTCAATGGAAGAACGTTTGCAGTTGGCTGCATCTGCACTACGGGGCAGGACTGTCTCTCACTGTGTGTCTGTGCAGCGCCCGGCACAACGGGGCCCCGATCTCAATCAGGGCAGGACTGTCTCTCACTGTGTGTCTGTGCAGCACCCGGCACAACGGGGCCCTGATCTTGGCCGGAGCCTCTAGGCCAGGGGTGGGCAAACTTTTTTTTGGGCTGAGGGCCACATCTGGGTGGGGAAATTATATGCAGGGCCTTAAATGTAGGGCTGGGGCAGGGGGTCGGGGTGCGGGAGGGAGTGCGGGTTGTATGAGGGGGCTCAGGGCAGGGAATTGGGGGGCGGGGTACAGGAGGGGTTTGGGCTCCAGCCTGACACCACTTACCTCCCTGCACGCCTGCCCTGTCCCCGGCCCTACACCACTCCCGGAAGCACTGCGGCCCCTGGGGGTGGGGGTGGGGGGGCGGCGGGCTCCATGTGCACTGCCCTTGCTGCGCACCTCCCCCGAAGCTCCCATTGGCTGCGGTTCCCCATTCCCGGCCAATGGGAGCTGCAGGGGCAACGCATGGAGCCCTCTGCCCCCCCTGCCCGGGGGCCGCAGGGACATGGTACCAGCAGCACCGTGGCCCAGATCCAAAGCCCTGAGGGGCCAGACCTGGCCCGTGGGCCGTCGTTTGCCCACCTCTGTGCTAGGCCCTTCTGCGACACAATTGCTAATGAAAGTGGCACTGCTGCGCTGCCTGGGGAGGACGAGGTGGGAGGCTATTGTGTCATAATAAACAGCCTCTCAGAGCGAGGGGGGGCTGACATAAGATTCTGTGACCTCTGACCTGCTGACTCCATCCCCCTCCATCTTCTTTCCCTGCCAACCGCTGCAGACTGGAGAAATGGAAGTGAAGAACCCCCTCTTTGACGACTCCACCTTACCCCCTCCGGGACCCAAGTCACACCAGTAACCTCTCTCCCGCCCGAGCTCGCTACGGACCGGTATGCAGAATGCCAAAAACCTCCAGCAACTCGGCTCCTTCCGAGGGACTCCGGACGAGGCTGCCACTCAGTGCGCCGATTCCCAGAATCCACCGCCAGACTGTTCGACCCCGCTCAGTACACACCTGCCGACAGCTTTGGTGGGGTCACTCCTGGTTCTAGCTTCTCCTGGTTCTTTCTGTTGTGATCTCGCTTGTTCCCTGTCCTGTGTTCCCTGTATTACTTCAGCTGCTGGTAGCTCTGGTGCCTCTGGAGCTGGGAGGGGGCAGCTGGTTGGCTGAGCGACAGCGCAAGGGGTGGCAGTGTCTCCACTTTCGGGTTTGTTTTGTTTGTTACTTTGGGGGTCGGGGGATACTGGTGGTGCAGCAGGTGCAAAGGGGTCCTGGGAAGGGACCTCTCGAGGGGATCAAGGAGTGAACAGCGAAGCAAGGGCCTTGCCTTCACTCCCCGGCACTCTGGCAAACGTCCCACCGACCCTTGCAAACACCAGTGCTGCTGCAGCACTGGTAGCCTAACGGGAGCAGAGGTGACTTGCACGGTGGCCCACACTGGCAGCCAGCTGGAGCCCAGGGTGCGCTAGTGCTCACAGCCGAACGGGTGGGAAACTTTCTAAGAAAAGTCTAGTGTAGACCTGGCGAAAAGAGCCACGGTCCTTCCTCGTGGCTGGGTCCCACTGCGCCCCTCCACCAGAAATCCTCCCCAGCCAAGAGACTAGAGAGCCCTTGGTGCCCAGGTTACATGTCGTCCTGCCAAAAGCAGGAGCAAAAGGAGCCGTGGGTGGGAACTTAGTGAAATGGGAACCAGCTCTCCCCGTAGCACATTGTCCTCGAGCTGTGGAGTCAGCCCAGTCCATGGCTTGGCCCATCCCAGTGAGCAAACAGGGGGATACCCCACCCCAAATCACGCTTGATATCTGGCTTCCCATTGGGGTGACTCTAGACTCGGTGCCTTTGTCTCACTGTCCCTGGGAGTTGGGATCTGATACAGCAAGTTTTCCCCATCACCAAATTCTGCTGTGATGCAGGTTTTATAATTCCATGTTTGTAGCATTTTCCAACAAGTAACTTGGCCAGAGCGCACACACCTTTCTGGCCATCTTTTCTCTTTCGTTGTATAAAACAGTTTGTCCAATAAACCAGCTATGCAGGTTTCTGATGGTGGATTTCTCAGCCTGCCAGACTCTTTGATTCGCTCATTCAAATAAGCCTCTGGCCTCTCTGGTTGATTTCATCAGTTGCTGTGGAACAGAAGGCTGTGGAGTGTGTGCACACTTAGTGGCTGGAAATGCTCTCTGGTGGGCCAGTGCTCTCCTCCGGCCTACCTGCCCTGGGAGCAAAAAGAAAAACAAACATCTTTGCATGGTCCCTAGGGAAAGAGTGAATTCCATAGTGACCAACCCCAGCAGCAAGTAGCCCCGCACTGCCCTTTCTGATGCCACCACGGTGTGACGAGACGGCCTCGCCTCTCTAACGGGAAAAGCAGCGACAGTTCACTTGTTCAGAAATGCCAAAGGTGTAACTTTTAAACTGATCCCAGCCCCCGCACAGACTGCGGGAGGGATCATGCAAGGAGGGGGGCTAGGCAGGAGGCATATCGCTGCTTTCTGGAGCTTTTCCTTCCTACCGCCTGTGGCAGAGCAGCGTGCTGAATGACAGCAACTGGGGAGAGGAGCCCTGTCCTGGCCACTTCAGAGACGGTCATAGGGTGACCAGATGTCCCGATTTTATAGGGACAGTCCCGATTTTTGGGTCTTTTTCTTATATAGGATCCTATTACCCCCCCACATCGCCTGTCCCGATTTTTCACTCTTGCTGTCTGGTCACCCTAGACGGTCATAGCAGGAGCTGGAGACTATTCAAACCGCTGCCCCGTTTGCACACTCGTTCTCAGCCATCACGCGCTGTGTCCCATGGGCGTGAGCCCTTTTGCTGAACAAGCTCTGGCCAGTGCACCTGTGCAAACCTGGCCACTCCGTGGGCTGGCAGGAGCCCAAGGATTACACCCCGTTTGCCCCAGAAGGGGCACATTTCCACTTCCCTTCAAGTCTTAATACCAAGGCCTGGCCTGGGCTATGGAGTGGAGCATGCTGGGATACCGCCATGCTAGCCTTGGGCCCCACTGTAACACTGTCCGGGCCATGGCTGCTCTCTTGACTGCCTCAGTAGCTCACCTGAGTCGCTGCTGCTTGTGGGTGTGAGTAACAGGCCAATCACCATGCATGAGAAGCGGGGCCCAGTGCGGAGGGTGCAGTAGGGGTGCAAGGCATTCCCACCCCCCGTGGCTAACCCCTCCCCTCAAGGCTTTCTTGTGTGGCTGTAGAGGCCCCATGGACTCCCCAGGCTGAGCGCGCCCAGTGCATACAGGATCTGGCCCAAAGTTGAATCTCAGGTTGTTTTGGCTCCACATCCCAATCCCACGCGTGGAACGTTGAGTTCACTGTGCAGCTTCCTGCCTTCACCGCTCCCTGAGTGAACTGTACGGAGAGGAGCCGGAACCTCTGCATGTGTATGAGGCACAGGCACACGGCCCCGCTGGGTCGTCCACCAGTGACTCAGTGCCCCTGGAAATACACTGTGCATGGCAGAGCCCCCGGTGGCACACTGCGTGTGAACAGCGGCGTGACGATGGCACAGCCGTGTGTACACTAAAGCCTCGATCACACGATTCTCTGGCTACGTTGTCACTTTACAATCCCTTATCCTTTACCGTACGTCGTGTGTTAATGTTGATTCCTGACCCGAAACCGTAATTGTTGTCTGGATTGTATTATTTTAAAAAGAAAGTTTTATTAAATGACCATATTTCAAACCAATGGCCCGTGTGTGGTGTGTGGGAGGGGAGCTCTGGGGCTGCATCTTGGTTTTAGTTTAACAAAATCTATTCACCAGCCCCCCTCCCCCAGTCCTCTGTTGGTTTGGGGGTACTGCTGCCTGCCGAACTCCATGCGTCTCATGCTTTGTGAAGCATCTCACTAAAGGGCCTTTCCAGAGAGCCCTCCAGCTGCGCTCCAAGTGAGGGATACTGGCTCCAGGGGAAGGAAAACCGGCCAAAGTGACCAAAGTTTCCCTTCCATTCTTCCTGCATGTGCGAGATGATTGTGCAGAGTCTTGTGCGCTATTTTGGACATGGTGTAACTGACCTCTGGTTTTTTCTTTGAAATTGGGCCTAAAGAATTGCCAGTTCTGTCGACTGTAAACACACCCTCTGTCGGCAGTGGGCAGCGTGACAGTCCCCATCCTACCGGATCCCTACCTGCATCACCAGGAAGCAGGCACATGCTGCAGGGCCGTCCTTGCCGTGTGGGGGGGATGGCAGGCCAGCAACTAGAGGGACGTTGAGGGTCCTAGGCCAGGTTCTGGAGGGGAGTGTACAGACCCTTCTGGCCCTGTGCTCTGTTCCTACTCCCTCGGCTCCTGACTCCTCCATGCAACCTGAGAACCAGCAGGAGAAACTTGTGAGCACAAGAAAGACCATCTCCATGCCATGGGTGGCGTGTGATCCCCTCCTTCAGGGAGGCTAGCCAAGCAGCCCTGCCCCTTGCACCCACGGCCCTGCCCCGACGCTCTGGAGTCCCGAGTGCCCACTCCCTCTCCACAGCCAGAGACATCCCAGCCGAACTGCCCTGGACCCCAGCCAGTGCCAGCACCGGGCTGAGCCACCCCTAGCGCCAGGCCTCCAGACGGCAGCAGAGCCGAGTTCCCGCTGGCTTGGGCACCGGCATGGGGGAGAGGGCAGAGCATGGGTGGGGTCAGGGCTCGGCTTAGGGGTGGCTTAGCCTCCCCTGGCCTATTACACCTGCCGCACGTGCTCAGTTTTGCACCCGGGGCCACAGTGCACCAGGAGGAGCAACTGCAATGAAGTCCCTGCAGACCTGGGCAGTAGCACGCTCAGTGCAGACTGACTCTTCTACTACCAACTTCTAACAATCTCTAAATCAGTCTCTACTGATCATATGTAGCCAGCAATTTTCAGAGGCTTGTAACTCCTACATTTGGGTGGATTTTCCTACTCCAAAGCCACTGACGCGTCTCAAAGTTCTCATAAGAATTTTAACACGAGCAAAATGACATTTTCCCTCATGTTGGCTGCAGCGTTGGTTTAGCCATATTAGGATATTAGAGACACAAGGTGGCTGACGTAACATCTTTTATTGGACCAAACTGTTGGTGAGAGTGAGAGACTTTCAAGCTACAGAATTCTTCAGCTAAGAACAGCTCTGTGGCTCGAAAGCTTATCTCTTGCACCAACAGAAGCTGAGTCCAGTAAAAGATATTACTCATCCACCTTGTCTCTCTCATTTTTCCCTAATCTCTTTCTCTGAAACAGCTGAACAGTTTCTGCTGAAACTTTCTGAAGAAGTACAGCTTGAGGCAGACAGCAGGCATGGAAAACTTCAGCCCAAATGGTTTACATTTTGCAACATGATAAGCAACTCAAAACAGAGTCTTATAATGGAAACTCTTGGGTAACCTTAACTCAAGGTGATGCTCCCAGCTTTGCCTGTATTGATGGTCCAGCTTCAGCCAACAAACAGCATCAAGTCTGAGACGTGATCTCTTCTCCCCCTGACTCCCAACTGTATGTAGGAAGAAGAATAAGGCCCAGGAAAGTTTGGGCAGAAATTATTCTGTGTATTCACAATGCAGCTGTTTCCTTTGCAGGCTGACTTACCCTGCTCCACTCATGTTCAGGGTAGCTGGTTTTTTAACCCTTGTGTGTGGAGGTAACATGGAATCTTGCACAAACATGGACGAGGGCATCAATTAGAACTTGGAAGTGGCTTTAATTTTCATAGTAAAGTCCCATCGAAAGCCCAGGCCAGGGGCCAGTGCCCTTCTCCAGGGCTTTGGGCAACCTCGATCTACAAGCCTCCCAAGTAATGCAGCATCCACCACTTCTGGTTGGATGGGACCTCAGGAGACCATCTAGTCCAACTCCCGCTTAAGGCAGGACCAATCCCCAATTAAATCATCCAACAGATTTTGCCCCATATCCCTAAGTGGCCCCCTCAAGGATTGAACTCACACCCCTGGGTTTAGCAGGCCAATGCTCAAACCGCTGAGCTATGCTCACCTGCCAATAACCCATTGTTCTAGATCATTGGGTCTCAAAGCCGGTTATGTGGGGGGTCTTGAACCCTGACCCTGGCGAGCCACGAACCCTGACCCCTGTACCGGGCTGTGAGCCCCAACCCTGCCCAGGAGCGGGGCTCTGAGCCACGAGTCTCGCCCCCTGCGCTGGGCTGCAACTGCGAGCCCCGACCCAGGCCAGGCATGGTATTGTCAGCCCTGAGCTGGGGCATCCAGAATGCTGTGAGCCCCGACCCCTGTACCGGGGTTGTCAGGCGGAGCCCAGCCATGCAGAGGGTTATCAGCCGGGAGCTCTGCCAGGCACAAGGTTGTTAACCCCCAGCCCTGCCCCACACAGGGTTGTCAGCCCCGAGCCCTGCCACCCGCTATGAGCCCGGCCAGGTGCTTGGTTGTCAGCCCCCATCATCACCATGTGTGGGCCCCAGAGCCCCAGGCTTCTCCAGCCCAGTTCCACCCCCAACTCCACCCCACTTCCAGCCCTGCTCCATCTCCAAAGAAAGGGCACCAAATAGAAGTTTGCCCAGGGTGCCATTTTTCCTATGGCTGGTCCTGGTACTGAGACAACATTAAAGGGCTTGATTCTTTAGCAGCTGAACAGGTACTTTATTAATTAACAGTCAGAGACACAAGCTCAAACTTCCTCCTGAAAATAGTGGCGACCTGTACTGCTAAAACCGCTAAAAAACAAAAGTAGCTCGAGTCTTACATTAAACTCGGTTTTACCGGTATCATCACCTCTGGTATTGAAAAACCGCAATGGGTCATTTGCTGTGGAGTTTTGTCTGCTGAATCAATGAAACCAGGCAAACTGCAGTGACATCTGGAAACTAGTCATCCTGAGCATAAAAATCAAAATGTGGATTTTTTTCAAATGCAGAGAAGCAGCAACAAAGAAGGCCAGGCTTGATGCTGATGGAAGTTTCCGACAGCAAACGTCCTCAGCTGTGGACGCCTGTTATGTTGTGTCACTACAAATTGCCAGTACTAAAACGCCGTGTACAGGAGGTGAGGAGCTTATTCTGCCAGCATGAAAAGATATCGTGGCACTTGTGGTTGGCAATGATACTGCCAAAAAATGGAATATTCTTTCCATGTCTAAAAAAAGCATTGAGTACATTAGCTTTTTCCACATCCTTTGTCACTAGGTTGCCTCCCCCATTCAGCAAGGGGCCCACACTTTCCTTAACTTTCTTCTTGTTGCTAACATACCTGAAGAAACCCTTCTTGTTACTCCTAACATCCCTTGCTAGCTGCAACTCCAAGTGTGATTTGGCCTTCCTGATTTCACTCCTGCAGCCTGAGCAATATTTTTATACTCCTCCCTGGTCATTTGTCCAAGCTTCCACTTCTTGTAAACTTCTTTTTTGTGTTTAAGATCAGCAAGGATTTCACTGTTAAGCCAAGCTGGTCACCTGCCATATTTACTATTCTTCCTACACACCGGGATGGTTTGTTCCTGCAACCTCAATAAGGATTCTTTAAAATACGCCAGCTCTCCTGGATTCCTTTCCCCTTCATGTTATTCTCCCAGGGGATCCTGCCCATCAGTTCCCTGAGGGAGTCAAATCTGCTTTTCTGAAGTCCAGGGTCTGTATTCTGCTGCTCTCCTTTCTTCCTTGTGTCAGGATCCTGAACTCGACCATCTCATGGTCACTTCCTCCCAGGTTCCCATCCACTTTTGCTTCCCCTACTAATTCTTCCCGGTTTGTGAGCAGCAGGTCTAGAAGAGCTCTGCCCCTAGTTGGTTCCTCCAGCACTTGCACCAGGAAATTGTCCCCTACACTCTCCAAAAACTTCCTGGATTGTCTGTGCACCGCTGTATTGCCCTCCCAGCCGATATCGGGGTGATTAAAGTCTCCCATGAGAACCAGGGCCTGGGATCTAATAACTTCTGCTAGTTGCCAGAAGAAATCCTCGTCCACCTCATCCCGCTGGTCTGGTGGTCTATAGCAGACTCCCACCACGACATCACTCTTGTTGCTCACACTTCTAAACTTAATCCAGAGAGACTCAGGTTTTTCTGCAGTTTCATACTGGGGCTCTGAGCAGTCATACTGCTCTCTTACATACAGTGCAACTCCCCCACCTTTTCTGTCCTGCCTGTCCTTCCTGAACAGTTTATATCCATCCATGACAGTACTTCTGTTATGTGAGTAATCCCACCAAGTCTCTGTTATTCCAACATAGTTCCTTGACTGTGCCAGGACTTCCACTTCTCCCTGCTTGTTTCCCAGGCTTCTTGATTTGTGTATAGACACTTAAGATAACTCGCTGATCATCCTGCTTTCTCAGTATGAGGCAGGAGTCCTCCCCTCTTGCGCTCTCCTGCTCGCGCTTCCTCCCGGCATCCCATTTCCCCACTTATCTCAGGGCTTTGGTCTCCTTCCCACAGTGAACCTAGTTTAAAGCTCTCCTCACTAGGTTAGCCAGCCTGCTTGCAAAGATGCTCTTCCCTCTCTTCGTTAGATGGAGCCCGTCTCTGCCTAGCACTCCTCCTTCTTGGAACACCATCCTGTGGTCAAAGAATCCAAAGCCTTCTCTCCAACACCACCTGCGTAGCCATTCGTTGACTTCCACAATTCAACGGTCTCTACCCAGGCCTTTTCCTTGCACAGGGAGGATGGATGAAGAGATGGCACAGTTTTTCCTGTGAAAAGAGAAACTAGATGAACAAAAAGTTCAGTGACAAGAAATGGCTTCTCTGCTTGGCATACTTAGTTGATATATTTCATAGCCTTAATGATCCCAATCTATCACTTCAGGGAAAATGTTCAACGTTAATATACCTGACTAATAAAATCAGTCTTCCAGATGAAGTTGGATCTGTGGTGCAAAGTTGGACACAGGTACGGCACATTTCCGACAGACACCTGCCTTGTTCAGTGAGGAGGAGGAAGTTAATATTGATAGTGCTCTCAGGTCAGTGAACATTTGAGAGCTCTTCACAAAGAGTTCTCACACTACTTCCCAGCGCTACCAGAAGCACTTCACCCACAGGAACAGTTTGTCGACATGGTCCATGATGATGAAGTGAACGCAAAATTCTCACAACCGCCTCCAAAGCCATTCTGGTGCTCAGTTGCAAGTGAATATCCACTGGTGTCTGACATGGCCGGGAGAGTCATAGAACCTCAGGGTTGGAAGGGACCTTGGAGATCATCTAGTCCAACCCCCTGCTCAAAGCAAGACCAATCCCCAGACAGATTTTTGCCCCAGATCCCTAAATGGTCCCCTCAAGGATTGAACTCACAACCCTGGGTTTAGCAGGCCAATGCACAAACCACTGAGCTCCCTCCCTTCTGCCATTTCCCACTACCTATGAATGCAAGAGTGGATTCACCAGCCTTCTCACAATAAAAACGAAATCTCAAAACCGACTTGATGTGAAGGATGACATCAGATGCGCAATTTCTAAAACAATACCAAGAATAAAACTTCTTATGTCAAATGAACAGCATCATCCGTCTCACTGATTTTTGGCTCCTTGTGGTCAGTCATTGCTGTCCAGTATTAAAATAAAATTCTACTTAAAAATATCTTTTCCACTTATATTTAATTTGATAAAAATGTGTTTTAGTCTTAATTTAAAGCGGTGAGAAAAGGTAACTTCATTTTAAGCAACAGGGTTTAAATTTAGTATTTAACATAGTGTTAAATATGAAAAATGTGGTTTTCATTTTTAGGGGGGAGTCACACTCAGAGGCTTGGTGTTCGAAGGGGTCACCAGTACAAAAAGCTTGAGAACCATTGTTCTGTTTAATCCCTTTATTCCTAGTTATACCTGGTGTGCGGTCCTTCCCTCCTGGGTGTCTATACCCGTCCAAGGCTGGGAGATAGTGATTGTGGCCCCATTTCCTTCTCTAATTAGTCACTGTTTAGCCAAGCTACACATATTAGCCCCTTTAATCTTTTCTCCCTAATTCAATCCCTTCAACCCTTTGATCAGTTCCTACTAACTCTCTCTGATGCAATCATGGTTTGTTACAGTAGCATGCAGAGGGCAGTGGGTCATTGTTCTCTCTGTCATTCGGTAACTTACCTTACTACACCGCGGGTTTGCAAAATCTGGTGGGGGAGAGGGGAGTCTTTTATCTGGGGGCTGGTCTCCACTACAAAGTTAGGTTGAGCTAAGTTGCCTTGCATCGATCTATTTGTGTATGCGTCTGCACTCAGATTAGTCTTCTGAGGATACAGTTGCCCTGTGAGTGACAGAAAACCACCTCCCCAACAGCCTTGAGCCATGGTCAACCCACTGAGGTCAACCCAGTATGAGGTTAGACGCTGCATGACCTGCAGTGACCCTAACAATCTTCCGGCAGCTGTCCCACAATGCCCCATTCCCTGCCACAGTGACCACTCTGATTACCATTGTATACTCCCTTGCCCTGCCCAGGGATCACAGAGACCAACAGCCACCTTTAAAACCCTCTGTCTTTATGAAATGCTTTTTCTGATTGCCCACCGTGGCGTACACGCCTAGCAGCTCACCTTGTGTGCAGCTACCCAACCAGCCGTGCTGGGTCCATGCACACAGACGGGTACTGGGCACCCTCCTGCCCAGAGGAGACAGGAAGTATTGCGTCTCCTGGGGCGGGGGGGAGAGGCTGTTGACCAGCCACAGAAATGTGAACATCTACAAGCAGATTGCTCGGGTGATGCAGGCAAAGGGGTATGGCAGGGGGCAGCAGCAGTGCCGTTTAAAAGCAAAGGAGCTGTGGCAGGCACACCACAGGGCCAGGGACGGGAGGCCAACAACCGATTGGGTGCAAGGAACTGCATGCTCTGTGGATGCTTTGGAGGAGCCTGAGACAGAGACCCCTGCCACGAGGAGGAGGTCTGGGCAGGGGGATCCAGCCATGTCGCAAGCCAGGACCTGTCTGAGACTCTGCCGCAGTCTAGCCAGTCCTGCCGGATGAGCCTGATGAAAGGGAAGGGAACTCAGGTGAGTGTGCGCCTGCATTTTTCCTTACACTACAATGCTTAAATTGAAAGCTGGTGCCAGAGCCATCCCCAGGCTAACCAGACAGAGGTATGGACTTCTCATTGTTTTACTTCTATGAGAAGCAGCAGGAGTACAACAGAGTTCAATCCTTGAGGAGGCCACTTAGGGATCTGGGGCAAAAATTGGTCCTGCTAGTGAAGGCAGGGGGCTGGACTCAATGACCTTTCAAGGTCCCTTCCAGTTCTAGGAGATTGGTATATCTCCAGTTATTACCTTTATTACCTTTAGAGGTCAAGTTGGCATTTGCTTTTCAATCCCCTGTTGGGTTGGGTGGGGGGGCCAGATTCTGCGGAGCAGTTTATGTGCACATGGATGGTCCTTCTATCCTCCTGAGCGATCTGGATGAAACGTTCAAGGAGATGCTCTGCAATCCTCTACCAAAGGTTACTAGGGAAGGCTGCTGGTGTCCTCCTGCATGGTAGGACGCTTTCCCATGCCGCTCTGCGATGAGTTTGGCTGGCACCATGGCAGTAACAGGCTAGTGGCTTACGGGCCCAGGCAGCTTTGGGATGCCAGGAGCAGCTGAGCTCTCTGGACCTTTGTGCTCCCCAAGAGCACGAGATCAGCAAATATCACCACCCCTCTGGAAAACAGTGCCAGTATTCACTGCCATTGCTCTGTACTCGTACCCAGGAACAACATTTTATAGCTTCCCGCAACAGAAAACCCTTCCTCCCCTCGTCCCTGGTGGGCCGGGCTTGCTGGGCTGAGGTGCATTTCTTATTAAAAGTTTTTTATGGGAATAAGGGAAGGGCGTTTTGAAACTTATCCTCCCCTTTCCTTGTGACTGTAAATTCAATAACAACATCAGAACATCCATACTGGGTCAGACCAATGGTCCATCTAACCCAGTGTCCTGTCTTCTGACAGTGGCCAATGCCAGGTGCCCCTGAGGGAATGAACAGAACAGGGAATCATCAAGTGATCCATTCCCTGTCACCCATTCCCAGCTTCTGGCAAACAGAGGCTAGGGACACCCAGAGCATGGGGTTGCATCCTTGACCATTTTGGCTAATAGCCATTGATGGACCTAATCTCCATGAACTCCTCTAATTCTTTTTTAAACCCAGTTATAGTTTTAGCCTTCGCAACATCCCCCGGCAACAAGTTCCACAAGTTGACTGTGGGTTGTGTGAAGAAGTACTTCCTTAGGGGGGTTTTAAGCCTGGTGCCTACAAATTTCCCTGAGTGGCCCTGGTTCCTGTGCTAGGTGGTACATCTGTCTGTTGTTATAAGCAGCTTCTGTCAAGGAAATCTTAAGGGGTACCCTCCCATAGAATGCTTGACTCTGAGGAGGAAGAGAAAAAAGAGGATATGGGAGGATCTATTGCATGAGATCCTTGCATCAGACCAGGAATGCTGGGCTTGGAAGGCCAATAATACAGACAGCATGGAGAAAGGGAGAGGAGAAGAGAGAGGACCAAGATTCCCAGCAGGACAAGGAGAGGGAGATGCCACAGGACATAATGGGTCTTCTCAGGCAGCAAACCCAAATGCTGCAGACCCTGGCTGACCTATTGGTCCAAAACTCCTGGACTCTCCAGCCTTTGCAGTCCTTGACGAACCCCATGGTCACTGCTCCCTACACCACCATGACAGACTACATAGCCAGATCCTTCCCCCCAGCACTCCATGCCAGGCACAGCTTCACAGAGACTGGCCTGTGAGAGCCAGAGCTGGTGTACACATAGTCACAACTGGCTACACTTGTGCACTCAGATGGACACAAATGTTTCTCACCTTTTGGGTTTTCAACCTTTCAAGTTATGTTGAAAATCTGTATAATATTGACTGGGGGTTGTTTTTTCACGAGTGTGTGTGGGGAGGAAACAGTGCAGAAAATCCAACTTCTAATTCTGGAGAATTACATTCTCTTTATTAGTTCATAACAAATATGGCCAAATGCATTGCAGTATTCAAAGCAAACAGTACTTGTAAATGCACACCGAGCGCCACAGCAGTCGTCGTCTCAGGAAAATCCCCAGGCATGTTTATAAATGTAGAGCAGCATGACACAGTTCTTAGCAGCCTCCCAACCTCCAGGCATGGACTGACTACTGGGACTGACCAGCTCTTTCAACTCCTCCCTCAACTGCATAGCTCCACGCTGGGCTCTTGTGATAGCCCTGGGTCTGGCTGTTCAGAGGCAGGCGGGCGCTCTACCTCCGTGGCAGCTTTTCCTTCTTTGCCTCAAAGATATTGTGCAGGACCCAGCAGGCAGCTATAACCGTTGGGATGGGTTTGTTTGTTTTTTTCATTGAGTTCCAATCTCATGAGTAAACACTGCCAGCACCCCTTCAGATAACCAAACCCACTTGTCATTTTGCACCTCCTGAGCCAGGAGTTGAATCTCTCCTTGGTGCTACTGAGGTGGCCAGTGTACTGCTTAATGAGCAAAGGGTAGGCTGGGTCCCCCAGAATCACCCTTGGCATTTCAATATCACCAGTGATAATCCACTGCTTGGAGAGAATGGCCCTGTATGCAGCTTCCTGATCAGCCCTGTGTTCTTAAAGATGCGAGCGTCATTCACCTTCGCTGACCAGCCCACATTGATATTGGTGAAGCATCTCCAGTGATCCACCAGTACTTGCGTAACCATTGAAAAGCAGCCCTTTCTGATGATGTGCTCTTTTGCAAGTCGGGCTGGTGCCAAAATAGGCCTGTGCATGCCATCTATCGCCCCAACACGGTTCAGTGTTGCAAAGCCGTCCACTGCGTCCTGCACGTTGCGAAGAGTCTCGGTCCTGCATAGCTGGAGACCATAAATGGCCCTGGACACTTGCATGACAACGGCCCCCCTCTGTGGATTTTCCAACTCCATCGTGATTGCCCACCAACCGGTAGCAATCTGGCATTGCATGCTTCCCGAGAGCAATGTCCACTCGCTTCTCCGCTGTCAGTCATTCTAGTGTCCATGTGCTGGAGGGCTGGGCACACAGATCCAGGAAGGTGGCCTTTAATGGCTGAAAATTCAGCAGCTGCTGCTCATCATCCCAAACCTGCACTACACTGTGATCTCACTATGTCCCACAGCAATCTGTCCTCCAGGAAATCCTTGTGTCCGTGGTTCTTGCGGTACTTCCTGCTGATCTGCAAATACAGACAAAGCACCTGTCCTATATTTGCAATGTTCGGGAGAATAGTGCAGAGCTCTGTGTCCTCCAGGCTTCTGCCAGAGACCAAAAGTGCTGCCGGTTAGTCGGATTTTCAAAAAATGATGTGAAAACTATGAGCTATGGATGGCATTATGGGATGGAGAAAGTTGCATGCTGTGAACTTGACCTCTAGCTCCCAGGCAACCGTTTCCAAAGGTTTACCACCCTCCCTCTTAAACTTGCACTTTCGTTCTAGTCTGAATTTGTCCGGCTTCCACCCACTGGATCTTGTTCTGCCTTTTGCTACTCGACTAAAGATCCAGGCTTCAGCAATCTCTTCCCCAGCTAAGGAGCTGGAGATGGTGGTCAAATCACCTCGTAGCACGCTCTTAGACTGAGTTTTGTCTCCCACTGTAGGGGATATTTTCCAGACCTCAGTCATGCTTCTAGCTCTTACCTGAACCCTTCCAGTTTTTTCAACATCTTTTGGGTGTTGGAACTATCCAGTAATGGTCTCACTAATGCCAAATACAGAGGTGAGACCATGGGCGATGGATGGAGGCTAGTACCCCCAGCCCCACCCCTTTCACCTGAGCCCCCCCTGCAGCCAGAGCCCTGAATCACCCCCCCACCCCCCGGAAGAGCCCTGAGCCTCCCCCACACATAGAATCATAGAATCTCAGGGTTGGAAGGGACCTCAGGAGGTATCTAGTCCAACCCCCTGCTCAAAGCAGGACCAAACCCAACTAAATCATCCCAGCCAGGGCTTTGTCAAGCCTGACCTTAAAAACCTCTAAGGAAGGAGATTCCACTACCTCCCTAGGTAACCCATTCCAGTTCTTCACCACCCTACTAGTGAAAAAGTTTTTCCTAATATCCAACCTAAACCTCCCCCTCTGCAACTTGAGACCATTACTTCTTGTTCTGTCATCTTCTACCACTGAGAACAGTCTAGATCCATCCTCTTTGGAACCCCCTTTCAGGTAGTTGAAAGCAGCTATCAAATCCCCCCTCATTCTTCTCTTCTGCAGACTAAACAGTCCCAGTTCCCTCAGCCTCTCCTCATAAGTCATGTGCTCCAGCCCCCTAATCATTTTTGTTGCCCTCCGCTGGACTCTCTCCAATTTATCCACATCCTTCTTGTAGTGTGGGGCCCAAAACTGGACACAGTACTCCAAATGAGGCCTCACCAGTGCTGAGTAGAGGGGGATGATCACATCCCTTGATCTGCTGGAAATGCCCCTACTTATACAACCCAAAATGCCATTAGCCTTCTTGGCAACAAGGGCACACTGTTGACTCATATTCAGCTTTTCGTCCACCGTAACCCCTAGGTCCTTTTCTGCAGAACTGCTACCCAGCCATTCGGTCCCTAGTCTGTAGCAGTGCATGGGATTCTTCCGTCCTAAGTGCAGGACTCTGCACTTGTCCTTGTTGAACCTCATCATATTTCTTTTGGCCCAATCCTCTAATTTGTCTAGGTCCCTCTGTATCCTATCCCTACCCTCCAGCGTATCAACAACTCCTCCCAGTTTAGTGTCATCTGCAAACTTGCTAAGGGTGCAGTCCACACCATCCTCCAGATCGTTAATGAAGATATTGAACAAAACCGGCCCCAGCACCGACCCTTGGGGCACTCCACTTGATACCGGCTGCCATCTAGACATGGAACCATTGATCACTACCCGTTGAGCCCGACCATCTAGCCAGTTTTCTATCCACCTTACCGTCCATTCATCCAGCCCAGACTTCTTTAACTTGCTGGCAAGAATACTGTGGGAGACTGTATCAAAAGCTTTGCTAAAATCCAGAAATAGTACATCCACTGCTTTCCCCTCATCCACAGAGCCGGTTATCTCGTCATAGAAGGCAATTAGGTTAGTCAGGCATGACTTGCCCTTGGTGAATCCATGCTGACTGTTCCTGATCACTTTCCCCTCCTTTAAGTGGTTCAGGATTGATTCCTTGAGGACCTGTTCCATGATTTTTCCAGGGACTGAGGTGAGACTGACTGGCCTGTAGTTCCCTGGATCTTCCTTCTTCCCTTTTTTAAAGATGGGCACTACATTAGCTTTTTTCCAGTCATCCGGGACCTCCCCCGCTCGCCATGATTTTTCAAAGATAATGGCCAATGGCTCTGCAATCTCACCGGCCAACTCCTTTAGCACCCTCGGATGCAGCGCATCCGGCCCCATGGACTTGTGCTCGTCCAGCTTTCCTAAATAGCCCCGAACTACTTCTTTCTCCACAGAGAGCTGGTCACCTCCTCCCCATACCGTGCTGCAGAGTGCAGCTGTCTGGGAGCTGACCTTGTCTGTGAAGACAGAGGCAAAAAAAGCATTGAGTACACTAGCTTTCTCCACATCCTCTGTCACTAGGTTCCCTCCCTCATTCAGCAAGGGGCCCACACTTTCCTTGACTTTCTTCCTGTTGCTAACATACCTAAAGAAACCCTTCTTGTTACTCCTAACATCTCCGGCTAGCTGCAACTCCAAGTGTGATTTGGCCTTCCTGATTTCACACCTGCATGCCTGAGCAATACTTTTATACTCCTCCCTGGTTATTTGTCCAATCTTCCACTTCTTGTAAGCTGTTCTTTTGTGTTTAAGACGAGCAAGGATTTCACTGTTAAGCCAAGCTGGTCGCCTGCCATATTTACTTCTCTTCCTACACATCGGGATGGTTTGTTCCTGCAACCTCAATAAGGTTTCTTTGAAATACAGCCAGCTTTCCTCGACTCCTTTCCCCGTCATGTTATTCTCCCAGGGGACCTTGCCCATCAGTTCCCTGAGGGAGTCAAAGTCTGCTTTTCTGAAGTCCAGGGTCTCTGTTCTACTGCTTTCCCTTTTTCCTTGTGTCAGGATCCTGAACTCGACCATCTCATGGTCACTGCCCCCCAGGTTCCCATCCACTATTGCTTCCTCTACTATTTCTTCCCTGTTTGTGAGCAGCAGGTCAAGAAGAGCTTTTCTCCTAGTTGGTTCCTCCAGCACTTGCACCAGGAAATTGTCCCCTACACTTTCCAGAAACTTCCTGGATTGCCTGTGCACTGCTGTATTGCTCTCCCAGCAGATATCAGGGTGATTAAAGTCACCCATGAGAACCAGGGCCTGTGATCTAGCAACTTCTGTTAGTTGCTGGAAGAAAGCCTCGTCCACCTCATCCCCCTGGTCCGGTGGTCTGTAGCAGACTCCCACCACGACATTACCCTTGTTGTTCATACTTCTAAATTTAATCCAGAGACACTCAGGTTTTTCTGCAGTTTCATACTGGAGCTCTGAGCAGTCATACTGCTCTCTTACGTACAACGCAACTCCCCCACCTTTTCTGCCCTGCCTATCCTTCCTGAACAGTTTATATCCATCCATGACAGTACTCCAATCATGTGAGTTATCCCACCAAGTCTCTGTTATTCCAATTACATCATAATTCCCTGACTGTGCCAGGACTTCTAGTTCTCCCTGCTTGTTCCCCAGGCTTCTTGCATTAGTGTATAGGCATTTAAGATAACCCGCTGATTGTCCCGCTTTCTTGGTCTGAGACAGGAGTCCTCCCCTCTTGTAATCTCCTGCTTGTGCTTCCTCCCGGTATCCCACATCCCCACTTACCTCGGGGCTTTGGTCTCCTTCCCCCGGTGAACCTAGTTTAAAGCCCTCCTCACTAGGTTAGCCAGCCTGCTTGCAAAGATGCTCTTCCCTCTCTTCGTGAGGTGGAGCCCGTCTCTGCCTAGCAATCCTTCTTCTTGGAAGACCATCCCATTGTCAAAGAATCCAAACCCTTCTCTCCGACACCATCTGCGTAGCCATTCGTTGATTTCCACGATTCGACGGTCTCTACCCTGGCCTTTTCCTGCCACAGGGAGGATAGATGAGAACACCACTTGCGCCTCAAACTCCTTTATCCTTCTTCCCAGAGCCACGTAGTCTGCAGTGATACACTCAAGGTCATTCTTGGCAGTATCATTTGTGCCCACGTGGAGAAGCAGGAAGGGGTAGCGATCCGAGGGCTGGATGAGTCTCGGCAGTCTCTCCGTCACATCGTGAATCCTAGCCCCTGGCAAGCAGCACACCTCTCGGTTCTCCCGGTCAGGGCGGCAGATAGATGACTCAGTCCCCCTGAGGAGAGAGTCCCCGACCACCACCACCCTCCTCCTCCTCCTCTTGGGAGTGGTGGTCGTGGAACCCCCATCCCTAGGAAGGTGCATCTCATGCCTTCCAATCAGTGGAGTCTCCTTCTGCTCTGTTCCCTCAGGTGCATCATCCACTCCACTCTCACACCACCACAGCTGGAGAGCCCCAGGCCGCCTGGAGCCCGAAGGCCCCCATGGCCGGAGGAGCCAGAGACCTCCAGCCGCACTGCACCTCCCCTCCTGAGAGCCCCAAGCCGTCCTGTGGGAAAAGCTCATCTCTCCCGGAGAACCGGAGCTTTTGATCTGCACCATGCAGGGGCTGGAGGCAGTATGTGTTACTCAGCTTCCTGGGGTCTCAGTAATCTCATGGTGCCTAATAAAAAGCAGAAACTTCCCTGCAAACCCCACAACCAGCTGTGCTAGGGGAGGCCTATTATACCCACCGCCTATGGGTGAGACCATCTCCCTATTACTGCTAGATATTCTGCGTATACACCACATGATTGCGTTAGCCCCCTTAGCCACAATATCCTCTGGGAGCTCACCTTCTGTGGGTAATCTCCCATCACATCTAAGCCTTTTTTGGAGTGGCTGCTTTCCAGGATACAGTCCCCCAGCTTATCAAGTGTGACCTGCATTCTTTGTTCCTAGGTGTATCACTTTTTATTTGGCTTTTGTTAAAGTGCATCTTGTTCAGAGGAGCCCACCTCACCAACCGATCCAGGCTGGTCTGTATAAGTGACCTGGCCTCATTATTTCACTCCACCACATTGTGTCATCTGCAAACTTTACCAGTCGGGACGTTGTTCCAATGATTAATTTAGCGTCTGTGATATAAAATAATTGCACCTTATTTCCAGTCCGACTTTTTGTCTCCTTTTCCTTGCTGGTGATGCCACATTGAGACTCTCTCGGGATGAAGATGGTGGGACACGTTAGGCTGTTAATCCCAGCGTGTGGAAGATTCTGTGAGCTCTTACGTTTGGCTAAAATCCTACTAAATCCTGATGCTCTCAGGGCTGCTCCATGCCCTAGCCCTGCCTCCACTATGGAAATTCAAATGCAATTTTAATCCAGTTATAGTGCTGAAAACTTCCGTAAAAAGAACAGGAGTCCTTGTGGCACCTCAGAGACTAACACATTTATTTGAGCATAAGCTTCTCTGGGCTACAGCCCACTTAATTGGATGTTGTAGCCCACGAAAGCTTATGCTCAAATAAATTTGTTAGTCTCCAAGGTGCCACAAGGACTCCTGTTCTTTTTGCTGATGCAGAGTAACATGGCTGCTACTCTGAAAACTTCCGTGTGCACCAGGCCAGCACATCGACTGCAGGGCTCTGTGCTGGAGAAATTGGAGTAAGGCGGATGGTCTAGCAGGTCCCCTGGACCTGGAACTCAAAAGAGCTGGGTTCAACTAGCAGCTCAGCCACAGAGTTTCTCTGTGACCTTGGGTGAGGCACTTAGCCAACGCTGTGTCTGAGTGCCTCATCTGTACGACGAAGGTTCGACAACACCTCTGCAAGAGAACACGCCCGCAAGGCTCCAGCCCATTCGTGCTTGAGGGGAATCGGAGTCTCTGCTGATGGGGGCCGTATAAGTGCCCAGATGCAGTTACAATGTTGCGACTCTTTAGTAGAGGCAGGACTAATCAAAAGCTCAAGCTTTTAAAAGAGGGTCAGGGCCCACGCCACCCTCGAAGTGTTTCATCTCCTCTTGTGCGCAGAAGTGACACGTGTCCTCACACTGCCTCCTCTCAGCTGTGCGCCGGCCCTCGCTTCGTCCTTTCAGAGCACGAGAAGTTTTGCTGCGCTCAGAGCACCGGGGCGCCGCTGAGAGGACGAAGGAAGAATTTATTCTCCCTGTTCGGCTTTAAGGCAAGGGTTAGTTAGTCCTTAGGCAGAGCAATGCCACAGCAGCGAGGCCGGGGGGAAACGGAGTGAAGATGGCAGTGCCTCTTTTTTTTTTTTTTAATTTGTTTCAACATGTTTATTTCATTTACAAAACTTGTATAACTCAGAGCTCTAAGCTCTGGTAGATATAACTGATTTACACCGTGCATATGAAAGGTGATATGGATGCACCAGGCTCAAGCAATTGCCACTGGTCTGCATCTGCTGCTCTCCGGCTCTGCTGCAGGGGAGCTAAGAGCTCTGGGCAGAGAACTGTCTCGCACCTTCCCACTCTCGGTATTTAACTGCCGCATTCTCTCGGAGACAGGAGGGCAGCGTTGCCTGGAGAATTCAGTGGGGGGCTGTTTACACAGGAGCCAAGTGGAAGGAAGAAACACTTAGGGCGTCCATTCCTGCTGCTCGCAATAAACCCCGGACCTACATTTCCAGGCCCTAACTGTGTTGGCTCAATCCCCGTTGCGGCTACTGTAGCAGGGCTCTAGCCAAGGTGGATTTAAAAAAAACAACCTCATTGATTTAAAATCTGTATATAAAAGTCAGATTTTTTCCATTTAAATTCAATCTAGGTTGGCTCTTTAGGGGAGAGGAGGCTTCAGCAGGGCACGATTTTACAGCAGCCAAGCTTGCTTCCTTTTGACTGCACTTCAGGGCCTGCTCCATGCCAGTGGTTGGGCAGGAGACTTGTTGAGGGTCTGTATTACCGCAGCATCTAGGAAACCAGCCATGGACTGGGCCCCACTTCTGCTCGGTGCTGAACAGACTGCCAGGGCGGGGGTTGAACGGGTTACTGCAAAGCAACTCTCCACTCCAAGGCAGGCGAGTTCAGTGAACAGGAACCATTGAAGGGCTGGGCCTGTAATTGGTGGGGTGTCCTCGTGAGCCCTGCCCTGGGTCCTTCACTCACCTTGTTCTTGACCATCCCAGTGGGGTCTAGGGCTGCGCCCCACAGACATCGGAGCTGGTTGCTCCCCACCTTGGAACTTGGGATGCTCGTGGCTCTCCGGTGTCTGCCAGGGAATTGCCCTATTGCAGAGATCAGATCGACCCCTCTCTCCCACAGAGACTCAAACACCATGTCTCCAGCCCCCGACTGCCACCACAGGCAAACCGCCTTTCAGAGCTGCTGTCTGTCCTGCAGTATTTCTGCCCGCCCATCACCGGGGTCTCTAGGCGCTGCACAGGAGTGATATAAAACACTGGGATTTGCTCCATCCTGCTCTGCAGTTTGCTAATTGTTGGTTTCAGCTCTGGTGTATGGAATGCTTCACTCCGGAGAGGAGCCTGGCTTCTTGTACATGCCATGTATAGCTTGCATTTGGATGAGTTTTGCAAGCATCTCCTTGTTTCCGTGTTCTCATCCAGCTGTGTTCACCTGCACTCAGGCGTGGCCCCAGAGTGCTTACGGTAAAGCAGGCCCACATGGTGCGAAACCCCCAGACCTTCTTGCGGAGGGAGTTGCTATTTTACATTAAAACTAGATGCAAGTTGGTGCAGAGAAGCACCCCCGGCTCTCTGAGGCCTTCCCTCTGATCACTTATAGGCAGTGATGAGCTGCAAAAATCTTAACAACGGGTTCCCTATAAAAAGTTCTGATTTAACAACGGGTTCCCTATAAAAAGTTCTGATTTAAGGGATGTGCGACAGCATGTATTTTTTGTACCAATAGGGTTACCATACGTCCATATTTTCCCAGGACGTGATTAAGAACCGAAAAGCCTGACATGTCCAGGAAAATACAGATGTATTTTAACCCTACCTAAAGTTCTTTTTTAAAAAGATGGGGCTGAACTAGAAATGAGCTCCGTTTCACATGTGTGGGTGGTGATCAGGGACAGTCTCAATTTTTGGGTCTTTTTCTTATACAGGCTCCTATTACCCCTCACCCCTGTCCCGATTTTTCACACTTGCTGTCTGGTCACTCTAGGGTGTGCACATGTGTGGGTCCCAGCTGCTCCCTGCCCCCCCCTCATTAAAGCAGGTGTGCAGGGTTACTGCCCTGGGAACTGCAGGGCACCAGTGGATGTGGGGCTGGCTGCAGATAGGGGCGTGGGGCAGGGCTAGCTGGAGGCAGGGAGTGACACGGGCTGGCTGTGGGCAGGTGATGCAGACGGGCGGGCTGCGGGCGGCTGCAGGCAGGGGCTGCAGGCAGAGGGTGGCTGCGGGCAGGGGCTGGCTGCGGGCAGGGGCTGGCTGGGGGCAGGGGGTGGGGCAGGGGGCGGCTGGGGTAGGGGCTGGCTGGGGGCAGGGGCTGGCTGCGGGTGGCTGTGGGCAGAGGATGGGGCAGGGGGTGGCTGGGGGCAGGGGATGGCTGGGGGTGGCTGGGGGCTGGCTGGGGCGGGCTGGGGGCAGGGGCTGGCTGGGGGGGGCTGGGGGCAGGGGCTGGCTGGGGCTGGCTGGGGGAGGCTAGGGGGGGCTGGGGCAGGGGGCTGGGGGCAGAGGGTGGCTGGGGGCAGGGGCTGGCTGTGGGCAGGGGGTGGGGCAGGGGGTGGGTGTGGCTGGCTGGGGGCAGGGGCTGGCTGTGGGCAGGGGGTGGGGCAGGGGGTGGGTGTGGCTGGCTGGGGGCAGGGGCTGGCTGGGGGCAGGGGGTGGGGCAGGGGCTGGCTGGGGGCAGGGGCTGGGGCAGGGGGTGGCTGGGGGCAGGGAAGGCGGGGGAGGGGCGCAGACACTCACACGGGGGGGGGGGGGCTGGGAGCAGCAGGACGCAGCCGGGGACTCACCAGGGCCAGAGGTCCAAAGAGCAGGAGCAGCAACAGGGCCAGGAGGCAGCTCACATGGCTCTCGCAGCACAGCGCAACGCCCCCCGGCGGCCGGGAGGAGGAATTACAGGCTTCCCAGCCAGAGCCCATCAAAGCTTCCCTCGCAGGGAAGCTAGTTAACAAGCGGTTCTAAAACCGCTTCTAAATTTAACAACGGGTTCGTGCGAACCGGTGCGAACCGGCTCCAGCTCACCCCTGCTTATAGGCTGTAAGCTTGCTGGGGCAGGGACTGTCTCTCAGCATGTGCCTGTGCAGCACCTGGCACAACAGGTATAGTAAAGCCTTCACCCGGATCTGTTCTCTTGGCCACAAGCCTCTGTGGGAGCTTTAGCCATTCCAGAGTAACCAATTAATCCTTTGTCCGTGGGTGGTAAAAGTCCACCCCTTGATACAGGGATATCAGCACAAGGGGGCACTACTGAGGCAGAGTCCTTTACCACAGCCTCTACCCCCAGCCTCCTAAACAATGACACACCGGCTGCTCCAGCCTCAACCTTTCCACTTCACTCATGGCTACTTCCCTCGCCTGCCTGCCTCTCTCTGGTCTCCTCCAGGGTCTCTCCCAGGCCCCCTTGCCCGACTTCCTGTGAGCTGAGAGCACCACCACAGATCATGCCCAAATCACTTAGTGTCCCACCACCTCCTCCATGAGCTGGGGTGGCTTAGAATCATAGAATCTCAGGGTTGGAAGGGACCTCAGGAGGTCATCTAGTCCAATCCCCTGCTCAAAGCAGGACCAATCCCCAACTAAATCATCCCAGCCAGGGCTTTGTCAAGCCAGGCCTTAAAAACCTCTAAGGAAGGAGATTCCACCTCCTCCCTAGGTAACCCATTCCAGTTCTTCACCACATTCCTATGAAAAAGTTTTTCCTAATATCCAACCTAAACCTCCCCCACTGCAACTTGAGACCATTGCTCCTTGTGTTGTCATCTGCCACCACTGAGAACAGTCTAGATCCATCCTCTTTGGAACCCCCTTTCAGGTGGTTGAAAGCAGCTATCAAATCCCCCCTCATTCTTCCCTTTTGCAAACTAAATAATCCCAGTTCCCTCAGCCTCTCCTCATAAGTCATGTGCTCCAGCCCCCTAATAATTTTTGTTGCCCTCCCCTGGACTCTCTCCAATTTTTCCACATCCTTGTAGTGTGGGGTCCAAAACTGGACACAGTACTCCAGATGAGGCCCCACCAATGCCGAATAGAGGGGAATGATCATGTCCCCCCATCTGCTGGCAATACCCCTACTTATACAGCCCAAAATGCCGTTAGCCTTCTTGGCAACAAGGGCACACTGTTGACTCATATCCAGCTTCTTGTCCACTGTAACCCCTAGGTCCTTTTCTGCAGAACTGCTGCCTAGCCACTCGGTCCCTAGTCTGCAGCAGTGCATGGGATTCTTCCATCCTAAGTGCAGGACTCTGCACTTGTCCTTGTTGAATCTCATCAGGTTTCTTTTGGTCCAGTCCTCTAATTTGTCTAGGAGTACTTGTGGCACCTTAAAGACTAACAAATTTATTGTAGCATGAGCTTTCGTGAGCTAAAGCTCACTTCTTGCATCCGAAGAAGTGAGCTTTAGCTCACGAAAGCTCATGCTACAATAAATTTGTTAGTCTTTAAGGTGCCACAAGTACTCCTGTTTTTTTTTGCGGATACAGACTAACACGGCTGCTACTCTGAAACCTGTAATTTGTCTAGGTCCCTCTGTATCCTCTCCCTACCCTCCAGCGTATCTACCACTCCTCCCAGTTTAGTGCCATCTGCAAACTTGCTGAGGGTGCAGTCCACGCCATCCTCCAGATCATTAATGAAGATATTGAACAAAACCGACCCCTGGGGCACTCCACTTGAAACCGGCTGCCAACTAGACATGGAGCCGTTGATCACTACCCGCTGAGCCTGACGATCTAGCCAGCTTTCTATCCAGCTTATAGTCCAATCATCCAGCCCATAGTGCTTTAACTTGCCGGCAAGAATACTGTGGGAGATCGTATCAAAAGCTTTGCTAAAGTCAAGGAATAACACGTCCACTGCTTTCCCCTCATCCACAGAGCCGGTTATAGCCTGTGCCCCCCTACTTCACAGCTTGCGCTCAGCTTTGTTTCCATGCTCCTTCTGAGAACTACAAGCCCCAGAATGCATTGGTCCTGGGCCAAAAACAATGACCAGGTAGTAAGCCAAGGGCTTGTCCTTAAAGAGCCTACACACTGTCACAGTGATCTAAAGACTATAGTTCTCTGTTAGGTCTTGTCTACGCTGGTGAAATTTACCAAACAATTCCAATCAGTCCACTTGCTCCAGTGGCAGAACCAGTGGGAACTTTAGTGTAGACAAGGCTCCTGCAGCTGGACCCATTTATAACTCTGTTTAGATCAGACTGGCTTTCAGCAGCTTTTGCTCCAAGAATTTAAAATGGATTGGACTAGGGGAGCCTGGGCTTTGTTGTGGTTCTCACTGGTCCAGCCATTGTGAATGTCAATCCCCGCCTCTGTGAACACGGCTTGCGCCAAGAGTTTCAAAAGTGACTCGTGATTCTGGGCGCCTGGGTCAAGTGCCCAACTCAAGACACTTTAAGGAGGCCTGAATTCCAGAGAGGGCCAAGCACACACCCTCTGAAACCAGGCCCCTGCAAGGGGGTCGCAAGTGCTGAATTGGAATCTGTCCCTGGCAGCCAGCCATTGCTTAGGGCATGAGCAAGGCTCCACCATCCCTCTCTTGTGCTGCTCTTTGCATTCTATGTTGCTAAGTCTCACACATTCCTGTGCTGATGTACATTGTCCCTGGCTGAGCTGGCTCGATGGAGATATTGCTTTGGTTGGACCCTTTTGTGTACTCCTCCAGCTGCCCTTCATCTCAAGGTGGACACCAAAAATCTTGGCCTAGTGCTTAAGTGCAAGGGCTTTAAGATGCAGTTGGGTGGGTGAAGGTATTTTACCAAAGTGGGTTACCATGGCTAGGCTGTGCGGGTATCCTTGCAAACTAATTTCTGCTGTGCTTATCCTAGCAAAACTCCCATGGGTGTCAGTGGGTCTTGGGCTTGCTTAAGGATCTCAGGACTTGGCCTGGTATTAATCTGCCCCCTATAAATCCACCTTTTAACAGCCAAATGCAGAATTCCACCTGCTGCAGCCTGCTCGCAGGAGCCCAGTGCCTGGCGTGTGCATTGCCTGTGGGGAAGTGCTTCTGTAAGCCACAAGAAATGTCTTGGCTAAACTGGAACTTGCAGCATCTTCTCCACAAGGGTCCAGTCACGCAGCTCCAGTGAGCTGCACCAAACTGCTCCAGCCATACAATGACCCCTGTGACAATGAGGGAAACACCTTCCAGGCCCCAAGAGAATCGCTGCATTGAAATGGAGAGAGGAACCCCACTGACCCACTCCGTCCCCCCAGGGAAAACATTGCTCTCCACAGTGGGCGACCCTTCTCCAAAGAACCGGTTCAAAGTCAACGGCTCCCCTTCCGCCGGGTGCTGTATATGAAAGGGGAGCTGGAATGTGCTTGAGCTGCTTCCAGGCAGGATGGGTTGATGTGCTTCCTGGGGGGAAGGAGGAGGAGGAGGAGGAGGGGGGCCAGGCCACAGAACAATAAATCAAAGGCAAGAGGGCGATTGTGGAGCTGAAGGATCTTCTAAAAATGTCCCGTCCCCAGCTGGAGGCTGGGAGGAGCAGAGGAGAATCACTTGCAGTTGGAATCCTGCAGTGTCACTTCCTCATAGATCAGCTTCCTGAGCGCAGGGCCAGGGATTTATCTCAGCCTGTGGCTTCAGCCATGCTGCGTAGACATTGCAGCACCTTCCTGGGAGGTTGGAGTTAGGGGGTGCCGGGATTTTCTTTCAGGTCCATTCCTGGTTCAGACATTTTCCAGGAGCCCAAACAGTGCAGTCCAAAGCCAGCAACTGCATTCCCAGGGGCTCAGTGTACAGGCCTTTAAATATAAATGGCTGGATGCAGCTTAGGCCAGGGAGCCCAGAAAGAAAAGAACCCCCCCATTCCCAACCTCTGTGCACCTCCCAGGATCCCATTAGATCCCTGCAGTGTGTTCATTTCAACCACTCTGTGTAATTTAGGCAAGAGTCCTGCAGAAATATAGCAAGGGCTCATGTAATGAGTTACTATCACAATGCACAAAGGGGCTGCACTCAAGTGATACGGCATTTAATTCTGGCATTTCTTAGCACGCCAGTGCCTGATTTTGCAACTTTAATGTTCTTGTAATGTCTGTTTTTTTGTATGCAGTGCAGCCTTTATAGTGCCATGGTACCAACCCGACTGGGGCTTATGGCACTAGGCATTATCCAGATTATAAACCAAAAGGCAGCCCCATGTCCCAAGTTGCTCACAGTCTGAACACAGGGTGAAATCCCCCTAACCCCACTGAAGTCGGCTGGGTGATGTCAGGAGGGCCAGGATCCCAGCCTGTGTTTGATGTTTTTGCAAGTCAGGGGCCGATTTAGGGCATTTTCTTCCTGAGGCACTGAGCGCCTTGCAGAGCCCATTGACCTCAGCTGCACTAAGGGTACTCAGCACTTCACTACAGGCAGCTTGCAGCCCCCCAGCAATAATGTCAAGCAATTGTTGTATAAATCAGTGACCGCTTCCCCTCCCTGCAGAGCCTGCTCAGGCTCTGTCCCAAACACAAAGGAAAGGAGCTTTGCAGCCTTATCTCTTTGGCATATCTCTGAGCGAGAGACTGGGAACAGCAGTTATCAACCAGCCACGTTAATCAGTAGGTGAAGTCACTGGCAGCAGATTGGGCCCAGGCAAGCAGAATGCTGCTGGAATTGCCCAGCCTTCATCATGCCCAGAGACTGGCATCTCCCGTCCCGCTGCAGGGCCTGTCTGGTGGTGATGGGAGGTACGCACCGAGCCATGCTCGCTACACAACGCACTGAAAGGATAATCCTATCCATTGCAATCGATATGTCAGAAAGTTCCTGTGGGAGCAGAGGGGAGAGGTTTGGGGAAGCGTAACGAACCCGGCCCAACAGCACCATTGTCAAGTGGCCATCACAAATAGAGAACCTAGTGACTGGTCCCATTGTGCAGCACGAGTGTGAGTGCTAGCAATGCTCGGGATCAGCTCAGTTTAGAGGCCAGAGACCAGTAAAAGAAAACAAGCCCAGGCCCTTCACCAGGTTAAGATGAGGATCCCGTGCCTGTAAATACGCCCCAAGAAAACAACTGGGAGACACCAGAGCTCTCTGCAAGGGGCTCTGATATTTTGCAGCCCTAGCTTGGAAATTCATTAATCAGGGAAGCAATGGAGCTGCTAGGAAGTGCTGGAGGCCATTAAACATGTGTAGGGTGCACCCATCCTTATCTAATCATTTAATCCTGGATTCTCTGGGAGAGCAGGCAGGGTAGATAGGGCATCTGCAAAGCCTCAGCACTCCACCACCCTGTGCTTGATCTCAGCTCCCTCGGCAGCCAGGGGAGAGGAAGCCTGTCAGACAGATTGCTGATTCCATTTTCCACATGGGAACAAAGGGGGCTGCTCGGCTTGGCAGTTTATAGCCTGTCTAGCCCTGTAACCCAGCTGAGAGTGGCCAGCACTAGCTGCTTCAGAAGAAGGTGCAAAGACTCCCTGGTGGCCAGTAATGGAATAACTGGCCCTTAGGTTCTTCCTAACCCATGTCAGTTAGTGGTTGGTTGCTGTGTGCCCCCAAGAAGGAGGCTTTCAATTTCCTCATCTATATTTTTAGTCCCAGTGAATGTGACTGGGGTTGTTCTCATCCTCCATGTAAAAGCCCTGGGGGGGCTTTTATTTTGTAAATCCTACTAGATTCTAAGCCTGGCTGAAAGCTTGTGGCATCGAGTTCCACAGGCGAACTATGTGCTGCACAATACCATGTTTGCCTGTCAGTTGTCAATGTGCTGCCTTTCATTTTCATCAAATGTGCCCTTGGCCCTGTGCTTGGAGAGAGGGTGACTCACGGCTCCCAGTCGACCCTTGCTATATACCACTCATTGCAAATCAGTGCATGGCAGGGCAAGGGGTTGGCAGCCTGGCCCCAACTGCTGGGGGTAACTGACTAGCCAAAGGGGTTTGCAGTTGCAATCTGTAATGTCCCCAACTGGAGTCCAACCCACGTGCAAACGGCTTATTGCTCTGAATATCTAGGAGCGAACATTCCCCGGAGGGCTCCGGCCTTTTAAAACAGGATCCGAGCAGAATAATTCCCACCACCAATAAATTATGCAGTTGGTCGTTTTCATTTCCCTTCTGGATTGATGCCCTCACAAACCATGGGGAAGTTAGAGGTGGAGGGTGGGGGGGATACACGGAGTCTGAAGCTATTTCTAATCAAGGTGGTTGCAAGATGCTCTTCCCCGCCCCCACCACACACAAAAGAATCAAGTTCATTTACAACCCATTGGTGTCAATTGTCTTAAAGGGGCCAATAGCTGAGCCGGGGCAATTAACAGCAGCCCAAGCCGGTGGCGGGGCGGGGGCAGGTCTCCCCTTGGCCGGCCTAGGAGCTCAGTCGGGTCCCTGCAGCATGGAGGGGCTTTGCCGTGGCCCGCTCGGCCCCGCCGCTACCCGGCCCCTGCCCTGAGCCTGCCAACATGCCGCGCGGGGGCGGCCTCCTGCCCCCCATGGCGCCCTAGGGCGCCCAGATCCGTGCAGCGCCGGGCAGCCGGGCCAGGCATGTTCAGCCAGGAGGGGCTGCCCGCCCCCGCCTTCAGCCTGGGGCCCGGGGGCCTGCAGGAGGCGAGCGGCCCGTTCGGCAAAGGCAGCTACAGCGTCGCCCCCCAGCCGCCCTTCTTCCCCTTCCCGGCGGTGAAAGCGGAGTACGAGCCCCCCGAGCTGCCGGCGGGGGAGCCCGGCCAGGCCAAGGCCTGGTGCCCTTTCCCGGGCCCGGAGCCGGGCATGGCCGGGGGGCCCCCGGGCCCCCAGCTCCTGGAGAGCGGGCAGGCCCCGAAGGAAGAGCCCGGCCAGGAGAGGGGGCGCAGAGAAGGGTCCCCGGAAGCCAAATGCGCCCTCCTGCCCGCGGGCGCCTACTACGCCCAGCCCTGGAACAGCCCTTTCTGGCCCGCCCTGGCTGGGCACAGCGCGGCGGCCCGCGGGCCCCTCCCCGGCCAGACCTGCCCCGGGGCCGGGCTGTGCCCCGGGGCCCGTCACCTCTACCCCAGCGACCCGCACCAGCCCCCCAGCGGCCTGGGCAGCAGCGGCAGCTCCAGCGGGGCGGCGAGCGAGGGCGGCCACTCCAGCGAGAGCGGGGACGAGGTAAGGACCGCGGCCCCCCAGCCCCGTCTCTGCTCGGCCCCGCGCGGGTAGCGCCCCTCGGGGCTCCCCGGACCCCGCTCCCCGAGCCGGGGGCTGGCCCGGGATCGCTCCCCGCCCCCCTTTCCGTTTGCTCAAGGGATCCCCCAATTCTCCGGCTCATGCTAAGGGGGAGGGGAGCGCCCCCATCTCCCTCTGATGCTTTTGGGGGTGACCTTGTCCCGCACATTCGCTGGCAGCCCGGCTGCTCTGCAGCTGCACATCTCCCCTGCCGCAGCCTCCTCGCAGAGCAGCTGCCTAGCGGGGTGGCTGGGAAGGGCAGGCAGGTTTCTCCACGGATCTGTCTCCAAGGGCCAGACAGGGTGTGGCTGAGGGCTTGTGCTCCCCGGAGGTGGGGCCCACAAACCAGGTGCCTTTGAAATACAGTGGGCCAGATCCCTGCCTATTGTGTAAATCCGAGCCCCACCGAGTTGCACCTGTTAAAGATCCGACGTTGTGTGTAGACACATAGATCCGCTTTTAAAAAGCCCCGGGGTGCTTTCTCATGCTGGATATTCTTTTATGCAGACTCAGCTGCAGTTTGACTTTCCCCCAGAATGAAGTGACCGTTGCTCTGTAATGCCAGGGTAGAGATTTAAACTTCTCTTTATGTCTCACTCCAAAGAATCATCATTCGGGGGTCCCCACCTGTAACATGGGGAGCAAGAACCGAGCTCCCGTGGGAAGCGTTTTGAGATCTGATGGGGAAGTGCTCTGTAAGAGCTGGGAGTTGGTCCAGAGGGACGGATGGTGTGAGCCAGCAGGGGTACGGGATAGGCCCAGGGACAGCAGGGAGAAGGGAAGGAGGGCAGATCCCATGGGATGAAAGCTCTTTGCGTTGCAAGGGGGTTAAGTCACGACACTGTTGCGCTTTGTAGTGTAAATGAGGGTTCAGCTACATTCTCAAATCATGCTGGAGCTTCCCGACCTCTGCCTAGCCCCGTGGTTCTGAAGCTCCATCCATTGCTGCACATCACCAGTCTCTCTCTCTGCTTTTCTCTGTATTTTCCTTTCCATTTTTTATTCTTATTTTCCCATCTCTGCTTCTCCAGGAGCTCCCAGTTGTCAGCGCCCCCACCCTCTCCCCCCAGGGGATCATTAGGATAACCTGGTCTGACCTCCTGCATAACTTATCCCGGGAAGAGGTTACAGCAGTGGGCACCAAGGAGAGCAGGCCTGCCAGGCCCACCCAGACACGTGCCCAGCAGGGCTCGAGTCTAACCCCTTTAACCTAGCTAGCCTCATGGTTATGACCTCCCGCCCTCTTTCTTCCACGCTCCACCAGAGACCCAACCTTCCCTCTCCCCCTCAGCTCAGCCCGCTGAGGGCTTTGATGACTTTGTGTCTTCTCTGGGGCACCACCATCGTGACCACAGCAGGTGGTTAAAAGTGGCCTGTGGTGCTTAACAGTTGGGTCATTGCATGCTGGGCTAGCTGGATGTTCTTCAGAGCTGCTGCTGTTCATGGCAAGGTGCAGCATATTACGGTGATGGGCTCACATGGTGGGAGGATGCCAAGGCTCTGAAGCACGGGAGTGAGTCGGGAGTTCGAGTTCGCTAGGTTGTCACCCCCCCATCCTGCCCAGGTTCAGGAAGGAGGTTGAGTTCCTGCTTATGCAACAGTGGAGCACAATGGAGCTGTGCAGCAGCTGGGACCCACATTGGCGGCGGGGAGTGAGTTTTGCTCTCCACCACGGTTTACTGCATTGTGTGCATTTCCAGCAGGGGCATCGCCAGTTTGGAGAGGTTTCTCTTAGTGTGACTAAGCTGAGCGGCCCAGCTGCCCTAGGGCTGAGCTCTTTGGGATCCAGAGACCAGAAGCAGCACTTTCTTCCCATGCTTCCAGGGGGGCCTCCCGTTCTTACTGCCATGTTTGTTCCTCATGTCCACCAGACACTGGCACCTGTCTGAGCAGCGGCTTTACCATGGGCTCCCTCTGCTGGCTGTTGCAGAACTAAAATATTTGTCTCTGTATGATCCTCAGTGTGAGAGCTCAGTTTTCTCTGGGGACAGCATATGCTTCTGTTACATCTGTGCACTCAGCTCTTCTGTGCATGCAGCCCCTCGGATGCTGCTTTAAATATTTTCATCAGCTTGACAGTTATTAACATTTATTTTAAATGGAATTTTAAAAATCCAGATATTTAGATTGTGCAGGCCAGCTCCCTCCAGATTATAATAATTTAAAAATTGGTCAAATTCCTGACTCACAGGTAGATTATGCTAAATTAGTTTAAGCCAGAATTAAGCATGTGTATAGACTTAAGTGTGTCCATGCTGCTGTTTGCACCACTTTAACTAAATCAATCAAAAAAACCTGCTTTGAGTGGAAACTGGAGCAAACTGGTGTGTGTGAGGAAGCCCTGCCATGCCTTGGCAGATCCTCCAGAACGGCCGGGAAAATCAGAATTGACACTCCTGATATTTCTAAGGGGAAAAACTCTTTTCTGGACTCTTTGATGGACAAAAATTTTAAAGGGCACAGCCCTGGGTTTGGCTTAGTTTTTTTGTTAACTGCTGATAGTATCAGCACCTTACTGGGCCCTCATTTGGTGGGAGTGACTGTGTTTGCAAAAACCGCCCACTGCTCAGAAAGGCTATGAAATAATTAAACCTGTTTCATAAACTGCCCCACAACAGTTCCAGGTGGAGAGAAGTGTGTGTGGTGTGTGGAGATGGCAGCTTTCTGCACAAACCTAGAGTGCTCCGAGTCTCCTCTTCTCCTGCCCTGGACCTTGTGTTGAGACTTACACCTGGGGGTGTAACAAGCCATCCTTCAGCTTGCCTAGCTTTTTGTACCCCTCTGCACAGGTGGCAATGATGAGGCAAGGTGCAGAAAACTCTGGGTGCTGGGTTGGTTGCAGCCCATTTCTCTTCCAGTGTGAACTCTTAGTGGCCTAGATGAGTTGTGCCCTTGTGTTTTTTGGTTTGTTTTTAAAAGGGAGTTTGATCCTTTTTTGCTTTGTTGGGCAGTTGGGCCCAGATCTTCAAAGCTATTCAGGCTCCTAAATACACCTAGAATTAGGAACCCAAATACCACTGAGGATCTGCGTCTTCTTGTTCGCATTGAGAGGAAGTTGACAGCTGACAGTGGCTGAATCCAGACCAGCTGCCCACTGGCCCTCAGCTGGTGAGATGGTCTCAAACATAACACACCCTGGCACCTGCTGCTGGTGGAGAGTATTGCCTGGAGCCCTCTGCAGGAGCAGGTGTTAGACCTGGAGCACAGATCAGTGTGTTCTCGCTGCTGGCTTCCTTGGGGAAGAGAAGACCCAGCAGCCAGGTACAAAACGGTCACAAAAGGGAAGGGAACGTATGTGGCTGGTATACATGGGCATCGTTCGGTGGATGCTTGCCTACAGCAGAGGGGGCTCTGACCTCCAGCTCCCCCTCTACCTGGGAGTAGGATGGGATAGGAAGTAGTATAGGAGGGTGGGGGCCCTTGAGAAGGATGGTGCAGTAGCCAGGGTACTGGCCTGTGACTTCATGGGGTGGAGGTTCAGTTCCTGCCTCTGTCACACACTCTAGACCAATGTTGATACTGAACTAAACTGTATAATGAGCTTCTCAAAAGATCCACTGTAGGTGGGAGGGATAGCTCAGTGGTTTGAGCATTGGCCTGCTAAACCCAGGGTTGTGAGTTCAGTCCCTCAGGGGGCCACTTAGGGATCTGGGGCAAAAATTGGTCCTGCTAGTGAAGGCAGGGTGCAGGACTTGATGGCCTTTCAAGGTTCCTTCCAGTTCTAGGAGACTGGTATATCTCCAATTATTAATTAATTAACTAGCTCAAACAGAAGTTCTGCAAAATTCTCTGTTCTGAGTCATTCAGGCAATCAGACTATGATGGGAGAGGTCCCTACATAACAGTAAATGGCACTTCTCCTTCTGGAGCTGAATTGGATTTTGCAAAACTGCAGTAGGCAAACTCCAAACTATTGAAAATGAAGGCTCTGGTCCAGCAGACACTAGGCGGGTACATAACTTGACTCAGATGAAAAGTCCCATTGACTTTGATGTGACTACTCCTGTGCTCCAAGTTTAAGCACATGCATAATTGTTAACAGGACCATGGGCTAAAAGTGTATTTCTATTACAAACAGTTCTTCTTGGTGGCATCGAATCTTTGTCCTTTCACAACAAAACTGCTTCAGTGTAGAGAGAAAAGGTGACCCAGCAATTAGGGCACTGGCCTAGAATTTGAGAGACTAAGGCTATGTCTACACTAGAGATCTTACAGCTGCACCACTGCTGCAAGGTGTCCTGTGTTGCTGCTCTGTGCCAATGGGAGAGAGCTCTGCTGCCGGTATAATTAAACCACACCCAGTGAGCGGCGGGAGCTCTGTTGGAGATGCTTTTCTGCCAACCTAGTGCTGTCCACACACACACACTGCTCAGGGGTGGTGTTTTTCTTCACACCCTTGACTGATAAAAGTTTTACTGACAAAAGTGCTAGTGTAGACACCAGATTCAACTTCCGGCTCCACCTAAGGCTCTCTGTATGACCTTGGGTAAGCTAACCAGGGCTTGTCTACACTTACAGTGCACTGCACTGCTTAGTGAAGGTGCTACCTACAGCCAATGGGAGAGCTTCTCCCACTGGTGTAGGAATTCCACCTCCCAGAGAGGTGGTGGCTGTGTGTCCACAGGATGCTCCTCGACATAGTGCTGTTGGTGTAACTGCATTCAAATCCACACCCTGAGCGACATAGTTCCACTCACGTAAGTTGGTAATGTAGACTGAGCCTCAGGAGCTCTCTCAGTTCCCCATGTATAAAATAGCACTTCCCCAGTGGTTTGGGGAGGATTGAGACATTAAATATTATGAGGTGCTCAGACACTTCAGAGATGGTGGCCAGTGAGTGTCAGTGATGCCAAGTGATTTCATCTTCCCAGTTCATTAACAACATTACTGTGAACTTTATACAGACAGGCCAAAATGTTTAGGCTCACAAAATCCGAAAGGTGGAATTTTTAACAGCCTGGGAGTGACTTAGGAGCATAAGTCCTATTGACAGGTCGCTGCAAACCTGAGGGGGGAGGGTAGCCTGGTCAAAGCATTGCACTTCCACAACTCAAGAAAGCCACAGTGTGCCGGCAGGCAGTGCTGGCTGCTATTTGCAGTTGTGGTGGGGAGTTTGTGGTGTTCTCACCGGGAGGCTCAGTGAGGCCCTGGACGCCTACTTCTTTTTTTTTTTTTTAACAGCTTGGCTGAGAGTTTCAAGGCTGAAACTTCATAGTAGAAAAGAAAAACTCCATGTAAAATTTGCAACTCTACTAACAATTAGGAAACTCATTAAACAAGAACAAACCAACCACTTTAGCCGTTTAAGACTCTAAAATAAGAAGAGAGTAAAGAACTAGCAAGACAGTACAAGAAAGGCAACAGCTGTATATGAGAAATCTGATATAAATTAAAACAAAAAACATTTTGTTTTTGTTTTTTATCATGATTTTTACCCACCCTCTCTTGGGCAGGGCAAGTCGCTCCGCTGATGGTCCTGTCCTGCCTCCCTGCAGGGCAGGGTACCGCGGTGACTAGGGCCATCTCTGGGCTTGGGTAGAATTTCTCATCCCTGCCACAAACTGACCCTCGGAAGCGTATCCTGGCTGGGGGGATGGGAGGGAGGGATATTGCAGGGCATCAACACGCCAGCTGTAGCGCTTTCATTTTAAAAAGTTACTGACCTTCCCAAGCTTCCCTTACCAGCTCAGCTAATACCTTCCCTTCCCCCCTGCTATTCCAGCCCTGAGTCTCGCCAGCCGGGCATCACCCCGGTGGGTGGGAGGTTGGGGCTGAGCTGTTTCCCGCTGCAGCGGGCAGCTGGGCCGGGGGAGTCAGAGGGACAGTGTAGGCAGACAAGCCAGAGAGCAGCTTGAGGGAAAAGCCCGTTTCTCGGATCCCAGCAGAGCTCTTGGTTCAGTGTCAGGTGAAGGCGATTCCTTCTGGGATTGTTTGCCATCCCCCCGCTGGAGGATGCTGGCTTGTCCCTGCAAACGAACAACTGATGGCTTCACCGAGCCTGTTCACACTCCTCTCCCCTGCCATGAAAGCCCCGGTGGAGCCTGATTGCAGCGGTAGACCTGGGATCCATCTCTCTAGGGGTTGGATTTGCATCCATCCCTGAAGCACCTGAGTGAATCCACCTCTCTCCTTGCCAGCCCCCCACGGGCTCCTTTATCCCCTCTCAGAAACATTTTTGCTTCTTTTGCCAGGACACCACTCCCACCTCGGAGGAACTGGAGCAGTTTGCCAAAGACCTCAAGCACAAGCGCATCACCCTGGGGTTCACCCAGGCTGACGTGGGGATGGCTCTGGGGACTCTGTATGGTGAGTGTTTCACTTCCGGCCCCCCTCCCCCCAGCCCATCTGGTGCCTCTGGGGTTGTCTCTTGGTGCAGGAGGTGAGAGACGGGTGGGGGGAGGGCCAGCCCCTGGATCCCCACTGGTGCTGTGTAGCTCTTTCCCCAGTTGGATGTTCGCAGCAGTTGGAAGGGTTTTTGAGGCTCGTTGCAGTGAGCCTGTGTGAACACTGTGGGGATTCCAGGGGCAGCCCCAACATGATGCTGCCCTTGCTGCTGCCTTGAGGGAGGGGCTCACAACAAGAGATGGGGATCGTGGGGGGGAAAGCAAAATTCTGTGGGGCAGAGTGGGCTCCTAGATCCAGCTGTCTGGGGCGGGGGGAGGGACTCAAGCACCCCCAGTGCCCCATGAGTCCTCGCTTATGGGGAGAAGGGACAGAAGACGCCCCTCCTCCCCCCAGATAGCAGGTGAAGGGAGCAGACAACCATGGGGTGTGCAGTGTTGGGGGGAGGGTGTCTCCCATGCGTGGATGCAGCCCCCAGAGTCGTGGATGTCGTGGGAGGTTTCTTTCCTCTCTGGCTGCTGCGCTGGGGGTATAGGAGAAGGAGTCTGGCAGCCCCAGGCCTGCAGTGAACGGTGCTGCTCTCTCCCTCCCAGGGAAGATGTTTAGCCAGACGACAATCTGCCGCTTCGAAGCCCTGCAGCTGAGCTTCAAGAACATGTGCAAGCTGAAGCCGCTGCTGCAGCGCTGGCTCAACGAGGTGGAGAACAGCGACAGCCTGCAAGAGGTAAGTGGGGATGGGGCGGGTCAGACCAGGGCTTGGCTCAGCCCAATGGCCAGGACTAGCTGCTTCTGAGCCCTTAATGGGCAGCTATTGAAGTAACCTAGTCACTGGGCAAGTTCCTTACTGACCCCCGTCAGTCAGAGCTTGGTCCATGTCAGGAGGGCTCGTATCCCTTCTGCACGTGTTTTGTCCTTTCTGCTGTGACTGTGGGGAATGAGAACGTCCGAGGCCTCTCGAGAATCCTGCTCAGCCCTTGGCTTTGCTGACACCTTGGGGCAGTGAGTTCGATCAGGTTAGTTATGCACTGTGTGTGTGTGTGTGTGTGTGTGTGTGTGTGTGTGTGTGTGGAGGGGGGGCGGGGGACAGTATTTCCTCTTGCTGGTTTAAATGTGCCGTCTTTCAGTTGCATTGACTCGCCCCTTGCTCGTGTGTTACGAGGGAGGGTGGATAGAAATGCCTGATCTACCTTCTCTTTTCCTTTCGTTATTCTGCTTCCCCCCCATCATGTCTCCTCTTGCTAGCTGCCTTTCTAAGCCAATGTCCAAGGATGAGACTCTCACCCCGACCGGCCCCTGTCCTGCAGGTACAAGGTCAGGGCTGTGTGAAGAGGCTCCAAACGCACTGGTTTTAGCTGGGAGATGATTCCTCTGACACAGGCACTGTTGGAGACCCGGGACTCCGTTGCAAGCCCTGGTGTAGGAGTGGGTACCAGGGGCAAAGCTGTGTGAGAGTCTGGGCACCCGCTGCAGCCCCCAGGGTAGCAGCTGATTGCAAGCAGAGATTGCAGAGTTTTGTTAGCAGCTCAGTCCCTTTGTTCTTGCATTCAAATTTCTTGGGTGATGTCGCCGAGGCCTCCTGATATTTTGCTCTTTATCAGTTTTGTTCCAGCAGCTCCTCTTTCAACGCCTTGATCCTTGACCTGAGACGGCAGCTCAGGGTCAGGATCTCCTTGACATCCTCTGAGGCAAAGAAATTGTAACTTCTCCGCAACCGTCTTCTCTTTCTTAATTGCTTCCTTTACTTCCTGGTTAATCCAGCAGACCCACGGATTCTGCGGATTCTCTTGCAGATGTCTTGCTCTGATGTGCCTGGAGAATGGCTCCTCAAATTCCACTTTCTCTCTTCTTTGCCCCATCTGGTGTGGAAGGGCCTGGCGTTAGGGTATTGGTAGGGCTGCAGTTTTGTCACAGCATTTTATTTTTTTTATCCAATCACTGAGCAGTCCTGGTCAATTTAGTTAAAGTCACGGCTTCAGGAGACAGTGATTGTAAAGCCACTTGAAGTGGGAGGGTGTGACGTGGTGGGGGAGGTTAGGTCCTGCCCCTGGGGGTGGTGATGGGGGGGTGGGGGTGTTGCAGAGCAAGCCCACCCAGCACTGACCTCACAATGGCGGCTCCTGTCCCGTGGAGTTGGCCTGGCTCCTTGCTCTGGCCTGTGGGCATGGCCCTCTCCCCGTGACACCCAGCCTTGCCCCCTTCTTGGCCATGGCACCGCCAGATCATCTGCCCTGAGCTGTGGTGGTAAAAGTGCCTGTGCCCTGGCCTGGGTGGTCCCCTCAGCCTATGAAATCCCAGATGCAAAGAAAGCCATGGAAAAATCACAGTATCAGCGGCATTTTTACCTCCGTGACAAACCTGCAGCCCTAGCCATTGGCTATCGACAGACCAGTGGGCTGGCCTGCTTCCCAATGAGCTGTGACTGCACCAGAGTAAGGAGGCCTTGAGCTGACTTTTAGCAGGGAAGGTTCCTTTTGGGAAGGGAGCAGGGTAAGTGGGGACTTCCAGTATCTAGCAACAGCTAATAACCCTTGCAGCTGGAATCTCTCCATCACTGTCCCAACCCCAACCTGCCCGTGCTCCCGGGCCCTGTTCGTTGGCCCGGCTTCAGAGAGACCTTTGCCATTTGCATTAGCGGAGTAGCAGTATCTTGCATTGGGCCGCTCCAATAGTGGGGCAGATGTACTTGTAAATAAACAATTAGCCGATTGACCAAACTATCACGTGATGGAGAGTGTCCAACCACATGATGGTAGAAGAGTGGGAAGAACTTATGATTATTGTTTGATGGGAAAATATACTAAGATTCCCAACAAATATAATTTGCAACAGATTCTTCAACGGGCTCTGATCCTGGAGCAGCCAGACATCGCAATAGCCTTCAACAAGGCAATCGTGGTAGTTTTCTGCTGTCATGGGTGGATCAGGAGAGAGGCTCCCATGTTCTTAAATGTTATAGCCATAGCCAGTGGAGTGAGACTGGTTGGATTCCCATGGCACGAGGGCCTGGGGCTGAATCCGAGACCATAGTGTATATCTGGGGAAAACAACTCTTTGTTGAGCAGTCGCACTCTTCAGCTCCTTGCCTAGGAAGAGTTTGTGCTGACAGCTATTCGTGGGGCTCCGATGTAACTGCTCAGCTGATATGGGGTATAAATACAGGGAAACCTTCTTGCAGGCAAATGGGTTTTTCCACGCACACATTTCACTGACTGCAAAGGTTCCTTACTGAAGGAGGTGGGTATCTGGCAGAAGGTCCCTGCCCCTGGAGCCTCTCCCACACTCTGCAGTTGCCAGGGGCAGAGTGAGATTGGCAGGATGGGTCAGACTATTGGAAGATCATGGGTGAAATCCAGTTGCTGAGAACTCCCAGCACACTTTTGCGGCTGTTACTACATATGCTAATATGATTGGGGCAGCAGTTTGTGAGTCAAAGGGAGTTCAACCCCCAAACACTTTGGGAAAATATTAAAAGGATTTCATTAAAATATTTCTATTAACATTAAGGTTTTATACTTTTAAAAATAGATACAAACCCAATCAACTGATGTACATTTATACACACTTTATAAAGGGCTAATAAATGATTTAAGCACGCTACAGACATGAATACTATATGTTGTAGGTGGTTATATAAAAGGACCTGGTTGAAAACCACATTTCCGCTCCCCGTAAAGATAGAATGAAAAATTAAATTCTGAAACTAAATACAATTTTCAATTCAAACTGAAATGTTTGTTTCTGAAAACCTGCCAAATTTTCAAAATGTCAGAGTCTGAGGGGCTGGCTCCCCACTTTTTTGCCTCTGGACTTGATAGAATTGATATTACAGGTTTTCCTTCACTTTCTCCTGGTTTTTTTTTTTTTTTTTTCCTGTTCCTTTTTCCACTCTAACTTTTGAAAATGTCTCTGCCTTTGGAAAAGTTGCAAAGTAGGAAAAGGGAAGAGAGGAAAAAGTGGGGAACACCATCCATCCTATTGCATTCAATAGCAAAAAAAAAAAAACATAGGAAAACTCCCGGTTTGAAATGGGAACTTAGTTTGAAAACTAAAATCAAAAGTTCAATTTGAAATGAAACAAAACGTCTCATTTCATTTTGCAATTTCCCATAACATGGAAAATGTTTTCAACTATTTTTTTTTGCAAACCCCCCTCCCCCTGGTCCCCCCAAAAAGAAGGAAAAAATGGTTTTGATGACTCCCTCCATTTATTTATTCATTAGTACCGAAAAAAACACTTTTTTGGGTTGAAAATGACCGGCTCTAGTTATGAGTTTCAGAGGAAGACATTGGAAGCAATCATTACACTCTTGACACTCGATTGACCTTTTTATTAAGACATCTACTAGTCATTAACTTTTTAGAATCTATTCACATACACTACGGTATACAATTTAGTTTTTTTTTTGAATGTACACATTCCCTGAAAATGTTTGCAACCCTCAGAGTGTGTGAAACTGATTGATTATCTGAGCTGCATAAAATACCCAAAAATAAACTCTGTAAGCAATTTGGGGTGGGGACTGTCTTCATTAGTGCAAATGGTGGGCATTCGGAAATCATGGGACTATCTTAAAGTTCACAAGACTTTTAAAATAACACCTGTGGAGTCCTTTTTATTCACTTCCTGGCTTTTGAGCCTTTAGGGGGCTTCCCCCCTATTTTTTGTCTTCAGCTAGGAGGGCTCGAAACTTCCTAAAAAGGAGGGTTGGGGGGAAAGAGAGCTGAGAATCAAGTGTATTCATATAAACTCGAGGTGCTGGGGCTCAAACCTCGCTGGGGCTCAGGATCAAATCCCCAGTGTTGGCGACACTCTAGTCTTTGTATGGGCAGGAAGGAATGTTCTAATCCCGTAAACAAGCAGCATGAATGGAGTAAAGGGTCTGATCCTGTGAGCCCTGCTGAGGCAAAGAAGTGTTCCAGGTGTGGCGGTCTTGCAGGATTGGGCCCCAAACTCCGGCTAAGAGAGATTTGCGTGTCACTCATCTAGGATAACAGGAGATTCAGGGGATTTTTTAAAAAATTACTTTAACATGATTGTGTCCCATCAAATTGATTTTTTTTTTCCGTTTTGGTTTTTAACTGAGACGTGCCTGCATCTATTTTCCCCATCCATCATTGCTAAATCCCCCAAAGGCCTTGCCTCTTACCAGGGAACTCCCTGGGTTTTCATTGCACCATAATTGATGGATTATGATGGGCTTTTGCTATCGAGTTGGTTTCTGAGGATGTTTTCTCACTGTGCGAATGAACTAAACTAGTTTGGTCAAAAAGAAAAGCGGAGAAACAGAAATGTCATCACGTGCAACCATATGGCTCAGCAGCAGCATTTGAAGCCAAGCTCTTCCAGTTCCCCAACACAGACTTCTACCATTTGAACTAAAGAAGCATCTGTTAGCCATCAAATGCAGCAGCCACTCACGGGGATGTGACACCCACTCTGCCAGTAGGTTACACCAGTATTTGCTAGGCATCAGTAGAACAGTGGAAATCCTGAAGTTTAGTCCTGCGGTTTTGTGGTTAGAGTACGAGAAAAGGGTGTTGAGCTTCCTGGGTTCTATTCATGGCTTTAGGAGGGTTGATAAAGCAGTGATTGGAGAGCGGCTAGTCAAGCACATAGATCTGGTACGTTCTTTCTACAAAGCAGGATGGCTGAGTCTTGGATCTGTTGTATTAAGGTACATCTACACAGCAAAAATAACCCATCAACAGCGAGTCTCAGAGCTGGTTTTACACAGAGCCTCCTCCGCAGGTTTTAGAACCTGAGCTGGGACGTCCACACTGCTATTTATTAGCATTGAAGAGTGATCCTGAGTCAGTAGACCCAGGCTCTGAGACTTGCTGCCGTGGTTTTTTTGTTTTGGTTTTTTTTGGCAGTGTAGACGTACCTTTAAGGACCTGGGTTCTGTTCCCAGCTGTCCATGATGTGACTTCATGTTCCCTTAAATTTTGTAAAACAGGTGGAAAGATGCAGTTGTGTGGACTGCAGTGAAAACCACAACAAATCAAAATGAATGAAGAAAAATGTTATGCCAAATCGGTGTCCCCCTTTACTTTGCTTTTTCTACGTCTCTAAACATTGCCCTGTCCAGCCATTAAACAAACACAGCATTCAGCCCAGTGGGTGTTTGGGGAGGACTCCCAGATCAGCTGGCATTTTCCCTCCAGTCAGCCCTGCCTCTAGTAGCTTGGTGGGGGTGGTTTTCACTGATTTGCAGCACGTTGGATTGGCATCTCTCAGCCCTGGCCCTACCCTCTCCCAGCCAGGTATGTGTGCCCCGAGGAGCTGGGAACACTGTGGCTCCCCAGGGACGACCTGTAACCAAGTGCCATGGTTTTTGCGGGTTTGTGTCTTTCTCTTGCTTTCCAGCTGTGCAATGCAGAGCAAGTGCTGGCCCAGGCCCGGAAGAGGAAGCGCAGGACCAGCATCGAGAACAACGTCAAGGGCACGCTAGAGAGCTTCTTCCGCAAGTGCGTGAAGCCGAGCCCCCAGCAGATCTCGCAGATCGCCGAGGATCTCAACCTGGACAAAGACGTAGGTTTAGCGGGCGCTCCCCAGCGGTGGGGAGAATGGCACGTTCCGAAGTCGGGGCCTTAGGAATGACTCTAACGCCCCCCCCTTGTGGGGCACCTCTAAAGGCCAATTTAGGGCTGATGGAAATTTTTTCATCAAAACTATTTTTTAAGCAGAAAATTGGGTTTGTGACTAAACCAAATTATTCACAAAACAAGTCAGTTTTCTACAGGTGGTTTTCCCTTCAAAAATCCAGCAATTTCATTTTGGAAATGTTACCGTGGTGCCTCATGGGAGTTGTAGTTCAGTTGTTTCATGTCCCTGGTCTCTCTGACCTGGGTTTCCCAGCCAGACTACGTCTCCCATGATGCACCATGGCTAGGGAGGCCCATGAGGCACCACCTCCCGCTTCAAGAGTGAAGGCTGTGGTGCACAGTGGGTGATGTAGTCCAACCAGGGAGCCCAGCCTAAAGAGGAGAATGGGGGGCCTCTGGCACCCCAACTGCAATTCCCATTAGGTAGGCAGCTGACATTTTCTGGTGTTAGAATTTCTGCCAAAAAAATCTAAATTTTCCATTGAAAATTTAGACTTTTCTTTGTTTTGTTTTTCACCTAAATTTTCCACAGTGTCCCCACTCCCACTTTACTGTCCAGCTCTAATCCAGACCTTCGCTCTGGAGGTGAACGGCTAGTGCCGGGGTGGCCACACTCCCACTCAGAGGATCTAGCACAAAGCAATACAGCAGTAGGAGCGTGTTAGCACCAACTGCCCGCCCACGTCACTGCCCTCCCCGTGCTGGTCTGATTCATGGATGCAACGAGAGTGCACGTGGGCTCCTTTGGTAGCCAGTTTGCTGCCAAATCAGGGGGCTCCCAGTAGGTGGGATTAGACCCCAGACTGCCTCAGTTAGTCTAATCCCACCTACTGGGAGCCTGGTGAAGGAACGTCGCCCTGTTGCCTCATTCATGGTAGGGACCCTCTGGGTGCCATGGGCTCTGCAGAGCCCGTCCCTCCACCTGGCTGACCAAAGCGCCTGTAGGGCCTTGTGGGGGTGGAAAGAGGCAGAAAACATCCCACTGGAAAAGAGCTTGAAGCTCCCAAATTGCCTGGCTGCTTTGCTCCTTGCTAGAGGCGGAGCTGAGGGGGGCTCCGCCCCCGAGGGAGAGGTTTTAACCAGCTGGGCTGATCCATCCCCCCCCATTTGTGCCTTCTCCCATCTCCGCCTAGGTGGTGCGAGTCTGGTTCTGCAACCGGCGTCAAAAGGGCAAGCGGCTGCTGCTGCCCTTCGGCGATGAGAACGAGGGAGCCACGTACGACATGAACCTGGCCCTGGCACACCCAGCCCTGCCCGCCGCAGTGAGCTCCCAAGCCTATGCCCCGGCCCCCCTGGCCTCGCCCGCTCCCATCTACATGCCGGCTTTCCACAAGGGCGAGATCTTCCCTCAAGCTTTGCAGCCAGCGGTCTCCATGGGGACCAGTGGCAACTGAATCTGGAGGCCGGGGGCTCCCTGGGAGCTGGACGGAGGTGGCTCCTTGGCGGTGCTGCTTGGCCGGCTCCCCGGAGAGAAAAGCGCCCCAGAGATCCTGCAGCTGCTCCCCAGACGCCTGACTCGGGGGGGGTTGGGGGGGAGTGTTCACTGTTTATTTGCTTTTTGGTGTGAGGGGGAGGGGCAGCAAACCAGGCAGAGGGAGCGGCTCACCCTGCGCTCTGCAGTGAGTCCCCGTCCTTCCCACCCATCTGAATCGCTCCTGCTGCGAGGAGCCTGCTCCCCCCTCCTCGAGTTGATCTACCTATCCTGCCCCTCCCCCCGGGGGCGGGGCCTCGTCACTCATTTGCAAACGATGTTTTATCTATTGTTAGTTTGGAGAAGGAAAAAAAAAAAAAGCCCTTTTTAGCCATTTCTAGTTTTTAAATGATCCCGTCTCTGTGTCTCTCTGTTGCACTCAGCTGGGCTGTGCGAGCCCTGGGGGCCGTCACTTCCAAGGCCTCTTCGTCCCAGGCAGCCGTGAACCTGGGAGTTTCCAAGGAGCCTAAGAGAGTTAGTGCCCATTGTGTGCCAGTGAGAGCTGGGCCCTTGCGTCTCCTTGGCAAATGCCAGCCTGTGGCTCAGCCTTGCTCCCTGGGCCCGTAGACACACCTTGAACGGTCCCAGCTCTGTCTCAACCAGTCGGCATTTTCCAAGGAGAAAATGTTTCACTGAACAATGCCAGACCCGTGTGGACTTAATGTGCCTTCCCCGCCTGCCTCTAGGGTGCAAATGCTTCAGCTGCCTTGTCTCCTACCAGCCCCTTCAGGAGCCCCAGCCCTGACAAGCGTCCATAGGGCATGGGAGGCTCTTCAGTTACCCTTGGGAAGCCCTGGTGGATGGGTTGCCCTGCTGAGGCCTGTAACGGCTCAGGGCCCCCCGTGTTTCCAAGCTGCTGGTGAGAGTAGCCTCCTCTGGCCCCCAAGGTCTCAACTCTGCACTTCAGGGCTTCGGCTCTCTGCCTGGAAGCTTTCATTGTTGGCTCCCTGCTCGCTCGGAGAAGCGGTGTCATGGGTGGAAAGGGATAGAAGTGCTTCTCCCAGCCCCGGCTCTGTGAGGCTGTGATTCCACCCGCACGCCAGCAGAGTGACCTACCAAGCACAGCGCCCCCCCTCCCGCCCCGTAGAACTGCAGCCTGGTAAGGGGGGCTCAGCGAGAGAACATTGCGCATTGTAACCAGAACAAACCATTTTCGAGAGCCTCTTATTTTGTACCCGGCGGCACTGCATGTTGTGTAGAGCTGCACAGACCCTCCTTTCCGTAGAGCGCTCTTGGAGCGCAGCGTGAATGTGTGCTGGGCTCGCACGGGCACGAGAAAGAGGGTGGGACTCTGCAAGCTCCACCCCCAACCAATCTCCACTCCCCTCAGACACCAGAATGGAGCTCCCTGCTCAGACGATGGCACCGATGGTCTGGCTATGACCATGTATGTTCACTGGGCTGGACAGGGTTCATATCTGCTGCTGGGCTCCTCCGCTTGGGTCTCTCCTGGGGTGCCCATGCTTTGCCGGGCAGCTTGCCTCTTGGCTGGCAATAAATATAAGCAGTCAAGAACATAAGGACGGTCACACGGGGGCAGACCAACAGTCCATCTAGCCCAGTATCCTGGCTTCCAACACTGGCCAGTACCAGGTGCTTCACAGGGAATGACTAGAAAAGGGCAATTATCGAGTGATCCATCCCACCATCCAGTCCCAACATCTGGCAGTCAAAAGCTTAGGGACACCAAGAGCGTGGGGTTGCATCTCTGACTTTCTTGGCTAATAGCCATTGATGGACCTAACCTCCATCAACTTAATCTAGTTGTTTTTTTGAACCCTGTTATAGTCTTGGTCTTCGCAACATCCTCCGGCAATGAGGTCCACAGGTTGATTGTGTGTTGTGTGAAGAAATACTTCCTTTTGCTTGTTGTAAACCTGATGACCCCTGGTACTTGTGTTATGTGACTTCCTTGTTCACTTTCTCCACACCATGAATTTTATAGACCTCTATCTTATCCCCCCCTTAGTCGTCTCTTTTCCAAGCTGAATAGTCCCAGTCTTATTAATCTCTCTTCATCGGGAAGCTGCTCCATACGGTGCTAAATCATTTTTGTTGCCCTTCTCTGTACCTTTTGCATTTCTAACGTATCTTTTTTGTGATGGGGCAACCAGAACTACCCACAGTATTCAAGGTGTGGCTGTACCATGGATTTAGATAGAGGCAATATGATATTTACTGTCATCTTATCTAGCCCTTTCCAACACTCTGTTTGCTTTTTGATGGCTGCTGCACACTGAGTGGATGTTTTCAGAGAACTACCCACAAGGACTCCAAGATCTCTCTCTTGAGTGGTAACAGCCAATTTAGATTCCATAATTTTGTACGTACAGGTGGGATTATGTTTTCCAATATGCATTACTTTGCATATATTAACAGTGAATTTCATATGCCATTTTGTTGCCTAGTCACCCAGTTTTGTGAGATCCTTTTGTAATTCTTTGTAGTCTGTTTGGACTTATCTTGAGTAATTTTGTATCCTCTGCGAACTACGACACCTCACTGTTTTACCCCTTTTTCCAGATCATTTCTCAGTATGTTGAACAGCACTGGTCCCATGCAGATCCTTGGGGGATCCCGCTATTTACTTATTTCCACTGTGAAAACTGATGATTTCTTCCTACCCTTTGTTTCCTGTCTTTTAACCAGTTACTGACCCATGAAATCCCTGTAATTGCCAGGATCACCTCCAGAACCCTTTTGAAAAATTGGCATCATATTAAGTGTCCTCCAGCCATCTGGCCTAGAGGCTGATTTAAGTAGGTTACATACCACAGTTAAGTATCAGAGGGGTAGCCGTGTTAGTCTGCATCTGTAAAAGCAGCAAAGAGTCCTGTGGCACCTTATAGAGTAACAGATGTATTGGAGCATGAGCTTTCGTGGGTACCCACCTTGTCGGCTGCATGTCATACCACAGTTAGTACTGCAATTTCATTTTGGAGTTCCTTCAGAACTCGGGGGTGAATCTCACCTGGTCCTTGTGACTGGTGACTTCTTATATATCAACCTGTGTTCCAAAACCACCTCTATTGAGACCTCAGTGTGGGACATACCCACCCCATGCCTGTCACCTGAGGGTGCAGCAGGACTCAGGTCTCAACATTTCAAAGTAGCGTCCGTCTCCCCACCCCGTCACTGGGCTACTCTGTCAGCATGTCCCCTCTGGGGAGAGGGGAGGACTCCTGCCGTTCACCCCCGGGAAGAACATTGGGGATGATGCCCATTTGATCCCCTCACTCACTTTAACCTCTCCCTCATCTCACCTTGTATTAAAATGCTGGATAGAAAATGAAGTCCCTGGGAGACCTGGGTTCTGTTCCTGCCCCTGCTCCCTGTAGCACGAGATTATTTCAAGCCACTTTCTGTAGGACCTACACAAAATCACTGTTGTGTCCTTGTGCAGCCCCTGCAGCAGTCACATGAGTGTCTCTGGGGCAGGCACCGTCTATAACTCTGTCTGCACAGCACCTTGCCCCGTGAGGCTCTGGACTGGCTGAGAGCTCTAGGCACCACCGCCATGTGTGTGTGAAATATGCATTCCCAGAGCATTCCCAAATCTGCTGCTGCTGTAGGAGACAGCGTCTCAGAAACTCCCTGCTTTGCGAGGAAGGCAGGGGGAGCTGGTGGGGAAGTGGGTTAGAGGAGGGGGGTTGCACCCATGCTGGTGTGAATGACAGTTGTTCTCCCATGATGGAAGTGAATCACTTGGGCTCAATCCCCTGCTGCCCTGATCTGACAATGGGCATGATGGACTGGACAGACCAGACGCTTGCCTCTCGCTGCTTGGCCTTGCTCTGGGGATACCAGAAGACTTCAGTCTCCAGGGCTGTCAGCCAGTAGCGAGCAACATGGCCCTTTGATCCAGCACAGGACCATGCAATGGGCAAATGTCCTCTTGGCTTTAGCTTGGGGGATAAGTGGGCTGGAAACACTCGTATTTCTCCAAGGCAAACCCCTGTGTGAAGCAGGAGATTCTCCTGCCAGAGGAGAGTAACCCACTCATAAAATGTTCTGTTAATGTATGTGCATTGTGGTAGCACCTAGCAGCTCCAGTCCTGGATGCAGACCCCACTGTGCTGGGAGCTGTACAGGCAAACCAAAAGTCCCTGCCTCAAAGAGCAATGATCCCAGCAATTCAACAGTGCAAAGCTAAGTTTCAAAGGAGCAACTTTCCCCTAGGAAATCAGGGGTGGCATTTGTGCAGGACACTGTATTCCAGGAGCTATATTTCTAAGTGACTATCATGGTTTAACAGCAAAGTTAGTCAAAAAAAGAAAATGAAGGTGAGAAAACTTCCAATAAAAACTGAAGGAGCCAGTTTGGTGCACAAGCAGGATGTGTTGTGGAAATGCGCCCTTGTGGTCTGGTTTGTAGGAGGCAGGTGGTGGGTGAGTAAACCCCACACTGGAAGACGGTTAATTGGAGGCAGGTCCGGCTTTATTAACTGCGGGGCCTGATTCGAATACCCGGTGGTGGTCCGGGGCTTCGGTGGCACTTTGGCGGTGGGGGGTCCGCTCCGGGTCTTCCGCGGCACTGAAGGATCCCCCGCTGCCGAAGACCCCGGAGCGGAGCGGACCCTGTAGTAGACCCTGAGTGCCTGTTGGAAGGAGGTGGCTGAGGGGGACGGTGCTGCAATGACGCACCCAGCCACAAGGTGGCATGTGAACTGGTGAGTCACCTGTACACAGGTGTATGGCAAGAACACCATGTTTTGGGACAAACAGAACAACTGTCGTAAGGCAGCCCTAGAGCATTGTAAAAGGCATTCGTCTGTCTGAGCCTTTTATCCTGCCACCCATCACCAGAGTATCTTGGCCCTTTCTGCATAAAGACCTCATCTCACACAAGGAATCCCCTTCTCTAAAGACCGATTGATGGGTTAAGCACATCCACAAAGGCCACAGGACCAGCTGAAATGCCTTGAAATGGGGTGTCTATACTGCTTCCGCTACGACTGCCTGGCACTGCATCACCGCCCGACTCGCTGGTTCTGTGGCACGGTGACCTCTTTGCACTGCAGTTCTGCTGGGGGGTCCGAAAAGCCATGAGGATGATTGATTGGAAGACACACCTTGCAGTGAAAGGTTTCAGAGGGGCAGCCATGTTAGTCTGTGTCAGCAAAAACAGCAAGGAGTCCTTATGGCACCTTGGAGACTAACAGATAATAAATACATGTGTTAGTCTCTAAGGTGCCGCAAGGACTCTTCGTTCTTACAGTGAAAGGCTCACGGAGCCCAGTCTCTTGATCTTAACAAAGAGAAGGTCAAGGGGGGAGTCCCGGTCTGTCTCTAAGTACCTACGCACGGAACAGAGATTTCTTCATAGAGGCCTCTTACACCTAGCAGACAAGGATCTAACAAGATTCAGTGGCTGGAAACTAAAGCCAGACAAACTCGGGCTAGCAATGAGGTGCATGTTTTTAACAGCAAGGGTAATGAACCATTGAAACAACCTACAAGGGCTGTGGTGGCATCCCCAAAACCAAGCCTGGATGTCTTTCCAAACCCTAGCCTCCAGTTCAAGCAGCAACTTCAGGGCAGTCCCGTGGCCTGTATCTTACAGGATGCCAGATTAGATGATCACAGTGCTCCCGTCTGGCCCCATAATGTGTGTATATATAATAATAATAATAGCAATGGAGTCCCTGACATGTCTCCCTTTTGGGGGTTAAAAATCTGAGCAAGGTTGGGGGGGGGGTTAGTTTTAGATTTTATTGCTTTCCTGTTGTTGGTGTAGGGCGTGTGATTCTCACAGTGGAAAGGCAACCGCAGTTAAACTAGGTGTCATTTTGTTCTTTGTCAGACTTGCACTTCGGACACTCCCCGATTTCCTTTCAGCCCTACTTGTCATCAGCAAAGTGGGCTCCTGCTGAGAAGTGTCCATGAACTGTGCAAGACAACAGCCCATTCCCGAGGGGCTAGATTGTGAACCCCAACTCATGAGCAGAGCCGTGGAAATCAATGGAACCAACCGAGCACGGTGTTCGTAGGCTGGAGGCTGGGTATGTGGATCCGGCCCTGAATGGAGTTTGGGAAATCACAGCAGCTCTTTCTGAGACGGACTTTGAAAACTCCTTTTGAACTAGACTCACTAGTAAATGTTCGTTTGGCTCTGCGAGGGCTGGATTTTGGAAGCGTTTCCTGTTGAGTACTCCAACGGGATTGCTAGCAGGGGTAAGCACTACTCCCCATGGGACTCAGGGCATGGCTACACTTGCAGATGTAGGGTGCTGTGAGTTAAACCTGCCTTCGGAGAGTGCAGTAGGGAAAGCGCTGCAGTCTGTCCACACTGACAGCTGCCAGCGCACTGGCCTGGCCACATTAGCAGCTCTTGCAACGGCCACAGAGAGCAGTGCATTGTGGTAGCTATCCCAGCATGCAAGTGGCTGCAACGTGCTTTTCAAATGGGGGGTGGGTGGGGTGGAGTGTGACAGGGAGTGTGTTGTGTGTATGTGGGGGGAGAAAGAGTGGGTTTTGGGGGGGCTGAGAGCATGTCAGCCTGCTGCCTTGTGAGTTCAGACAGCAGCAGACTCCCCCCTCCCCCTGACTCTCTCACACAGCATTCCACACTAATGGTTGCTTTGTCTCAGAGCAGATAAGCAGCCGGCTGTCAGAAACGGAGCTTTCAAAGGGCATATCCAAAACAATGCCAAGAGTGGCCACTTGACTTAAGGGGATTATGGGACATTTCTGAAGGCTGATCAGAGCACAATAATGCAACACCCTGTTCACACTGATGCTGGGGCGCTCCAGTGGGGCGCCGAGGTGGAGTACCAGGAGCGCTATAGCCATGGAGTCGGAGTGCTCTACGTGCCTTGCCAGTGTGGACGGGGAGTGAGCTAGGGCACCCGGGGCTCCTTTATTGCACTGTAACTCACAAGTGTAGTCAAGCCCTGAGTGTTGCAGAAGCACCTAAGGTATCATAACACACAGTTGCAGTTTCCTTTGTCTGTAATGGTTCCTTAAGTGAAGGAGCCCACAAGTGCCTCTGGTTGGTGGCTTCCTCTCCATTTTCCAGGGTAGCCCAGGGTGACCAGATGTCCTGATTTTATAGGGACAGTCCTGATTTTGGGTTTTTTTCTTATATAGGCTCCTATTACGCCCCACCCCCTGTCCCGATTTTTCACATTTGCTGTCTGGTCACCCTAGGGTAGCCCCATTGTGTCATTGGTGTTTCCAGACATCAGGGAAGTTCTTTCTGAAACGGTTTCTGTTCCCATCCTTGATGCTTTGGCGTATTGAAGTGCTCAGGCTCCCAGCGTCTTCTGGATCATGATCACGTCATTGTGAACAAGCCCCAAGAAGTAATTCTGCTCTATTCAGCACTGATCAGATGTCAACTGGAGTACTGTGTCCAGTTCTGGACCCCTGCTTTGGGAGAGGTGGGGACAAACTGGACCGCAATAAAAATGATTAAAATATGACCCACAAGGAAAGATTGAAAAAATTGGGTTTGTTTCCTCTGGAGAAGAGAAGACTGAAGGGGACATAACAGTCTTCTAACAAGGAGAGTGATAAGTTGTTCTTAGCCTCTGAGGACAGGGCAAGGAGTAATGGGATTAAAGTGCAGTAAGGGCGATTTAGGTTAGACATTAGGAAAGATTTCCTAAGTATAAAAGTAGTGAACCTGGAACAAATCACCTAGGGAGGTTGTGGAATCTCCGTCATTGATGGTTTTAAAGAACAGGTTAGACCAGGGGTCTGCAACCTTTCAGAAGTGCTGTGCCGAGTCTTCATTTATTCACTTTAATTTAAGGTTTTGTGTGCCAATAATACATTTTAACATTTCTAGAAGGTCTCTTTCTATAAGTCTATAATATATAACTAAACTACTGTTGTATGTAAAGTAAATAAGGTTTCAGAATGTTTAAGAAGCTTCATTTAAAATTAAATTAAAATGCAGAGCCCCCCGGACCGAAGGCCAGGACCCGGGCAGTGTGAGTGCCATTGAAAATCAGCTCGTGTGCCACCTTCGGCACACGTGCCATAGGTTGCCTACCCCTGGGTTAGACAAACGCCTGTCAGGGATGGTCTAGATCAGGGGTCGGCACCTTTCAGAAGTGGGGTGTCAAGTCTTCATTTATTCGCGGCAATTTAAGGTTTCGTGTGCCAGTCATACATTTTACATTTACAGGCTGCTGCCAGCCCAGGGTTCCATCCATCCAGGCTGGCAGCGAGCTGAGCGGGGCCGGTGGCGGGGGCCCCAGGCCGGCAGCAGTGTGCCACGGTAAATCAGCTCACGGGCTGCCTTTGGCACATGCGCCATAGGCTGCCGACTGTGGTCTAGATAATTCTTAGTCCTGCCTCAGTGCAGGGGACTGGACTAGATCACCGCTTAGGTCCCTTCCACTCCTACATTTCTGTGATTCAATGAGCCTTCATAGCATTTACTATTATATAACTGTATTATGCTAGAACCGAGAGGCCCCAGCTGAGGTCAGGCCGCCATTGTGCCAGACACTGCACAGACACAGCCCTTGCCCTGAAGAGCTATTGCCACAATAGCCACAGCAGATAAAGGGTGAGAGAGGAAACGGTGGCACAGGGGTATGAAGCAACTTGCCCACGTTCCCCTAGAAAGTCACTGGCAGAGCCAAGATTAAAACCCAGCTTGCCAGTGCTCTATCCACTAGACTGCTCTGCCTCCCCAGCACTCAGGTGATCAGCTGGAGTTCCTCCTCGCTCCAGCCCCCTGAGAGCAGCAGCTCAGTCAGCATAGCCCTAGGCTCCCAACAGGCCAGCAGCCCTAGTCGCATACAGTGACTCTCATCTCCATGGGCTTCACAGCAGGATGCAACATTTACATGTAGGCTTCACCTCTGGGGTGCAGCCCGGCGGGCATTTGAACAGCCCACAGCAACACTGCCCAATTGCCTAGGGGAAAAGGAAAAGAAAAAAGCGCCACGTCCAAGTGGAACTGGCCGGAGGCATTAGCACAGCAGAATGCAGGACTGAAATGCCCCCTGGACGCTGGCTTTTGAGACAAAGGCTGCACTGCTGTGAAGCCCCCCCCATCCCCCACCCTACTGCTTGGTGTAATTAATCTTTGCCCCACCACCCAGCTACTGGTGTATGGTTGGGGTGATGTGTGCCGGGCGTGGGGGCAGCGAATACAGGCGAGTCTCATTTTACATGGGGGTACCGTTCCGCGGTCAGCGCATAAAGTGAAAATCGCGTAGAGTCAAAATTACATTGAGTTGAATGGCGGGCGGAATCGCCCGCACTACAGTTACAGTATTAAAATTGTTGTTTTTCTCTTTTTTTTTTGTTTTTGCCGACCGCGTAAAGCTGAAATCGCGCATGTTAAACGTGCGTATTTGGTTTGCTGCTGATCTTCAGCCAGTTATTTTTGGCTGTCTGAAAATGGCTTTTCTATTAAGCCAGTGTGTAAGGATGCTAATTCCAGGGGCTTTGCCTCTCTCTGGGCTAGTCTACACCGCTGAAGCTGTGCCACTGTAGTGGGTCTGGTGAAGATGGTCTGTGCTGACAGGAGTGAGCTCTTCCATCGGCACAGTAAATCCACCTCTGCGAGCAGACGTAGCTGTGCTGGCAAGACACACTCCCCCACGGGCATAGAATCTCAGGGTTGGAAGGGACCTCAGGAAGTATCTAGTCCAACCCCCTGCTCGAAGCAGGACAAATCCCCAAACATTTTTTTTTTAAACCCTAGTTCCCTAAATGGCCCCCTCAGGGGCTGAGCTCACCACCCTGGGGTCAGCAGGCCGCTGCGCAAACCATAGCACTGTCCACACCAATGCTTAGGTCAGTGGAACGTATATTGCTCGGGTGGGGGGGTGTCTTAGTCACACCCTTGAGCGATGTAAGTTATATTGAAGTAAGTGGTCGTGCAGACCTGGCTTCTGTCTTTCAGCTGTACTTTGATTTTCTGTTCAACTAGGACGGCTGAGCTGCCGAGGAGCAACCTTTCTTCTTTACGCAAACCTGCCATTGGGTGTCACTGTTCTGTGCTAAAGCACCTGAGAGTGAGCTGGGTAGCAGGGCACTGGGGTCCGCCTATTTGAGCTTCGCTGCTTGGTGACGGGACGGGAGCACAGACCCTTTTGATCACAGGGTTTTGAACATACTCCAGACTGGTGCAGACTATGTACAAGCAACTGACTGATTCCTGCTGGCCCATTGGTCCTGGAGCCTGGGCTGCACAGGGAGCGTGATCCTGGACACTGGCACCCCCGGCGCTGCTGAGTGGGAACAAGCCTGCTGTAGGCTAATAATAATAATTCATAGATGCTAAGGCCAGAAGGGACCATTGTGTTCATCTCGTCTGCGCCCCTGTGTAACAGGCCAGAGACCTGCCCTGAACTCATTCCTAGAGCAGAGCTCTTTGGAGACCAGCCAGTCTAGATTTAAAAATTGCCAGTGATGGAGAACCCAGCATGCTCCTTGGTGAGTTGGTCCAGTGGTTACTTACCCCGGCACGCAGAGCCGCACTGCACGGGTGCGAGTTCACCACGCTGTTTCCGGCATTGGAACCCCACCCCTAGGTGGCAGCCCCTGCCCCCCCATGTGGCAGCAGTGCACCCAATCCCCTCCTGGTCTCCTATGGCCCCATCCTTGAGAGCCTCGAAACCGCCCAGGGGCGGCACCCGTCCCAGCTAGGGTGGTGGTGCCTGGTACGGCCACCTTGGGGTCACTGCCGACAGGGCCCCTAGGCGTCCCTGGTACCGCCCCCGTAGAGCCCCCCATCCATGCCACACCCCATGAGTCCCCCCCCACCCTGGTAACATCCCTTCTAGAGCCCCTCCATGCTACGCCCCAGCGAGTCCCCCTCCCCCACAGGCCATTCCTGGCCTGCCATACAATTTCCATGCCCACCCCCTGTCTAAGCTCACACCGTGAGTCTCTGTCAGAGCCTAGGGCGGATCCCTCATGCTGCCCCTACCCATCCCCCCTGGATGTGCAAGGCTACTCCGGCGCCATCTCCCAGCCCCGGCCGGCGTGGCTCCCCAGGGGCTAGCGATAGCCTGGGGCCACCTGACGCTGGTGCTCAGGGCAGGCCTAGGCCCCCCGCAGCTGTGCCCATGCCTGTCAGTGCAGCGCCGGGCTTGGCCGGGGCAACCCCCTCTGACCGGCTGCTGATCCCCTTACCCGCCTCCTGGGGCAGAGCAACCAACCAGCGCTGCTATGGGAAGATTTCCCTCCCCTCCCCTGCCGCAGGAGCCGACCCCATCTCACAGGAGGGGAGCAGAGAGCCCAGCAGCCCCATAGCCAGTCCCGCTGGGAGTGTGACACGGGGCTTGTCTACACCACAAATGCTCCTCTGGTATCGCTGTGCCGGCCGACGCCCCCTAGCGGGGACGCCCCTGACAGCGGCAAACCGAGTTCTGCCGGAATAGCTACCCCCCTTTCCTGGACACCATAAAGTCCTTGCTGAGGCAACTGCAGCTACACAAGGGCTTTTGCTGGCATAGCTCTGTTGGCTGGGAGGAGAGGGAGTCTGGAGACTAAGCCCCCTCATACACACGCACTGGGGATGAGGTTCAGAACTCAAAAGACAGCCGCCCCCCCCCAAAAGGCAACGTAACCCTTTCAAAACACCCTCATGGTGTTTGGGGGCAGAGTCGTGATTTCTGATCCCTTGAGGTTGGCAATAGGGTGCCACGGTGGCTTACACCCCTGCTCCCCATCGGTGTGTGTGAATCCCACCTGGTGTGTGGTGCCTGGAGCCCCCCAGGGCCTGGCAGCCTGTAGGTGCTTGCAGCTGGCAGGGGCAGTGGGCGCTGCCTGGCCTTCTGAACCAGGGGTAGCACCTTTGGGGTGGGACTCAGCCCCCTTAGCCAGCGCGCAGCAGCGTCAGCCCCGTCCGACCCCGTCGCTGGGGAGACCGAGAGGCTGTGGGGCTGATGCCCCGGCAGGGGCTGGGCTGCCCCACCGGGGAGACACTCAGCAGGGCCTGGCTGGCAGAGGCTGCTGTGTGCCAGCTCACATTGCATAAACAGGAAGGACAAAGCGGGGCCGCTCTGAGGTTAACAGAGGAAGGCTGCTTCGCCCCCACTGCAGTCTGGCAGCAGCTCAGCCTGGGAGGGGGAAGATGCCCCGCCCCGAGGTAAAGAAGAGATGCTGGTGTTGCTAGGGAAAAGCCGCCACCGTGGGCTGGTAGAATGGCAGGGGGAGGCTGATTCGGCCTCACAAGGGCTGCGCTTGCCATGCACTGACCAGCAGCCACTGTGCCTTAGGGCACCAGATCTCGCCTGAGGTTTGCTCCGGGCTCTGCGTGCTGGAAGCTGCAGGTTCTGGGCCTTGGCTGTGACTTCCAAGGCCCTTCCAGAGGCCCTGAGCCCTGGTGGCTGATGGGAACGCTCAGGTTTAAAAATCGACCCCTTCGTGCCTCAGTGACGAAGTCCTTTCCAGAGACGCCTGGTTGTGAAGGGCAGGTTGGCGCGTGCCCAGCTCACTGGTGAGAGTGACGGCTCGCCTGTGCTTCATGCCCTGAGGCCCGCGGCTGGCACAGCTCTACCCAGGGAGCATTAGTAGCGTGTACGGTTAGCTCTGGAGGGCTCCAGGCTGGTTCAATCCCTGATGTATCACCCCACTGTGGGTATGGGGCTGCTCCTGGCGTGGGTTCCCTTCCTAGCATGCGCTTGTGTGGCTTGTTCCTGATGGTAGCGTGGCTGCTCTGAGATATAGCCAGGAGATGCGAGGCCCTGGCCCCCGTGTGCCATGTTGGGCTGGGTCTCGGTGGCTGGGCTGTGAGTGGTGCTGGTTTCAGTTCCTGAGGAGTGCTGGGCTTGGTTGTGAATAGAGCGGTGGCTTACACACCCCGAGAATGCCTTCTGCATGTGTCACTATTTCCTTTCAAGGCAGAAACCGCCTGCCTGCTGCCCCCAGGGTCTGATTCTGACTGGGTGTGTGAGACAACCCCGGCGGTGGTGGTGACAAGGACAGCCCAAGGGCCACTCGATGGGGCCGTGAGGGGACTGCTCGGGCTAACGGTACCAACCTTCCGTGGGGTGGAGGTGCGATTTCTGTCCCTGACTGGGTGTGTGTCAGTTGTGATAAGAAAGGAGGCTGATTTATTCTCATCTGATGCCGTGTGTGTGACCTGAAAGTGGAGAAACCCAGCAGAAGATGATAAAGAATAAAACTCCTCTCCTGTGATAAGCACAACAGCCTCCCTCGAGACATTTGTCACCTCCAGAGGACTGAGAGTATATTTACCTGTGATGTTACGTGTCCCCTCAGGCTCAGAGGCCGTTATAGCCCCCACACTGCAGCTGGGCGTGGTGATTCCCAGCACAGGTGGCCAGACACGCACTAGCTTGCACTAGGGTTCTATAACTAGTAATGTGGCTGCACCGGTGGCTACTCAAGCCAGCTTGGGCCCCAGGGTCCGTCCTTAGGGGGCTAGCCCGAGCTGCCACCCACCCGGCTATCTTGAACCCACTGGCTGGAGCAGAGCCAGCACCAATCTGCCCACTCGTACTGGGACTTGCACCTCCCAGCTGCAGTGAAGATGAGCTGGTTAGCGTGGGTGCGGGGGTGTGTGGAACATCGCAGTGGAATATGCTGCTTGCTGGTCTATGGGGAAGCTTCAGACAGTGCCTAAAACCCCGCCCCCTGTCCCATTTTCTTAGGTATGATTTAAAAGCGCAAATGCCTGGTGTGGGCTACACCTAAAAATCAGTTCAACCTCGCTCCATTGCTCGGGGCTGTGAAAAATGCCACGCCCTGTACGACGCTGTTAGGGCCACCGACCTTCCACTGTAGCCCCAGATAGGTCGACAGAAGAATTCTTCCATTGACCCAGCGAATGCATCTCCGAGTGGTGGACTGACTCCACTGACAGAACAAACCCTGTCCATGTAGGAAGCATCCATCCTACACCAGCACAGTCACAGTAATAGAGACCAACCCAGTTTATACAACTTTCATCTGAGCATTTTGGAGCATTTACACGCTGTGATAGACCCAGGCCAGTTGGGTACAGCAGAATAGCAGAAGGCAGATATACTGGCCACTGGATTAACAGTTTTCTGTTCCTTGAGTGACCAGAGCAGGGGCTGCTCCAGACTAATGAGAACACCTGACTCCAATTAATGGCCTCACCTGACTGCAAAGAGTCAGGTGAGGCCATTAAGCTAATGTGACCACCTGACTCTAATTAAGGCCCTGCTGATACTATAAAAAGGGCTCACTCCAGTCAGGCAGGGGAGAGGCAGAGGAGAGGAAGGGCGGGTTACTGAAGACACCCCCAAACCATTGGTAAGGGAGCCCTAAGGTGAGGGTGAAAAAGGGAGAAGCAGGAGATCTGTGGGGAAGTGGCCCAGGGAAATGTAGCAACTCTGGCAGTGAAAGGTCGGCTGCCAACAGCTGCTACCATTAGGATCCCTGGGTTGGAACCCGGAGTAGAGGATGGGCCTGGGTTCCCCCCAACCCACCACTACAGGAACATCTCCTGGGAGGGAAAGTCAGGCCCCTGTCAGGACAGGAGGCTGAACAGAGACTGTGGGAGTTCTCTCACCAACCTCCTTGCTGGCCTATGATGAAAAGGGCTCAGTAGGCTGTGACCCTGGCCCTAGAGAGAGAAGGGCTACGTGGAGGGTCACAATGAGCCACTGAGGCTAACATAAACCGCCTAGAAGCGCAGGACCCATGGGAGCAAGGTCAGAGCTCTGCCACAAAGCGTTAATGAGTCCAGCCTCCCAGCACTTGAGGATGTAGGGGTGGTTCTGTCCCTGTTTTTACAGAAAGGGAAACCGAGGCACAGAGCCTATAAGCGGATCACATTTCCTGCCTGTGCCGGAAGTCAAGCCCACATGTTTTGATTCCAAGCCTCTTGCTGTAACCACTAGATCCCACTCCCTCCCAGACAAGAGTAAATCCAAGCGTGTGTCTCCATGTTTGATCAGTGTCCCTGTATTTGTTTGAGGGATCCCACACAATTTTGCAATATTATGAGGAGCCGGTAGCACTGCCTATTGTCTCTAGGGTGCCTAACACTTTCCATTCTAAGGCCCTGTTTTTGTTGCTTATAACTGTGCCCAACTCTAACCATTTGCACTGACATTTACCAGGTGTCTGTTTCAGCATGAATATTTTTGGAAACTGTCAGCTAAAAAGGGTTTCAGCCCAGTCAGAGAATGAGATTAGGGACAAAAATACATGGCTTTGCCCATATTAAAAAAATAAATACATCAGGAACTCAAAAGTTAGGAAATGCCAGAGTGAAGATTAACTTGTGCAACCTTCCTTCATTTCCCTTGTGCACAGGCATTCTGAGACAGTCCTGATGACTTCCTCACACAATATTTTTCCTCTGCCTCATTCCGTGCACAGGATGGGGGCTCCTGCTCCTCTGGGGATGACCCAGGGTGTGTAGTGAAGGAGACGGTTGGACCTAGGAGCCCTGTCTCATTTGTTGCAGAAATTGGACAGCATGTAGAGACTCAGACAGGGCATTGCAGAGAGAGAAAGGACGGTCTCACACTAAGGCAGCTAACCACTGCCCTGGAGAACTGGATTCCATCCCTTTCTCTGCCACAACGGCTCTGTGTGATGCTGAGCCAGTCAGTGCCACAAAACTTTTCACAGGTGGTGACTAATTATGTGTTGCTCATTTTCCGGCTGCCTGCCTCGAGATCCTGGGGTGTGATCGCTGACCCCGCTCAGCGGCAGCCGAAGTCACCGGGAGCTGTGCTTTGGCCATCTGAGAAGTGCTAAATACGCTGAAAAGCCAGGACCTAGGTGTCTCAGCTTGGGCACCCAGATTAGTAGAAACTGCTGACCATCATCTCTCATTGTGCCGCAGTTCAGGTACCAGCTCCCTCCCCTCACAGGAGCGTCGGGAAGGGAAATGCACTATGTGAAGCACTGTGCGATTGCCATGAGAGCCTTAGGAAATGTAATAATTCTGTCTTCAGAGCAGGGTTAGAGGAGTGTGCAGGAAATAAGGCCTGTGGCCTGTTGCGAAGCCCTCCACGTGCCCCCCCCCCCCATACCCCGCTCTAAGCCGGCCAAGCCAGCAAAAGTCCAACTCAGCTTGTTACACAAAATCGCTTATAAAAGGCAGCAGAAGTTAAGCCAAAAAGTGGTTTAGTCCAAACAAAAAGCTCCCCTGACCCCACTTGCAGACTGCGATAAAGCCATGCTTGGTAAGAACGGAACCGGAAATTAACGGGCGAAAGCTGGTGCCTAATGGGTGGACAAAATAATGAGGGAAAGGGACAGGTCGCCCATCACCCTCTTTTGGGGTGCTTTAAAAAAACAAACAACTCTGGGGAAAGGATCAAATGGCTGAGAGCTGGGTGGACTGAAAGGAGCAAGCTTCACCATCACAACTGCCACTTGCATGGTCTCCTGGGAACCCAGGATCCACCGTGACACCACTAGGCCTTTGCTATCTGACCAGACCCGGCCAGAGAGAGGGACCTGATGACATCACCACCTGCTCTGGCTCTGGCTATACCCTGAACGCTGTGATGAGTCATCCCTGAGCCAGCGCTGGTGAATCATCTGTTACCTGCAAGTCCTATGAGAGACTCATGCCAATCAACCAGGTCCCAGCCAATCCACAAGCGAGGGCCTAACCAGGTGACCGAAGGCAGGTATATAGGCTCCTAATCCATATTGGACTGCCCCAGCCTGTGTCCGCCTCAGCCAGCCCCAGGGTGGTCCTGACAAATGCCACCTGAAAGTTAAGACTTGGGTTCCCGTTAGCAGCCCGTCCCTTTCCTTCCCCACCTTATTACCTCTCTTTCCTAGTGCTCTCCTTGTCGCCTGCTGCTTGGCTGGGCTGAGGCTCTCTCTTGAGCCGGTGACCTGAGAGGCAGCTGAAAGCCATGCCCTAAACAGCCTGCCACTGGGACCAGCGGGCTGGCGGAAAAGACAGTGCTGGGCCTGTGTTTCTCCAGCAGTGAGTTTGCAAGTGAGAGTTGGCACCAGAGAAGCTGCATTTTCTGTCTTTGCCGTTCTTTTCTGCCCTATCCCTTTGCTGTGTGTGTTTGTTTTGTTTTCCCTTAAAGGCGGCAGGATCAAACTTTACCACCAGCAGCGCCGGCCTATCGCCACTAACTTTTTCCCCCAAAGAGGAGCGTAAATTACCATCTTTAATCCAGTCTGCAAAACTGTCAGCTGAGGGAGGGAGTTTCCTGAGGAAAACGCTCTACAGGCAGCGTTTCTCAAAGTGGGGGTCCTGACCCCAAAGGGGGTTGCAAGACTGTTGTAGCGGGGTCGTGAGAGTGGCAGCGGCTGGCTGCACACCCAGCTCTGAAGGCAGCGTCGCTGCCAGCAGCAGTGCAGAAATAAGGGTGGCATGGTATGGTGAGGGGCGCATCACTTTTTGGGGTGGAGGGTTGTCACAGCCTGAAATATTTTCAAAGGGGGTCACAGCAAGAAAAAAGTTTGAGAACCTTCTGGCTACTCTTACAGTGAAAACCTTACTGAACACTTCACATTTCCAAGGCTGTAACTGGTTTTTCCTTTTTCTGTATCTTTCAGAGAAGGTGCTTTTAGTGGTGTCTGTTGCCATGCGTCCATGTACTCAAACCCAAACTGTGTTTAACGGTCTAGTGTTGTGCAGTGACAGGGTCTGGTTGACACCTTTGCCTCTCTGGGCTCTTTTATTCCATTGAAAGTACCACATGCTGAATGAGGGTAAAACGAGTAGCTGCTCGTTTGCTGAGCACCGTCCCTCCTGTGCAGGGGGCATGTGGAAACATAACGGGAACTGAGCATTCAAATCAGGTGGCTTTGAAAATCTCAGCCTTATTTTCCTATTGTACTAAACTAACCAACACTGACTCCCGCGGGGGTGGGAGGCGCTACTCGTTGCCTGGGGGCATCTCCTGCTTGCGGCTCCTTTGCATGACAAGTTTCAAAGATGTAGCCGTGTCAGTCTGTATCAGCCAAAACAACGAGGAGTCCTTGTGGCACCTTAGAGACTAACACATTTATTTGGGCATAAGCTTTTGTGGGCTAGAACCCACTTCATCACGAAGTCTCTAAGATGCCACAAGGACTCCTCCTGTAAAGTGACTCCTCCCACGGGTGCATTCAGGGCTCGGGAAGGCCATACCTGCTGCAGGGAACCTCACATCAGAGCGAAACCAGACTCAACGGCTTCCTGCCAGAGATATGAAGAATACGAGACAGGAGTGAGAAACCACAGCCATCCCCCTATGACTTGTCCCAGCACTGAACGGGCTGTGATTGTTCTTGAGAAAGGGTTGTGCCTTGCCAGCACCCACCACACCAGCCCAGCCGGTGCCCCCCAAGCCGTGCACCGGGACTGACTAAGCAGAAGCAAGACAGGAAATCTCTTTGGGACTGGCGCTCTCGCTCTTGCCACTGCCAGAATGGCAGGGGCTCCGGCGCTGGGAGGAAACGGACCCCACAGCAGGGACAGACAAATTGGAGCCCCTCCTTCTTCTATCGCTTCAGTTTCTTACATGGGCACCTGTCACTGGGGGGGCATCTGAGCACCTCCCAGAGAGGAGAGTGCAAGGAAGAGACCGGCCTTCCTTCTGCAGCTCGAGGTCTGGCTGGCATCTGAAAGGGTTTTGAACCCCAGGGAGAATTCACTGATCTCACTATCCTTGCTGGTGCCCCCCTCTGCCCCACCCTAGCACTGAAATACAGTAATGCAGAGCAGGGGGTCACATTTACCCCTCCCCCCGACCTCGCTCCTCTGCCCCATTTATTCCTGAGGGGGCCAAGGGGAGCAACCAGCCATTTCCAAGGCACCGGTTAGTCCTCACAACACCCCTGTGAGGTAGGTAAGTGTACGAGCCTTTTATAGACGGGGAAGCTGAGTACCAGCGACACGCCCCAGGTCTCAGCAAGTCTGTGTCAGAGCTGGGACCAGGACTCGGAGCTCCTGGCTCTCAGCCCCAGGTCCTGCTCGATGCCCTCAGTCACTCCACCAGCCACTTGACTCAGAATGAGCCAGCCCACGCAGACGTCCTTTTCCGCTAGCACAGACAGCCTGGCTTCTCTGTGCAAGTCACACATCTCTGAAAAGCCTCAGCTTGGCCCAGCCCCATCTTCTCAAACACTGAACCAGCTCTCCAGGTCAGGGTAGATTTGTCCCTGGGCCAGGTGGGGGTACCTGATGCAGATGGTGCAGAACCGTTCTTGCCAGTCTGTGTAGAGCTTCACCCCATACCTCTTCCTCCACTCGAAGAAGGCCTTGTAGCGGCTGGAGTTCATGGTCTTCAAGAAGCTGGCCAGCTCCTTCATGGAGCCGAAGTCCTCAATGTGGATGAAGGAGTCTGCAGGGATGAACTTCTCGTAGTTGGCTCGGGGGGGCCCCAGCACCACCGGCACGGTGCCGGCCAGCAGCGCGTTCCTCCACAGCTTCTCGGTGATGTAGTCCCGGTGGATGGAGTTCTCGAAGGCCAGGTAGAACTTGTATTTGGAGGTGGTCGGCAAGAGGCAGTCTGGGCACAGTGGCTGCTTGTTTGCTTTCCCGTACACGTTCACTTGGAGGTGCCTGGACAGCTCTCTGTAGACCTGCGCCCTCTTCTGAGTCCGGTGGTAGTTACTGATGACCCAGGACACCAAGCCGGTTTTGGTTGGAATGTCCACGCTGGCTGATGGATGGCGCACAAGCTCCCCATAGGGCATGAAGATGTCTGAGTCTTGTCTGTATGTCATGACCCAGTTGAAGGTTCGGTTCCATCCAGTCAGTGCCTTAGTGTTGGTGGGGGACTCCAGGGTAACCCACACCCAGTTTTGTCCAGGAGGCCTCCTTTCTGTTGGGAGTCTTTTCTTGTCCTTCTGCAGCTCCCAATGATGGAACACCACAACATCTGCCTGGCTGAAGAGCCTGTGGTCCCCTGTCAGCTGGCAGCCCTTGATCCCGTAGTGGTCTGCGCAAACATCAGAGCTGATGTTCGGGGTGTGGCGGAAGGGCCAGTGCCAGATCAGGACTGTCAGGGGTTTGCTGTGCCCCAGGGCTGGGCCAGGGACCTCAGATTGGTAGCCAAGGAAATTCAGGTTCCAGAGAATGATCGCAAATGTTATTGCACTGGCCAAGGCCTTCAGCATAGGCAAGGAGCAAGTTTGCATCTTGAGCAGCAGCTTACGTTGCACCTGCAGTGCCGAGCTGCTGGGAGGGTTGGGTTCTTGGCAGAATTTCTGCTTCATGAACAGTGTTGAGTCCAGCCCCTGGAATGGAGAAGAAGGACGGTAAAAGTCAGCCTCCAGCATATAACAATGCACCTTCTGCAGCCTCCTCTTTTCAGGGTGCAGGTGTGTGAGCATCTTGGTGGGGTGGGAGGAAACTGAAGGGGACGCAGGGAACTCGCAGATGGAAGGAAAGGAGAAGAGCTGATATCACTAGCATAGCTAAGGGCGTTACAGAACGTGGTCACTCATCTGTGTGACCGGGTTTACAGGACTCTTGCTGCCTCTTGGATGGGACCCTCCTGCCATGAGCTGTCCCAGCCCAGTGCTGCCCAGAGGGGATGCCTTGTATGAGGTTTTGGGGATTACATTTCAGCATTGGGCTGCAGAGTTGGATGAGGGAAGCACTTCCTAGCTGGAGCAGAATCTGGCTAGTCTCAGCTGCACCAGTCTCGGACCCTTAGGAAGAGACTGGGCAATGCCCGGGGTGGGGGAGGGGCTGCTATTTAGCAGCCGGGACACGAAGCTTGAGCCCTAGGAGAGCTGCAGTGTGTATGTAGCCGGCTCTATTTTCATTCTGCTTAAGGGTTTAAACAGCATGAAGGGGATGTGGTCACATGCTGGAAGGTTTGTACTTATTTATGGTGGTTATAACCATGATACCCCTGAGAGGTGTGTTTTTGCAGAAGCGGGGCCTCTGCAGTTTATTTCCAGCTGCAAAGCTCAGAGCCCTGGCGTGAGAGCCCCAGGAGCTGGATGCTCACAAACCCACCAGCTGGTCCGATTCCAGAGTCTCCAGAGATCGACCTGCCTAGGGTGACCATATTTCCTGGAGCTGAATATGGGACACCCGGTAAAATTACTCTTATTCAAGTGAGTTCCAGGGCAACCAGTCAGAACTGGGCAGTACAAACGTTCAAATTAACACCAAGTTGACTGAGCCCCTGGTAAAAAGAAATACTGGGTAGTTGGGTTCTTTTTATTTGCCTTCTTATCTTTAGGGTTCACAGGGAGAGAGGTGACACCCACACCCACATGGGAAGAGGTGACACGCATACACTCCGGTATACCTCTGTCCCACGGGTGGGGGGTGACTGACCAATCCTCCCCGCCCCTCCCTGCTTGGTGCTCTCCGCCCTCCGTGCCTGGCTGGGCCCGCAGGACAGACCCACCTCTCCTGGTACCTGGCGCCGCATCTTCCCAAGGCAACGGGCCTGTGTGTGGGTTGGGGATGGGGAGGCAGGGTCACATGCACCCCTCCCCCCAGATTCCTGCAGGGTTCCCACCAGCGTGTGGCCAGCAGCAGCCTTTCGGCCCTGTGTGGGAGAGAAGGGACGGGAGCTGCTTCCAGCCATGGCGGGTGGGGTGGGGTGGGGTAGGAATGCCCTGGCCTGTGTCTTTGCTGAGCTCAGCTCCCCCCATCCCCACCGTGGCTGGAAGTGGAAGCAGCTTCTCCCTTCCTGCCCACATAGTATTGAAACGCAGCTAACACCTCCAGGCTGCTGCTGGCCACTGACATTACCGGACGCTTCCTGTCCCCCAGCTACAGTGCAGGCAGGAAGGGGTTAAGCCCTAAGGATGCATTGTGCACCGGGGCCCAGGGAACCTGACTGCAGGGCCCTCAGCGAACCCAGCCAGAGAGGGGGCTCAGCCGACGGAGCAGCCCCACGATCCCTGGGGGCAGGAGCCAGGGCTGGGGCAGGGGGGGAGGGACAGGTGAAGAGGGTGCTAAGCACCTGCCCCAGGGTGGGTGGGGCACTGCTGTGGACCTACAGGTTCGGGGTATGAACCGTCTGGAAATCGCTGCCCCCCACACTCAGGAGCTTAGCTGAGAGGCAGAGAGGGCTCCCCGTGCCAGCGCTGTGCGGGGCTTTGGCACATGCAGGGCTCGGCTCCTCCTGGCCAGCGCCTGAGGCCGGAGACTATTGGGCTTTCCAAAGGTGCCAGCCCAGCCAGAGGCAGCGGGGGAAGGAAGGAGCCTGCCGGCCAGGCTGCTGGCAAGCTGAGCGCTCCGACCAGGGGCTGGTTCTCCCCACTGCCCTGGGAGCGGGACGCACCCCATCTGGAGGGATATGGGGAGCAGCGGGGCTGGGGGTAGTGGTGAAGGGGCAAAGCAGGGAGAGGACAGTGAGAGGGGGAGCACATAAAGCACCCATGGGTGGGCAGCCGAGGTGACACGTAACCGGCCTCTGCCTGGCACCTGCCCGAACGCACCAGCCACCGCCATCCGGATGGGGGACGGGGCCCAGGTGGCCGAGAGCCAGCATGCAGCGGGGACTGTGCTGACAGACCAGCCCAGAGGAGTGGCCGGCCCCACACACTGCATCCTTATCCCGCCTCCAGCCTTGCACCCCCACCCCCATCATCAGCCACTGGACCCCCCAACTCACTGCTGGTGGGCAGGCAGCTGGCGAGCAGGGATCCGGCCAGCAGCAGGACCCACCAGACAGAAAATACGGGACAGTTTGCCTGTCTTTAAGAAAAAGTCGGGCCACTTGCAGGAGGGCTTAGATATGGGACTGTCCCTTTCAAAACAGGAGGTCTGGTCACCCACCTGCCAGAAAACACAATGGCCAAGGCTAGACACAGTCAGATGGGAAATAAGATGTATGTTTCTAACAGTGAGGGAAATTAACCACTGGAACAATTTATTCAGGGTTGGGGGAGCTTAGATTAGATTTTTTGTTTTAAGGATCTGTGTTAGTTCCAAAGGAGTCGTTCTGGGGAGGCTCTCTGGCCTGTGTTCGACACACGGTCAGTCTGTATGATCACAGCCCACCCTTCTGCCTGTTGAATCTACGAATCTATCACAAGTGGCCACTGATCTTGGGAGTCCATCTCGAGCCCTGGCTCACCCAGGCCGAGCTCCAGTGCTGCTTTTCAGTGGGAGCTGAGAGCCCGGGTGTGTCAAGATGAGCATCCAAAATCAGAGAGCACTTGTGAAAACGTGAGGGGGGCTCTGAGCGTCATGACTGGGATGGAAAAAGTGACTAGAGAAATGTTATTTACCCCTCCACATAACACAAGAACCAGGGACACTCAATGAAATGAACAGGCAGCAGGTTTAAAGCAAACAGAAGGAAGTATTTCTTCACACAACGCACAGTCACCCTGTTGCCAGGGGATGTTGTGAAGACCAAAAATATAACAGGGTTCAAAAAAGAACTAGATACGTTCATGGAGGCCAGGTCCGTCACTAGCTACGTGCATCCCTGACCATCTTGGCCACCCAATGCTCTGGGTGTCCCTACCCTGACTGCCAGACAGGGGCGGCTCTAGGAATTTGGCTGCCCCAAGCACGCCGGTCCTGCAGCTCCTGGGGACCTCTTGCAGTCATGCCTGCGGGAGGTCCACCTGCCCGTGGCTCCGGTGGGCCTCCCGCAGGCATGACTGCAGAAGGTCCACCGGAGCCGCCTGCTGCCCTGCCGGCAAAATGCCGCCCCAAGCGCGCGCTTGGCGCGCTGGGGTCTGGAGCCGGCCCTGCTGCCAGAAGCTGGGAATGGGCGACGGGATCATTCGCTAATTGTCCTGTTCTGTTCATTCCCTCTGAAGCATCAGGCAGTGGCGACTGTCAGACGACAGGACACTGGGCTAGACGGACGATTGGGCTGACCCGGTGTGGCCGTTCTGATGTGTTTGGAGCTGTGGTTCTGATTATTTAACCTCATCTCTGGTTCATTCCGTACACCAGCCCCAGGACTGACCAGGCTGCAGTGGATAGTAATATTCACACTCAGTCCCATAGGAGCACGCAGATCCCACTGTCTAGCTCTAAGCACGTTACGAAGGGTGGAGGGGGAAGGGTTGCGATCCCCGTATTATGGAGGGGGAAAGTGAGGCAGAGAAAGCAATTTGTCCATTGTCATGAGCAGAGCTGGGAACAGAACCTGGGCCTCCTGCTGCCTTTTGAGGCCATTACCAGAGAATACTCATTCCTGCTCTACTTTAAATACAGATAAACACTTTTCAGGCAGCAAGATCAATTAACTGAGGGCTTGTCTACATGGAGGCTTAATCTGTGGCAAACTGGGGGGTACATCTACCGTGCACCAGCTTGCCACGCATTGTCCGTGCGGACCCTGCTACAGCGCACTCACAGTTCCATACTGCGCCCTGACCTCTTGGTGAGTGAAATTGCCTGCACAACCTTAATTCATCCCCTTTGAGTGTGTGCATTATGAGACGGTCTTTAATTACATACTGGTTCTGCCACAAGACCCCAGCCTCCTTCAGTGCGCAGGATGAGCCTGCGCGGGGGCTGAATCTGTGTTGTGTCGCAGAGAACATTGTCTGTAGGGTCCCCGTGCACTGCTCCTTGAAGTTGGAAGGTGAGTCCTGCATAAGGCAAGGGATTGCAGGAAGAGAGAGGACAGTCTGACGGCTAAGGCAGTTGAATGCTGCCCCAGAGAGCTGGATCCTATCCCACCCTGTGCTACAGAGCTGTGTGAGGCTGGGCAAATCACTTCCATGAAACCCTTCACAGGTGTGTGCTCATTCGCCGAGTGCCCAGTGTGTGACCCTCAGGGCTGATTTGCAGACGTGCTGAGCACTGGGAGCTGCACATCAAGTGCTCCAGCACGCTGAAGAATAAGGAGCGCGACATCTCAAATGCGGCACCCAAAAGTAGTGACCACTTGTAACCTTTAATCTCGCTGGGTCTTAGCCCCCCATCTATAACACGGGGCAAATACTGCCCCTCCTCTCGCAGTGGGGTGGTGTTTGTAAAGTAGCCAGACCTCCCGTGAGGAGCACCACAGGAGAGCCCAGGAGCAAATTAATCATTGTGTCTTCAGAGCAAGGTTTGAATAGTGCGTAATAACTAAGCTCTGGGGCCACACGCTGAACAACGCGGAGGAAACAAAATATAGACTGGGGGGCTCGTTTATCCGTCCTGTGCACTGAGAGAGGCCAGGGGCTCATGGAAAAAATAGCATTTGCTCATGTAATTAAAGACTGTGTGATAACACACATGCACACGGGGACGTGGCAAATGAAGGTTGAACACGCACCCTTCATTCAGGCATTTATTAACCTGAGAGGACTTGACTTTGCAACCTTAGTAACATTCTTTTACTGTAGTTTTTGCATGTGTGTATCTAGCCGAGAGGTAAAACCTAGGGGAAGAGGCAGGTGAACGCAGACATGTAGGGCCCAGTTGTGTTGCCCTCACACCTTGTGTGGTCACGTACATCAATACAAAGTGGGTGGCAAATGCTACCAGATCAGAATGGGAGCACTTTGCACGGGTGTAACTGACCACACACGCAGCTGTGCAATGGAGAACTGCCCGAGGCCTGATCCACACTGAGGTTGTGTCCTGGTGTAGCTGTCAGTAAGAGCTCTCCTGATACAATTACACCAGCACAACCCCTATTGTGGAGGTGCGACACTGGTATAAAGGGGCCTTTATCCAATCTAGCATGTTCTCCTTCCTGGAGAGCATTTTCCTACACTGGTGTAGCTAAAGTGACACAATTTTTGTGTGTAGAGAAGCCCTTAGAATTCAGAATCTTTGAAAATTAAGCACAGCTTTGATTTATTGAGCGTCACAGAGTCCCCTCAGGGCTCCCATCCCGCGCTCCAGGGTCTGTGCGATGAAAAACACATGCTCCAAGTCTCCGGGAATAACAGCAATAAAGGCAGCAAAAGCTGGACTAGAACTAAAGGCAGCGGCCGTCAGTGACTGTGCTGCGATCGCCCGCAGGTCGGCAGTGCCCGAGCGGGTTTCCGTGTTTGTGGCAGCGTTTAGCGTAACAGAGCCTGGAAGATATTTCAATCCCCGCCGCAGCCGGAGCTGCCAGCCTGTTCAATCATTTGACATTTTGCTCATGTGAAGGATTGAGTTTTTCCAAAGAGCTCAGAACTGGATTTCCTAATGCTCAGCACTCAAAATATGGGCCCGATTAAAAAAAAAAAATGCTCAGCAGCCAATGTGCACCCAATGTGCCCAGTGCCTGGGAGAATCTGGCTTCTGTGGGTAACATTTTTCAACGTCGCTAGGTGACTTTGAAGCCTAATTTCATTGAATGTCAATGAAACTTAAGCTCCTCAATCACTTTGGGGCTTATGAATTTTTTTACCTTTGTTGCCTAGCTGATCTGCTTAAACACTGATTGAAAAAATAATCTTATAATCAGTTTCATGTTCTTCCCCCGCCCTCCGGAGAAAGGCTGCTTCTAAGTCACTGTTCACTGACACGTCCCTTCTTTTTTTCCTCTCCGAGCTCTAGACAATATAGCAGCTGGGATTTAGTTACAGAAAAACTCACGTACCTGAAGAGACGGGAAAGCTTTGCTTCCCTGAATCCTCTTTGTGGAATATACAGAGAGCGAATGTTAGGTGACAACTAATCCATGCCCCACTCAGTGCAGCCCTGTTCCCTACAGTCGAGTCTCCAGAGCTGTATTAAGTTACATCTTCAGTGAAAAGCACCGGTGCGTCCATCATTCCCTTTGGGAGACTGGATCGCGCTGCTAGGCTATTTTCACCCCTCTGTTATCGGATCAAACCCTTCCTCAGCACACTACTTACTCAGGCAGAGAGGAATTGGGAGCCTGGCCTGGTGTTCACATTTTGGCCCAGCGAGATTTAAATTGTATTTGGTTTGCAAGGAAGGAAGGTTAGCCCTTGTTTCTGGAGCCGCCTCGTGGGAGTGGGGCTGAGATGTCTATTTCAAACGTTCCTCACTAACACGTCGCGATGGTTAGAACAATTCCTGTTCGCAGCAGGACACTGAAGAGCAAGTTTTGGTTTTAAGTGCAATGAAATCATGTCACCCCCCTGTTAAACGGCGAGGTTTGGTTTTCTTGCATTTTCATTTTATCTTGTTTAATGGAGCATTGGGTAGCATTTTCCTGACACTTTCTAGAGGAGCTGCTGTCGCAGAGCTCTATTCACTAATCTTTCTGCACAGTGTTGAAGATTGTCTAGCCCTGGTCCAAAATGCACCAGCTTCTACCCATCTGACTGCTGCGCTCCTGGCTGCTATGCTAGCATTGATTTCAGGCAGCGGCATGAGCTCAGAGACTTACCCTCCGGTAGTATCAGAAGCACCGTAGTGTGATCTGGCTGGTTCTTCCTTCTCCCCTCATGTCTGCTGGGTAATGCTGAAGGAATCCATCCAGCTGAGGGCTGCGAGCAGGCTGTGGTCACTTGATGAGTTCTGCTTTCTGTGGTTTCACCATCTCCTCTTCCTCCACAACCTTTCCTGTTGCTTGTTCAGCTGTTTCTGGAGAAGGTTTTCTCAATGTACCCAGCCACTCCCCACCAGGCTCTGCTTTCACTCCTAGGTACCAGCTCCAAGAAGCAGTGCTGGGCTTTCAAGCAAGGCAGGAGAGGCCAGCCGATGTCCTTCCATCTCCAGCCCTCCATGAGGTAGCCGGTGAAGGGAAACCCTTTCTTGCTTTCCTTACATGATGACCTGAGCTTGCCTGCTTGTGCTCTCTCTCTTCCTCCCGCCCCTCCGGGCCCCACCCCTGCTCAATAAAAAAAGTTGTGGTTATTTTTTTTTCCGGGTTTTCCCCATTTGTTTTCTCCAGCCTGTCACCTTCTGCCTTCCCCGGCTTGTGGGGGATATTGGCCACTTTCCCAGCCCTAATCAAGGCATTTGGGGTTCATGTCGCCAAGAAAGAAGTTTTTCTCCCCAGCATTTGCGTTAAATGAAAGTTCACAAAACCACCCCCCCCCCAAATCCCTTCCTCGCTCCACTAATCACGTTCCTCTTTCTTGGTATCAGACGCCTGCTAGTTTTCCGGCCAGCCAGAGAGTCTGCCAGGCTGGATTGCTCATTAAAATACAAGTGGCCGGGGGGTGGGTGCGGGACGGGGGAAGGGGATAACACTTTGGAGCCATTCCATTCTCCTTCATAAAGAAGCAGAAAATGGCATGTCCTCGTTCCGAGATGTATTTCTTCCTCTTTCACCTATTCCATAAACAGATGAGTGTGTGCTGGGTGGGGAGGGGGCGTCCTAGTGACAAAATGGGCTACAAAAGAACCAAACTTTGGAGGTTGTGATCTCTGCCATGCTCATGGAAGCGTCTTCGGTGGTGCTCTGCACAATGTGTTACTTTATGCAGCAGTGGCAGAGTTAACTGCACCTCCTGTAGGTGGGCTAGTTACAACAGCAGACACCCGTGGGGGATCCTGTGTGGGGAAACCAGTGAGAGATTGTGGGGAACAAGCTTTTCCCTTTCAGCTCTGATCCTCCCACCCAGCTCCCCCACACTGTCTGAGTCCTGGGAGATTCGTTGCAGATTTTAACCTGCCCCATCATTGATAGAATGCATACTACAGAGCACTGAGCTCCCAGAGACAATCAGTCAGGCACTGTCTTTATCTGCAGGGTGCACATATCAGAGAAAGACCTTTAGCAAGGAGGTGCACGTCCCACAGGGCTGTGTGCTATGTGGGTTGGGCTGGGTTTGCACGGGGTATGTGCACCATGGCTGCATTGTGCCCTTCGTGCAATGCCTGTAATGTGGTCAGCCTTGATCCTGTCAGGTCGGGTCACTGCATCAGGAGGGTGTGACATTTGTGTCACTGCCTTGGCCCGCAGTGCTGGGCAGCCGTGTTGTTCCCAGAGATATTTGGGTCTGATCTCTGCTGTCCTGTGCTCTGAGTAGTGGAGGCTCTGGGGTGGTGATAAATACTAAAAGCTGGTACCTAGCACTTACATAGTTCTCTTCATCTGTAGGGCTCAAACGCACAGCATGAGGGCTTTACGAATGAGGGCAAGATCCTTATCTCCATTTCACAGATGGGGAAACTGAGACCGAGAAAAGGGAAGTGACTTGCCCAAGGTCACTCAGCAGAGCTGACAGCTGACGCCCGATCTCCTGATTCCCAGTCCAGTGCTCGGTCCACTAGGCCACAATGCCTCTAAAGCTGACCCATGATCTCTCCCTGCCCTCCGTATGGCAGTGACGGGGATTGCCTGATGGTCATGGGGATTGCTTAGGCATGGATTCATCGAGTCCAAGGCCAAAAAGGCCCATTGGGAACATCTAGTCTGACCCCCTGTACAACACAGGCCAGAGACCTGCCCCACAATCATCCCTAGAGCAGAGCTTTTAGAAAACCACCTGATCTTAATTTAAAAATAGTCATGGATGGTGAATCCACCCCACCCCCTCGGTAAATTGTTCGGGTGGTTAAGGAGCACAGTGCAACTGCTGGACTCAGCAGGGTTTACCTTGCTTTGGAGTTCCAGCAGATTTGCCAGCCAGCCCTCTGCTGGGGTCGGTAATAAGCCGTATGGCAGATACTGGCTGCAGCGTCTGGGCAGAAAGATTTCCCACCTGGATGTACAATTCAGTTGAAATCAGTTTTTTTTTCATGGAACTGTCAACCCTGAGCTCACGTTTCAATTATCCTGGAGGAGATTTCAAAAGAACGTTTAGAAATGACACAAACCGATTTCGTTTCAACTTTCAATGTCCAAACAACAACAAAAACCAAACCCCAGGGCGAAGGAGGTTGTGAATGAAACAGGGTGTGAACAAACCAGGAAGAGTGGTTTGTGTAGCAGCCTCAGGTCTAAAGCTTAGCGGTGGGATGTGCTAGGTGTGAAGCTTCCCACAGGGCAGCGGATGTTTTTCATCTGGAATGAAGCTTTTTTGGGGGGTAAACACTTTGCGGTGTTGGTTTTCTGCCCTATTCATGTGGCTCCTGCAGTGCTTAAGGCAGCGGGTTGCAAATGTTTGTTCTGGTGACCCCTTTCGCACAGCCAGCCTCTGAGTGCGACCCCGTCTTATACATTAAAAACACTTGAAATATATTTAACACCATTATAAATGCTGGAGACAAGCGGGGTTTGGGGTGGAGGCTGACCGCTCACGACCCTCCCATGTAAGATCCTTGTTGACCCCCTGAGAGGTCCCAACCCCCCGTTTGACAACCCCTGGCTTAAGGTGTGGGGTCACAAGGGTTCACAAACCAAGCCAAAAAAAATGTAAAACCGGAGCTGGGTGGCTGAGGGGCACCTGTCTTATTACCCCGACTACTCCCGGGGTAGGGTAGCTCCTTCCGCCGCTTTCAGCAGCAGTTCCCTGCAAGGAGATTCATAAGAAATCTGGGTCCACCCCTGCATGGTCTTGCCCCAGGGCACCTGCCCAGCCACAGTAATTCTGTGTGGGCGCAGGCCGGTGGGCTCCAGCCAGCCCCCTCCGCCCTTGCCCAGAGCTCCTGCCCCGGACCCGACAGGCCTGTGCGGGTGCAGGCCGGTGGGCTCCAGCCAGCCCCCTCCACCCTTGCTCAAAGCTCCCGCCCCGGACCCGACAGGCCTGTGCGGGTGCAGGCCGGTGGGCTCCAGCCAGCCCCCTCCGCCCTTGCTCAAAGCTCCCGCCCCGGACCCGACAGGCCTGTGCGGGTGCAGGCCGGTGGGCTCCAGCCAGCCCCCTCCGCCCTTGCTCAAAGCTCCCGCCCCGGACCCGACAGGCCTGTGCGGGTGCAGGCCGGTGGGCTCCAGCCAGCCCCCTCCGCCCTTGCTCAAAGCTCCCACCCTGGACCCGACAGGCCTGTGCGGGTGCAGGCCGGTGGGCTCCAGCCAGCCCCCTCCGCCCTTGCTCAAAGCTCCCGCCCCGGACCCGACAGGCCTGTGCGGGTGCAGGCCGGTGGGCTCCAGCCAGCCCCCTCCGCCCTTGTGCAGAGCTCCCGCCCCGGACCCGACAGGCCTGTGCGGGTGCAGGCCGGTGGGCTCCAGCCAGCCCCCTCCGCCCTTGCTCAGAGCTCCCGCCCCGGACCCGACAGGCCTGTGCGGGTGCAGGCCGGTGGGCTCCAGCCAGCCCCCTCCGCCCTTGCTCAGAGCTCCCGCCCCGGACCCGACAGGCCTGTGCGGGTGCAGGCCGGTGGGCTCCAGCCAGCCCCCTCCGCCCTTGCTCAGAGCTCCCGCCCCGGACCCGACAGGCCAGTGCGGGTGCAGGCCGGTGGGCTCCAGCCAGCCCCCTCCGCCCTTGCTCAAAGCTCCCGCCCCGGACCCGACAGGCCTGTGCGGGTGCAGGCCGGTGGGCTCCAGCCAGCCCCCTCCGCCCTTGCTCAGAGCTCCCGCCCCGGACCCGACAGGCCTGTGCGGGTGCAGGCCGGTGGGCTCCAGCCAGCCCCCTCCGCCCTTGTCCAGAGCTCCCGCCCCGGACCCGACAGGCCTGTGCGGGTGCAGGCCGGTGGGCTCCAGCCAGCCCCCTCCGCCCTTGCTCAAAGCTCCCGCCCCGGACCCGACAGGCCAGTGCGGGCGCAGGCCGGTGGGCTCCAACCAGCCCCCTCCGCCCTTGCTCAGAGCTCCCGCCCCGGACCCGACAGGCCTGTGCGGGCGCAGGCCGGTGGGCTCCAGCCAGCCCCCTCCTCCCTTGCTCAAAGCTCCCGCCCCGGACCCGACAGGCTGGCAGGCTTCTGACTCAATGTGGTACTGGGTGCCGCCGTCCGTGTCCTGTCACAATCTGACTGCAAACAGGATGCCAGGCTCATTCAGGACCCCAGTGACTCATCCTGAAACTGCCACCCGCTCACACTGGTACTGGCAGCCTTTTTGCTCTCCCTGAACTCTGCCCTCCCCCGCTGCCCCCACTGGCATGCTGCTGCCACAGAAAAGGGAAGGAGAGCAGGTGTGTGCCATATATAGGGACAGGCTCTCTCTTCCCCCGCAGGTCAGCCCCCAGCAGACCCCTGACAGTCCCAGTTCCCGTTCCCAATCATGCCACTCGGCAAGGCTCCATGTCATTATCTGTATCACAGTAGAGCAGGGCCTCATTGTGCTAGGTGCTGTACAAACACATAGCAAGAGACAGTCTCCACAGACAAAGGGTGGACGGGGAAACTGAGGCACGGAGCAGGGACATGACTTCCCCAAGGTCACACAGCAGAGGCAAAGATAGCGCCCCAGTCTCCTGAGTCCCGGTTCATTGCTCTGGCCCCTGAACCATGCTGTCCTCGGCTGCTGGCGGCGATATGGGCACAGCCTGCTGGGAATTGCATGGCCCTGGTTGTCATGGGATAGTGCCATGGGTGGGCGAATCTGAACACTGGACTCCCTCCCCCCAGAGCCGGCTCGAGACCCCAGCGCGCCAAGCGTGTGCTTGGGGCGGTGTGCCGCAGGAGGGCAGCAGGCGGCTCCGGTGGACCTCCCACAGGCATGACTGCGGGAGGTCCGCTGGTCCCGCGGCTCCGGTGGAGCATCCGCAGACGTGGCTGTGGAGGGTCCGCTGGTCCCACGGCTCTGGTGGAGCATCCGCAGGCACGCCTGCGGGAGGTCCACCGGAGCCGCGGGACCGGCGATCGCCAAAGCGCCCCCCGTGGCATTCCGCCCTGCTTGGGGTGGCGCAATTCCTAGAGCCGCCCCTGCTCCCCCTAAACCAGTCACCAGGCATTGGGCTCCCTCCACCCCTTGGGGTTGCTCAGGGCAACCGAGGCAGGATCTGGCCCTGCTGTGTAGGTTGAAATCTCTTCAGCAGAGGAGACCCTAGAATTCCCCAGGCCCTGCTGGCCAGATTCCTCAACTCCTGTGTGGCACAAGAGGACAGTGCCCTCGCTGCCTTTCCCTGCCTCTAGACCCTCGACTCCTTGCGGAGACAAAATGCCAACCTCCCCTGTTGCTGCTGGAGGGCTTTCTGCCAGGTCAGGGCAGCGCCGCAGCCGCACATTAGCAGCCCTGGGTCCCTTCCCCCCTGGTAAATCCAACCCCAGGGGGTTCCCCTCAAGGCTGCAGGCTAATCCCCCTTCGGTCCCCTCCCCCAGCGCTCTGGGGAGTGGGGGTCCCTAGGCGAACCAGCGGGAAGAGCTGCTCCAGCAGCTCCTTGCCCTCAGCCGACTGTTGCAGTGTCTCACGGATGCCAGGAGTAGGAAGTGCCATGTGGTTCAGGCAACGCCCCCGGCACCCTCTGAGGCCAGCTACAGCTCTGAGTTGGGTGTTTTTTCCTACCCAAATGTGTGTCCTATTTCCTGTTATCTGCACACAGCCCCCCCTCCCTGATCGTAAGCCAGATATCATGTGGTTTGCAGCCCAAATTCCGCCTCGCTGGGTTTAATCATCCTATGCCGATCTCCTGAGAACAAGTGCTGTCACCCACACCCGAGAGAAAAGGGAGGAGGCCACAGGAGTGCCCAAGGGCACGGGCAGTGCGCATGAGAACATCCCTGCTGTGAAGGCCAGACCACAAGAAGCCTGCGGCTGCCGAGGGCCCTGTGTCACCGGGCTGCAAGCAGCAGGCATGCTAAACTTCAATACCGCTCCTGCCCCAAACACTCGGCTGTATGCCCCTCGAGCTAAAGGAGAATCTCCATTGGCCCATGGTGGCACGGGGTCTATGACACACAGCGGAGGGTTTTTTTGATTACACCCAGTAGAGAGCAGTGGAATGGGGGAGGCCAGTTCACTCCAATACAAAACTTCACCTGGGGCAAAGCCACCTACTTTCCATTGCACTGTTAGGGAGTGAGGACAGATATTCAGCTCCCGAGGTGCTGTCACTCCACCGTGCCATGTCCTCCTGGAGAAGGGTCCCCCGAGAGTGGGGGGGCTGGGATCTGTACAAACAGTCCCCTGGAGCCTGCTGGCCATTGCATGGCAGGAGCCTGCCTTGGCAGGTCTCACACGCTCCCCAGCCTCGCTCTGTGGGAGCTGCGATCAGAGGGGTGGGCTGAGCTCTTTACAACTCAGCCTTCAGTGAGAAAGATCTTATTGGCCAAGTCAGCCCTGGTCGAATCGTGGAAGTCAATGAATGGCTACGCAGGTGGTATCGGAGAGAAGCTTTGGAGTCTTCAACCATGGGATGGTGCTCCAAGAAGGAGGATTGCTAGGCAGAGACGGGCTCCACCTAACGAAGAGAGGGGAGAGCATCTTCGCAAGCAGGCTGGCTAACCTAGTGAGGAGGGCTTTAAACTGGGTTCACTGGGGGAAGGAGACCAAAGCCCTGTGTGGAAGTGGGATGCCAGGAGGAAGCATGAGCAGGAGAGCACAAGAGGGGAGGACTCCTGCCTCATACTGAGAAAGCAGGACGATCAGCGAGTTATCTTAAGAGCCTAGACACAAATGCAAGAAGCCTGGGAAACAAGCAGGGAGAAGTGGAAGTCCTGGCACAGTCAAGGAACTATGATGTGATTGGAATAACAGAGACTTGGTGGGATGACTCACATGACTGGAGCACTGTCATGGATGGATATAAACTGTTCAGGAAGGACAGACAGGGCAGAAAAGGTGGGGGAGTTGCACTGTATGTAAGAGAGCAGTATGACTGCTCAGAGCTCCGGTATGAAACTGCAGAACAACTTGAGAGTCTCTGGATTCAGTTTAGAAGTGTGAGCAACAAGGATGATGTCTAGGGTGACCAGACGTCCCGATAAAATCGGGACCATCCTGATATTCAGGTGTTTGTCCTGCGTCCTGACCGATCTTTGTCCTGATATTTCGTTCCGCCGGCAGCACTCGCCTTATTTATTTAGTTATTTATTTGTCTATTTATTTATTTATTTATTTTCGCTGCTCCACCGGCAGCACTCAGCTTTTTCGGCTTTTTCCCCTCGCTGCTCTGCCGGCAGCACTTGGCTTTTTTTTTTGCTCTGCTGGTGGACCCCGCCCCCTCCATGTGTCCCTATATTTTCTCCCTCTCATCTGGTCACCCTAGTGATGTCGTGGTGGGAGTCTGCTACAGACCACCAGACCAGGGGGATGAGGTGGACGAGGCTTTCTTCCGGCAACTAACAGAAGTTAGCAGGCCCTGGTTCTCATGGGAGACTTGAATCACCCTGATATCTGCTGGGAGGGCAATACAGCAGTGTACAGACTATCCAGAAAGTTTTTGAAAGTGTAGGGGACCATTTCCTGGTGCAAATGCTGGAGGAACCAACGGGGGCAGAGCTCTTCTTGACCTGCTGCTCACAAACCGGGAAGAATTAGTAGAGGAAGCAAAGGTGGATGGGAACCTGGGAGGCAGTGACCATGAGATGGTTGAGTTCAGGAGCCTGACACAAGGAAGAAAGGAGAGCAGTAGAACAGAGACCCTGGACTTCAGAAAAGCAGACTTCGACTCCCTCAGGGAACTGATGGGCAAGGTCCCCTGGGAGAATAACATGACGGGGAAAGGAGTCGAGGGAAGCTGGCTGTATTTTAAAGAATCCTTATTGAGGTTGCAGGAACAAACCATCCCAATGTGTAGGAAGAATAGTAAATATGGCAGGCGACCAGCTTGGCTTAACAGTGAAATCCTTGCTGATCTTAAACACAAAAAAGAAGCTTACAAGAAGTGGAGGAGTATAAAAATATTGCTCAGGCTGCAGGAGTGAAATCAGGAAGGCAAAATCACACTTGGAGTTGCAGCTAGCAAGAGGTGTTAAGAGTAACAAGAAGGGTTTCTTCAGCTATGTTAGCAACAAGAAGAACGTCAAGGAAAGTGTGGGCCCCTTACAGAATGGGGGAGGCAACCTAGTGACAGAGGATGTGGAAAAAGCTAATGTACTCAATGCTTTTTTTGCCTCTGTCTTCACGAACAAGGTCAGCTCCCAGACTGCTGCACTGGGCAGCACAGCATGGGGAGGAGGTGACCAGCCCTCTGTGGAGAAAGAAGTGGTTCAGGACTATTTAGAAAAGCTGGACGAGCACAAGTCCATGGGGCCGGATGCGCTGCATCCGACAGTGCTAAAGGAGTTGGCCGATGTGATTGCAGAGCCATTGGCCATTATCTTTGAAAACTCCTGGCGATCGGGGGAGGTCCCGGATGACTGGAAAAAGGCTAATGTAGTGCCCATCTTTAAAAAAGGGAAGGAGGAGGATCCGGAGAACTACAGGCCAGTCAGCCTCACCTCAGTCCCTGGAAAAATCATGGAGCAGGTCCTCAAGGAATCAATTCTGAAGCACTTAGAGGAGAGGAAAGTGATCAGGAACAGTCAGCATGGATTCACCAAGGGCAAGTCATGCCTGACTAACCTAATTGCCTTCTATGATGAGATAACTGGCTCTGTGGATGAGGGGAAAGCAGTGGATGTGTTATTCCTTGACTTTAGCAAAGCTTTTGATACGGTCTCCCACAGTATTCTTGCCGGCAAGTTAAAGAAGTATGGGCTGGATGAATGGTCTATAAGGTGGATAGAAAACTGGCTAGATTGTCAGCCTCAACGGGTAGTGATCAATGGATCCATGTTTAGCTGACAGCCGGTATCAAGCGGAGTGCCCCAAGGTTCGGTCCTGGGGCCGGTTTTGTTCAATATCTTCATTAACGATCTGGAGAACGGCATGGACCGAATGCTCAGCACCTTTGCAGATGATACTAAACTGGGAGGAGTGGTAGATACACTGGAAGGTAGGGATAGGATATAGAGGGACTGGACAAATTAAGGGATTGGGCCAAAATAAACCTGATGAGGTTCAACAAAGACAAGTGCAGAGTCCTGCACTTAGGACGGAAGAATCCCATGCACTGCTACAGACTAGGGACCGAGTGGCTAGGCAGCAGTTCTGCAGAAAAGCACCTAGGGGTTACAGTGGATGAGAAGCTGGATATGAGTCGACAGTGTCTGCTTGTTGCCAAGAAGGCTAACGGCATTTTGGGCTGTATAAGTAGGGGCATTGCCAGCAGATCAAGGGACATGATCATTCCCCTCTATTTGACATTGGTGAGGCCTCATCTGGAGTACTGTGTCCAGTTTTGGGCCCCACACTACAAGAAGGATGTGGAAAAATTGGGAAGAGTCCAGTGGAGGGCATCAAAAATGATTAGGGGGCTGGAGCACATGACTTATGAGGAGGGGCTGAGGGACCTTGGATTTTTAGTTTGCAGAAGAGAAGAATGAGGGGGGATTTGATAGCTGCTTTCAACTACCTGAAAGGGGGTTCCAAAGAGGATGGATCTAGACTGTTCTCAGTGGTAGCAGATGACAGAACAAGGAGCAATGGTCTCAAGTTGCAGTGGGGGAAGTTTAGACTGGATATTAGGACAAACTTTTTCACCAGGAGGGTGGTGAAGCACTGGAATGGGTTACCTAGGGAGGTGGTGGAATCTCCTTCCTTAGGGGTTTTTAAGGTCAGGCTTGACAAAGCCCTGGCTGGGATGATTTAGTTGGGGATTGGTCCTGCTTTAAGCAGGGGGTTGAACTAGGTGACCTCCTGAGGTCCCTTCCAATCCTGATATTCTATGTGATTCTCATAGCCCTCAGGGAGACTCTATAAGGATTCATGGGACTTGAACCCATGTCTGTAGAGTGCCAGGTAGGCAATACTTCCAGGCAGCCTTGGCAAAGCCATGGTCAATACACCAAACATCCTGGGAGACCAGTCACTGCAGGATGTGCCAGCCACAGCAGAGGTGACTGGTAGCTCCTCCCCTGACCACAGATTGGCCCAGACAAGCTATTTAAGCATGGAGGGAGGCCCAGGAAGTTGAGTGTGTAACAAGGCAGATCTTTGACCTGCTGTTGAGACAGACCCTCAGCCTGTCTTTTCCCTCATTCCTGGCCTTGCCCTGGGTTCCTGCCTGTTGATTCCAGCTTATCCTCCCCCAAGCTGACTGCCTATGGCTCTAACCTCTGGACATGACTGCCCAAGCCCCATTCCCTGACAGGCTTGCACAGGAGCAGCTCATTGGAATTTAGGGCAGTGCTCCAGTTATGGGGAAAAAGTAAGGAAGCCCTTTGGGCTGCTGCTCTTCAGCACCAGATCCACCTGGCTGGAGAGGCAGGGGGACAGGATGGCTGAATCCAGGAGCTGCAGCCCTGCGGAGTCCCTAGAACCTGGGTTTGGCACTGTAATGCTGCCAACTTCAACCACAGCTCCCCGCTCCTGCTGGCAGAGGGCACTGCCCACAGCTCCTGGGCGAGACTGTCTGATTTAGGAGCCGAAGTCCCGTCGACACGATCACTTCTGAAAATGGGATGTAAGTTCCTAAGTCGCCTGGGTGCTTTTGAAAATGTTACTCTACATCATCTTAGGGTCTGTCCTCCACAACTCAATCCAAAGGATGCTGGGCAAAGCCTGCTCTCTTGTTCCTCCTGCCTGGGATCCCTTAATGTTCATTCCCACCCTCTCACAGTCCACTGGCTGGTCCCAATGACAATCCAGTTTTACTGTGTGGAAGCCAATTAAGTTTTTCTCCGACAACTGGAACCTGTTACAATTACAATTGGACAAAGTGGGGACTGGATAATTAAGGTGATTAGCAATGGGATACAGAGCCTCTTGCTTCTAGATTCTAGGCAGGTCAGTAGGGACCAGATGTCTTTACCATCGAATGTATGCAGTGTTCTCGTAGCCCTATTGGTCCCAAGATATGAGAGACAAGGTGGGTGAGGTCATATCTTTTATTGACCAACTTCTGTTGGGGAGAGAGACGAGCTTTCGCGCTTACACAGAGCTGTTCCTCAGGTCTGGGAAACGTACAGTGGCTGGGTTTTCAGTGGATGGGGTTTTCAGGGGAAAACCAGTGGATGGGTTTTCAGCAAGGGGGTCCCTGAACTGCAGGGGGTGGGAGTGACGGACGTCACACATATTCCTATTTTGGCACTGGGGACACTTCACTGACATCAGTGTGGGCTGGTCAGGGAAGGTGCATGACAAGCGCATCTTTAGAACACAGCTCTGTTCAGAAAGCTACAAACAGAGACTTTCTATCCCAGCTGGCAGATCACCATTGGCAATGTTGACATGCCAGTAGTGATCCTGGGGGACCCAGTGTACCGCTTGCTCTCCTGGCTCACGGAGTCATACACTGGCTGCCTCCACAGCACCAAGGCACGACTCAGCTGCCAGCTGAGCTGGTGCAGAATGAGAGTTGAGTGGGGTTTTGGTCGTTCAAGGGAATGCTGGTGCTGTTGACTCACAAGATTGGACAAAAATGAGAAAAATATCCCAATGATCATAGCTGCCTATTGTGTCCTGCATAACATCTGTGAAGCAAAGGGGGAAACGTTTCCACCGGGGTGGAGGGCAGAGGTGGAGCATCTGTCTGCTGAGCTTGAACAGCCCGATACCAGGGCTATTAGAAGAGCTCAGCGCAGCGCTATATGGCTCAGGGAGGCTTTGAAGGACCATATCAAGAGTGAGCCAGAGTAGTGTGTGGTGGTGTTGTGTGCTCTGCCTGGCAGGAATCATGTGGTGATTACGGTCCACGTAGGACTGTAACACTGTCACTGCACCTAGTCATTCTGTTTGTGACCGATCCTATGAGTTGGGTGAGACTGGGCAGTAACTGGGTTGCTTTCAGAACTGCTAAATGTAAGTTGTGAACTAATATAGATGAATTATGTTCTGAATAATAGAATTTTATTCTGTAACAAAATCAGTGCAAAAAAAACCTGTGCAATTTTTAAAACAAATACATACAAAAAACGTAATCAATCAATCGAACAGAACTTATGCAGGGGAAAGACCGTTCATGTCCATTTCAGATACACATCCACAAGCCGTGGCTGTCACAGGTCGGTGTATGTGGAGCTGTGATTGTCTTTAACGTCCCCAGGAGGGAGTGGTGGGGGTACTGCAGCGACCCCTGATGACATGTAGAATGTTGGGGGAGTGGGGGCATAGGGAGGTCCCAATACTGGGCTCTCACTGGGCGGCAGAGGAAGATGAGCCCAGGATTGTTGAACCTGCAGGTCCAGCAGAGTCTGCCGCATCAGTGTCGGCTGCCTGAGAAGCCCCATTATGTCCTGGTGCATCTCCCTCTCCTTGTCCTGCTGGGATCCTGGCCCTTTCTCCTCTCCACTCTTCCCTTCTCCAGTCTCTCCGCAATGTTCATCCCAGGCCCTGCGCTCACGCTCTGAAGCAGCACTGGCTTGCAGGATCTCACTGAGTGTGTCACCCTGAATCGTCTTCGTTCTCCTCCTCATCTGGCTCAGGTGTTCCACAGATCCGGAGAGGGAGAGTCACTGAAGGCCACAATGGCAGCAGCTGCAGATAAAACACACCGAGCTTTGTCATCTATTTGTTCGGAAAGTAAAACTTAAGATGCAGAACTCATTCCCCTTGCTTCCCTAAAGTTTTAGGCACGACGTTCTCACTTCTGCTTGGGATTGCTTGCGCATGCTGTAACCCCAGGGCCGTCCCTAGACATTCTGGTGCCCTACGCAGCCCCCCCTCGCGGGGGGGCGGCGTCCCCAGGCCTCCGGCTGGGAGCCGGCAGAGAGGACCGGGCTGGGGCCAGGTTGCTCCACTTCCTGATACTTGGTGAGTGTGGATCGTGCCCGACCCCTGCTGCAGTCCCCCAGGATCTAGCTCAGGCAGGGCCGGCGCAAGGATGTTTCACGCCCTGGGCGAAACTTCCACCTTGTGAACCCCCACCCTGAGGCGCCGCCCCCCCCACGGCAGCTCCCCCCCTCCGCCCTGAGCACCCCCCAGTGGCAGCTCCCCCCCTCCGCCCTGAGGCGCCCCCCTTGCGGCAGCTCCCCCCCTCCGCCTGAGGCGCTCCCCTTGCGGCAGCTCCCCACCCCCCACCCTCTGCCCTGAGGCACCCTCCCCGCCCCAGCTCACCCTGATTGGCGCCGCAAGCCTGGGAGGCGGGAGAAGTGAAGCAGCCACGGCGTGCTCGGGGATGAGGCGGGGCAGGGTGAGCTGGGCGGGGAGTTCCCCTGTGTGCCACACCCCCCCTTACTTGCTGCAGGCGCCCTCCCCGTGCCCCCCTTCCCCAGCTCCCTCCGCCTAAATGCCGGCGGCGACCGGGGCGGCCGAAGATCCGGCCGCTGTGGTCGCTGTCGAAGAAAATGGCGCCCCCCAAATCCCAGCGCCCTAGGCCACCGCCTAGCTCGCCTAAATGGTTGCACCGGCCCTGAGTTCAGGGGAAGGGGTAGAGTAGGGGCAGGGCTGAGGTGGAGCAGGGATGGGAAGAGGAGGGGTGGGGGTGGAGCAGGGGCGGGGGGCTTTGGGGAAGAGGTGAAGCAGGGGTGGGGGCAGCTTTCCTGGCCGGCTCAGCCGGCTCGGGGATTGGGCTGGCCGCTGGAGCAGCATGCAGCTGTGTAGGGCACCAGGAAAGCTGGGGCACCAAATTGCTCCAAATTTCCTGGTGCCCTCCGCAGCTGCGTAGTTTGTGTATGGGTAAGGACGGCCCTGGGTGTAACCCACACTCCTGGGTGTGGTGTCTGTCCCATCTAGGGCACCGAGACCACTTAGAGAGACAGAAATGAGTCTGCTCTACAGCCTTGGCTAACAGCCCCTGGGCTTTCAGCTCATGCGGTACAGCAGGGGTAGGCAACCTATGGCACGTGTGCCGAAGGCGGCACGCGAGCTGATTTTCAGTGTCACTCACTGCCCACGTCCTGGCCACCGGTCCGGGGAGCTCTGCATTTTAATTTAGTTTTAAATGAATCTTCTTCAACATTTTAAAAACCTTATTTACTTTACTTACAACAATAGTTTAGTTCTATATTATAGACTTCTAGAAAGAGACCTTTAAAAACGGTAAAATGTATTACTGGCACGCAAAACCTTAAATTAGAGGCTCATGCACTAAGCTCCAGAGGTCCCAGGCTTGATCCCAGCCGCCGCTGAACAGGGTCTGTTGGCATTTCAGTGGCAGCACCAGCCCTGCTGAGCATGGCCTGCTGGGCGGTGGGGAAACGAGGAAGGAATTGCTTGGTTGCATGATTCTAGTTGCAGAGGGCAACGGCACTGAACACTGGCACCATTTCCCACCGGCGGTGGCAATTTTAGCGGCTCTCTAACTCCTGAGGGTAACAAAGGCAGAGAGAACCCAGCTGCAGCCTCAGTCCGGAAGCTCCCCGGGCCCGGATTCTGCTATTGCAATGGTGTCTGCTGAAGTTATCGCTGCGTGGCATGGGAAAGTGTCCTATGGAGGAAGAAATAAAACAGCCTTCCCTAGAAACCTTCAACAGGGAGTGCAGAGTAATCTCCGGGGCAGTTTCCGAGATCTCCCTGCAGGATTCAAGGGACGTCCCTGTGGACCTAAACAAACTCCCCCCTCTCCCTCCCCGCCCCCCCGAATCTGTTGGGGAATGAAAAGCAGATAGCAACACCACCTCTTCTGGTTGGACCACTGCCGCTTCTAGCACAAGGAAACGAATGAAATGTCAAAAGCTGTGTCCTGCTGTGTGTGTGTGCGCGCCTGCGCCATCCCTGTAATTGAAATTTTTTCTGCACGCTTACTTAAGGTTCCTTCTCCTGCAATGGGCTGGCCCCGGCTGGACTGTGGTGGTCACCCCGCTCCTTCCCTGAAGGGGTTAAAACAGTCCTGGGAGCGGGCTGGCGGTGGGAGGGGAAGCAGCCACAGCTGTGGTCAGCTTAATCAGGGCCCAGCTGGCCCTTATAAGAGGGCTGGGGGCCAGAAACTAGGAGCCAGTCTCTCTAGCTTCCTGGGAGAGATGGACTTGTCTGCTTGCGAGAGAGGGGCTCTGAGGTGGAGCTGTGCTGGGGAGGAGCAGAGGGAGCTGGGGAGCTCCAGTCTAGAAAAGCCCCAGGCTGCAGGCGTTAAAAAGGGCCTATGAAAGGTACCGGAGCTGCAGAGGGGCAGCCCAGAGATAGGCAGAGGCAGCTGGTCCAACCCCCCTTGCCGATGATGAGTGCTTTACAGGCTGCAGGCTGCCCCAGGGAGCGGGGGCTAGGTGGTGACTGACAGTAGCCACTGAGGCAAGGTGGGTTTAGAGGGTTGGGGGTTCCCCTGGCAGGGGAGACCCAGAGCAAGGGGGTGCTGTGGTGGGCAGAACCTCTGGGCAAAGGCCACTGGGAGGGATACAGGGGGCCAGCAGCAGGCGAGACACTGGCCTGCAGAGTGCGCTCTGGGCTAGAAGAGCTAATTCCCAACATGACCAGCAGGAGGCGCCACACCAGTGAGTCTTCGCCCTGCCACAATCGCCCTTTCGTCTGTCCCCCATACTCCTCTTCCTCTCTGGTCCCGGCAGGAGCCTGTGACTTGTGCTCCTTGGCGCTACCCACGGTGGTGTGGGGCCTGGGGTCTCGGCTGAGGATGGCACGCAGATCTTTGTAAAAGCGGCAGGTGCACCGCTCAGCACCGGATCGATCGTTGGTCTCCCTGGCTGTCTGGTCTGCCTGCTGCAGCTCCTTGGCTTTCACACAGCCCTGCTGCCGCTCCGTCATAGCCCTTCTGCATTCCCTGAGCAATCTGCTCGCTGACCTCCGTGTCTCTACAGCTCATTGGCGCGGTGCCTGCATCGCCTCTTCTCCCCAAAGGCCCAGGAGATCTGAGATCTCCTGACTACTCCAGGCAGGAGCACGTCTGGAGCGTGTAGCCAGCATGGTCAGCTGGGCGGTTACACTCAGCTGGAGAGCTGCTCGGTGTGCTCGCCAAGCTGGGCAGCCAGGAAAAGGAATTTCAAAAATTCACGAGGCTTTAAAAGGGAGGGGGAGCGTCCAGTCTACATGACCCTTGGGCAGTGGAGTTTACAATTGTGACCAGAGCGATCAGTGTAGGTGTGATAAATGGCGGGGGGAGAGAGAGCTCCCTTTCATGGACAGTTAGCTGTAAAATCCCTCTTGGTGTCTGTTCTCTGCTTGCTCTACCTGTAAAGGCAGCAAAGCGTCTAGTGGCACCTTATAGACTAACAGACGTTTTGGAGCATGAGCTTTCGTGGGTGAATACCCACTTCGTCAGATGCATGTAGTGGAAATTTCCAGGGGCAGGTATATATAAGCAAGCAAGAAGCAGGCTGGAGATAACAAGGTTAGTTCAATCAGGGAGGATGAGGCCCTGTTCTAGCAGCTGAGGTGTGAAAACCAAGAGAGGAGAAACTGGTTCTGTAGTTGGCAAGCCATTCACAGTCTTTGTTTAATCCTGAGCTGATGGTGTCAAATTTGCAGATGAGCTGAAGCTCAGCAGTTTCTCTCTGAAGTCTGGTCCTGAAGTTTTTTTGCTGTACCTGTAAAGGGTTAACAAGCCCACAGGTAAAAGGAAGGGAGTGGGCACCTGACCAAAAGAGCCAATGGGAAGGTTAGAACTTTTAAAAATTGGGGAAGAAGCTTCCCCTATGTCTGTTGTGCCCCTCCGGGAGAGGGGAACAGAGGGCAGCCCAGTGCTGGGTAAAGCTTTAAGCCAGGTCTGAAAAATCATCGGCTCATTCCTAGAATTACTTATCTGAAACCCCCCAAATATGTAAGTAAATTAGGAATGTTTAGATAGACGCGATCAGGTTTATTTCTTTATTGTGGCTTGTGGACTCCTCTGTGCTAAGCCCAGGTGCTTTTGTTTGCTTGTAACCTTTAAGGTGAACCCCCAAGAAAGCTAGTTTGGGGGCTTAATTTTTGGAATTGCTCTTTTAAAATCTAGCAAAAGCCTAAGTTCCCGATGTATTTTCTTTCCTTTTGTTTTAATAAAATTGACCTTTTGTAAGACCAGGATTGGATTTTTGGTGTCCTAAGAGGTTTGTCCATGTTTGATTAGCTGGTGGCAACCGGTAATTTCCTTTGTTTTCTTCTCAGCTCTTCCTCAGAGGGGAGGTGAAAGGGCTTGAAGGTACCCACAGGGAGGAATTCCCAAGTGCTCCTTCCTGGGTTCAAGTGGTTTTTACATTTGGGTGGTGGCAGCGTTTACCAAGCCAAGGTCAGAGAAAAGCTGTAACCTTGGGAGTGTAATACCAGCCTGGAGTGGCCAGTATTAATTTTTAGAATCCTTGCGGGCCTCCACCTTCTGCACTCAGAGTGCCAGAGTGGGGATTCAGCCCTGACAGCAGGGTATTGTGGGACAGTGGCTGGAGGCCAGTTAGCGTCAACATAAGTAGCACAGTGTCAACATTCGCACTATGTCGATCTAGGTACATGGACCCAGCCTCCATGCTGCTCAGGGAGGTGGTGTCACCAAGCTGGCGTAACAGGGCACTAACATCGGTGGGAGACTTAAATTATAGACAAATGCACAACTAGGTCAGCGTAAGCTGCCTTGTGTTGACCTAACTTTGTAGTGTAGACCAGGCCTCAGAGTGTCACAGCTAAATACAGGGTGGAACAGGTTGTTTGGCATAAGTTAACATGTATTTCAATGGACCATTCAAGGTGAACACCCACCAGTGATTTGGGGGGGGGGAGGGCAGGCAAGGAGGGGAAAAGAAGGGCAGCTTGTTGGGGGGGGGGTGTTAGTGGGTTATAGATTGTTTTAATAAGCCATAAATCCAGTGTCTCTATTCAATCTATTGGTTTAAGTGTCTAGCAAAGTAAGCTCCTCTTTTGAAGGTACTGTGCAGATTCCCTTTGAGAATGAGCACTGAGAGGTCAGCTATCGAGTGATCACTTTGTGAAAAGGGTTCACCCACAGGTGATAGTGTTTTTGTCTCATCATTTTCCTGTGTGAGTTCATCGGAGAACCTTGTGATTGTCTGGCCTCACCCACGTCATTGTTATTGGGGAATTTAGTGCACTGGATGAAGTACAACACATGTTGTGATAGGCATGTGTAGGATCCGGGGAACTTGAAAGGTGTCTTGTGGCGGGTGTTGGTCATCGTAGCAGTGGAGATATGTTTACAGGTTTTGCATCTGTTGTTCTGGCAGCATCTGATGCTGCTTTAAGATGGTGTGTCCTGGTCTGTGAGGAGCTTGCTTCTGATGAACTTGGAGAGGCTGAGGGGTTGTCTGAAGGCCAGACTAGGGGGTTCAGGAAAGATTTCTTTCAGGATGTGGGCCGCATCGAGTGTGGGTTGTAGTTCCTGTGTGAGGTGGTAGGTGACCAGGGCCGGCTTTAGGCCAATTCCCCTGACTCCCCAGAAGAGGGCCCCGCACCTAAGAAGGCCCCGCACCTTTTTAATTTTTCTTACTCACCCAGCGGCAGTCTGGGTCTTCTGCGGCATTTTGGCAGCAGGAGGGTCCTTCAGTGCCACGGAAGACCTGGAGTGAGTGAAGGACCCCCCCGCACTGCCAAAGTGCCGCCAAAGACCCGGCCTGCCACCAGGTATTCGAATCGGGCCCGGTAGCTCCTAAAGCCATCCCTGTAGGTGATAACTAGGGGATGTGCAGTTGGAGGGGGTTTTATTAAAGCAGGTATTTGGTGGTCTGTTCCATAATGCAATCTACTTCTCTGGAGTGTCCATGTTCAGTGAAGGCAGTTTTAAGTGTGTTAAGGTGTATAACCTCGACATTCTCCTCAGAGCATATTCTATGGTATCTGAGTGCCTGTCTGTAGATAACACACCAAGAGATCTGTTTGGGGTGATTACTGTATCTGTGAAGGTAGGTGTGGTGATCCGTGGGTTTCCTGTGTATAATTGTCTGTAGGTTCCATTGTTGAAGTTGATCATGGTATCCAGGAAATGAAATGAAAGTGTGGGAGTGTTCTAGAGAGAGATTGATGCATCCAATTGATGCACAATTGGTGGTTGTTGAAGTTGTGGTAGAAATCTGAGGGAGTTTAGGTCATCTGTCCAGAGGATGAAAACATAATTGGTTTCATGGTGCATTGTGGAGAAATTCTTCCTCAAGGTGGCCCATGAAGAGGTTGGCATATTGCAGAGCCATCCTAGTACCCCTGGCGGTTCCCATGGCTTGGACAAAGTATTTGTTCCTTGAGCAGCATAGAGGAAGGTTACACGGCAGCTGCCTAGGCTATACCCATCCCGTGACTAGACTGAGGGCTTCTCTTCCTGGGACCATCATTCAGGCAACCATTTAACACCCTCTTTACTCTTGTACACGGCCTCATTACTTTTTAAAAAATGTGAGACTCTCCCACTGAAAATGAAACCAGAATCAAATCAACTCACTCTTTATCAGCCTTGATGTGAGCCCACCTGACTTTGGTCACAGCTTATTTTAGCTGCGGTTGGATTTCCTACCTTCCCCACTATGGAGCAATGAACAGGTGCTTGGCAGCATGTGCACTGTGCCACACCCTCCCTCCTCTCACTGCCTGCACCTTGGTGGGCAAGATCATTCCAGCCGCCCTGAAACCTTCAGTGTTTTACTTTAATGAGCTGGGCAGACCCAGTTATCCCGGCAGGTTGGTAATAAGTGGGGTGGTAGAGCAGGGCTGCACCTTTGATGGGAACAGAATCCTCTCTGAAGGGTCACAATCAGAAATTCCCGCAAGAGCCCTTTAATGCCATGGGGCAAGGGAATTACAGGAGTGGTTTGATTTTTGGTCTGTACATTCTGATTCACCATGGACTGTCATGCGAGGCCTTAAATGAAAGCTGGTCTCATGCTGGCCATTGATAGAGCTGTGACATGTATGTACAGATGCTATATATGGAGTTAGGTGTATATCTACCAAAAATATGTTTTTAGATTCTATATCACAGCAGAGGTGGAGAAACCAGTTTTCTGTCAGACACGAGATGGTTATTCAGCTTTCTCTCTGTCCGGCTGTTAACTAAGCATTGTAAGCTAACACGGTGGATGCCCATTTACATATGAAGTCATCAGTGAGATGTGAAGTCAACATGGCAGCGGCTCACAGGAAAACCAGCTGGGGGGAGGGGCTCTATTGCCTCTGGATACAGCCAATTAATTTTAGGGATATAAGCAGGAGGCAAAGAAAATACCCCCTTAGTCTGCACCTAGGAAATAAATGGGCAGTGTGTTTACATTCATGAAGACAGGATATCAGCCAACCTTGGTTGAAGACACTGCCAAAGTGGCTCTGGGTGAGATTAGAGTCTTTAGTCAAGAGACCAACTTGCTACATTCAGTCTCTAGAAAATGTGTGGCGATTTTGTTTTATATGTAACCTATTGTTTCCAATTTCCTTACTCATGCTCACTTATCTTTGCGTTCACGATCAATATATCTCAGTGCTGCGATATTAAGGGAGGTGCGGATCTTGCGTTGAATCACACAAGCTGGTGTGTACTCTGTCGCTTTGGGCACAGCAGAGCTGGTATTTCTATGAGTGTTCAATGGAGGAGGGGCTGGATTTCACAGAGCAATGCTTCAAAGGGACCCGGAGATGGGGGTGCACCTATTGCTAACCTGCCAGGCAAAGCTAGGCCTGGCAGAGCCCCAAGGAGTGTGTTTGCTTGGCTGACAGGCTGGTGGGTCAGTGCAGAAGAACAAGAGACTGGTTCACATTTTGAATTGTATTCTTCTATCTCAGCTGACATCCTGGTTCTAGGAGGGAACTTTTTTCAAAGTTTCATCAACCTATTTTTTAAAAAATCACTATGTAAATTCATTTCCTGCCAGGTAGTTTCCCTTTTCCTCTCCGCTCCACTCTTCCCTTTGGCAAACCAGGGATCCAGACTCACAAATCCACACTAGTGAACCCCAGATTAGTGGAAACACACTAATCAAGGTGGAGTGACTGGTGCTGGGTCCTGCCCAGCATCCAATATGGAAACACAAGAATAACTAAGCCCAGGTCTACACTAGAGGGGGAGTTGACCTAAGATACACAACTTCCGCTACATGAATAGCGTAGCTGAAGTCGACATATCTTAGTTCGACTTACCTGGCCGTGAGGACGGCGGTGAGTCGACCGCTACCGCTGCTGCTCCCCCGTAGTCTCTGCTTCCGCCCTCATGAGCTGGGGAGCACAATTGGGGATTGATTTTATCGCGTCTACACTAGATGCGATAAATCTACCGCCAATAGATTGATCACTACCCGCCAGACCTGCCCTAAGACAGTTTGTGGAGGTGAAATAGCCATTAGGCAGACATTGAGCAATTCCAAAGGTAGTAATATTTCACGCATGCATGAAGAGAACAAAAATAACCTGTGAGTGTGTGTGTGTTTGTGTGTGTGTGTGTGTACACACTCTTATATAAGGTTAAAATTTAGCACCTTTATTCACGTTGAGTTGTCCATTAGTCCACCAATAGACTGTCACTGTGAACGAGAGTATCCAAATCTAGCCCCAGATGACTAGATCTACACTGGAGGGAGAGACTTTGTGCCAGACCCACATCTAAACACTCCCCAGCTGGTGTTTCTGGGTGGTCTGGAAAACCCTGAGTTGTTCTCAATCCAGTGCCAGCTCCGAGTCCGGCAGCTCCGGCCTATCTGCAATGTGCTGTGTGTTTTACTGATGCTCCAGACTGTCAGTCATGTGCCTTAGCGTTGAAAGGTAGCAGCAGAATTTGCATCCCTGACCAGCTCATTAAAATAAAAATCTTTGAAGGGAAGGGAAGGAAAAAATCTTTGAACACCCCTGCTGGGTGTCCCTTAAAAGCAGCCTGTCTTAATGCTTCTCCTCCGGCTGCTTTTGCTGCCTGTCCTACCCTTAGAAATCAGACATTGAAGCCCAGAAGGACATAAAGGCACAACACAGACTTGGTCTAGTCCAAGCTGCTGCTCCTCATTGCACTCCAAACAGCCTTTCTAGTGTAGACGTGCTCTGAGCTGCTGAGATTGTGAGGTGGGTCAATAGCCTGTTTGTAAATCAGTGTCACTGACCAAGCAGCTATTTTGGACAGAACTATTATCAGTGCTATTAACCTCAGCCACCAAAGCAGTGGTCCCCAAACTTTTTATGTCGCCCCCTCACCCGTAACGTGATCTGTCCATGCTGCCCTGGGAGGCAGGGGCCGGAGCCGGAGCTGGGGCTGGGAGTGGGGCCGCAGTCAGGGGCCGAGACCGAGGCTGGAACTGGGGCTGTAGCCAGGCCAGGAGCCAAGGACGGGGTTGCAGCTAGGAGCGGGGCTGGGGCTGGAACGGAGTCGGGGCTGGGAGCTGAAGCTGGGATGGAGGCTAGAGCCATAGTAGAAATGTACCTTGGCCAGGCCAGGAGCAGAGCTGGGGGCATAACAGGGCCAGGCGCTGCTCCCTCCCTGTCCCCCATGGTGGCTGGCCTGGACACTTCTGCATCCCCCTGTGCTCCCCCTGAATGATCCTCTGCACCCCTTAGGGGGGTGCAGTCCACAGTTTGGGGACCACTGCAATACAGCCTTCTGCACTAGCATGCAGTGTAACTTGCAATATGCCGGCATTGTTTGCTTGAAACCCCCCACCCAGCTAGCAGGTGATAATCCTGCTGAAAAAGGGTTAATTGGATTCTGCCAACTCTCATTACCCCACCCTGAGAAAAGGGCGGTGGGGGTCAGTCTTTAGACAGAGGATCTGGGGTGCGGGCTGAGCAGTTCTGAGGGAGGAACTGTCAGAGCAGCCCAGGCTGGATGCAAGGTCTTAGCTGGTCTTCGTTCTGCTCTTGTTACTTGCTGTGTTAACAGAGGGAAAGCTGAGGAAAGGGGTGAGCTGGGACTCAGTTTGTGGAATGTGTCTAGAGCAGGCTGGGCATAGCCCCTGCTTATAGCATTGTCATAGTCTAGAGCCTCGTCCTTATCCTTATTGTCCCTAGTCAATAAGGACAAATGCAAAGGACTCCACTGAGGAAGGAGCAATCAGTTACACACATACAAATTGGGAAATGACTGCCTAGGAAGCAGTACTGCAGAAAGGGATTTGGGGGTTACAGTGGATCACAAGCTAAATATGAGTCAACAGTGTAACGCTGTTGCAAAAAAAAAAAAAAAGCGAACATCATTCTGGGATGTATTAGCCGGAGTGTTGTAAATTGAGCTCTGCAAATCTGCAGGTATCCAGGAACCATGTTTGCAGATCAGATGCAAATAGAAATTTTGTATCCGCGCAGGGCTCTGGTTGTAAGCAAGACACAAGAAGTAATTCTTCCGCTCAGGCCTCAGCTGGAGTATTTTGTCCAGTTCTGGGCACCACATTTCAGGAAAAATGTGGACAAATTGGAGCGAGTCCAGAACAAAGCAACAAAAACGATTAACAGTCTAGAAAACATGACCCGTGAGGGAAGTTTGAAAACATTGGGCTTGTTTAATCTGGAGAAGCGAAGACATAACAATTTTCAAGTACTGTATATAAAAGGTTGTTACAAGGAGGAGGGAGGTAAATGGTTCTCCTTAACCTCTGAGGCGAGGACAAGAAGCAATGGGATTAAGTTGTAGCAAGGGAGGTTTAGGTTGGACAATAGAAAAAACTACCTAACTGTCAGGGTGGTTAAGCACTGGAATAAATTGCCCAGGGAGGTTGTGGAATTTCCATAATTGGAGATTAAGAACAGTTAGACAAACACCTGTCAGGGATGGTCCAGAATCAATACTTAGTCCTCCCACGAGTGCAGGGGACTGGACTAGATGAGCTCTCGAGGTCCCTTCCAGTCCTACCATTCTCGGATTCCATGGTGTTCAGTCTGTCTTTATGATCTGCCGGTGAGCGGGATCCTGCTGTCGGGCTTATCCCTTGGGAATCTTCTGGCTCATTCTCCCGTGTTTGCTCCTTCGGGCAGAGCTCAGCTGCTTTGTCTTTTGTTCCATTGGGACATTGTGGGTCAGGGGCTGACTCCTGCTCCCGGCGGAGGCAATCCGGACTCTGGCCCTGGGGCTGAACCCCGTCACTCAGCCAGGTGCTGCGGTAGCTCTTGTCGGGTGTCGTTAGGTTTGTATCTGGCATATCTGATTGTAACATTGTGATCTCCTGTGACCAGAACCAGGATAAACAGTGCGGCGAAGGCAGTCTGATCTGGGAGAGTGCCTGTGTGCGCACACACAGAGACTGAGGCACGCTACAGGGGCTCCGCAAGAGAGGAATCAAATATATTCTGGCAGCTGCTGTCCTCTACTGGTGGATTGTAGAACTTTGCTCAATTGTTTGTTTGTTTTTTTTTCCCAAGGGGAGAGGGCTCACCACGGAGATGGGCTTCCCCAGAGTAGAGAGGGCGGGCAACAGGGCGACATTAGGCAGGAAGGGAGGGACGGAGGTCAGGACCACACGGACCCCCAGGTCCTCCAGCGGCTCCAGGGGGACAAACACGCCCCCCACCGCCAGGCCCTTCTCCACCGCCTCCTGGGCGGCGGCCTCCGAGGCAAGGAAGAAGACCGTCTTGCCGTACATTTTGGAGGCCGCCACGATGGCCGTGGGCCCCACCACCCTCGCCAATGCCCGCACGTAGGTCTCCACGTGGGGCGAGGCGGGCACCAGGAGGCAACGGACGCCGTGCTTCCGGGTCAAGGTGGGGAAGGGGCCCTGGCCGCTGTAGATGGTACCGGAGGCGGCGGTCGGGGGAGATGACGTAGCGGCAGGCGGGGGGGCCGCCGCCACCTGGGCTCAATTGTTTTGTTAGCAGGTGGTTGCTTTGCAGTTCTGTTTCCTGCCCCTTTCCACTTTGTAGTTAACCAAATCTGTATCCAAAACATGTTGTTGATTTGCTCAGTATTTAATAGTGCTCCACTTCTCTTGGACTTGAAGCATCAGGAACCTTGAGAGAGGTGGTGTGGTCCTGTGGGTGGGGCAGCAGCATGGGTGTCAGGATGCCTGGGTTCTATTCTTGGCACTTACTGCCTATCTTTGGGGAAATTGGCTTCAGTGCTCCATGACTCAGTTTCCCCCCATAAGCTGTGGATGGTGAGATGCTGAGGTGCATCTGAAGACCTCTGGATGAAACGTGCTGCCTCGTTGTTGGCCTGTTATTTATTATTGAGATAGGGACTGCACCATCTGGTGTCACTTGAGCTTTGAACTTTGCCATTCTCTGCATCTTCACATCAATCCCCCGGGTTTTCAGGATACTTCCTCATTGTCTACATTTGCCACTTGTTTGTGTTGTCAGACGCACTGTGAGACAGAAGGGAGAGGGGTTTATTGTCCTCACTGTGGGGTGATGAGAGGGAAATGCACCCCATGAGGATGCTACACTGCTCCTTTTTACTTCTCTTCTCCCTGCAGAGCCAACACAGCTACAAGACAGGGAGCTGGAGTCTGTTTCTGCTTGTGCATCAGCAACCGATGGATTTTCCAGGGCCCAATCAGCTGCACTTGTGAAAATGCACTGACACCTCGGTGTCAGGTGTCGCAAAGGGAATAACCTAATGTGTAGATTCTCTATTACGGAGTTGCTGTGTGAGATGACAAGACCCCCAGCTTGGCTCTCAGACCCCAGGCTGAGTTTACAGGATCAGGAAAAATACCTTTTTACCTGCAAACTGAGCCCAGGGCTTATTGACAGACCTAAGGTTAGCCTCACTATAGGTGTAGGAACTGATGCAAGACCTGTCAGAGGGACACAATCAACCAGAAAAATAACACTGCTATCAAAAATGGTGTATCCACTTCTGTGACAAGTGGTCCCTATGATCACTGCAACTGACAGACGTTGGGGAATATTAGTATTGTCTCTAGTTCTTTCCCTGTATTTACATTTAACAGCACTTACCGTAGGTTGCTTGCAGTCCCCGTTTTATGCACTAGGGGGCACTCACGGGTCGGCTCGGACCCAGGCCCAGCAAGGGTGGGTTCATCAGTTCACCAGCCCTTTACCTTGGCGCTGGAGGTGTGATCCCAGCTTGGGTAGCTGCACCTACGCTAGCCTGGATTACGCTTGTGTGCTGAAAATAGCAGTGTAACCATGGCGCCATGGGCGGTGGGACGGGGTAACTGCCCAAGCAAGCCTCTGGGGGCCCGGATGGGAGCACACTCGGCGTGACAGACCTCCCTAAAGCCACGGCTGCACGGGGGTGTCCGCCCACGCTAGCTGGGATGACACCCCAGCTCCAGGGTACTTGTACCCCACAGGCAGCAGAGACGATGGTGGAGCTGACGTTGCAGAGGCAGCAGGGCTGTGCCCAGAGATGGGCCTGAGCGTTTTGGGGGCGTCCCTGAAGGCAGGGGCGCAGCCTGGCCCTTTCTGCCGCACTGATCCAGGGAGGCGTCTGTAATGGCAGAACAAGCTCCAGCGGCTGGAAATGATGCTAGACAAGTTCCGAGAAGAAATTAGGGGCCCAGCGATGGCAGTGAACCGCGGGCGCAGCCTCCCGAGGGGCCTGAGGGATCCTCCATCACTGACATCAGAGATCTGCGCTAGCTCTACCAGCAGGTCTGCGCAGGATGCGGGGGTTATTGGGGGAGGTTATCTGGGCCCGTGTTATGCAGGAGGTCAAATTAGGTGACCACAATGGCCCCTTTTGGCCTTAAAATCCATAAAGGGGGCCCTGGCTGCAGAGAGGCTGACTGGAAAAGCAAAGCGTGTCATGGTAAGTGATTTGCCCAAGGGCTCATAGCAAGTCAGTGGCAGAGTCATGTTTCGAACCCATTTCTCCTGAGTCCCAATCTCTTGTCCTACCCACCAGATGGCACCACCTTGTCAGCATCAGGGCAGGGGTTGCATCCAGTAGGGGGTGAACATCGGAGTGGGGGTTGCATCCAGTAGTGGGTGACAGGTATTAGGGTCCTAGCTTTCAATGTTGCTATCCCAAAGCAGCTCTTTGAGGGGTGGGGTGGGTGACTATCTGCTGCTGTGTTCTCCCGCTCACATACTCCCCAGTCCATGCTCAATGGTGCTGCTCTCTGGGCTGGAACCACTTGGCTGCTCCAGCTCACACCTTTGGGGCAGGGGCCTGCAATGACCTCTAACTCTCCGTGAGCTGATCCAACACCCTCTGAGGCTCCAGGGGAGTTTCCCCGTTGCTCAGGCCCTGTTCTTTGGTTTGATTGACGCATTTGGGCAGGGCCCCTGGCCCCACTGGCACAGATTCCACAGCGTATGGTGCAGCCCATTCTGCAGGCTCCGGGACAGCGCTCCTGGGGGGACAGAGGGCAAAGCTTTGGGGTAGGGTGGGAGCTGCCGTGAGAGACAGGGAGACTCCTGGCTGGAGGCCCAGAGCGTGGAGCGGAGGGAGGGCAGCGTTGACAGGGATGAGGGAGAAGGCAGAGCCGGCGCTGGCCAGCACGTTGCTGGAGAACAGATCCTGCCGAAAGCCCGGAGAACCAGTGTGTGCCCCTGAGGCGGGAGGTGACCAAACGCTGATGGGGCAGAGGTCGGGTGACCAGATGTCCTGATTTTATAGGGACAGTCCCGATTTTTGGGTCTTTTTCTTATATAAGCTCCTATTACCCCCACCCCCACCCTCCGCCGCCCGTCCTGACTTTTCACACTTGCTGTCTGGTCACCCTAGGCAGAGGAGACCTGGGGGAACGGCTGCCGAGATCAGGGACCAGGCTTTCTCTCAGCTCAGGCCCCCACTATCTCCAGGTCTGAAGCCCTCTGGGCCCCTCCAGTGAGCCTCTCCGGCCCAGAGCCCAGCGGGCCGAGCCCAGGAGCAGCGGCTGAGCTGTGTGTGTGGGGAGAGAGCCAGCCCCCAGGGCGAGCCAGCTCTGGAGAAACGCTGCGCCCTGCACAGCGAGCTCATGTTCTGCGCCAGCTAGATCCGCTCCAGTCCAGCCTGCGGGGGATCGTGCATTGGCCACAGGCGTCCTGCCAAACGCGGCTGGGCAAAGGCATTTCTGGCCCCCTTGGCCCACCTGAGGGAGCAATCCAGAGACTCAGGGAACCCCTCAAAGCCCCTGCCTCCTGGGGCAGGCTCCAGCGACCACAATCTCTGCAGGCTTCTCCGAGCACCACCATCGCTCCTGTCTTGTGTGCATTGAACCTCAGTCAGTTCACTCCCCTCCCAGGCCCAGGGAGAGCCCAGCTGCTGAGCTGTGCCGGTCCGGAGGGACACAGCTGTGTGTTATCTACCCCACACGACCTCCCTGCTCCCCACACTGGCCTTACGGTGAGGAGCGGACCTGGACTGGGCAGGGCCGCCCAGAGGATTCAGGGAGCCTGGGGTCTTCGGCAGCGGGGGGCCCCCACCACCGAAGACCCCGCACTTCAGCGGTGGGTTCCAGGGTGGAAGGACCCCCCGCCGTGGGTCTTCAGGGCACTTCGGCGGCGGGTCCCGGAGCGGACGGACCCCCCGCCGCTGAATTGCCACCGAAGACCCGGAGCGGAAGAAGCTCCGGGGGCCTGGGCCCTGCGAGAGTTTTCTGGGGTCCCCGGAGTGAGTGAAGGACCCTGCTCCAGGCTCATGGGGGGGCCCCCGTGGAGCCCGGGTCCTGAGGCAAATTGCCCCACTCCCCCCGCCCCCCCCCCCCAGGCGGCCCTGGGACTGGGTTCCTGGGTTGCAGCACATCTGCAAACTCGTCCCAAAGAGACAGCCCAGGACAGGTCCCTTCGCGCCTCCCATGCTCTAGGATTTCCTGGTTTGCTTTGGAGGCTATCCCACTTAAAGCCGTCCCACAATCACTTCTCTCAAAGGCCTGTTTCCACCGCTCGGTTTTTAAAATGGCTTTTGTGTCTGTAACCACATACCTTTCTTTTCTCTCCCTCCATACACTCAGAGGTTAGATCAGCATGGCTGATGGGCCGCACAATGTTTCTTCCAGAAGTTTTTGAATAATGGAACTTTGTTCCAAGACAACAGGCAGCTTTGTCGAGTGACAGGGCAGCTGTTCCAGAGCAGCTATTGAAATTCAGTTGCCCTTAGCAACAAAGCTCATATCTCCTGCAGCCAAATAGTTCCTCATGTCTTGCTTCTGTAGAAACAGGGGAGAAGGAGAGGTGGGTCAAGGCAGATGGAGACAGAGTGAGAGAGACAGAGGGATGGACTGAAACAGATGGACAGAAATAGTAATCAGACAGCAGTGGATAAATAACTATATGCCTGATCCAAGCATATATAAGTTCACAGCACGCACACAGAAGTTAGATAAAAACATTGGATGCTCTTGCTGGAAGGTTGCCATGTAACATAGCTCTATTTCTTAGAATTCAGACTGAAAACACCAAAGAGCCCCAAACCAGAGTGAGACAAAGCAGGCTGCTCCCTAAAACAGTGGCACAGTTCACCCCACTTTACTCAAGAAAGGCATTCTGCAGATCTGACTATGCTATGCCCAGGTCACACACTTGCCTAGAGAGCCTCCTGCCTGCAAGCAGGACCAGGAAACCCCCCTGGAAATTTAAAGTGGCTGCTTACAAGTTTAACACAGTTTTCAATAAACCACACTACTGGAGTCTAAAGGAATCTTTCCATTGACTTCAGTGGGCTTTGGGTCAGGCCCAGTGTTAGCAAGAGTCAGATAGGAGTTGGAGCCAGAAAGAGAGATGTGGATGACTAAGGCCCTGTGTCCAGCTGTCTGGTTGGGTCAGGCAAGTGGACACACCTGTCCTGACCCAGCCCAGTTGGATTCAGAGGCACAATGTGATACTCGAGATGACGGTGAAAGGGGAGAGAGGAGGAATGGTGAGAAAGAGAAATGGGGAGAGAGGGTATATGAGACGCCGATGGATAAACAGAGTTTGGGCGAGGGAGAGAGAGAGCAGTGGCAGAAGGTGCTGGACAAATTTAAAATACCCTGGGCTGTCTCCTGTCCCTCTGCCGTGTGTTAGCAGCTGTCAGGGCCTCACAGGTGGTTTGCCATTGGAGAAGAGATCAGTGATGTGGAATCTGGGTATTTTCTTCATGCAGCTGGTTCACTGATTCTCTGTTCACCTGTCCTGGAACAGAGGTGGGCACATAGGCAACCTGCTTTCTGAGCTCTCGTCCATACACCTGGACCTGGTTCCCAGGAGGTTCAGAGCATCTTTCCCTCCCTCTCTCTTTTCACAGTCAGAGAGCAGGCACTGCTAGCCCGATCCCGCTCATGTCGAAGGCACTGTGACCATCACAGCATAGGAGCTCTGATCTCATGTGGCCCTAGGTCCCAGCCATGCCGCTAACCACCTTTTGGCCTTGTCTGGAGCAGGAAGGAGCCATTAATGTAGCTGGACTGGTGCAAGCCCCTGGCACAGGCAAGAAAAGCCACACGGCTCTTTCCAGTGGCATCTCCATGGATAGTGGTTTAAAGTGTGTCACTGCCACAGACTTTATCCTTTAGCTCAGTCAATGGAGTCCTCCACGTGTCTAGATCCCGGGCTCCGGCCTTGCAGACAACCCAGCCAGGCGTGTTAGGAAGCTACCCGCTTTTCAAGTCTGCCAATACAAACCGTGTTTTAACTTGTCTTGGGCCCTGGGAGCTAGTCCTGGCTTGCCGGCTCAGCGCAGAGTCCCCGTATGTTCTCTGGCTTCGGTTTCCCGTTACCAGCATCCTGGCTGCTCCCTTGCACCTTTGGCCAAGGAGCTCCATGATGGCGGATGAATTAGGAACATACATATCTCAGAGACCCAGGGCCTAAGGCCCTCCCAGAGGGGCAGAGCTATTCTTAATAGGATCAGAGCTAGCCTGGTTAGGTGTTTGATTTTTCCTACCCATGAATTGAAATATGACCCCCTAAGCACCACCCCCGCCCGATCTGCCTCGTGCTGAGCCCCAGCTGTGATGGGGCATTGCCTAGGCATGGCAGAGCACCTCCTGAGGGCAGGACGGAAACCGACCCTTTGTGTCACCGCATGTTTCTGGCCAGGTTCAGGTCCGTGTGCAGCGCAGAACTGCAGAGAAATTGGCAGGGGACAACCCCCTCCCCCGCTCAGCATGGCCTTGAGTGCACGGAGGATTTTGAACAGCTTATGTAACAGCAGCTACTGAAATTGCACAAATCAAGACAAGGGAGGGGCTGCGAGGGGGGATTGCAAACCCAGCGCAGAGCCGAGTGAAGGAATCGGAGGCGATCGTCACGTGCTGCTGGAGCAGCCTGGCGGAGAAGCCAATGGAGGCAAATGGCACTGGGCGAGCCCTGGGGGCAGTGCAGGGAGATACACACAGGCAGGGGGCAATTGCTCCTTGGATGCAGTTTCGTGCCCACGTGGTGAGGCCAGACGGCGTTGTGCTGATGCACAGGGTGCCTGGCTCTGATGCAGCAAGACACCTGCCTTGGAGAATGTAGCCGGTGGTGCTGCTCGCAGGCTTCAGTTCTTCGCTGTGTGGGAGCTCCAGCAAGCTGGGGTGCAGGGGGGCTCCCTGCTGTCCAGGACAGGCTGCTTTGTGTCAGCTGGACGGGACAGGGAGGGAGGCAGGTGGCTGGAGCATTCGTAGATGCCAGTTAACCTACACGCTGTGGGGCCGTCGAGGGGGCTGTGAGGCACAGGCACACGGTAGGTCAATGCACCAAGGACTGCGCTGACCCCCAGCAGCCTCTAATAGAGGAGGTGGACGCGGCCCCTCAGTGCTGTGGTGGGGAAGCCGTGGCTGGCGGTCCTTGCGTTCACACTGGATACGCTCAGTTTTAACATCGGCATTAGCACGGAGCTCCTCCATACCAACATCAGCAGCGTTGCTGGTATTTCCTGTTTATACCTAGGACGTGCAGAGGGGCCCCCAGCTGGGCTGATGCCCCATTGTGCCAGGTGCTGTACACACAGACTGGAACGGTGGCTCTCAACCGTTTCAGGACCAGGATCCATTTGTAAACACTGGTGGCCAGTCCCGACCAGGAAATAGCGTAAGTAGAAAACACAAGTATTTTAGTCCCAAAATACTTATTACCCAGGACATGTACCGATCATAGTAATAATAATTAATACCAAGTTAAAGCCGCCGCCAGCAGCAGCGTAGAAGTAAGGAGGGCAATACCATACCAGGCCACCCTCATTTCTGCCCTGCTGCTGCTGGCGGCACTGCCTTCAGAGGTGGGCACCCAGCCAGCAGCCACCCATCTCTGGCCACCCTGCACTGAAGGCAGAGCAGACCCATCGCCAGCAGCAGCACAGAAGTAAGGGTGGCAATACCATTGGTATGCAGTGTTAACATACAGTGAAATATATGCCGATTATGATCTATTTTTAAAGTTTGTTCATGACCCTTTCATACATTCTTGCGACCTGCTTTTGGTTCACTACCCACGGGTTGAGAAATGCTGGACTAGAAGATCCTGCAATGTAAAGCCCTTGAGGGTACGAAGTGGTGCAGAATGTAAACTAATGTCACCCCTTTGCTGAGTGACAGCAGGTTGCAGGGCCATGCAGGTCACTTTCCTATTGGAGGAGAGATCAGTGGGGCAGAGTCTGGGGATACTCTTAGGGTATGGCTACACTTACAGCTGTACAGCGCTGGGAGTTACAGCTGTGTTCGTCCAGCTGTGTAGGGAAAGCGCTGGTGTGTGGCCACACTCACAGCTACCAGCGCTGCAGTGTGGCCACAATTGCAGCATTTGCAGCGCTGTTGGGAGTGATGCATTATGGGCAGCTATCCCAGCGTTCAAGTGGCTGCAACGTGCTTTTCAAAAGAGGGGGGTGGGGTGGAGTGTGACAGGGAGTGGGGGAGAGAGAGAGAGTGGATTTTTGGAGCCGACACTGTGTGGCAGTTTTTGCAAGGCAGGGAGCTGAACATTTCCTCGACCCCTCATTCACTGTTAACTGCAAACAGCCTGCAGACCAGATAAGCAGCTGCTCCAACGGACTCCCTTTCTCCCCCTCCCCCCCTGCTGTTTCTCTCCTCAAGCAAACACTCATCCCCCTGCCTGCCTCATTCACAGCAAGGTAGTGGGTTATCTCAATTGATTGTTCAGTCAGTTACAGACTGATCACAGCAAACAGGAGCTGTGTTTGTTTTTTAGATAAGCAGCTCCCGGAGCCCCGAGTTCACAACAAAACAAAGAGAGGCATCATAGCAAAACAAAGAGAGTAATTTAGTTAAAAGCATTCTGGGATATCTCCTAATACCCTGGAGGCCAATAACAGCCCTGGTGTGTGGCCACACTTGACGAGCAGCGCTGCATCACCAGCGCTGCACTCGTTATACCCCAAGCAGACCAGGTGTACAGCCAGCGCTGCAGGCAGGGAGTTGCAGCGCTGGATGTGCCTTGCAGGTGTGGACAGTTACTAAGTTGCAGCGCTGTAAAGCCTCCACCAGCACTGCAACTCTCCAGTGTAGCCAAGCCCTAAGTGTAACTGGTTTACACTAGACACAGCTGTCCTAGAACAGAGATGGTCACAAATGGCGGGCAGGCCAACCCCATCTTTCAGAGATCTCAGCCAAAATACCAATACCTGTTTCCCAGGGTGTAAGTCTGCTCTCTGCATTCATCTCCGTAACTAGAGCCAATTCTTGGGGCAAACTCCCCTGCTGCTTGCAAGAGTGCCTCCCAAAAGTGACTGTGTCCCCAAACTAACCACAAGCAGTAATATTTCACAGAGGGAACAGAGCTCATGCTACGGGGATACCTATGCTTCGAGCTGGAGGTGTAATTCCCAGCTCAGGTAGACATGGGGCTTGGCTACACTTACAAATTTGCAGCGCTGCAGCAGGGTGTGAAAACAAACCCTCTCCAGCGCTGCAAATTGCGGCGCTGCAAAGCGCCAGTGTGGTCAAAGCCCCAGCGCTGGGAGCGCGGCTCCCAGCGCTGTACGTTATTCCCCACAGGGAGGTGGAGTACAGACAGCGCTGGGAGTGCTTTCTCCCAGCGCTGGCGCTTTGACTACACTTAGCGCTTCAAAGCGCTGCCGCGGCAGCGCTTTGAAGTGTAAGTGTAGCCAAAGCCATGCTCATGCTAGCTCTGATCCTGTAGCCATGACAGCTTAGTGTCTCTGACTGGCATGTACCCGGGGCAACTAACCCCCACCTCCTTTTGCATTGCCATGGCTACATTCTCTTTCTAGCATGCTAGTTCTGACTGAGTATGTCTCCTCCAGCTGGGAGTCACAGCCCGAGCTCGAAGTGTGGACGTGTTCATCCTATTTGTATGAATGTATCATTCTTGTATCTGAAACTAGGAATCTGAAGTACAACTCTGAGGTCCTATTGTAATTATGCAAAGTGTCGGCCATTAATGGTGGTTTAGAATCTTGATGGCTCCCATTGACTAGGACAAATGGTTGTAAATAGTTTATTTACCTGCAAGCCTTCCTGTATAGGTGTGGGCCAGCCCCTCGGTAATGAAGAATGAGGTCTCACAGGACATGTGACCAAGTCACATGATACTGGAATCCATCTTAAATCTGGTACTTTTCCATTTAGAAGGAGGGGTGGGGACCTAGAGAGACAAAAGATTCCCACCTTGTGCCGAAGCTGTAAGAGGGGGTGGAACAGAACAAAGGGGGCTGCCAGTCATGAGAATACCCCCTGCGTACCACCTAAGATGTCGGCTGGAACTAACAAGGACTGTACCGGGGAAAGGATTGGACCCACACTAGGAAGGAGTCTAGTCTGTGAAAGAAGCTTATTGGAACATCTCTGAGGGTGAGATTTTATCTGTAATCAGTTTCTTAATGTATTAGGCTTAGACTTGCGTGTTTTGGCTTTATTTTGCTTGGTGACTTACTTTGTTCTGTCTGTTTTTACTTGAAACCACTTAGCTCCTACTTTTTATACTTAATAAAATCACTTTTGTTTATTGATAAGCCCAGCGTAAGTGATTAACACCTGGGGGAGCAAACAGCTGTGCATCTCTCTATCAGTGTTATAGAGGGCAGACAAATCATGAATTTACCCCGTATAAGCTTTATATAGAGTAAAACAGATTTATTTGGGGTTTGGATCCTGTTGGGAATTGGGTGTCTGGGTGCTGGAGATAGGAGACCTGCTTAGTAGTTTTTGGTCAAAGTCTGCCACTTTGGGGGCATGGACCAGGCCTGGCTCTGTGTTGCAGCAGGCTGGCGTGTCTGGCTCAACAAGGCAGGGTTGTGCAGTCCCAAGCTGGCAGGGAAAATGGGCTCAGAGGTAAATTCAGCACGTCAGGTGACAGTCCCAAGGGGGGTCTCTGTGACTGAACCCGTCACAGCACCTTCTGGTGGTGCCCATCGCAACACTATATTTTTATCCAGGTTCCAGCTCCCCCTCCCCCCGCTGTGGAACGAGGAAGCAGTACTGCAATGTTTTAGTGATAACCCCTCAGCGCCGGCTTTCAAAATCCCCATGCAAATTAGAAGCATGGGAACCAGATGGAAAACTCTGCTGCTGTAAGTACTGGTAATTTAAATTTTAGACCACCATCTAAAGAAGTGGTCATACCTAGTGAGGAGCTGATGTTGTAACCAACCGGTGAATGTATCACAGGTCCCCCTCTGTGCCCAAGCCACAGAGGGTAGGAGTCTGTTGCTGTGCCAGGTAGGGAACGTTGGCTCTTTAATTCAAGATGTGGCTTGTGGAAAATTCAGTGGAAATTGGGCCCCAGCCTTAGCCTCTTTGAAAATTCCAGCCTTATGTACCAATTAGCCTTCTAGAAATGTTTCCTGATAGCTCCTTTGTATCTTTCTGTTCCTTTGTTTGCACCGACCAAAGGACAAATACAATCTGTTCGCGAGCAAAAAATTCTGTGCTCGGAAAACGGTAGAGCTGGAAAATCAACAAAGGGAAAATATCTTCCTCCCTCTTGATATGACTAGCTTAAAACCTGATACAACTTTATGGTTTTGGTACAGTGTGAGCTGCTGAAATAAACAGGAGCTCCTGAGCTGGATGCTTGTCAGATTTCAGTCACAGATGGTTTTTATAATAGAAAAATAGAGAGTTTTAATGGAAATACCAACAAGATATTCAAAGGATTCTAGCAAGATATTAGTATTAACTATCTGCACTCCAGTAACACCAAGAAGCAGCACCTGAGATCTGGGTCCCACTGCGCTAGGTGCTGTACATAGCACATAACAAGACAGTCCCTGCCCCAAAGTGCTGAAATAGACAAAATGCGGAAGGACAGACAAAGGGAAGGGACTTGGCCAAGACAACACAGCAGCTCCATGGGACTACAACGCAGGCCTCTTGACACCTAGGCTAAGGCACTATCCACTAGGCTGTACTGCCTCCCTAAGCAATGGTCCATAAATCCAAAAGTTGTTTTTTCACTCTGTTCACCCCTTGAAAGTCTTGAATTAAAATATTTCCCCCTGGAATCTGTTTTTTCTCCACTATGCCCATAACATTGCTTTATTATTGTAGGGTTGCTCATGAGGCCTGGGCTGCTCTGTGGCGTTTCTACTGGAGGGTTGCCTGTGAGAGGTGAGCTAGGTGCACTGCGGGGAGAAAACTCTCCTTAACTCTTATGGGGCGGGAATGTTGTCTGTGCATATGGCTGTGCTGGAATTGCAAGCTATCATTTTAAGGGGTGGGGGGTCTCTAGTCCTGCTTGCAGACTAGTGGGTTCTGTAGCAAAGCTTGGATCTAGGAGCAGTCAGCCTGGAAAGAATTGCCTAGCATAAGGTGGGGGCCTCTCTGCCATACAAGCAGTCTGCTTTGTCTCTCTCTGTTTTGGGGTTTTCATTCTGAATTCTAAGCCCTAATGTCATGTGACGTTGCAACCTTCCACCAAGAGTTTCTTTGTTTTTATCTGACGTCTGTGTGTGTGCTGTGTGTAGCAGGGTGGACCCTGCTCCTGCCCAGAGGGGCTTGAAAAGCTGCCTGCCAGGGCTTGAGAGGGGTGGCTCTGGAAGCTGGGCTGAGTAAGGAAGTGGCCGCAGCTGGGGCTACGCCCCAAACTGAAGCCCTGGGGCTTATAAGAAGGCAGGGAAGCCAGAGCCCAGACAGTCTCTCTCTGCCTTCAGAGAGGGATGGGCCTGGCTGCTTATGAGCAGAGCTAAAGTACCTGGGTGAAGCAGGGCTGGGAACAGGCTAGGGAGCTGGGGAGCTCGAGCCAGAAAAACCCCAGGCTGCAGCCTAGCGGTAGGCCACAGGTACTGGGGGTTGCAAGGGGTGACCCAGGGGTAGGAAGAGCACCAGGTCCAAACCCCTTTGCCTGTGATGAGAAGGCGGATACTGCAGTCTGTCCCAGGAGCTGGGGCTAGAGCACGACTGGGCAGTAGCCATTCTGAGGCGAAGCGGGGAAAGCAGGGTGGGGGTTCCCCGGGGAGGGGGAAACCCAGTTAAAGGGGCACCGGGATCCTGGGAGGGACACGGGGCCGAGAGGAAAACAGGCGGACCACCGGCCAGCAGAGGGCGCTCCGGGCTGAAAAAGAGCTAATTCCCCAGAAAAACCAGCGGGAGGCACCCGGCGGTGAGTAGCCCGTTTACACTGTGAAACACAACACTGTCGAGTGCTTAGTGCAAGGGACAAGGCACCAGGGGTCCCGGGTTTCAGTCCCAGCTCTGCAACTGATTCCCTGGGTGACCCTGGCCAAGTCAATCAACTCTCTGTTCCTCAGTTTCCCTAGGTGTGACATGGGGATAAAAACAGGCAATGCACAGAGGCTCAATCCTGATGGCAAAGCCCTTTGAGATCCTGGCCAGAAGGGCGCTAACCGTGTGCAAAGCAATGCTGTCTCATTCTGCACTCCAGGCATGCTTGTGGAGAAGGAGGGGGACCTGGCATTTTCAGTGCTGGCTGCCTGGATTTTTGAATTCTTCCAGGTGTCACCTTCCCCTAACGAGGCAAGCCTGGCCCTTTGTGGTGGGGGATGAGTCAAGTTATTTATCCCAGCAGCGAGGTGAAGCCTGCTGGGCCTCCAGTGAAACATCTTTCAGATAATCTGGAGAGAGTCGTTTGTCACCCTCTCACCACACAAATTAGTCAGAGATGGATGAGTCCCCCTGATCCAGGCTGCTGCTGCTGCCGCCGCTGGGAAAGCCACCCTGGGTGCCCGCTTCTGCGCACCAAGAGACCGGGGCATGATGGGGTGTGGTGCTGGAGGGGTCTCTCTCGCCGTGGGGGGATGAGTACTAGTGGGATTCATCTCACACAGACATGGAAGTCCCCTGTTGGGGAATGTGGCCTATTCCCAGGCCAATGTGGGGCTATCCCTAATGTCCCGTAACCTGGTCTCAGCTGCACTGGAGGGGAGTGAATTCGTGCCTGGAGGAGAGCAGTGACAGGAGCCTGGGTGCTAATAGCTGTCAATAGCTACACAGGGGGGAGGAAATAAACCTCCCAGGTGGCAAATGGGGAGTCAGTTCACTGTTAATAATAATACCAAGCTCCCATCAGCAGAAGAGCTCCAAGTTCCTTTACACAGGAGGTCAGGATCATTATCCCCATTTTACATTAGGAGAAGCAGAGGCAGAGAGAGGGGATATGACTCGGCCAAAGTCACCCAGAAGGCCAGTGGAAGAGCTGGGAATAGAAGCCAGGTCTCCTGAGTACTAATCCAGTGCTCTGTCCCCTAGACCGCACTGCATTTCATCTTGGCGCCTTAACACAATTCTGTGATTACAAGTCCCCTTTACTCTGACCCTTCCCCCGCCATCAGTCCCCATCAACAACATGCCATGTGGGTGCTCCGGTTACACCAAGCAACCAGGCCACTGCCACGCAACACCCCTCTGCCACGCTTCCAATAGAGGCCACAAACCCATAGTCCACCCCTTGCAAACCCAGAGCTGCAATGCACCATGTGGCCATCGCTTACGGCTCCCGGACTGGAAACTGCCACCTCCTCCACTTAGTTGCCAATGGTCCTGAGAAACACCATTGCCCCCCTTGCCTTCTGCATACAGCCCTACTGCAACCCTCTTGTATCCCTCACCCAAAGGGCTCAATCTGCCTCCTGCACCCAGTACTGTGGCTGCTGACTAAGTCTAACATCCCACTCTAGCAGCCCTACTCCCCCATGGGCTCTCATACATCAGATGTGTACCATGGACAGGGGAGGCAGGGGCAGAGTTAAGGTTGTTTGTGTAAACGTCACACACACACACACACACACTGACATGGCCAAGATTTTCCGCTTACGTTAATGATCATTTCAACCCCTTGTGCAGAAACGCAGGCTGTTTCAAAGCACGCCCATCCGTCTAAACGTGAGGCGTGTGTGCTGGGTGGAGTATGTGGGTGAGTGTGCACGTGGTGTGTTTTGACATGCCCACAATGGCTGCTCTCTGGGGTGGTAACAGAGCTGGGGCATGGATTTCCCAGGCAGCGTTACAGCCCTAGAGGGCGCAGGACGCGTTTCCAGCTCTGGAAAGGCAAAATAGCAATGAATAAATAACCCCCCGTCTTTGCCCTTACTCAGCTCCCTCTGGGCCTGCCTGTTCCCTGGGGCATCAGCTGCATTCTGGCCCCCACTGCTGCTTCTGGTAGAGGAGAACGATACTCTCGGCATGAACGGGGGTTCCCCATCACCTCCTCAGGGTCGTGTCTGCCCAGCACGGCTTGTTCACAGCTCAGCCTGTGCGGTTTGCCCCGTTCCCAGAGGTCTTTGTTCTGTCTCGAGCACCCCACAGTGTACCAGACTCCCGGCTGCGGCGGGCTTTGGGGGTTTAATTCCCGTCACAGCTTTGGAAATCCCCGTCTGCTCAAGCTGAACGCGCTGGTGAATCCATTGCTCAGGTGAGCTGTGCCACTGAGCAATGGGGCTACTTGGTGAGTAAATGTACTCGCAGGCCAGGCCTCGCTGCAGAACTGGGCCCTCAGTAGAGAAATTCGATGGCAGGACGTGCTCCTTCACGCTCTCCAGTGGGCGGAGCACCTACTGCGGGCACGGCCCAGGTGGGGCTGTTTGAGTAGAAAGCACGGGGTGCAGGACGGTTTACAAGGTAGGAGCTACTGAGGGGACAGTGGGGTGGCCCGAAGGCGGATTCTGAACTCACTTACGCTGGTGTAAACCAGCAGTGACTCCCCTGACGTCAGTGTGAAACTGGAGTATGGGAAAGCAGAGTCAGCCCAAGCTTTTCCCCCCATTCCTATGTTCCTCTGGGGCCGCCAGTGCTCTGCTCCTTGGCTCAATACAGGTTCTCTCTTAGCTCTCAGTCCCTCTGTGCCCTGCTCTCCAGCTTGGCCCTGCAGTGCAGCATTGGAACAATGCCCTCTCCCTCTCCCTTCGCTGGCCATGAAGTCTTGTGCCTGAGTCCTAAGCTATAAATCTGTGTGCAGATCTTCAGCAGACTCCTTCTGACACAAACAGTACCGGGTCTCGCCTTCCTTCCACGGTGCTCTGTTACTGTGGGGAACACGAGGAAAGGTAAGCCCCCTGCATAATAACTCTATGGACGTGAATGCAAACGGCGGAGACATTAAAGCACAAAAGTCAGGCGGCAAAACTCCACATCTCTGGGCTTATTCTGCCGCAAGCGGGTTTCAGAAAATATGGCATGCAAACTAGCTCTTGTCCATGATTGGTGGCTGTTTCTCCTTTCTTCATGGAAGAGGCCAGCCCGTCTCCTGTGAATGGGCTTTCAGAGCAGAAACTTATTTCTCCCTAGTATTAACTGTTTGTGGCATGACAGCAGCTCGAGGCCCCAGCCACGATCAGGGCCTCATTGTGCTAGGTGCTGGACAAACAGTGAGCACCAGTCCCTACCCTCCCTGAGTGGAGACTCCATGCTAGAGCGGTCACCAACAGGTACTGTCAGTGATCAGAAGCTAAAGGAGTAGCTTGAACAATCTTTGGTGAGCCACTGGTTTGAGCCACAGAGCGGGAAAGAGGAGGAGGTTTGAACAAAGAACTCCAATTTGAGAAGTAGGATTTTCTGTGTTCTAATCCTGGGTCTGACAATAACTCCCTCTATGGCTCTTGGTAAGGTAAGATTTTTCTGTGCCTCAGTTTTCCCAGCTGTAAAATGGGTGCAGAGTGGAAGGCTGGTTAGGCCACTAGCTGAGGAGTTGGGACGCCCATTCCCTGCTCTATCACAAACTTCCTGTTGGACTCTGGGAAAGTCACTGGCCGAGAGGCTATCTATAAACTAGGGATAATTGCACTTCTCTGCCTCACGGGGATGTTGGGAGGTTAAAACCAAAAAGCGTTGGGGAATGCTGTGAGATCTACGGACGGAAGGCTGTATAAGAGCTAGCTAGGGTGGTGCATTGTATACACATGCTAGAGGGAATAGCAACGTACAAGTGTGCTGCTAGTGCTAACAGTGTAACCTGCTTTATTTCTTAATTCTCCAAACACAGCGCAGCCGGCCACCCAAAAAGATTCTGGGCAGGACAGTCTGTCACGTGGCAGCGGCAAAGATTCAAGGAGTTGCTTTTTCTGACCCCAAAACAAGGAACTTGATTACAGTAAGGAACCCAGCATCACCCCAAAAGCTTCTCCTGCCTAGAACCTGCCCCAGCAATTCCTGCCACAGACATAAAGACGCAGTGCACGTATGCTCACCGAGTCCAATCGGGAATATAGGGCCAGGTTTTCAGGTGCTCAGCACCTCCAGTCAGAGCCAGATTTTCAAAAGTGTGGGGACACCCACTCACCAAGGCGCTTCTGAAAATCTGGGCCTAAATGGGAGCAGATCTCTTCTGAAAATCTGGCCGATAGGGTCCAAAAATTACTGTCAGTGGAACTAGCACTGGATGGATCCAAAACACCATGGGCACACACTACTGACCGAGACCATAATGTTATTTGCTTACCCACCTCAGAGGGGTGTACTGAGAGCTGATTTGTTAATTGTCAGGTGCTTTGAAATATGCAAACTATTTGTCCTTGCTGAAGGCTCTGAAGTCTCCTGGTGATGTAAACTAGCAAAAGGATAATACAAAGCAGAGAAAAATACATAGCAGAGGGGCAACTCTGGGACAGCGAAATGACTGCAGGTTCAAAGCAGAGAGGGAAATATTCCCCTCAGGCGACAGAGGGAGAGGCACAGGTAGGGGAGCATGAAGGACAGGGAGCAAAAATCTGAGAGAAAATGAGGATCAGTTTGCAAAATGGGGAAAAAAGCCAAAGTCTGTAAAATTTCATCTCGCAGGGTCGTGTGGCACAGGCAAAGGCCATGAGCGTGAACAGCTCTAGGGTCTATTCGTGTGACCAGTGCTCCAGGTGCAGTGAAAGAGGGGCCAGGGCTTACACTCATACCTGCTGCAGCGAGTCCAGAGGTGCTGGGGCTCGGCAGCGTGTGTGAGGGTGGGCCCAGGGCTGTAACCAGAGTGGGGCAAAGCCGCAGGGGTGGAAAAATGGGGCCACAGGTGATGTGTGGGGGGGCATGTGCGCCCCGATTTTTTGGTTGCACCCCCCCAACCCAGAGTGACTGGGTGGCCCGCTGAGGTGCGGGGGGGGGGGGTGCTCCCATGTTGAGCCCACCTTGCGGGGCTGGCGCCATCGCTCGACCCCCCCCCTCCCCAACATCGCTCTGCACCTCTCTGTGGGGTGGTCACATGCCCCCCTTTAAATTGCGCCCCCCGCTACCAAGAGTTACGGGGCACCTCTGATTGTGGGGCGGAAAATGACACAAACCAGAAGGGGGCGCAAATACCCTGGCTCGTCCCAGGCGCTAACGTGCGAAGTTCTGGCTCTGCCCGCAGCGGCCGGGGGGCTGCGCCGGGGGGTGCCCGGCCCCAGAGCGAGACCCAGCCCTGCTCCCCACTCAGACAAAGGGGGGAGGCCCGGGACACCCGGGCCCAGCGGGGGGAAGGGCCAGGCCGGGCTGCGGGTCCTGGACCAATTACTGACCATTACCTAGCCCGGGGGGTGGGGGGCGCAGCGGCCATCCCCGTGGGCTCCGGCCTGCTCCGGCCGCGCTCGCACGGCAGCGCCGGGCCCGCTCGCAGCGCGACTCTAGCGCAGAGCGGCCGGGGGCCGCAGGCTCGAGCCCCGCCCCCGCTGAGGTCCCGGGGAGGGGAGGGGAGGGGGCTGCACGGCCCCCCCGGCAGGCAGGCAGCGGCAGGGCCGGGGCAGCGGGGCTCGCCCGGGGAGGGGCGGGCAGGGCGGCCGCGGCGCTGCGGCTTTAAGAGGCCGAGCCCGGCGCTGGCAGGGGGTGGGGCTCCCGGCAGCGGAACTGAAGCCGCCGCCGCCGCAGACTAAGGGCTCGCCCCCGCCCGCGCACCTCCACCTGCCGGGCCGCCGAGCGCCACCGACCCGCCCCCGCGGCCCGGGCTCCAGCGAGTGACACCGGCCGGCCCCGCTCTCCGCCCCCAGCGCACAAAGCCCCGGGCCGGCGGCGGCGGCGGCTGCGGCGGAGGCTCCGCGGGGCTGGGGGCGAGGATGGCGGTGCAGGGCGGGTGAGCGCTCCAGGGCAGACGCTGCTCCCCTTCCCGCCGGGCGCCGGCTCCCGGGGCGAGCCAACATGGGGTTCCTGCACCAGCTGCATCTCCTGCTCTGGAAGAACGTGACTCTCAAGCGCAGGAGCCCGGTAAGTCTGCGCGCTATTTCCGTGGCGCTGAAGATCGCTGCGGTGGAGGCTGCCGGGGCCCGGGGCTGCAAGAGGAACGAGCCCAGCTGCTCTTCGGGGGAGGGAGGTTAAAGGGCAGATCCTTGGAAATCTGCCGCTGTTTCGCCTCTCGTTGTGCTGGGGTGGAAGGCGCTGGCTGGCCTGGGAAAGGAGAGACCGGGGGGGGGCGGGGGGTGCTGCACGGAAGGGGGGGAGCTGCCTGGTGTAAGCGAGGCCCCCGCTACTCGCCGATGACAGCTGTAGCTTGCTTGTCCCTGGCTAACAGCAGTGGTGCAACAGGCCTCTGGATGCAGCCCCCGCCGTGCCTGGAGATCCGGGGCTGGAAGATTCTCTCTGTCCCCCCCCAAAATCAGCCTCCCAGCCCGGAGGCCGGGGGACCTCACTCCCTGCATGCAGTGAGATGGCAGCTGAGGATCTGCCATGTCTATTTAATGAGCTGGGGGGGTCACTTCAGAGCCCCCCTCCCTGGGTCTGCAGGCGGCTTGTGTTTTTATTTCTCTTTTGCCTTTGAGCATGAGGCTGCCCCCCAGGTGTGGGTCTAGGAAGAGGCGATACCCCAGGCTCCGGCTCTGTGAGGTGAATAATGGATGGGCTTTGGATGCAGAAATCTGGTGCTGTCTGGCTGGCTCTGTGTGTGATGGGTGCACACGGTGTGCTTATAAACCCGAGGAGTAACCGAGAGAGGCCGCTCCGAGTCCGTTGTGTGCGTGTGTGTTACTGTGTACAGAGCCAGGCATCCTCTAACACTCCCGTGTGCAGCAGCAACAACTGGGCCCCTTACCTGTGCAGCCTTCCTGTGGGATGGGGTCACCTGGGTTACCCAGGGGCTGCTCCAGTAAGGGGCACCGTATGCTGGTGCCGGTTCAGAACACCTGGGATGGATTCATGTTGTCGCCAAGATCTACAGCTTTGTCATCCGCTCCCCCCTCGTCCCCTGCTTCCCGAACGCGACTAAAATCCCAGGTTTGCCATGCTTCTGTCAAGCTCCATTTTTATGATCCCTGTGGATGTGGCTGTTATGGGAGCACTATCACAAGCCATTTGTATCGGTGTGCTATAAATAGGTTTCCAAATCATATGTGGGTCAGCTGCATCTTTCCCCATTTGTTAATCTGGAGAGAGCTTTCCTGCTTTTGGGTGCTCAGGAAGCAATGCTGCAGGCTGAGAGGGATTTAAGGTGGATAGAGGATATGCCCTCCCCTTCAAGCCTGGCCCCATCCCTGATCCCAAGGGCTGTATCAGGTCTCTAAAAGGAGAATCAATTTGGTGTCTAAGTATGAGGGGTCAGAGAAGAGGCACAAGAATGATTAGAGGATTAAGAAACCTACCTTGTAGTGACAGCTTCACGGAGCTCGATGTATTTCGCTTAACAAAGAGAAGGTTATGGTGTGACTTGATTACAGGCTGTACGTACCTACCTGGGGAACGGATATTTAATACTGGGCTCTTCTATCCCCCAGAGAAAGGTGTAACACATTCTAACGTCTGCAAGTTGAAGCTAGACAAATCCAGACTGGAAATGAGATGTAAATTTTTAATGGTGAGAGTAATTACCCACTGGAACACTTTACTCGGGGTCGTGGTGGATTCTCCATCACTGACAACTTTAAAATCAAGACTGGTTAGAAAAAACATCCAGTCGGCTCTAGGAATTATTGTGGGGCAGGTCTCTGGCCTGTGTTGTACAGGAGGTCAGGCTAGATGATCACAATGGTCCCTTCTGGCCTTGGACTCAGTGATGCTATAATGGTTCTTACTAACATTTAACTCCTTCTCTTCCCCCACCCACTTCGCTCTGATTCATTGTTAAGAAATTCCTAGGCTGACAAGTGCGTTTCATCGGCTGCACGAGCTCTTTCCGTCGGGCGAACTGCAATGGGCATTGATTTAAAGAAGAATTATGCGCATAGTAATTAATGCTGAATGCGCTTGCGGGTTCCTAAGCAGGGGAAGTTTCTTCCTTGGTTATTTGGCTACAATCCTGGGGCTTCGTTGGGTGACCGGGGGAGTGAAGCAGGGTTGGGGGAAATAGCCCTTCCCAGGCCAGCGGGGGAAGCCCTCTCCTTGGACGCATTTGAAAGCGCAGTGGACAGAGCATTGGGAACAGGCAATGCTTCCCTGGTAGGATTGGGAGGGGGGCAGGTGACATGGTCTAATTAGCCTCTGATTTGAGGGTTAGCAAGCAACCACTTCAGAAATGTTGGGCTGGTATTTCTCCCCGCCCCCAATAATATAGATCCTGCAACCGTTGCTCGTAGCAGCAGCCCTCAGTTCCACATGAGTGAGTGCTTGCAGCATTGGGCCTCATATCATCCTGGTATCTGGAGCATCTATGGCTCTGATCGTCCAGCTGGGACTTGCTCGTGGGGGAAAGATCAGGCGAGGCTGGGCAGAATTCTCTCTCTAGTCAGAGCCGTGCTGTCTCCATGCCCACTGGTTTTATCCTGAGGTACCAGCGCTGAGTCATCCTGTTGCATTACTAAGCAGTGCTGGCCAGTCACGCTAAGGAGCCCAGCCTTGTGCTGTGGATTCCTGCCCTGAAGGGAAGGTGCATGGGAACCTCCCGCTGAGGGGGTTGGAGGGCGAAGCGTGGAGCTGGTAAATGCTCAGGGCCGTTTGGCTTTTCCGGGTCTGACACGTGCCTTGGGCATTCTCCTCCCCAAGAGTGACACGGAACAAACCCAAATGGCTCCCAACCCACACTGGCCACAGAAGCCCTGTGATTAGCTCCTCAACAGCTGGGCAGTCACCATGCTGGGTGGGCTGCATGCTCTGTGCGTTAGGAAGGAGGCTTTTTGCTTTCTCAACCTTCTTCCCACCTGGCTCAGCTTCTCGAAGAAGGGGCAGAAGGACAGTGGGGGAGGAGGGGGTCTTCACAAAGCTGCTTCAGGAGCTGCCATTCTCCTGGCACTGGGGCTGCCCTGCTCTCTGGAGCAGGGAATGTGGTGGATCCAGCTGCTATGAGAACGCAGAGCCCCCCCCCAGTTCAGGGGTGTAGCAGCACCCCCAGCTCAAAGTGGTTTCCGGGGGGAGGGATAGCTCAGTGGTTTGAGCATTGCCCTGCTAAACCCAGGGTTTTGAGTTCAATCTCTGAGGGGACCATTTAGGGAACTGGGGTAAAAATCTGTCTGGGGATTGGTCCTGCTTTGAGCAGGGGGTTGGACCAGATACCTCCTGAGGTCTATGATATTCAGGGTTTGCAGTTTTAATGGCTCCCGGCACCTACACTATGCACATTGTTCCAAGCCACTGCCCCCATAGCACTGTGTGGGCGCCTCGGGGGCAATGTGGGGGTGGGGTGGGGGTTCTCAGTTGCCAAAGGAGGTTCACTAAGCTGCCCAGGTGAGTTGTGCTGGCCCGATGCACCTTGGGGCAGTGAAGTGCTGCCAGGCGGATGCGTGCCGAGCTAGAGTCTGCCCCCTCCTGCTGGGCAGCGCCCTGCTCCACTGGCACTGGCCAGGGTCCTGAGGAGCAGGGTGTTCAGTGCAAGGCTGGCAGGGGCTGACCAGAAAGAGGCACCTCCCTGCCCACCCAAAGAACATGTGTGTGACCCTAGCAAGCAGTGGCCCAGGCGGCAGCATCACCGCCCCACTGCGGGGGCTTGCAGAGCGTGCAGCGGGGCAGGTGCTGTGGGAGCCAGGGATCGGCTTTGCAGCAGCATCAGTGTGCAGGGCACCCGCTAGGCCCTGTCTCTGTGCAGCCTGTTTGGTTGGTGCATGGCACCTCTCCTGCCACCCCTCACTCCTGCTGCCGGCTGGGCACCGCTCGCACCTGGTGTGCACCTGCCTGTGACCTGTGCGCTCCCTGCCCGAGGCATCGCTGCTCAGCATGGCCTATGCTCCTTGCCTTGCGTGACTGGACATACTTCCTCTCTGCCCCCGTGTAATCTCTGTATTAGCTGGTGCCTCACCCTAGGGCTGGGCTGAGTGGGTGGGTCAGATGCCAAGGTAGAGCGGACCAGGCTGGTCACAGCAGCCCTTCTCTGCTCCTCCTGTTTGCTAAATAGCCAGGAAGTCTGCCTGACCAGACGAAAACTGAAACTGTGCCCTGCCAGGCGAAAATACACGTCTGAGTTGGGTTTCAGTCTCCTGGCTGCGCCCCTGATGTGGGCCAGGGGGCAGCTGGATAAGTGCAACTTCCCTCCTCCCTGCAGTAGGGCTGCTGTCCCGCATGCTCCTGTCTGTGTGGGGCTGGGTACAAGGCTCCCAGTGGCCCATTCTGATCAGCACCTGGACTGGTCGTAGTGCCCGGAGGTGCTTTCACCCTGCGGCTGCCACTAAGCTCTGATCTCCGTGCCAAGAGTGTCTTGCACACACGCTCTCCTGTCTGTCCGGGGTTCGTGGCGCTCAGGTTGCTCTGCAGCGCTCAGGAGAGCTGGCTGCCCTGCAGCGTCCCCTGCAAGCCATAGTAATTCCCTTGTGTGTGTCTCTGTGTGCCACTAATGACTGGTGAAGAGAGGACCCCGAGGAGGAGCTGTGTGAGATGGGGTGGGGGGATCGGCTGCGGCCTTTGCAATGTTGTCAGTGAGAAAAAACAGGCAAGATCTCTGCCTTCTCCCAACCATCCCAGAATCCTGGGCTAGATGATCTTTCACTTGCAGAGGTGCAGGAATGTGACGGGTGGAAAAACCTAGCAGATAAAACATTGGCCTGGAAGTCAGAAGAGCTGGGTTGTATTCCTGTCTGCCACTGACTTTCTCGGTGACCTTGGGCAAGTTACTTCCTGGCTCTGTGCCTCGGTTTCCCCTCCCACTCACAATCTTGATACACAAGAGAGAAAGCTTCTCTGGCAGGGACTGCCTTGTGTGTCTGTACAGCACCTGGCACAATGGAGCCGTGAGCTCAGTTGAGATCTGAATGTTGCTGTAATACAAATTATCAGCTGTGAACGGTGTCTTGTGTTGAAGTCTGAGGCTGTTTTTCCAAAGTGACTGAGCATCTGCATTCCCCAGCCACCTTGAGGGCATCGGTCGATGCTCACACTTCTGAAAATCAGGCTGCTTGTCGTTTGGTTCCCTCTGGAGCGGTCGGCTGGGGTGAATGGCCCTGGGTCACCGCACTGCACCACCAGGTAATGGGCTGCTTGCCTGGTGGGTGAGGCTAGCTAGGTTTGGAGCCGAGTGAGCAGAGCAGCCGGAGAGTTGTACGCGCTGAGCCGATCCCAGTTCTGCAGTGACGCAGCAAGTAAGGGCAGGGTGGCGTCTCCGCTGTCACTGCGCAAACGTTAGATGGGCGCCGTGCGATGTCACTAACGCTTGACTAGTCGCTTTCTGCATCCCTCTTCCCTTCCTTGCTTTCTATTACCAAGACGCTTCGCCAGCCCCGTCCGCCTGCCCGATTCGCTCGGCAAGGGCCTAAGCCGGCATCGCTGCTGTCAGCTGCGGCATTGGGATGTGATGCCGCCCATAGCAGGAGGAAGGGGGCTGCCTGGGAAAAGAAGAGGTGGATGCAGCAGTGACTTGGCAGGGAAAGCACGACAGTCTTGTGGCATTTTGTTGAAGGGCAATTGTGGGACCTTCCCTTTTGTGCCCTTGAGGGCGCGTGTCGAAGGGGTGAGGGCTGGCTGTATTTTTGACATTAGAAATTCCCGTCTTGTCTACCCTGGAAGAGTCTGTAGCTGACTGGAGATCCAGCCCAAGCGTTCCCCGTCAACAGAACTACACGGAGATGCAGTTAAGGTGGAGAGGACGTCTCAGGAAGTTCAAGGTCTATAATTACAACATCCCAGTAATGTTCTCTTCAAAACCAAGCATTTAAACCCCGGGGGGATTCAGAGTTAAGGTTTCACTTCACTCCAGATGTGTGAGGGTAAGAAATGCACAGTGAAGGCACCCAAACAATCTTAACTCTACCCTGTAACTCTCTACACCATGCTGTGGCTAAGGGATTCGAGTATTTGGAGTCCCAGATTAGATTGCATTGACTTTTTTCTTTAAAACAAACTTTTTTTTCCATATTTTCTCCCTCATTGCACCCTACAGGGCAGAGTTAAGGTTGTTTGCATGCCTTTGCTGAGCATTTCTTACCTTTAACATGTTTGGATTTACGTGTAACCCGAATCCTGTATTTCCTGGGTTTTTGTAATGCCTGATTTGGGGAAAATTGCAAAGCTTGCTGGAGTTCCTTATAAGGCCCCAGGCAAGCCATTCTGGCCTCGAGAGTAAATGCTGTGTGTTTGGGGAAGATGTGCTGGGCTTTTCATACAGAACAGAGAGATTGAACCATGGCTTTAAGTGCACAACAGAACTCAAGCTAAACTCCAGTGCAATGCCATGAGAGCTGCTAAGGAAGTGCAACCCCAGTGGGGAGGTGATTTTTGTTCAGACTACTTGAAATTCTTCTTTAACTCAACCCGCGTGTGTGCGCACGCGCATGTGCGGGGAAGGGGAGGGGGGATACTTGTTCTGTGAAGGATTATCCCAGGACAGAGCCCGCAAGCCACATCCAGAGTCCCGTTCTTCCTGCCCCTCCGACGGGGAAGGCCGGACTGTATGTGCAGCATGTTTCTAAAGGTCTTAAAGAAAGAGGGAAAAGCTGGGGAAGGGGAGGTGGGAGAGGGCTTCATTTGCTGAAACCACCCCAGCAGATTGTCCACGCCTGCTCTATCCACCGTCAAGGTGCAGAAGTGGTCCCAGGTCCTTGCCGGATCCTCTCTCTGAGCTCTGGGCAGGATCGGGAGCCTCCAGCGAGAGACAGCCCTTACTGCTGACTGGAGGTGCTGGAGCCATGACCCATACTCCTCAGGGGGTCTCTGAAAGATCAGGTTTACCTCTACGGACACCCTGGTGGTGTTTGACCCTCTGCAGTGTAATGTACTCACCCCTCGGAGGGGGTGTGGGGTCACCTAACACGCGTTGGAGCCAAATGAGGTTTACTTTTCTGCCCGGAGGAGCCAATCCAGACCCCTGGGCTGCTCTCTACATACCGTACAGACCGAGTCTCGAGGAGCAAGGCAGCCCACACCTGTGGTGGATTAGCACCACAATGCCCGTTACATAACACAGGGCTTGACGCCTTCATTTGGTGACGCCGCTCACCTGGAGTGAGGCCTCTGGGGGCGGCTGATTTTATTCCCTGTCCCTGTTCAGCCCGCGGCAGCCTCACCTTCTGTGTCTCTGGCTCTGGCTCCAGAGCAGCAGGCAGGGTGGGGAGACAGACCTGGGCTGGCTCCGCTGTAGCTAGCAGGCTAAAAACAGCAGCGTGGCTGTTGCTGGGGGGCGGTGGCTTGGGTTAGCTATCCAAGAGTGCACCTGGGGGGCCGGGCGGGTTTGAGCTCAGGTGGCTAGCCCGAGCGACTGCCCCTGCCGCTGCAGCCTTGCTGGTATTTTGAGTGCACCAGCTCAAACAGAGCTAATGTTGGGAAGCAGCCTCCCAGTTGCCATGTAGACCTCATCTTAATGTCGCTGTTGATGTCATGAAATGCTGCTTCTCTGCAGTGCCTGCCGTCTGGAGTGGCCTTCCTGGTCATCATCAGGTGGGACTCCGGGCAAAGATGCTCCAACTTAGGTGCCTATGGTGCTGAGCACCCTTGGTTCCAACTGGCTTCCTTGGAGTCATGTATGGTTGGCATCCTTGCAAATCAGGCCGTTTCTCTGGGTGCCTAGATAGAGGTGTCCAGGTTTGATATTGTGACCTGTACCTCTCTGTGCCTCTGGTTCCCCATCTGTAACATGGGGATGATGACCGTGACCTGCTTTCCTGCACTGGCGAGTCTTTGATGTTTTTCGTGGAAGGCACCCAGATACTACGGCGTCCTATGAAACCTCAAGATCGATAGCTAGAGGGGCAGTGTCTTGCTGTCAGTTACCCAGGGAAGCCCTGACTTTTTTGCAGTTTGTGGGGTAGATTGGGATAACCTGCGGCTCCGGCTCCCTGTAGCTCTGTAGGGATGGTGCTGCCCCGTGGTGTTAATGGGCTGTGGAGGTTTGCAGAGCTGAGGCTCCGGCGGGAGGAACGCTGTAGTCAGTGCGTCCCAAGGGAGCACCCGTCTGCGGTTGAGACAGCAGGGTGGGGTGTACTAACCGCTCTCCGTTTCACCTCTCGGCTGGAGACTCGGCCCCTCCCTCATCGTTCATCTCCCGGAATGACTCTCGTAGTGTCTGATTCGTGAGGGTTTGCGGACGCGGTGTGCTGCGCCGGCGCAGGAGGCCTGCTCTTGCTGGTAAGGCTTCGCTGGTGTAACTGAGAGCTCAACCCGGCTCATACGTCACCTTGAGCAAACAAGGATCCTTGCCATCTCCCGCTAGGCTTGTGCCAACATCCACGCATCTGCCAGGTTGTCTCTGGGCACCTCTGACTCCTCCCCTCTCTCGCTTGCTATGTTATCTGCCCTCGTTGGCTCGATCGCCCACTTCGCTACTCCAGAGAAGACCGAGCCGTGACTGGTGGGCGCCATCACAGCAGCCCGATGTACGTGATATTTCCTGGTGCTCTGTGGACCACCTGTTTGTAATGGCAGCCTGGGAGCTGAGGATGCGGGGTGAGGGGAAGGCAAAGCAGGCTGGTGCAGCAATGAAAGGGTTAACAAAAACCTGGCTCCCTTTGGCACATACATTTTTGTGGCACTGACTTTGCAATCTAAAACAAACCGGGGGAGGTGGGGGACTTGCCGGGGGGCGATGGCTGCCATGCAAGGCTCTCAACAAATGTATCCTATTAAGAGGACATCTTGGAAATTGTATTTCCATTTTGTGCCTGCTGTAGTTACAAGTAGCTTCTGTGATGTGTCCCTGGAAGCCGCATGCAAACATTGACCTTTATTTCCCCCGCCCAGTTTGTTGACTTTTTGCATCCGGCAGCGCTCTGGCCAGTATCTTCCAGAGGGCTCAGTACACAGAATCAGGTTTTCCAAAGAACTGTGGGTATTGGGGCATCCCTCCTAGGCACCAAAAGAAGGGGCTTGGCTTCCCAATCTGGCTCTGGGTGCGCACTAAGCACCTGAAAATCTGGCCCTGAGCAATCTTGAAAATGCCCGTGGCCTGAGGCATGTCGATTTGTCTCTGTTTCTGTGAAGGTCTGTCAGTGTCTCCCTTCTGAACATAAAGGGGAGCAGAAAACCCGTTATCTGGATAGTCTGTGGGACAGGAACGCAAGAGCGAAAGAATTGGGAGAAACTGTTTGAAGGCAGCTCTGCTGGAAATAGGAACTTCCAAAAATGAGTCAATTTAAAAAAAAAAAAAAGTTGCGTCTGTGCCTTTTTAAATACTTAGTCATGTTGCAAGATCAAAATACTTTGTGACGAAGTGGGAATTAATTCTGTAATATGTTTGAGTCCTGTTTTGTGCCTCAGTTTCCCTGATGTGCTGCCTTGTTACCCAGTGAGTGGAAAGGGACTGTTTGCTCTCTGGGCAGGCTGAGACACGTGGGTGTGGGTGTGCCTAACTGTCTGGGCCTTAGTCTCCATGTCAAGGGAGCAACTGAGAAGACAATGGCAAATTAATTGGCACCTAGCAACCCATGGCCAAGATGGATGTGGATTTCCATGCCTCTGCCCAAGGAAGCTGAACAATAATCCCCCAGCTTGAGATCAAAGCACTGGGGGGTTATGAGGTGGGGGATGGAAGAAGCTGGACTCTCACATGGAGTCTGACCAAGGAGGTCGGATGGAGAGAGAGACAGAGCTTGAACGAAGGGGTTTGCTACAGCTTGGCTGGGCTCTGGACTGACCAGCATGGACGATGCTTTAACCTTCATTTCTCTAGACTCCCCTAAGGACTTCCCAGGCTGCCTTCCAGTGAACGGATAAACCCGGCTGTTCTGACAGTGCTGGGCGAGGTGCATCAATCCCCAAAGAGTGGGCGAGTCTCCACTGGGGCCTGTCTCAGTTGGACTCGCTGAACGGGGCTCACGCTGGGAAGTGGGGGTGCCGCAGACCCAGAGGTCCAGTCTAAGGAGGCGGTGAAGCTGAGGGGTATCACCTGAGACACGTTGTGCCTACGCTAAGAAGACCCTCAAGGAAGAGTGAGGCCCCTAGGGGATCTGGCACAGTTAAGGGGGTTCCTCCTGGAGACCCTTCCAAAAGTGGGGCCATCGCACCAATCCTGGGGTTCGGTGCCAGCCTCCAACCAGTTCAAGTCAGAAAACTTAGACCTGAAGGTGGCTGGAAGTGGGACTCTCCCAGGTTGCAAGGCCCTTCCCCATCTGCAATAAGTCCCTTACTGAGCAGTGCACAGGGTGTTTGGTATCTTGTCTCAGGATGGGGCTAGTAGAATTGACGGGCTTCAAGTTTGGTCAAACTAATCAGCTTTGTAGGAGCCCTCCCTACTGGCTGACAGGCATCCGTGCAGGCCTAGGGGAAACCTCGGCCTGGCGCTGCTGGGTTACTCGGAAAATCCTTCTGGTGACGGAGCGTCCTGCCTGGATGGGCTGTCAGTGAATTCCTGGCCCAGCGTACCAGGACTGGTCCACACAAAGCTCCTTTTGCTAGAAGGGTAAGTGGCAGTGTTGTTTGGAGGTGGTCAAAACGTTTTTGGTGGAACAGTTTTCTGTCCTAAATTGCAAAACCTAAAGATTTTGTGGGAATGCATCTGTTTCTGTCAACACTTGCATCAGAAAAATGGCTCCCTCAGGTAAAAATGTATCACTTTGATAAATTTAACTTGATTGCTTTGTTTCTTTTTTTTTTACTTATACTTAAAATGGCTTAATCTGTTTTCATATTGTGTATATAAAATACGGACTTAGTAAGATTTCATTTTGATAACGTCCGAACAGAATACGAAATCTGACTCCAAATAGTTTGGAGTTCTCGAGCTGCAGGAAATGTGGCAATCTTGGCTTTTGGTTAGAATTGGATTGAAAACAAATGTTGAGATGTTGGAATTTCCCTCCGTTTCCCAACCGCTCTGTCCCGGGACAAGGGTGGGGGAGAGGTCCTATGCGGTCACTTAAAGGCTAGTGACAGCAGTAAGGTGTGGGGAGGGGGAGCTGCCTGGCCGTGTCACTGGACTTCCTGGTCTGCTCTGTGCAGCAAATCGGGTGTTTTCATTCTGCTTCACTACAGCCAAGCTTGGCTCCTGCTGCCAGGGACTCAGGACACCTGGGTTCTATTTCTGGCTCTGCCACTGACCTCCTGTGGGACCTTGGGAAAATCACGCCTCCCTTTGTGCCTTGGTGTCCCCTCCCAGCCTTTGTCTTGTCTAGGGGCAGAGACCCCCTCTTGCTCTCTGTACAGCACCTAGCGCCGTGGGGCCTCTTGGTGTGAATCCTAACACTGGAGCCAGAGGGAATGGAGGCCTTGGCTTCAGAGTGGCAGGATTGGGCCCTAAAAGCAGTTCTGCTGCCTGTAGCTTTTGAGTCACGAAGGCAGGTGCCCGTAACTCAGTCCCCGTCCCCCCCCCCGAAGAGTGAGCCGTGGGGTCAGCAGCATAAGCTGGTGCAGCGGAGAAGCTCGCCAGCCAGCTGAGGCTCCTCTCCTGCGTGCACAGCGGGTACGTTTGATCTGCGAGTGGTCTGGTAATTCCTTTCCAACGAGGTCAGCGGGGCGGGGACAGCAGACGAGTGGCTCTCCCGCTCCGGCCTGACCTAGCATTCAGGGCTCTGCACTGCCAGTCCGGGACGTCACAGAGCGACTGGAGCCAAAAGCGAGTGGCATGAGGCTGGGAATTCCAACATCCCATCTGATGTCAATGCCCCTTTCAAGGCAGCATTAATCCTGGGCCAGCCTGGAACAAGGGTGGGCTGCTTATTGTTCATTAGTGCTGAAGCAGCCTTGAGGGGCTGCAGCTGAGGATCAGGGCCCCACTGAGCTGGGTGTTGTACGAACAAGAAGGACGACAGACCCTAGCTTAGAAAATTCCCACGCTAGGTACAAAATAGTGTCAGCCTCCTAGTCCAGAGGGAACCACTAATCTGACCTCCTGTATGTTACCTGCCACTGAACCCGCCCAGTGAGCCCAGCCAATGGCTGACTTCCCTTCCCAGGCTCCGCAGCCATTTGTGATTGACCCATGGCAGCAGCAGCCCCAAGCCGTGGGGGCCCTTGCGTGAGGTCACAGTAACAACATGTGACATGCGTGTCTCCCTTTCGGGGGAGGTGTGAACTCCCTCGACCTGGCAGGATGGGGGAAACTGAGGCACAGAGGTGCAGCAGCTTGCTTCAGGCCCCAGTGCAGAGTTGTGGTGAGGGTCAGGCATCCTGTGCTTGTTCTGCTCTAGGTCTGGCCCTTCTGAAGCGCTGAGGGTGACAGCTGCTTAGCCCTCCCGGAGCGCTCTCTGTAATGCCCCATCGCTCTCAGGGCAGCGCAGGACGTGATTCCTTCCCCCATCAGCCTGGGGCCGTCAAGTGTGGACTGGATTTGAAGAGCCCCTGTTGCTCTCCTGGGGGGTGCAACTCCTTCCTCATCCCTAAGACGCGCTCACTCTTGCCGTTGGCCGCCTGACTGGGCGATGATGTCGCTCTATTGTTTGCCTCCCACCCCAGCAGCCGGGGAAATGGTCTGTAGGTGCTGGAAGTAGGGGGCTGGGCAGCTCCCGCCCCCCCGGCTCGAAGTGGTTTCCAGCACATACAGGGTTTGCAGTTTGGTTCAGTGGCTCTCAGCTCCCCCACTGTACAAATCGCTCCAGCGCCCCTGGAATGGCCCTGGGATTGCCGCGGGCAGCAGTTCAGCTGCCTGTCAGTCTGGCCTCTCCAAGCCTGCTTTGGCGCAGGGCTGCTCCCGGGCTGCGTGAAGCGCCAGCATGTTCCGGTTTCAGGGGAAATGCTCCGCGCAGGAGGCACCGGGACCTCCAGACCCTTAGCAGGGACCTGGGAGTCTCCTCCTGCTTCCCTTCAATCCAGGCCCTGTGACGCCTCCATCAGCCTCCCAGCAAAGGCAGACTAGGTGGGACACCCTCTGGTCCTGGCCCCTTCCTGCCCAGAGGGGTGGGGAGCTGCGTGCTGGCTCCTGGCTGAGGGCCGGAGCTGGGCCTGGCCATGCTGGCTGGGCTGGCAGAGCAGTTCTTTGCCCCATTGGCTAGCTGGGGGGAGGGGATTATTAATGCATTGCATTACAGTAGCACCGAGGTGCCCAGCTCCCTGCTGTGTTCCTCGCAGAGCTGCGGCAGCCAATGCAGCTGGGATGTAAAGGGGGAGTGGCGGTGGGAAGTGAGTGTAAGTGGCGGAGCATGTAACCTGTGGGTTTGCAAACTGAGTAACTTATGCAGGGGGATGTAGCTGGAGAAGCAGCCCCATCCTCCCCCCCCCACACACACACTACCCTGCACCGTGCCCAACTCCCCTAGGGCAATAGTCCTCCAGGTTAGGGGGCTGCATCTCCTGCTGGCTTGGGTGGGAGTTGTGCCTGTTTGGTGCCCGGGTCCTCGCAGAACAGCAAATGGGTGTCGGGGCACTTTGAGCGGCAGCCTTGAGGACGTCCAGTTCCGCGACACTTGGAATTACAAATAATGATTAGCAGAAGACTCGTGGTTTGGTAGCACCTCGGAGCTCCAGTCCTGCCCAGGACCCCTTTGTGTTAGGTGCTGTACAAACACAGAACAAGGAGATTGGCCCTCCAGCCAAGGCTTCAGGGCACGATGGCAAAGCAGCTCCTAGGGGGACGGGGGAGTGTAAGCAAATCTAGCTGGGCAGTGCAGACAAGGCTGGTGGCTGGCACCTAGGCAAGTGCGAAGGTGCCATAGAACCACTGGGTTATGTCAAGAGGAAGTGGGGTGGGTGGGAAACCTGCAGCCTCTGTAGGCTGGTTCCCTGACAGCCGCCATGATCTGAACCCAAAGGCTTTGAGGCTGTAGAGCAGAGACTGGTGCTAACCTGGCGTCCTGGGGCTTGCCGTGCTCACCCCCGCGTTGACGAGGTGCTAATACAAGGGATGACTTGTGTCCTGCAGTAACTTGAGAATCTAATCCAGAGCCGGGTTGTGGGTCACTGCCCTGCAGGTGGGGGTGGGGGGTGCTAGCAGACACGGGATCTGGCCACCAGCAGGGTGTAGACAGGAATCTAAAGATGGGAGCATTTGGTGTAAATTCTTGTGTTGGCTGCTTTCCATTGACTTACTCGTGACTTTCTAACACCCTCACCCATCATTTGGGTTCTCCAGGTGTAGCCTCTTCGTGGCACCTTTCCTGGGGGCAGAGGCGGTGGAAGGCGGGTCTCCTGGTCCGAAGTGCGGGTTGATAGGTCTCCTTGGACCCAGGCTGTGGTCAGTTGGGGACCTGGGCGAGTCTGGTGCTGGTCCCCCTGCCCTGTCACCCCTCCCAAAGGTTACACCCACTGCACCCATTGGGAGACGGGTTACATCCACCAGCATCCCAGGCCTGGCAGTTGCGGGAGCGGCTGGGACAGAAGCAAGGAGCAGCTGTGGGTTGAGTTGGTGGCCCCAGGGCACTCTAGGGTTTCACGGCAGATGGAAGCTGTGAGCGAAGGCCAGCGTCTCATTCCCCTCATGCTGGCCTTGCTCTTGCTGTGCCTGGCTCCGCGGTGCTGGTCCCCAGGGCCGCTCTGCACCGAATGTAACCTGGGGCCGTGTCGCTCCCTTAACTGCGAGTGTGCTCGGCTGTTGGCAGTGCCCTGCTGTGCTGTGAGGTTGTGCAGGGTGCTCAGGTATCCTGTGCAGACCCCGGGATCCTTCACCCGGAAGAGCTGCTCTGTTAAATTCTGCTGCTCGCAGCTGGGCAAATGAGTTCATCTCGTGTTGGTGCGTGGGCCAGGGCCCTCCGTGGGAGTGTCCTCACTGGCTCTTAGGTTAGGGCATGATCCAAAGCCCATAGCAATGAATAGAAATGCGCCCATTGACGTCAATGGGCACTGCCTCCAGCCCAAGTCTGCAGGGCTGGATGGGAGGTAGTGTGGTGCAGCGGCTAGAACACTGGACTGGGGCTCAGGAGGCCTGGCTTCTATTCCCAGCTCTGCCACTGGCCCTCCTGAATGAGTCATTTCGTTGTGCTGTGCCTCAGTTTCCTTATCTGTAAAGTGGGGAGAGTGATACTGTGCCACTTTGTAAAGTGTGTGGAGATCTAGGGATGAAAAGCATGAACAGCAGTTGCGGGGGTGTGTGTGTGTGTGTGCTTGGGCGTGCATATCCTCCTTAAGTCCAGCGCTGGCTCCCTTCGGGGCAGGAAGGTGCGTGCATTGGGAGGGGGTGGTGAACCAGTTGCCTGTTTCCTGTACTGAAAGGAATAACGGGGTCCCCCCTAGTGTTACCGCATCTCACCCCAAGTGCCCCCTGCCCCCTGGGTGTGGGTTTGCTGCTCGTCCCTGCTGTAATACTGAGTCACTTCCTCGGGCTACTCTAAAAAGGTGGCTTTTCCAGCCCAGCATCTGGCCCCACCCCCGCTACAGGGCGCGTGCTGCCTTTTATTCCCTCTCCATAGAAGTGGGCATGTGGCCGTAGTGTGACGAGGGTGTTGGTTCTCAAACTGGAGGGCGCTGCTTCGTTTGCTTTCGATGGACTTGGGGGATCACGGCCCTGCCAATCCCCACGGTTAGCCCTGCTCTGTGTGTAACTCAGCCCAGTTAATGCACTGGCCTTTCGCCTCTTCAGCACTGCCTGGGGGTGTCCGGTGAGATAGTCGGGTGAGCCCCAGCCTTGTCTGGAGGGGTCTGAGAGCTGCAATGTTTGGTTGACCTCTCCTCCAGCACGCGCCCTCGCGGCCCCTGTACCTGTGTGCCATCCCAGCCCTCTAACTAGTGTGTGCGCCGGGGCAGAGCTGTTCCTTGGGAACCAGGCACTGGTGTTTGGCTCAGATTTCTGCCTAAGGATTTGCCTGCTTGCTGTTTTGTGCCCACTCCTTTCCCAGGACTGGTGTGCGTATAATGGAAATTAGCCAGTTGCGCGAACAAAATACAGACTCCATGTCGCTGGTGTCTCCTCCAACAGGGAACTGACCTGCAAGGCCCTGAGACCTGCCACTGCGCAGTAGAGGGGTGCCCGTGTTCGTGACACACAGACACACTCACACACAGAGACACACACTCCCCGAGGGCGGGTCCATAGCCTTCTCATTTAACATGTTTATTGCGTCCTCTGCTTGGGGCCCCTACTGCTGGGCGTGGAGCTGACAGGGACCTGGAGACAGCCCCTGCCCCAGAGAGCTCTCGCAGAGCCAGCCGCCTTCAGCTGTATTCTATTCAAAGCCGTCGCTGGGCGGGTTTGTTGCTTGGAAACCGTTGTCAAAGGGTAAGGCCAAGGCTGCTGCCTCAAGGGCGGGCCCCCACCTGGGGACAGGCGCCACTGCCCCTCCTAGCAGCTGGGCACCTGACTCCCAGTCGCTGCTCGCCTTGGCAACGCCGGTGCGGTTACCATGGCAATGCAGCAAGGTGAGGCCTCGCCTGTTTTTTTGTGTAGTAGGAAAGCGAAGGACCGGCTGAGTGAGGGGGAAGCATCCAGCTTGGCTCACCGCCCCCGGCATGGGGTTCAGGGCACCGCCCGGCCAGTGACTCTGCTGGCGCCAGGGGGAGAGTCCTGGACTCTGTTCTGAGCAGGGATTGCTCCGCGCGCCCAGCCCTGGCCCAGGGGTCCCCGGGCTCTGATGCCGGGAAGCGGGTGGTTGGGGAGCTGAGCACTGCCGAGCTCCCTGCCTGGGGGGGCTCTGCCCGTCCCACAGCGCGCGCTGAGTGACCAGAGACGTAGCTGTCTGCTGCCAGCCCCGTGGGGGCGTTGGGCCAGAACTGTGGTGACTTTCCATAGAGGCTCCTTCCCTGGGACAGCAGAAGGGAAAGCCCCAGGAGAGCATCTGGGCCAGTGCCGGGGCGAGCCTGGCTTCAGCTCTTACTGGGGCTCTGACCGGCCCGGCTTTCAAAGTCGGGATCTCCCCGATTTGCTGCACCCTCAGGTGCCCGGCTCAGGTTGAGTTGCTCTTCGGACCTCCCGCCGTGCGTCCGTGGCCCCAGAGCAGTGCTAGGCTTGCCACCCGCCATCACTGCTGCAGGACCGTGTCCCCGCTCCCCAGCAGGGCTAGATAAGCCGGAGGCTGTTCCTGCTGCTGAGTCTCGCCAGAGAGCAGATGTGCTCCTGCTATGACAGGCCCTGCGCGGAGGGGAGCAGCGTGAAGCCGATCTGTCAGCCGTCTGCAGCCTGACTAAGCCCCCGCACGAGGGTCGATCCCCAGGAGGCTGGTTCGGCTGGGGTGTGGCCCCTGTACACCACGAGAGGCCATAGCTGCTCTTCGAGAGGCCAGAAACGAGGATTGGGCTGAAGGTTAAAACAATCCTGAGGCAGATCCCACAATTCATGAGCTTTTTAAATTATGTTTTTTTCTCTTTGTCTCTTGCTGGCGGGCGCCTCCTGCCCATCCCCTGTGCATGGGTAACAATCTGTCTTGCCAGGGCTCACTTGCCTAGTGAATAAGGGGATTTTTGGTCTCTGCTATAGGGTCTCACCCCACAGCTGCCCATCCCCTGCCCAGCAATTAATCCTGCCCCCACTCCTAAATCAATCCTGTCCCTGCAACAGTTCTGACCTGCCCCCACCTCGCCACTGCCCCCCCTGCAGCTCCTATGACTCTTCCCCCGGGGCTGGGTGGTGCAAGGAGGGTGGAGGAAGGGGCAGAAGAGCCCTGGCTGCTCACAGTGATGAGGAGGGGTCTCTTCAATTGTGACAGTAGGGGGGCTGCGGGTCAGGATCGAGGGGCACTGGCAGAGCTCTGTGGGGAAGCCCAGGGCCAGGCTAGCAGGGGCTGGGGGTTAGGATTGGGGGCACTAGCAGAGCTGTGTGGGGAAGCCCAGGGCTGGGGGTCAGGATCGGGGGGCACTGGCAGAGCTGTGTGGGGAAGCCCAGGGCTGGGGGTCAGGATCGAGGGGCACTGGCAGAGCTGTGTGGGGAAGCCCAGGGCCGGGGTCAGGATTGGGGGGGGCACTGGCAGAGCTCTGTGGGGAAGCCCGGGGCAGGGCTAGCAGGGGCTGGGGTCAGGAATGAGGGGCACTAGGGGGAGCTGTGTGGGGAAGCCCAGGGTTGGGGTCAGGATTGGGGGGGCACTGGCAGAGCTCTGTGGGGAAGCTCGGGGCAGGGCTAGCAGGGGCTGGGGGTCAGGATTGGGGGCACTAGCAGAGCTGTGTGGGGAAGCCCAGGGCCGGGCTAGCAGGGGCTGGGGGTCAGGATTGGGGGCACTAGCAGAGCTGTGTGGGGAAGCCCAGGGCCGGGCTAGCAGGGACTGGGGGTTAGGATTGGGGGCACTAGCAGAGCTGTGTGGGGAAGCCCAGGGCCGGGCTAGCAGGGGCTGGGGGTCAGGATTGGGGGCACTAGCAGAGCTGTGTGGGGAAGCCCAGGGCCGGGCTAGCAGGGGCTGGGGGTCAGGATTGGGGGCACTAGCAGAGCTGTGTGGGGAAGCCCAGGGCCCGGCTAGCAGGGGCTGGGGGTCAGGATTGGGGGCACTAGCAGAGCTGTGTGGGGAAGCCCAGGGCCGGGCTAGCAGGGGCTGGGGTCAGGAATGAGGGGCACTAGGGGGAGCTGTGTGGGGAAGCCCAGGGCTGGGGTCAGGATTGGGGGGGCACTGGCAGAGCTCTGTGGGGAAGCTCGGGGCAGGGCTAGCAGGGGCTGGGGGTCAGGATTGGGGGCACTAGCAGAGCTGTGTGGGGAAGCCCAGGGCCGGGCTAGCAGGGGCTGGGGGTCAGGATTGGGGGCACTAGCAGAGCTGTGTGGGGAAGCCCAGGGCCGGGCTAGCAGGGGCTGGGGGTTAGGATTGGGGGCACTAGCAGAGCTGTGTGGGGAAGCCCAGGGCCGGGCTAGCAGGGGCTGGGGGTCAGGATTGGGGGCACTAGCAGAGCTGTGTGGGGAAGCCCAGGGCCGGGCTAGCAGGGGCTGGGGTCAGGAATGAGGGGCACTAGGCACTAGCAGAGCTGTGTGGGGAAGCCCAGGGCCGGGCTAGCAGGGGCTGGGGGTTAGGATTGGGGGCACTAGCAGAGCTGTGTGGGGAAGCCCAGGGCCGGGCTAGCAGGGGCTGGGGGTCAGGATTGGGGGCACTAGCAGAGCTGTGTGGGGAAGCCCAGGGCCGGGCTAGCAGGGGCTGGGGGTCAGGATTGGGGGCACTAGCAGAGCTGTGTGGGGAAGCCCAGGGCCGGGCTAGCAGGGGCTGGGGTCAGGAATGAGGGGCACTAGGGGGAGCTGTGTGGGGAAGCCCAGGGCTGGGGTCAGGATTGGGGGGGCACCGGCAGAGCTGTGTGGGGAAGCCCAGGGCCGGGCTAGCAGGGGCTGGGGGTCAGGATTGGGGGGCACTAGGGGGAGCTTGCACAGCTGCTGCAAACACTAGACCTGGATCTAACCACCCCTCAGAGAGGCTTGTGCTTCTGTCACCGCCCCCCCCCGCCTCCCCCGAAAACAGCAGCGTTCAGTGCCCTGTCTCCTGTGTATGCTCCTTGCAAGGCCTCCCCCACCTGTGTCCATTAGCCAAGACCTCCAAGGCGGCTGTGGGCTCTGCACCGTGGGCACTTGTTTAACGCTAGTGCCGAGTGGGGGTGAAACCCAGCCAGCCTGCTTCAGACACGTTCCACCCACCCCACAGTGCCAGGCGATGGAGAACGGGGGCCCCATCAGCTGACTGGGGATGGGAGGGGGGCCGAGCACATGGGGGTGTTGCTCTAATGCAGGTGCCAGAGTCCGAGCCCGGGTTGTGTCTTTGTTTCTCTCTTTAGAGCGCAACCGATCAGCATGTAAATGACATGTTCTAAAAATCCCACAGCACCCCCAGCCCGCCTGGCCCGGCCCAGCCAGCACACTGGCCCCACTGTGCGCCAGGCAGGGCTGGCAAAGGGGACAGACCCTGAATGTTTTGTAGCAACAGAGGCGCGATTATGAGAGCAAGTAAACAAGGGAGGCGGGAACAAAGGCATTGGCCATCCACAGAGAAACAATTGTGAGTTGGAGCGACCAGAGGGGAGAGCTGGGCCTTTGTGGAGGGGCAGAGGGCAGCGCCAGAGAGAGCAGCCAGGGAGCTGGAGGAATCCTGTGGCTGGGGATGCTGCAGACACCTCGCCCTAGAGGTGCTGGTTTCCACTGACTCCTTGGGCAGCTGGTGTCGCGTGGGTCTCGGCTGGGTGATCCCTCACTTGGGGGCCTATGTCCTGCACCCTCATCGCTGTTCATTCATTCTTTGGCCCTTGTATTTAGTTCATCCCCGTGTTTCTTTTGGCCCCTCTCTGAGCTGGGGGGCTCTGCCCCGTGCGCTGGGACCCGCTGGGCACAAGGCGCTGGGTCTGACTTGGCACCCTGGCTGCAGCTATGAACTGCTCTGGGTGGGGACTCCAACCCCAGGGTTGGATGGCATGTCCGGTGTATCCCTCCTCCCTGCCTGGGCTGAAAGCTCAGGGAAGGGTTAAGAGGGAGGAGTGGTTGTAAAGGACCCATTTGGGAAAGCCCAGAGATGCTCCCCAGCATTTGACTATGGTCCTGCACTTGGGGCATGAACCAGGCGGGGAGGGGGTGCTCCCCGTGTCCTGGAACAATGCAGGTCTGCCCGGCCCCCGCGGTAAGATACAGCAATGTCAGGGCTGCTTTAACTCATGCTTTGCTTCCCGGGGACCCTGGGAAGCAGAGAACAGCTGTGGAGCACTGCATGCTGGCCACGCCCCAGATCTGCCCCCCATGCTGGGGCAGGGTCTGTGTAGTCCTTCTGCCAGCTCTCCAGCAGCTGGGGAGGGTCTCTGCATGGGGGACGCTCTGGGGACCAGAGTGGTGTAAAGAGGTCTCAGCATAACTGAGAATCGGGCCCGTTTTCTCCACCATGCACTTGAAGGCCCCAAACCTGTAACCCTTTGACGTGTGGGCACTGAAGTCTATTTGCACAGTAGCCTTAACTCTGCCTGTGCTGCGCATCACCGGGTCTCCTGACACGGTAGCAGAGCGGATGACTAAATCGCTGTGCCGGCTGGATGAAGTCAGTGTTTTGTGTGGGCTCAGCGGTAGGTGTATAGGAGGAAATGTAATGTCTGAAATAGAAAGTGATTTCTGAAGTTAATCACCCCGTGTGTCAGACACTCTGGATTTTAATTTCCCTCTCTACGTATCTGGAAGGTGCTGCAATTTGTCTTGCAGTTCCAATAAGTATTTTGTGGGGTGATATCCATATATTGTGACAGTGTTTTCTGTTCTATCTATTACAGTGGGCGTGCCTGTATGTTAGGGAAGGGGTGTGTGTGTGTGTATAGAAGTGGAGGGCTTGTCTGTTTGAACACTTAGTTTGCACAAGGTAGGGTGTAAATCTATCCCGCGCTAACCTGTCATGCGCTATCTGTCCGCATGACCGGCCGCTAAGAGTTCCCACATGCGCTTTGATCTACTCCCATTTCGAAGTGGGGCAGATCAAAGCGCACTCGGGAACGTTTAATGCGCGGCAGCAGGGTCCACAGAGACACTGGGTGTGTGCAAGGCTAGAACAAGGTAGATTTACATCCCAGCTTCCATGAACCAAATGTCTGTATAGACCAACCTGGAGATGTTTCAGGGAAACCACGTCCAGGGATGGAGAAACGGGTGAAACCTCTTGGGAAGCGTAGATCTAGATCTGAAAGTTAACTTCATATGTGCTGGGGTCAGAGTTAAGGGGGCTCTGAGTTCTTAGTGCAGGGTTCTGTAGGGAGGGGAAGGGGTTTCTGGAGCATGTGGAGGAATCCCAGCTCAGTGGTAGCACGGGGGGATTTTCACCTAGAGTGCCCAAAGTAGGGGCTCCACTCAGCTGCGGTAGAGGGGAGGAGCAGCAGCCGAGAGCCCCTGAGCTCTCACTGACTTGAAAGCGAGTTGGAGGGGCTGAGAGAGAAGGAGAAAAGGCCAGGTTCCCAGGGAGGGGAGAGGTGTGATAGCTTCAGTCCCTGGGTGGGAGAGGAGAGTGAATTTCAAATGTCCCTAATAGGAGCTGGGTCTGAGCCAGAACCCGGGATCCGATGCCCCAAGCTCTGGGGAAGTTTGGGCCCAGCTGTCTGCACGTTGCAGCCCATGCTCTGCTCCTTGGCCAAGGCCTGGCCTCCTTCCTTCTGAGCCACATGTGTCTCATGGCCCCACCCTGCACGTGCCCACCTCTGTCCTGCTGCGCGATGCTCCTCATGGCACCCTAGGGCTCCGTGTCTCTCGAGGGCTCCACAGCACACCTGCTGCCTTTACAGACCCTCGTGGGCTGCGTGCCCCCAACAGCCAACCCTGAGCCCCCGCCTGGTGCGATCTCCCAGCGAAGCGGGAGCGTCTCTTCCTCCTGCTTCGTTACCAGGAGTAATGGCTCTGCAGGGCAGCTCAGCCCCACGGTGACATCTGCCTGGCCCCCAGTGGCTGCACAGCTGGGATTCAATAGACAGGGCTGCTGCTGATGCACAAATGGGCACAGGACTCCATTCCCACCGAGGTATCTTTGTCCCTCCAGCCAGCGAGTGTCCACACAGGGAGCAACCTACCGAGTCAGGAGGTGCCACTTCCCCTGCAGAGGGTCACTTCTAGCATTGGCTCAAGTTGAGCCGATGGCTGGCCCTGGCATTGGCCCTGACCTTTCTCCCTCATCTCGTGTAAATTGGGGGTGACTGCACTGGCATAATGCAGTGACGCTGGTGTCAGTGCAAGGAGAATCAGGCCTGTCCGCTGCTGGGAAATTGGCTGGTTCAGGCATTGATAACGGGAGGGAGAGCTGTCTGCCCTGGGTCCCCGTCTCTAATGCAGGCTGTGTGGCTGCCCCAACCTAGCTATTACGGGTCATGCAGGCTGGAGCAGATGTGGGAGAGTCGGACCCAAAAGGAAAAGCAACCAAGGGTTAGATGGCAAAGGTGGGGTGGGGGGCAGATTTTGATCTGGCCGACCAGTGTAAATCAGGAGCAGCTCACCTTGTGACATCAGAGCAGCCAGACCCTCGATCGCCGATTGCTGTTCATTCTGTTCTGGCCTCGCTCCTTTTGCGGGAAAAGTCCCTGAGTGACCAACAGCAGCGGGTTAGCTTTCGCCCCACTGCAGAGTGGGGCCGCTATCTAACATGGCCTGGCTGTCCCCAGCCTGGGACCATTAGACACCACAGGTTAATTACACACAATCAGTTGCGTCTAAGAGCCGTTCATTGGTGACCGATCCCTGTGTGTTGAGTGGCTCTGATCCAGGCTGTGCTGCTGTCTAGGGAAGCCAGGAGCCCAAAGCAGGCGTCTCCGTCCAATCACTGCTCTCAGCACAGAGAGGAAAAAAGCCAGTGGTAATAATGGCATCTGCGATGCTTAACCAGATCCCTGCGCTCTGGTGCATTGAAACACATGGGGAAAGTGTGCCTGGAATGTAAATACAGAGGGAGCAGGTGAGTTGGGTGAGCTTAGATCTGATGTAACCAATCTTCACCTTAGAGCTGAGTAGCATGTCCGACTTTGCATCTTAAAGGACAAGAACTTCACAAATCCACCCCGGGGATGGGTAGAAGCCCGTGGCCTGACACCCAAGGGAGTGCACTCCGAGAGGGGATGGAGGTACACCTAGGCCTGAACTGTGGCAGGTGTCGAGGAAATGAAGGGAAATCTCATAAGCAATCCAGGGCCAATGACATCTGGTGCACATTCCTATCTGTGTGCTGCAGGGTGTGGTCCTCTGTGGCGTTATTGCTGAAATATAGAACAAAGTGCATCCCGTGTTGGTGTGATACAGATCTTGGCACATCAGAGAGCAAATAAGCATTTCCGGAAGGTGAAATGCAAAGAAGAATAACTGACCTGTGCCTTATATTTTTGTAACTTCTTGATGATGCATGAGGGAGGTTGGAAAAGGGATTTTCATCTGAGTTTCATTCCTGATATTTCTATGAAATAGAAGAGTCTTGTCCTTCTTGGCCACCAGAGAGCTGGAAGTTTGAGCCTTGTAGAATCGTTGGCAAAGCAATCGTTTGTCCCAACTATTTTTCAGGCATTAGAGTTAAATGGATGTGAACATAAACAATCACCCCAGAGCTGTTAAACACTATGACTTAAACACTTCCTGTCTCTATCAACCGTGTTTCACTTCCATGGTATCTGAGGTCTGAAACCTACTAGCTCTCCCGTTGCCCATAGAGTTTTCCAGGGAAAACAGGGTAGGAAAAAAATGGAATGTCCCATATTAAAAAGAAAAAGCACACTTTTGGGCGGGGGGGGGGAGGAGGAAGGAAAATCTTTCCTGCTGCCTCCTTGCATCATAAAGAAGAAGAATGTGGGGCAGGGGGAAACACATGTTAAAAAACTCTTCCGCTTTGGCCAGTCATCCTTAAAATAAGAGCTGGGTGCTCAGTCGTGCCCAGGTGGGGAACAGGGCATGTTAACCCCTGAGCCGGTTAACACACTACACTTGTTGGCATCAGGGGGCTCCTGCTCCTGAACGGATCTTGATGGCTCCGGGCGGAGCAGATTACTGTCATACCAGTGAAAAAGAGCCACAGTAATTAACTTGCACACGCTGCCATTTATTTGAGAAGGAATTACACACAGGCCCTCTCAGAGGTCCAGAGAGGCCCAGGCCACTTCCAGCTTTTGAGGCCCCTGGCCATAAGAAAAACAAGGAATGACAACACCTGAAAACAAAATAAGGCACCAAAAAAAGAGTGAGACATAATTTGAATATTTTTTTTTATTTAACAAACGCTTTTCTAGCCTTTTTCTGTGCAAATGCACTAATTGTTGAGGGGAAAATCCAGCTTTCGTGCAGTGTCACAGTTGATATTAAGCATGGCGAGCCCATTCAAATGCTCTTGTCCCATAGTTGAATGGTGGTAGTTCTTTACCTGCTTCAACACATTGAAGGTGTGTTCAACTGAAGCCACTGATGCAGGCAAACTGACAAAAATACACAATGCAATTGTGATATTAGGAAACACTCAAACTTGGACTCTCTGGGGTATTTCTTGAAGCAATTCATTTGGCTTGCAATCCAATGTAAAGATCATGGAATATGTTCGTTTGAGGAGGATGACCTCGTCACTGAGATCTTTTGAGATTTCCTTGTACTGTTGCTGAAATTGTTCAGCTACAGAAAGTAGATCTTCATTGCTCAGTTTGTTGAACTGCCAAAGAAACCCCAAAAGGGTACAAATTAGTTGCAATGACTCAAATCGACGTGTAAGACCTGATTGAATAGAGTCAATGATGACAAGGAAAAAGCAACAAAGAGTCCTGACCAGGAAGACATTGACCCTATAATGTGGCTCAGCATTGGGTTCAGTAGGTAAGTTGTGATTGGTGGAGAACTCAGATGAAATGCCAATACTTTGTGCTACTAATTTGGACTCAGTCAGGATCGCATCCCATTGCTCACGAATCTGTTAAATGTCCTTGATAAGACTTTGAATGTTCTCCTTCTCACCATCAAGTGTAGCATTGCGTGCTTCAATTACCAGATTCGTTTGGTGGATCATTGTAAGTAGCTTCATCCATGCAGATGACATCCGAATGCGTTCAAATTTGGACATGTGCTTCTGAATAGACTGAAGTTCAGTTTGAGCCTGTGCAGTGAGATTGAGAGATTCAAGCTCATTTAAAGCCTTTCTCACTGAATTCAAATGCTGCGCAGCTGGTTGAACACCATTAGTCTGTGCAGACCATCTTGTTTTGGACATCCCATGCAGTGAAACAGGAAGATATTACCTCAGCATTTCCCACACTTGTGGACTGCTACTGAAGAGATTGTACATTTGCTGAACAGTTCCAAAGTAAGTAATTCCTCCTTGCATGATTCAGCACAGTCAACACATAGAAGGTTTAGCGTGTGGCTTCCACAGCTGGAGAAAATACAGTTTTTGAATTAGTACTTCCCAGCCATATTAGATCCATTGTCATAGGCTTGACCAATGCAGACTTGAAAGTCTAACTTAAAACCATCTAGAATTGCTAGTACTCGAGAAGCAATTTCTTTTCCAGTTTTTCTTGTGAAATTATCAAACAAAATAAACCTTTCTTCAACTGAAAATGTTGAGCTGTCTACAATCTTAACATATTGAATAACCGCAGTAGTCTGTTCCTTGTGAGAACATTCTGGAGTGGTATTAACAGTGATTGAAAAATACTTGTCAAGTGTCAGGGGGTAGCCGTGTTAGTCTGTATCCACAGAAACAACGAGGAGTCCGGTCGCACCTTAGAGACTAACAGATTTCGTGGGTAAAAACCCCAAATAAAGCTTATGCCCACTTTTTCAGATGCAACAGTTGCATCTGAAGAAGTGGAGTTTTTTACCCACGAAAGCTTATGGCCAGATAAATCTGTTATTCTTTAAGGTGCCACCGGACTCCTTGTTGTTTTTGTGAAAAATACTTGGCATTTCGAATCTCATCAAGAATTGTTGTTTGCATGAATGACCCACATAGCTCAATAAACTCGTTTTGTATGTGTGTGGCGAGATAATGGACTTGCATGCACTTTTGACTCTCTTGCGATTCTCGTACACATTTAACATGCTCTGATAAAAGTGGGTCATATTTGCTGAGGAGCTTGAGTATACCTAGAAAGTTTCCATTTGCATGATCACCAGTATGTCGACTGGAACCAAAGAGAGCCAATCGCTGCTCAGAAAGATCAAGGATGACATTCAGGATGTGCTAAAATTTTTTTTTCCAGTTATTAGTTTCTGTAGAGCGTTCAGTCAGGAGTAAATTCTCAATTGAACTTTCAGCTGATGCTGCCCTACTGGCTGATTTCAATGCAACATCGTTTTCTTTGTGTGACGTTGAACTCTCAAGTGATGGTATTCGGTCTTTCAGCTTCCTCCAACCTCTGTTGATGCTCCATCTTATCCACACTTGAAATATTCTGCTGCAAATAAGTAGCTTATCTACACTTGCAATCTTCTACTGTAAACATGTACACAAATGCTGAAAAGACTTAAAATGAAGGAATACTAATTAAGAACACAAAATGAAACAGGTTATTATCCTAACAGGTATAATATAACAGGCTGAGCTGAAGACAAAGGGATGACGTACATATATAGTAAACACAGACACAGATACAGACAGAGGGATAATGTCCAAAAATTTCAAATGTGTGTCCTCACGAAACTCACTGTACAAGATTGTCCTTAAAAATTTTCGCCTTGAATCTGGGCCTATAGACTATGAAAGCCTATGATGATGGCCAAGCTAGGGCTCGGTCAACCAACCAGTCACCTCTTTTAGCTCCCATATGAAGATAATAATGAGGAATTGTCACACACAAATAATTCCTTAGTCAACTAGTTGTAAAACTATAAAGACACTAAAATGTAACAATCACCTTTCAAGACACACTTGATCCACAACCAGCCGCTAGTAGTGGTTTGTTTATGTAATCAGCTGATCTGAGAGGACACGTTCATCATGGTATAATCTTGTGCCATCAGAACTGATATATTTTTATTAATATTTATGGACATTTTTAACTTTTTAATGTGACAAAATCTATATCCGTTAACAAAAAAATTGTCTTTTACCAAATCACATTTCTTATTTGCTTAAATTTGCAGCTGAGAGTGAGGGTCACATTTTGGTCCGATAGGGATACAGATAAAAACAAGTTGCAAAACTTATCAAATGCAAAAAATTAACAAGTGTCTAAATTTGAGACCCCCTTTGAGCTTGAGGCCCAGGCCAAATGACCCTCCTTCTCCCCCCCGCCAGCCCCAGTTGGCCCTGATTACACAAGTAGGAAAGGGTTACGTTAGGCACATAACTCCTATGTTAGACATTAAAGAACTGTAGAGGAAGAGCGATACATTCCTCTCTTTCACAACCCTACACAAACAGGCCCCGTGCTGGCCTCTCACAGTTCCTGCTTAGCAAACGGAGAAGGTGGTTACCAGTTCTGTGGATGATTTCTTCTCTCCAGGTCTGGTCTCCTCAGCCCTCTGGTCTGTCTGATTCCCTCGAGGCCAGGCCTTGGCTGCCTGGAAACCCCTCTGGCTCACAGTCCTACTTGAGCCCACCGAGCAGAGTTTTGGCTACTCTGTCTAGCAGCTTTGCTTCTTTAAGCATTAATTAAGGAATTCCCCTAACAGCAATTTAATTTGCTTGATTTTTATACTCCTTTTCCTCAAAGGAGTCACATGTCTTAAAAGCATGCCCTGTGGGCACGTGACTACTAATTTTTACCTAAGTTATACTTTAGGAAGAGACTGCAGAGTGGTGCCAACTGAGCATCACCCCACATTCACTCCCTTATCAATCATTCACTTCAGCCCCCTGCGTGATGTCCTTCAACAGGGAAGAAATGCCCCCATCAGCCCATGCTCCACTCAGGATGTTCTACATATGTTTGCTTTCAAGTGGACATATTTGCTGACTCAAAGATCAGTATTGATCATATATGCAGCATGGAGCCAGTCAGTTTCAGCTCTGTCATCTGCCTGATGCTAAGAGGATTTTGCTCCCAGAATCCTCTTTTGCAGTTCAGTCATGTCAAGCCATGTTCTCACCATTCATTCAGTACGGGCACACCACTTTGGCACCATCCCAACAACACTGACTATCCCAACTCTTTCTAAGCCAATCACGAGCCCGGGATCTCTTTCCTGCATGGAATAATCTTAACTCACTGGGGTGTTGTGAGGTTTAATTAATATCTGCCAAGTACATTAAGACCCTTGGATAAAAGTCTCTGGAGGCGTCACCAATAAAGCTAATAGCTTCCCATCCTCCACAATGTGTCTCTGATTGTGAGATGAATAAACCACCCTCTTGGTTTTAAAATATTATCTTCATTTTAGTCTGTACTTGTGCTCCGTTACTGCTTTGGGACTTGTGGTGTTCCTGGGTTTTTAGCCTGGAAAGCTGATCAGAACCCAGTGAAGAATAGCTGTTGCCGAGTGAGTGTTATTTTTAAAGTTCCTCCCTGGGCCTATCACTCGAAAATGGCCAAAGAGAAGTAGATGAAAGTTTCTAGACATGTTCCCTGCTGGACTGAGAGGGGCGGGCTGGAAAGGGAATGTCCCAGGCACTTGGAATTTGCTCAGAAGTACACCGGGGACAGGAGGGCCCCCTTGCCTGGCCTTGCCTCCAGCAGTACAGGCAGAGCGTATGCCCACCTATTGCGTGGTCTGGCCTGCGCTCCAAAGGCTCTGCTGGTATAGCAGTACTAGCAAATCTCTTCCTACCGCAAAAGAGTGCTTCTGCCAACATGGCTTACACCAGTTCCTTGAACAAAATAAGCAATTCCAGCAAATATTGGACTTTTTTGCCGGCTTTCATTGGCCTAGCTATGTCAGTCAGGTGGGCAGATGTGTTTTGTTCAGCTTTTGTTTTCTCCATGTGCCTAACCAACATAATTATTCCAGCAAAACTTTTTGAAGTGCAGGCTAGGCCAACGTGTAACTGATGCTGGTTCAGGAACCTGCATCAGCTATATTGGTATAAGGACAGTTAAGCCGTGTCTATACTACAAAACTAAGTCAACCTAACTTGCGTCCGCCTCCAGGACCCCACAGTAATTACATCACTTGTGCGCGTCTACACTTTGCTCCTCGTGTCGGTGGGGTGTGTCCTCCCCGGGAGCGCTTGTATCGCTTGGACTGTCAGAGTGGGGCATTGTGGGATGGCTCCTGGAGGCCAGTCAGAGTTGACATAAGCCACGCGATCTCCACGCTGACACTGCATCCACCAAACTACATCGACCGTGACGCCGCACTGCTTGTGGAGTAATGAAGTCAGCGTGGCAGGGCAGTTACGTCAGCGGGAACGAAATGAAGTGTAGACACTTCCATGGTTAGGTTGATGTAAGCTGCCTTACGCCGACTCTGTAGAGTAGACCAGGCCTTACATCGATATAACTGCGTCCACACAAGGGCTTATACCAGTGTAACTGTATTGGCAAAAAATCCCATTCCTGACCAACACTGCTGTTCCTTTCTAGTGCAGACTAGGACTAATTCTTCACCCGTCCCATGGCTGCAGGCACCTCTGAGCTGGAAGGGAAGCTGCGCATTCAGCAATGCAGGCAGCAAAGCAAACTGAACCCCCAGGAGAGGAGTGCGGGTGGGCTTGTGTTCATAGAACAAGAGCTGGGGGACTCCGGAGAGCTGGATTCTGTGCCTGGCTCTGCCACGGATTCACTGAGCGACCATGGCAGAGTCCCTTTGCTGGTGCGTGCCTCAGTTTCCCCACCTGTAAGATGCAGATGAGACTTAATTCCTAGGGCGGAGGAAGGGGAGGTGCTGAACTCACTGAAGTTTGTAAAATGCAGGGAGAGCCCTGTGGAGAGAATCAGGGTGGATAAAATTCAATGATTTAAAAAATAAAAATAAAAAAATCCTGATTTGGATTTTTTTGATAAAATGCTTTTTGAGGGGGAAAAAACGTATCTGTAGATAGTTTTAATGAAGATAGCTCATCATGGAATAGGGATTATAAATTCTAATTCTATAGTATGAGACAATATATTCATGTCATGTTTAAGAAAAGTTTTGTAAATGGGTTCCAATAGTTCATGGATTAGGGACCCATTTTATGGGATTCCAGGGGCTTCTGTATAGATTATTTAGGTTAATCTTTCTATCTACCTAATGGGACTCAGTGCTCAGTCTAGAAGATACCATCAGAGATGCTTAGTTTTGCAGTTCTCAAACTGTGGATTTGTGTCTCCAGAGATATATATGTTAACAGCAAAAATGTTTGTTTGTTTATTTATTTATTTAAATAGAGATGAGGAATAACAGACCTCAACCCTATTGTCCCTCTGCAAATTTGTGTACACAGTCAATCCCTTACCTCTCTCCAAAAGTGCAAAGTTTCAAAAAGTTCAATGACTAGAAGACTGTTGGGGGCGGAATAGATCTGGACTAGGAGAAGAAGTCTGGAGATAAATGTGAGACAGGAGGGACAGGCAGTAAAAACAAAAGTGAAACTGTTTGAGCAGCATATTCCAGAAGTCCTGAGGTCTTTCTGAGCGTAGCCTTCATTGATTTGAGATCTACCACACCATTCCCTCACTGGAAGGGAAAACCTATAATGGCAGCAGGCCGTAAAAGAGACCCAATTTGGGAACATTTTAATGAAGTTCCTCTACCTGTGAGTAAGACAGGCATGTGTGCAAAATGCAAACAGTGCAACAAAGAAATGTAAGGCCTGATTGCCCGAATGAAACAACATCATGAGGAGTGTTCCTTCGCAGGAGGAAGCTGCGTTGAAGATGATGAAAGGAACATGTCTGAACATGCAGGATCTTCAGGTTGGTAAACTTTTTTTTATTTCATACTTAAGGACTGCCTGTCTTCCTTCTGGACTATTCTTGAAGTCTCAAGTTTGAGCAAAAATATAGTTGTTACTCTATGGTACTATCATTTTAGATGCAGTTGTGATAAAAAATAAATACCCCTCTACCCGATATAACGCTGTCCTCGGGAGCCAAAAAATCTCACCGCGTTATCGGTGAAACTGCGTTATATTGAACTTGCTTTGATCCGCCGGAGCGCGCTGCCCCGCCCCCCAGAGCGCTGCTTTACCGCGTTATATCCAAATTCATGTTATATCAGGTCGCGTTATACCGGGGTAGAGGCATAGCTGAAATAGACAGATCTTCCTTTTACAATTTCCCCTTTTAAAGTAGTACTGAGGGTCAGTGAATGCAGTGAGTAATACTAAATGAGCAGTTCGGTAATAATAATTAAATAACTGCAATGACTTATTTTGTTTAGGAGAATCCATCCTCAACATACAGGATTGTGAAGACTATCCACCTTCAAGATCACCGTCACTTTCTATAGTTTAAGAGTTATGTGCCAATGATAGTGTTTCAGTCTCATCATGTATGTCACATAGCCACAGTATGACACCTGTAACAAAAAGAAAAAAAACCCTCCATCATCCAGAAACAGCCATAGGTAAGTTTGTGATAAGAACCAGCAGATTACAAAAAAGTAAATGATGGAAAAAAATGCCCGGTTTGTTTATGCCACAAACTCTCCTTTCCGTATGATTGAGAACCCACACTTCATTAACATGGTTCAGTCATTAAAACCAGGATACAGGCCACCCAACAGAGCCGATGTCCCAGGCAAATTGCTGGGTAAAGTGTATGAAAGAGAAATTGAGCAGTGTGCAAAAGGTCTAGAGGGTGAAATTGTTAACCTGAGTCTTGATTGGGTGGAGCAGTGTCCACAGTGATCCTGTTGTATGTGCTTGTGTGACAACAGAAGAAGGGAATGTCTTACAAAAACAATTGATACATCAGGAAATGCCCACACAGCAGAATACTTACAAGAAGTAGCAGTAAAAAGTATAACAAACAGTGGGGGAAAAAAATTCAAATGTCTAGTACGCAGCTTGGTCACAGACAATGCTGCAAATGTATTCAAGATGAGAAGAAATTTAGAAGAGAGTGAAGAGAGTCCCAAGCTAATAACATACAGTTGCAGTGCTCATTTGATGCACCTCCTAGCCAAAGACTTCAGTGTTCCAGAAATAAAGGCTAATGTTGTTGATATTGCAAAATACTTCCGTAACAACCGCTTTGCAGCAGCTGCTCTGAAAAAAAAGGGAGGAACCAAGCTAACTCTCCCACAAGACATGCAATGGAACTCAGTAGTGCAGTGGTCTCCAAACTTGTTCCGCTGCTTGTGCAGGGAAAGCTCCTGGTGGGCCTGGCCGTTTTCTTTACCTGCCGCGTCCGCAGGTTCGGCCGATCACGGCTCCCAGTGGCCGCGGTTCGCTGCTCCAGGCCAATGGGGGCTGCGGGAAGCGGCGCGGGCCGAGGGACGTACTGGCTGCTGCTTCCAGCAGCTCCCATTTGCCTGGAGCAGCGAATCACGACCACTGGGAGCCGCGATCGACCGAACCTGCGGACATGGCAGGTGAACAAACCGGGCCTGCCCACCAGGGGCTTTCCCCGCACAAGCGGCGGAACAAGTTTGGAAACCACTGCAGTAGTGGACTGTTTTGAGCACTATATCAAGAACTGGTCTAATCTAATGACAGTTTGTGAACAAAATCATGAAAAAATAGATGGCATCTGTGGATAAGTTCTCAACATTGGGCTTAAGAGAAATGTTGAACACATGCTGAGTACCCTGAAGCCTTTTTCTGTAGCCTTGAACAAAATGCAGGGAAATAGCTGTTGACATTTGGAAGCAACTGAGTGAGATCTTAAAGAGAAATATGCAACGACAGAGTTAAATTACAAGCATTAAAAAAAGAATGGGACAAGCACTATCTCCAGCTCATTTTCTTGCAAATATTCTCAATACTCGATACCAGGGTCAAACAACTGCTGAAGAAGAAGAGTTGGCTCTGACGTGGACATCCAGCAATCATCCCTCCATAATGCCAACTATCATAAACTTCAGAGCTAAGGATGAACCATTCAAGAAATATGTTTGCTGATGATGTTTTAAAGAGAGTCACCCCAGTGAACTGGTGGAAGTCACTTAAGCACCTGGATTTAGAGACTGTTGAAGTGATGATCTCACTTTTAACAGCAGCAGCTTCTTCTGCCTGTGTAGAAAGACTATTTTCTTCTTTTGGACTAATTCATTCCAAATTGAGAAATCGTTTGGGACCTGAAAAAGCAGGAAAGCTTATTTTTCTTTTCCAGATTATGAACAAACAGGAAAATGAAGGTGAAGACGACTGAGTTAGCTGCAGAAGCCAATATTTTAAGTTTCTCATGTTGACCTGCACGAGAGTCAGATTTTTTTTTTAAATATTTCATTTAACTATTTTAGTTAAAAACAATTTTAACAAAAAACAAACCTGATTTTTAAAAAACTTGAATGTTTAACTAAATTAAAAAATGCATATGCTTGTTTTGTTAAAATATTATGTTTGCTGTTAAAGAAAAAAATCCAGAATACTTAACGTTGTTGTTTTAGTTAAATAAAACAATGTAAATGTCTGTCTGGTGGTGATCTCCTCCTAATACAGCATGGCACGAAAATCTTCCAAATATTAATGATTAACCTGTTGAACGGGAGAGAGTTCACTCCCAATGACTTCATAAACATCTGCTTCAATTATCTTTGGTAAATGAAATAACCAAGCAATCATTCACTTTCTGATATAGCTATAAAACTAATCTGAAAAGTTTTCAAAATAAATCACTTAGAAGGCATGCACTATGCACTTTTAAACAATGAAACCTACATCTAGCTGAGTTGTGAAGAATATGTATTAAGGTTATAACAACCACCAAGACTGCACTTTTATGTAGAAATCCATGATTAAATTGAGTCTTCCTGACTAGTGATTTAAATCCAATCCACCCCGGAGAGAATGGAGAAGTAGCATTATTTTCTTAGTTTGCCCAAGATGGAGCTTGACCAGGCTGCCTCTACCCTGACCTTTAATCGGAGACCCAAGAATGGGCTGTGGGCGATTGTGCCGTCACTTGTGGTGCCTCCAGCTCTCCCCCGTGCTCTTTAGAACAGGCCGGGTCAAAGTGCTCTCGGCCCGCGTGCATTAGGCATTTGACGGTGCTTGGCCCCATCAGCCGGGCGCTTCCCTGCTGGGGGAGCGAGGACCTGCCCACAGGGGTTTGTGCTGGCAGAAGGGTGGGTGGTGCCAGGCGTCAGCAAGGCCACGTGCCCGGTAGGGAGAACCTGAAGCAATAGAGCTGAAACAGGAACGAATTCTGCAGCGTGGGCCCGAGAGCAGAGCTTATGCCTGGTGGAGAGCTGTCTGGCACCCCCTCACCCTTCGTTTCTCCCCCCTTCCTCCTTCATGGGGTGTTCTCCCACAAAGGGGGGGGTCTTGGCTTCATCCATGCTGCTGCCCCCCAAGCCCTGCCCCATTGCAGCCCACTGCCCCTTCTGTCCCAAAGCACGCTGCAGCCACAGCTGAAACCAGCCTGATCCCCAGCCCCTGCTAGGTCAGCGTCACTGTATGAGAGGAAGGGATGTTCGGGATGGCTGGATGCCAGGACTCCTGGGTTCTATTAAGGGCTCTGCCATTGATGTGCTCAGTGACCTTGGCCAAGTACCTCCCCTGCTCTGTGCCTCAGTTTCCCCACCTGGAAAACTGGGGTGATCCCCTCTTCAGGGGCCTGAGGATTATTTCATTCACAAGGCATTAGATGGGCAAAGTATTTATAAATTACCCTCCTTTTCACAAATGGGGAAACTGAGGCCCACGGAGAGGCGAGGAGCAGTGGCACCGGATGCCCTCGTGGTCCGTATTTGAGAAGGGACCCCGGGGAAGGGCTGCCCTGGTGTTGGGCGTCTGCACCTCGTTGGAGGGCATGGTGCGTAAAGCTAATTAAATATCCGCGGAGACAGTGGAGGGGAGCCCGCCCCGCCCAGCCCACTGCCTGTCACAGCCGCTGTCTCCCACGCTCCTCTCCAGCAGGGTAGCACCGTGTGGGGTAGCAACGCTGCAGAACAGCGTGGAAAGCAGCTGATGTGACAGGCTGAATGCAGAGCTCGCAGCCTTGCCAGGAGTCCTCCAGCATGCGAGCTGCCTGCTTCCATCTACTCCTTGTCACAGGGGGTCCTCTGCCAGGCCGCCCTGGGGGCAGAGAGCTGCCAGGCCCAGTTGCTGGAGATGCCGTACAATTCCACGGCTTGGGGCTGGTGTCTCTGCCGTACGAAGGGCTGGAGAGTGGTCGGCTCTTGGCAGGACTTGGGACCCCCTGTCAGGTGGCTTGGGCTGCCCTGTGATCAGAGGCAAGTGCACGGTGCTGCAGGTGGCTCTTGGGGTCATGGGCCTGAGGGGTCCCCACCTGGCCGTGATCTCCCCGGTGCAGATTATCTGGAGAGGAAAGGCGGGCGGGTGTGAAGAGGGGAGGACAATGCATGCTGATCCCTGGAGCCAGGAAACTTCCTAAAGCCCCGTCCCAGCCGGGGCAGCGTTGGCCCCGTCTCCTGGGAGAGAGACTGGTGGTGGTTTGGCTCTCTGGGCTAGCAGGGAACTGGGGAGAGCGCGGACTGGCTGGCTGGCTGCGGGGGGTGAGTGTCTGTGAGATGTAAGGGAGACGGGGTGTTGGGGGAGCCCAGGGACCTGCTTTTACAGGTGGGCATCAATATCTGGGCTTTCTGCCCTCGACCCAACCAGCCTCTCCAGGTTTGCTCCCCTGGGGGGGGGGGGGGGGGCTGGCTTGGGACTGTGTTCTCCTGCAAGGGGGCAGGGAGAGCCTCTCTGAAAACCCAAATCCAGCCCATGGGACAGGACAGCGAGCTGAGCAGCTGGGCCCTTTGCACCTCCCCAGTGCTCCCATGGAGAAGGAGGGAGGTGCAGCCTCCAGCCCATGGAGCCGGGCTTTGGGGAAGCCATTCCCAGCTCTGGCAAGGTGTCAGGCTCCTGCTGCTGCCTCCCAGGGTGGGGTGTGGCACGGGGCTCTCCCCGGCATGGCAAGTGGGTGTTGAGGGGGTTGGTATTTAATCAGGTTGCTGCAGTGAACAACCAGCCCAGCCCTCTGCATTGCTCTTCTCTGCCCCTCCCCGTTCACCCCCATCTGTGTCCTGGCTCCCCCCCCCCCGACCCCTGTGGAGTCACAAGGCACGTGAGGCCCTGGGCAGGGTTGCTGTGCCGATGGAGCAGCCTGGGCCTGGAGCACTGGTGACTGAGGCTAAAATCTCCAGGGCAAAATCAAGATTTGAACCACCATCCCCTGACCTGCTTAAATCCCTCCTTACGCCCCCACCTGCCGTGCTGCCTGCAGATCGCCCTGCTGGGGCCTCTGCTTTATTCCACCCAACCCCATCCTGCCGTGCTCCTGGTTCGCCGTCTGGGTGGCGCACGGCCCAATGGGGCCCTGATCTCGACTAGAGCTCGCTTAGGCCTAACCTGACTAGATCACAGCCAAGCTGAAGCCAGCCCACTGCCCTTGGGTTGTTTTCATGCCTGACGCATGGAGTCTGGTCCCCTTGGGTCCAGGTTGGGCTGCCAAGCTCTAGCCACGGCTAGGACTCCATTTTCTTTATTTTGTGTCCTCCAGGGAGCCACTGATCTAACTGTCCCCTGGACCCTCTCCTCTGGCCCAATCCCTCGGTCACGCCCCATCCCGGCCCAGCCCCGTGCACCCGAAGGGCAGCTGGTTCTCCCCTCCCCCTAGGCTGCACCACCGCCTTCTCCTCAGGGCTCGGCCTGGTGGGACTTTCGTGCTCCCCACACCCTCTCCAGATGCCTCCTGCGTGTGGGGTCGGGGCGATGGCTGCCGCGTGCCCCGCTCCGGCCAGTGCCGCCACGAGCCGCAGCACATTCACTCTAGGGCACATGCAGCGAGGCGGTGACGGCTGGCAGGAGTGGGTCACGCAGCCCCTGCTGACGCCCCTGGGCCGGAGGAGGTGACCAGAGATCACTGAGCCTGAGAGAGTCAGGGCGTTTTTATACCCAGCACTGCTAGTGGGGGCCCGTCGGGTTCAAGGCCTGGGTTCCTGGGCCCTGCTTTAACTCTCTTTCTAGGACGAGGGCTGGCCCTGGGGGCTCTGGGTGGCTAAAGGTCCCAGGGAGCAGTGGGTGGGCTTGGGAGGGGGCTAGGTGGGCGTTCGCACCCATCCCCAGCCCTCTCTGCAGCATCATTTGGGGGGAGGGATAGCTCAGTGGTTTGAGCATTACCCTGCTAAACCCAGGGTTGTGAGTTCAATCCTTGAGGGGGCCATGTAGGGATCTGGGGCAAAAATCTGTCTGGGGCTTGGTCCTGCTTTGAGCAGGGGGTTGGCCTAGATACCTCCTGAGGTCCCTTCCAACCCTGAGATTCTACGATCTGCCCTGCACATGCTTTTGGGGTCAGCGACTCCTGTGGATTGGTGCGATTTACTGCCCTGCTGGGAATCCCCCCGGGAGGGGCAGGGGCTGGTGGTATTCTTGGCCTCTGCAGCACTTCGGGGTATTAGCTGCAGCGCCAAACAGCTGGGGAATTACTGGCTTCAAAACTGTTCCCTGCCCCCACCCAGCTGCCTTCCTTGCAGTGTCAGTCACTTCAGTGAGTCACTTCTCTGCTGGGAACAGCTCCAGCCTCCCCTCTCCCCCCAAGAGCTCAGCCCGGGGGGGGGCCTGGGCTCCGGTGCCGGGTTCCCTTAGCACCCCTCCTCGTCTCTGGGATTGCAGGAGCTCCAAGAGGCCCCAGCTGAGCTCCGGGCCCCTCGTGGTGGGCGCTGCGCAGGTGCATTCCCTGCCCCCAGGAGTTTACAGTCTAACTGGGCGAGACAAAGGCAGGATGGTCAGAGAGGGGAAGAGATTTGCCCAAGGTCACCTGGACAGAGTTGAGACTCTAACCCAGGTCTCCTGCGTCCTAGTCTAGTGCTTACCCCCGGGCAGCGTCTCTGGTCCTTGTGCTCTGCCTCCTCTTTGCCTCTGGCTGTTCCGTGCCCCAGGAGGTGCCCATCACCCTCGTTCTCAGTCACTGGCCCCTTGCACACCTCCTTTTCCTGTGAGCCGGTGGTTCCCAAAGCCTGCTGTGGGGAGAGCTGGCCGGCCCCAGGGTGCAGGCTCCTCCGCGCCGCCAGGCATCAGCATCTTCACTGCAAAGGCCCCCGGGGGCCCCGTGAGAGCAGCCAGAAACTCAGAAAGGGGGAGCCACTCAGGGGGGTCAGAGCCACTAGTGGGAGTGAAGCTGCCAGCGCCCCCCGCCCCCGGGAGAGGGAGTGCCCGGGGTGAAGGGGGATGGGGGCAGCGAGGGACAGAACCCATGGAGGGGGGGCGAAGCAGACGGTGCGTCCGTTCCAAAAGGGCAAAGCCCGTGGGGCTAGCGTCAGCTGAGAAGGCACCACCAAAGCGCCAGCGTGCGTCTGCCAAGGGACCGTCTCCTGTACTGGCCCATGGGATGTTGGGGGAGCGGCGAGTCTGTAGGTCACTGCAGGGCACTGAGCTCGCAATGGCAGGGGGCCAGGGCGACTCTGAGTCAGACTTTTAAAAGCTCCTCGTTCCTCGTCTAGCACCTAGTGAGTGAGACGTTTGGGAGAAAAGCTCTGCTGGATAAAGACTCGGACTCTGCCCCCTCTTCAGTTCTGGGCTGAGTCTGTCTCCCAGCCGTGCTGCAGCAGAAAGGGGGTGACAGGCCCTTTAGTTACAGACAGCGGGGGCAGACCAACTCCATCGCTCTTAGTGCGTCAGAGACGGGCAGGCTCCCGTTTTCCCCTTTTCAGGTCATCTCGAAAAAGCTGGGGACAGCCCTTGGGCTCCGAATAAGTTGCTGATGCCGCCCTTGTGGTGGAGAGTTTGGGAGCGGCTGGTTTGGAGGGGGACGATTTCAGTCTCTCTTTTTAAAAGAAATGTCCCATCCCCTTCCCGGCCTCCTGGCCTGCCCTGGTAGTAAATACCTGTGACCCCTGCACTGTTTCTCCTTTCAGAGGGTCTCTGGGGAATGCCAGAAACCAGATGGAGCTGAACTGACAGGGAGGGAAGCTGTGGGTGGGTTTGTGTCTTGGGCCTGGTCTAACACAAGGTTTCACCGGTGTGCAGGAAGTCAAACCTGGTGCAATCAATCCCCCGTGTGGCTGCCCTTGCGTTTTAGTGGCACAGCAGCTCTGCTGTAGCTTGGTTGTGAGCCATTTGCTGTTTAAAGGGCTGCGTTGTGGGGCTGGCGTGTGTGGGGCTGGCAGACCAGGTGCCAACTCAGACCAAGGTCCCAGGCCTCCACTGAACACTGACAAACCGCTAGCTGGCATCAGTCTGGCTCACCTGGGCAGTAGGATTGTTAGAACAGGCCTTAGAATGGGAAGAACTTGTTTAATGTTTAGACTTTATGGAGTGCTTGTGAGTTGTTGCCGCACTTCCAACATCTGCGTCCCGTTACTCCATCCTGCAAGGTCGTAGGTGAGCAGGTGTATGGTGAGCCTCTGTAAATCACGGGACAGGAGAGCATGAAGTGCTGATCTCCAGCCCATGCTGTTCTGACAAGGAAAACCCATCCACAGGAGATGGACTAGAATGGAACATCAAAGAGGACAAAAGACTCTGTTTGTCCCTCCCCGCAAGATGAGTCTTGCAAGTGAATTCCTCCATCAGCTGAGTTTACAGCTCAAAGAGGGGGAGGAGGGAACTGTACCTTGGTGCTGCTTGGATTCTGGGGGGAAGGATTACTAGGCACAGGCAAAAGATCCCCAATGCTTCGCCCTAAAGGACGCGTAGAGCTTGCTGATGATAGAAACTGCTATTACCTTTTGAAACTTAAGATTGGAACTCGCGTGTGTGTTTCTGTTTACCAGCTTTGAGCGTGTACGTAACTCTCGTTTCCTTTTCCTAGTTAATCAATCTCTAGATATTTTGTTATAGGATTGGCTACAATTGGTGTAAGATCTAAGGTGCAGCTGGCCTGGGGTAAGTGACTGGTCCTTGGGACTGGGAGCTACCGGAATATTGCTGTGATCCTTGGTGTAAGGGGCCACCTATCACAAAGACAGGCTCCCCCGGGTAGCAGGACAGAGTGCCCGGGGGACTGTCCGTGACTCCATGTTACGCCTGAGGAGTTCACATTTGATACTTGCTTGGTGAAACTCAGACCGTTTGGGGTTTGTGCCCTGCTTCTTCGCCGACTGCCCTGAGGTTGGTACTCACAGGCTGGCTCGACAGCTTTTGTGTGTAGACAAGAGCCAGGAGAGGGAAGAATCTGTAGGAACTGAGAAGAGAAAACAAAGAATGTGATGAAACTTGCAAGGTGGTAGTGGGTGTGAATGGGGGAGGCCACGAGGGGGTTGGGCAGAGCAGGGATGAATCCGACTGGGCAGAACAGCAGAATTAGAAGGCATGAGAAAGCCTTGTGCTGGCACCAAGGGGTTGAATAAAGGGTGCCAGGGCAGCCTGGCATTGCCAGGCCTCCTACAGGAAGGCTTGTGGGAAGATGTTAGTCCCCTCTCCGTGCTGTGGTGTGACAGCTCCAGGAGGCCCGCGTGAAGCTGAGTTCATGTGACCAGGGCCTGGGAGCGGAACTTGTTCCAAGGGAGGATCTGAATTGTAAATTTGGACCCAAAAAAATCTGGGGCTTCAGGGAGGAGAGCTGGCTCGGCCCCTTGTGCGCGGCAGGCAGGATTAGCTCCCAGTTGGCACTCTGGGGTGGGGAGGGCTTATTGTGTGACCCCAATCCGCAGAGGATGGGACAGGCCCATGTGCAGGGGAGCGACGCCCCTGCCTGTATGAGAGGGAGCCTGGCTGGAAGCGACCCTTGAGGATTTGGGGTTTCCAGACAGCTGCCCCGGGGGATGCAGCGCTGCCGAGGGGAGCACTGGGGAAAGCAGGCACCGTGGGGGTGTGTGTGTGAGAGAGAGAGAGAGAGAGAGGGTGTGGGGGGGGGTCCCTTCCCTCTGAGCTGAGAAGCCCGTCCTCTCCCCTCCTCGTGTCACTTTCCCAGGCCGGTGGAGGGGCAATGCCCACTCTGTAATAGTACCAGGCTGAGCGCTCGGGGACCCCGTTAGTGCAGCTCTGTGCTCCTGGGGACCCCAGCCCAGCCCAGCCCTGGGGAGCAGGTGAAGCTGAGCTGTGATTGCTGCATCCCTGTGTGAGCTCTGAGAGCTCCAGCTGGTCACGCATGCTCCCCTTGCCTCTCCCTGTCCCCTCCAGGGCCTGGGCTCTAGCAGGGGCTGTGGGTGTGGCACCCCTGTCCCTGCTGTAATTTAAAGGCAGGGCGAATTCCCTTGTTGCTTATGAAAGTGGGGCTGAGTGAGAATCCTGCAGGGAGGGGCTGCTTCCCCCATGCAGGCCCTGCTCTGTCTGCTCTTGGATTCCCACCCCCTTGAAATCCAAACCTGCAGCCCCCTGCTAGTCCTGCCTGGGGCCTCTGTCACAGGTCTGGTGAGCTCCCCCACTGGCCAGGCAGGGGTGAGAGGATCCCAATGCTGGCTCCTCATGTGCTTTAAGCTTGTTGAGGGTGACCCGAGTCCGTCATTGCCCCTGTGCACACGCTCTGGGAGCAGCCCCTCTATCCAGCAGCCCCTCCTGACAGCTGAGACTTCATGGCCCAACCGCCCAGCCCCTGGGACCCGTGCTGCCCCCAGACTCTCCAGCAGCTTAACCGCACCTCTCCCTGCACTCCAGCAGGTGCGTGCTCTGGGCCTACAGGGCAACTCATCAAGGGATAACACCCAGGCAGATGTTGCCCAGGATTCTAACACCACTGCTCTGTAGGGCACAAGAAACACACACAGATCAGTACGACGGGAAAGAACCCTGCCTCAGTTTCCTCACCACTCTGAAGCGTTTTGGGCTAGAGTCCGAGACCTGTGGGATTGTCCCGCTGCAGTGCCCTGAGTGCCAGGGCCATACAGACCTCACCCTGGTGCAGACACAGCTAGGTCTGCCATCTATTTATAATTTGAGATATACCAATTTCCTAGAACTGGAAGGGACCTTGAAAGGTCATTGAGTCCAGCCCCCTGCCTTCACTAGCAGGACCAAGTACTGATTTTACCCCAGATCCCTAAGTGGCCCCCTCAAGGATTGAACTCACAACCCTAGGTTTAGCAGGCCAATGCTCAAACCACTGAACTATCCCTCCCCCTCGTTCTAGCCACTGCTGCTTGGGGAGTTGGGGTTCCTAAACCAATGGAAAACCCCTTCTGTTACCGTAGGCTATGTCCATGGGGCTATGCTGGCCTAGCTCTGTAGTGATGCCACTAGAACCCCCATAGTGTAGACGAGCCTCTGCCTCTTTGGCCTGCTTTGAGAACTGTCCTTTGTCCAAACACCAGCCCCTGGGGGGAGAGTTGGAGAAAACCGGTTCTCCTGCCTTCATCCAACCCCCTTCACTTCCCCCGTGTGTGGCTGTAAGGTCATTCAGGTTAACTGCTCTCCATTGTCCCTGCCAGTCTGTGCTGGATTCCACACTTACAAGGAGGCATTTGATGAGACAGCAGTTTTCCTAGTCAGAAGTTCATAGGATCAACCCAAATCCATAAGTACAGTCAGATCCCCTGAATGGTCACAGTCTCTGGGGCTGGATTTGCGGTGAATGTTACCAGGTTGCAATCCTGGCCATTATTCACTGGTGTAAATGGGGGCAGGGCTATGGCTAATCAGCCCCCCCACCCCAGGAGGGCCAGTCAAGGCTTGTCTGAGATGGGAAACCCTGGAGACCTGAGCCCCAGCTGGTGCTGACCTCTGCCGGGCTGTGGAAAAGCAGAGCAAAGCTCTTCGCTGTCGTCTTTACAACCACATCCTGCCAGGCGGCTGCGAAGGGTGTGAACGCAGCCTGAGAATGAGAATGAGCCAGGCGCTGTGTGTGACTTTCTGTTATGGGAGAAAACAGGCCAGAGGGGGAGAGAGACACGTACTCGGGCGTGTGCCTCAGCTGTCAGGATTGGGGCTAATGCAGATTTTTCCCTCTAGGCCAAGAGGTTGTTAAATCTCAATCCAATAAACCAGTCTCACCTTCAGTTGGTCTGTGTCTATACAGTGCCTGGCATGGGGGGACCCTGCTCCATGGTAGGGCGCCTAGGTTCTACCACGATACAGATAATAGATGACTAAAGTGACTTTCATGGGAGTAAGAAACAAGAAGGAACACAAGTGACTGTGTAAGAATCACTGTGGATCACTTTAATCTAGTGCCGGCATCCTGGGGTTGGTCTCCCAGCCTCACCCCACCTGAGGAGCGTCTCTCGCACCTACCAGAACTGAAAGGTGAAGTGACCAGGTAGCGTCACCCTAGTTCTTAGAGCTGTGCCGCTGGGGCCTGTGTTTTGGAGTAGGGGGTGCGAGTTCCATCCCTGCTGTCTCTGGGATGTCCCATGCGGCTGCGGGGAGCAGGGTGGTGACAGCTGGGAGCTTGCAGGGGGCTGTGGATTTGTTATGGTGTCTGTGATTGTTTGAGCATCAGGATTCATATATTTGAAGGCCAGAAGGGACCATTGTGATAAGAATCTGGCCTGCGTAACGCAGGCCAGAGAACGGCCCCCAGATAATTTCTGGAGCAGATCCTTTAGAACCGTGGTTCTCAACCAGGGATCTGGGCCCCCGAGGGGGCCGTGAGCAGGCTTCAGGGGGTCCGGAAAGCAGAGCCAGTGTTAGACTCACTGGGGCCCAGGGCAGAGAGCCGAAGCCTCACCGCCCTGCCACCTGGGGCTGAAGCTGAAGCCTGAGTATCATAGCTTCGTGGGGGGCCCCCTGGCATAGGGCCCCAGGCAACTGCCCTGGCTTTTCTATGCAGAAAGCCAGTTGTGGCACAGCTGGGCTGTGGAGTTTGTATAGCGTGTTGGGGTCGGCCTCAGAAAGAAAGAGGCTGAGAACCCCTGCGTTAGAAAAACATCCAGTCTTTGATTTAAAAGGAAGGCTGGGTACTTTGATGCAAAGTCTCGTGGTCTCATAATAGTGCCCATTAACCCCTCCATGCCCTCCGTGGGAGGCCCCCCAGGACTACCCTACCTGCGCTCCCTATGGCAACAGGGAGGGGCTGCATGTCCTCAGGGCCAGGTGGTGGAAGCAGACGAACGTCCCGTGAGAGAGCGCCAGCCCTGGCCATCACATGCAGCCTTCACCCACCCTGAGCCCCAAGTCTGGCTGCGCTGTGTCGGCCTTTCTGCTGGGTTCTGGGCCGTGCCGCGAGGGAGAGCTGCTGGGGGGGGCCTCGGTCTCTCACCTGCAGATGGGACCTGTCAGAACATCTCCAGTGCTGGCGCGTATCAGCACGCGGAACGAAAGGGCTGGGATTACGTAACCGCAGCTGCCCTTTGCAGCGAACACAGCCAGCGTATTTAACCCAGTTAGCGGCAGGTCTGGCCCCGGGGCGGCAGCTGCCTGCTGCCGATTGGGCTCGCTGGGATGCTGGCTCCTCTTGCCCGCTGTGCCGGGCCAGGCTGGTCAGTGCTATGATGGGAGAGTTCCCTGGCAACGCCAGTGGTGCTGGTGACCCAGGAGGGGGCGCTGCTGGGTGTGAGGTGGGGTGGGGGGTGCCAGGGTCTGGGTGAGGTGCTGCTCGCCTTGGTTAAAGGACCCCCAGTACGTTTCGGGAGGCTGAGCCACTGGAGTTTCCAAGGCTGGAGGATGGAAAGTGACTTGTGCTAGACACCCAGTGGGGCAGGGGGGAGAGACCCGCCATGCAGGTCTGACCCCTCTCTGTGTTTCATAGCCAGGGGGCCCCAGCGGGCATGGGGGCTGGTCCCCATTTTCCACCACATCAAGCTCACTCGTCTTATTCTCGGTTTTCCTCCTCTTCTCTCTGCTCCTGTCTCCTCATGCCAGCCTCCCCCTCCCCATGGTCTGCTCCCCCCACAGCCACCTTTGTGGCCACCCCTCATGCCTGAACCCCCCAAATTGGCTTTGTAAGGCCTGGCCTCTGTGAGCCTTCAGACCCCGTTCCCAGAGCTCCCTTGTACCATAATGCTGGTAGGAAATTCGCCAGTGACTAGTGAGACGGTTGAGCGGCACATGGGGAGAGCAGATTGCTCCCCCCACCCCCCCGAGAGAACCCCAGGAAATGCCGCTCTCCCTCCCACTAACCTGAGCTTCTCTGTGTTCCTGAGAGCTGGCCGTGTCTCTCAGTCCCTTTGGTCAGCGCTGGCCCGGCGCAGCAGAATGCTGCCGTAATGCCCACGATGACCGCCAGGATCTCGGTGCAGCTGAGGTGGGGATGTAGACGTGGACAGATGGTCTGGTGGGATGAGGCTGAGACCCACCAGTTCAGGTTACAAGTCCTGAGAACAAGTTAGGTTTGAAGAGCCAGCTGAGATTTTCCCAGCTGACTATAGGGTTCAGACACCTCAATCTGTCAAAAGACAGAGACTTCTCTTAGGGGAGAGTCTGATGATAGGGAATCTCCAGGTTATAGTCAGGAGCAGAGGACAGAAGAGGATAATGTAAGGGCCGGATCAGATGATAAACAGTCACATAAAAAAGAATCTGGCACATCAGAAAAGGGCAGACAAATAAACAGGGACAAGTTTTTAAAGTGCTTGTACACAAATGCTAGAAGTCTAAATAATAAGATGGGTGAACTAGAGTGCCTTGTGATAAAGGAGGATATTGATATAACAGGCATCACAGAAACCTGGTGGACTGAGAGCAATCAATGGAACACAATCATTCCGGGGTACAAAATATATCGGAAGGACAGAACAGGTCGTACAGGGGGAGGAGTGGCACTATATGTGAAAGAAAATGTAGATTCAAATGAAGTAAAAATCTTAAGCGAATCCACATGTTCCATAGAATCTCTATGGATAGAAATTTCATGCTCTGATAAAAATATAACATTAGGGATCTATTACCGACCACCTGACCAGGACAGTAATAGTGATGATGAAATGCTAAGGGAAATTAGAGAGGCTATCAAAATTAAGAACCCAATAATAGTGGGGGATTTCAATTATCCCCATATTGACTGGGAACATTTCACTTCAGGACGAAATGCAGAGATAAAATTTCTCGATACTTTAAATGACTGCTTCATGGAGCAGCTGGTACGGGAACCCACAAGGGGAGAGGCGACTCTAGATTTAATCCTGAGTGGAGCGCAGGAGCTGGTCCAAGAGGTAACTATAGCAGGACCGCTTGGAAATAGTGACCATAATACAATAGCATTCAACTTCCCTGTGGTGGGAAGAACACCTCACCAGCCCAACACTGTGGCATTTAATTTCAAAAGGGGGAACTATACAAAAATGAGGAGGTTAGTTAAACAAAAGTTAAAAGGTACAGTGACTAAAGTGAAATCCCTGCAAGTTGCGTGGGCCCTTTTTAAAGACACCATAATAGAGACCCAACTTCAATGTGTACCGCAAATTAAGAAACACAGTAAAAGAACTAAAAAAGAGTCACCGTGGCTTAACAACCATGTAAAAGAAGCAGTGAGAGATAAAGACTTCCTTTAAAAAGTGGAAGTCAAATCCTAGTGAGGCAAATAGAAAGGAACACAAACACTGCCAACTTAAGTGCAAGAGTGTAATAAGAAAAGCCAAAGAGGAGTTTGAAGAGCGGCTAGCCAGAAACTCCAAAGGTAATAACAAAATGTTTTTTAAGTACATCAGAAGCAGGAAGCCTGCTAAACAACCAGTGGGGCCCCTTGACGATCGAAATACAAAAGGAGCGCTTAAAGACGATAAAGTCATTGCGGAGAAACTAAATGGATTCTTTGCTTCAGTCTTCACGGCTGAGGATGTTAGGGAGATTCCCAAACCTGAGCTGGCTTTTGTAGGTGACAGATCTGAGGCCTTGTCTACACTACAGGACTATTTCGAATCTACTTAATTCGAATTTGTGGATTCGACCTTATGAAGTCGAATTTGTGTATCCATACTAAATACACTAATTCGAACTTCTGAGTCCACATTAACGGGGCCGGCGTCGACTTTGGAAGCGGTGCACTGTGGGAAGCTATCCCACAGTTCCCGCAGTCCCTGCTGCCCATTGGAATGTTGGGTAGAGCCCCCAATGCCTGCTGGGGGAAAAAATGTGTCGAGGGTGGTTTTGGGTAACTGTCGTCATTGAACCGTCAATCACGCCCTCCCTCCCTGAAAGCGCCTGCGGGCAATCTGTTCGTGCACTTTTCTGGTCAGTGACAGCATGGACGCCACAGCACTGCAAGCATGGAGCCCGCTGCGATCCTCGCCGTTTTCTCCTCCTCGCACTTTATCGTCCACCTCTTCCACATTCAGCTGCTGAGAAATTGGGCTACTTTTCAATGGTTCTGCAAGCACTGGGGGACCATAGGGGCCTTTTTACCAACATGAACGTCGTATGGCCGGGCAAGGTTCCTGATGCGTGTGTTTTCAGGAACTGTGGGCTGCTCAGACGCCTGCTGGAAGGTAGTTTCTTCCCGTACCACGAAATAACTGTTGTGGATGTGCATTTGCCTATAGTGATCCTCGGTGACCCAGCCTGCCCGCTAATGCACTTGCTTATGAAGCCCTATACAGGCGCCTGGGACAGCGACAAGGAACTCTTTAAATACCAGCGAGCAGCGTGACCTGTGACTGTTCAGTTTCTTTACAGAGAAGCTGAACCTGCCCCTGTTTCTTTACCCAGTTACTGTTGACTCTCCTCTTCGGTTAAATACCCCGTTCTCCCCATTTCCTCCACTTCCAAGACACGTGTAAAAATAAAATACATGTCACCCTGTTACTGAGGAGAGGTTTCTTTATTCATGACTTTTCGTTAAAGGGTCGAAACTGGAACGCAGAAAAACGGTGGGTAGGGTGTGCGCTGATGTAAAGACCGCCTCTAAACTCAAGGAATGACAGGCTCCTGCTCCTACAGCGGTCCGCATTGCCGGACTGCTTGTTTCAACGGAGCCTGCCATCCCTCCTTTTTGGGATTCTGTGTGCGGGGGGCTATGTGGCCTTGTGGCGGAGGAGGACGGATACAGATTCCTCTGCTGCGTGACTCAGCGGTCCAGGACAAGGACCACTGTATAAGATCTGTAACCGCCCTCCCCCGCTAAAAAGTCACATCCCCACTGCCCACACAGAACCTGGAAACCACCTCCCATACCGACCACGGTGCCTGCTGACTGCACTGTGTGTGTTACCCGCTGCTGATCCGGCCCCCGTGTCTGTACCCTGGGAAAGGTGCCTGTCCTATGCAATTAGCAACGCACTTCCCCACGCACCCCATTCAAACACAGTCTTCAGTGAAAAAACATGACGGAAACAGTACTTAACAGCAAAGTATTTTTATTACTTAAGTACACAGTTATGGGATGGGACTGGGATTGGGACTTGTTTGAGTCCGGAAGGGAAGGACTTATGCAAACGTAGGGTATGAGTGCTTTTGGTTACTTGAGCACTCTGCTGGGGTGCAGTGACAGTATTCACGGCCCAGGGCGGGCATCCTCCTGGTTATTTAGGGTGATGGGGGTATGTGACTTTGTGGCGGGGGAGGGCGGTTGCAGAGATACTGCCGGGGGCTCTGTCCTGCAGCGGTCCTGCAGAACATACACAAGTCGCCGGAGCGTGTCCGTTTGCTCCCTCACTAGTACAAGCATTGCTTGAGTCGCCTGCTTGTGTTCCTCACGCCACCTCTCCTCCCATTCGCTGTGTGAGCGCTGGTACAGAGAGACTTTCTCCCTCCACTGCCTCTGCTGGTCCGCCTCGGCTAGGTAGCAGCCCACACATTCATCGAAAATCGTGTCCCTTGTCTTTTTCTTTCGCTGCCTAATGTTCGCCAGCCTCTGCGAGGTGGATGCTGTGGAAGGTCTGGAGACAGTGGAAGCTATGAGATGGGAAACAGTTAGTGCATTCCTTGCAATGATACTTTTTTGCGAACAATTAACTGAGTCTAGGCTGTCTCTGTGAATTTTTTGTTGAGACCCCTGTGCCAGCTGTTGCACAAATCATTTGCGCGGTGGATTCTGGGTAAATGTCGCCAGTCATTCCTTCCTCCGGGAAAGCAACGGCAGACAATCATTTCGAGCACGTTTTCCATGAAATGCCCTGGCACACGCCATAGCGTGGCAACAATGGACCCTATTTTGCCTTTTGTGTATGTCACCGTATGTGTACTGGATGCCGCTGACAGAGGCGGACCAGCAGCGCTACACAGCAGCATGCTTTTGCTTTTGCATGACAGCAGCGATGGTTACCAGGCATACTGCACCGTCTACCATACCATGAACTGGTAAGAAGACGGTAATAAGATGGTCATGGTTACCTGTCCTTTTGCACTGCGCCATTTGGTGCTGTCATAAGTGCCCCTGGTCGATCAGCCAGGGGCGCAAAAGCAAAATTTGGGAATGACTCCCCGAGTCAATCCCTCCTTTTTGGGTATCTAAAAATAGAATCAGTCCTGCCTAGAATATGGGCAACTGTACTAGAGAACCACTGTATCGTAGAACCAGAGACCACAGCTGCTCTCTGTCCAATCCTGCATAAATTTTTAGCTGAACGCTATTCACAGGGTGTGCTCCTGAAACAACCCCAGCTGTTCATTCCGTTCTTCCCCCAGCCTTCCTGGGTTCCAATACCATTGTCCCCCCACTTGTGTGATGAAGTAATATAGAATGCATGAATAAGACACAGGTAGTCGTTTGTGAGAAATGAGTGGAAGGAAGCCTCCAGCTGCAATGATAGTCCAGAGATGACATTAAGGGGTGTGGAGGAGGGAGCCACTCATCCCTCTGCTAGTCCAGGGGCAATTGAATCTTTTCTTTACAATGAAGGGTGGGGGCTGATGGAGCTCAGCCCCCTGTTGCAATGATGAGGACGGTTACCAGCCATACTGCACCATCTACCATGAAAAATTAGCACCAGGCGGCCTTGACCGACCTGTCCCAAGCAAGTTGGTATGGTTGTTATGGTTACCAGTCCTTTTGCACTGCCCCATGTGCCAATAGGCTGATGATGAGGATGGATTTCCATCTTATTGTACCATCAGCCATCCATAGCATGGGGGGAGCAAGGATGTTGGTGTTGAGTGCTGCACCATCGCGTCTATCTGCAGCATTCAGTACAGATACGGTGACATGTAAAAGAGTCAACAGAGGATTGTTTTCCCTTTAACTTCTGGGGGTCGGGGGGGGTGCGTAAATTGCCGAGCTATGCCCCGACCCACCGCGGACACTGTGTTTGACCCTAGAAGCATTTGGAGATCAGCCAAGAATGCAAATGCTTTTCGGAGACAGCGGGAACTGTGGGATACCTTGCGTCCTCGTTCCCCCCCTCCCTCCATGAGCGTCCATTTGATTCTTTGGCTTTCCGTTACGCTCGTCACGCAGCTGCGTGCTGAGTCTCTGCTATGCCGTCTGTCCGGAGATTTTTTAAAAATACTTTGGACCAGGCGTAACATTACAGTAATTCCCCTACTTAGATGCAGGAGTCTCCGAGCGAGATAACCGTGAGGACGGGCACTGAAGGAGATAGAGAGCGCATGCTGCGTGAAATCTATCACGAACCACGGACCTATGCAGCCGTGCTCTGGGAGGCAGTGCTCCCTGAATACCGCATGAAGGCCTCGCGCGGAAAAGTGTGCTATCACGGAGCACCCAATAAGGCAGCTCTCCCCAGGAACCTCCTGCTGATGCTTATCGATTAACGGCAGGAGAGCTTCGTGGAGTTCTCCCAGGAGGATTTCTGTTCTATCACCATATATACAGAGACCTCCTTTTCACACACTTCAGATTCCTGTTATATTAAGAATAAAAGTTAACATGGTTAAAGCACTTACCGACTGCTCCTACCCCTGATTCAGGATCCGGGTTCCTGGCCGGGGAGGGTTGGTAGGGGATCTCCGTGACGGTGATGAAGAGATCCTGGCTGTCGGGGAAACCAGCGTTGTAAGCGCTATCGCCTGCCTCGTCCTCCACAAACCCTTCCTCATCTTCCCCGTCCGTGAACATCGTCGAGGAACTGTCCGTCGACACTGTCCCATCATCAGAGTCCATGGTCACTGGTGGGGCAGTGGTGGCAGGCTCCGTAGCGTCCGTTGGCCGCTTTGATTTTTTGGTAGGCTTGTCTGGGGTCCTTGATTTTCACGCGGCACTGCGTTGCATGACGGCTGTATCCTCTGTCTGTATCATGGCTTTGGAGACCTTCTCGTAGGTCTTTGCATTCCGTTTGTTGGAGCGCAGCTCCGAAAGCACAGACTACTCGCCCCCCACACCGATCAGATCAAAGAGTTCCCGGTCAGTCTATGCCGGGTCCCTCTTTCTATTCAGAGATTACATGAACTCCTCTGCTGGAGAGCTCTGCATTGCTGCCGGTGCTGCTGAGCTCGCCCCGATGTCCAACCACAAAATGAGATTCTAACTGTCCAGAAAGGAAAAGGAATTCAAATTTTCCCGGGTCGTTTCCTGTGTGGCTGGTCAGAGCATCGAAGCTCGGACTGCTGTCCAGAGCGTCAACAGTGTGGTGCACTGTGGGATAGCTCCCGGAGCTACTAAGTTCGATTTCCATCCACACCTAGCCTAATTCGAACTAGCCATGTCGAACTTAGCGTTACTCCACCTGCCGGGGTGGAGTACCAAATTCGAACTAAAGAGCCCTCTAGTTCGAATTAAATGGCTTCCTGGTGTGGACGGTTGAGCGGTTAGTTCGAATTAACGCTGCTAAATTCGAATTAAAGTCCTAGTGTAGACCAGGCCTGAGGAACTGTCACAGATTGAAGTGTCACTAGAGGAGGTTTTGGAATTAATTGATAAACTCAACATTAACAAGTCACCGGGACCAGATGGCATTCACCCAAGAGTTCTGAAAGAACTCAAATGTGAAGTTGCGGAACTATTAACTAAGGTTTGTAACCTGTCCTTTAAATCGGCTTCGGTACCCAATGACTGGAAGTTAGCTAATGTAACGCCAATATTTAAAAAGGGCTCTAGGGGTGATCCCGGCAATTACAGACCGGTAAGTCTAACGTCGGTACCGGGCAAATTAGTCGAAACAATAGTTAAAAATAAAATTGTCAGACACATAGAAAAACATAAACTGTTGAGCAATAGTCAACATGGTTTCTGTAAAGGGAAATCGTGTCTTACTAATCTATTAAAGTTCTTTGAAGGGGTCAACAAACATGTGGACAAGGGGGATCCAGTGGACATAGTGTACTTAGATTCCCAGAAAGCCTTTGACAAGGTCCCTCACCAAAGGCTCTTACGTAAATTAAGCTGTCATGGGATAAAAGGGAAGGTCCTTTCATGGATTGAGAACTGGTTAAAAGACCGGGAACAAAGGGTAGGAATTAATGGTAAATTCTCAGAATGGAGAGGGGTAACTAGTGGTGTTCCCCAAGGGTCAGTCCTAGGACCAATCCTATTCAATTTATTCATAAATGATCTGGAGAAAGGGGTAAACAGTGAGGTGGCAAAGTTTGCAGATGATACTAAACTACTCAAGATAGTTAAGACCAAAGCAGATTGTGAAGAACTTCAAAAAGATCTCACAAAACTAAGTGATTGGGCAACAAAATGGCAAATGAAATTTAATGTGGATAAATGTAAAGTAATGCACATTGGAAAAAAAATAACCCCAACTATACATACAATATGATGGGGGCTAATTTAGCTACAACGAGTCAGGAAAAAGATCTTGGAGTCATCGTGGATAGTTCTCTGAAGATGTCCACGCAGTGTGCAGAAGCGGTCAAAAAAGTAAACAGGATGTTAGGAATCATTAAAAAGGGGATAGAAAATAAGACTGAGAATATATTATTGCCCTTATATAAATCCATGGTACGCCCACATCTCGAATACTGTGTACAGATGTGGTCTCCTCACCTCAAAAAAGATATTCTAGCACTAGAAAAGGTTCAGAAAAGGGCAACTAAAATGATTAGGGGTTTGGAGAGGGTCCCATACGAGGAAAGATTAAAGAGGCTAGCACTCTTCAGCTTGGAAAAGAGGAGACTAAGGGGGGATATGATAGAGGTATATAAAATCATGAGTGATGTGGAGAAAGTGGATAAGGAAAAGTTATTTACTTATTCCCATAATACAAGAACTAGGGGTCACCAAATGAAATGAATAGGCAGCAGGTTTAAAACAAATAAAAGGAAGTTCTTCTTCACGCAGCGCACAGTCAACTTGTGGAACTCCTTACCTGAGGAGGTTGTGAAGGCTAGGACTATAACAATGTTTTAAAGGGAACTGGATAAATTCATGGAGGTTAAGTCCATTAATGGCTATTAGCCAGGATGGGTGAGGAATGGTGTCCCTAGCCTCTGTTCGTCAGAGGATGGAGATGGATGGCAGGAGAGAGATCACTTGATCATTGCCTGTTAGGTCCACTCCCCCTGGGGCACCTGGCATTGGCCACTGTCGGTAGACAGATACTGGGCTAGATGGACCTTTGGTCTGACCCGGTATGGCCGTTCTTATGTTCTTATGTTAATCTGAGCCTGCAGCTATGGGAAATCTCAGCCATTCACTATTATGGGAACACACCGTACCGGGGAACCTGTGTATCTGAAGTGATTCTCTTGCCATTCTCTGATTCCAGCCTAGTGGTGAGACCAGGAAACGTGGGGTCGGGGCTCCCGGGTTTCATGCCCAGCTCTGACACTGGGCGTGTCTCTACTGCAGCTGGGAAGGTGCTACCTAGCGCAGGGAGATGGACGCGTCCGAGCTAGTGTGCTAAGGATGGCATTGTGGCTCAAGCTTGCTACCCAAGTACCATCACGCCCGACCCCCGGGCACGTGCTCAGAAGGCTGGCCTGAGCCACCGTGGCCACAGTGCTGTTTTTAGTGCACTCGCTCGAGCAGAGCTAGCATGTCTGGCTACCCGCCCTCAGAAGCACGCTCCTAGTCACACCCCCTCGCTCTGCCTTTCTGTACCTCGGGTCCCTCTCTGGACTAGGCTCCTTTGCTTTTCTGTGCCACCTCCCATCCATGGACTCCATAGCCCCCTGCGTTCCCTGCCTGATAGGTAACATCCTTCTCCCCATTGCAGAGGGGGAAACTGAGGCACAGAGCCGAGAAGGCCAGGCTTTATGTGAGCACCACAGCTGGAACCAGGGCTCCTGCCGGCCGGGTCTGGGCTCTAACCTCTTAGCCCGGGTTTCACGCTGCGTGGGCGCAAAGCATTTGGGGAAGGAGAGGAAGGAAACGAGAGCTTCTGACTGGCTGCATCCCATGTCAATGCTGTGAATGCTGCATCCTTCCAGCACTGCCTGGCAAAGCGGCTGGGCAGAATCCGCTCAAAAGGCCCAGCTCTGCCTGGCACCTGCTGCAGCTCGCCGGGGTGGGGGGAGCGTCCCCAGGAGCCTGCTGGGGGATGGACAGAGCTGGGTCACCTCCATGCAGCCCACGCGCACACGGGGAGCTGATGGAAACGCTCCCCAAGCTGCAGGTGCGGTTCGGTCTCCCCCAGCCGCTCCTGTCTGAGGCTGACTCATCAGCAGGGAGCCAGTCACGAGCTGCCGTCTTCCTGGCCAATCACAGAGACCCGGGCCCCGTGCCCCTGCGGAGCCGTGCATGTGGCTGGCTTTGTGTGCACACCCGGCTTTGTTTCCATGGGTAGGCGCACGCTCACTTGGACGTGTGTGGTGAATCATACACCGAGCGTGCTTGCCTGAACCCCCCCCCCCCACGCGTGTGCATTATTGCTTGGATTCAAGTGCACCCATGTTTTCACACGTGTTCCCATGCACACACCTGACCACTAGGACCTGCACTCAGAGCCTCCTGGCTCCTTTCATACAGGCCGCGGGCTTGCCATCAGCTGGTAACACCGGCCCAGCAAGGCTGCCCTGGGCTGGGGCTCCCTTCCCCATGCCCAGCCCAGTGCCTCTGGATTTGTCGCTGCATTGGATCTGGCTGCCGGGCTCTGAGGTGCTGCCCAGTCTCTGCTGCTGTTTAACTTCCGCTCCTGTGCGCGGATGAGATTAGGCCCTGCCGCAGGGCGTTGATTGCTCCACCTGGCAGGTCCCGGGGCGCAGGTGCCGGGAGAAATGCTGACACGCTGCTGTGTAACTCCCTGCGTCAGCCCTCCTTGCTGGGCCGCAGCGGGCAGGGCCACAGCGGCCTGGGGGCGGGCGGGGGTGCTCCTTCCCTACCCCTCTGGGAGAAGCCCCCTGCCAGTGCCAGGACAGGCCGCTGGTCTCTCAGGCCCTGGGATCAATGGTCCCAGCACGGGACACTTGAGCCTGGGGGGGGAGCTGAGAGCACTAGGCTCTCAAGAGGGACGCTGGTCAACGGCAAACACCCCAGCTTCACCCACCCCTCGGCTTTGTCTGTGCTGCTGGCCCCTGCTGGCCCCCAGTCTCACCCTCCTCCAGCCCCAAAGGCCCCCGTTCGACTTCCCAGGCAGCCCCCTCCCCTGCCCTTCATCCCAGGCACCAAACCCTCCGGCAGCCTCCCCCATCATCCCCCTGCAGTCACTCCACCGTGACCCAGCAGCCAGACCCTCCCTCAGTGTTACCCCCCTCCCCTGCTGTTCCCATACTTAGCTCTGCCCCTCAATTCTCACCCGCAGCCCCACTGGCTCCCTCCCCCTCACCCCCCCCAGCTCAGGCTGTGTCCCTCAATTCTCACCCACTGCTATCCCAGCCCTGGGCTCCCTGCCCCCCTCCCCCCCCAGCTCAGACTGTGTCCCTCAATCCTGACCCACTGCTATCCCAGCCCTGGGCTCCCTGCCCCCCTCCCCCCCCAGCTCAGACTGTGTCCCTCAATTCTCACCCACTGCTGTCCCAGCCCTGGGCTCCCTCCCCCTCCCCCCCAGCTCAGGCTGTGTCCCTCAATTCTCACCCACTGCTATCCCAGCCCTGGGCTCCCTGCCCCCCTCCCCACTCCAGCTCAGGCTGTCCCCCTCAATCCTGACCCGCAACCCCTCTGCTACTGCAGTTCTCGCGGTGGGTGTGGGGCAGGTGTTAGGATGCTGATGAATATCCACATGCATTAGGCTGAGGTCCCCCAAATTCATGTCACTTGTGATCGAAGGTGGATTTGATGTCTGGTCTCCATCCAGCGGGTGAAAGTCACCTAGGTTCAGAACCTCAAAGGTATTTAGGTACCTAACGCCCATTGGTTTCAATATCCTAAATCGGGTGGGCAAACTTTTTGGCCCGAAGGCCACATTTGGGTATCGAAATTGTATGTCAGGCCATGAATGCTCATGAAATTGGGGCTGGGGTTCAGAGGGCGGGAGGGGGATAAGGGGCAGAGGGTTGGGGCGCAGGGGGGTGGCTCAGGGGTATAGGCTCCAGGCAGCACTTACCTCAAGCAGCTCCCGGAAGCAGTGGCACGTCCCCCCTCCAGCTCCTGCATGGCCAGGCGGCTCTGTGCGCTGCCCCATCCACAGCTGCTGCCCCCGCGGCTCCCATTGGCCGTGGTTCCCAGCAAATGGAAGCTGCCGGGGCGGCGCTTGGGGTGGGGGTGGTGTGCGGAGCCCCCTGGCTGCCCCATGCGTAAGAGCCAGAGGGGGGCTTGCTGCTGTTTCCAGGAGCCGCTAGAAGCGGTCCCCGACCCTGCTCCCCCCGGCTGGAGTGGGGATGCGGCCCACGGGCTGTAGTTTGCTCACCTCTGTCCGAAATACTTCTGAGGCTCTGGGCCCTGCTCCCCTAAGCTGCCTGCCTGCCTGCATATAGGCCTGAATGCCCCGGTGTTGTGACACGCTTGGCTTGTGTCTCGTCTCCTGCTCCCTGGCTGCTGTTGGTCCAGGGAGGTCAGTGGGGTCCCACTGGGAGTGTGCGCACTGGGGAGCGAGCTCAGTAAACAGAGCAGTTTGGTCCCCAAGAAACTGAGCAACGTCTGTGCTGATTGGATGGATCCTATGGGAAGTGGGGGGCAGAAAACCGCCCTGAACCTCACGGTCTCCTGTGCTTTTTGTCTTGTCCTCAGTGGGTGCTGGCCTTCGAGATCTTCATCCCCTTGGTCCTCTTCTTCATCCTCCTGGGGCTGCGGCAGAAGAAGCCCACCATCCCCGTGAAGGAAGGTGAGTGTGGGCTGTGGGGAAGGTGCCGGGATGCTCTGGAGGGCAGTGCCCTGCCTTCTAGGGGAGAGAAGTGGGAGGCCTGGGGGGTGAGACAGGGAAATTCCCCCCAGTGATAGCACAGACCCCCAGCCACTGCTTCCCTCTCAGCCAAGCAGATCCTTCCTTTAGAGAACACTCCTGGGGAGGGCTCGGGCACTGGGCAGGGAGGGGGCTCACGGGGAGGCCCGGGTGGGGATGAGCAGGGGTCAGTGGGTGCCGGGCCAGTGGGAGGGCCTGGTGGTCGAGGTGGGCAGTGGCTCTGGGGCCAGAGGCTGCAGGGATCCGGTAGGCGGGATGTTCCTCCAGTGGTCACCCTGTCAGTGCAGCCGCAGCAGGGGGTGGGGGCGCAGCGCAGAGACAAAGGAGTGGAGCGGGGGCATGTGAAAGCGGGGCCCTCGGCAGATTCCCCCACTGCGCCGTGGGGCAGCTCGCAGCCCCACCCTTCTGGTAACCCACTTCCCTGCAGCAGCCCGGCCAGTTGGCTATATATCCCAGCCCCCTCTCTGCACCGCCCTCCTCCGGGGCACTGAGAGCGTGTCCCAGGGGCCAGCAGGCTGGAGGGGCCTTGGCCAGCCCATCCCAGCTGCTCCCTGGGCAGGCATCCCTGGGCTGAGCTGCAGCGCTGTACTCTTGGGAAAGCAAGGCAAAGAGCCTGGCACGGGAGGGTAGCTCCTGGGGGTGAGCCCCCTTCCCCGGGGCTGCTGGCTGGCTCCCCTCGGTCAGGGTGGTGTGGGATTCCCCTCCAGCCCCACTCATGCTGCGCGTGGGCTGAGCGTTCCTACCGAAAGGCCCATTAGCTCAGGGGGTGCCAGAGGGACTGTGGGGGGCCTCTGGATCAGAGTGGGAGGCCCAGAGGCTCTGCTTGCCCTTGGCCACAGCAGGGGCTTGTGGCGGGGCAGAGATAGGGGTGCTGGGAGGGGGTCAGCCCCCTCCCTGACTGAGGGGAACAGAATTCCCAGCTGGCCTCACTCGCTGGGACCCGGCTCCAGCAGTTGGGCGTGTGCTGGCTCCTCGCTGAATCTGGGTGGGTGGCTGGAAACGAGCAGCCTGGGTTAGCTGCCGCTGGCTGTGCCCAGAGCGCCCCCCTGCTGCCAGTTCCCGGGCAGCCTGGGCCTCCTCGCTCGTCAGGGTGGGGCATCACGGACAGCCCTCCCCCATAGTAAACTCCCGCGAGCCTTCCCGCACCTCCCGCTGCCCGTCCAGGACAGTCAGACACCGGCTCAGCTAGGTGCAGCACCGAGGGCCTGGGTCCCCCAGGTGTCCTAGCCCCACGCAGGGGAGTGCAGCAACTCGGGCAGGCCGGGGCAGTGTGGCTGCTCGCACCCGGCCTAGGCTAACCCAGCCGCTCACCTGGGCCAACCTGGCAGTGCAGTCGGACCATGCAGCTCAGGCCAGCTCTTCCCAGGGGCAGAGCCTGACTCCAGTGGGCTTTGTAAAGTGGCTGCATTGTCTACTGCTGCAGTTCCCCAGGGCTGGTGCACTGAAGGAGCAGCCCCTATGGATAAGAGCTTCCGGGGCCCCCTATGGAAAAAGAGAGCTCCAGCAGATTCCCCCTTCCAGTGAGAGTCCAGGGCTCTCCCCGGGGCGGGCCGGGGATGCTGCGCTGCAAGGCACCGGGGCAGCTCCCCACAGGCTCTGCCATCCCAGCAGGACGAGGGTGGAGGCTGGCATGCAGGGACAGGAATTGCCAGCCCAGGTTTTATCATTGTTACGTTAGCGTCTAGACTCCCCGAATGCCATTGGGACCCCATTGTGCCAGGCGCTGCACAGGCAGAGCTCCCCGTCTGAATAGACAAAGAGGAAACTGAGGTGAAAGGGTCAGACAGCAGGTCAGTGGGAAAGCCAAGAACCGAACCTGGGTCCTGATTCCTAGTCCGGTGCCCTATCCACTAGACTGCGCTGCCTGCCTGGCTCACAGCAGGGCTCCCTCGGGGCCAGCATCTGTTGGTGCGAGCGGCCAGCTCCAGCGGCTTCATAGGAAGGGGCAGGAGACCCTGCAGCCCTCAGGGGAAGTCCTTCCTTGCCCCATTGTCAGGCTGGCAGGTGCCTTGATGAAGGGGTTGGCACCCCTGCCAGGGGAGGAGGCTGCGGGAATGGGAGGGAAGCTGGCGGAAACAGTGGCTGCAGAATAGGGTGACCAGATGTCCCGATTTTATAGGGACAGTTCCGATTTTTGGGTCTTTTTCTTATATAGGGTTCTGTTACCCCCCACCCCCGTCCCGATTTTTCACTTTTGCTGTCTGGTCACCCTACTGCAGAATGAGGGGCCAGCCAGGAACCCTAGGATGGAAGGTGTGCTCCAGCGGGCTCTGCTCCCCCCTATTCCAGCACCCCACATCCCCAGCAGAGAGCTCAGCCCATGGCCGCTGCCTGGGGGAATGAAACAGGCTTTGCTAGGGCTTGATGGGGATTGGGCGGGTGGGGCAGGAGGAGAAAGGGGTGGGGCAGAGTGGAAGGGGCACCGGGACACATCAGTGCGATGCCCTGGCTCTCTGGGAGTGGGGCAGGCCGTGGCGGAGGGTGATGGTGTCCTGAGCCTGTGTTTCAGCCATCCCTGCACGTGGAGAGCCGTTGGCGCTGGCGAGGAGGAGCGCCCGGCCAGGCTGTGACTGCCCGCGCGCCGGGCCCCCATCTCTGACCTGTGCTTTTTGTTTTGTTTCTCTCTCACACACGTTCTCTTTTTCTTTCCCCATCATCACTCCCCTGTCTGCCTCTCCTCCACGCTGCCACTGCATGCTCCAGTCTGTAAGTTGTCGGTTGGGTTGGCGCTCCCACTCTCCCCTTTGGCAAAGCATTCTGGGAAACGGCAGCCATGGTGGCCTGGCTTTCTTGGCTGCTTTGACTAACACGTTTACTTAACCCGAGCCTTCACCCCTCCTCCTCCCACCCCCGTGGGGACTGGTGAAAAGGAACCTGCCCAGTGTACCACAGCCAGAGGCTCCATTCTGGGTCGTGCCATAGACCCACCGTCTTTCCTGGAGTCCCCCAGTGCCGTGGTCAGCCCAGGCTCCTGACTCGGCCACAATTCTCATTCCCTGCTCCTCACCGTCTCTGTTGGGCCCCATTACACGGCCGGGCCCCTTCCTGAGTTTAACAGTCACTGCTGAGCTTGGCTGGGTCGAACAGGTTCTGCCCATTGGGTCATGGGCCCTGCAGGGGTTAAAGCAGGGGCCCAGCTGTGGAGGAGGGGGAGTGGTGGGGGAGAGACTGGTTCCCCCCCCCCCCGCCCCATTGTGTTCCCCCTTGGGGCAGACTGTGCTCTAGCCCGGGTAAGAAGCAGCGCGCTATTCCTGTCTCGCACATTTCCTTGTGTGTCTGGGGGGAGGAGCTGGAGACCCCTCGCTGGGTTCATCTACACCGTGACAGTGGCTGCCATGGGGGACCTGGTAACCGCCCGGTTGTTCCGGACGTGCAGATAGCACAGCTCCTACTTGTAGCCTCGACAGAGCTGACCTGTGCGAGACAGTGTCCTGGGGCTGTGTGCAAGGCGCCGGGACGGGGGGAGATGCCACTAATGCTGGACGATTGAACCCCAGCGGAATCGGGCCTGGGGACAATTGTTTGTAACTGGGACCTTGATAGCATTGCTTTTCTAGTGGGGATGGGCCCTGTGTGCATGTGGGTGTACGTACATGGATGGGTGGGCAGGCGAGTCTCTCTCTCTCTCTCCCCCCCAGAGGTAAAATACTTTGATTTTTTTTTTAAACTTCTTCCAATGCACTTTGTGCCTGGCCCAGGCTGTTCTGACCCAGTGCCGGCACAAGTAGGTTTAACCCCTAGGTTTGAGCTGGGCTGTTTCAGGTGGGCAGCTGGGGCCCTCTCCCCCAGAGTTCGCCCATTATTTCCTCTGCAGTGCAAAGCCCCTTTCTGATTCCCCCCTCGGGCTGCTGTAGGCTGTAGATGACTCTCCCCCTGATCCCCATCGCCCCAGCCTGCTGCGGGCTGGTGTCCCACTTGGTTCACTGCTTTGCCCCACAGGCTTATCGAATCCCAGTCTGTCCCGAGGCTCACGGATCTGCGTCAGTGTGTGTCTCTTCACCAGTCCCTGCCTCTCTGCAGTGCCCTTCTGAACACAGCCCTTTGTTCAGCCCTAGCTCCACCGTGGGGGTGGGGCGGGAGGGGGTGTTTTAGAGCCACTCTTGGCTCTAACCACATAGTGAACAGAAGCCAGGAGTTAGGGTTTTTTATTTAAATTCTCTGAACAGTTTGCGACGGAGCCCTGTCTCTGCTGCTCCAGGCCCGGGTTCGGGAGTGGAGTAACTGGCCAGCCCCAGTTCCCACGGCCCCTGAGTAACTGAGCAGCAGGACAATGTGACGTCCTGATGAGTGACTGGAGATGGAGGGGACTCGCTGACCGACCCTGTCTCCCCACCCTGCCCAGCACACAGGGTGCCTGGGAGGGGGCTCTCCACCAGACCCCATCTCCCCCGACCACACACCTCAGCTCAGATGGGAGCCCCCACCCAACCTTGGCACACAGGGGAGGGGGCTCACTGCCAGGGCCCACCCTGCTCCTTGTGAGCACAGAGATGGGATTATTAGCAGCTCTTGGTCGCTAGAACAGTCCCCTCTGGATTCCTGCCCGGTTTTCTCGCCCCTCCGGTGACTCTCTGCTCCTGCATGCCACTCGCCCCAGCACCCTTGGATGTGGGTGCTTCCATTCCACCTGTGGCTGGCCCAGAAGCAGTGGGGCCATGCCATGGACATGACAGCCAAGCCCAGCTACGTCCCTGGTGGGCTTCCTTGGGCTCACCATCCTCCCCTACCTGGGGCACGTTAGCTGACTCCCAGCCGCACGCTGGTTCTGCTATTTTAATTTGGAATATTTGGCTCGTTCTGGGAACAGCGATCGCACGAGGCAGGAACCTGGGGAGATGCACCAGCGGGGCTGGGGAATGGCCCAAAGCGGGGAAGGGCTGTGTCTTTGCTAGCCGGGGCTGACGGTGGAGCTATAGGGAAAGGTCGCTTGTTAACATCCTCACCCCCCTTCACACGCTCTCATCCCAGCTGCCTTCTCCTCCCTGCCTCGCCATTTCTGCTTCCCAATAAAACTCCTGTGCGTCGCCTCGGCCAGCCGTAGATTGAGGGAGCCGGGCAGGGCTGCGGCCCATTCAAAAGTGCCCCAGGGGCTTCTAGCACTGGCTGCTCTCACCCTGTGCCCCCTTCCCCCCCCCACCTTTCTGGAAATCAACCCTACATCTGAGAGTCACTACTGGGCCGATCAGAACCGCCGCAGGGTTTGCAGCTTCCCTGGGGGTCCCCTGCTTTCTGGGAGCTGGGGGCATGGGGAGCGCTCAGGGCAGCGAGGGGTGGCAGGCCCCTGCAGCCGGGACCCAGGGGGCTGGAGATGAGCGTAGCGCCCCACACAGCTGTGGGGCCTGGCCCTGTGACAGAAGGGCCCTGTGGTGGGACCAGCTGCCCCGTGCAGGGTCCTGGGGAGAACGCAGGACTGGGTCCTGGATGCCGGCCGGGGAGGCCCACTGGGCACCTCACAGAGGCTAACATGACAGAGTGGGGCTCCGTGACCTCTGACCTTTACCCTCTGACCTTCCACTTGGAGATAACGTACTAGCCAATAATCGTACTGATCCAACACTCATGCTTCTCTTTGAACTGGGTGTCTGTCTCCCCTGCACCTGTCCCCGCCTTCCCCGTCCCCCTATATCTTTCCTCTCTCTCTTGTACTGTCTCTCTCCCGCTCCAGCTTTCTACACAGCAGCCCCTCTCACCTCGGCTGGGATCCTGCCGGTGATGCAGTCCTTGTGCCCTGACGGCCAGAGAGATGAGTTTGGATTCCTGCAGTATTCCAATTCCACGTGAGTCCGTCCCTTTCCTTGACGGCTTGTCTCTTTGCCTTGGGTGCAGGTGCGTGTCCAGACACATGCCCTCTCTCTTGCTCGTGCTGGCTGCTTACTGGTTTACAAGGACACCGAACTGGCTGAAGGTCATTCTGTCTAGCTGGGAGAGGAAAAGGTTAAAGCGCAGGATTGCAACATGGCATAGCCAAGTCACTTCCCCTCATGTGCCTGTTTCCCCTCTATAAAGCAACACTGATCATACCCGCCAGCAGGATTATTTAGTTCCTCTTTCTAAGTCACTAGATTCCCAGCCTGACAGCCCTGCAGAAATGCGGAGTTGTTCATCGGGGCTGAAGCACTGATTTATTTTTCGCCCTCTGCTGCTGTTTGTTCCTGGCTGCCTACCTGTCCTCGGAGACAGAAATAAACCCACCGCTTTCACTTCCTGGCCTGCGTGCGCCGGCACAGCACTGGGGTAGTGCTTGAGTCCCGGCGCGTTCCTGGCCCATGACGGCCTGCGCCTTTTGGGTTGGATCGGTTTTGGGCTGTGAACTGCCCTCCAGTCGCCATCCTCAGGGTTTGGGTTTGTCCAGGAGCCTGGGAATACAGTGGGGAGGGGACCCTCTCGCCATGTGCCCGATTCGCGCCAGGTGTCTGACAAGGGGAAGAGCCAGTTCTCTGTAGACTTGTCCTGTCTGAGCTGCTCCCAGCTGGATGAAATCCCTCCCTCCCTTTGGGATCCATGCAGCTGAGCCATAGCTCCCTGGACGTGGCTGTCGCCTGCCTCCATTCATTTCCTTGGCCAGAATTCCCCAGTGCCCACCTTCCCCGAATGAGACCGGGCCATGCCCCCTGCGTGAGCCTCTCGTCAGTGCTGCTTGGCCTTGCGCTGGGAGCAGAGAGCAGTGTCGTTGCTCTGGGAGGGCTGGCGGGTGGTCTGGGGGAGCAGGCGGGCCTCCAGCGAGCGGGGCTGGAGCGCTGAGCTGTCGCCCACAGGCCCACCTGGGTCCGTGGCAGCCGGCTGGCTTCACTTGCTGACTCAGAGGCTTGGCTGAATTCGAGATGAGCTCTGCCGCCCCGCAAGTCCCAGCCCCACAGGGTCTGGCCGGGACAGGGTTAAGGGGGCAGGTGGGGCGGGGGTAGCTTTGTGCCTGGGGGAGGAGGGATCTCCCTTGAAGACACACCTGCTCCACCAATGACCCTCACCCCCATTCCTCCCCGCTCGTCATCAGCCTGGCCAGTGCCTGGCAGGGGCACTGCCCCCACGTGCCCCCTCCCACAGGCCATCCTTGGTTGTGCTGAGGCCCCTCCTCTCCGCTCTCCCCCAGCGTGACCCAGCTCCTGGAGCGGCTCAACGAGGTGGTGGAAGAGAGCAACCTGTTTGACCCGAATCACCCTGGGCTGGAGGAGGAGCTGGAGTCCCTGCGGCGGCAGCTGGAGTCCCTCAGCAACAGTGAGCCCAGCTCCATGGAGACCCACTTCGACAGCCGGGCAGGTAGGGACGAGGCCATGGGCCTAACCTGCCCCCACTGATGAGTCACCACCGTCCCCGCGGCAGCTGGCTGGGGTGTGGCAGGCCCAGGCGGGGATCTGGCAGCAGGAGCTGGGTGAACCCTGGGAAATAGCAGCATTGCCATTCGCAGAGCCGTCACGGGGATGGCCCCACGGCACGGAGTCCAGGTCCCTGCCTGGGTGGCCCGGAGCCTCCCTGCAGCTCAGGGTGTCGGAGCCAGGGCCCATTTCTGCAGTGCTGTCATTGCACCCTGGTGCGGGAAGCTGGGGACGCAGCCGTCTCTGGATCTTTCTGTGTCTCCTGCTCTTGGGTGAGAGCCCCACTCTGCCAGCCGCACTGCCAGGGTCCCTGCCGGCCTGAGCTGTGGCCCCACACTTGGGCTTCTCCCATTGCGCTCTCTTGGGCCTGGTTGTGGGTCCTGGAGCCTGAGCGAGAGCTTGAGGGGCTGTAGTGGTGGCAGCAAAGCCTTGGGACAGGGTCTGCGGAGCGGATTGTCACGTGCCCACAGCAGGTCTGGAAGGGTGACAAATTGGGGCCTTGAGCGCTGGCAGTTAACGAGCTGGCGTCCACTCTTTCCCCCATCCGGACCGGGGTCACTTCTCCCTGAGACCTGTTTGACTGACCCAGCACCGCTCCCCTCCGGAGCCTTCCAGGTCAGTCTGGCCCCTTGGGCTGGGCAAACCGCGGGCAGCTAAACCTCCTCTCGCAGATCAGCCTCTGTCCCAGCGGTGGCGTCCCGGCCGCTGGCTTCTCATGAGGGGCTGTCACAGCTGCCACACGGGGTTGTGTCATGCAGAGTTAGACGGGCCGAGGGCTCACCCCAGTGCCCGTGGCTAGTACCCTCCCTGCGGCCGTTCCGGGGAACGTTTCACTTGCACTGAGCAAAGGAAAGGGGAACTGAGGATCCTTGTCTGAACAAAGCATCTCGGAGGCGCTTCCCTGTGTCACAGCCTCCCAGTGTGAGTGGCATGGTGCTACTGCGCTGTACCCGCCTCAGGCCCTGGTTCCCAGGTGCCTGGGGCATTGCTGCCTGCCCAGGTCAGGCGTATGAGGCGTGCTTAGCCCATGCATTGACTAACAACCTGTAAAACAGCACCGACGGCAGGCAAAGATGACGGCGTTTCTATTGGGATTGTTGTTTATTAGGTGTATTACGGGAGCGCCGAGGCGTCCCGGCCGCGGACCAGGCCCCCATTGTGCTGGGGGCAGGGGGGGCTGCGGACACAGAGCAGCTGGCATGCTCAGTCCTAAAGGGGCGCCTAGAACTGGCCATGATCAGTGATTACCTTGTGAAAGGGGTTAAAGCCGAGGTGAGGGTTCAGCACCCGCTAGCTAGCACGTCTCAGAGCCCCACCAGCTCCCTTGGCCTGCCCAGCGCCTCCGGCTCTCCGGATTCAGCTCGGATGGGCCCAAGCGTGAAATCTCCCCCGCACAGCCGAGCAGTGCCCAGCCCTGGCCCACGCGTTGGGCGGGGGGCGGCACAAGCCTCTAACGTCGCAGTGTTTCTCTTACTCCCCACCAGCGTCCGGCTTCACGCTGGGCTCCGCGGTGAAGGACCAGAGTGAACTTCGTCGCTTCCTCACTCGGAACCTCTCCCTGCCCAACGAGACGGCCCAGCTGCTGCTCGGCTCCAACATCAACTTCAAGGAGGTACGTGCCTGCACGGGGAACCCCTCTCTGAGGAGCGCAGCCACACGGCCAGGGGGCAGAAGGGCATGAAAGGATCGATCCTGCCAGGTGCCGAGTACCCACACCTGCCTGCCAGCGGGAGTTGCACTGGATGAGTCAGGCTCAGGCCTCCTCTCTGTCAGATGCTGTACACACAGCACCCATCTAGCCAACCGATGGCCATGGGCACCAGGGATGGGCAGGGGTTACGCAGTGTGATCCCTGGGCTATGGCAGCGATACATGGCGCTTCCCCTCGCTTTCGGACCCCTGGCAAGGGTGAGGGAACATGGCAAAGGCTGAGATATTGTCGCAGATCACGGTGGTCATGCAATTCGTGAATTTGAATCGAGTCCGTGAGAGCTTGGAAATGGCTGGAAAGCCACATTTGAGTAGCCCCCAAACCGGATGGCACTGCAAGCTGGGGCACGGGGTCCCAAGGCCACTCCGGTTTGGGAGTGGCTGAATTGGTCTCGCCGTGGTGCAGTGGCTTGTTCACAGGCAGCCGGAGAGTCACAGACGCTCCTTGGCTTCTTCCGGAGCCATGCTCCCCGGCTTCCCCCTTCGCTGCCTTGAGACTCGTCTCTCCTTCATAGCTGTAGGCTGAGACCTCCTGCCCCATGGCTCTGTCCATGCCAACCAGATTAGCCGGACAGGAGAAGGGCATGCCCCAGGAACGAGCCCAGGGCTGGGAATCCGAGAGGTGTAGGAGAAGGGCTGGGTCTGCAGCAGCAGTGGAGAGGGTTCCCAGCAGCCAGCCCCCTGCCTGGCTCCAGCCAGAGCTTCACTCACCGATTTCTGCATCCAGCCCAGGAACGTCAGGCTGACCTAGGGCAGGAGACACCTCGGCTTGGTTTACAGATGGCCGACAACGGGCTCCTTCTCGTGCTCAGCCAGTTGTTCTGACGGTTCCCTCCCCTCCTAATTTCTAGTCTGAGTTTGCATCGCTTCAGGTTCCAGCCACTGGCTCTCGCTCTGCCTCGGCCTGGTGGGTTACACGACCCCCTTTCCCCCCCCACCACACCCCTCCCAGATCTCAGCAATCTCCTCCCATGGCTGTCCCTGCAGATGGGGATAGTCTCTCCCCGCGCTCTCCCCTTGCAGGTCTATCGCCTGTTTTTCGGCTCCTCGCCCGCCTCGGCGGACGACGCCCACGAGAGAGAGCCCTGGGACCGGTTCAGCACTGGGGAGAAGATTCTCCAGCTGGAGGTGAGGAGGGAGATGTGGGTCGGGAGGTGGTGTGTGTGTGTGGGGGGGGAATGCATGAGAGGGCTTGAGCGGGGGCACGCTCTCTGAGGGAGATCCTGACCCTGGAGCCAGGGGAAGGTTCCTGGGGGCAGCGGAACGCCTGGGATGTTGCAGGCCGAGGAGTGCTGGAGCGGCCATTTATAGTCCTGTGCTCGCCAAACGGGCAGCTCCAGCCCAGGACACCTCTTGCTGCGTGGCTCTGCTGCCAGCCTGGGTCTCCAGCCAGTCCCCTGCTTCTGTCGTTACGCTGGGAGCCAGGACACGCCAGGGAGGCTGGACCGGCCTTATTTCAGCTCTGTAAGGGACTCCCAGAGGCACTAAAACCTGGGGAAAACAAACGCTGCCCCCCGCATGCCCTGCTTGGCCGTGGGTCTCGGAAAGGAAACAGCTGAGACTGTCTGACTCGTGTCCCTCCTGAGCGCTGAGCGTCCCCTGCCCTGCTCTTGTCTGAGGGGCCAGGGCGGAGGCTGCGGGGAGGCGGAGGTGCGGGGGGACAGGAAGAGGGTCGGGCGCGTGGTGGGGCTGGGGAGGGACAGGAAGAGGGCTGGCTGCGTGACCGTGTGGCTGGGTGCGGGGGGGGCGGCTGTGTGGGGGTGTGATGGGGGGACTGGCTGCCTTGGCATTGGGAGGGGAGAGGGCTGGCTGCGTGGCCCTGGAGGTGGGGGGGGAGAGGGCTGGCTGCGGTGTGGGGGGGGAGAAGGCTGGCTGCGGTGGAGAGGGCTGGCTGCATGGCGGTGCAGCGGCTGTGGGGAAGGCTGCGTCACAGCTAGGGCTTGCTTGGCAGCACCGTCTCCCTGCCTGCCCCACACCAGCACAGGTCCTTTCCAGATTATCACAGTCATCAGGTAGCTGCAACCCAGAGCAGGTCCCTGCAGCACCCGCCCCTCCGCTTCCTGCCGGCGTGTGGGTCACATCAGCACCACGAACAGTCCCAAAGCACGTCCTGTTTGCTGGGCCCCTGGCCCTGCGGGGGGGGATTGGTTCCCCTCTCAGCGATGGAGTGGGCAATGGGCGTCCTGCGTTCCAGCCAGTGACAGCTGCCGAGACCCCTCCTGGAATGAGCCTTGGTCAAGTGGCCTGAGCACGAGACTGGGAGCCAGGGGTTGGTTCGTAGGCTCTGCCGTTGGCTCAGTGGGTCACTTCCCCGCCGTGCGCCTCCCGCCGGTAACGGCACAGCCGGGCTGGGGCTCGCTAGAGGCTGTGCCGGGCAGGGCTGCTTTCCTCAGGGAGTCGAAGCCCTGTGTTCCCGCTGCGGCAGCATGTCTGTGCGGGTAGCGCATCGTCCCACATCTAGCTGGCCCTACGCCCTGCCTGAGCCGTCCCGCGGCAGCGTCCATCACAGGACCATGGCAAGGTGGGATTGGGAGGGACCTGGAGAGCTCACCTCATCCCGCCGGCCATGCTGAGGCGGGATTCTTGTATAGGGGGGATTTTCCCTGCCCCTCACTCTGGAGGAGTGGGAGGCAGGGAGCTCTCCCCGAACTCGAGAGGCCCTTTGCAAAGGGCACTGGACACCGTTCAGTACAGGGGCCGGGATTGGGGTACCCCATTGCACTGCCCTCAGGCTCTGGTCCCCTCAGTGCAGTCGTGTGCAGCAGGGCCGTGGGGTGGGGGTTGGCTACGGAGCCTTTTCCCCTGGCCCCGGTCTGGGCTGGTCCAGGGTCTTTTTCAGTCACTGCTACCCCCAGGCAGCCTGTGTGAAATGAGCCGGAAGGCTCGCTTGTCCCAATTAGGCCTGAGCCCATGCTGCTGGGACCAGGACTCTTCTCCCCCGCCCCGAGAATGGCTGCCCCAGAGGCTCACACAGGCGGGGGTCTCTTCCTTGGATACAGTTGGGGAAGACAGAGATGCCTGGACCCACTGGACAGATCCCGCCCCCCCGCCAGGCTCCCTCCCTGCCTTCAGCCGATGCTCCCAGTCCACGAGGATGTCTCCTTCCCCCTCAGCCCCTGCGGACATTTCCGTGCCTGCCACGTCGCATCACCCTCTCCCTAAATCCCCATCCCGTCTCCCCTCCTTGAGCCCCCGGCTCTCCCTGCACCCCATCGCTCTTGTCCATCTTTCCCCTCGGCCCCAGGCCCTCTCCTTCCATCAGATGACGTCACGTGCCCCATCCTGTCCATGTCCCTAGACTCTTCAGGCATCCCCTGCCCCTGAATGTCTCCAGGGCCCATCCCCTGCCATCTCCCCTCCTCTGTGCCCCCAAGGTCCCCATGGGTCATGTCCCCCTTTCCACCCTTCTCCAAGCTCTCCTTGTACCTGCCCCAGTGGTCCCCCTTCCCCTGTCTCTCCCGAGGTCCCCTTGCCCCACACCTGCTGCTGGCCAGGCCTCGAGGCTGAGGGAGCGAAGATGCTGCTGTTCTTCTCTGGCCAGCTAGAAGTCTGGGGGACATGTGGGCCTCTTGTCAGTGCCCCACGGGGCCTTCTTCATTCCACCCCCTGCCAGGGATCTCACCTCCTGCCGCAGTCCCCTCACCTCCTCTCCCCCTGTTGGTTCCAGGAGAGCCTCCTGGGCGGGTGGAGGAACCTGGAAGATGGGCTGATCCACAGGGCTCTGCGCGACCCCAAGAGATCCACCCACAGGCAGGCCCTGCTGCACCTCCTGTCCCAGGCCCTGGGCCTGGCCGGCGCACCCTCCGAGGCCTCTGCTTCCTACAGCCCCCAGGCCTTTGTGAAGGAGATGGAGGTGAGGGGCTGCGAGCGATTGTGGGGGGCAGGCTCCGGTGTGACGGCTGTGTGTATTCCCTAGCCCCACGCTGGAGGGGACGCACCCCCACCGGTTACGGGCCTCTGGCTGGGACTCCTGCCCCCAGAGTGTCTCTGGCCGGGATTCCCCACTGCTCCAAATTGGGCCGTGGGGCTCTCTGGCTGGAGTCTTGGTCCTTCCCACGTGAAGGACATGCCCAGAGTCTGGGCAGAGCTGGAAACAGGTCCCTGCCTGGCACCGTGCCCTGCTGCCTGGGCAGAAGGGGAAAGCGAGGGGCTGCTAAGAACACAAGGAACCCTCTGCTTTTTGGAAGGGTCTGGCTGTCCCAGCCCGAGCCATCCCCGGCAGGGAGTGACAGCACGTCCTCTCTCCCGCAGAGCATCCTCTTCACGCCATCGGTGCTGGAGCACCTGACCTGTGACCAGGATCAGGAGGAACTGAAGCAGATCCTGACTGTCCCGGGGAGCCGGCAGCCCTGGCTGCGGGCCTACCGGGCCACCGTCTGCAACGGGAGCGCCAGCGTCCGCCGGGAGCACTTCACACAGCTGGCCATGGAGCTCAAGGAGCAGCTGGATGTGCACAAAGTCATCAGCAGGGTAAGTGGCACCTCTGCCTGGCGGAGGGAGGGAGAATGTCTGCGGCTGCTGCCCTGCTCTGACACCTGGGCCTGCCCGTCCTGGAGGGGGACGCTGGGTACGTGCCTTGCCCTCTCTGCTAATCTGCTCCCACCTTGGTGTAAGGAAGCACAGCCCTGTGTCCAGGGACGTGATCATCTGGGCTCAAGCCATCAGCTCGTTGAACCTGCAGCCCCCAGGCAGCAGCTGTCCTGGCCAGGTCACAGGTAGTGCTTGTTCCAGCTGATCTCCCTCCTGGCACTCGGTCACCAGTTCCTCGATCCACCCTCCGCCAGCGCCCAGCTTTGCAGTGTGCCTGCTTAGCCAGCAGATGCGGGTGGGTTCAGACCTTGGGGGCCGACCTACTGGAAGGTCAGAGGCTTAGGGGCCCTGTGCTCTCCACCCCAGCCCTCCCAGCTCCCCTCCTCTGCCCCCCCCAAGACAAGGTAGCTCTTCCTGGCCCACCTCCCTCCAGCCTGCCTTTGTCCTCCCTAGTCTGATATTTCAAAACGGCTTCACTTGCACCACCTGGCTTCCTCAGCTGATTGGTCATTTCAGAAAGCCCCGCCTCTAGGGCGGAGTTTGCAAAGGGCCCATTCATCCTTTGCCCCAGGTGCGTGGCCTCTGCCTGCCCCGGTGCTCACCATGTGCAGACGCAGAGCTGTTCTGTGGTCGGGGTTGGTTTGCTGGGGTGTCTCAGATCTCTCCTGAACGCAGTGCAGCCACTGTCCTCCTGGCCACTGGGTCTCAGCCAGTCCAGGGAATGGGGCCAGGCCTAGGAGCTGTTGTCCCTGTCCCATAGACCAGCCCCCTTTATTTGCCAGGGAATCCACTCTCCTTCTCTTTCAGCTGGCCCAGAGCCCTGGTCCAGCTCTCCAAGCCATCCCCTCGCTCCCTGGGGCTGCAGGGTCCTGGGAGGAGATAGTGACTGGACAGCATTGTCACTTCCACTCGGGCTTTGCAGAGCTCCATCCCACCAGCACCATCACTCGATATCCCTGGGACCAGCCCCACTTGTGTGCGTGCGCTCCAGGAGTATTCCAGGCGCCTGGCCACCAGTGCAGCTGAGGGGTGCAGCTCTCCCCATGTGGAGTGCCCAGTGCTCTCTGGCATCAGCGAGGGCAGGAATCGCACCCAGGGGTCTCCGCTCCCAGGTGCCATGGGGCCCTTAGGGAGGGGATGGCTGGGGCACTTAACATTATTCAGTTTAGTCACCTCTCTTATGTGGCTTCTTCCAGTTTCGGCTCCCTTGGGAGAGCTGCTGGAGCAAGGGAACCGGTGCTGACGTGCCCTTGCAGCAGGGCCTGGGCACAGTGAATGTGCCGGAGAGGCCAATCGAATCCCACCGGGTGCTTACCAAGCCTTTCCTAGAAAGACGGCAGAGCCCTACGCAGGGTGCCTGGGTGCAGGGAGCTCAGCTGCTCCACGGACCACACATCCTCTCGCCGAGCAGGTTCCTTGCACAGTGCCTGCTGTGTTCATTACACTGGCTACTGTCTCTGCCTCTCAGCAGCGGGCCCCCGTCAGCTTTAGGGGACGCAGCAAATGGCCTGGCCCGTACACATGAGCCTGCCACCGGGAGCGAGACACCTGGCCAGGTGAAGTTGAGCTGTGGAGGCTTGGCAGGTGTCGGTCACCTTGGGCATGAGCCTGAGGCTTCCTGGTATTTTCCTACACCCATTGTGAATGTGCAAGGCCGTTGTGTTTCCATAGAGCTCCCTGACGCACAGCGCAAGGGGAATGGGGCAGCTCAAGGCACAGGGAATGGGTGACCGGTTTGCAGACGGTTGCAGATAAATGGGACCCCTCCGTGTGACAAGTAGCCCGTTCTGGGGGGTGCTGGAGGGAGCGGGTGAGGGGCAGTAGGTGGAGGCTGTGGGAGGAGGAGGTGCGAGGCCAGGCAGAGTGCTGATGGAGTTGGGAGGCTGATGGAGTTGAATGTTGGGGGGGCTGGACGGATGGGGGGCCAGGGCTGTGGGGGCAGCAGCCCAGGCTCTGGGCAAACCAGCCTGTATCTGTGATGGACCCCATGTATTTCACGCCAGGCGGGTATTTCCTTGGCTCTCTCCTCTCTGGGCTCCTTGGCCCTGGTAACTGCAGGGAGAGCGGGACCCATGGGCCCCCTGCGCTGCGGCTGAACCTCTCCCGCCCTTGGCTTTGCAGCTCAGGCTGGACGAGGTGAACAGCACGGCGGCCCAGCACCGGCTCCACGCCCTCCTGGAGGACCTCGTGGAGATGGAGAAGGTTCTGAAGGACGTGGACATCCTCTCGGCTCTGGCCAAGCTGCTGCCCCAGGGCGCCTGTGCCAGCAAAGCACCCCCGCCCGCCTCCAACAGCACCAGCTGGGGTGGCAACTTCACCGCCGGCCCCAACTCCACCACGGAGGAGGGCGACAGGGAGCCCGTGGGAGAGAACCCCCAGGGCCAGCGCTCGGCCTTTGTGCAGCTCTGGGCAGGACTGCAACCCATCCTGTGCGGGAACAACCGGTAGGAGCTGCCAGGCGGGTGCCCCTGTCCCTGGGATGAGGGGATGAAGGGAGCCCGGGGCTGCGGTAACTGAGGGCACAGGGTAGGAGTGAGGTCCCTTGGCAGAGACGGCTCAGGGGTGGAGGTGGCATGAGTGGGGTCATGGGGAAGCTGCAGGTTAAGGCCAAGCTCCATTAGCAGGGCGGGGAGGGGTGGGAAGCGCCTCCTTTGGGAAGAGGGAGCAGGGATCAGTGCGCCAGGCCCAGTGCACCAGGCCCAGACCCATTTTCAGCCCCCGTGCCTGCAGCTGGCTTGGGTCCTGACACAGGGAGGCAGCCTAGGCCTTGGTAGCAGGGCTGCTTTGGGAGCTGGCCAGCTGGAGAGGCCAGGTCAGCCTGGACCTCGGAGCTTGCACCCCCTCTCCCTGGCAGTGCGCCCTCCCACCCCAGAGCGCAGTCCGTGGGGAAAGCCAGGCCGGCTGCTGCCCGAGTGGGTCTGCACATCCTGCCCACGTGTCCTTGGCTGTGGGAGGGTTTCCATGCCGCCACGGCACAGCTCTCGCTGCACCAACCCCACGGCGTCTCGCTGACTCACCAGCGTGTGAGTCGGTGTGAAACCGTGCTCGGGCCTCTCGTGCACTGGCCCCTGCACAGCATGGAACGTGCAGGTGTCAGCAAAGGGAGTGCCCCCGAGAGCCTGGCGGGGAGCGGTGGGACCAGTTTGCCCAGGGCGGAGCAGGCTGGCGTCACTGCCCTGACGGGCGCAGGAGATGACCGTGGAGTATCACTGGGGGGTAGGGGAGCACTCCAGACAGGGCTCCGTGCTGAGCACCAGGCCTTGCCTCGGTGCAACTGTGGGACCCTGGGCAGGTGCCAGGACTGCAATGCTTGGCAGGGTCCTTGCTGCCCCCCCGATGTACACATGGGGCAGTGGGTTTAGTGAGCGCCCTGTTCAGCACTGGCACCTACTCGCCAAAGGCCCCTCGAGCTGCAGGTCCAGTTGCCACACAGATGGGGGCCCTGCCTTGGCGGGTGGGGGCGCTGGGGTGACTGAAACGCCTCCTCCTCCTGCAGCCTGGGTGGCTCTCAGAGCCCTGCATGTCACTGAGGGCGAAGGAAGGCCCCAGCACTGACCCCGCGCGGTTCCCTTTCCAGCACCATCGAACCCGAGGCCCTGAAGCAGGGCAACATGAGCTCCTTGGGCTTCACCAGCAAGGAGCAGCGTAACCTGGGACTGCTGGTGCACCTCATGACCAGCAACCCCAAGATCCTGTACTCGCCCGTCGGGACGGAGGTGGACAAGGTCATCCTGAAGGTGAGGGCGCTGGCCGGCCCAGATGGGCCTGCATGGGGCGGCCGGGCCTGCTGGCCATCACTCTAAGCCCTGCTTCCATTGAGGGGCCCCTGGAAGCCCCTAAGGTCTCAAAGTCCATGGCTAGCCAGGGTGGGGCCGAGCACCTCTCTGGAGTGCCGCTTGCGGCAGGCAGCAGCGCTTAAGGAGCCGGGTTTAATGGATCGCTCCAGCCCTTGAGCTGTGCCATGGAGCCCTGGGGGCCCATTGAGCTCTGCCTCGGAATCGGTGATTAAGGCTCAGTGACTGCAGGGGAGGGGGACTGCAGCTGAGTTGCTGCTGGAGGCCGAGCGCAGCGTGGCTGTGGGCTCGGTGTAGCATCCTCAGCGGGTCCGGGCTGCGTGGCAGCCAGCCAGGGTGATTTCCAGCCCAGCGCCGCAGGCTGCTGGCCCCGTTTGCCCTGTTTGTTACACGTCGGAAGCCGGGTGTTCGTTTCCTTTGTGGTTTCCCCTGACATCGCCGGTCCCAGCGCCGAGCACGCGACAGGAAGGTGCATGATGCCAGCCCAGGGTCAGTTCCCTGAGGCCTAGCGCTGCGTGAAGCTCCTCACACCCGGGCAGTGAATGGCAGAGGCCAGCAAGAAGGATGCTGGGTTAGTAGCATTGCGTACCTGCTTTGCACACAGGTAAATGCCCAGGCAGAGAGGAATTAGGTCCCAGGGTCCCATCGGGAGGCCAGCTGCATCAGTGGCATTCACGAGCGGCGACCGGGCAGGGCTGAGGCCGTGTCTGGGTCACAAGAGTTGCACTGATTTAATTACATCGGTTTTAAAGTGACGAGGGCCCCTACCGTAGATGCGCTGAAGTGGGTTTAACCCTTGCCTAGACTGGCTTAGTGGTGGTGGTTGCAGTAGCTACTCCGGAGCAATGCCGTGTGTGCCTGCACTGGGTTCACTTGCCTAGCGTAGGCACGGCCCAGCTCTCCCTGCTGTGTACAGATCCTTAACCCTTAGTGGCCTGGGCAGCCTCGTAGTGCCAGTCCCAGACATGCAGCGGGGCCAATCCTCTCCCATTGCCTCCCCGTCCCCTGCCATCTCCGCTCTCCTCTCTCCCCACAGGCCAATGAGACCTTTGCCTTCGTCGGGAACGTGACTCGCTACGCCCAGGTCTGGCTGAACATCTCCTCTGAGATCCGGGGCTTCCTGGAGGAGGGCAAACTGCAGCGACGGATCCGCTGGCTTCAGGAGGTGCTTGTGGGCGGGGGAAGGGGAGGAATGGCTTTGGAGCGAAGCCAAGAGACGGATCTCGTCACCACAGCAAAGTACATTTTACCTGCTCCGGTATTATGGCAGCAGGTGCTGCGGGATCCCCATCCCGTTGCAGGGCTTTACTTCGGGGTGCTCAGCCCTGGGCCCATGTCCTCTAGCTTCCCAGGCGGGTCACTGGCATTGCCAGCTGTGCTGCAGCAATCCGGGTGTGCGGCTGTTATTGGGGTGGGGGTGGGGGGTTAGGCTGTCGCCCCCTCAGCCTGTCAGCTCCCGGACTTTGTGTCCAGTCTGGGGGGCGGGAGCCAACAGTCTCAGACCGGGGCGTTGCTGCTGAGTGACGCACAGTTTGACCACTCAGGTGCCTAGTTGTATTAACATCACAGGACAGGGAAGGGGAGAGACGTCTTCTGGGCCCCTTCCCTGCTCCTGGCTTTGCTGAGGCTGGCTGGCTGCCTCCAGCTGCCTCGTGACCGGTGCACCAGGCGCCATGGCACATGCCCTTTGCTCAGCCCCCTCTCTCTGTACAATTCAGGGCCAGATTCCCCACAGCCCTGCTTCGTTCCTGACGGCCGTGCAGGGCGGTGTAAAGCACCCCTGCTGGTGAGAGCAAGGGGGGCGGATAGGGTGGTGTTTGCACGGCTGCAAATGATGGTGCAAGGCAGAGGGAGTGGGGCCTCCATGTGTGTTGCACAAGTAGCACCAAGAGGAGATGGGGTGAGGTATGGAAGCTCCTCTGCACCATTTCATCCTTTCTTGCCTCGGTCTGTCTCTCTCCCTGGGCCTGTCCTTCTCCCCAGTTCACCGCCGACCTCCACAAACACCCCGAGATCCTGAACGCCTCGGACAACAACCTCCTCCGCAGCTTCATCGACGGCAACTTCTCGCTGCCCAACACCAGCGCCCTGCTGCAGCAGCTGGACACCATCGACAACGCCGCCTGCGGCTGGATCCAGTTCATGTCCAAGGTGCGGGCGACGCAGCCTCTTGGAGCCAAGCCTGGGTCCTGCCACGCCGCCCAGGAATGCTGGGAGGCCCTGCTGCCTCTGTCCCAGGGCTTGTCTAGGGGGCCTTGTAGTAGCTGGGTGGTCTGTATCCCCTAGAACCACAGGTTCAGATCCCAGCAGGTCTGAGTCGGCCCTTCCTCGCTGTAGTTTGCTGGGCCAGGATCTTTCACCTCAGACCGCAGTGCGTGGGCCTCCCAGAGCACTCTGCTGAAGAGCTGGGGCGTAGCTGGAAATGGGGGTGAATGCGGGGTAGATCCAAGCGCCTTTGGCAGGGCTGCTGGCAGGACTCCGCTCCGGGGATCCCTGTCCTGATGGAGTAGCACCTGGGTGCGCCGAGGGGTGGCTGCGGCTGGCAACGCGCTCTGTTCAGGCTCAGGCTGGGCACCCTGTTTACACCCGTCCCGGGACAGTGTTTGGATGCAGCTAACTGTGAGGGGGTTTGGGAGAGCGGCCATGGGAGTGTGCCCAGGAACACCCCCCGCAGGGCATCCAGGAGCACGGGGAGCTGTTCCTGGGCAGCGGGGGCTCACGGGGCCTTTCCCTCCCGCCAGGTCAGCGTGGACATCTTCAAGGGCTTCCCCGATGAGGAGAGCATTGTGAACTACACGCTGAACCAGGCGTACCAGGACAACGTCACGGTGTTTGCCAGTACGTCCCAGCCCTGGCCTCATGCTTTTCTTCCCTCTCCTCTCCATTTGCTCAGCCACCCCGTGGCCTCGGCTAATACTAGGTCCTGACTTCTGGGAACCTGCTTCACTGCAGCTCCCCGTTTCGTTAGATCCCCTCGTGGGAGTGGGGTTTGGTGCGTATGTTGCTCAGTGTCTCAGCCAGACCCAGCAGGGCTGGGAGCACCCATCCCCCATGGAGCCCAGGCAGTAATTACCGGGAGTTAGCAGTCCCTGTGGCGACGGGCAGAGTCAGCCGATCCCTCCCCTAGGTCTGGCGGCTGGTCCCTGCTGTGTTAGCGCTGGCAGCATGTGCAGGAGGCGGGTGACCTCGGGGGATCACGCGTGTGCCGTGAGCAGGGAGCGCGCACTGGCGCGTGGCCTGTACAAATGCTAGCCAGCGGGCTGCCCGTTGGGCAGGTCACTCCTTTCAGATACAAGGATCCCCTCCAATAATCCCCATGTGTATTGTCCGTAGCAGGAACAGAAGGCAGGGAAGACGCCGGTATGGGAGAGAGCAGGAGGCTGGTCTCGGCTCTGCCACTGACTTGCTGGGTGGCTTTGGGCTAGTCACTGAACTGCTCCGTGCCTCAGTTTCCCCAACTATAACATGAGGGAAGCTCTCTTAAGGCAGCTACAGGTCTTAATTCAAAGCCCCGTGAGATGCTCCAGTGGAAGGTGACCATTGCTGGTTCCCTCTTCTCCTGTTCGGGGATTCTCGCTGCCCCCTCGTGTGGGGTCTGGTCTGACGCTCACTGAGGTCAATAGGACCCCATTGGTCTCTTTGGGTAAGGCCCTGGCGGGGTGGCGTGTGAGTGCCTTCTCTGCCCCAGCGTACGCTACCCCCGAGCCGGCAAGGAGAGGAAGGCCGCCCCGTGTTCAGCTCTCTGAGCGTGCTCTCCCCTCAGGTGTGATCTTCCAGACCAACAAGGATGGCTCCCTGCCCCCCCACGTGATGTACAAGATCCGGCAGAACTCCAGTTTCACCGAGAAAACCAACGAGATCCGGCGGGCGTACTGGCGGCCGGGCCCCAACACGGGCGGGCGCTTCTACTTCCTCTACGGTTTCGTGTGGATCCAGGGTGAGTGGCCTGGGGCCCTCCTGCCAGCAGCCTCACGGCAGCGCCCACAGCACCCTCTCGACGAGTGGCACCGTCCCTGCCCCTCGCTGACCTGGGCTCTTCTGTCTCCCCTCAGACATGATGGAGCGAGCCATAATCAACACCTTCGTGGGCCATGACGTGGTGGAGCCTGGCAATTACGTGCAGATGTTCCCGTACCCGTGTTACACCAGGGACGAGTGAGTAACACCGGGGGTGGGGGAGGGGGGAGAACGGCAGCGGGAGTCTCATGTCGTGTCACGGGGGCTGCACGGACCTGACAGGCCAATCCCAGCCCCTGCCTCTCCCCTGGGCAAATCCCTTGCCAGGCCCAAGCGGCCGAACCGAACTGGAGACAAGGCCCCAGTGCTGGCAGTTAGGCAGGAACTGGGCACGGGGCTTGGGGCTGAGGGAGGCTGGAGCAGAATTGCTGGGCCCCTCTTCCGCTTCCTTCCATTCCCACCAGCGAGGGTTGATGCAGGGCTCCCGGCCCCATCCGGGGAGTCTGGCCAGCAGGGCGCTCTCATGGTGCTTTCCTGCTCTCTTCCCCAGTTTCCTGTTCGTCATCGAGCACATGATGCCCTTGTGCATGGTGATCTCCTGGGTCTATTCGGTGGCGATGATGATCCAGCACATTGTGGCGGAGAAGGAGCATCGGCTGAAAGAGGTGGGGACCCCAAGCACCTGCAGGCAGAGCGATGGGGTGCTGGGATTTAGCGTCCCTCTTGGGGCCTGCTGGGGCAGCAGGAAGCGGGGGTAGGGAGGGAGATGGTTGACAGCACAATCCAGTTCCATGGAGGAAAGGGGGAGAGTAGCACTGCCCATGCTGTGCTCTGTGGAGGGGTGATGGTGGCTCCACCTCTCTGCTTCCAGCTGCTGTGTTGCAATTGCAATGCAAGAAGCTAAGGGACCAGGAAGTGACTTTGTGGTGTAACTTTCTTTCCCACGTCAGCAAGAGCTGGCCTGGCACAGAGATGTTACAGGACCCTGATCGGGTGATGTCTGTGCCATTGTGAGCATGGGGTAGGTGCCTGGTAGGACATTTTCCGCCCATGGGGACGTTTGTGGATCCCCGAGTGAAATGTTACAGGGAAAGCCCCAGGGCCTGATTCTCTCCTCTGGTGTAAATTGGGGTAATGCCATTGTAATTGGTGTAAAATGAGAGCAAGTGAGAGGGGAGACAGACCCATGGTTGCTTCTGTTCTCCAAACCAGAGCATAGGAGATATGGGTCCAAGTTCACCCCCAGCTTAACCCCACTGGAGTTGGTGAGACTCCCGGGGTGGGTTTGTCCCCTACTAACACTCTGAGGCCAAGGCGTGCTCTGTAATCCCTGGATTGCTGCCGGCCCGTCTCATTAGCTGCTGAGGGCCCTCTGCCGCAGTAACACAGCTCGGGCCTAGGACCAAGGTGTTGCTCTCTGGGTGTCCAGGGCTGGATGGTGCCACAGGGATATTTCCACCTGCAGGTGCCTGTGCAAACACAGCCTAAGGCAGCAAGGATCCAGCCTGGCTCTCGGAGCAGTGGGATCGCACCGCTGGCTCTGTTCCGTGGGGAACATCCCTGCTTGGTGACGGGGACAGAGGAGCCAACGGGGTCTCTTCTACCTCGGACACTGAGGATCCCCTTTCCATGCCCCCTCCCTGTTCTCCCCATCACCTGGTTACTGCTCCAGGCAAACAGCAGCGCTTTGTTCTTGGCTGGTACTGGCCTCCCCCACCAGAGCCTGGCTGCAGGAGCAGGGAGGGTTGCGGCAGCTAACGAGAGCCTGCTGAAGGCGCTGGGGTGCAGTGCCAGGCATAGCTGGCTGTCAGTCCAGGGCAATGTGAGACTGGCCTGCCTTTGCCAAGTTCAGGCCTGGCAGGCTTCTGTAGAAGGCTTTTCCCGTCCCTGTTGGATGCTCTGCTGAGCAATGCTGGCGCAGCAGAACGGACCATGAAGGATCCCAGCCCGAGTCTCCTGCTGCCCTGCTCACTGATCTGCTCGTGCATGTTCCCAAGGTCTCCTGATTGGGATTCCCACAGGGAAATCAGCGGTGCCCTTGCTGGCCAGACACACGGCTTCCCTGGCATTGAGATGTTGGCATCCCACAGGGCTCTGCCGGGCCTGTGCATTATCCTTCCGTGAGACCCTGCACAGAGGCAGCACAGGCTGTGTAGTTAGGGAGCCAGAGAGAACCACAGGGTCTGTCCAGCCCTTTCGAGCCATTCGCCACAAGCCCTGTCTTGTCTGGGCCCCAGGGGACAGTGCTCTCTCTCGGGGACAGCTGGGCTTAGGCAGACTGAGCAAGGAGAGCGGGTGGCTTTTCTCTCCCACAGCAGCTGTGGCCTTCTCTGCCCTTCTCCAGGGTCTGAGTTAACATGGGACAGGACCCAACCTTGGCTGCTGAAGGAGCAGAGAGCTCTACGCATTCCCTGAGCCATCAGTGCTTCCCTTGCCTGTGGCGTCATCCTCTAGTCCCCTTCGGGGGGTGTCAAATCCACAGGATCAGTGCGATGGCACCAGCTTTGGAAGGGTCTCTAGGAGGAACCCCCTCAGTGTGCTGGTCCCCCTTGGGGTCTCGCTCTTCCTCCAGGGTAAGCCACGCTGCTTCACCGCCTCCTTAGACTGAACCTCTGGGCCTGGGGCACCCCCACTTCCCAGCGTGAGCCCCGTTCAGCGAGTCCAACTGAGCCGGGCCCCGATGGAGGCTGGTGCACGCTGGGGATTGATGCACCTCGCCCAGCATTGTCAGAACAGCCGGGTTTATTCCTTAACTGGAACGTAGTGTGGGAAGTCCTGAGGGTAGCACAGAGATGGGTGGTTTGAGCATTGGCCTGCTAAACCCAGGGTGGTGAGTTCAATCCTTGAGGAGGCCACTTAGGGATTTGGGGCAAAAAAATTGGTCCTGCTAGTGAAGGCAGGGGGCTGGACTCAATGACCTTTCAAGGTCCCTTCCAGTTCTAGGAGATTGGTATATCTCTATTTATTAATATTAATTATTAAGATGAAGGTTAAGAATAATCCATTCTGGTTAGTCCAGGGCCCAGCCAAGCTGCAGTGAGCTCCAGTGCTCAAGCTCTGTCTCTCCATCTGATTTCCTTTGTCAAACTCTGGGTGAGAGCCCCGACTGCCTCCAGGAGCCAACACTTATCCCTCCCACCTACCCAGTCCCTTGTTCCCGAGCTGGAGAGATGCTGCTCAGCCCTGGGGAGAGGCGGGCAAGTCTATGTCTCTCTGGGGCCTTGGTTGCTAGGTATCAATGTCCAGGCAATTAGATTTGCCATTGTCTTTTCAGAGGCTCCAGTGATAAGGGAACCCAGATCCAGACAGCCAAGTGACACCCATATCTGTGTCTCTTTGCCCGCTATGAGAGCAAACAGCCCTTTCCCACCCCCTAGGTAACAAAATGCAGCACATGGGGAAACTGAGGCACACACAAGCTTCATAAAAGTACTACCAACAATTCACACTTCATCACAGGGGCGACAGCATCATAGAATTGTAGGACTGGAAGGGACCTCGAGAGGTCATTTAGTCCAGCCCCCTGCACTCAGGGCAGGACTAAGTATTATCTAGACCATCCCTAACAAGTGTTTGTCCAACCTGCTCTTAAAAATCCCCAATGATGGAGATTCCACAACCTCCCTGAGCAATTTATTCCAGTGCTTAACCACCCTGACAGAAAGTTTTTCCTAATGTCCAACCTAAACCTCCCTTGCTGCAATTTAAGCCCGTTGCTTCTTGTCCTAGCCTCAGAGGTTAAGAACAACAATTTTTATCCCTCCTCCTTGTAACAGAGTTTTATGTACTTGAAAACTGTTATCATGTCCCCTCTCAGGCTTCCCTTCTCCAGACTACACAAACCCAGTTTTTTCAATCTTCCCTCATCGGTCATGTTTTCTCGACCTTTAATCATTTTTGTTGCCCTTCCCTGGACCTTTTCCAATTTGTTCACATCTTTTCTGAAATGCGGCGCCCAGAACAGGACACAAGACTACCTTATAGTAGCTCCATCTAGGCAATGTTTTCCTAGTTTGTTTATGAGAAGGTATCAAAATGCTAAAGTCAAGATATACCACATCTACCACTTCCCCCATATCCACAAGTCTTGTTACCCTGGAAGCTATCAGGTTGGTTTCACATGACTTGTTCTTGACAAATCTGTGCTGACTGTTACTTATCAAAATTATTATCTTCTAGGTGTTTGCAAATTGTTTGCTTAATTATTTGCTCCATTATCTTTCCGGGTACTGAAGTTAAGGTGACTGATCTGTAATTTCCCGGGTTGTCCTTATTTTCCTTTTTATAGCTGGACACTATATTTGCCCTTTCCCAGTCCTCTGGAATCTCTCCCATCTTCCATGACTTTTTGAAGATGATCATTAATAGCTCAGATTCTTGAGTATTCTAACCTAGGATGTATTTCATCAGGCCCTGGTGACTTGAAGACATCTAACTTGTCCACCACATGCGTCTGACGAAGTGGGGATTCACCCACGAAAGCTCATGCTCCAATACGTCTGTTAGTCTGTAAGGTGCCACAGGACTCTTTGTCGCTTTTTACAGATCCAGACTAACACGGCTCCCCTCTGATACTTGACTTCTAGTAATTTTTAACGTGTTCTTTCCCTATTTTAGCCTCTGATCCGACCTCATTTTCACGGGCGTTCAGTGTGTTAGACATCCAATTGCTATGAACCTTTTTGGTGAAAACTGAAACAAAGAAGTCATTTAACACTTCTGTTGTTGTTTTTCCTCCCTTGTTGAGTAACAGGCCTACCCTGTCCTTGGTCTTCCTCTTGTTGAGCTAGCTAGAGGCAGAAAGGAGAATCTCTCTTTGGGCCTTGGCCTTTCTAATTTTGTCCCTACATACTTGTGTTGTTTGTTTATATTCATCCTTTGTAATTTGACCTACTTGCCACGTTTTGTAAGACTCTTTTTTGAGTTTCAGATCATGGCAGATCTCCTGGTTAAGCCAGGGCTGTCTCTTTCCTACGCATGTTTCGGACAGCGAGAACAAACCGAACTGGAGAGTGCTCCAGCTGCGCCCCCTGTCTGAGGGGCCTGCTTTGTCCCTCCAGGGTTTTCCCCTGTGCTGTGTCTCACGTCCCCCAGTAGGGCCTGGGTGGAAGCGTTGGGCTTCCCCCACACAATGTCCAGGCCTTGTCTAGCACAGCCGTGCCGCACCTCAGTTTCACGAGAAGCAGTGTTGTGACCAGCAGGGGTTGCCGAGAGCTGGAGGGTGGGATCAGAGGGAACCTGTGCTGGAGAAACCAACAAGCCGGCAAAGCGTGAGCCCTACGGATCCTGCTCCCTCCCCGGCAGAAACTGACGCCGGGATTGCAGTTCCTGAAGGGCTGCGGCCTACCCTGGAGAATCCACCTTTCAATCACCTCGTCAGCTCCATGACGACTGTCCGCCCCTCCCTGCATGCTGTTGGGTTCACCCCCCCCCCACACACACACTCGTGTTCCCCGGGGGCGCTCGGGGCAGTTAGCTCACCCCGGCTTTCCCCTCCCCGGGGGGGGCTCGGGGCAGTTAGCTCACCCCGGCTTTCCCCTCCCCGGGGGGGCTCGGGGCAGTTAGCTCCCCCCGGCTTTCCCCTCCCCGGGGGGGGGGGGGGCTCAGGGCAGTTAGCTCACCCCGGCTTTCCCCTCCCCGGGGGGTGGGGGGCTCAGGGCAGTTAGCTCACCCCGTCTTACCCCGGGGGGGGGGGGCTCGGGGCAGTTAGCTCACCCCGGCTTTCCCTGCCAGGGGGGCTCAGGGCAGTTAGCTCACCCCGGCTTTCCCTGCCAAGGGGGGCTCAGGGCAGTTAGCTCACCCCAGCTTTCCCCTCCCCGGGGGGGGGAGGGGGCTCGGGGCAGTTAGCTCCCCCCGGCTTTCCCCTCCCCGGGGAGGGGGGCTCGGGGCAGTTAGCTCCCCCCGGCTTTCCCCTCCCCGGGGGGGGGCTCGGGGCAGTTAGCTCCCCCCGGCTTTCCCCTCCCCGGGGGGGGGGGGGCTCGGGGCAGTTAGCTCCCCCCGGCTTTCCCCTCCCCGGGGGGGCTTGGGGCAGTTAGCTCACCCCGGCTTTCCCCTCCCCGGGGGGGCTCGGGGCAGTTAGCTCACCCCGGCTTTCCCCTCCCCGGGGGGGCTCGGGGCAGTTAGCTCACCCCGGCTTTCCCCTCCCCGGGGGGGCTCGGGGCAGTTAGCTCACCCCGGCTTTCCCCTCCCCGGGGGGGGCTCAGGGCAGTTAGCTCCCCCCGGCTTTCCCCTCCCCGGGAGGGCTTGGGGCAGTTAGCTCACCCCGGCTTTCCCCTCCCCGGGGGGCTCAGTTTGAGTTCAGGTCACCAAACGAGCATTAGGTGGCTCTGCTGCCTTCCTGGGCCCTTTGCTCTGCCTCTCTCCCGCAGGAGACGCCAGGGAACCTTTACGGCCGCGCCTGCTCCCTTGGGACCTCCCAGCTGCCCTTCGGGAGGCCCTGCTGCGGCCGAGTGCTGAGCAGCCCCAGTGATGGGGACCGAAGAGTCCCGCTGCCTCCCAGCCCCCGCCATGGATCAGTTCCTCCCCCCACCCACCTTGTCGTGGGGCCAAGAGCTAGGCAGGTCCAGAAAAGGTCGGGACCTTTATATGGCGCTGGCGAGCGCTCCAGCTTCACTGCCCCCTGCAGCGTCTCTTGCGCCTCCCTCTGAAGCAGGTGGCCACAGTTGGAGATGGGACCCTGGGCTAGTGGACCCCTGGTCTGAACCACCCTGGCAGTTCCTCAGTTTCCTGTTTCTTCTCCTGCTTCCCAATTGCTCCATTTGCCTTCCCTCGCCTGCAGGAATCCGGCTTAGCCAGCCAGGCCAGATCCCACCTGGCAATACTTGGGCAGCTGAAAGTCCAACCACAGGAATAAACCAACAAACCCTCTGACCTCCAGAGACCGGCCAGTGGAAAATAAGAGCCACCCCAGCCAAACCTCTAGTGCCACCGTCCCAGAATGGGCCACTGGGCCCCTTGCTGTGACCCCCTGCCGGCCTCTGAGCTTTGGGGGTCACAGACGGGAACCGCGTGTTCCTCTCTCCCGCGCTGCTTCTCTCCCCTGCTGCCTGGAAGCTGAGAGCGACCAGCTGCACAGACCAGCCAGGGCCGCGGAACTAGGATCTTTCTCTGTAAGGTGCATAGGGAGAGGGAGGAATAAGATGCTTGTGAATCAGAGCTTAAGGCCAGAAGGAACCACCAGATGGTCTAGCCTGACCTCCTGTGTAACACAGACCCCACCCGCATCCGCACCTCAAACCCAACCGCGGAATGAGACCCCGGGTGGGTTAGCTGTTGTGTGCCAGCTCCAGGCAGAGAACCAGAGGGACCCAGGCGCACTAATGCCTGAGGTCCCTGCAGTGACAGAGAACTGGCGAAGTGAGATATACCCAGATGCTCCTAGCCAGCAAACTGCCCCCACCCCGCTGCACCCCCATCTCAAGGCCACTGCCCAGCCACTCTGACCTGGGGGAGAACTCGGAGATCATGTAGTGACCACAAAGAGAGACTGGGTTATCCAAGCTCTGCACATCTGGCCTGGCTGTCTCCTGCCTCCTTTACTTGCTGTGTTTCATGGCAGTTAATCAAAAGGGGCTCGTGTTTCTGGAGCCTTTGTTTCCAGAGTGCCACGAACTCTGGGAACCGGGCCCCTTTCAGGAGCCTCCAGTTGCAGCCCGGGTGTCACTGGCCGCTGGTGGAAATCTCGGCCTGAGGGAATTTGCTTGTTGAGTGGATGCAGTGCCTGTAAGAGACACCTTAGCAGCACAATCCCGGCCTCAGATCACCACCAGGCAAGTAACAAACAGGGAAATGAAGGAAAGATCCCCCAGCTCCCGCCTTCCCACAGGGTCCCCTTGCCCACACACCCACCAGGGCATTGGGGGCAGAGCTGCTCCCTTTGAACCTGGCCCGTGTTGAGCTGCCTTGTCCTTGCTCCGCTGTGTCCCGTGAGGACGCCCTGCTGGCAGGGCAGGGACTGTCCCGTGGAACCAGTCCCAGTGGGGCCATGTGCTCTGATGGCGCGTGGCACTGTCTCTTGCAGGTGATGAAGATGATGGGCCTGAACAACGCAGTCCACTGGGTGGCCTGGTTCATCACCGGCTTTGTCCAGCTCTCCATCTCCGTCACCGCGCTCACCGCCATCCTGAAATACGGCAAGGTCCTGATGCACAGCGACGTCTTCATCATCTGGCTCTTCCTCGCCATCTACGCCGTGGCCACCATCATGTTCTGGTGAGCGCTGGGGCGGGGCAGGGGTGTAACACAGCAGTGATGGCAGGGCCCAGAGGCTAGGGACGAGTCAAGCAGCCAGAGGGGCAAGGGCCAGAGCAACGAGGCCGCTAGACATGCACTCCCTGGGGCGTGGCCGCTGTCTCTGAGCCTCGGGGGGGTCCGGGGGGGCTGGGGTAGCGGGGTTGATTTGTTACTCTGGGGTCTAGATTCCATTTGTGTCCAATGTTTGATTTCACAGTTTCTAGCAAAGCCACAGTGCTGGGGCCATTCGCGCGGGACCATGAACTCCCAGAGAAGGGGAGCCAGGGATGTACCCAGAGTCACCCCAGTGCTGCTCGCGCTGGGCCCCTCGATCGGGGGAGGCAACAGTGGGTCATTGAGCTACGGCCCCAGCCTGAGCCCTGGGCACTGCCTGTTTCTGCGCCACCAGCAGCAGGATTAAAGATGGTTACGAGCAACGGGTGGCAGATGCTTTCCCCACCCACCCCAGTACGGGCTGGGATCGTCTCGCAGCTAAAGGCCAGATAGTCCCCTGAAGCTGGTGTAACTCCCTGGGCTTCCATGGAGCTCCTCCTGATTTACACCGGCATCATTAGAGGAGAATCCAGCTTGTGGACAATGCCACAAGCTCAAACCTCTGAGTCGCCGGCTGATTCGATTGGTGTACAGGGGGAGGCAGGCTGACTGGCGGTGAGAAGCCTGCGCTGTCGGGGTGTCTGCAGGGATCGGCTGGCTCGTGGGCGGGTGGGAGTTATTTACGGTGCTGAGGATCGCAGGGAAGCAGGTTCTCCCATCAGTCGGTGGCAGGTGTCGTCCCCGTCCACGTTCAGTTAGGAGGAACCACAAAGTCGTTGTAGTGCAGCCGCCGTGGCTGTAAAGGGCAGTGGGGAATCTATGCACCTGAGTGGTGACACAGCAACACACCCCTGCCCTGGCCATCCTTGCCGGGGGGTGCTTGGTCCGGTCAGAGCTGGTTCTGCCGCACTCCCTCTGCTCTGTTCTGAGGGGTGTTTGCCTCCTGGAGGTTTTTGGAAGGGGAGCCAGCAATGGGGCCCGAGGAAGCAGGGTCGGTACTGAGTTCCAGTCCCGCTGTCCGACATGACAGCTTGTGGGCCAGTCCAGCCCCTCCTCGGAGGCCCTGATCCTTCTGGCAGGGGGGTGGCTCATTGGCAGGCTCAGCAGAGGGGCCAAGGACTGAAAGATGGGTGGGGACTGAATTCCCCAGGTGCCCCCCCAGCGGGGTGAGGCTCACCAGCAGGGCAGGGTGAAGGAAACCTGCTGGGCCGCTCCGTGCTGGGCCTCTTGGGAGCAAACAGAGGGTTTCTGTCCCCAGGCTGCCAAGGAAATAGCCAGGTCTGCCCCCCAGAACTCTGGCGGGGCGGGGGGGTCCCCATCCTCTGATGGAGTTTGACAGAGTGTGGGAGGTGGGCATGCCTCTTTTTCTCCGAGGTGGGTGATGAAGTGGGGGGGCCGTGTGAGCCTTTTTCTCTGGGGGCAGAGGTGGGGCTGTGGGGGGCCTAATACCCTCTCTCTCTGGGGCTCGGGGTCATGCCCCCCCGGGGCAGGGACTGGGGGGGCTGACCTCCTTTCGCTCTGTGGCGGAGGATGTCACACTGTCTGCCCCACAGTTTCCTGGTGTCCGTGCTCTATTCCAAGGCCAAGCTGGCCTCAGCCTGCGGGGGCATCATCTACTTCCTGAGCTACGTCCCCTACATGTACGTCGCCATCCGGGAGGAAGTGGCCCACGACAAGATCACGGCCTTCGAGAAGTGCATTGCTGTGAGTCCTGGGGCCCGGCCCGGTGCGGCTCCCTGCAGGCCCTGGGCATGGCTGGGAACGGGGCTCCCCGGCTCTGCTCCCTCCATCACCAGCCTGCCCCCCACGTCCCATCGCCCTCCTCGCTGCCAGGATGGGCGGGGCATGCTGCTTGGCATGGGAGTCTCCCTGCTGCTTGCCCAGCATGGGAGGGAGACCTCCCCCCCGCCTCCCGGCCATGCCTCCAGCCCCAGTCACTGGAGGAGTCAGGCCGCCTATGGCCAGAGAACTGCCTGCTGCAGCCACAGGGACCAAGGAGCCTTCAGCAGGACAGAGCTGGAGCAACCAACATTTCCAGCCTAACATCCCTCTGCATAGCCAGAGCCCGGCTGGGCCAGGGGCTCGCAGGGGGAGGGGTCCTGAGGGCTCCGCTGCCCTGGGGGTGGGGATAAGGAGCCTCTTCCCCTCCAGGACGGTGGGATCCCTGCCGAGGAGTGTGCCAACTAACACGGGCCGCACACTGCGTCCTCTCCAGAGCCTGGCAGGCTGGGGCAGCGTGGCACTGCCCAGCTGCACCCTGTGATGGAGCTGGGCAGGGCAGGAGCTGGCCCCTTGTGACGAGCTCATGCCCCAGTGTGAATCCTGATCTTAGAGCCGCTGCACCAGGGCGCCGGCAGGAGGCAGCGGTGCCCCCTGCCATCCACTATCCACACCCCCAGGGGCCTTTTTCCCTTTGCTGCATCCAGACCCTCCATGGATTCCCACCCTCACCGCCAAGGGCTTTCGTCCCCCTCCGCCCGTCCGTACCCCTGATGGCCTCCCCCGAGCACCCGGCTAGGGGATCGCTGCCCAGGGCTTTAGGGGAGCAGCTCTCGGGCTAACCTCCCTCTCCCCCGCTCAGTCTCTCATGTCGACCACGGCCTTCGGGCTGGGCTCCAAGTACTTTGCGCTGTACGAGGTGGCGGGCGTGGGCATCCAGTGGCACACCTTCAGCCAGTCGCCCGTGGAAGGCGACGACTTCAACCTGCTGCTCTCCATGATGATGCTGATCGTGGATGCCGTGGTCTACGGTGTGCTGACGTGGTACATTGAAGCCGTGCACCCAGGTACGGGCCAGGGCTGCCTCCTGCAGCCCAAGGGGGGCAGGTGCAGGGTGGCACCGACCTGACTGGGATGGAAGGAGGGCCGGTCAACAGCCTCCCCAGGCATGGCTGTGAATGCAGGGGGTGGGGGCAGGTCAGCATCCAGCCATGTTCATGAACCGGGGTGTTGGGGGTGTAACCACCCAGTGATCTGCCCCGGGGCTCTGTGTGTTGTCCCTTCCAGGGGACTGCATGTACCACCCCCGCTGGCCCCCACTTCCTGGGGGGGAGGCCCACACCTCTCGGTCACACCAGGGGCCTCCTGCACGAACCCCAGAACCGCCGCTGATCTCCCTTCCTTTGCAGGCATGTACGGGCTCCCCCGGCCCTGGTACTTCCCCTTCCAGAAATCCTACTGGCTCGGGAACGGGCGGGTCGAAACCTGGGAGTGGACCTGGCCCTGGTCTAGAACCACCCGCCTCAGCATCATGGAGGAGGATCAGGCCTGCGCCATGGAGAACAGGCGGCTGGGTAAGAGCGCCCGCAGGCTGGGCAGTGCAGAGATGGGGGAGAGGGGCCAGTGGGGAACGGGCTGGGATCCAGGGGACCTGGCTGCTGTTCCTGGCTCAGTCCCACTCCCAGTGGCACCGGGCCAGTCACGCCACCTCTCTTGGGTGGGGATGGGGACTTCCCAGCCCCCAGGCTTTCTGCTCGGCTCAGCAGCGAGTTACAGCCTGGCGCTGAGCTCACGCTGCTAACCCGCTTAGAAACACCCCTCGATTCGCAGAGGAGATGGACCCTGGGCTGCCGTTTCCCCAAAGCGAGGGCCATAATACGGGCCAGCCTCATGGAGGTGGCATGGGGCCAAATCCATCCCTGTCCCCCAGCTCCTTGAGAGCCTCAGAGGAGGAAGTGAAATGATGGCAGAGCGGGCGTGGAAGAGGGCGAGAGGGGGAAGGGCGGCTTCTCGGCAAGACACAAAGCGAGGGCCCGATCCTGCGCTCGTGGCACTCAGCGTGGTGCAGTGGGTTCACCCGGGCAATGCTGACGTGTGCCAGCTGGGGCTTATTGGGCAGGGCCTGGGGGCCCATCATCCTGGGCGCTGCACAAACCCGGAACAGGGAGCAGCCCCTGCCCCGAAGAGCCCCCGGGCTAGCTAGGCAAGGGGCGGGGCAAGGCAAGGCTGGCCCACGGCAGGGCCCTGCCCCATTTGTTTGTTATCGTTTTGGGAGGGGATTCGGGACCATCACGGCATATCCTGGGTGGCCCCACTGCCCGTCTCCCCAGGGTGCACGACCCGGCTCAGTGCTGGGTGGCGGCCGGTCCCCTGGCTCCCCGCACATGCTGACGGAGACACCACAGGCCCCTGCCCACCACCTCCCTGCTCTCGTTGCAGAGGAGACGCGTGGCATAGAGGAGGAGCCGAACCACCTGCCGCTCGTCGTGTGCGTGGACAAGCTCACCAAGGTCTACAAGACGGACAAGAAGCTGGCGCTGAACAAGCTGAGCCTGAACCTCTATGAGAACCAAGTGGTGTCCTTCCTGGGGCACAACGGGGCAGGCAAGACCACCACCATGTGAGTCGTGGGCTGGGGAGCCCTGGCGCGGGCCGTGACATGGAGAAACCGGGGCAGGGGCAGCCATGGGATGAGGGTGGGCGGGTCTCACCACCTCTGACACTGGGAGGGCTGCACGATCGCTGTCACAGTGGGGTTAGCCTGGGTTCCCAGGCTCTGTCCTCACCAATATCTTTGTGCCACACAGTGCCCCCCAGCTCTGCAGTGCTGCCAGTTCTCGGCGGTGTTTTGGAGTTCGTTCAGCAGGCAGTGCCCAGGGTCCGTGGCCTGATCTGGGTGGGAGGAGGTGCTGAGGCCTTACCAGGGCGGGTTTGAAGGAGGAGGGCATGTGCTTAGAGCGGGATGGGAGGCTCATGTGGGAAGGGAGTGTGGGGGGAGGCGGGGAGGTGATGGGGTTGTGAAGGCCCCGCAAGGTGGAGCTGTAACAAGCTGGTGCACACACTGGCTGGCCCTGGATAGGCTGGGCCCTCCTCTGGCATCCGCTGGCCTTGGGCAGCGTGGGCAGTGCTGTTCCACAGGGCGGAGCTGCCTAAGGGCCCTTCCCGCAGCGGCACGCCGTGGAGCTGTGCTATAGGCAATCGCCGCGTTTCCAGGCAGGGAGAAGAGCCGATGCTGCCCTGTTTCTTTCCCAGGTCCATCCTGACTGGCCTCTTCCCCCCAACCTCGGGCTCTGCTACCATCTACGGCCACGACATCCGGACGGAGATGGACGAGATCCGGAAGAACCTGGGCATGTGTCCCCAGCACAACGTGCTCTTCGATAAGCTGACGGTGGAGGAGCACCTCTGGTTCTACTCGCAGCTTAAGAGCATGGCGGAGGAGGAGATCCGCAAGGAGATGGACAAGTAGGGACCAGCCCCGGCCAATGACTCCTCCCTAGGCGATAAACAGCCATCACTGTCTTGGCATGAACCATTTTGCGCGAGCAGGTCTAGTGGACTTTGACCAGAGCCCCAGTGCTCTGTGGCACTGGCCCCAGAGTCCATCCCTTAGTGCAGAACTGGGCAAAGATTTTCAGAAGTAGCTAGTGATTGTGAGGGCCCCACTTGAGACACCTTAAAGGGCTTGATTTTTCAGATGGTGGGTGCTTAGCACTTTCTGAAAGCCAGGCCGCTTTAAGGAGTCTCAAGCTGGGCACCCAAAATCCCCAGCCACTATTGAAACGCTTGGCCATGGGTGACGAAAGCTAAGCTTTTGTTTTAAAAGTATATTTTTTAACCCTTGTGGTTGCAGAGAAAACCTTCCAGCTGAGTGTACCCAGTGTATCTGAGTCTGCAAAGCGCCTGAAACAGTAGCTCGGGGAGGTGTGAACTGCCCCATTCATTTTAGTGCGCTGTTAACTCAGAGATCTGCTCCTTCAGCAGTGTGCTTGCATCTGCCCAGCCTGGCTCACGCAGCCTGCGTGTGACTAGGCTGTAACAGCTATGTCGGATCTGTCCCCAGGATGATTGAAGACCTGGAGCTGTCCAACAAGCGGCACTCCCTGGTGCAGACTCTGTCAGGAGGGATGAAGAGGAAGCTGTCGGTGGCCATCGCCTTTGTGGGGGGATCGCGGGCTGTTATCTTGGATGAGCCCACTGCTGGCGTTGACCCGTATGCACGTCGGGCTATTTGGGATCTGATCCTCAAATACAAACCTGGTGAGCAACCCAAGGCAGGGCAGTGGCTCTGAGCCCTGTCCGAGTCCATTCTGTGCAGCGCGAGACTCCACACCAGGATTCCTCTGCCACCTCCCTGGGTGATGAATCTTGGTTAACAAAGGCACTCTAAGAGTTACTCCTGGGGGAGTTCTGTGCCCCAAAATAAAAAATTCTGCAATCAAAAATGAAAAGTTCTTAGCACAATATTTTAAAATTCTGCAAAATTCTGCATATTTTATTTGTCAAAATAACACAGTGTATTTACACCCGTTTAAATTATTTTTGGTCATTTATTTCAAAATACCTGTCAGCAAGCACGTCTGTAACAACCCAGACGACAAAAAAGATTCAAGAAATGTTTTTTGACAAATAGATTCCTTACTAGGCATATTGATACAGAACTCTGGAGTAATAACTCATTTAAACCACAATACCGGGCCGTATTTCCTGCCCCCCTCCGAAGCAGTGCAAAGGCTGTGGGGAGTCAGGGATGCTGAGGGAGAGGGAAGTAAATTGCTGGGAAGGAGCCTGGGTGTGACCTTGGAGGGTTGCTGGGTATGGGTGGAGCAAAGTATGGACAGGTTTTGGGGGGTGGGTGGGGAGGGATTGTTAGGGAGCTTCCCCCATGCAGACCCTGGCTGACCCCTAGCCTCTCCCATTCAGTCAGGCACATCTGCCCCGTCCCTATGTGTTCTTGCACTCCCTGTGCATGTGTCCCTCCATCCCCACCCAGACACCCCTCCCCCAATCCCCATGTGGCCCTGCACCCGCTTCCCCCTACCCCATGTCTCTGTTCCCCCACCCAGCCACTCCTCTGTCCCTATATAGCCTTGCACCCCTCCCCCATCACCACGTGGCCCTGCAGCTCCCTCCCCCCATGGCCCTGTGCCTCAACCCCCATTCAGCCCCTGCCCCAGTCCTCACCCACTAGCCCTTATGAGCCTCTGTCTGACCCTCCCAGCACCCCAGGGGGTCTGTCTCCCCATAGCCCCTCTCTCCTAACCTGGCCGGCTGTGAAGAAGGCAGGCTCTTTCTCCTCCCTCCCCACACTGGCCGGGAGCTGCTGCTTTGTTCTATCACCACAGCGCTCTCTGGTGAGCAAAAGGCAGAACTGCAGCAACATTTGGGCAGAAGCTTTTTTTTTCTGCGCCAAAAATTAAAAATAGGCGGGGCTCATTAATTATGCATGCACACCGTAGTGCCGAATTCCCCCAGGAGTAACTCTAGTGAGTAACAGGAGCATTGCCCCAACCTGACCCTGTGCCTGGAGGGAGAAGGAAAGTTGGATTTTAGGGAATGGACTCTGGCTATGACTGACCACCAAATAAAAATCCTTGTAGCACAGGACTTGGAGTCAGGACTCCTGGGTTCTATTCCTGCCTCTGCACGCTCTCGCTGGATGACCTGAGGCAAATCCCTCCCGTCTCGCTTTGTGCCTCAGTTTCCCCAGCTGTACCACAGGGATAGTAAGACTGCCCCACCCACCTTGGCCAAACACTCTGAGTCCCGTGGATGCAATGGCTCTGTGAGGCAGGTTCCCTGAAGCCCCGACTGCTTGGTCGAGAACACGTTGTCTTCTGGCAGCAGGTGCTGCGTGTGCTGCTTGGGTGTCCCTGGGGGCTGACCCGCGGCACGTTCCCCACTCACCCCTCCCTGACGCTCTTCCCCTGCGCTTGTCCCTGGCCTGGCAGGAAGGACCATCCTGCTCTCCACACATCACATGGACGAGGCCGACCTGCTCGGGGACCGCATCGCCATCATCTCGCATGGCAAACTCAAGTGCTGCGGCTCCCCACTCTTCCTCAAGAGCACCTACGGGGATGGCTACAAGCTGACGGTGGTGAAGAAGCAGTCAGACTCCAGGAACGGCACAGGTCAGTCACCGGGCACGCCGCACCCGCACTAGGGGGTCTGCCCCCCCAGGCCACCTTGGGAAATGTAGACAGGATCCACATAATGTAGACAGGATCAGACCTGCTGTCTGAGCTAGTAGCTCTCAGGAGGGCTGGCCGGAAAACAACATTCCCGTTTTGTGAAAAATGGCCGGGCTTTGCAATTTGTGTTTGCTCCGGTTTGGGATGATATCAAGAACTTTCAGCTTCTTTTTGAAAACACCCAAGAGTGAGACACCCCAGTACAGCCTGTACCCCTGTGTCTAGGACACTCGCCTGGGATGTGCCTGATCCACAACAAGCGCTGGGACCTGGGGCTCCCATGTCCCGTGGGAGTGCTCAGAACATAAGCACGGCCATATTGGGTCAGACCAAAGGTGCATCTACCCCAGGATCCTGTCTTCCGACAGTGCCCAATGTCAGGTGCTTGGTCTCTGTGTAAGCAGAGAGCTCTTACCTCCAGCATCCCATGATCTTCTGCTACCACTGCTGGGGGAAGGAAAAGTAGTCCCCCTCCTCCCCATGCACAGGAAGCATGGGGCGAATCTCCGAGGGCTATTGCTTTTCTGATGCTATTACAATCCCATTGGAGTGGGAGATTGCGAGGTAGCACTGATTGACGGTCCTAGGCCATTTCTTGAAGCAATCAGGGTTTCCATCTCGGGGCAGGAGAAACTGACAACTACTGAGCAAAGCAATTTAGTGTGTGCATGGTGCTCTGAGATCAGTGGAGTGCTCCCGCCTTCTCTGCCCCCAGAATGCCTCCCGACCTGGCCTGTCTTTGCTTTGCAGCCAGGAGGAGGAAGGCCCTGGTTCTTCCTGCCTGTCGGCATCTTGGGCTTTCCGTTTTCCTGTGATGATGGAGGGGGCTACTTCTCCTGGGTGGCTTTGATTTTGAGCTGCAAACCTAATATTCCATGCGGGAGGAGAAAAAAGTTTCAGTGGCGAATTTCCCCCCAGCCCTGCCCAAAACGAAAAGCCCATGAAATGACCAACCAGCCCAGAGAGGAAGGTCAAATGCTGCCAATCTCAGGCACCTGAAGGAAAGTGGCAGTTGTAGCTCCCACAAGAGCCAGTGCGACTTGGGGCTAATCCCCATCTCTCCAGGCCTGTATACCCCTGTTCCAAACTGCAGGCTGAGGAGCTCTTGTTCAACACAGTTCGCACCTGCTCCCTGGGCGCTGCATGGCTCAGGGGCTCAGGGTAACGTGCTGCATGGAGCCCTTCACCTCCAGGGGGTGGTTTCAGTCCAGCCCAGGCTGTTAGCAGTGGAAGGTTGTTACTGTTGGGTATCCTGTGAAAAATATGTTCTGTGATCTCACTTCTCCCCGGTGAATGGGGGTCTGGGTACGATTGCACCCGTAGGCGCCGGCCCCGTTGCTGGGAGTGTCGGCAGAGAGGCCAATGGGCCGTGGAGGCTAAATTCCCTTCTCAGGCCGGGGCAGTTCCTCCAGGGTTGGGCTCCCGGCTGTGAATCCAGCAGGAGAGTCACTGAAAAAAAGCAGAGTTTAAAATAAAACAAAAAAGCAGCATCAGCTTTTGGGACCTGGAAAGAAAAATGCAAGGACTCCGGGGCCAGGCAGAGCTGGGTGTGTGAAGTGACCTGTCCTTCTCTGCTCCCTCCCTGTGCTAGACTCGGGGCAGACGCACAGCCCTCCCTCCCACTCCTCCGCCAGCCCCTGCGCCGAGCCCCGCGTCACCCAGTTCATCAAGAAGTACGTGGCCTCCTGCCTGCTGATCTCCAACACCAACACGGAGCTCTCCTACATCCTGCCCAGCGAGGCCGTCAAGAAGGGCTGCTTCGAGAGGCTCTTCCAGGTACCGGCCCTTCCAGAGGCCAGTTACCGAGCGGGGAGAGGAAGCTGCTCAGGGGGTGCTGACGCAGAGCAGGGGGGCGCCGCAGGGGCAGAGGTGGGGGACCGCTGGGCACTCGCTGGTTGGTTGGCGAGGGGGTGCAGGAGCCGGGCTAGGCGCTCGCTGGTTGGTGGGGGGGTTGCAGGAGCCGGGCTGGGCACTTGCTGGTTGGTGGGGGGGGTGCAGGAGCCGGGCTGGGCGCTCGCTGGTTGGTGGGAGGGGGAGGGCGCGAGAGCTGGGCTGGGCACTCATGGGTTGGTGGGCGGGAGAGCACCTGTGGGGGTAGCACTGAATTATTTGTTATGCTGGGATTGCCAAGGAGTCCAAGGGATTTGGGTGTCTCATTCCCTTAGGCTCATTTGCAGATCCAGCCCCGAGCGTGCCCCTTGCCCTTGCACAGGGGCATCGCCCAGCGTCGTCGTCTCTTGGGATAGTCCGTCCCGCATGCCGTAATTCTCCGAGCTCCCCGGTGCCCTCGCTTACTGCGGGGCTCCCTAGCTTGCCCTAAGCCTGCAGCGCTGCCCCCGGCGTCCCCCAGCCCAGCAGCACAGAGGGGCCTGGGTCGCTGGGACAAGCACCCCCCTCTCCTTTTCCCACCAGCCGGGAGTGCTGCTCCGTTCAGACTCCGGTGGCTCAGGGTGGGGTTATGGGCTCTCTGCTTTCGCAGCGCTAGCCACCCCGTGGGCACTGCGTTCGGAGGTGAGTGGTGAGAGGGAGGACGCGGGGGATGCTCGCGATGGGTCTGCAGATCAACCCAGGAGCCTGGTTTCCGGCAGGTGTAAGCTCGGGCGGAATGTGGTACCAGTGCCTCTCTGTGCCCGAGCCACAGAGGCCAGGAGTCCGGGACAGCCGAGGCTCAAGCTGTAGCAGCTCATGGTTTTGCTCTGGAGGTCCCTGGTTCATGTGTCCGTGCTCACAGGCAGCCATCCGGCCTCTTGCCTTTTGTCGTTCGCCCGGCCTGGCCGTCTGGGGATGGGGGAGTTCCGAAGGTCCCCGTGCTGCAGGGGGTGCTGGGCGGGCAGGCATGTGGGCTGATTACTGCTTAGCCGGGAGCTTCTGGGATGGCTCTTTGCTGTGGTCTCCCTCCGCTCCTCACCCTTGTTCCTTGTTCGCAGCACCTGGAGCAGAGCCTGGGGGAGCTGGAGCTGACCAGCTTCGGGCTGATGGACACTACCCTGGAGGAGGTCTTCCTCAAGGTGTCGGAGGAGGACCTGTCCCTGGAGAACAGCGATGTCGGTAAGGGGTGTGCGTGTCAGTGCCTCGGTGTGCTGGCTCGTGGAGAGTGGAGGGTGCCCTGGGTCAGCGGCCTTACATTAACAAACCGAGTTCGCTACCCAGGGCTGGCTCCAGGCACCAGCTCAGCAAGCAGCTGCTTGGGGCGGCCAACGGTGAGGGGCGACACATCTGGGAATTCGGCGGCGGGTCCCTCACCCGATCTCAGAGCGAAGGACCAGCCGTCGAATTGCCGCTGAAGACTGAAGCGGCAGCGGTAGAGCTGCAGATCGCGATCGCGGCTTTTCTTTCTTTCTTTCTTTCTTTCTTTCTTTCTTTCTTTTTTTGCTGCTTGGGGCGGCAAAAACCCTGGAGCTGGCCCTGTTGCTACCTCGCCCCGTTGAGCATTGATCCATTGCTGGCAGTCTCTGCTCAGGGGAAGCCTGCAGAGGTGAATGCATAGAGCTGGGCAGGGCAGGGCTGGACTAAGGAGTGGAAGCTTTAGGGCAGAACAGAGGCGCGATGGCAGAGCTGGGGGGTGGGGGTGGGGTAGAGGAGGTGCATTTGTTACACTGCTAGCACCAAGCCAGCCACAGCAAAGACCCCAGCGTCATGTTAATGCAGCTGTGACAGGCACTTTGACTGTTGCTTTTTAATACCTGTATCTTGGCTGCCACCCTTGCTCCTGTCTGCTCCGCATGGGCCTGAGAGTAGGGGAGTGCCCTTGGCCTGAAGGCAGGGGCACCGTCCCAAAAGTAGCATGGAATGATACATCCTGATTGCTTGCCACGCTCCACCCCAGCAGTGGCTGCATTTTGTCCTGTGGTTTGTAGTTTCAGACTGAGGTTTGTAAAGCACTTTGAGATCCTGGGGGATGAAAGGCCCAACGTTAGTGTGAAATATCATTGGGGTGCATTCCTATTAGCCAGGGCCAGGGCCTCCCCAGGCCAGCACTGAGAGGGGAGCTGGGATACTCATGTACCAGGGCACTCCCTGAAGTGCTAAGGTGGATCCTGCTATGCTGGGGTTGCAGGGTGCTAAGGAAGAGCCCCATTCTCCCCCCCCCAGCACGCCCAGGCCCTCGGTATCTGGGTGGCTAGCTAAGGCGTTCCAGCCAGGCCCAGCTGGTGGGCTCTTGCTGCAGAGTGAGTGCAACGCCCTAGGAGGGCTGCTCCCCGGGGACGTTCCCCTTGTACCTGTGCCACACAAACCCCACCGGCTCCCTTCGCCTTCCAGACATGAAGGAGTCCAAGAAAGACGCGCTGCAGCCACCGGCTCCCCAGATGGGCCTGAAGCCCGAGGCCAACGGGGAGCCCCATCCTGACGCGGAGGCACCCGAGAAGCCGGAGGTGGAGCTCAGCAACCTGGTGGCCTGCTCCAATCTGGCCCAGTCGCAGGCGTCTCTGCGCTCGGCTTCCTCCGTGGGCTCCGTGCGGGGCGATGAAGGTGGGGCTTATTCGGAGTTCTATGGGGATTACTCTCCGTTGTTTGATAATCTGCAGGACCCTGATAACGTCAGTCTGCAAGGTTTGTAACGTGCCGCACGACAGGCCTTGAATTTGGTAGCAAAGGTGGGGGGGCCGCTGTGTCCTGGTTCCGGTCTCCGCATTCCCGGGGGTGGGGGCACCTGGCACCGGCTCTGACCAGACTTTCATCCTGCCGGGGCTGGGCCGAGCACCTTTGTCCTCCCCCAAGAGGGACCTGTTTGAACACTCACGCCCCATGCACTGCGGGGTCCCGTCTCGAGCCTGTTCATCCTGGGACCCCCTGGTACAATGGAAAAACAGGCCTAAAGAAAGGGAGGGGGAGAGGGCAGCCCCCTGAAACTTGGTTGGGAGCCCCTGGGCGGGGAAGCCATGAGTTCAGGGAGCTCTGGCAGGGTTTCAGCTGAGAGCTCCGGGGGCTCTTTCGGGTGGGGAGTGGGTACCGCGAGGGGGTCTGTTTGATTGCATACACAGACCACAGCTCTGGAATCTAGCAGCGTCCTTTGCTGCACGTGGACGAAGCGCCTTTGGGTCAGTGGGTCGCACTGGCCAAATTCTTCATTGCAAACTCCGCCCCTTTTGATTCACAAGTGAGCGGGAAATTGCTCTTGTCAAAAAAAATTTGAATTTTCAGCAACAAATCAAGAACCAAAATACTCTGATTCTCGAATGGTGCTGCGGTGCCTCCTAGGAGTTGTAGTTCAGGTTCCTCATGGTCCCATAAGCCAGACTCCCTGTCTGGACTATATCTCCAATGATGCAGTAATAGGATGAAATGTAATAGTGAAAAGTGCAAGGTCATGCATTTAGGGATTAATAACGAGAATTTTAGTTATAAATTGGGGACACATCAGTTGGAAGTAACAGAGGAGGAGAAGGACCTCGGAGTATTGGTTGATCACAGGATGACTATGGCAATTGATCTTTGATCTTTGATTATCAGCAGGTAAGTATGCCCAGTGGTCTGTGATGGGATGTTAGATGGGGTGGGATCTGAGTTACTACAGAGAATTCTTTCCTGGGTGCTGGCTGGTGAGTCTTGCCCACATGCTCAGGGTTTAGCTGATCGCCATATTTGGGAGTCGGGAAGGAATTTTCCTCCAGGGCAGATTGGCAGAGGCCCTGGAGGTTTTTCGCCTTCCCCTGCAGCATGGGGCACGGGTCGCTTGCTGGAGGATTCTCTGCAGCTTGAGGTCTTCAAACCACCATTTGAGGACTTCAATAACTTAGACCTAGGTTAGGGGTTTGTTACAGGAGTGGGTGGGTGAGATTCTGTGGCCTGCGTTGTGCAGGAGGTCAGACTAGATGATCATAATGGTCCCTTCTGACCTTAAAGTCTATGAGTCTCCCTGAAAGGCAGTGCATCATGGGAGATGAGGTCTGGCTGAGGAGCCTGGCCTTTATAAAAAAACTGGAGTATGAGGCGTAAGAACATAAGAGCTGCCGCACTGGGTCAGACCATGGGCCATCTTGCCCAGTATCCTGTCTCCAACATACCAAAGCTTCAGGGGGAGGGTAGAGAACATGGCAATTTTGGAGGAATCCACTTATCTTCCCTTCCTGGCTTCTGGCAGTCAGAGCTTCAGGGTCGCCCTGAGCATGAGGGTGCATCCCAAACCATCTTGGCTAATAGCCATTGATGGACCTTTCCTCCAGGAACTTACCCAGTTCTATTGTGAACCCACTTATATTTTTGGGCTTCACAATATCCCCTGGCAATGAGTTCCACAGGTTAATTGTGCATTGTGTGATAAAGTCCTTCCTCTTGTTTGTAGTAAACCTGCTGCCTGTTAATGTCATCTGGTGACCCCCAATTTTTGTGTTGTGGCACCTGAACTACCCATCGGGCATTTCACAATCAACACGTTTCAGTTTTCGGGTGGAAAGCAGGCACTTTTCACCCCCCAAAATTGTTCTATCAAAACCCAATTTTTCATCAAAAAACAGTTGTGGCCCTACATCTCTCCCAGTCCCTCTTGCTTCCTCTGCTGGCATCTGTCGGGAGGCCTTCATGGGAGGAGCCTGACTCCTCACCTCCCAGATGGAGCAGGAGACGGGGGGCTCCCATAGCCTGCTGGGGGAAGCACTGAGGCAGGTGGGCACAGACGTGTGGCACAGGAGCTGTGACAGGTGTTAGCAGGATTTTGACCCTGATGGGTCAGGACTCCCTTCGAAGGATCTGTCTCAGGATGCTCGATCTCCGTATAGCCGGCAAAATGAACCTTCCTTGGTTACAAAAACAGCGCGATGGAACCAAGAGAAAAGAATCTCCGTTGTCTTACCCCTTCACCCCCCAACAAAAACAGAGCAGCCAACATGCCTTAAGACCAAAGATCCTTTCCCCTGGCCTGAGCCCTCCTACCTCTGGACTCAGAGGTGAGCTTGTGAGTGGTCTCTGAGCTGACATCCCCAGGGCTGCCATGCTGGTACAAAGGTGCCACCTCCCCCTGTTCTACAGGTTTCTTATGGGGGACCTAGTGAGAGGAGGTTGTTTAATGGTTTGAGCAGGTGATCTGGGGGTTGTGGCCCTGAGCTCTGTCCCTGGCTCCCTCACTGCCGGCCTGTGTGACCTGGGGCTGGCGCTATGTAGGTTGGGTTGCTGCACAGGAAGGTCGCTTGCAGTGTCCACGGGGTTGTGAAATACCCTCTCCTGTCTCCTGCCTGGGCTCCTCTCTGTTCACGGGGGTGCTGCTCTCCTCCCTACCCTGCGTGTCCCTGTTGGGTTGGGGGATACCGTCAGGTACGTACAAGCGTACGTCTTGTATTAACTCACTGAAACTGCCAGGGCGGCAGCCGGCGTAAGGGTTACGTGAGTTTAGAAAACAGTCTCTGACACCAACTCTCCATCGCCGGCCTGCCGAGACCTGCATCTAGGGGTCTGCATTTCCCGACTTAACTCTGTAGCTGCAGCTCTTCAGAGATCAGCCCGGCCCTGGGGAGGGGAGCCTGGCAGGTACTGGGGCTGGCGTCCCGCCTCCTCTCCCCGGGCACAGCCCCCCAGGGGGAGCCCCATGTGCGTGACGGGGTCGTGCGGAGGACCATGTCCTGCGTCACTGGCTGCACGAGCTGATTCCTGAGGAGGTGGGGGCTGGGGAAGGAGCTTGACGGCCTCTGAGAGAGCCTGACCCGCTCCGTGTGTCTCTTCCCACTCCCCGGCGCTCTCCCTTGCTCCAGACCAAGAGGCTGACGCCGAGGCTGCGGACCAGCCCCTGGGGGGACAGGGGAGCTTTAAGCTGGAGGGCTCCTGGCTCAAGCTGCGCCAGTTCCACGGGCTGATCGTCAAACGCTTCCACTGCGCCAAGCGCAACACCAAGGCCCTGTTCTCGCAGATCCTGCTGCCTGCCTTCTTCGTCTGCGTGGCCATGACGGTGGCGCTGTCTGTGCCCGAAATAGGTGCGTGCGGGCGCTGGCCCCGACTGGGGGAGGGGTGATAGCGCCTTCCTCCGCCCCCAACCCAGCTGCTGTGTCGCCTCTTGCTCCCCTTGGGACACTGGCCTCTCTGCCTGCCTCCTGGCAGAGCAGCATGTGCATTGCGTGTGTGCCCACATCTCTGGCTCCAGGCTGCCCGACAGCTACCTGGGTGTGGGTGGGTGCTGGGCCTGTCACTGGGGCCCGGGGCTGGCCTTCCATCCCAGAGCAGGGAGGGGACGGGACCCACCGCCCCCAGGGAGGTCGCTCAGCATGTCCCTTTTCTCCCCAGGTGACCTGCCTCCTCTGATCCTCTCGCCGTCCCAGTATCACAACTACACCCAGCCCAAGGGCAACTTCATCCCCTATGCCAACGAGGAGCGGCGCGAGTACCGGTGAGAGGCCTGGCGCTGCCCGGGGAGCAGCATCCTAGGCCCTCGTCCTGTTCCCCGCGCCCGCAGGAAAGGGGGGTTCAACCACACTGCTGCAGGGTGCCCCGCAGTGACTGTGCTTGGCGGGGGAGGCCGGGCACTTCTTGCAGTGCAGGGTCATTGCTCTGAATCTGGCACTGATCCCCCCTCAGTCTCTTTATCCACCACACAGTGCCACGCCATCCTGCCCAGGAGGGTGCCCGGCTAGCAGTGAGGGTACAGTCCTCCGCAGGGCCCTCGTACAGGCTGCCGGCCGTGTGGCACCTACAGAGAGCAGTTCTGTGGGGTGCCCAGCTGTTGGCCGTTGAGGCCTGTCCGTGGCTACCAGCCTGGGCTGGATTTGAGTCAGTGACCTGCCAGTGAAAGGCCCTCTAGTCCCTCCCCTGTGCCGTCCAGTCCCCTTCAGCCTCCAAGCCAGAGTGCAGGCTCCATGGCCCCAGCTCGGCAGGCACTGCAGTGGTAGGACTCGGCGCCGGCCAAGCCCTGGGAGGAGCAGAGCCCCTGAAGCCAGTATCCAGGAATATCACGTTAGGAGGCTGGCCTGCAAGCAAGAGGGTTTCTCAGGTCCGGCCTAGGGAGCATGACTGACCCAGAGGAGCCACGGGAGCGTCCCCTGCTCGCTAAGCCCTTCTCACCCGCCGTCCCTCTCCACAGCATAAAGCTGTCACCCGACGCCAGCCCCCAGCAGCTCGTCAGCACCTTCCACCTGCCCTCCGGGGTGGGGGCCACCTGTGTGCTGAAGACGGCCTTCAATAGCACCCTGGACCAGCTGGTGCAGACCCTGAACCTCAACAGCAACGAGTCCAAGATGCTGGCGGCCAAGTACTTTGACGCCATGTGCGTCGATTCCTTCACCCAGGGCCTGCCGCTCTCCAACTTCGTGCCACCGCCCCCGTCCCCGGCCCCTTCCGACTACCCCGTCTCCCTGGATGACGACATGGTGCATGCCTGGAACTCCACCACGTACCCCTCCACCATCAAAGGTAACGTCTGGCCTGGCAGGAGTTTGGGGGAATAGGGACCTCCGGCCAAGCAACACGTTCCCTACCCAGCCAAGGCAGCGGTGGGGGAATTAGAACCCGGGTCTCTGGCATTGCCGTGGGACCCACAGAGCAGCACATTTTGCTGCAGCCAGTGCAGGCTTGTCTGGGACTTTCCCATAATGCCTTTCCAGGAAGGGCAGAGCTTTACTGGGCGCGCAGGATTTAGGAACATGGGAATTGCCGGACTGGGTGAGACCCGAGGTCTGTCTAGTCCAGACGGTGGCTGGAACCAGCTGTTCAGAGTGTAAGAACCCCACCGTAATAGAGATCAGCTCAGACCCTGAAGCATGAAGTTCAATACCCCCTCCGAAGTATTTGTTAGCGTAACTCAGAACTTTGGATATTCTTGCTGTCTGTATAAGCACCTGATTCCTTTTTAAATCTTGTTACATTCTTGGCCTTGGTGACTTCCTGTGGCAGTGAGTTCCACAGGCTACATGTCTATTGTGTGAAAAAGTCTTTCCTTGTATTGGTTTTGAATTTGCGACCTTTCAATTCTATTGAACGACCCCTTGTCCTTACGCAGTGAGGCAGAGATAACAGACGCTCTGGAGCTCCCTTCTCTAGACCAGTGGTTTTCAAACTTTCTGGGGACCCAGTTGAAGAAAATGACCCAGGGGAGCCCGTGACTCAGTGGAGCTGGGGATGAGGGGTTTGGTGTGTGGGAGGGGGTCAGAGCTCTGGGCTGGGGCTGCAGGCTCTGGGGTAGGGCTAGGGATGAGGGGTTTGGGATGCAGGAAGGAGCCCTGGGTTTGGGGGGGCTCGGGGCAGGGGATTGGGGCGCAGGGTTACCTCGGGCAGCTCCCGGTCAGCGGCACAGTGGGGGTGCTAAGGCAGGCTTCCTGCTTGTCCTGGCACCGTGGACTGCACTGCACCCTGGAAGTGGCCAGCAGCAGGTCCGGCTCTTAGGTCAGGCACTGTGCCCCCCCCCGCCCCCGCCAGCTGCTGGCTGCTTCCAGGGCACAGCGCGGTGTCAGAACAGGTAGGCACTAGCCTGCCTTAGCTGGGCAGCACCGCTGACGGGACTTTTAATGGCCCAGTCGTTGGTGCTGAGCAGAGCCGCCGCGACCCGCAGTTTGAAAACCACTGCTCCAGACCATTCGTTATTTCATCTGCTTGTATCGTGTCTCCTCTTGTTCATCTCCTTTCTAAGGTAACAGTCCCAGGTGTTTCAATCTCTCATATGCTCCTAGTCATTCTCCTTCCCCGCTCTGAACACCCCTGTGGTTCCTTTGCAACTGGAAGTGATTTTAAGAGGATGAACAATGGGGGCACCTCAAAGGACAGAGATTCAGCCCCAGTGAGCCCTTGGGAGCTCATCGCTGTCTGAATTCCAGCACCGGGGGGGGTCGCAGGAACACGTGTCTGTGTGTCAGGGTACGGATCGCCGCGCCGGTAGCCATACCTCAGCTAGCTCTAATCTGGCCAGCTCGGTCCTGGAGCAGCGAAGCTGCAGCAGCCTGGGCCTCAGCACAGGCCGGACGAGCCCGCCCGGATCCCTGGCTGATTCCTCAGACTTCTGCTCTCTGCTGAGCCCTGTGCTGCCCCGGTTCCGCTGCTCTGCTGCCTGACCTAGCCAGACTGAAGCAAACTCCGGTGTGTCTGCTTGAGCTGTAGGCGCATCCTGTGATTGCCATACAGCTAAAACCCTCATTCGCTCCTTCCCTTCCTCCTGCCCCAGGTGCTTCCCCCTCTCCCCACGGCTGTCACGGTAGGACAGTGCTGCAGGGTGCCCTGCCCCTCGCCCGGATGCACAGAGTGGGTGCTCTGCAGAACGAGCGCGCCTGAGGGTCGCCTTTCTCCTCTTGTCTCCTCAGAGACCGTCACTTTGGCCCCGTCCCTGCCCCGCATCATCCACGAGCCCATCAAATGCACCTGCTCCATGCAGGGGACGGGCTTCTCCTGTCCCAGCGGCGTGGGAGGCCACCCGCCCCAGATGAAGGTGGTGACAGGGGACATCCTGGCGGACATCACAGGGCGCAACGTCTCGGAGTATATGCTGTACACGTCGGACCGCTTCCGGCTGCACAGGTTAGGGGGCACTTCTGCTCCTCTGCGTCGGGGGGAGTGTCCCAGGCGGGGTCCGAGGGAGGCAGGGCCAAGGCAGGTTGCCAGCAGCAGGCCGGAGGGGAAGCTGTGATCACCGCTCCAGGAGCCATACCTGAGCTAGCTGTAATCTAGTCAGCTCGGGTCCCGGAGCGGTGAAGACGCGGCACTTGGAGGGACTGGGGGAAGAGCTAGACCGTACACATAGGGTTGCCAATCCTCCAGGATTGTCCTGGAGTCTCCAGGGGACTCTTTAATTAAAGTTTACGTCATGTGATGAAACCTCCAGGATATTCCAACCAAAACTGGCAACCCTACATACACGGCGGAGAGGGGGCGGGTCAGGGGCTGAGCTGACCCCATTGGGGTCCAATCAGACAATCACTGGTTGATTTTTTTTTAAATTCTGCATCACAGCCAGGAATTTCAAAGCTGGCCGGTGACTCTGGGCGCTCCCCTTTGGGGGGCCCAGCTTGGGACATGTGGTAGGGGCCTGATCTTCGGAGGGGGATGCCCAGCACTCTCTGAAAGTCCATCTCCAGAGGCTCTGCCTCTCCTGTTTGGTAGGGTTGTCCCTGGGATGTGCTTCAGCAGCCGCTCGCTAAGCCTGTCTCACGGCTGGCTAACTAGGGGCACAGAGAGAGCCCGTGGCCGGGAAAGCGCTGGCCCTCGGGGGCAGGGCAGTAGCATCTGACATATCCTCCCCCCTCCCTCAGGGCTGTCTGAGTCCTCTGAGATTTCCCTGGGGGGGCTGTGGGAAGGAGGAGCCCTGCAGTGGCCACAGCTGTGCTGTGCAGGGACCCACTGACGGGAAGCTGTTGGCCCTCAGACTCTTGGGTGGAGTTGGCTCCTGCTCCAAGCCTGGGCAGACCCGCTCCGTAACGCTAGTCCCAATGCCCTGCCGCTGACAACACCAGGCCTCGGTTTCCAGCCCCAGTCGCCCCCCTGCTCTCGGCTCACCCCTGGAATGGAGGACAGAGAAGGGCCCCTGGGTGCTCAGTGGCAACCTCTGGCCAAGCAGGGCGCAGTGTGGCCTGGCTCTGACGGGAGCAGGGGGCGCATCGGCCGTGACACCGGGCCGCGTGGGTGAAGCAGCTTGCTCTCAGGGATTGGGTTGCAGCGGGTGGCTGGGAGCAGCTCGCAGGTCGGAAGGGGTGTCTGGGGGCTCCGGCCGGGGTTCGTTGTCCTGCCCTCGCTCAGGTTCCCCCCGTGGAGCCCAGCATTTCAGGGGCGGCTCAGGTGCCATTCTTCCAGCTGCTCGTCTTTCCTCTGCGTCGCCTGGGCTGGAAGAAGGTGGCCCCAGCCTTTCGTTTGCTTCCCCGTCTGCCCTAGGTATGGAGCGATCACCGTTGGCAACGTCCAGAAATCCATCCCAGCGTCCTTTGGCGCCCAGGCCCCGCCCATGGTGCGGAAGATCGCGGTCAGGAGAACAGCCCAGGTAGGGGGAGCTCTGAGAACTGGGAAGGGTTGTGTCCCTGGGTCAGCCCCATCCCGCTGAGTCCCCCGCAAAGACCCACCCTCCTTCCAGAGTCCTGCCGAAGGGGTCCCAGAGCAAGAGGGATGTACGTGCTTCCCAGCATGCTTTTGGGAAGGGGGAAAAGGTCAGATCTTGTTCCAGGGCCCCCCTCAAGCGAGCTTGTTTGCTGGAGGACAGGTGCCCCCCCCCCCCCGCCAGCTTGCCATGCTGCAGCCCCTGCTGTGGGGTGAGCAGAGGCCAGAGGTCTCTCCAGTGCCCCTCAGCAGCACTCGGTAGCTTGCTGTTACTTGGAGGTGGGCTCCATTGCCAGCCACGTGGGCCATGGGCTAGAGAGAGCGGCTTTTGGGAGGAAGGGGCTGACCCCAGCGGGCCCCACATCGGGACTCCGTGTCCCTGTGCCAGGCACTGCAGGATGGATCTGGTGCCAGCGCTCACACGCTGCCAGCCGCCCCAGCCCCTCCGCTCCCCCCGGCCTCCCTCAGCCCCTCCTGGAGCAGGGCGCCCTGCTGGAGCTCCCAGAGCTGAGTGTGTGTCTCTGCTCTGCCCTTCCAGGTCTTCTACAACAACAAGGGCTACCACAGTATGCCCACCTACCTGAACGTGCTGAACAACGCCATCCTGCGGGCCAACCTGCCCAAGGGCAGAGGGAACCCCGCCGCCTACGGTGAGCTGGCCAAGCCAGGCTGGGGACGCCGACCCGACGAGCAATAACGAGAATCGATGAGCTAAACCCCCTTCCGGTTCTGGTGTAGAATCCAGCCACGGGCTAACGGGGGGGAGGAGGAAATGTCCTAGTGGGCAGGCTAGTGACTAGACAGACTCTGGTCTGGCTGCTCTTGCCACACTGGGAGTTGGGTTTGAAAACCCATGTCTGTCTTGAGAGGCTTTGTGGTCTAGTGGTTAGAGCAGGGGACTGGCGTCAGGTCTCTCGGTGGCGGGGGCAGGATTAGACCCTAAATGGCCTTGGGCATGTCCCTTAAGCTCGCCGTGCTGCAGCGTGTGCACCTGTGACACGTGGGTGGTGCTGGCCTTGCCAGGCTGACATGGGTCCTGTCAGTTAACGTTTGCCAAGTGCTCTGAGCTCCTTGGATAATGCTCCTCCGTGAGCTCTGCAGCGGGGAAGGGAATTCCCTTCAGTCCCCCAGCCGGGAGCTGTTGTTAAGGCGGGGCTGAGCCGAGGGGCTGGGGGCTGAGATAGCGAGGGGTTGCCCCAGGGCTGATCCACGGGGGTGGGGGCACAAGGGGCTGTTCTTACACACCGGCTCTCACTATCTTTCCTGTCACGTTTTGCTGCAGGCATCACAGTGACCAACCATCCGATGAACAAGACGAGCGCCAGCCTCTCCCTGGATTACCTGTGTGTACCAGTGGGCTCGCGGGTGGTGTGCACATGCCTGGCTGTTTGGGGAGGGGGGGGGGGTTTGTGATGGATGAAAATGGAGGGAGGCCCCTACTAGTTTTCTATGGCAATGGTTGCCGGCCCAGGAGGGGAGGAGCTGTGCCAGCCCATTACCACCCCCTGCGAGAGGCTGAGAGGGGAGAGATCCTGGCCAGCCTGAAAAACTAAGCCACACAGGCCCCCACTCCACAAAGGGATGTAGGCTCCTAATCCCCAATGAAATCCATGGAAGTTTGGAGTCTAAATACTTCTGAGGATCTGGGCCAAAGTCTCTGTTTCCATGACTAACAACTAGCCTTACCCATGCTCCACAAAACACACCCCCACACACACACACACAGCAGCCTTTGGGCTGGTTTCTGTGCAGGGATACCCAGCTGTGAAGTGAGCAGTGGCTTGTGGTATGTGGAGTGACTTCAGGCACAGTTCTCCCACCCGGGCTAACCCCTGTCCCCCTCTGCTTCCCTCCCGTTTCTGCCGCTCTTCTTCTGCCGCAGCCTGCAAGGCACGGACGTGGTCATCGCCATCTTCATCATTGTGGCCATGTCCTTCGTGCCGGCCAGCTTCGTGGTGTTTCTGGTGGCCGAGAAGGCCACCAAAGCCAAGCACCTGCAGTTCGTGAGCGGCTGCGACCCGGTGATCTACTGGCTGGCCAACTACGTGTGGGACATGGTGAGAGCCGAGTTGGGCCTCCGCACTCAGACCGGGATGGCGAGGAGCCTGGGGGCAGGGCGACTGCCTGGGGGCTGTCTGAGCAGGGGCTGTTTACACAGGATGTCCACGAGGGAGGCCTGTGTCCAGCCCTGCGTGCATGGTCCCTGGAGGGTGATCCCTCCACAGGAAGGTCCTTTTCACACAGGCTCTCCCAGTGCCGGAGCTTCTCCTTCCTTTCCCCAGTTAGCAGACAAGGGTCTACAGATCATTTCCCACCCATCAGCTGAGGGTCGCTGCCTCATTTACGCCCAGCCAGGACCTTGTCCAGTCCACGGGGATCGCTTGTCATGTGGCATCTTGCTTCCCTCGCCTCTGCTGTGGTCCCCTCGCTGATGGTTCACCTGCATCCTGCCCCTGGGGAGTGCGCAGCCAGGCCGGCGGAAGTGAGGTGGCTGGGGGTGGGGAAGGGGTTCGGCTGGGAGCACAGGCGGGGCAATGGGCGCCATGCGTGAGGCACTCGTCCTCTCACATCCTGTGGGCAGGAAGATCCGTTCCGAGCCATGTCCTTTAACACGGCGAGTTCCTCCTTCGGCCCTTCCACCCAGGCCTGGAGTGAGGGGTAGGGGCAGCTCGGCCGGGCTGTGCGGGGGCGCTCAGGGTGTGCTCGGCGCTTCTTTGGGCCCATTTTCACATCTCCAAAGGGGAGTTTTGAGACGTGCGATGGAAGTGGAGTTCGGCTGGAACGAGCCGTGAAAACGTCACCGGAAAATAGGCCCATTTTGGCCCCTTCAGAAGAGCAGGACCACTGGGTGTCTGCAGTTAAATGTGCTGTGGGACCAGTTCCCCTGCAGCCGTTTCCCGCTGTGCCCTGAGGGTGGGGCAGGGGCAGGGGCAGGGGCAGTCTCCGCGTGATCTCTGTGTGAGCTGCTCTGGCCCCGGTTCTGCAGGGTCTTTGGGAGAGAAGTCACCGTACCAATCTCTTCGTCGCTCTCTTTCAGCCCACCCAGCCTGTAGGAGAAATAGCTCCCTTGGCGGGTGGGTTATTGGGGTGGGGGTGGGAGGGGTGACTTACCAAGAGCCTGAGAGCTTGGTTTTGTATTTGGCTCTGAGCCCGTTGAGACCAGTTTGGGAGCTGGGGCTTTGTCTGCACTACAGATGCTTTGCCAATATGGCTGCACCAGCAGAGCCCTCTAGTGTGGACGCAGGGTATGCTGAGAGAAGAGGTTTTTATCACCATAGTAACACCACCTCCCCCAGCGCTAAGTGGCCTGAAGCCCTGTCTATCAGCATAGCTGCGTGCACACTGGGGTTTAGCCGGCTTGGGGGGCTGTGGTTTTTACCCCCTGACCAAAACAGCTGTGCCGTCAAAACTTTGTAGTGTAGACCTGGCCTGGGTCTCTCACGCTGGTCCTGCTTCCCTGGGCTCTGAATTCACGGCCTCCTGAACTCCACCCCAGTGCAGTTCACTCTCGTCTTTGGTGCATTTGTTTTCCAGCTGAATTACCTGGTGCCGGCCACATGCTGCATCATCATCCTCTTCGTGTTCGACCTCCCGGCGTATACGTCCCCCACCAACTTCCCAGCCGTCCTCTCGCTCTTCCTGCTCTATGGGTACGTCCGCCTGGCTGGCCATCGCTCGGGGGGCACGCGTGCTCTGGGAGGGGAATGAACGGAGAGCAGCGATGAGGGGTGTCAGCGGGGTCCGACGGGGGATGGTTGGACTGCTGCTGCCCATGCTGTCCCTGTGCTGTGGATAAATGGCCAGTCTGTGGCTCAGGGGCTGCCCGCCCAGCACTGGCTTCACACACACGGCTAGATGGGGAGTTTCTAACAGCCAGCAATGGAGCTGGGAGCACTGTGTCAGGGGCAGTCTTCTAGCAAAATGCCGAATGATGCAGAAGCTGGTTGGTCCTGCCCTCTGGGCTTCTGTTCTGACAGATGTGTTAGTCGCTGTAGAATTATAAATCCTGAAGCCCGACTCATCGGTCAGCCTCTGGGCTGCCACCCCATGAGGCCACTCCCTGACCCATCCTACCATAGACTGGGCCTTCTCCTGTTCCCCATCGCCTCAAACCTGAGGACCCCCTGGCTCCTTGCAGGGATGAAGGATGGTCGTGTGGTTAGAGCCTGGGGCTGGATGTCAGGAGATCTGGCTGTGTGGGGTCCTGAGCAAATTGCTTGGGCCAAAATGTTCATAGTGGCCTCTTGTTCAGGGTGCCCAGCCAGAGACGCTGAGGCCTTGTGTACGCTGGAGTTTCAGCCACTGGTGCAAGGTGTAGACATGCTGCACTGGTGTAGCTTGGGGCTTGCCCTGGTGCAGTTCACCCCAGTATCCATCTGCCTCAGTGGCAGGGATCCCGGTGCAGACCAGGCCTCCGGACGTGAGCACCTGCAGCTCTGAGTTCTGAGTGCTCAGCACCAGCCCAAACCCCTCGAGCTGGAAGCCCACAAGTGGAAGCTACTTCTGCAGATGTGGGCCATGATCTGGGTAAGGGTGTCCCCTGTCTGCGACCCATCGTGCAAGGCAGGCTCCATCGGTGTCTGTGAAGTGCTTCGAGATCCGTGGTGGAAGTCACTAGAGCAAGGCGGAGAGGTTGCTTATGTGTTTTATTTGGAGACTGTCTCGGGGCAGCCTTCGTTGGGACAGGATTTGCTCTGGGAGGAGCTGGCTGAGGATTGGCTAAAGCTCCTCTGTGTTTCTAGCCAATGAGCCAAGGATCCCAGAGTTTGGGGCTGTCACTCACTAGGCCTAGTATGAATGGGGTGGGCAGGCCAGCGGGTACGGGCAGGGCCAGGGCTCGGTCCTGTGTACGATGCACTCACCTTGGCGTTCTGTTTACACCAGCTGGTCCATCACCCCCATCATGTACCCAGCCTCCTTCTGGTTCGAAGTGCCCAGCTCAGCCTACGTCTTCCTGATCGTTATCAACCTCTTCATTGGCATCACGGCCACTGTCGCCACCTTCCTGCTGCAGCTCTTTGAGCACGACAAGGTACGTGCTCCTGTGGGTCCCCAAAAAGGGGCCGGGCCGGGCCTTCCCTGTCCTGCGTAGCCCAGCCATCCTCAGCCCTGCTAGAACTGCTGTGGGCCAGCCCCTGGGATCTTCCAGGTCAGCCTGGCCGCCAAACCAATGGCCAGGATAGCAGGGGGCCTGTGACAGGTGGGGGAGGGAGGGAGCATGTTGCCATGCCCACTGCATGGGCCGTAGTGTAGACTGCGTGCCAGTCAGAGAGGCCGGGCAGGAGATCCTCGCTCCGCCTGCGGCAGCCCTTGGTCTCTGGGGCACTTCTAGCGGGGTGGGCACAAGGCAGTCTGGGGGGGTGTCATCTCCTCCTCCTCCCACCTCGGCAGGACCTGAAGGTCGTTAACAGCTACCTGAAGAGCTGCTTCCTCATCTTCCCCAACTACAACCTGGGCCACGGGCTGATGGAAATGGCCTACAATGAGTACATCAACGAATACTACGCCAAGATCGGTAAGGCCCTCGCTCCGGCACGGCAAGGGGCGGCAGGTCACTGACCTTTCCCACTGGCTGTCCTCGGGACCCAGCGTGGCTGCTGGGCAGGTTTGCGTGGTAGAGAGAGGAAGTGAGAGCTGATGCAGTCTATGGGGGGGGAAACGGGGCAGGTACCATCTGTGATAACGTGAGGCTGGATGGCTGCAAGAGGGCAGTGGAAGGCAGATACGTTAGCCCTAGAATGTTAAAGGCCCTTTTTCTTACAAACTGAGAAGGGGTTACCTCAGGTTAATTAGACACACCTGAATCCAGCTAAGGGCTGCCTGAGACCTTTTAAAACCTCCTTTTCCGGTGAGAGAGAGGGAGACACCAGCTGTTCCCAGGCCAGTAGCAGCTGGGAAGTAGCTTCTCCAGGAGGAGAGGCTGTGTTCCTTCCCACCGGGGAAGCAGATAAGCCCGAGTGCTGGCTAGGGGAGGGACTGACATCCCAGGACAAACAGGATGACACCCTGTCCCAGAGAGGAGGCAGGCAAAGGTATGGGCAGGGCCTTTTTGAGTGGGGAAGGAGCACCCCTTAGGCTTACCCTCAGGTCTGTCGTGGAGACTCAACCAAGGGAGCACCCAAGGGGGAAGGCAAACCCTGCCTGAGTGGGACTGATTACCCCAGGCCACCATCGCCAGAGGGGAGAATCACTAAGGCTGGTGAGAGAAAAGCAGTGCCTGGCCACACCTCTTATTGTTCGGTGTTTGTGCAGCGCCTAGCACAATCCATGGGGCATGGCCAGGGTGCCTGGCCGCTACCCCAGTGTAATCACAAGGGCTGTATCCGTACAGACCATCTTGCTCACTGTTAGCATCGCGTAGCCCAGAGGAAAACAGCCTAAACTTCCCAACTTCAGCTTTGTCCAGGTTCCACTGAGTGCATCAGAGACGCGGTTTCTGTTGTTAGTGATCACTGGACGTTCTGCAAGTCACTTTGGGGAAGCTCTACCCATTAGTACAGACTTTTTTCCCCTCCTGTCATTTATTATTTGTATTATCGTGGGCACCGTGTGCAAGGACCAGGACCTCATTGTATTAGGTGCTGTGCAGCCATAGATCAGAAAACAGTCCCTGCCCCAAGGAGCTCACAGTCTGACTGGGGTCTCTTGGATTTGGCCCTGGAAACCTCTTTCCAAACAGCTTTCATATTTACTTCCAGAGCTGCTGGCATCTTAAAGTCTGCTCCAGAAGGTGCTGAGAAATCCTTTAAAAAACCAAGGACTTATTTGCATTTTCCACGTAGTTGATATTGTAAAGTTGCAGGATGACTTTACTGGTGAAGGATGTCCGGATGGAAAGGCATTGTTCTGTCTAGATCTAGCGCTGGTGACAATAAATCACCCAAAATGCTGTGTGGTATCGATCCCAGAAGTGAAGCAAAATTGAAAGCGAAACCACATGTTCAGTAGAAAGAAAATATGTTTCCATTTCACAGTCGCTCTCCAGTAATGTAATTTGGTTAGTTAAACCCTCCTTCTCCCTTTGCTTATCTTCCACCTGCTGGACAAATGTCTGTTCCTAACAGAGTCTGCAGCCCTGCATTTGTATCAGGCAGCATTTTGAAAATGTTGCCTTTCATTGTTCCTTGGTTTTCCTTGAACTTAGTTCTGGACAGTGTACTAAGATGTGGGCTTCTCACTGCAGCATTTAATTATAATGTATCAGAGGCTCGTTTTGCTCAGCATCCTCCATACACAGACCAAGAGCTTAAGATCTAAAGCCCTGACCCTACAAGCATTTACCCATATGCATAACTTTACTCCCTGCGAGTTGGTCTGTTAATGTCACTGGAGCCACTCGGTGTGCACAGATACGCATGTGTATATGTCTTGGCAGGATTGGGGCCTCAGAGCCGACCAACTAGGTGTTGTTTGAGATCGTTACAGGCATTTGTAATGGCCGTCTACAGGGAAATTTCAGCAGTAGAGTCATTGGTGATTTTGTCTGTGAATATTTCCTTCCTTATGCATTATTAGGAGGGCTCCTCTGTTTGCCAGGGTTACTTTGTTTAAGAAGACGTGTCTCTTTGTTAATCTCTTGTATTGGTATCTTGGGAAAAAAATACTGGTGCTCCCAATCCTCATGCTTCAGGGCACATGTTGATCAGGAAGGAATCCCCCATCTCTCCAGTACAGTGCATCTGCTGGGGGTTTGTCCCTTCCTCTGAAGGTCAGTGCCAGGGACAGGGTGCCATACTAGATGGGTGCGTGGAACCAGGTGTAGTGCGGTAAGTCCTATGCTCTTACCTTGGTCTGATCTTATCCCTTGTTAATTCTTCGTTTGCTCCCCCCAGGGCAGTTTGATAAAATGAAATCTCCCTTTGAGTGGGACATTGTGACCCGGGGCCTGGTTGCCATGACGATTGAAGGCTTCGTAGGTTTCTTCATCACCATCATGTGCCAATATAACTTCCTCCGGAAACCACAGTGAGTGGTAGGGTCAGGGGGGCAGTGGGAGGCTCTGCGCACAGTGTCCTTTGCGTTCTCGCTGACTGTCGGACATGACGGCCGTGATGCTAGGCTGGATCAGGGCACATAGTCACAGAACAAGATGGCGCCCCCCGGAGAGCCAGGGGCTATGAATTCATCCCAGTCGGTGACTAGGGACAGGTTCTGGGCCTCCCCCAGTTCAGAAGCAGAACATATTATCCCAATTGCTGGGTCTGCAAAGCAGGGCTGAGAGGAGTCTGTCATGGCCTCTCTGCCCCTAGAGAGCACAGATGCGAGGCCACCTATCCCACCATTGCTTAGTAACCCCCTGCCCATCCAGGCAGAGGCTAGGAGCAGTTTATGGCTCAGCCTGGCTCCAGAGGGAAAGGGGGTCACTCCTGTGCAGATAAAACTGCCAGAGGGGCCATTAATCCCCAGTCCTCTGAATCCGGACAGTCCCTTGTGAGGTGGGGCGTACCAGCCCCATTTTTCAGTGGGGAAATCAAGGCACAGCACAGGGTGGTGACCGGATAGCATCATCTAATGAGCTGGAACAGAGGCGGGGTCAGAAATCAGGGGTTCCTGGGCCCTGGCCTTGTGCTCCATTCATTGGACCATGCTGCCTTGTGGAAGTCCCAAGTCCCCTCTGCTGGGAGGAGGAAAGGAGCACAGACCTTGTGACCTATCTGGCCACGCAGCGCAGCCCCCCGACCCATCCCCCACCATCTCCCCCTCCCGCAGGCGGCTGCCTGTCTCCAACAAGCCCATCGAGGACGACGTCGATGTGGCCAACGAACGGCACCGGGTCCTGCGCGGCGATGCCGACAATGACATGCTCAAGATTGAGAATCTCACCAAGGTAGGAGCAGCCGATGGCCCCCTTCAGCCTGGGTCAGGACAGGGCCTCTCCACCCTCTCACTGGGACATAGACCTGGCACCACGCCCCTTTGTGGGACAGTGATCCCAGGCCCTCTGGAGCTGAAGCCAGGAGCCCGTGCCGCTTCAGCTAAGAGGTTTGGCTGTGTTAGCTCAGAGACATCAACCTCTGTGTGTGATCCTACCCTGTGAGCGTGGGGCAGGCAGGCGGGAGATCCCCCAGCCGGCACAGGTGGGAGAGGGGCACTATGCCCCAGAACCAGAGGAGAATGGCACCCGCGTGCGTGTGACCATTGTGGGGGTCGGGTTTGGCGCCTGGGGCAGGGCTCCAGCTCCTCCAGAGTGCAGCTGTTCGCTGGGGGGACCGGCGCGTTTGCCCTCTGCCCGCCTTTGGCATGGGCAGCGCCGGTGTGTCGCGAGCCCAGCGCCTTGCCTTGCAGGGTTCAGAGCCCTCCGCGGCCAGGGATCCTAGCCTGCTGCAAGCATGGCAGTGAGCTGCCCCTTTGTTCCTGTTGGGTCAGGTGTACAAATCCCGCAAGATCGGGCGCATCCTGGCCGTGGACCGTCTGTGCGTGGGCGTGCGGCCCGGGGAGTGCTTTGGGCTGCTGGGCGTCAATGGGGCGGGGAAGACCACCACCTTCAAGATGCTGACTGGGGACGAGAGCACCACCGGAGGGGAGGCCTTTGTCAACGGGCACAGGTACCCGCAGACAGGGCGCGGTCAGGTGAGGCTTACGCTGTGTGATGGGCGCACCACCCACTCCTGGAAGGGACTGGAGCTCAGCCTGTGGGTGGGCCTTATGGGGGAGTATCCAGCCAGCCCTGGGAGTCAGTCGCACTGGAGCGTATCCATCCCTCCTGGAACTTCCAGCGACCTGGGCCTGTGGTGTTGCTGTGGGGGAACGCAGGCTGCCTGTGGATTTGGTTTTTCCAAAGCAGGAGGCAGTCCAGTAGCAAAGCTCTAGAAAATGATCACAGACGTAGCCTGCTCTGCTCACATGTCAACCACCCCAACCAGCTGCATTTTACTGATGCGGAAACTGAGGCACAGAGCAGGGAAGGAACTTCCCCAAAGTCACACAGGAAGTCTCTGGTGGAGCAGGGACTTGAACCCAGATCTCCCAAGTGCTGAGCTAGTGCCCTAACCACTGCATTATCCTGCCTCTCTCCATAGTATCCTTAAGGAACTCCTTCAGGTGCAGCAGAGCCTGGGCTACTGCCCGCAGTTTGACGCGCTGTTTGACGAGCTCACGGCGCAGGAGCACCTGGAGCTCTACACCCGGCTGCGTGGCATCCCCTGGAAGGACGAGGAGAGGGTAAGGCTTTGGGGAGCCCCTGGGGCTTTGCAGAAAGAAACCATTTGGGCCGGGCTTCTGCCCTCAGGAGGGGGAAACAGAGGGGGAAACACAGGGCCAACTTCCGAGTCCCTCCCAGAGCAGGACATCCTGGGCACTGGCAGGTCAGAGCTTTCCCTCCTCCCTTTGATCTGTGATCACGCCCTGGGCTGCAGTGACACCCCCATGCTTAGCCAGGGCTGCTGCTCGACCCGCAGGATCTCTCCCTGCCATAGGCCAGGTCCTGTGTTCCCCTGCTCCCAGCCCAAGAACGGCAATGCTGGGCTGGGTACAGGGGGCCCAGCTGCGACAGCCCCTAGACACAGGTCTGAGAGGCTCTGTCTTGCTGTTGCTGGGGTTCTGGTGCCCCTGGCTCTGGAAATGCCGTTTCATGTCACCCTGGGGGAGCCACAGCCCCTGGCACTGCACCGCTGGTACTTCCTAAGGGCTCTCAGTGCCAGCGCTGGCTGTCTGCCAGTGGCATGGGTCATGGCTACCAAGTACCAGGGCTTAATTCAACAGGTGGTGGACAGGCCAGAGGCCGATTTATCCCCCTCTTGCCACTGAGCTGCTATGGGGAGACCAAAGCCTCCATCAGCTCCTGCCCACCACCCTGGGATAAAAACCTCTCCTGAGTGAGCAGCATGGCTTCTTACAACCTACCTGGCAACACGCCCACCCCCACGGGCAGACGCGCACAGACCCAGGTGCACACGGAACGCGCATGCACCTCCCCCCCATGCATGCACACCCCAGATGTGTGGTTCTGTGGGAGCCCCGCCTGGGCAATGTCCAGTCGGCTGGTCGGTGCCGGAGGGCCAGCTCGGGGAGTGCCAGCACCTGCGCTTTGTACGAGGGGTCGGGGACTGCCTGGAGCGATGGCTCTGAGTTTCTCTGCAGGGTGGCTTTTGGGCTTGGAAAGAGGGGCCAGTGGGAATACGGAGGATGGTCCACGTCAGCTGATTCTAATAGTGTTGAGATTTGGGGCCTAGCGTGTCCAGCATGTCCCCTTGATCTCCCGAAACCTCCTCGGGCAGCTCCCCGCAATAGGCCTGGACTGCACGAGGCAGGGAGCTCTGTGCCCTGTAGCCAGGAGCACCTTGGTCCCTGGTTGCACTGTGGCCAGGGCCCGTTGCCATGGTAGATGGGCCCTCGCAGGAGGCAGGCTGTCACTAGCAGGGCCCGGTAACCACAGCCCCCTCACCCTGTAGCCAGGAGCACCTTAGTCCCTGGTTGCGCTGTGGCCAGGGCCCGTTGCCATGGTAGATGGGCCCTCGCAGGAGGCAGGCTGTCACCAGCAGGGCCCGGTAACCGCAGCCCCCTCACCCTGTGCCCCCCTCCAGGTGGTGAAGTGGGCGATGAAGAAGCTGGAGCTCACCAAATACGCCAACAAGCCGGCCAGCACCTACAGCGGGGGCAACAAGAGGAAGCTGTCCACGGCCATCGCCCTGATTGGCTTCCCTGCCTTCATCTTCCTGGTGAGCAGCCTGGCACCAGGCCCGGGCGGGGAAGGGACGCGGCTCGGCTCTGAGCCCGGGGCATCTGGGTGAGCCCAGGAGCGGGCTCTGCTCTCCCATTCGTGTCCGCCTGGCTCCTGCTCCAGGGGCAGACGCGCCATTGGGATGGGAGGTGCCTGGGGCTGAGATAATGCTGGAGGGCAGCTAGCTGGGCCCAGCCATGGGATCCAGCCATCCCTGCCAACCCCCTGGCTGAGAGGGGGGCTCTCCTGCACCCTTGCTCCCCCTGCAGCCCCCCTGCCCCCGGGTCTAGGCCGGTGCTGAGGTGTGAGCTGGGATGGGGCTGCCCTGACTCCGAGGTGGGTCTGCACCACACGCCCCAATCCCGGCACGAGGCTGAAATGGGGAGCAGACAGGAGCCGTGTGCAGCAGGGCTGAGGGGCAGCCATGGAGACGGGAGCAGGAGGGGGAGACAGTGGCTAGGACAGTGTGATCCTGCTCCATGACTGGGGCTCCTGGGTGCTACCATAATACACCTCCTCCATCAGTGGTTCTCAGCCAGGTTTCGGGGGAGGTCACCGAGCAGGGCCAGCTGGGGCCTGGGGAGAAAGCTGAAGCCCTGCTGCATGGGGCTGAAGCCTGGACCTGAGCCCCACCACCGTGGGCTGAAGCCAAAGCCTGAGCAATGTACCTGGGGGGGGAGCCCTGTGGCCTGAGGCCCCAGGCAATTGCCCTGCTGCTACCCCCTAACGCCAGCCCTGGCTTTTATGTGCAGAGAACCAGTGATGGTGGCACAGGGGGACGGTGGAATTTTTATGGCATGTGTGGGGGGACTCGGAAAGAGAGGGTTGAGTACCCCTGTGATACACGATCCTAATGAATAAGGGGCGAGGGAAGGTGCCAGTGTGAGGCGGGAGGGAGGGGGAAAGGCTGGGCCCAGTGCAGGAGGCCAGGGCGGGTGACCTCAGCC